>NC_042987.1:10473679-12873679 GCF_901001165.1 Salmo trutta | reverse complement strand
ATGTCACAATGAGACGCCAGAATAGTGTCTAGGCGTCCGTGGACGCTGAATAAAAACAGAGAGATTAAATAAAATCTTACTGTCTTGTGTCCACTGACCCCACAAACTGGTCTTTGGAGAATGCATTGTCATGAAAACACAGATGTACGTGTTCAGTGTGATCGCTCCACTTCCAATTCCCCATTCATCTCAGTGCAACATGAAAGCACTGTTTAAAAAACATCTGCATGTTTCAGGTCAAATTGATAACAAAAAAAACTGTTGCTTTGTAGACATGTGCATTCAACCATATTTCCAGAACCCAAACTCACAACAAAAAATATTCCATTGGTGTGAAGATTTTAAAATAATTCAATTATTTTGAGCATGAAAACACTAAAACACTAAAACACAGCCTATATCCAATACAGAAAAATGCATTTATGTTCGAGTAAGAGCTAGCGTTGATTCATTATCTCAAACGATGTTTCAATTACCAAACTCTCCTCAACTCGTTCACAGATGGGCTATGTTATACTGAACAAAAATATAATTGCAACATGTAAAGTGTTGGTCCCATGTTTCATGAGTTGAATTAAAATATCCCAGAAATGTTCCATACACAAAAAGCTTTCTCTCTCAAACGGTGTACATACATTTGTTTACATCCCTGTAAGTGAGCATTTCTCCTTTACCAAGATAATCCATCCAAGTGACAGGTTTGGCATATCAAGAAGCTGATTAAACAGCATGGTCATTATACAGGTGCAACTTGTGCTGGGGACAATAAAAGGCCACTCTAAAATGTGGAGTTGTGCCACACAACACAATGCCACATACGTCGCACGTTTTGAGGGAGTGTGCAATTGGCATGCTGACTGCAAGAATGTCCACTAGAGCTGTTGCCAGAGAATAGAATGTTAATTTCTCCACCAAAAGCCACATCCGTCGTTTTATAGAATTTGTCAGTACTTCCAGCATGATAATGTTTCTGCATTGTAATGCACGGCCCCATCTGTACACAATTCCTGGAAGCTGAACATTTCCCAGTTCTTCCATGGCCTGCATACTCACCAGACATGTCACCCATTGAGCTGTTTGGGATGCTCTGGATTGACTTGTATGACAGCGTGTTCCAGTTAACGCCAATATCCAGCAACTTTGCACAGCCATTGAATAAGAGTGGGACAACAATCCACAGGTCACAATCAACAGCCTGATCAACTCTATGCAAAGGAGATGTGTCGTGCTGCATGAGGCAAATGTTGGTCACACCAGATTTAAAAACAAATCTGATCCACACCCCTACTTTTTATTGTTTAAGGTATCTGCATATCTGTATTCACAGTCTATGTGAAATCCATAGATTAGGGCCTAATGCATTTATTTCAAATGACTGATTTCCTTATGAACTCTAACTCAGTAAAATCTTAGAAATGATTGCATTTATATTTTTGTTCAGTGTAGATCCTAAAGGGCAGACAATAAAGTCAAAGGCTCTGTAAGTTATCCAGTGACATCAACACAATTAGTTTTAGTCTTGAGAAATAGAAATGTTCTCGGTCCTTGTCATTCTGGGATGTTTGTATTTGTGATATCAATGGCAAAGAGATTACATTTCAGCAGAATTACTTGGAGCATTTCTGGGAAGGTGTTGGGAATCTCACTGCATGTGATTAGCTATTTGAAACTCAAAGTCCAGCAAACAACACCACAATAGGCATACTGTGAACCACACAGTCGATATACAATGCCCCAATTTAAAGTCTTCCAAAAACAACTTCACACCAGAGCCCCCGGTACTTTTGTATACTTTTTAGACAGTAGTTATAAAAGTAGCACTCATGAGCCAAAAGTGTTCCCTGTAAATTGCATACTACGTCACTAACAGTACCAGTCAAAAGTTTGGACAAACCTACTCATTCACGGGTTTTTCTTTACTTGTACTATTTTCTACATTGTAGAATAATAGTGAAGATATCGAAACTATGAAATAACACATATAGAATCAAGCATTAACCAAAAAAAAGTGTTAAACAAAAACAAAACATATTTGAGATTTTAGATTCCTTTGCCTTGATGACAGCTTTGCACACTCTTGGCATTTTCTCAACCAGCTTCACCTGGAATGCTTTTCCAACAGTCTTGAAGGTGTTACCACATACGTGACCCGTTTCAGGAAACTAGACCTATGTCACGGGTCACTACTTCACAGGAGATCCGTTTGAACATAAACTTTTTTTAAAAATCTAAATTCGTTTTTTGGGAAATGCCTTCTCCAACATGTGAACTTTCATGTGCCTTAACAACAAACTTGTATGCCATCTGTAAATACAAATAAAATTGTAAAAATAAGAGCCTAGTTGGTTAAGCCACAGAAAAGATGAGCAACCTTCCCACTGGCCATGATTGGCTGAGATAATGAGTGGGCTGGACATGCCGAGATATAAGTTTGGATTGGTCTTCTGTCTATTTGAGTTGGTCAGTATGTGTAGGTAATCCTATCCAATGCGGCTTTTTAAAAAAATGTAGCGCATAGTATAACTTAAAAGGCTCCACTATGCAAGTATCCATTTCAATAGAATGTCACTGCAACAACTGTTTCAGAGCACTCTCATCTTAGTGTACCAGACCAGAGCGCAGAATAACTGATGAATTTACGAATGCTCAACACCGTAATTAAATTGTTGACAGGAGCACAGTTACAGTCACCAACGCTCTGGATAACATGAAAACAGCCTAACCAGCTCTGCTAGGGTGAGTAAAAAGGTCAGAGTTTGGGTGGGGGCTAAAGCTTAAAATGTTTTCATTGCAAGTTAAAACTTACTGTTAGCTAGCTAGCTGATGGCTGGCTCGCTTGCTAACATTACGTTTATGATCTGTGTTTAGTAATGTTCTCTCAGAATGCAATTTCGCATTACTAGTTATAGCATAATGTTTGCTAACTAGCTAACATTGAACCTATTTGGTTAACTTTAGCTAGCTATGACAATTGATTTGTATTGCTAGTACTCTATGGATTTAGATTATGGTTCATTGTTTAGCTAGCATGTCTAAACAAGACTCCACTTCGCCAGATGATCATATGATCCATCAAGTTAGCCAGGTGTCTCCTGAGTGGTACAGTGGTCTAAGGCACTGCATCGCAGTTCTAGCTGTGCCACTAGAGATTCTGGGTTCGAGTCCAGGCTCTGTCGCAGCCAGCCGCGACCAGGAGACCCAAGGGGCGGCACACAATTGGCCCAACGTCGTCCAAGTTAGGGGAGGGTTTGGCCGGCAGTGATGTCCTTGTCCCATCGCGCACTAGCGACTCCTGTGGCAGGCCGGGTGCAGTGCATGCTGACACGGTCACCAGGTGTACGGTGTTTCCACAGACACATTGGTGCAGCTGGCTTCCGGGTTAAGTGGGCATTGTGTCAAGAAGCAGTCTGGCTTGGTTGGTTTGTGTTTCGGAGGACGCACGGCTCTCGACCTTCACCTCTCCCGAGACCGTACGGGAGTTGCAGTGATGAAACAAGACTTTAACTACCAATTGGATACCAAGAAATTTGGGAGAGGTTACACCTGAAGCAGGTGGACTTGCAGTGAGTTATGAACTTCATCAACAACTACGCAGAGGATAATGCAATAGTATTACCAGGATGCCACCCAGGACACAAACACTTGGTGGAAAGCTGCTGCTATCCCATGTGACAAAAGCAGCAATGAGGCATCTTTTTTCTCCCCTTTTTTTTCTTTAACCTTTTTTTGAACTAGGCAAGTCAGATAAGAACAAATTCTTATTTTCAATGATGGCCTACCAAAAGGTAAAAGGCCTCCTGTGGGGATGGGGGTTGGGATTAAAAATAAAAAAACCTTTAACAGAATGTGACTGGCAGAACGGGTGTTGTATGTGGAGGATGAGGGCTGCAGTAGATATCTCAGATAGGGGGGAGTGAGGCCTAAGATGATTTTATAACTAAGCAACAACCAGTGGGTCTTGCGACGGGTATACAGAGATGACCTGTTTACAGAAGAGTATGGAGGAGTGCAGTGATGTGTCCTATAAGGAGCATTGGTGGCAAATCTGATGGCCGAATGGTAAAGAACATCTAGCCGCTCGAGAGCACCCTTACCTGCCGATCTATAAATTATGTCTCCATAATCTAGCATGGATAGGATGGTCATCTGAATCAGGGTTAGTTTGGCAGCTGGGGTGAAAGACTTTGTTTCCTCTATAATAATCGCTTGTCTAACTTTAGCCTGCAACTTTGATATGTACTGAGAGAAGGACAGTGTACTGTCTAGCCATACTCCCAAGTACTTGTATGAGGTGACTACTGCAAGCTCTAAACCCTTAGAGGTAGTAATCACACCTGTGGGGAGAGAGGCATCCTTCTTATCAAACCACATGAGGTGGTTTGTTTTGGAGGTATTCAGGAAAGGTTAAGCGCAGAGAAAGCTTGTTGGACACCAAGAAAGATTTGCTGTAGAGCATTTAAAAACCTGTTAGGGACAGACGTTCCGCTAGCGGAACGCCTCACCAATATCCAATGGTATAGCGTGGCGCGAAATACAAATACCTCAAAAATGCTAAAACTTCAATTTCTCAAACATATAACTATTTTACACCATTTTAAAGACAAGACTCTCCTTTATCTAACCACATTGTCCAATTTCAAAAGGCTTTACAGCGAAAGCAAAACATTAGATTATGTCAGGAGAGTACCCTCCCAAAAATAATCACACAGCCATTTTCAAAGCAAGCATATATGTCACAAAAAACAAAACCACAGCTAAATGCAGCACTAACCTTTGATGATCTTCATCAGATGACACTCCTAGGACATTATGTTATACAATACATGCATGTTTTGTTCAATCAAGTTCATATTAATATCAAAAACCAGCTTTTTACATTAGCATGTGATGTTCAGAACTAGCATACCCACCGCAAACTTCCGGTGAATTTACTAAATTACTCACGATAAATGTTGATAAAAAAACATAATTATTTTAAGAATTATAGATACAGAACTCCTTTATGCAATCGCTATGTCCGATTTTAAAATAGCTTTTCGGTGAATGCACATTTTGCAATATTCTGAGTACATAGCCCGGCCATCATGGCTAGCTAATTTGACACCCACCAAGTTTGGCCCTCACCAAACTCAGATTTACTATAAGAAAAATTGGATTACCTTTGCTGTTCTTCGTCAGAATGCACTCCCAGGACTTCTACTTCAACAACAAATGTTGTTTTGGTTCGAAATAATCCATAGTTATATCCAAATAGCTCCATTTTGTTCATGCGTTGAGGTCACTATCCGAAGGGTGACGCGCGGGCGCATTTCGTGACAAAAAAATTCAAAATATTCCATTACCGTACCTCGAAGCATGTCAAACGCTGTTTAAAATAAATTTTTATGCTATTTTTCTCGTAAAATAGCGATAATATTCCAACCGGGCGACGTTTTCTTCATTCAAACACTGAAAGAAAAACATGGAGTCGTCTCGTGCATGCGCGCTCCAGTGTCATTGTTCTCAGCAGGACCACTCACAAAAACTCCTGCTGTTTTTTGCCCAGAGACTGGAGAGCTCTCATTCCACTTTCTGGCGCCTTCTGAGAGCCAATGAAAGCCTTAGAAAATGTCACGTTACAGCAGAGATGCTGTATTTTTGATAGAGATGCCCTAGAAGGAGAACAAATTGTCAGACAGGGCACTTCCTGTATAGAATCTTCTCAGGTTTTGGCCTGCCATATGAGTTCTGTTATACTCACAGACACCATTGAAACAGTTTTAGAGACTTTAGAGTGTTTTCTATCCAAATCGACTAATTGTATGCATATTCTAGTTTCTGGGCAGGAGTAGTAACAAGATTAAATCGGGTACGTTTTTTATCTGGCTGTGAAAATAGGATATGCATATAATTGATACCATTGGAAAGAAAGCACTTTGAAGTTTGTAGAAATGTTAAAATAATGTTGGAGAATATAACACAATAGATATGGTAGGAGAAAATCCAAAGAAAAACCAACCAGAATTTTTTGGGGAGAGAGACCATCCTCTTAGAAAGGCGTTGAAACAAATTTTAGGGGTAGATTTTCAGATTCCTTTCCCTGCATGTTGAACGAGTAGATTACTGAAATCGATGGCGCCAACTAAATAGACTTTTTGGGATATAAAGAAGGATGTTATCTAACAAAACGACACTACATGTTATAGCTGGGACCCTTTGGATGACAAACCAGAGGAAGATTTACAAAAAGTCAGTGAATATTTAATCTTTATTTGTGAATGTATGAAACCTGTGCCAGTGGATAAATATTTTGATGTGGGGAGCCGTCCTCAAACAATCGCTTGGCATGTTTTCGCTGTAATAGCTACTGTAAATCGGACAGTGCGGTTAGATTAACAAGAATTTAAGCTTTCAGCCGATATAAGTCACTTATATGTACATAAATATTTAAAATCCATAATATTTATGATTATTTATTGGAATTGCGCACCCTCCAGTTTCACCGGAAGAAGTCCTGCTAGCGGGACTCCTATCCCTAAGAAGTTTTTAAGTGTGCCTTGAATTCTAAATAAATCACTGACAGTGTCACCATCAAAGTACCCCCACATGAACACACCTCCTCCTTCATGCTTCACAGTGGGAACCTACTCTGCATGTCTTAGGTGATGGACTGTCGTTTCTCTTTACATATTTGACTGTTCTTGCCATAATATAGACTTGATCTTTTACCAAATAGGGCTATCTTCTGTATACCAGCCCTACCTTGTCACAACACAACTGATTGGCTCAAACGCATTAAGGAAGGAAATTCCACAAATGAACAAGGCACACCTGTTAATTGAAATGCATTCCAGGTGACTACCTCATGAAGCTGGTTGAGAGAATGCCAAGAGTGTGCAAAGCTGTTAAGAATCTCAAATATATTTTGATTTGTTTAACACTTTTTTGGTTATGACATGATTCCATATGTGTTATTTCATAGTGTCGATGTCTTCACTATTTTTCTACAATGTAGAATATAGTAAAAATAAAGAAAAACCCTTGAATGAGTAGGTGTGTCCAAACTTTTGAGTGGTACTCTATGTGCAGATATGTTCACCACGTCATTGCTCTCACTCTCTGGTGTGTCCATTTAACCATTGGGCCCTGCAACCTAATTGGATAACGCTGGCAGGCGTCTTCCTAGGTGTCACTCAAATGCAAGGGGCTGAAGCTCATTGGTTAGAATATAAATTCTTAGGGGCTGGCCCAGGTGGGGAGGACATGGAGGGAAAATGGAGCGACAGAGCTTCAAGATATCAGTCACTTTCAAACTAGGGATGTTGTGGCTATTTGAGGTAATACAGTAATTCCGCTCATAAATTATGCATTATTAACTACACATTGACACATCCAGCCCAAAGTGAGAGGTTAAAAAAAAATCCTTAGTCACGAAAGTACTGGAGCATATCTATGCGAAATTCCTTCCTTGTGATGGCCACTAAAAAAAGGGACAAACCTTGAGAGCCTGGAGAAGTGTTGGGAAAAACTAAGCTGTTTCACAGCTGTGTCTTACAAGCTTTCCATTCCCTTTCATGTTCCCAAAGCACATTAAGAAAGACGATTACACTTGGGCAAGGATTCAAATGTCCTCATGTGTGTTGTCTAAAGCTCCCACCTCGGGCTTCAAACAAACACAGGGCCAGGGTTGGCCACAGCTGAGACTGTCTGTATCTAGGACAAACTTTTTAGGTTTACCAGGCCTCAAGCACCATGGGTGACCATACAAAAGCTGAGATGTTCCAAGTCATTAGTAGTTCCAATAGAAACAGCCTCTACCATAATTGTCAAAATTCTACTCTATTCAAATCACTTTCTTTGTCTTACACCTACAGTACATGTTCCGTTGCTAGGCTTCTGTTCCATCTATTCTATCAACGCATTCACTTGAGAAATAACTGCTTGCCTTTTCCTCCTTTGTAAATAATTCACACATTATTTGTGTAGCGTCTCTGTCGGAATACTTTCATTTAGCCATTCCACCGAGAGCAATTTAAATATGGTGGATTATTTTATTATGAACAAGCTGTTATTGACCTGAATAAATCATGGCCTCAAAGTATCACCAGAATCCATTGAAGCCTCACAGTTGGAGAGCAGCATTCTCAGAGTTGTCTCGATACTTTCACATGAAACTAAGACAAAGATGTGGAAATCTGGAAGGTGAAAATGTAATGTATGTTATCTTAGGGTTTCTTGAACAGCACTATTGTTTGATCATTTAATTAATATTAGAGTATATTATTTAATTCAATTAATCAGATTGAAATTACCTTTGGGAAAAATGCAGAAAAATTAGATCAAATCCTCATAGACAAATTCTAAACTTAGACAAGGTCATTTAGAAACAAAGTAGAGTCACAATTCAACAGCTCAGACACGAGAGGTATGTGGCAGGGTCTACAGTCAATCACGGACTACAAAAGAAAAATCTGCCCTGTCGCGGACCACGATGTCTTGCTCCCAGACAGACTAAACAACTTTTTTGCTCGCTTTGAGGACAATACAGCGCCACTGACACGGCCCGCTACCAAAACCTGCGGGCTCTCCTTCTCCGTGGCCGACGTGAGTAAAACATTTAAATGTGTTAACCGTCACAAGGCTGCCGGCCCAGACGGCATCCCCAGCCGCGTCCTCAGAGCATGCGCAGACCAGCTGGCTGGTGTGTTTACGAACATAATCAATCCCTATCCCAGTCTGCTGTTCCCACATGCTTCAAGAGGGCCACCATCATTCCTGCTCCCAAGAAAACTAAGGTAACTGAGCTAAATGACTACCGCCCCGTAGCACTCACTTCCGTCATCATGAAGTGCTTTGAGAGACTAGTCAAGGACCATATCACCTCCACCCTACCTGACACCCTAGACCCACTCCAATTTGCTTACCGCCCCAATAGGTCCACAGACGACGCAATCACACTGCCCTAACCCATCTGGACAACAGGAATACCTATGTAAGAATGCTGTTCGACTACAGCTCAGCATTTAACACCATAGTACCGTCCAAGCTCATCATCAAGCTGGAGGCCCTGGGTCTCAACCCCGCCCTGTGCAACTGGGTCCTGGACTTCCTGACGGGCCGCCCCCAGGTGGTGAGGGTAGGTAACAACATCTCCACTCCGCTGATCCTCAACACTGGGGCCCCACAAGGGTGCGTTCTCAGCCCTCTCCTGTACTCCCTGTTCACCCACAACTGCGTGGCCATGCACGCCTCCAACCCAATCATCAAGTTTGCAGACGACACCACAGTGGTAGGCTTGATCACCAACAACGACGAGACGGCCTACATGGAGGAGGTGAGGGCCCTCGGAGTGTGATATCAGGAAAAAAAACTCACACTCAATGTCAACAAAACAAAGGAGATGATCATGGACTTCAGGAAACAGCAGAGGGAGCAGCCCCCTATCCACATCGACGGGACAGTAGTTGAGAGGGTGGAAATGTTTAAGTTCCTCAGCGTAGACATCATTGACAAACTGAAATGGTCCACCCACACAGACAGCGTGGTGAAGAAGGCGCAGCAGCGCGTCTTCAACCTCAGGAGGCTGAAGAAATTCGGCTTGTCACCAAAAACACTCACTAACTTTTACAGATGCACAATTGAGAGTATCCTGTCGGGCTGTATCACCGCCTGGTACGGCAACTGCTCTGCCCATAACCGTAAGGCTCTCCAGAGGGTAGTGAGGTCTGCACAACGCATCACTGGGTGCAAACTACCTGCCCTCCAGGACACCTACACCACCCGATGTCACAGGAAGGCCAAAAAGATCATCAAGGAAAACAACCAACCGAGCCACTGCCTGTTCACCCCGCTATCATCCAGAAGGCGAGGTCAGTACAGGTGCATCAAAGCGGGGACCAAGAGACTGAAAAACAGCTTCTATCTCATGGGCATCAGACTGTTAAACAGCCATCACTAACATTGAGTGGCTGCTGCCAACATACCAACATACTGACTCAACTCTAGCCACATTAATAATGGAAAAATGGATGTAATAAATGTATCACTAGCCACTTTAAACAATGCCACTTTATAAATTGTTTACATACCCTACATTACTCATGTATATACTGTACTCTAGACCATCTTCTGCATCTTGCCTATGCCGTTCGGTCATCATTCATTCATATATTTTTATGTATATATTCTTATTCATTTACACGTGTGTGTATAAGGTAGTTGTTGTGGAATTGTTAGGGTAGATTTGTTAGATATTACTGCATGGTCGGAACTAGAAGCACAAGCATTTCACTACACTCGCATTAACATCTGCTAACCATGTGTATGTGACAAATAAATTTGATTCGATTTTTTAAATTGTCTTGAATGTACTGTACTGTCGAGCTTATTAAGATAAACCCTGTCATTTTTTTAAACTAGTAGATCAATTTGAAGATTGTGGGTGGCACATTTCCCTTTAAACAATGATTATGTTGGGATTTCTTAATTCAGTCACTGAGTAGATTTAAAAGGGAAAATTATTGATACCAACTGTTTCTGACAACACTGAGGGCCCTGTCCAAAAACAACCCCTAGCCTATCAGGGGGCAAGGTGGAGCTATTACCATATTGCTTGAACCTATATCAAATCCTTTCAGATCTTTTTGTGTCCAGGCGCTAGGGATCATTTGTCTGTTAACCCAAAGAAATCAATAGCTGATTTGTTTCAACCTCTAATTCAAGGAAACAAGACGACATACACATATTTTTTGTTTTAAGATACCAATAGGCTACATGATCAAGATTATAACAATGTCATCCTTAATCTACAATCATGTAGTGTGAGGGTTCTTTCAATGGTGGATGGGTGACTTTCTATGTGGATACAAACTGGATGGAGAGCGATTATTATTTTGTAGATGTAATCTTCAACTGACCACTGATACAGCCATACATGAACAGCCCTACTTCCTGTTCTCTTCCAACATTAACAAACATCTGACCAATCAGAATAGAGCAAAGTAGTTGCTCGGTAGATCATCAACTATCATTTAAAACAACTGATTCACCATATTTTAGAACTCATAACAATGGCTTTGAAAACAACTCAAAATAATCCTATATTTCTTACCCCCTCCCCGTAGAGAATTGTCCCCATTTCTACACTAAATAAGAAAATGTAAAAAATACTGCTCCAGTAATGCTGGTTGGGGGTGTAGACATCCGGCCTACTGAGGGGGTCAGGTGGGTCAATGTCCAATGGCCAGAGGGCAGATGGGTCCTGGCGAGGGGCCTTGTGAGGCACAGGCGGCTCCAGGTGCGACTCATGTAAGTAGCGTTCCCATGTCTCACAGGGCCTTGAGGGCTTGAAGGGTAAGGAACCTGATAAGGCTGTCAGGGTTGGAGGTCAAGGAAGTGTTCCACAGGCTCCTTCATTCCATGTCAGGGTACAGGTGATGTGTACGTCCTTAAAAGGTTGTAGTGGATCACTTCGATTAGTCCAGTAGGTACCTGATCCTGTATTTTACACCAGGTTCCTCTTCTGTAGATCCAAGGCACTCCATCACCTCAAAGGAACCCTCCCAGTGTGGTGAAAGCTTCGGACGTGCTGCCGTAGGATTGTTAAGCCACACAAGATCTCCTGGGTTGTAGGGAATGTGCCTGACATTGATGTCATAGTTGCATTTTTGTTGAAAGTGAGAATGCTCAAGGACTGTAACTTGCTTCGATTACGTCTGCCTTCAACTTGATTTTGTAATTCCTGCCATTAGCTTGTTGACACACACTAGGCACGCTGTTTGATGGCATTGCACCGCCTGTGCAAATACGATGTTTGATTATGCCTGTTTGACCCTGGTCTTCTGAACTCTGCTGAAGATGTCTGTGTACTTGTGAGAAGCAATTTCGGTGACTACGCTTGAGCAGAAGACAAGTTAGTCATATCTATCTTCACAGGAGGTGCAGCAACATCATCCAGGGAAGGTGATGTGGTACAGTATGTCTTCCACAACTAAGGTTTCAAGAGATGAGACAGCATGAAACTGCCCCAGGTGTTGGCCAGTATGTAGCTCAATGTCATCCTCCATTGAGTTCACCAAACGCACCTCAGTCTTGCCATTTTGAACTTTGCTTAGTGTGTGGGCCACAACACCATCACGGTTTGTGTTGGGCATGAGGACACCAACATAGTCCGTTGGCACAGGAGATGCAGACATATATAGCTGTGATGATGTTCTTACTACTAGCAGGAATCCGGATTGAAGTCAGCACTGAGACATTGCAGCAAGCAGCAACATAATGTCCTTTTGGGAATAGAGGGAGCTCCATGTTACACAAGAACAGCCGTCTATTTAAAAAATATATATATATAAAATTAACTAGGCAAGTCATTTAAGAACAAATTCTTATTTACAATGACAGCCTTCCCAAGACAATGCTGGGCCAGGCCAATTGTGCACCACCCTATGGGACTCCCAATCCTAACCAGATGTGATGCAGCCTAGATTCGAACCAGGGACTGCAGTGATGCCTCTTGCACTT
Source organism: Salmo trutta (assembly GCF_901001165.1). NCBI lineage: Eukaryota > Metazoa > Chordata > Actinopteri > Salmoniformes > Salmonidae > Salmo > Salmo trutta. Next base: position 12,861,181 of record NC_042987.1, on the reverse strand, counting down.
AGATGCAGTGTCTTAGACCACTGCGCCACCCGGGAGCCCCAAGTGGTGCAAGTCATTGCCGATACCCAGTAGGGCATGGTGCTGTCGCAGTAAATTTCAGCCCAGTGTCACTGGATGGTGGGCCCCTGTAACAACTTAAAACTCATACTGGATTAGTTCTTTCCCAAAGCGAATGACTACTGACAAAGTCCTAAGAATGTCCAAACATTTTCCATTGCCAGAGCGAGCGAGCACAAAGGATGTCTCCATGGGGCACTTTTTCAGAGCTGGATGTAAAGTTCTGCAATCCTCACTGATGATGGAAATGGTCCATTCTGTGTCAAGTAGTGCAGACACTTCAATTCCCTCAAGGATGCCAATAATGTTAGCCGAAACACCTTCTGTGGAAGCCATCTTGTCACTTAACATTTTTTATTGCGGGGTGTCAACAGGGAGCTCTGGTGCACTAGCTGAAGTTTGCTCCTTAAAGACAGCGAGTCTTTAAGAAACTGAAAAGTGAAATTTCAGCTGATATACGAAGGGCTATATAAATAAAATTGGATTTGATTTGATTTGAAATGACAATAATGAAACATCATATTTGCATTTTGAAGATCTAATAATGAAAAGAAATTGCTGTTTTGAATTTGGTCAATTTGTGTGGAAGAGGTGGGAAAACGTTTGTTATCCATCAATAATGATAAGCCACCAGGTGTATATACAACCTAGATCAGAAACTATTGAGAATGGTAGCAGACTGTATTGCAACCCCTATTTGCCATGACTTTAACCAAAGCCTAAAGGAGTGTGTGTCCACAGGCGTGGAAGGAAGCTAAAGTAATTCCACTACCTAAAAACAGTGAAGCACCCTTTGCCGACTCTAACAGCCGCCCAATCTGTTTTCTGCCTGTTCTTAGTAAACCGATGGAGAAAATTGTGTTTAAACAAATACAATGCTATTTTTCAAAGAACACGTTAACTGCTGATTTTCAGCATGCATATAGGAAGGGCACTCAACTTGTAATGCACTGCCTCAGATGACTGATGATTGGCTAAAATAAATGGAAAACAAGATGATAGTTACAGCTGTATTGTTAGATTTCAGTGCAGACTGATGTTATTGTTCATGATTTGTTATTGAAAAAAACTCACTTGTTATGGCTTTAAAATCCCCTGCCATCACATGGTATTCTTCAAATGTAGCTTCTCTCACATCAGATATGTACAGTGCGGTACCTCTTAGGCCAGTTGCCTTAGGCCGCTACTCTTCAGTATTTTTACAAATGATTTGCTACTTGTCTTACAAGAAGCTAAAATGACTATGTATGCTGATGATTGCACACTCTACACATCATCACTTACAGTCAGTGCGCTCACGGAGACTCTTAGCAAGGAGTCACAGTCCATGTCAGAATGGGTAATTAACAAGAAACTGGTCTTAAATACATCTAAAAACCAAAAGCATTGTGTTTGGTTCAAAGCATTCTCTTAGACATGAACCTCAACTGGAGTTGTGCATAAAGGGTGTGACCATAGAACAAATTGAAGAAGCTGAACTCCTAGGAGTAACATTGAATGGTTCGTTATCATGGTCAAGTCATATTTACAAAGTTGTTGAGAAGCTGGGGAAGCTGGGGAGAGGTACTGTATGTCTGATATGAGTCAAAAACGCAGAACAACAGTACACGAGGTGGCAAAACTTCTCCTCCTCCTGTGCTTTGTGGTCACAGTTTGGGAAGACCTCCAGAAATCCTGAAGTGATGTCAGCACTGTACACATCCAAGTTCTTACCAGAATCCTAGGGCAAGCGTTTACATGTGTCTGAAAGAATGGAAGACAGTTTCGTCTTTACAATGGAGTAGGTCTTCTGAACCATTGGCGAAATGCTGTCCCAGTAGATGAATGTTGCATCAGCTAGACGTGTGGGCAAAACGGAGGCTAGCACAGGGTCCAACTCCATATATGGCAGATTTCACATAGCCTGCACAGTCACTTCAAAGCGACGAGACCAGCAAGCAAACGACTCAGTGCCATCTCCCTGAAAAGCTGGTGGTAGGTTAATTTTCAGGGGCCCTGAGAAGAGTTGTGGGACTACAGAGTCATTAGCATTGTCCAAAAATCCAGCTTGATTAGCATTAGCCAGAGGTTTGGGGTTATTGTTAGCATTGTTCAGAGATTCAGTTTCAGACATGCTGTTCCAAGTAACAAAAAACTCCAGTAATCCTCAAAAGCTCTCAGAAAAAGCTAGTAGTTACTGTAGCTCTTACCAGTTTTCCAGACAAGTCCTTTATCAGTGTGCTAGCTGGTGAAGGTATCCACAATGTCCATGGAAAATAACCATAAAAAACACAAACTACCAAAAAATATCATTGCCTCTGTCACCGTGTAGTTTGAGGGTTATTTCAATGGTGGATGACTCTCTATGTGGATACAAACTGCATCGAGACTGATTACTCTTTTGTAGATTTAAATATCAACTGACCACTAAAACATCCATTCATAAACTACCCTACTTCCTGTTCTCTTCCAACAATTAACATGCATCTAACCAATCAGAATAGAGCAAAGTAGTTGCAAGGTAGATAATCAATTATCATTCAAATTCCAACAGTGGCTTAGAAAAGAATAACTTGCATAAAATAATCCTACAATCAGAAGGGCATTAAAAACATACTAACGGTGATGCAAAGCAGACAAGCTAGGCAATGTGTCTATGTCGAGGAAATTATAAATTGTTTATTGAGAGAGTTAATACTGTGCATGTTGCTTACAATGCTTTTTATACTTTTTATTCAATTATTCAATTGGCAACAAGGACTGTAGGGCGACCCAGCCCCCGAAGCGACTCTCATCAACTGTATGCAAGGATTCCTCTGTTGTTTTAGGAATGTCTCATTATCTCTCCAACCCCCATTGTCACACCTCTGAGAAGCAGAGGTTCTGTTGTCTTTACAGGTCTGCAGGTCTGATATCTGACTGGAGGATAACTTTACAATGCTATTTTTCAACAATCCAGATTTTGAATCCAAACAACTCAGATGTTGTAAATGTCTCGTATGTTCATTGTCTCGCTCTCTCTTTTGTTCCTGAACTGCTGTGGTCAGATACTCACAATCTCTTTCGTTCTTCGTTTCTCCCTTTCCAATGAGCTATAGGCCTTGGCTCAAGCCAAGGTTTCTTTGTCTCTCTCTCTCTCCCTCTCTGATCATGCTCAGAATAATGCCTTGTAATGCTTGTTAATGGTTTGGAACTAAAGCTGTATGCCTTGTATGTGAATCCATTAATGTTCCAAAGTTATTAAATAACACTTGCATTTAGAATTCCATTCACAAACATTTCTTGACGACCTATTACTGTAACTCAACTGTAGTCTCTTGCATATTCTTATTCACCCTTTATCTTATCAGATGTACTTTTTAATAGACTTTGTCAAATGAATTGCATAGTCTTATCATGGGGTTTCCCAAACTCGGTCCTGCCCCCCATGTCCAGAATCTGGTATAATGACATTAATAAAAGATGCATTTATTTCTGTGTGCAACACAATAGGATTTCTCCATTACATTTGGGGATAAAAATAAAAATCAATCGCAGAAAATAACTTCATTTGAGACTAGCATCTCTTCATTCATTATTGGGGAGAAAAAAGATTCAATTAGAATATAACAGTTTCTTTTTCCAGGAGTAATACTATTATTTGGGAGATATCCGTGTTTTCTGAGTGCTGAAGGAGGATTTGGTAAACCTCATCAGCCTGTGGAGTCCTGACACTATACGGTGGATTGTCAGCACTCACTATGTCAGTGTTCAGTGTTGAAGTACAGGGTGCTGGCAGTGTTAATGTACATGGAGACTGTGGCAGTGTTTAGTATTCAGTGTTTACTGTTAAAGTACAGTGAAACTGGAAGTATTCCGAATTCCGTGTTCAGCGGTCAGCACAGGGAGACTGGTGCTGATTAGACAGCCAGTCCCTTAAGGCAGATTGTGCAGCCAGGGAAGCCCGTGAAGTGTTACAACACACCTCGACCTGGATTTACTCACTGACAAGTGGAGGGAGAGAGAGGAGAGCAGGGTACATTTGGAGTACAGACATACTAAGTGTTAAATTATAGTAACTAATTTGCTTAAGTGGCAAAAGATTAAACAGCCACCCGAATGAGACATGCCTTGTTGGTACCTACGAGGTAGAATGCTCCAATGTAGGTTTACATCAATTCACATTAATTCAAATGTAACGCATGGTAAACTATAGATTCCAGTCAGTTTTTTGAGGACACAAGTCTCCATCACATTTGCGATATACCAAATGCTAAAAAAAATGTATCGTAATTGACTTGAATATTTAGCATACCAGGTTATTAACAGTGATGGAGGAAACATCACTACAGTAGAGTATCACAATATTATTGTTGCCGATTTTTTATATCGATATTCTGACTCCAAGTATCGATTCATACAAAAAACGATGTAGTTAATGTTAGCTAGCTGGATGACAGTATCTGAGCCAAAACGCCGTTATTTCTCATACTTTAGCCTGTTCTATTTATTTTTAAATGGTGAGCGAACGTGTTTTCTGAACTTTTACTTCCATGATCAAAACTCATTTTGTTCAAGCTGACTCTTAATTGCTAGCAGCTGAAGCAATCAGCAGCACTTCATTGGTACAATCTTGAGAGTTTGGATTTGCTCTTTAAAAAGTTATGAACCCTATAAGACACAGCAGATTCTTTGTATCATTGGACACAAGTAAAAGGGGCAAAGCGTTGGGTGGAACGATGGGTTGGCAGGGGAGAGGAAAAATGATTACCTCTTACAAATCAGTTACACACATTCCAGTTTTGATTTCACTGAATTTGACAAAGCACATGAGGCAACAAAGGAGTGGCCTGAAAGTAAATGAGTCTCCTGGGGGAGGTCACACGATTGTGACACCAAAGTGTTCATATATTTGTCTCTCTAGAGGTCACGGGAACATCCAGTGCCCTAGAGGCTGGCCAGCTACTGAATGACACGGTTGTGACACACAAGGGACAGACAATGAAGGACCTTTGAGCACACTCAACAACTCCTTGCAAACAGCCTGGTGAAGCATGTTTTAAACAATCATGGAATTGGATGAATACTCACAGAAAAGGGACAGAGGAATTTTAAAAGTAAAGGAAGGAAGCCATTTACTGTACGGTAGTTGTCACGATCACTGTCTTCAAACTCCCTATCGTAAATAAGCCAAGGCGCAGCGTGCATGAAATTCCACATCCTTTAATCGAAGTGAAACCAAAAAACTATACAGAAGGAAAACAAAACGTGACGTTTTGGGCTGCACACAGGCAGCTACACAAAACAAGATCCCACAATCACAGGTGGGAAAAGGGCTGCCTAAGTATGATCCCCAATCAGAGACAACGATAGACAGCTGCCTCTGATTCGGGACCATACCCGGCCAAACGAAGAAATAAGAAAACTAGATTGCCCACCCAAATCACACCCTGACCTGACCAAATAGAGAAATAGAAAGGCTCTCTATGGTCAGGGCGTGACAGCAGTGCAGAGGGAAACATCTGATTTGCGTTCAATTGTTGCCAAAACCAACTCACGTAACCCAGGCATTGGGCCCACTAAACTGTTCATTTGAGTGCAACAAGGTCAAACTCAAGACTTGACAGTCACAGTAGTATCTTTACAACTGGAAAAGATTATGTGAGGCCAGGCATACAGTATATTCAAATAAGCATTTCACTGTTAGTCTAAACCTGTTGTTTAGAAGAATGTGACAAATAAACTTGATTTGATTCACTCGTCCCAGTAACAATTCAATGACCTGAATTTCAACCCAAATTCTACTATGCAGGCCTACAGTAACTCCATGTCTGATATTGTTCAAAGTACTGTAATCTCAAGGAGACAATCTCTCAGTGAATAGAAATCATTATGACTTCCATATGCCAGATGTGTGTATGGAGCGTCTACAGTGACAGAATATGTATAGTTTATATCACGGCAATTTTTGCTTAATCTTGACCTATTTAAAGCCAGATACAGTTATATAAGAAGTGTGTTAACGGGGTGCATTCACATAAAGTTAACACCTAGGAGTGTCGAAGTTGTTATTGGTCTGCACAAGCATCTAACAGAAATACTGACGAATAAATTAGCAGTCGTTAAAGTTATTTTTAAAGTAGAAATAAACAGATCCTAATTTTAAAGTTGTGTCTTTAGGCAAGGCATATCAAAATAAATATAATGCAAGTCTCTATCATGGATTAAATATACATGTAACTGCCAAAATAAAGGAAACACTTGAGTTAATGAGGGATACAAAGTATATTGAAAGCAGGTGCTAATTAAGTAATTAAAACATTCCATCATGCTTAAGGTCATGTATAAAAATGCCCGGTTGCCCATTATTTTGGCTACCATGGCAAGAAGAAAAGATCTCAGTGACTTTGAAAGAGAGGTCTCAAATGAGTATAGGGGTTTAAAGGGTGTGTGTGTGTGTGTGTGTGTGTGTGTGTGTGTGTGTGTGTGTGTGTGTGTGTGTGTGTGTGTGTGTGTGTGTGTGTGTGTGTGTGTGTGTGTGTGTTGTCTCAGTCAGCAGATCTCAACCCATTTGAACACTTATGGGAGATTCTGGAGACAGTGTTTTTCACCACCATCAACAAAACAATGAATGTGGCTGCATCCCTCCAATAGAGTTCCAGACATATGTAGAATCTATGCCAAGGCGCATTGAAACTGTTCTGGCGCCTTGTGGTGGTCTAACGCTGTATTAAGGCACTTTATGTTGGTGTTTTCTTTATTTCGTCTGTGGATAGTGGTATTAATGTCCCATGTTGTGTCTTTGGACAAAACATATTAGGATTACTGTTGTAAGCAGTGATGTAGTGGTAAAAAAAAAATTGGTGGGTAAACACTGATTGCCATTTGCGGTGAGTAAAGTAACCCTCCCTATATTTTCAACGATCTCTCTAGCATGTTTAACATGAATCTATGAAATACATTAATCCACACACACTGATTTTGTTCCCTACGGTCTCTGAGCTTGAATATCTGTATTGCTAGGACTCTCAAGATGGTGAAAGAATGGGACTCTGTAATATTACACAGATATTGCAAAGATTATTTGAGCACACTGAATTTCTTGTCTTTGAGTTTCTTGTCTTTAAAGGCTGTAATGGCTGGCTTTTTCTTTTCTATTAAAAGCATTATTTAGTAACTTGGTGACAAGAGCATTTTAGGGATTAAATGGAAAAAGGTACAGTATTGAGACAAAGAAACCACACACACAGCATCTCTCCATACCCAAAAGCTTTTAACAGCCTAACGCTGACAGAGATGGTCGCCTCGCTTCAGGTCCTTAGGAAATTATGGCCCTTATGCAGTTATTTGTTTTTTTTATTTATTATTTCGTACATTGTTAGCCCAAAAAATCTCAAGTGTTATTACATACAGCCGGGAATAACTATTGGGTATAAAAGCGATGTCAACTTACCAACATTACGACCTGGAATACGTCTTTCCCGAAGCGGATCCTTTGTTCAGACCTCCACCTTGGACATGGGATCTTATCCAAGAGGCTGACCCAAAACAACGCGGTCACCGCAGGAGAGGCAGACGGAGCGGCCTACTGGTCAGACTCAGAGGGCGAGCACACCATCCACCACTTCCGAGCATATTACTCGCCAATGTCAAGTCTCTTGATAACAAGGTGACTGAAATTAGGGCACGAGTTGCCTTCCAGAGAGACATCAGAGATTGTAACAGTCTCTGTTTCATTGAAACATGGCTCACTCGGGATATCGGTACAGCCACCTGGTTTCTTCATGCATCGCGCCGGCAGAAACAAACATCTTTCTGGTAAGAAGGGCAGGGGTGTATGCCTTATGATTAACGATTCATTGTGTAATCACAACAACATACAGGAAGTCAAGTACTTTTGTTCACCTGACCTAGAATTCCTTACAATTAAATGCCAACTGCATTATCTTCCAAAAGAATTCTCTTCGATTATAGTCACGGCCGTGTATATCCCCGCCCCCCAAGCAGATACCTCGTCGGCCCTGAAAGAACTTCACTGGACTCTATGTAAACTGGAAACCAAACATCCTGAGGCTGCATTTATTGTAGCAGCTGGGAATTGTAAACCTTCTTAGGGATAGGAGTCCCGCTAGCATGAAACTGGAGGGCGCGCAACGCAGAGAAAGGAATCTGAAAATCTACCCCTAAACTTTGTTTCAACAAGTCAAAATACATTTCTATTTACTCCTCAGTTACCCTAAAATGTAATCACACTATAATATTTCTTACGGAATGAAGTATGTTCAATAGGAAACCGATTTTAGCAGGTGCGTAATGTCTTCATGGCGCGTGCAAACACAAATTTCCAAGTCTGTGTCCTTCTGCTAAAACTGATATTTCTTACTCGTTTTTGAAGTTACAAGCCTGAAACCTTGAACATAGACTGCTGACACCCTGTGGAAGCCATAGGAATTGCATCCAGGGAGCTAATTTTCAATATGACCTTTCTCTTGCCTTTCTAAGAAGATGGTCTCTCAACAACAAAAACAATTCTGGTTGTTTTTTCTTTGGATTTTCTCCTACCATATCTATTGTGTTATATTCTCCTACATTATTTTAACATTTCTACAAACTTCAAAATGTTTTCTTTCCAATGGTAACAATTATATTCATATCCTTGCTTAAGGGCCTGAGCTACAGGCAGTTTGGGCACGTCCTTCAGACAGGAAGTGGAGAAAAAAAGGGGCCTAGCCCTAAGAAGTTGTTCAACAAAGCTAACCTGAGAACAAGACTTCCTAAATTCAATCAGCATGTTGAATGAACGACACAATCTGGTTGCATTCTGGATCATTGCTACTCTAACTTCCGCGATGCATACAAAGCCCTCCGCCGCCCTGCCTTCGGCAAATCTGACCATGACTCCATTTTGTTGCTCCCAGCCTATAGACATAAACTAAAACAGGAAATGCCCGTGCTCAGGTCTAGCCAACGCTGGTCTGACAAATCTGATTCCACGCTTCAAGATTGCTTCGATCACGGACTGGGATATGTTCTGGATAGCCTCAGACAATAACATTGATGTATACGCTGACTCGTGAGCGAGTTTATTAGCAAGTGCATCGGAGATGTCGTACCCACTGTGACTATTAAAACCTTTCCTAACCAGAAACCGTTGATTGATGGCAGCTTGCGCCCAAAACTCAAAGCGCGAACCACTGCTTTTAATCATGGCAAGGCTACTGAAAACATGGCCGAATACAAACAGTGCAGCTATTCACACCGCAAGGCAATCAAACAGGCAAAGTGTCAGTATAGAGAGAAAGTAGAGTCGCAATTCAACGGCTCAAACACGAGACGTATGTGGCAGGGTCTACAGTCAATCACGGATTACAAAAAGAAAAACAGCCCAGTCGCTGACATTGATGTCTTACACCCAGGCAAATTAAACAACTTCTTTGCTCGCTTTGAGGACAATACAGTGCCACTGACACGGCCCGCTACCAAAGCCTGTGGGTTCTCCTTCTCCGTGGCCAACGTGAGTAAAACATTTGAATGTTTTAACCCTCGCAAGGCTGCCGGCCCAGACGGCATTCCTAGCCGCGTCCTCAGAGCATGCGCAGACCAGCTGCCTGGTGTGTTTACGGACATATTCAATCAATCCCTATCCCAGTCTGCTGTCCACACATGCTTCAAGATGGCCACTGTTGTTCCTGTTCCCAAGAAAGCTAAGGTAACTGAACTCAATTACTATCGCCCCGTTGCACTCACTTCTGTCATCATGAAGTGCTTGAGAGACTAGTCAAGGATCATATCAACTCCACCCTACCTGATACCCTAGACCCACTCCAATTTGCTTACCGCCCCAATAGGTCCACTGACAATGCTATCGCCATCACACTGCACACTGCCCTATCCCATCTGGACAAGAGGAATACCTATGTAAGAATGCTGTTCATGTCACGCCCTGACCTGAGAGAGATGGTTTGTTTCTCTAGGTGGTTAGGTCAGGGTGTGGGGTGGGCATTATATGGTGTCTATTTCTTTGTGTAGCACGTCTTGCAGGCTAAACAAGCAGTACAAAAATAAGATCCCACAACTACAGGTGGGGAAAGGCTGCCTAAGTATGGTTCCTAATCAGAGGAAGCTGTTTATCGTTGTCTCTGATTAGGATTCATACTTAGGCAGCCTTTCCCCACCTGTAGTTGTGGGATCTTATTTTTGTACTGCTTGTTAAGCCTGCAAGACATGACGGTCGTCATCATTGTTTATTATTTTGTTTGTAGTGTTCTGATTTAAAATAAATACAAAGATGAACACTCACCACGCTGCACCTTGGTCTACTCCTTTGCACGATCGTTCATTGACTACAGTTCATTGACTACAGCTCAGCATTTAACACGATAGTACCCACCAAACTCGTCATTAAGCTCGACCCCGTAACTGGGTCCTGGACTTCCTGACGGGCCGCCCCCAGGTGGTGAAGGTAGGAAACAACATCTCCACCCCGCTGATCCTCAACACTGGGGCCCCACAAGGGTGCGTTCTCAGCTCGCTCCTGTACTACCTGTTCACCCATGACTGTGTGGCCATGCACGCTTCTAACTCAATCATCAGCTTTGCAGACGACACTACAGTGGTAGGCTTGATTACCAACAACGACGGCAGGTAGCCTAGTGGTTAGAGCATTGGCCAGTAACCAGAAGGTTGCTAGATCGAATCCCTGAGCTGACAAGGTAAAAATCTGTCGTTCTGCCCCTGAACAAGGCAGTTAACCCACTGTTCCTATGCCATCATTGTAAATAATAATTTGTTCTTAACTGACTTTCCTAGTTAAATAAAGGTTAAATGGAGGGAAAAAAAGGATGAGATGGCCTACATGGAGGAGGTGAGGGCCCTCGGAGTGTGGTGTCAGGAAAATAACCTCTCACTCAATGTCAACAAAACAAAGGAGATGATTGTGGACTTCAGGAAACAGCAGATGCAGCACATCGACGGGACAGTAGTGGAGTTCCTTGGCATATACATCACGGGCAAACTGAAATGGTCCACCCACACAGGCAGCGTGGTGAAAATGGCGCCTCTTCAACCTCAGGAGGCTGAAGAAATTTGGCTTGTCACCTAAAACACTCACAAACTTTTACAGATGCACAATCGAGAGCATCCTGTCGGGCTGTATCACCGCCTGATACGGCAACTGCACCGCCCTCAACTGCAAGGCTCTCCAGAGGGTGGCGCGGTCTGCACAACGCATCACTGGGGGCAAAATGCCTGCCCACCAGGACACCTACAGCGCCCGATGTCACAGGAAGGCCAAAAAGATAATCAAGGACAACAAGCACCCGAGCCACTGCCTGTTCACCCCGCTATCATCCAGAAGGCGAGGTCAGTACAGGTGCATCAAAGCTGGGCCCAAGAGACTGAAAAACAGCTTCTATCTCAAGGCCATCAGACTGGTAAACAGCCATCACTAACATAAAGAGGCTGCTGCCAACATACAGACTCAAATCTCTGGTCACTTTAATAAATGGACTTAATAACGGTATCACTAGTCACTTTAAATAACACAACTTTAATAATGTTTACATATCCTACATTACTCATCTCAAATGTATATACTGTATTCTCTACGATCTACTGCATCTTGCCTTTGCCGATCTACCATTGCTCAACCATATATTTATATGTACATATTCTTATTCATCCCTTTACATTTGTGTGTATAAGGTAGTTGTTGTGAATTTGTTAGATTACTTATTAGATATTACTGCATTGTTGGAACTAGAAGCGCAAGCATTTCACTACACTCGCATTATCATCTGCATGTGACCAATAAAATTTGATTTGAATTGATTTAACACATGAACTGTCAATATTACCAGCGATTGCAAGTTAAAATGTTGGTGTTGTTATCCTTTGCAGTGTGCTGCTTTTTTTGCTTTTTTTTTTACTTATATGCCCTGAAGCACTGTGGGAAAAAAAGTTATTATCCTGACCCCTGGGATTTCACACACATATTCCTCATAGCTAGACATTCAGGGATTACTAGTTATATCTCAATGACGAGCAAATATCTGTTGATTATCTGTTGATTATTGAAATGGTCTGGGCCTTGTTTCCCAGTTGGATTTAACTTAAAAATGACGATGATTGTATCAGATGCATAGCTATTTATAAGTGTTTCCAAAACAAGCACATAGAAAGAAGATTTGCTAAGTGCATCGTTAGACCACGTGTCGATACTGAAACGATTGAAAGAAAAGCAGCACTGCTCTCGCATGAGCTTATTCCATTAAAATCTTGCCTAAACTGTTCGGACGCTACAGACAGAAGTTAGCAGATTGGTTGTACCGACATCAGACGACTCCAAAGACACCATCGTGTTCATTTTAATAGAGGTGCTAATGTGACAGACTGGATTCAAATCTTGGTTTCCTGCACACCACAAAGATGTTTAACCTGCAGATCCAAAACTTACGCATTAGCTTGCAGAACTAGCACAAGATCTCCTGGGCCCGGTTTCCCGATAGCGACGGAATTTAGGCTTATGAGTGTTTCAAAGATGCATCTTTCCTACAACGGCCGAAGACGTAACATGCGTTTTCCAAAACACCACACAGAGAGAACGCTTGCCAAGTGCGTCGTTGAGGCATGTGTCGATACTGATAGGATCGAAAGAAAGTCAGCACTGCTCTGGGAACAGCTGTCTCCATTCAAATCTTACCTTAACATTAGAATTATTCCACAATACTGACGACGGATCAGCTCCTAAAAAGATATCCTCACCTATGGCTGCAAATATTGAGGCTGGTTATTATAATGCTTACTCTATAATAATGCACTAAATCAAGATTTGGCACATTATTGCACACATGTTGTAACACATCATGAAATACATGAATGTAAAATGCAACAATTTTACTCAGTCCAAAACATGCTCAATGGGTGACATGTCTGGTGAGTATGCAGGCCATGGAAGAACCGGGACATTTTCAGCTTCCAGGAAATGTTTACAGATCCTTGCAACATGGGACCATGCATTATCATGTGGAAATATGGGGTGATGGAGGCGGATGAATGGCACAACAATGGGCCTCAGGATCTCGTCATGGTTTCTCTGTGCATTCAAATTGCCATTGATGCAATTGTGTTCATTGTCCGTAGCTTATGCCTGCCCATACCATAACCCCACCACCATGGGACACTCTGTTCATAACGTTGACATCAGCAAATCGCTCGCCCACACGACGCCATACCCGGTACAGCCTTGGTGAGGACGACGGGCACGCAGTTAAGCTTCCCTGAGACGGTTTTTGGCAGTTTGTTCAGAAATTCTTCGGTTGTGCAAAGCCACAGTTTTATCAGCTGTCGGGGTGGCTGGTCTGAGACGATCCCACAGGTGAAAAAGCCAGATGTGGAGGTTCTGGGCTGGAGTGGTTACACGAGGTATGCGGTTGTGAGGCCGGTTGGTCGTACTGCCTATTTCTCTAAAACGACGTTGGAAGCGGCTTATGGTAGAGAAATTAACATTAAATGATCTGGCAACAGCTCTGGTGGACATCCCTGCAGTCAGCATGCCAACTGCACGCTCCCTCAAAACTTGAGACATCTGTGCCATTGTGTTTTGTGACAAAACTGCACATTTTAGAGTGGCCTTTTATTGTCCCCCAGCACAAGGTGCACCTGTGTAATGATCATGCTGTTTAATCAGCTTCTTGATATGCCACACCTGTCAGGTGGATAGATTATCTTGGCAGCAGAGAATGCTCACTAACAGGGATGTAAACAAATGTGCACAACATTTGAGAGAAATAAGCTGTTTGTGCATATGGACATTTCTGGGATCTTTTATTTCAGCTCATGAAACGTGGGACCAACACTTTGTATGTTGCATGTATACTTTTTATCGGTGGATATTGAGGTACAATTACAGACATTAGCTTACAAAAGCAAAAGTTCTACTGAATTGAATGAATGTCAAATTGATTTAAATGGTATTATATGATATAGGCCTATATAGCCTATACTGTAGACTATTTAAACAACATGACAGAAAGTATGTGGACACCTGCTCGTCGAACATCTCATTCCAAAATCATGGGCATTAATATGGAGTTGGTCCCCCTTTGCTGCTGTAACAGCCTCCACTCTTTTGGGAAGGCTTTCCACTAGATGTTGGAATATTGATGCGGGGACTTGCTTCCATTCAACCACAAGAGCATTAGTGAGGTCGGGCACAGATTTTGGGCGATTAGGCCTGGCTCACAATAAGTGTTCAAATTCATCTTAAAGGTGTTCGATGGGGTTCAGATCAGGGCTCTGTGCAGGCCAGTCAAGTTCTTCCACACCGATCTCAACAAACCATTTCTTTATGAACCTCGCTTTGTGCACGGGGATATTGTCATTCTGAAACAGGAAAGGGCCTTCCCCAAACTGTTGCCACAAAGTTGGAAGCACAAAATCGTCTAGATTGTCATTGTATGCTGTAGCGTTAAGATTTCCCTTCACTGGAACTCAGGAGCCTGAACAATGAAAAACCGCCTCAGACCATTATTCCTCGACCACCAAACTTTACAGCTCGTACAATGCATTCTGGCAGGTAGTGTTCAGGAAATCGCCAAACCCAGTTTCGTCCGTCAGACTACCAGATGGTGAAGAGATACAATGCATTCGGAAAGTTTTCAGACCCTTTGACCTTTTCCACATTTTGTTGTGTTACAGTCCCATTTAAAAATGGATAAAATAGTATTTTACCTCATCAATATACACACAATACCCCAAATTGACAAAGCAAAAACAGGTTTTTAGAAATTTTGCAAATGTATGAAAATAAAAAACTTAAATACCACAATTACACAAGCATTCAGACCCTTTACTCAGTTCTTTGTTGAAGCACCTTTGGCAGTGATTACAGCCTCAAGTCTTCTTGGGTATGACACTACAAGTTTGGCACACCAAGTTTGGCACACTAGTTTCTCCCATTCTTCTCTTTGGCACACTAGTTTTTCCAATTCTTCTCTGCAGATCCTCTCAAGCTCTGTCAGGTTTGATGGGGAGCATCGCTGGGCTCTGGCTGGGCCATTCAAGGAAATTCAGAGACTTGTCCCGAAGCCACTCCTGCGTTGTCTTGGCTGTATGTTTAGGTTGTTGTCCTGTTGGAAGGTGAACGTTCACCTCAGTATGAGGTCTTGAGCGCTCTGGAGCATCAAGGATCTCTCTGTACTTTGCTCCGTTCATCTTTCCCTTGATCCTGACCAGTTTCCCAGTCCTTGCTGCTGAAAAACATTCCCACAACAGGATGCTAACGCCACCATGCTTCACCGAAGGGATCGTGCCAGATTTCGTCCAGACATGACACTTGGCATTTAGGCCAAAGAGTTCAATCTTGGTTTCATCAGACCAAAGAATCTTATTTCTCATTGTCTGAGAGTCTTTAGGTGACTTCTGGTAAACACCAAGTGGGCTTCATGTGCCTTTTACTGAGGAGTGGCTTCCGTCTGGCCGCTCTACCATAAAGTCCTGATTGGTGGAGTGCTGCAGAGATGGTTGTCCATCTAGCAGGTTCTCCCATCTCCACAGAGGAACACTGGAGCTCTGTCAGAGTGACCATCAGGTTCTTGGTCACCTCCCTGACCAAGGCCCTTCTCCCTCGATTGCTCAGTTTGGCTGGGCGGCCAGCTCTAGGAAGAGTTTTGGTAGTTCCAAACTTTTTCCATTTAAGAATGATGGAGGCTCCTGTGTTTTTGGGGACCTTCAATGCTGCAGACATTTTTTGGTAACCTTCCCCAGATCTGTACCTTAACACAATCCTTTCTTGGACTTATATGGACAATTCCTTTGACCTCATGGCTTGGTTTTTGAAAGACATGCACTTTCAACTGTGGGAGCTTATATTGACAGGTGTGCCTTTCCAAATCATGTCCAATCAATTGAATTTACCACCGGTGTAATCCAATCAAGCTGTAGAAACATCTCAAGGATGATAAATGGAAACAGGATGCATCTGAGCTCAATTCCGAGTCTCATAGCAAAGGATCTGAATACCTTTGTAAACAAGGTATTTCTGTTTTTATTTTTAGACATTTGTTAACATTTCTAAAAAACTGTTTTCGCTTTGTCATTATGGGGTATTGTGTGTAGATTTATGAGGGATTTATTTGATTTTATCCATTTTAGAATAAGGCTGTAACGTAACAAAATGTGGAGTCTGAAAACTTCCCGAATGCACTGTATATTACCAATGCTTACCCAATAAAAATACACAAAATCACAGATTTGGCACAGCATTGCACACATGTTAGGCTACATATTGAGAACAATTATAGACAGTAGCAAAATAGAACTCAATTGTCTAAACATTAAATGTATTTCAATATGAATGAAATAGGCATATTGGGAACTTTGTATTTGTAGTCAACTTTGATCTGAAGTTATTGGCAGTCACCATATGACAGATAAGATCCAAGTTTAAGTTTTATTGTCACGTGCACAAGTACAGATTAAATGTGTTGTTTTTTGCATTCGTTGGCTCAAATCGCCCTGTCAGACTTCATAAATAAGCAATATGTCTATCTCTATCCCCATCTCTGGAGTTGACAGCTCCACCACCATCTGTGATCTATTATTTTCATTATGACATCTGCCACTATTATTTAATTAGTGACTCTCATCAATAACTACTCTTCTGGATGTGAACAATGATGCATCGAGTGACACAGGTGTTTGTCTACATTATCAATCAGGGTGTTGCTGCTCGCCCATGTGTAATAATCCATCTTGGGAAATTAATGAAAGATAAATGTATGAATGAATGTTGGCAGTTTAGGTATGATGATGAAAACCAAGTCCACCAAAACCACAGGGCAGGTCAGAGAGACAAAACAGAGAGGAAAGGTAGTGTTGCTTATTTTGACATTGTTGATCATGTGTCATCACAGGATGGGTTCTTGCAGACATAACTGGACATAGTATTCAATATAAAATTAACATCGTTTGATTTCAGATTTCCGTTCAAATTTATACTGGGTGTATTACAAAATGATTAGTATACGACAATTCATTTCATTACAGTGTTTCCTGTTTTAAAAAATTGGTATTATATCATCACACATCTTGGTAGAGCAATTGGAGAAAACTGCATGAATAAATGTATTCGCATTTGCAAAAATGGTGCTTGAGTCTTCTGACTCTATTCCAGCAACCCACGCGCAAACTAAATATGATATTATTACTGTAGCTAGTATTAGAAAATTGGTTGTGATTGCACAGTTTAGAGTTACTGCTTAATATATGATCTGCAACATTACCACCAGAAAAGTATCGCCATCCAATTACGCATGGACAGCGACTAACCCCATAAACATACACGGTGGGATTTTTTTTTTAATAGAATTAAATGATTTAATTTCTTACTTGTTGTGTTGTACTTTACCCCATTGATGTACTCGGGACAGGGTCTTTCCACCATCCGTCCGGTGTTGCTCTTTGGCCAACATGTTCCAATCTCATCCGTTGTGGCATTGCAATACAAACCTTTAAATAAATAAAAAGACGTTTAAATAATGATCATTATTCGTCCAAGTCGTCAAGAAAGAGCATTAGCCTAACCATTGATGACCGTGTCAAAATCACCCCAAATCGTACCGTCAAAATCCATCAAAGAGAACGATGCGTTTTCATAGAAACTGTCTTGAAATGAATCCATCACACTGCAGTTTGGGTCTCCAAACTCGCCAAAGATGATTTGGTAAATCGTAGCATCCATGGTTAATTCAATACGTTAGATCAAATCATTTTAAACTGGGATTGAAGTCCAAGAAGTTCCCTACACGAAGCCCACTACAATATGTGCATGCGTTTCATCCAAGCTATAAGGGCAAGAAAGAGTGTGCCCTTTCAAACCCATGGAAAACGTCTCGTCCTATTGGTGCACTCAGAAGTGACTCCAAGCGCTCGAGCGCTTCTCTCTCTCTCCTACTCGCACCGCTCCCTGTACAATCAGATCGACACACCGAGCCTCAGCCTATTTACACACGTTCATCATCCCTCTATGGATTTATTAAAAAAAATCTGAAATGAGTTAAATTAATACCAAAAATACTTTAATTTAACCATTGTCCATCTGTTCGGTCTCTTGCAGCCGTTGTGTGAGTTATTGAGACATATCTCATTTTGAGAATAACAATCTGGTAAGCAAACTACTGATCCAATGTACTGTTGAGACCAATGGGGGTTGGAAACAATATTTTCATTTTTTCCCCCATAAATGTTGTTTTTTGTTATTTGTTTTAAATATTAGTTATTTTCTGTAGGTAGGTAGGAAGAGAGCTACAGAGAGGGAGATTAAAAGGGGTTATAGATATACTACTGCCGCGTTAACGTGCTAGTCGGGAACTAGGAAACTTTGAAATGTCCTACATGCTAACTTTTTGTAGTTATACAAGTGCCAAGTTCAACCAGTTAGCAAGTTGAACATTTCCTAGTTCTGACTAGCACGTGAACGTGCCATACATCTGAGACTTGCTGTGAGTGACTAAAATGTGGCTTTAAATATCCTTCAGTGGCATGTAGCCTAGATATTACAGTATATAAATACCACTGTATGTAGGCTACATCCAAAACACAGACCATTTAACATTTCTAATGTGTTTTACAAATGCAAATTGAGGACATTGGTTTTAAAGTAACTACAGTCAGGTTTCCTCTCCTCTCGGTTATGAAATTGTATGAAAAATGTACCTCAAACAAACTTTTTAACACGTCACTTTTGATATAACTTTGATATAGCTTTTGATAAATGTCCTGTAAAGCCACACTTTTTTCCAATGCTTTCTGTGATACCCATGTGTGTATCCCTATTATGTCATCACAGACTCTAGTGATCTGTTTATTTGTTCAATTAGACTCATGACCTTTATCAAAATGTATCCCACAGCGTTGTTGAAGACTCATTTCTGATTGGCTAGAAGGCATTCTAGAAAGGGGATTTAGTAAGGGATAAATGCAGACGTTCTGTACGCAGCAGGGCGAGGCTAAAGTTGAATGTATTACCCTAGAGCAGGACTCTGTGCTAAGCTTTTAAAGCCTACCAGCTATGGAATTAGACTGGCGTATTATCATCACCATGATGATGATGATGATGATGATGATGATTATTATTATTATTAATTTACATGTTATGCTCCATATTCCATTTGGCTGATGAAGGAAGCAGATAAGTAAACAAATTGGTAAATGACAGAATTGTGCTCACTGCACATCCAATTTATGGGACAGTAATCACATATCGGCTGTGATACTATATCATGTGCTTCTGCTGTGGAAGGTTCAGACTGGTTGTAAAGGAAGTCTTCAATATTCAGAAAGAAGATAGTCTTTAAGATGCTGAACTTTGGCTTAATGATGCTGAACTTTGGCTTAATCTTTACACTCCGCTCTCAATTGTTTGCGCAGTAGGGGCATCACCTATCAGTTAACTACATGCGAGACTTAATAATGGCCTGCTATTTCCTAGACATTTCCTTGAGAGTAATTTAACTGCCAAGTGAGCACTAATTTGAGTTCGACAGCGTTATTCCCTGAATGCAAAACAGTGAATCAAGAAGGCTTTATGCATATTGACTGATATGGCTTTACAGAAAATAAAGTGGCTGTGGCATAAGACAATTATCTTTCAGTTTTAATTAAACTAATACCAATGCATTTGATTGCTTTTTCAAGAGCATGTTGGAGTAAAAATAATTTGTTTTGAACTTCTGTCTCCTCAAAATGATTTTGGTCTGTAAACTTAGGCTAGACCTGCAGTCATCACATCATTGCATCCTTAATGTAGGCTGTGCAGGTCCAATAAAATATGAATTATCTGTGCTCTAATGGTGTTTGGTGGCATAGTTTACAGCAGTACCTTTAGAAGCCTACCTTCTTCTACAAATTTTTGTTCCTACTGAAGTACGGTAAAGGTAAACCCGTCCTGGGCTTTCTGTTTCAGAAGTCTTGAAGTGAAGATGAGGGACATCACATCAGGGTTGCAACGTGGATCAAAAGACTTGCAAATAGGAGACCAATGGATCCGAGAGTCGTCTTGAGACCCCAAGGCTCTCAACCGGGCCTGTAAGGCTTTCACCTCTCATGTACTGAAGCTGGAAGCTTTCTCTCTGATGATAACTATTGGCCCTCTAGAATTGCTTATTGATGCAGTATTTTTGCTGATAAGTATTGACCGCATGTGAATTAGTGCAGTTCGATCTGGTTTGCTTTGCCAGATGAGAACTGATGTGATATGAGAGATTGTAGCACATCATGTTATGTATTTTTTGGTCATAGCATCATATTTTCAGATGCAGAATGCATTTGCCCATTAACCCTCTACACAGCCATGGACAATCTACAACAGGTGACTTGAATGTGTTGACTTTCTGGTAACTTTTGTATCCTCACTCCTTACTCTTTATATGTCATCATAATAGCGAGGACAACAAAATATATTAGCAATATAATAATATATTCTTCCTTCTGAAGTCAACTTGTCTGACCTAATTATAATCACTGACTGTCATTTCTGCAAGCCCAGTTCAACCTTGTTTGTGCTGGTTCAAAGAGACAAATTTGCTTTAATTGTCTGAATGACGGACTGAGTCTTCCAGGCCCGGCAGACAGGGAAAAATCTGCAGACTCTCCCTCAGTGAGGTGTTGCTCAGAGCAATGGCACAAGGAACTGGAAAAACAGATTGTGGAAAAAAGAGTGGGAGCATGCAGGAAGTAAGAAGAAGCAGCTGAAGGAGTTATTGTCATTGTTTGGTATAGCTTGGCTTAATGTCAGATACTATCATTGGAAAATGCTCTATTTTTTCCTGCTGTATGTTACTTTATTGTTCGCTTCTCAGTCCTTAATCTCTTTTGTAATGGACATCGACTGGTAGAATCTCTCTGAAAGCAAGATTTGTTTTATCATGATGCATCTGGTCTTACGTTTTAGACTTGATCTGAAATAAGCAGGGAGAGGGAGCTGTTAGTTTGCAATGATAGTGCCTACAGGAGCTGCCTGTTTCAAATAATTGCGTCGAGGCAGGAGTGATAATGAAATGCTCTGTATCTAGGGTGACCACATTTAAAATACCCCAGGTACTGGAGCTCAATACAAATTGAAATGCTGTCATCATTTCTCAAAAATTGTACCAGTGGTTTTTGCCCACAAGTGTAGCCTATTGATATTAATCCTCCAATTGCAATGTTTGTCTATGCCCACACATATTGTCTCGAAAAGGTTCTATTTTTAATACCCTCAAACACCAAGTTAGGCAAATGTAATTTCAAAATAGGCCACTATCAGTCGTTAATGATAATGAAACACATTTTACCAGTGAAACTTCCAAACTGCATCTGCATGCCAATCATTTGATCTTAATGGATTTCATGGGAATATGGATATAGATATCTTGAATTACTGTTTCCTGAGCAAATTAGAACAGATGGTGTTAACAAACTGTATAGCCTTCCTTTTTTAGTTTCAATCCAAACACATTCTGCCTAGTGGCGCACGCTGTTGTTACATTATCTTTTTAGTTTTTTACTATTCAACTCACCATTGTAAAATGGAAATTAGGTGATATTTTTTTGTCTAACAGTAATGTTATACCATACTATAATATTTGGTTCTGATATGTAGAATACGAATGAATCATTATGAGTTCTTCCAAGACATTCATTAACCTTTGATCTAACTTTACTAAACAGGCACAGTTGTGAGTAGTGGCGGCGCGACGATCTGGTGCGCTCAGGCAGCACTGCTCCTACTGCACCGAATGAGCTATTTGAAGCGTACCTAGCCAATTCTTTTACCTTGCACAATATTTGGTGTTGAAGAAATGAGATACCATGACATGTGTGGCTGTTTTATAAATCTGGGAGTATGTGGCCAAGTAAACATTTCTTGTTGGTCTCAGGGAATGTGAAACCATTAGTTAGGGAGACTTTTAAAATAGGATTGAATGAAGTAGCAGTGAATATGTTGAATGAGCAACTAATGAATGAATTTGCTCAAGTTTGACAAAATTACCTTTACTTCAAGGAGTGCAACTTTCACTGAGGACGGGGGTCATGATCCCCCACATTCTGAAATTGCATTCCCCCTTCCCCCTCCAGTTTTATCATTGTGCTGTGATACCAAAAATGGCATCTGTGTGCTTTAGGAATATGCGGGACATGCTGTGTGAATGCAAAGCTGCTGAAAGGCTGACTGAACCAGAACGGGAGAGTTGAACAGAGGCAGCTGCTGTCAGTGTGTATGTGTTGCACTCTTTTTCCGAGTTGTTTAAGCAAGCAGAGCAAAAACTGGCTACTCTTTATTTGACTGATGTAGCTGGCAAGGTAACTGTTGTTTAACTTTACAGAAAAAATGAAACTAATGTTTATTCCCAGTGCTGAGCTAGTAGTATAACTGACATGTAATGTTAGCTAATGTTTCATCCCCTCTTGACTGAGGTGAATTAATTAGCTAACTAGAAGCTATAACAGCCAGTTCAGCTCTAGCTCAGATAGTGATCTGAGGTGGCTCCTATTATTACTATCTAACAGCTGTTGTTTGTATGGAAATGTTTTGTAGCCTTTTTTAACTGTTTCAACATGAACGTAGCTAGCTTTTGCCAGTTGATGTACCATTAGCGAGAGAGCTAGCCAAAAGTAGGTATTATTTTTGCCTCATTCCCACAAGACCCGAATCAAACGATGAAACCAGCAGCCAAACCATTGAAGACTGATAATTCTGATGTTTTTTTTGTGCAATGTGAGTTTTTATTAGTCAGTATAATAGCAATGTAATGTTATTGACTTGTCAGTTTCCCTAACTATTTCCTTACTTTTCACATTGACACAATAATAAACAGCTCTACAGGCTTCACTGTCATGGTGCACTGTCAGTAAACAACATTATGATCATCATGTCTTAGCAGGATCAGATGGTGACAAGTGTCCCAGTGTAGCACATGGGGATGTGTGAAACTTACTCCTCAGCCTGAAGTGTCCCACTTGTGTCGCCTTATTAGCTAGCTTTTGAGGTGGGCAATTAGCAAAGATGCTTGAGGACATGCTCATAGGTCCTGAGTTCGTGCCAGGTATGGGTCAAATCGGGAAGAAGTGGTACTCACTAAGCAAGTAGCGTGACGTGCTTTATACCAGCAGGGTCAGACAGTCAGGGAAGACCATTCTAAGGAGCTGAGGTGAATTTTGCAGTATATTAACAATATCAGTGAATGATTCAAAGTTCCATCTTGAAGCTACAGTCTGGGACCTGGGAATAATGGTCATTTCAATTATCGAACCATTGATTCTATTCTTGAAAAGTATAATTCTTTGTCATGCCTCATCTTACTTCGGAGGATCAGATTTTGACGGGTCTCAGCAGGGTCAGCCAGCCAGGGAAGACTAGTCTCTGACGGAGCATAGGTACATTTTTGCAGATCCAACACTTTATTCTCTCAGTGCAGCAAACACTGGACAGGCCAGATACTTCAAAGATTGAAACTATTTTAAGGTAGTCTGATTAACCTTCATAGTTGATTGCCAAACCTTATCAACGGTTGATAGACGCTTTTCCAGATAACACAAAGCACGTAAAACAAAAATGCAAGGAAGACCTGGTAGAAGCTATTGATGATGATGAATGGATACAGAGGTGTTTGAATGCCCAGTCATGTTCATATCATCTCAGACATAAATGACTGCAGTTTAAGACCGTCCATGCACTCAGAAATGTCATTCCTCTGCTTGAGGTGTAAAACACAAAAGGGGACATATTTGCATATGTTATGGTCTTGTGAAGGCTGGCTGAATTCTGGTAGAATATGTATTTTATCTCAGCATGTCTACAGATTCTCCCTTCTTGTTTTTGCTTGCTTCTAAATGTTGATACTGGAGACTATTATCAAACAAAACTGTGTAACCAACCATCTAAGAAAAACATTGCCATTAATTGGAAGGTTGGTAGGCCGTCATTGTAAATAAGAATTTGTTCTTAACTGACTTGCCTAGTTAAATAAAGGTTAAATAAAAATAATATCCTCACACAATGTCACAATGGATGGCAGAAATGTCAAGTTGTGTATCACTAGATTTGATTTATTACAAGATTAAGGGTATACTGGGCAACTGTAAGTAAAAAGAGTTCTACAATACAATTAGGCCTATGAGATTAGTTATATGGATAAATGCGCTGTTTCTGTGAGTTAATGTACATGTGTAGGTGTAAGTGTTTTTTTTGTTTGTTTTTTTTACTTCTGTTACCAAACCTTTCCCTTGGGAATAAAATAAATAAAAATGGGTGACATTTTTTGGGGAGAAAGTTGAGGTATTGACTAGACTGGTGGGGTCGGGTGTGTAGGCAGCTCGGGCTGGCTTTGATCGAGTTCAGTCTTATCAATCATTTAAACATATTTAACAATGATCTCTTACCTAGCTTGAAGACTGGCGGCATTTGATTGTGTAGGAATGCAGGAAATTAGCTTTAGATGCCCCCAAAAAATCCACACACTTCTAAAACCAGGGGGTCTGAGGTTGCTCACCCAGATTTTTTTTGGCCATCTAAAGCTAATTTCCTGCATTTCTACACAATCCAATATGACCCATGGCCCTTCTAGCCATCTCTATTTAGAACAACAAAAAGTTACTGCAATAAAATGTACCTATGCTTCATCACAGACTAGTCTTTGCTGGCATTTTTGGTTGCGAGACAAAGGGCCTAAATGCGGGACAGACAATTTGGGATATTTGGTCACCCTATGTGTAGCATGTGAAGAGAAATAAGATTGTTATTTCATAACACATGTAATTCGAGAGAAGCTAACATCAACTCCCTGGACAATAAAGTAGACAAACTCAGGGCAAGGCTCTCCTTCCAGAGAGACATATTGGACTGTAACATACTCGGTTTTACGGAATCATGGCTCTCTCTGGATATATTGTCCCTGTCCATAGAGCCAGAGGGGTCTGCATTAGTGCAAAACTGAAAGTGCAAACCACTGAATTTAACGACGGCTAGGTAATTGGGAACATGGACATGTACACTAAGGCCAGCTATGACCGCCGAAAGGCAATCAGAGGCATAATGATAGTACAGAGACAAAGTGGAGTCACGATTCTACAGCTCAGACACGAGACGCATGTGGCAGGGACTCCAGACAATAACGGGTTATAAAGGGAAAGCCAGCCATGTTGCGGACACCGACTTCTCGCTCCCAGACAAGCTAAACACCTTCTTCACCTGCTTCTAGGAAAACAACACCAAGCTGCAGACGTGGGCCCCCACCGCTCACGTGGACTGTGTGTTCTCAATCTCCATGGCCGACGTGAGTAAGACATTTAAGCGTGTTTACCCTTGCAAGGCTGCCGGCCCAGACAGCATCCCAAGCCATGTCCGAAGAGTATGTGCAGACCAGCTGGCTGTTGTCTCCGCTTGCTTCAAAATGTCCACCATTTCCTGTACCCAAGACAGCAAAGGTGACTAAACTAAATGACTACCAAAACTGAGACCGGGAGACTGATAAAAGCTTTGATCTCCAGGCCATCGGACTGTTAAACACTCACCACTAGCCGGCCTTCGCAGGGCACCCTGCCCTGAACTTTAGAGACTGCTGCCCTTTGTTGAAGGTTCACCTTCAACCCAGTCTAAGGTCCTGAGCACTCTGCACCAGGTTTTCATCAAGGATCTCTCTGTACTTTTCTCCATTCATCTTTCCCTCCTTCCTTACTAGTCTCCCAGTCCCTGCGGCTGAAAAATGATGCTGCCACCCCCATGCTTCACTGTAGGGATGGTGCCAGGTTTCTTCCAGATGTGACATTTGGCATTAAGGCCAAAGAGTTCAATCTTGGTTTCATCAGAGCAGAGAATCTTGTTTCTCATGGTCTGAGAATCTTTAGGTGCCTTTTGGCAAACTCTAAGTGGGCTGTCATGTGCAAGAATGTCTAAAAACCTGTTTTCGCTTTTTCATTATGGGGTATTGTGTGTAGATTGCTGAGGATTTTATGTATTTATTCCATTTTAGAAGGCTGTAACGTAACAAAATGTGGAAAAAGTCAAGGGGTCTGAATACTTTCCGAAGGCACTGTACATTGGAAAATATGATTACTTATATGGTATTGTTGAATATTCCTTTCTGATTGGCTTGAAGGGTATTCTAGAGTGTGCATTCTTGCCCTATAACGCATGGTTATTTTGCACAGTAGAATTCAATGGCTATAGTTCATTTTTGCATGTTTTGTTTTGAGGTGCTTTTGAAAGCAAAAGTCAAATTGAAAACAGTATTGGTGTTGTTGAGTTCGCTTTTCATAATAGCAAGCTAGGACTGATGGTCTGGTTCGCTAAACCAACAAGTCTGTTTGTTTGGTTACCGTGGCAACTACTGTAGCTATAGAACACACCTTCCACATCGTTCATTATTTTCTATAGAACGCATAGCCCCTCGTTGATTATCCCTTACATGTTATGTTACAAGGGATAATCCAGGCTATTCCCGTATTCCCTGAAAGAATGCTGCAGCTGCACCTATTATTTCCGCTGTTCAAAGAAAATGTGTTTATTACACAATAGAGTTGTTGGGGTCTCCTCACATCATTATGGAGCTTGTCGAATTTCACGCTCGCAAATGAACACCAAGTGTATGTAAAACCTCACACATCCAATGCTTTGGAATAAGTGCTGCTCAAGTATCTTAATGGGTATGACTGAGAAAGTGGATGTGATTATTTATACTAGCTAATTATGCCAATACACATCCTCTAGTTCAGTTATCTGCTTTGGCTTAAGCAGTGATTGTCATTCAATATCAGCCCATTGTGCACACAAATGAGTGTTCCTTTTGTCTGGTTGCATGATGAAGCTACATTTTGGTATGTACTCTGACTGAGCAGCACTCTAATTCTTCAGCAAATAAATAAAGTAAAGTAATTAACAGGCTGGAAAGAACAAACACTCATTAATATTTTACATTACCTGTGACATTGTAGAGAGTGGAGAGAGCCTCACAGTATTTCTGTAGAAGTGCAAGCAGAGAGAGCTGGGAGAGCTGCTCAGACAATGTACTGGGCTGGATAGAAGAAGAAAAACGTATTTTAGAGAGCAATGTCAGCAATTTGAATAATGATGCAAATAGGCTTCTTTAATCAGCTAAATGCAGAATTCTTTTGATAAATATTTCAAATCTGGCATCAAATCTGCTATTACATGAACAATGTTAACATAGTGATACTGATCTGTTTCACCTGCCTTGTGCTTGTCTCCACCCCCCCACCAGGTGTGTATTTATACCTGCGTTTTCTGTTTGTCTGTTGCCAGTTTGTCTGTTATGTCAGGTCTTACCAGCATTTTCCCCATTTCTCCTGTTCTTAAGTTTTGTTTTCTAGTCTTCCTGGTTTTGACCTTTGTGGCTGTCCTGACCCTGATTGACTCTGCCTTGGATTACGACCCTCTGCCTGCCCTCGACCTGCCCTTTGCCTGCCCATTTGTTATAATAAATATTCTGTGAATCGTACTATCCGCCTCCTGTGTTTGCATCTGGGTCATATCCTGAGTTGTGATAGTCATGATAGTGAGTCGTGATAGTACGACTGAGTCGTGATAGTACGACATCCTTATCTTTTCCCGTTTGGTTTAGGAGTATGTGCTCCACGTCCGACAAGTCCTCCAGTGCCTCCTGGAGAACCACTATCTCCTTTCTGGGATACGTCATCGCTGCCGGGAACATTCAGGTGGATCCAGACATGGTGAAAGCGGAGGTGGAGTGTCCCCAACCCACATCCAGAGTGCAGCTGCAACATCTCCTGGGATTTGCTCATTTCTACCAGCGCTTCATCCGGGGCTACACCCTGGCTTCCTTCCTCTCTGCACTCACCTCACCCAAGGTTGCATTCACGTGGTCCCCAGCTGCTGACCAGGGGTGTTTTCGGATCTTAAGCATCGGTTCACTACAGCCCCCATCTTAACCCATCTGGACCTGTCCCATCAGTTTGTGGTGGAGGTTGATGCCTCGAACGTTGGAGTGGGGGCCGTCCTGTCCCAGCGTTCTACCCAGAACCAAAAGCTGCATCCCTGCGCTTTCCTTTCCCATCGTCTTAATCCCGAGAGAGGAACTATGACATTTGTAACCGGGGACTTCTTGCA
This sequence comes from Salmo trutta, assembly GCF_901001165.1. Lineage (NCBI taxonomy): Eukaryota > Metazoa > Chordata > Actinopteri > Salmoniformes > Salmonidae > Salmo > Salmo trutta. Next base: position 12,833,043 of record NC_042987.1, on the reverse strand, counting down.
ATCAAGATGGCACTGGAGGAATGGAGACACTGGCTAGAAGGGGCGGAACATCCATTCCTAGTGTGGAATGTCAAGATTGCTTCAATCACGTGGACTGGAATATGTTCCGGATAGCATCGGACATTGATGTATACGCTGATTCGGTGAGCGAGTATATTAGCAAGTGCATCGGTGATGTGGTACCCACGGTGACTATTAAATCCTTCCCTGAACAGAAACAATGGATTGATGGCAGTATTTGTGCAAAACTACATACCGTGTAAACCTGCAAAATATGGAATCAAGATCTGGGCTGCCTGTGATGCTGCTTCATCATATGCATGGAACTTGCAAGTGTATACGGGAAAGCCAGATGGAGGAGCTCCTGAGAAGAACCAAGGGATGCGGGTTGTCCTGGACATGACACAGGGACTCCGGGGTTACAACATCACATGCAATAACTTTTTAACTTCACACAAGCTGGGAGAGGAAGCTGACGATGGTAGGAACAGTATCAAAAAAACAAGCCAGAGCTCCCACCTCAGCTGTTGAATACACGGATCAGGCCTATCAATTCCTCTAAGTTTGTGTTCACGGCCGACATGTCCCTACGTGCCAAAGAAAGGCAAAAATGTGGTATTCATGAGTACTCTGCATATGGATGGGAGAATCTGTGGCCAGGAAGATAAAAAACAGAAATCTTAATGGATTACAATTTCACAAAATGAGGGGTGGACAATTTCGACAAGCTGGTGACATCTCATCTTGGACATCTCGGCATACATCGCGTTTGTCATCTGGATGGCGTTGAACCCAGATTGGAAAAGAGATAAGCTCCAGAGAAGACGGCTTTTTCTCGAGGAGCTGGGCAAGGGATTGGTAAGACCTCAAATACAGAGGAGGCAACAAATCCCAAGAACCCCAGCTTCTGTATCCATCGTGAGCTGGATTCAGGAGGAGGATGCTGGTGCCCCATCCGCCCGACCCACAGAACCAACAACTCCAATACCGGAAGTAAGTGTGAGTAATGTTGTTGCATGTGTGTGTGTCTGACTCTCCTACCTTGGCCTGCTGTAAGTAACTCAACTCAGCAAAAAAAGAAACGTCCTCTCACTGTCAACTGCGTTTATTTTCAGTAAACTTAACATGTGTAAATATTTGTATGAACATAACAAGATTCAACAACTGAGACATAAACTGAACAAGTTCCACAGACGTGACTAACAGAAATTGAATAATGTCTCCCTGAACAAAGGGGGGGGTCAAAATCAAAAGTAACTGTCAGTATCTGGTGTGGCCACCAGCTGCATTAATTACTGCAGTGCATCTCCTCCTCATGGACTGCACCAGCTAAGCAAGTTCTTGCTGTGAGATGTTACCCCACTCTTCCACCAAGGCACCTGCAAGTTCCTGGACATTTCTTGGGGAATGGCCCTAGCCCTCACACTACGATCCAACAGGGCCCAGATGTGCTCAATGGGATTGAAATCAGGGCTCTTCGCTGGCCATGGCAGAACACTGGCATTACTGTCTTGCAGGAAAACACGCACAGAACGAGCAGTATGGCTGGTGGCATTGTCATGCTGGAGGGTAATGTCAGGATGAGCCTGCAGGAAGGGTACCACATGAACGTACCACGCACAGCTTTGAGATTGCCTGCAATGACAACAAGCTCAGTCCAATGATGCTGTGACACACCGCCCAGACCATGACGGACCCTCCACCTCCAAATCGATCCCGCTCCAAAGTACAGGCCTCGGTGTAACGCTCATTCCTTCGATGATAGACGTGAATCTGACCATCACCCCTGGTGAGACAAAACCGCGACTCGTAGAGCACATTTTGCCAGTCCTGTCTGGTCCAGCGACGGTGGGTTTGTGCCCATAGGCGACGTTGTTGCCGGTGATGTCTGGTGAGGACCTGCCTTACAACAGGCCTACAAGCCCTCAGTCCAGCCTCTCTCAGCCTATTGCGGACAGTCTGAACACTGATGGATGGATTGTGCGTTCCTAGTGTAACTTGGGCAATTGTTGTTGCCGTCCTGTACCTGTCCGGCAGGTGTGATGTTCGGATGTACCGATCCTGTGCAAGTGTTGTTACACGTGGTTTGCCACTGCGAGGACAATCAGCTGTCCATCCTGTCTCCCTGTAGCGCTGTCTTAGGCGTCTCACAGTGCGGACATTGCAATTTATTGCCCTGGCAGTCCTCATGCCTCCTTGCAGCATGCCTAAGGCACGTTCACGCAGATGAGCAGGGACCCTGGGCATCTTTCTTTTCGTGGTTTTCAGAGTCCTCTTTAGTGTTCTAAGTTTTCATAACTGTGACCTTAATTGACTACTGTCTGTAAGCTGTTCGACCGTTCCACAGGTGCATGTTGATTAATTGTTTATGGTTCATTGAACATGCATGGGAAAAAGTTTTTTTTACAATGAAGATCTGTGACGTTATTTGGATTTTTACAAATTATCTTTGAAAAACAGGGTCCTGAAAAAGGGACGTTTCTTTTTTTGCTGAGTTTATTTATGTGACTGAGTGAGTGAGATGTTAGTAAAATGTGGACCCAAGAATGACAGGAAGACACAGTATACATGAATCAAATGGAAGAAATACATTTGTAACACACACACACACAGTAAAACACTGTCCCTCATGTGGTGTGTAAACCAGCCTTAATTTGTGTTACACAGGGCTCATTTATAATTTCCATAAAATACTGAATGCAAAATTTGTCCTTCCAATTTGTTCAATGCAAAGCAATAAACATCAATAGTGATGAAAACCTTGTTTCATTTATATTTGTTCAAGATAAACATGATTTATTCCACCCATGTCTTGATTATAATAGATGTTTATTTATTGATAAATGTGATCTAGCAGAGGTAAATGGCAAATAATAACAATGTATGCTGTCTATATTGCTTGTAATTAATATAGGTCAACATCTAAGTATTAAGTATTTTTACGTAAATTGTTATGGCTGTATTGTTTTAAAAACCCTATAATGTTGTGGGTCCATCAGACCCGGGGAACATTGGGTGAATACCAAAAACATGAACACAACACAATGGTTAAACTTCTTGAATTCAACCATTATTGGGTTCAAATGCACATTTAGATTTGTGATCAGCCATCCACAACAACCACAATCCGTAAGGCGCAAATAGCTAAATGAGAGAGCAGCAGTGTGATTCACATCAATGCCCTATGTAGATATCAATAATAAGTGATATCCATATCGCCATAGACCAGACCACTGCTGTCATCCTTACCTCCAAGCATATATTCAAGTTGGATAATCTGTTGATGCCAACAGCAGTCGCACCATTGGAAGACATAGCTTGGACTGTAGCTTACTCCTGCTCTGTTCCCGCGATCCATCAATCCAATTTGGTGTGTCATCATAGTGGTCTCTGACTTGTGGTCAAACTCGCTCAGGTGGAACAAACTTAAAGTTGCACCTTTTTCACTGCTTATTTGAATGTCATTGAGAAAACAGAGAAGTGTCAAAGATTTTTTTCCGCAAGCATCCTTTCTGAATTTAAAAGTAGTCCTCAAAGTAATCATCTACTTTTTCAAAAGTATCTAATATGATTACAATATTTTTGCTGGTAACGTAATGTATTACAGTTACTGTTTTTTTGTAATCGCTTACATGTGACGGATTACATGTAATCCGTTACTCCCCAACCCTGATCTCTGACCACTGGGGGTCAGATATGACAGTGTGGCAACTGTGGCAGCAAGAGGTTACAGATGGTTGCATTTGTGTTTGTGCCAAAGCAGCATCAACCTCTCCTCTATCCATCCCTCTTTGACAGACACTGACCTAATGCTCAGATAAGACAGTGGGCAAGGGAAGCCCTAATTTTATAGCTGTAGGGCCAGCTGTGTTCTGTACGATGAATGGCCTTTTTTGGAGGGAGCGGGGGACAGGACAGGCTGGGGCACAGAGAAAGCTGATGGTAGGAGGGCAGCTGCAGAGTTCCTCTGGGGTTAGAATGAGACCTCTGGGGGGGGTTGTGGAGGAGGAAGCCATTCTAAAGACTCTGTCTACAGGGTCTACTACAGTGCAGGCCAGGGCTGTTTCACACGTAGTGGAGTCATCATAATTTACAGTCTTTCTTTGTCACATTAACACTTCTTCAGGATCGGTGGGTCCCACACTGGACAGTTGAGCTAACGTAGGCCAATGCAATTGACATGAGGTTGTAAGTAACAAGAACATTTCCCAGGACATAGACATATCTGATATTGGCAGAAAGCTTCAATTCTTGTTAATCTAACTGCACTGTCCAATTTACAGTAGCTATTACAGTGAAAGAATACCATGCTATTGTTTGAGGAGAGTGCACAGTTATGAACTTCAAAAGTTATTAATAAACCAATTAGGCACATTTGGGCAGTCTTGATACAAACTTTTGAACAGAAATGCAATGGTTCATTGGATCAGTCTAAAACTTTGCACATACACTGCTGCCATTTGGTGGCCAAAATCTAAATTGCACCTAGGCTGGAATAATACATTATGGCCCTTCTCTTGCATTCCAAAGATGATGGTACAAAAAACATACAAAAAAACAGTTGGTTTTTTCTTTGTATTAGCTTTTACCAGATCTAATGTGCTATATTCTCCTACATTCATTTCACATTTCCACAAACTTCAAAGTGCTTCCTTTCAAATTTTATCAAGAATATGCATATCCTTGCTTCAGGCAGTTGGATTTGGGTATGTCATTTTAGACAAACATTTTAAAAAAGGGGCGGATCCTTAAGAGGTTTTAAGGGATTGCAATAAACAGCACAGCAATCCCAATTAGAATGCTCAATTGACTCTGCTGCTGCTGTCAAAAGTGTCAAGAAAAGAAAATGCAGTGTTGTATTTTTAGATACGGTTTGCACTAGCGTTTCATAATGGTTTCACTACATTTGAAATCATTACCTGGATCTGGAACACACTGTTAAAGACTAGTTAGCCATGCACAGGTTTCACTTATGTTATATAATTAATATTTACTTTTTCATCTGAAGCCCACAAAATAATTTTATAAACAAGGAGCTCATTGACCTGTACTTTAAAAGTGCATTGGGAAAATGTCCCCTTTTAAAAAATATTCTACTCCACCTGCAAAATGATGTAGGAAATGTCCACGATATGCCCCATAAATTCTAGAAATCCTTCCCACACAGTTCCTTAGGGAACACTTTAATTTTATTTTCCATGACGTGCGTGTGTTTGTGTGTGTGTGTATCTGCACGTGTCCGTGTATAGCGCAATCATTGTGAGGTTTGAATATGTTACTGTGTTATAGTTACTGTAAGTTACAGTTCTTTAAAACCATTCATAATTAGTAAGAATTAAACCCGTACATGTATGTAGGCCTATAACGTATATTTAATTTCGATCTGATTCAAACATGAGGTTGAGTTCTGTTTAATAATATCTGGACAGCATGCTGTCTCTCAAAAGTATACACCTTCAAACTCAAACAGAATTGTTTGAGTTTGGAGATGTAGAATAGATAAACTGAGGACATGGAAATTAAAGTCACATTCTGAAGTAGAAGATTCACTCTGACAATTCACTGTTGGGCAGTGAATTGTCAGATAGTGATCCATGTGGTCCCTCAACATGTACCTGGTTTGTTTTCAAGTACTGTATGTGTGTATAGCAATTTAGAATCTTAAGGTAGGAGGAATGGAATGCAATGTAGAAGAGTCAAATAATTACAAGGCATTTTTGTACTGCCTTCAGTCAAGGTAAAAGCTTAATTTCAAATAAAGTGTAAGTATTGAAATACACACAATATTTCTTAACTCCCAGGAAAGTTAAGTTAGGAAAGTGTTGAAATACTCACAAACAACAGTATCAGAAGTAACAAAATATGTGCAGCATTCATGTTGATGCTGGAATCATGTCAAGAGATGTCATAATCCAAAAAGAGAGGCAGATCTTCCATGGTCTATGTCACACCCCATACATCAAATTTTCCTCAAATCTGAATCACTTACTTCTGAATGAAAGAAAACTCAATTGTATCATAGACAGAGAGGGACACAAAAAAGATGAGAAAAGATCAACCAAAAGACTGAGATATTAACTGTAGAAAAATGTATGTCCTCATGCCGCAATGTACTCTCTGTCAGGAATCAGAATCTGATCTAACTGGCTTCTAAAAAACGCAAATAAACATTGTTATCTCAGACATGGAGCAGAGCAGAGCTAACAGAAAGTAATAGCAGAGAGTAAATCCTTGGGGGAAAAAATAAGCTCTAGTGTAATGAGACCATCAGATCAACTCGTGAGGCCAAATAGTTCTCTCCCATTTCCCCCAGCTTTCACCTACCACTCAGTGATCAGCTGGTCTTGGGACATTCTGCCAAAGACTATATTCCAGAGTCCAGAACACAATTTTTAGCCTCCAGTGTTCGTCTGCTTGCTTTCTCTGTGTGTGTGTGTGTGTGTGTGTGTGTGTGTTGTGTTGTGTTGGTGTGTGTGTGTGTGTGTGTGTGTGTGTGTGTGTGTGTGTGTGTGTGTGTGTGTGTGTGTGTGTGTGCTTGTTTCAGAGTGATTAATAAATAACTCCAGTGGTTTCTCTTGCTGTGCATTGAGCAGCTGAAGTGGATAAACTAATCTGGGTTTAAGGATTTGGGTTTGATTTTGTAATACAATCCATTACTACGGCACCAGTGGAAGAATCTCACTAGAAGCTGTTTCAATAGATCACATTGTAGAGCTACAAAGTGACACATTATATAAGGTTGTAAGATTTTTGTCTTGTAACAACATACAAACGAACAAACCATAATTAGAGACTCAAGAGACCCACCTAAATGTTGTAATCACACAAAACAAATTGTGAATGACATCAAGTCATGTTTAAAGATCAACTGAAGGCAATAGACAACTTCTCTGATGGAAAACCACCTATGTGATATTAGTCTGAAACATTTATTGTATAGTCAAAATGTACTAGAAAGTGTAAATAAGATAATTTTGTCTCGTCCAAAACGGAGATTTGTGAGAATTAGGAAAAAATGGTATGTCACAGAATGAAGGGAATGTAAACCCAAGTAATCATCAATTCGGGAACACAGCTGCATGCGACCCAATATCCCTATGGGGCCAATTAGGGATCAAATTACACAATGTACTGTACATGGGACAATATTTTAAAATGTCAATAGCTCAAAATTTCAATGACTTTAAAAACCTCAAACCAACTATAAATTGTAGAAATTCATATATGAATATTGAAAGCATCTAATGAGAAATAAAAGGTGTGAAACATGAAAATGTCCCATTTACATTGTGTAATTTATTGACAGTTCCTAACTAGAACCAGATATAGGCTATCCAAAGTCAAACCAATTTTGCTACTGACGCACACCGGCCGGCAGAAGCTAACTGGCTAAATAAGTTGGCTAGCTTATAGACTACTTCTACACACAAGACCTGGTTAGATTGTTTCAAGTTATCTAGAAAGGTGAGTGACAAAGGTTCGAACTCACACACGAGACACCCACATCAAAGTATGCCACCAAGACCCAAATCTCATTTTCAGTTACATTTCCTAATGAGGAGAATTGAAACAGAGGCTAAATAAGGAAGTTCAGTACCCCTTTAACCATGTTTTGAGGCTATTCAATGTTCACATAAGCATTCAGACCCTTTACTCAGTACTTTGTTAAAGAACCTTCGGCAGCGATTACAGCTTCGAGTTTTCTTGGGTATGACGCTACAAGCTTGGCACACCTGTATTTGGGGAGTTTCTCTCATTCTTCTCTGCAGATCCTCTCAAGCTCTGTCAGGTTGGATGGGGAGCATCGCTGCACAGTTATTTTCAGGTCTCTCCAGAGATGTTCGATCGGGTTCAAGACCGAGCTCTGGCTGGGCCACTCAAGGATATTCAGACATTGACCCGAAGCCACTCCTGTGTTGTCTTGGCTGTGTGCTTAAGGTCGTTGTCCTGTTGAAAGGTGAACCTTCGCTCTGGAGCAGATGTTCATCAAGAATCTCTCTGTACTTTGCTCCATTCATCTTTCTGTTGATCCTGACTATTCTCCCAGTCCCTGCCAATGAAAAACATCCCCACATCATGATGCTGCCACCACTATGCTTCACCGTAGGGATTGTGCCAGGTTTCCTCCAGATGTGACGCTTGGCATTCAGGCCAAAGAGTTCAATCTTGGTTTCATCAGACCAGAGAATCTTGTTTCCTATGGTCTGAGAGTCCTTTAGGTGCCTTTTGGCAAACTCCAAGTGGGCTGTCATGTGCCTTTTATTGAGGAGGGGCGTCCATCTGGCCATTCTACCATAAAGGCCTGATTGGTGGAGTGCTGCAGTGATAGTTGTCCTGCTGGACAGTTCTCCCATCTCCACAAAGGAACTCTGGTGCTCTGTCAGTGTGACCATCGTGTTCTTGGTCACCTCCCTGACCAAATGGTTTGAAATATAGCTCTCCATTTCCTATTTTCAACACACATTATTGTTCATGGATACTCACATAATTCAAACATTTACAAAGAAAATACCAATATATCGTTTTTTTTCGCTTTCACCTTTGAAAACCACAAATTCCCCTCACCTCAATGTTTTGTCATGCTGACGTGAATTGACCAGGTGGATGAGTTCTTTCAAGTAGTACACATTTTAACCTTAAAATGATTATACAGCACCATTTAGATTGGGAGTAATTTGCACTGTGACCCAACCAACCCCGGTCTCCCCTATCGCCTGTAAAGTGTAATATAAAAGTGTATAAAAGTTAATTGAGAATTTGCCTCTTTAAAGGTGTTAATGGATTATGGTTACAGCACATCTTTTCATTTACATTTTAGTAATTTAGCAGACACTCTTATCCAGAGCAACTTACAGTAGCGAGTGCATACATTTTCGTACATTTTAAAGATGCCCGTTTTCATCGTTCAGGGAGGGCTGCTCGTTCAGGTAACATTTATACTAGTTCTGCCAGATACAGTGCCTTCAGAAAGTATCCACACCCCTTGACTTTTTCAAAATGTTGTTTTGTTACAGCCTGAATTTAAAATTGAACAAATTATAATTTTGTGTCACTGGCCTACACACACAATACACCATCATTTCAAAGTGGAATTATGTTTCAGTGTATAAGTCAATAACTATTCAACCCCTTTGTTATGGCAAGCCTAACCAAGTTCAGGAGTAAAAATGTGCTTAACAAGTCACATCATCAGTTGCATTGACTCACCCTGTGTACAATAATAGTGTTTAACATGATTTTCAAATAACTACCTGATCGCTCTACCCCACGCATACAATTATATGTTAGGTCCATCAGTTGAGCAGTGAATTTCAAACAGATTCAACCACAAAGACCAGGGAGGTTTTATAATTCCTTGCAAAGAAGCAGACATTGAATATCCCTTTGAGTATGGTGAAGTTACTTACACTTTAGATGATGTATCAATACACCCAGTCACTACAAAGATACAGGTGTCTTTCCTAACTCAGTTGCCGGATATAAAGGAAACCAATCAGGGATTTTCACCAATGGCTGTGATAGAAAACTGAGGATGGGTGAGCAACATTGTAGTTACTCGACAATACGAACCTAAATGACAGAGTGAAAAGAGGGAGCACTATACAGAATACAAATATTCTTACCCAGAAAAAGTCACAGCCCTAATCACTGCCAAAGATGATTCTAACATGTATTGACTCAGGGGTGTGAATTTATTTTACCTTTATTTTAACTAGGCAAGTCAGTTAAGAACAAATTCTTATTTACAATGACAGCCTAGGAACAGTGGGTCAGGGGCAGAACAACAGATTTTTACCTTGTCAGGTAGGGGATTCAATCTAGCAACCTTTCGGTTGCTGGGCCAGCACGCTAACCACTAGGTTACCTGCCGCCCCGTGAATATTTATGTAAATGAGATAATTCAGTATTTATTTTTCAATACATTTGCAAAAAATTCTCCAAACATGTTTTCACTTTGTCGTTATTGTATCAATTTAATCTATTTTGAATGCAGGCTGTTACACAACAAAATGTGGAATAAGTCAAGGGGTATGAATAGTTTCTGAAGGCACTCATATGTGTGAGTTATATATTGGCGGTCTGTCTATTGCTATTGTTAGGCCTAATCTTTTGCTATTGGCCAAGTTTATTATTGTACTATTAAGTTTCTCTAGGAAATTTGTACATTTTTTATAAGAAAATTCCACCATATTTGTACCTGAACAAATACTCCACCTCAACTGTTGCTACTCCAAATCCAACTAACTAGGCTGCTGGTTCCTCTATCAATATAATTAAACCTGCCCATGCAAGACCAGGCAATTGCCAAGAATCTGAATAATAATATTTTTTGAAGTAAAATCTACCAAACCACAGGGATGGAACATTGAGTGTCATCATTACCATCTGCTATTAGCGACTAAGATTGATATAAAATATTAATTGAGTGGATCTTTTCGAATTGTTGGCTCTTTTGGGAAAATACAGTACAGTGCATGATGAAGAGCTGTAACGTGATGTGATCTTTAGCACCTGAGGGGATAGTTAGCTAAACAGCTGTGACTTAATTTCACCATGAATGTGTAGATAGCTGTTCAATGACCCTGCTGAAATTGTATTAAACATACACATGTTTAGCAGATGTCATTGCGGGTAGAGCGAAATGCTTGTGTTTCTGCTCCAACAGTGCAGTAATATCTATCAAGTAATATCTAACAATTTCACAACACCACACACAATACACACAAATCTAAAGTAAAGGAATGGAATTATGAATATATAAATACTTGGACGAGCAATGTCGGAGCAGCATAGACTAAAATACAGTAGAATAGAATATAATAAGGTATATACAGATGAGATGAGTAATGCAAAATATGTAAACATTATTAAAGTGACTAGTGTTCCATTATTATTAAAGTGGCCAGTGATTCCAGGTCTATGTATATAGGGCAGCAGCCTCTAAGGTGCTAGTGATGGCTCTTTAACAGTCTGATGGCCTTGAGATAGAAGCTGTTTTTCAATCTCTCAGTCCCAGCTTTGACGCACCTGTACTGACCTTGCCATCTGGATGATAACCGGGTGAATAGGCATTGGCTTGGGTGGTTGTTGTCCTTGATGATCTTTTTGGCTTTCCTGTGACATCGGGTGCTGTAGGTGTCCTGGAGAGCAGGATAGTTTGCCCCCGGTGATGCGTTGGGCAGACCACACCACCCTCTGGAGGGTCCTGCAGTTGCGAGCGGTTCAATTGCCATACTAGGCAGTGATGCAGCCCGACAGGATGCTCTCAATTGTGCATCTGTAAAAGTTTTAGGGTTTTTGGTGCCAAACCACATTTCTTCAGCCTCATGAGGTTGAAGAGGCGCTGTTGCCCCTTCTTCACCACACTGTCTGTGTGGGTGGACCATTTCAGTTTGTAAATCTCCACCGGGTACAGCCAGAAGAGGACTGGCCACCCCTTCCTCTCTAGGTTTCTTCCTAGGTTCTGGCCTTTCTAGGGAGTTTTTCCTAGCCATCGTGCTTCTACACCTTCATTGCTTGCTGTTTGGGGTTTTAGGCTGGGTTTCTGTACAGCACTTTGAGATATCAGCTGATGTAAGAAGGGCTTTATAAGTAAATTTGATTTGAATGAAGTGTACGCCGAGGAACTTGAAGATTTCCATCTATAGCTTTCCATAAAAAGATTTGTGTGTGCTGACTTAAGTTTCACTGACTGTGCTCTTTTGTCTGATGATCTGGCAGTCCTTGTCTCAGCCATCTGTTGACCAAAGAACACACAGTTAAAAGGATTTTCTGGAAGCTTTGTATAATTTCAGCCAGTACTTTTGAAAGGAGCAGTTGTGTAAAGAACCTAAGTAAAAAATACATGAAGGTACTACTTAAGTAGTTTTTTGGGGTATCTGTACTTTACTATTTACATTTTTGACACCTTTTACTTTTACTTCACTATATTCCTAAAGATAATAATGTACGTTTTACTCCATACATTTTCCCTGACACCCAAAAGTACTCGTTACATTTGGAAGGCTTAGCAGGACAGGAAAATTATCTAGTTCACACACTTATCAAGGGAACATCCTTGGTCATCCCTACTGCCTGATCTGCTGGACTCACTAAACAGATGCTTCGAGTGTTGGAGCTTTTATGGTGCCGTCTGGTTTTCTTAATATAAGGAAATTGAAATGTATATTTTAACTTTTGATACTTAATTATATTTTAGCAATTACATTTACTTGTGATACTTAAGTATATTTAAAACCAAATACTTTTAGACATTTACTCAAGTCATTTTCTATTCAGGTATCTTTACTTTTACTCAAGTATGATATTGGGTACTTTTTCCACCACTGGAAAGTAGCGCTCATGAGCCAAAATGGGTCCCCGAAAATTGTTCTCACGTCGTTTTACTGTCTCCTAACCAACTTAGCTATTTAGTTTTTTTTTTGTAGCTAATGTTTTGTACATAATGTTGCTGCTACCATCTCTTGTAACCGAAAAGTGATTCTGGACATCAGAAAAGCGATTACTCACCTCGAACTGGACGAAGATTTTTTCTTTAACCTGTTTAGGATAGGGGGCAGTATTTTCACGGCCGGATAAAAAACATACCCGATTTAATCTGGTTATTACTCCTGCCCAGAAACTAGAATATGCATATAATTGTTTGATTTGGATAGAAAACACCCTAAAGTTTCTAAAACTGTTTGAATGGTGTCTGTGAGTATAACAGAACTCATATGGCAGGCCAAAACCTGAGAAGATTGCATACAGGAAGTGCCCTCTCTGACCATTTCTTGGCCTTCTATAGCCTCTTTATGGAAAATAGAGGATCTCTGCTGTAACGTGACATTTTCTAAGGCTCCCATAGGCTCTCAGAAGGCGCCAGAATGATGAATGATGACTCTGCAGTCCCTGGCTGAAAAACAGTAGCGCATTTGGATAGTGGTCGATCTGAGAACAATGAAACGGGTGTGCGCGTGCACGTGAAGAGTCCATTTTACATTTTCAGTCTTTGAACGAAAACGACGTCTCCCGGTCGGAATATTATCACTATTTTACGAGAAAAAACGCATAAAAATTGATTTTAACCTGTTGGGGCTAGGGGGCAGTATTGAGAATTTTTTGAAAAAAATATGTGCCCATTTTTAACTGCCTCCTACACCTACCCAGTAACTACAATATGCATATACTTATTATATATGGATAGAAAACACCCTAAAGTTTCAAAAACTGTTTGAATGGTGTCTGTGCGTATAACAGAACTCATTTGGCAGGCAAAACCCTGAGACAGATTCTGACAGGAAGTGGATACCTGATGTGTTGAATTGACTTTGAGCCTATGCCATTGAAAAACAAAGGGGGTGAGGTATATTCTGGCACTTCCTATTGCTTCCACAAGATGTCCCCAGCCTTTACAAAGTGTTTTGAGTGTTCTACAGTGAGATCTGACCGAATAAGAGCCATGGAACGTGATGGTCCATTAGACCCCTGGCGCGCGATTTGATGGTGGGTACTCTCATTCCGAAACGTTTTAAAAGAAAACCCAATGGTCCGCCTTGAATTTTATTCATGTTCTGGTTAAAAAAGGCCCTAATGATTTATGCGATACAACGTTTGACATGTTTGAACGAACGGAAATATATTTTTTCCGTTCTTGAAGTGAAGTGAAGTCCGGCTGGTTTAGATCATGCGCTACAACACGGAGGTTTTTCGACATAAATGATGAGCTTTTTTGAACAAAACTACATTCGTTATGGACCTGGGACTCTTTGGAAGTGACATCTGATGAAGAGAATCAAAGGTAATGGATTATTTATATAGTATTTTCGATTTTAGATTCCTCCAACATGGCGGTTAGTCTGTATCGCGATGCGTATTTTTCTGGCGCAGTGCTCAGATTATTGCAAAGTGTGATTTCCCAGTAAGGTTAATTTAAAATCTGACAAGTCCATTGCGTTCAAGAGATGTAAATCTATAATTCTTTGAATGACAATATAATATTTTAGCAATGTTTTCTAATATTAATTAATTATTTTGTTGTCATGACTTGACTGCCGGTATTGGAGGGAAACGATTTCCTGAACATCAACGCCATAGTAAAACACTGTTTTTAGATATAAATATGAACTTGATAGAACTAAAAATGCATGCATTGTCTAACATAATGTCCTAGGAGTGTCATCTGATGGAGATTGTAAAAGGTTAGTGCTGCATTTAGCTGATTTTATGGTTTTGGTGAAGCCTGTCTTTGAATCGACAATGCATTGCACACCGCTATTGTCACTGTACTCTCCTAACATAACCTAACTTTATGCTTTCCCCGTAAAACCTTTTTGAAATCGGTAAACGTGGTTAGATTAAGAAGATGTTTATCTTTCAAAGGCTGTAAGTTAGTTGTATGTTTGAGAAATTTGAATTTGTACATTTATTTGGTTTCAAATTTGCCGCTCTTGAAATGCACCTGCTGTTGATAGGGTGCGCCACGGGGGGCACGCTAACGTCCCAGGTAGCCTCAAGAGGTTTAAACAGAGTTTGACATGCTTCAAAGTACGGTAATGGAATATTTTGAAATCTTTTGTCACGATACGCGCCGGCGCGTCACCCTTCGAATAGTGTCTTGAACGCAAGAACAAAACGCCGCTATTTGGATATAACTATGGATTATTTGGAACCAAAACAACATTGGGTGTAAACTAGAAGTCCTGGGAGTGCATTCTGACGAAGAACAGCAAAGGTAATCCAATTTTTCTTATAGTAAATCTGAGTTTGGTGAGTGCCAAACTTGGTGGGTGTCAAAATAGCTAGCCATGATGGCCGGGCTATCTACTCAGAATATTGCAAAATGTGCTTTCACCGAAAAGCTATTTTAAAATCTGACACCGCGATTGCATAAAGGAGTTCTGTATCTACAATTCTTAAAATAATTGTTATGTTTTTTGTGAACGTTTATCGTGAGTAATTTAGTAAATTCACCGGAGGTTTCAGTGGGTATGCTAGTTCTGAACGTCACATGCTAATGTAAAAAGCTGGTTTTTGATATAAATATGAACTTGATTGAACAAAACATGCATGTATTGTATAACATAATGTCCTAGGAGTGTCATCTGATGAAGATCATCAAAGGTTAGTGCTGCATTTAGCTGTGGTTTTGGTTTTTGTGACATTATATGTTAGCTTGAAAAATGGGTGTGTGATTATTTCTGGCTGGGTACTCTCCTGACATAATCTAATGTTTTGCTTTCGTTGTAAAGCCTTTTTGAAATCGGACAATGTGGTTAGATAAAGGAGAGTCTTGTCTTTAAAATGGTGTAAAATAGTCATATGTTTGAAAAATTGAAGTTTTGGGATTTCTGAGGTGTTTGTAATTCGCGCCACGCCCTATCATTGGATATTGGAGCTGTGTTCCGCTAGCGAAACATCTAGATGTAAGAGGTTAACCTGAACCTTTGGGGGGGGGGGGGGTTACGGTCATGTCCTGACCAGTAAAAGGGTCATTTGTAATTGTAATATGGTCAGGGCGTGGCAGGGGGTGTTTGTTGTGTGTTTTGGGGTTGTTTGGTTCTAGGGGATTTTGGTTCTCGTTTTCTATTTCTATGTTTCTTTTTCTATGTGTGGCCAGGTATGGCTTCCAATCAGAGGCAGTTGTCTTTCGTTGTCTCTGATTGGAAGCCATACTTAGGCAGCCTGTTTTTCCTGTGTTTTTGTGGGTGGTTGTTTTCAGTATTGCCTATGTGCCTTACGAAACTGTTTATTGTCGGTTTGTTATTTTTGTTTAAGTGTTCACTTTATTTAAATAATAAAAGAAGATGAGCACTATACCCGCTGCATTTTGGTCCCCCTTCATCGACACCTGTGACACATAAACTCAATTAGAATTTGGTAGCATTGCCTTTAAATTGTTTAACTTGGGTCAAACGTTTTGGGTAGCCTTCCACAAGCTTCCCACAATAAGTTGGGTGAATTTTGGCCCATTACTCCTGACAGAGCTGGTGTAACTGAGTCAGGTTTGTAGGCCTCCTTGCTCGCACATGCTTTTCAGTTCTCCCCACAAATTTTCTTTGGGATTGAGGTCAAGGCTTTGTGATGGCCACTCCAATACCTTGACTTTGTTGTCCTTAAGCCATTTTGCCACAACTTTGGAAGTATGCTTGGGGTCATTGTCCATTTGGAAGACCCATTTGCGACCAAGCTTTAACTTCCTGACTGATGTCTTGAGATGTTGCTTCAATATATCCACGTAATTTTCTCTTCTTCATGATGCCATCTATTTTGTGTATTGCACCAGTCCCTCCTGCAGCAAAGCACCCCACAACATGATGCTGCCACCCCCGTGCTTCACGGTTGGGGTGGTGTTCTTTGGCTTGCAAACCTCACCCTTTTTCCTCCAAACATAACAATGGTCATTATGGCCAAACTGTTCTGTTTTTGTTTCATCAGACCAAAGGACATTTCTCCAAAAAGTACGATCTTTGTCCCCATGTGCAGTTGCAAACCATAGTCTGGCTTTTTTTTTGTTGCTGAGCGGCCTTTCAGGTTATGTAGATATAGAACTCATTTTACTGTGGATATAAATACTTTTGTACCTGTATCCTCCAGCATCTTCACAAGGTCCTTTGTTGTTTTGGGACAGTTTTCACTTTTCGCACCAAAGTAAGTTAATCTCTAAGAGACAGAACGCGTCTCCTTCCTGAGCGGTATGACGGCTGCGTGGTCCCATGGTGTTAATTCTTGCGTACTGTTGTTTGTACAGATGAACGTGGTACCTTCAGGCATTTGGAAATTGCTCCCAAGGATGAACCAGACTTGTGGAGGTCTACAATGTTTTTCTGAGGTCTTAGCTAATTTTTTTTTATTTTCCCATGATGTCAAGCAAAGAGGCACTGAGTTTGAAGGTAGGCCTTGAAATACATCCACAGGTACACCTCCAATTGACTCAAATGATGTCAATTATCCTATCAGAAACTTCTAATGCCATGACATTATTTTCTGGAATTTTCCAAGCTATTTAAAGGCACAGTCAACTTAGTGTATGTACATTTTTGACCCACTGGAATTGTGATACAGTGAATTATAAGTGAAATAATCTGTCTGTAAACAATTGTTGGGAAAATGACTTGTGTCATGCACAAAGTAGATGTCCTAACCGACTTGTCAAAACTCTAGTTTGTTAACAAGAAATTTGTGGAGTGGTTGAAAAACTAGTTTTAATGACTCCAACCTAAGTGTATGTAAACTTGCGACTTCTACTGTATGTATATATACCATATATATATATATAAGGGGCTGAGCCCGAACCATGAAAAACAGCCCCAGACGACTATTATTCCTTCTTGACTCCGACATGTTGACATTTCCCATTTCCGCCTCCTCATCTTCATTAACAGTGTTCGCAGACGCCTGACCACCCCCCCCCCCCCCCCCCCCCCCCCGCCCCACCATATGACTCTCACCACTTCCTCCCTGCACCCTAGCACTGGGCGCCACATCCTCTGTATGGGAAACCAGTTCACCGGATTCCTCCACATTGCCTGCGAAAACCTGTGGCTCGGTAGGTGTCACACCCCCATTGAGGACGGGCTGCTGCTCAGCACTCTCTGCATGATTACACTGGATATCAGAAGTAAAGGAACCCGGTTTTCCCCCTGGCTGGAGCTGCTCTGGGACTGTCGGCCCTCATGTCCCCGCATCGGTGGACCCAGGCAGTATGGAGGCCACAACGGGACTGTTTGGGCAGGAGATCATCCAGGTGAGAGAAATCAGCAAAGCATCAGGTGTAACTCACGGGGCTCCATAGCAATCCTCCTCAGTTCTGATTTGTCAGCTCCTTTCACCCCTAGGACAAGCATAGAAATAGAAAGCGACATCATTTATATATACAGAGAAAAGAGCCGGCCCTAAACTAAACTAAAGTTGGATAAATAACTCAAAATTAAGCATATAGGAGGACCAGTTTCTTTGTTAACCGCTCAACACAGAATAGTTGCATGTGCACACTTCCTTTGAAATCGTTTGGAGAAAATATAATTTATTTAGCTATGTGTTCAATTGTATTATTCATACTATAAAATAATAAAAAATAATGGCACAGAATTCTAAGCAAATCTTGTCTGCTAAATGAAATAGTGTAGCCCACAGCCATACTGCATAGCCATATCAGGGCCTGGCAATAAGGCCAACTCAGAGTATGCTATTATGTTCTACTGAAATTGACAACATTTTATTAATATCATGTTTTTTTTTAGACCTGTCTAAAATAAATAATGGATTTATTGTGATGGTGTAGGCTATATTACATGGATTTATTAAACTTTTAAAAATGTAGATGGTCCAAAGGTCTGCATCAGTGGCTTGTAGGCGTGGAAGTCAGGAGATGCTAAACATGTTTTTGATAAATTAACAGTCAATTACAGCGAGTTATTTGCTTGACAATCACCTGCTGACAAAATTTCATGACCGCCACAGCCCTACATGTGGGGACCAGAAGTCCCCAGAAGAATAGCAAACAATTACTAAACAATTAGATTTAGGGTTAGCTAGGGTTCATTTTAGGGTAAAGGGGTTAGCAGCTAGGGTTAGGTTTAGGGTTAAGGTTACGTTTTCAGGTTAAGGTTAGGGTGAGGGTTAGGTTTAGGGGTTAGGGAAAATAGAATTTTGAATGGGACTGAATTTTTTCTGCATTTCAACCATAATGCAGTGCAATTGTTACGAAACCCATAACCAGCCTGCTAGCATTGATATGCTTGCTAAAGTATTGGGGTCCTATGCCTAAAAGTGAGGAAATGGTGCTGCAATGGATAGCAGCCATTTTATGGGCTCCTGACCAATTCTGCTCCAGTATTTGTGTGATTTTATGTTCTGATCTTAATTTCTTTTGTACATAATGTTTCCTCTATCGTTTCCTATGACTGAAAAGATCTTCAATGAGTCGGAGGCGCAGGACCTGGCCCTAGATTTGGGGGGGGGGGGAAAGGTGGTTTAGGAGAGGCTGACGTGTGGGCATACACATACATACAGTGCCTTCTGAAAGTACTCATACCCCTTGACTTATTCCACATTTTGTTGCGTTAAAGCCTGAATTCAAAATGGATTAAATATTTTTTTTAATTTCCACCCATCTAGCCACAATAAAGGACCACAATGGAAATAAGCTTTTAAACTTTATTGTGTTGTCCTTGATGATTTTCTTAAATTGTATGTGGAGGCCTCATCGGCTGGAGCACCCTTATGTATGTATTTAAAAAACAAATGTCTAATAAATTCAATCAATCAATCAACCCCATAAGGACAAATTGAAAACATGTTTTCAATGTGATTCAAGTCTGGGTTTTGGCTGGGCCAGTCAAGCACTTTTACATTCTTGTTCTGAAGCCATTCCAGCATTACTTTGGCTGTATGCTTCGGGTCATTGTCCTGTTTGAAAATACATCTTCGCACCCAGTCTAAGGTCTTTTGCACTCTGAAGCAGGTTCTTATCAAGGGTTTGATGGATTTGACTCCATTCACTTTGTTGTGTCGGGATCAAAAAGGTTCATCCACCACGTAGAGGAAGTTACTATGACAACAAATTATTCTAGAGAGAAGCCATGTGGATATGTAAATTAAATGCAGTATCTCCACATGGTTCAAACAAATAATTAGATGTCACCTCCTTCCTATAAGCCTGGGTTGTTTGTCACCTCCTGACCAAGGTCCTTCTTGCCCGGTTGCTTAGTTTGGTCAGATGGCCAGCTGTAGGAAGAGTCTTGGAAGGCCCATATTTTTCCCATATCCCAATGACGGAGACAACTGTGCTTTTGGAAACTTTCAACACTCTTCCCAGGATATATGCATCATCACAATTCTATCTCAGAGATCTACGGACAGTTCCTTGGACTTCATGGTATAGTTTCTGCTCTGACATGCACTGTCATCTGTGGGACCCTATAGAGACAGGTGTGTTCCTTTATAAATAATGTCTAAACAATTGAATTGGACCCAGGAGGACTCCAATCAAGTTGCAGTGACAACTCAAGGATGATCAAAGGAAATTGGATGGACCTGAGCTCATAGCAAAGGGGTTTGACAGGTGTTTCTGACATTTCTGACAGGTGTTTAAAATCAAGCACACAGCCATGCAATCTCCATAGACAAACATTGGCAGTAGAATGGCCTTTCTGAAGAGCTCAGTGACTTTCAAAGTGGCACCGTCAAAGGATTCCACCTTTCCAACAAGTCAATTCCTCAAATGTCTGCCCTGCTAGAGCTGCCCTGGTCAACTATAAGTGCTGTTATTGTGAAGTGGAAACGTCGAGGAGCAACAACGGCTCAACCGCAAATTGATAAGCCACACAAGCTCACAGAACGGGACCTGGGGCCAAATTTCAGCTGAGTGCTGAAGTGCGTAGCACATAAAAAACATCTGTTCTCGGTTGCAACACTCACTACCGAGTTCCAAACTGCCGCTGGAAGAAAAATCAGCACAAGACCTGTTCGTCGGGAGTTTCATGAAATCTCTTTTCATTGCCGTGCAGCCGCACCCCAGCTCACCGTGCACAAACCAAGCGTCAGCTGGAGTGGTTTAAAGCTTGGCACTATTGAACTCTGGAGCAGTGGAAACGTGTTCTCTGGAGTGATGAATCACGCTTCACCATCTGGCAAGTCCGACGGACGAATCTGGGTTTGGCGGATGCCAGGAGAACACTACCTGCCCGAATGCATAGTGCCAACTGTACAGTTTGGTGAAGAAGGAATAATAATAATAGTCGTCTGGGGCTGTTTTTCATGGTTCGGGCTCAGCCCCTTAGTTCCAGTGAAGGGAAATCTTAATGATACAGCATACAATGACATTCTATACGATTCTGTGCGATTCTGTGCTTCCAACTTTGTGGCAATCGTTTGGGGAAGGCTCTTTCCAGTTTAGCATGACAATGCCCCCATGCACAAAGCAAGGTCCATACATAAATGTTTTGTCGAGATTGGTGTGGAAGAACTTGACTGGCCTGCACAGAGCCCTGACCTCAACCCCATTGAACACCTTTGGCGTGAATTGGAACACCGACAGCGCCCAACATCAGTGTCCGACCTCACTAATCCTTGTGGCTGAATGGAAGCAAGTCCCCACAGCAATGTTCTGACATCTAGTAGAAAAGCCTTCCCAGAAGAGTGGAGACTGTTATAGCAGCAAAGGGGAATTAGATTTTAGAGCATCTGTCCACATACTTTTAGTCATGTAGTGTATATAAAGCTGTTTTTCTATGCATCGACAGGACAGAACGGCAGCGTCGGGTAAGCTCAAGGGGGAGGTGTGGGTGTTTCTTTGTCAACAACAGCTGGTGAGTGATCTCTAATATTAAGGAGGTCTTGAGGTTCTGTATTCTGTTAGAATACCTCATGATAAGCAGTAGACCATGCTATTCAACTATATTTTTTGTAGCTGTCTATTTACTACCAAAAAAAATATTCTGGCACGAACACCACTCCCAACAAGCTGTAAGCAAACTAGGAAATGCTCATGCGGCGCTCCTATTGGCTGTGATTTTAATGCAGGGAAACTAAAATCCGTCTTACCTAATTTTCAACATGTCACCTGTGCAACTAGATGTGAAAATAACCCCACACAATAAGAAATGCATACAAGCCTTCCCTCGCCCTCCATTTGCAATTCTGACCATAACTATCCTCCTGATTCCTGCTGACAAGCAAAAACTCAAACAGGAAGTACCAGTGACTCAGTCAATACGGAAGTGGTCCGATGAAGTGGATGTTAAATTACAGGACTGTTTCGCTAGCACAAACTGAGATATGTTCCAGGATTCATCCGATGGCATTGAGGAGTTTATCACATAAACAACACTTAGGCTTCTACATACTTTATATACATTTTACAGACACAGTATATTTGACAATAGTTATATTTTGTTTTGTTTTTAGTCCCATCCTTCAGTTATCTTGCTATTTTTTGTCCCACCCTTCAGCTCCACTCAACGCCTCCCATCTATCTCTGAACACCATCCAGTCCACTTTTGATTTCTATTTGCCATATATTTTTCAACAGTGCTGTGATGTTTCACAAAAGTTCTGAACTTTTGTATTCTGATAGTTTCCATAGATTGTAAATTAAATAATTGTAAGTAGTATTATATTTTCAAATCATCCAGCAGTGCTATCTGCAGAGTTAGCTCCAGGTAAATGCTGTAGTTCTTCAGTCATTCCTGAACCTGTAACCAAAAACAAGCTACATATGAACAGTACCAAAACAAATAATCTAATGATTCTGTCTCTTCGCATCAAAATCTGCAGAGCTGGGACGGTTGTTTTCCCCATATATATATAACATTCTATTGGTTGCAAGAATTTTGTATAATAATTTACATTGAAAAATGCTAAGTTTTCAATCTGGCATCGTTTTGTGTATCAGTTCATAAACCATGTGCCATGTAATTGGTACATCAAAAATCTCTTCCCAACTATTTTGCAATCTATGGCACAGCTGTAAATGTTTTGGTCCTTAAATGAAACTGGTATACTTTTGTATTTATCATCATTTTCTTTAGCCAATTTTGGTATTTATTGCAGGGCCGACAGACAAGATCCTTACTTTCTCCCCCTTCCACTTGCCTCTTTCATTTTTTGCAGTAATGCTGCAATTTCCATATATTTTATTTGAGTTAGCTGCATGTCTGACATAACTCCACCAGTCCTAGTTATGATACCATCTACAAAGATTATACATTTTTTTCTTCTTCAAAAATAATATTTTTTTCAATCAATTAGTATATTCGAGTTATTATTTGTTC
This sequence comes from Salmo trutta, assembly GCF_901001165.1. Classification (NCBI taxonomy): domain Eukaryota; kingdom Metazoa; phylum Chordata; class Actinopteri; order Salmoniformes; family Salmonidae; genus Salmo; species Salmo trutta. Next base: position 12,810,289 of record NC_042987.1, on the reverse strand, counting down.
TGTCTTTTCTGGTGGATTCAACTGAAAATGCAACTAACTTTCTATGGCTTGTTTAAAAATAGCGATATTTTGGAGATTATTTCATTTCCAAAAGTGAGAGGTTGTAGTCTGAATAAAAGGAAAAAGGGCATTCTTGAAGCTGGGGTGAGACATTCTTACTGTTCTGCTAGAAACCAGTTCAGATTTAAGTATAACTTTTATATGACTGAAGCCTTTAATGAGTATGGTGTAATGCTTTAATATTTTATACTTCCTGCCAAGGTAAACTGGGATACAGGGATATGACTAGAGTTAAACAGGGTGATTTTTCCACAAATAAACATGTATTTTCCTTTCCATGGTAGCAAGATCTTATCTATTTTTTGCTAACTTTCTATGAAAATGTGTTGTAGTGAGATCATTTCTTTCTTTTGGGATATGAATACCAAGTATGTCCACTTCACCGTCAGACCATTTTATTGGTAAACTACACAGCAATGTAAAAGTTTTATTTATGTGATCCAATACGTAATATAGTACACATCATAATTTGGTTGTAATCCAGAGAGGTTAGAAACATTATGTAGATCCTCTGTAAGGCTGTGGATGGACACCTTTGTTTTTAAACCCTGTATTTCTAATCCCTTGATATTATTGTTGGATCTCATTTTAATAGCTAACATTTCGATGGCCATAATAAATAGATATTCTGATAGTGGACAACCTTGTTTTACTCCTCTTGACAGTTTAAAACTTTCTAAGAAGTAGTCATTATTGACTATTTTACACCTTTTTTATAATTTTTTTATTTCACCTTTATTTAACCAGGTAGGCTAGTTGAGAACAAGTTCTCATTTGCAACTGCGACCTGGCCAAGATAAAGCATAGCAATTCGACACATACAACAACACAGAGTTACACATGGAATAAACAAAACATACAATCAATAGTTCAGTAGAACAAAAGAAAACAAAAAGTCTATATACAGTGAATGCAAACGAGGTAAGTTAAGGCAATAAATAGGCCATGGTGGCGAAGTAATTACAATATAGCAAATAAACACTGGAATGGTAGATGTGCAGAAGATGAATGTGCAAGTAGAGATACTGGGGTGCAAAGGAGCAAGATAAATAAATAAACACAGTATGGGGATGAGGTAGGTAGATAGATGGGCTGTTTACAGATGGGCTATGTACAGGTGCAGTGATCTGTGAGCTGCTCTGACAGCTGGTGCTTAAAGCTAGTGAGGGAGATATGAGTCTCCAGCTTCAGAGATTTTTGCAGTTCGTTCCAGTCATTGGCAGCAGAGAACTGGAAGGAAAGACGACCAAAGGAGGAATTGGCTTTGGGGGTGACCAGTGAGATATACCTGCTGGAGCGCGTGCTATGAGTGGGTGCTGCTATGGTGACCAGTGAGCTGAGATAAGGCAGGGCTTTACCTAGCAGAGACTTGTAGATAACCTGTAGCCAGTGGGTTTGGCGACGAGTATGAAGCGAGGGCCAACCAACGAGATCGTACAGGTCGCAATGGTGGGTAGTGTATGGGGCTTTGGTGGCAATGTGATAGACTGCATCCAGTTTGTTGAGTAGAGTGTTGGAGGCTATTTTATAGATGACATCACTGAAGTCGAGGATCGGTAGGATGGTCAGTTTTATGAGGGTATGTTTGGCAGCATGAGTGAAGGATGCTTTGTTGACATATAGGAAGCCGATTCTAGATTTAATTTTGGATTGGAGATGCTTAATGTGAGTCTGGAAGGAGAGTTTACAGTCTAACCAGACACCTAGGTATTTGTAGTTGTCCACATATTCTAAGTCAGAACCATCCAGAGTAGTGATGCTGGACGGGCGAGCAGGTGCGGGCAGTGATCGATTGAATAGCATGCATTTAGTTTGACTTGCGTTTAAGAGCAGTTGGAGGCCACGGAAGGAGAGTTGTATGGCATTGAAGCTCGTCTGGAGGTTAGTTAACGCAGTGTCTATAGAGGGGCCAGAAGTATACAGAATGTTGTCGTCTGCGTAGAGGTGGATCAGAGAATCACCAGCAGCAAGAGCAACATCATTGATGTATACCGAGAAGAGAGTCGGCCCGAGAATTGAACCCTGTGGCACACCCATAGAGACTGCCAGAGGTCCGGACAACAGGCCCTCTGATTTGACACACTGAACTCTATCAGAGAAGTAGTTGGTAAACCAGGCGAGGCAATCATTTGAGAAACCTAGGGTTACTATACATAACTTTAAACCATTGTATAAGAGATTTAACTCTTACCCTATGAGATCCGGCACTTGCTGGTTTTCTGTTCTATCTGATAATTAATTGCACACACCTTCTGTTCCAAGACTAAATCAGTCCCTGATTAGAGGGGAACAATTAAAAAACGCAGTGGAACTGGCTTTGAGGTCCCCGTTGACACAGGAATTAACATGTATTCCTGTCCCGTCTTGTCCTGTCAATTTCCTGTACTGTCCTGATCCAGCAACAGTTTTATAACCCCAGAAGTTCCCTGTCCCTTCCCAATAAAAATCACTCCTGTCCTGTCCAGTACTCATTTATGCACACAGAAATATGTAGGCTATTGTGTTTGTTTAGGAAGTATTGAAAATAATTTGAGTAATCCAATATGCGACTATGAGGATGAGGATGAGGACAGAGACCTGAACGGGACGTTCTGCTCAGCACAGCACCGGCATAAATCTACAGCTGAGCACTGCGCACATATGAACATTTGCAAGACATTAACATTTACAACATGAACATTAAAAAAATTACCTGAGTGGCAGTACTGCATAAATCAATATATTTTTAATTCACTCTTCACCTCAGATGGCACAGGTTTAGTTAAATACACAAACAATTGCGCTTGACAGTAAAGTGAGTGGAGCAGCTATGCCACTCCAGGCCGCTTGTCCAGCTCTGCATTTTTTACAAGCTTTGTACTACTGGAGCGAGGCACGAGAGTGAGCCGACAGAATGGATAGGGGGGAAATAACTTTTTTTTAAATAGATTTTTATTAAGTAAATTATATTAGGCCTAGCCTACACAATTGTTTTTAGGAAATGCTCCACACGACATATTTCTGCCCCAAAAAACTCAGTTTACAGATCTGCAAGTTTCAAGCAGACCACTATAGTCCCTGTCGCCAAGAATGCCAAGGTACAGTGTCTAAATGTCTCTGACCCTGTAGCACTCACATCTATAGCCATGAAATGCTTTGAAAGGCTGGTCATGGCTCACCTCAAAACCATCATCCCAGACACCCTGGACCCACTCCAATTCGCATACCGCCCCAACAGAGCCACAGATGACACAATCTCTATTGCACTCCACACTGCCCTTTCCCAGCTGGAAAAGAGGAACACCTATGTGAGAATGCTGTTCATTGACTACAGCTCAATGATCAACAACATAGTGCCCTCCAAGCTGAACACCTCCCTGTTCAGCTTAGGCCTCCCCTAGGTGGTGAGTGTAGGCAACAACACATCCGCACGCTGACCATCAACATGGGGGCCCCTCTGGGGTGCGTGCTTAGTCCCCTCCTGTACTCCCTGTTAACCCATGACTGTGTGGCCGCACCCAACTCCAACAACATCCTTAAGTTTGCAGACGAGTCCTGATCAACAACGATGAGCCTATAGGGAGGTGGTCAGAGACCTGGCAGTGTGGTGCCAGGACAACAACCTCTCCTTCAACGTCAACAAAAGAAAGGAGCTGATTTTGGAGTACAGGAAATGGAGGGCCGAGCACACCCGCATTTACATCAACAGGGCTGTACTGCTGCACCACTGAGAGCATTTTGACTGGCTGCATCACCGCTTGGTATGGCAACTGCTTGGCATCCAACCGCAAGGCGCTACAGAGTTAGTCCGGGTATCTATTTGGTTAACTATTTACCTATCTGCATTGACCCTTTTTGCACTAATGTTTTTGACTCATCACATACGCTGCTACTACTGTTTATTACCTGTCACTTTATTCCTAATGATATTGTATGTACATATCACCTTAAATACCTTGTACCCCTGCACATTGACTCAGTGCTGTTGTCCCATGTATATAGCCAAGTTAATGTTACTCGTTGTGTATTTATTATGACTTTAATAATTATGTGTTTTACTTTTCTATTACTTCTCTGCATTGTTGGGAAGGGCCCGTAAGTAAGCCTTTCCCTGGGAGACAAGGCACAACGATAAATAACAGTATCATTAGCATAAAATTGACGTTGTGCATTCTGCACATTTTTGTCTAAATTATTTATATAAATAGTGAATAAAAGGGGACCAAGTACAGAGCCCTGGGGCACACCATTAGAGACAGACATTTTAACAGACATAAGCCCATCAAATTGAGTGCACTGAGTTCTATCAGACAGATATTTAGCAAACCATGCAACTTCATGCTCCGAAAGACCTACGCTCGACAATCTCTGCCTCAGTATAGCATGATCAACTATATCAAAAGCCTTAGAGAGATCAATAAAAAGTGAGACAAAGTGCTGTTTTTTGTCAAGGACTTCAGTGATATCATTTAAAACCTTCATGGCTGCTGTAATTGTGCTATACTTCTTCCTGAAGCCCGATTGGTACACTGATAAAATAGAGTTAGTTTTTATATACTATTTTAGCTGTTCACTCACAAGGGTTTCAAGTATTTTTGCCAGGGGTGACAGCTTTGAGATTGGCCTATAATTGTTTAAAAGAGTTGGATCTACCCCTTTTAAAAGTGGTAGGACAAATGCTGATTTCCAGAAATTCTTTGGAATTTCATTACATTCCAGGGTTAAATTGAACAGATATGTAAGTGGTTCAGCTATGAAATCAGCTGCCAGTTTTAAAAAGCAGGGATCAAGAAGATTAGGACCTGCAGGCTTTCTCTGATCTAAGGATTTCACGGCTTGATGTACCTCCTGCACTGAGAATGGCAAAAAGCTAAAAGTTTGACCAGCTCTCACTGGTTAATCCACACAAGACTGTACAGAGACAGAGGATACTGAATCAAACAGCCTTCCAGATGATACAAAGGGCTCACTGAAACAATTTAGCATTTCAGTTTTGTCAAATACAGCAACAGAGTCCTTCAATACACATGACGGTAATTCTTTAACATTACTGTTACCAGACATAAACTTAATAGCCTTCCAAAACTTTCTAGGGTCATTCAGGTTATCAGTGGTAACAGACATAAAATATTCAGACTTGGCCTTCCTGAGAAGAGAATAACACTTGTTTCATAGCTGCCTAAAAAGAAGCCAATCAGCATCAGAACATGATTTCCTTGCTTTAGCCCAGGCTCGATTAAGTTTGTGAATAATACAAGACAGCTCAGAAGAAAACCATGCATTATCCCTCCCTTTAACTCTGAAACTGTGGAATGGGGCATGTTTGTTAACTATTTGGGGGAAAAAAAATAATGAATGAATTTCCAGGCAGTTTCCACCTCAGGAATAAACTCAATCTTGCTCCAATCATGAAAGAAAGCCTGCTAATTAAAACTCTTATCTTACGAATAAAGTGTGGGTTTGTCTTCGGAACCTTAGTGTTTCTAACACCAAGAACAGCACAATGGTCACTTAAATCATTACAGAAAACACCACCGCAGAATATTTATGTAGAACATTTGTCAATATCAAATCAATCTGGGTAGATTTCTCTGGACATTTGAGATTTGGGCGGGGTGAGTTAATCAACATAGAATTACAATACATTTTAAAATCATCAGACACCAGCTTTAACCAACACCTGTTGAGATCACTAATCAATATCATTTCACTGTAAAGAAGTTTAGACATAAGGTGCATCAGAGAAGAAAATGCATCACAGCCAATCACAGTTATAAAGACCTTTTGAAACCCCAAGATTCAAAGCAAGAAATTACAAATGTTTACAAATACTTCCAGACTTTGCCACACTTATAAGGAATTTAGTGTGTACATATATAGCCACACCCCACCTTTCTTAACTCGATCAGTGCGATACACATTGTAACCATTTATACAAATACCCCTATCAAGAACAGACTTGCTAAGCCAGGTTCCAGAAAACACAATTACATCAGCATCAGTGGATTTAGCCCAAATCCTAACCCCATCAATTTGAGACAATAGGCTGCGTACATTTAAATGAAAAATACCAAAACCAGATATAGATTTTAAATCAGGGGGGGTTTGGAGACTGCATATCAGGTCCAGGGTTAGGTTGCATGTTACCTGATATCAACAAAAGAAGAATAACTAGGCACCTCTGTTTAATAACCTTGCACTGCTTCTCTTTTTTAAGAGACCTACTGCAAGCGAATTCTACAAGTGAGTTTCCAGACAATACAAAACAGTCATTTAAAACCATTAGACTTTGGTAGTGACACAAGCTCGTACTGTTCACATCATGCCAGAAATGCATCAGCACTTCGAAGAGTGGACCGAGTGAAAAATAACGATTTCCCGCAGACAAAATGTCTAATGGACGGGAGAGCACATTGTCAGATGTACTCACCCAGCGACAATGTTCGTTTTCTCCAGAGTTCAGTAAAGTCAGTGCAGAAAGCAATACCATGAAATGTGTCATTTTCCCTGAGAGATGTAAGAAATAGAGGCCAAGGAAGATAAGGGTACAAAGGGACTGTGTGTATGTAGGAGTCTGTATGTGAGTGTGTGAGTGGATGAGTAGTGAGTAGATTGGGGGTAGGGGTCGATTGAGGGTGTAGGGGTCGATTGAGAGAACAGGTTGGGGATTGTTGAGCTGCCGCTGACAGCCAGGCAGAGAGCGAAGAGGAGCAGCTTGGACGAGTCATTCCGCCGGGGGAAAGCTGAGAATAAACCCAGGCCAGCCAGAGAGAGGGTTACTTCAGTAAACTTCAAGTAAGGAAGTGCAAATAGTGATAAAAAATTATCCGAGTTGAGGGAGACCCGCGATCTTTACCCCAGAAAAACTAAATAGTTTGCACTACACAACAAGGAAATTGTAGATTTGCTCCACCATAAATGAATAGGTTATTAGTAGTATTAGTAGGTTTTAAAAAGTGCTAGTCACAGACAAATGACTTGCCATGCTGCCATTTTGGATTCTGCCTTGAATACATTGCCACACTGCAACAGCATATATCAAGGATACCTGGCAGAGCACTGCCCTTGACTCGGTTGTTCAAGCCACCTGGGGATGGAGTGTTGAGTGTGGAAGGTTAACCTACTAGTGTGTTGCCTAACTATGTGCCACCACTAAACTACTCCCCCATATCTTATCACAAAATGCAGCATTAATTCAGTAAAACACATTTAAGGTATTTTACTGTTTGTTCTACAGTGTTTCAGTGTTGAAATTACAGAAAAGTTTTACAGTGTAGCTAATTTATTAAGAAGTGATCCAACATGCTTCATGACAGCTCCAGGAACAAGGCTTTGTGGGAAATTGGATGTCAGCTTTACATCAACAACAAAATCAGTCTAAGATTTCCAATGTGCCGCCCAGTTGAAGCATATCAAACGTCATCATAAGCCACAAAATGTAATTCGGATGAAAACATAAATACTGTTAATAAAAGAAGTATCAGTGTGCTAACTGAACCATGAAGCAGAAGATTAAGATGGAATATGAAGTTGGCAGGGCATTCATCAATTCCTTTGAATAGGCTAGGCAACAGCTGCTGCACTCTGTCTTCCTCTTTGGGTCCATTCACCAATGTCCAACATACTCATCCAATCCGCAACAGCCACCAAATTCAGCTGCTCCCATGACACCTGTCACCTGGGGTCCATACTTGCAAACATTAAAAAAGTTTTTCCTCTGTCTCAAAATCTGCATCAGCCAATTAAAAACGTGATAGAACGTTAAATGTTAGCTTTTCCCATCAGATAACCTGCCACTCTTAGCCCTATGCTAACTACACCAACTGTACATGGTTATTCCCTGTAACAAATTCTGCATCAGCCAATTACAAATTGGGGCAGCAGGTAGCTTAGTGGCTAGAGTGTTGGGCCAGTAACCAAAAGGTTGCTGGATTGAATCCCCGAGCTGACAAGTTAAAAATCTGTTGTTCTGCACCTGAAGAAGGCAGTTAGCCCACTGTTCCCCGGTAGGCCGTCATTGTAAATAAGAATTTGTTCTTAACTGACTTTCCTAGTTAAATAAAGGTTAAATAAAAAAATTACAAATAAATGTATATGTAGTTTAAGTCATAGCACACTTTTTTAGTGAGAGCGTCCCTATTAAAGGCCCAGTGCAGTCAAAAACTTGTCACCAGGCGGTAAATTAGTTAATAGACCAATAAGAAAGAACATTTCCAAAATATCTAACAAAATGTTACTCTTTACGGTAAGTTCGAATCCCAAGTGAGATATAGAGTTTTCCTTTGAAATGTAGAATTACATTTGTTGTGTTACTGTGTTGCAAAGGTCAGTGCAGATTTAAACATTTAAATTCAGATACATGTAATGAGGAGCTGCATCTTCAGCCTTCTAGACAAGCATACTGCTAATAATCAACTTTATTAGGCCTACATATATTACATACACTTACATGTATAACGTTTTATAACCTTTGGTGTTTTTGAGCCACGGATTTGCAGATTGACTGACAGGTTAACACTTTTTGGCTTGGCTGGCTAGCTAGCGAGCTAGCTAGCTGGCTAATGTTTTGAAAAATGCATCTGGACACAGTACCATATTTTTTTGTTTCACCTGCCTGCCAATTTGAAAAGTCACCTGAAAAGTGAGAGGAATGTGAGATGGAGGAATACAGCAGTGCTGAAGCAGAGTGCTCATAGTGAGGAAGACTGGCTCCTATTCTGAACTTTGTGTGGTGAACTTTCTGGTGCCCAGAACTGCTGAGGCATCACCGAAGTGGGTGCTACACAGACTGGAAGAGAAGAAGACCAGTGGCTATAAAAGTCAGGCTGGTTCCCAGACGTGCCCTCTACAAGATCATCAACAGACTCCATCACCATCATCTACCATCCTCTGACCAGCTCTCTCCGGTCAAGCCATGAACTGACCCTCTCCGTCTTCAGAGGATGTAACTTTCAAAGATATGGTCTCTATGGGTTGACCTGTCATGATATATTGCTTGTTTGGTTTTTGCACTTGAAGCGCTTTGAGATTATATGATAAGCACTATGGAAATGTAATAAATTATTATTATTATATGCATTATTAGAATCATCCACTTTGTCACGCATGATTTGAATCGAGCATCGAGGACAAACTTGTTATGCGAAGGGCCTACGACCCTGCCTCACACAGGAAGCGGCGCAGGTCCTAATCCAGGCACTTGTCATCTCCCGTCTGGATTACTGCAACTCGCTGTTGGCTGGGCTCCCTGCCTGTGCCATCAAACCCCTACAACTCATCCAGAACGCCGCAGCCCGTCTGGTGTTCAACCTTCCCAAGTTCTCTCACGTCACCCCGCTCCTCCGCTCTCTCCACTGGCTTCCAGTTGAAGCTCGCATCCGCTACAAGACCATGGTGCTTGCCTACGGAGCTGTGAGGGGAACGGCACCTCCGTACCTTCAGGCTCTGATCAGGCCCTACACCCAAACAAGGGCACTGCGTTCATCCACCTCTGGCCTGCTCGCCTCCCTACCTCTGAGGAAGCACAGTTCCCGCTCAGCCCAGTCAAAACTGTTCGCCGCTCTGGCACCCCCCGCTCCTCCGCTCTCTCCACTGGCTTCCAGTTGAAGCTCGCATCCGCTACAAGACCATGGTGCTTGCCTACGGAGCTGTGAGGGGAACGGCACCTCCGTACCTTCAGGCTCTGATCAGGCCCTACACCCAAACAAGGGCACTGCGTTCATCCACCTCTGGCCTGCTCGCCTCCCTACCTCTGAGGAAGCACAGTTCCCGCTCAGCCCAGTCAAAACTGTTCGCCGCTCTGGCACCCCAATGGTGGAACAAGCTCCCTCACGATGCCAGGACAGCGGAGTCAATCACCACCTTCCGGAGACACCTGAAACCCCACCTCTTTAAGGAATACCTGGGATAGGATAAAGTAATCCTTCTAACCCCCCCCCCCCTTTAAAAGATTTAGATGCACTATTGTAAAGTGGTTGTTCTACTGGATATTATAGGTGAATGCACCAATTTGTAAGTCGCTCTGGATAAGAGCGTCTGCTAAATGACTTAAATGTAATGTAAATGTAAACCCATTGTTACTGTACCGCACAGATTCACAGCTAAGCGGTTTAGCAGTGCATGCCACCTATCAGCGATTGTAATGGAGCTACAATGTATATACAAAAGTATGTGGACACATCCTTCAAATTAGTGGATTCGGCTATTTCAGCCACACCCGTTGCTGATAGGTGTATATAATCGAGCACACAGCCATGCACTCTCCATTGGCAGTAGAATGGCCCGTACTTAAGAGCTCAGTGACTTTCAGCATGGCACCACCATAGGATGCCATCTTTCCAACAAGTCAGTTCATCAAATTTCTGCCCTGCTAGAGCATCCTCGGTCAACTGTAAGTGCTGTTATTGTGAAGTAAAGATGTCTAGGAGCGATAGCGGCTCAAGTGGTAGGCCACACAAGGCGAAGTGGTAGGCCACACAAGCTCACAGAACGAGACCGCCGAGCGCTGAAGCGCGAAGCGCATAAAAATCGTGTGTCCTCGGTTGCAAAACTCACTACCGAGTTTCAAACTGCCTCTGGAAGGAACGTCAGCACAATAACTGTTTGTCAGGAGCTTCATGAAATGGTTTTCCATGGCCGACCAGCCGCACAAAAGCCTAAGATCACAATGCCAAGCGTTGGCTGGAGTGGTGTAAAGCTCACAGCCATTGGACTCTGGAGCAGTGGAAAGGCGTTCTCTGGAGTGATGAATCACGCTTCACCATCTGGCAGACCGGCCAGGAATCTGTGTTTGGCGGATGCCAGGAGAATGCTGCCAGTCCGAATGCATAGTGCGTGCAACTGTAAAGTTTGGTGGAGGAGGAATAATGGTCTGGGGCTGTTGTTCACGGTTCAGGCAAGGCCCCTTAGTTCCAGTGAAGGAAAGTATTAACGTTACAGCGTACTATGACATTCTAGGCAATTCTGTGCTTCCAAATTTGTGGCAACAGTTTGGGGAAAGCCCTTTCCTGTTTCAGCATGACAATGCCCCCATGCACAAAGCTAAGTCCATATAGAAAAGGTTTGTTGAGATCGGTGTGGAGGAACTTGACTGGCCTGCACAGAGTCCTGACATCAAACCCATCGAACACCTTTGGGATGAATTGACGACTGTGAGCCAGGCCTTATGGGCCAACATCAGTGCCCAACCTCACGAATGCTCTTGTGGCTGAATGGAAGGAAGTCACCGCAGCGATGTTCCAACATCTAGTGGAAAGCCTTCGCAGAAGAGTGGAGGCAATTGTAGCAGCAAAGGGGGGACCAACTCCAAATTAATGCTCATGATTTTCGAATGAGAGGTTTGACGAAGAAGTGTCCACATACTTTTGGTAATGTAGTGTACATGACAGCTATTTGACAAGACAATAAGGCTCTTCTTCAGGCTCCTGAGTGGCACAGCGGTCTAAGGCACTGCATCTCAGTACAAGAGGTGTCACTGCAGTCCCTGGTTTGAATCCAGGCTGCATCACATTCGGCTGTGATTGGGAGTCCCAATGGGTGGTGCACAATTGGCCCAACGTTGCCGTGTTAGGCCATCATTGTAAATAAGAATTTGTTCTTAACTGACTTGCATAGTTAAATAAAGATAGTAAAAAAAATTATGATGAACTTAAAATGTTGTGTAGACCTGCAAAAGCACATGGATGTCTGTGAAACAGATAAGCAAAGCTTGGGATTTTGTTAAATATGTGAAAACATGCCTTTTCGATTTTGTCTAAAGTTAATAACATAGTCAAGGATTGCATCCTGCAATATTGGCTCACTACACTTGGAACAGACTAAGTGGAACAAAAGTAAACCTTGAATTTGCTGTGGTAGCCATGCTGGTTAAGTGTGCCTTGAATTCTAAATAAATCACTGTCAGAGTCACCAGCAAAGCACCCCCACACCATCACACCTCCTCCTCCATGCTTCACGGTGGGAACTACTCATGCAGAGATCATCCGTTCACCTACTCTGCATCTCACAAAGACACAACGGTTGGAACCAAAAATCTCAAATTTGCACTCATCAGATCAAAGGTCAGATTTCCACGGGTCGAATGTCTATTGCTCGTGTTTCTTGGCCCAAGCGAGTCTCTTCTTCTTATTTGTGTCCTTTAGTAGTGGTTTCTTTGCAGCATATCGACCATAAAGCCCTGATTCACTCTGAACAGTTGATGTTGAGATGTGTCTGTTACTTGAACTCTGTGAAGCATTTATTTGGGCTGCAATTTCTGAGGCTGGTAAGTCGAATGAACGTATCCTCTGCAGCAGAGGTAACTCTGGGTCGTCCTTTCCTGTGGCGGTCTTCATGAGAGCCTGTAGAGCTTGATGGTTTTTGTGACTGCACTTGAACAAACATTCAAAGTTCTTGAAATTTTCTGAATTGACTGACCTTCATGTCTTAAAAGTAGTGGTGGAGTGTATTTTCTCTTTACTTATTTGAGCTGTTCTTGCCATAATATAGACTTGGTCTTTTAACAAATAGGGCTATCTTCTGTATACCCACTCCTACCTTGTCACAACACAACTTATTGGCTCAAATGCATTATGAAGGAAAGAAATTCCAAGGCACACCTGTTCATTGAAATGCAGTCCAGATGACTACATCTTGAAGATGGTTCAGAGAACGCCAATAGTGTGCAAAGCTGTCATCAAGGCAAAGGGTGGCTACTTTGAAGAATCTCAAATATAAAATATATTTTGATTTGTTGAACACTTTATTTATAACACAAGATTCCATATGTGTTATTTCATAGTTTTGATGTTTTCCTTGATGAGCGGCCTTTCAGGTTATGTCGATATAGGACTCATTTTACTGTGGATATAGATACTTTTGTCGTGTTTCCTCCAGCATCTTCACAAGGTCCTTTGTTGTTGCTCTGGGATTGATTTGCACTTTTCGCACCAAAGTACGTTCATCTCTAGGTGACAGAACGTGTCTCCTTCCTGAATGGTATGACAGCCGCGTGGTCCCATGGTGTTTATACTTGCGTACCATTGTTTGTAGAGATGAACGTGGTACCTTCAGGCGTTTGGAAATTGCTACCAGACTTGTGGAGGTCTACAATTCTTTTCTGAGGTCTTGGCTGATTTCTTTGTCAAAACTATAGTTTGTTAACAGGAAATCTGTGGAGTGGTTGAAAAACTAGTTTTAATGACTCCAACCTAAGTGTATGTAAACTTCCGACTTCTACTGTATGTAAACTTCCGACTTCTACTGTATGTATATATAGGGGATTGGAAGTGATACAGACAATTACATCGATGGAACCTACAATGTATCTGCAATTATAAAGCTGATCTACCCCCCCCCCCCCCATGCATTTTGAAATCCTGCCCACCACAGCCCATTTTAACCTGTTTGGCAGCATTGGGGTCATGCACCAAGATATTTTGAGGAGGCACTGATTCAACATCTTTGCATTAATTATGTGTATCTGTCACGACAGTGACGGATGGTGGCGCCCCTCCTCGGTCGGGCGGAGCTCGGCGGTCGTCGTCGCCGACCTACTAGCTACCATCGATCCCTTTTTGTTTCACTTTCGTTTGGTTAGGTCTAGGTAGGCACGCACCTGTTTTGGGTTAGTCATTAGTAAGGGGGGGTTATTTAGGTTAGCGTAGGATGTATGTAGTTGTACGTGATTGTGTTGCTTGTCCGGGTTTTTTGTGTGCGAAAAGAACGTGTACTGAGTGTTCCTTCTGCCAGTGGTTTATTTTATTTGTGTACACCATCGCAGAATATTTAAGGGCTGCGCCCCTATACTTTGACGACCACATCCAGTTACTTCAAATAAAGAAGTGTGGTCACGAACTCTCTGTCTCCTGCGCCTGACTCTACCTCTCCTGTTGTTCTTCGAGCCAGCCCGTGACAGTATCTTCTATAACGTTTCAGAGAGCATTCGCATCTGTTTGGCAGCCAAATCAGAGGTTAAGTAGAGTTCATCCTGGTTTTTGCCAACAAATACATATTCACTATTTTGGCATTGATACTGTATAGACATGCACCAGAAACAGATTGCCAGTGTTGTAGTGTGGGCAGACAGGCAGGCAGGCAGGCAGGCTATGCTCTGGCGCCACCGCCGACCAAGTAGGCTACACACATAGACATGGAAATTGTAAGATGGCGCCAGAGCAGAAGGCAGACGTTTTACATGCCCCCAACCAATTGTGTTTTTTTGGTTGTTTATCGGCGTTGTTTGTAAATTATTTTTTTATTATTTTTGTACATAATGTTGCAGCTACCGTCTCTTATGACCGAAAATAACTTCTAGACATCAGGACTGTGATTACTCACCACGGACTAGCAGAATCCTTTTTCTTCATTCACAACTCTGACGAGCCCGAGGTGGAGGATATACAGCTCCCTCGGGAACAGGCCCCGACCCCAGTGATCTGCCTGAAGAGGAGGCTGAGAAAGAGAGGCCGGAGAGCGGGCTGCCATCTGAGAAGTCGGAGGCGATCGAAAAAAACCACTTCCCTCAATTCTGCTAGCAAACATGCAATCTTTGGACAATAAAATGGACGAGTTACTGGGAAGATTAAACTACCAATGGGACATTAAGAACTGTAACATCTTATGCTTCAGATAGTCATGGCTGAAAGACGATGATATCAACATACAGCTGGCTGGTTACACGATGTACCGGCAGGATAGAACAGCGGCATCTGATAAGACAAGAGGTGGCGGTCTATGTATTTTTGTAAACAACAGCTGGTGCACGATATCTAAGGAAGTCTCGAGCTATTGCTCGCCTGATGTAGAGTTTCTCATGATAAGCTGTAGACCACACTACCTACCGAGAGAGTTTTCATCTGTATTCTTTGTAGCTGTTTACATACCACCACAGTCAGAGGCTGGCACTAAGATAGCATTGAATGAGATTTATTCCGCCATAAACAAACAAGAAAACGCTCACCCAGAGGTGGCGCTCATAGTAGCCGGGGACTTTAATGCAGGGAAACTTATATCAGTTTTACCAAATTTCTATCAGCATGTTAAATGTGCAACCGGAAAGAAAATAACTCTGGACCACCTATACCCCACACACAGAGATGCATACAAAGCTCTCCCTCACCCTCCATTTGGCAAATCTGACCATAACTCCACCCTCCTGATTCCTGCTTACAAGCAAAAATTAACCTCTACGGGCCACGGGGGCAGTATTGAGAATTTTGAAAAAAATATGTGCCCATTTTTAACTGCCTCCTACACCAACTCAGAAGCTAGGATATGCATATTATTAACACATTCGGATAGAAAACACTCGGAATTTTCTAAAACAGTTTGAATGGTGTCTGTAAGTATAACAAAACTCATATTGCAGGCAAAAACCTGTGAAAAATAGATTAAAAAAAAATGAGAATTTTGTGACTGTACTATTTAGTGTCATTGTTTTAAAGATACCACAGTGAGAAAGGATTCAGTTCGCAACTCCTACTGCTTCCACTAGATGTCAACGATCTTTAGAAAGTTGTTGGAAGCATCTGTCATGAATACAGACCGAATTAGAAAGCTTACAAGTTGACACGTCATCACTTCATTTTTTGCGCCTGCGCATGAATCTGAGAAGAGTGTCTTTGTCATAATCGTTTATTCTAGACACTTGATAGGTTGTGTGAAAATATTACTGATGTTTACTGATGTTTCACGTTAAAAATGGACCAAAAGATTAATGCTAAACAACGTTTGACATGTTTGAACAAACATAAATAGATTATTTACTAGGTTTTTTTTAGCTTTTCGGCGTGACTTTACACTGCCCACCTCATTTTGTGGGAGCCTACTGAACGCTAACTATTTGGACATAAATTATGAACTTTGTCAAAAGAAACCACATTTGTTCTGGACCTGGGATCGCTGGCAGCGCCTTCTGATGGAGATAATCAAAGGTAAGGGGATATTTAGAATGTTATTATCGATATTAGATGATGCTAATGCTAACGGTTTAGCTTAGCTTAGCTTATAGCTTAGCTTATGTTGTTAGCATAGTACCCAGTTTATAGCAAAATGTGATTTCCCAGTAAAGTTATTTTGAGATCTGGCCATTCGGTAGCAATTACGAGATGATAATATATTATTCTTTGAATGACAATATTATAATTTACCAATGTTTTCGAATAGTAATTCCGTGATTTGTAATGCTGGATTCACTGGGAGCATTCGAGCCGAAAAAAATTCTGAATTTCACCGTGACTGTAAATGCTGTTTTTGGATATAAATATGAACTTGATGGAACTAAAAATGCATGTATTGTCTAACATAATGTCCTATGAGTGTCATCTGATGCAGATTGTCAAAGGTAAGTGCATAATTCTAGCTAGTTTTCTGTCTGTTGATGCCCTTCTTTGAATTGGCTAAACATTACACGCAGCTATTGTCAATGTACTCTCCTCACATAACCTAACTTTATGCATTCTCCGTAAAGCCTCTGAAAATCGGACAGCGTGGTTAGATTTAGGAGATATATCTTTCAAATGGAGGAAAATAGTTGATTATTTGATTATTTGAAACGATTACTCTTGCAGTTTTGAATTCCCCGCCATGGTCACATGACAATGAATCCCAATACCGGGATAAGATCCTGCCCCCTGGCCTCAACAGGTTTTAAAGCAGGAAGCACCATTGACTAGATCAATCAAAAAGTGGTCAGATGAAGCAGATGCTAAGCTACAGGACTGTTTTGCTAGCACAGACTGGAATATGTTCCGGGATTCCTCCAATGGCATTGAGGAGTATACCACATCTGTCATTGGCTTCATCAATAAGTGCATTGATGACGTCGTCCCCACAGTGACTATACGTACATACCCCAACCAGAAGCCATGGATTACAGGCAGCATCCGCACTGAGCTAAAGGCTAGAGCTGCCCTTTTCAAGGAGCGGGACTCTAACCTGGGAGCTTATAAGAAATCCCACTATGCCCTCCGACAAACCATCAAACAGGCAAAGCGTCAATACAGGACTAAGATCGAGTCGTACTACACCGGCTCTGACGCTCGTCGGATGTGGCAGGGCATGCAAACCATTACCGACTACAAAAGGAAGCACAACCCGAGAGCTGCCCAGTGACACGAGCCTACCGGACAAGCTGAAACATGCATGAGAGCACCGGCTGTACCAGAAGACTGTGTGATCACGCTCTCCGCAGCCGATATGAGTAAGACCTTTAGACAGGTCAACATTCACAAGGCCGCAGGGCCAGACGGATTACCAGGACGTGTACTGCGAGCATACACTGACCAGCAAGCAGGTGTCTTCACTGACATTTTAAACCTCTGCCTGTCCAAGTCTGTAATACCAACATGTTTTAAGCAGACCACCATAGTGCCTATGCCCAAGAACACTAAGGTAACCTGCCTAAATGACTACCGACCCGTAGCACTCACGTCTGTAGCCATGAAGTGCTTTGAAAGGCTGGTCATGGCTCACATCAACACTATCATCCCAGAAACCTTAGACACACTCAAATTTGCATACCGTCCAAACAGATTATGCCGTCTCTATTGCACTCCAGACTGCCCTTTCCCACCTGGACAAAAGGAACACCTATGTGAGAATGCTATTCATTGACTACAGCTCAGCGTTCAACAACATAGTGCCCTCAAAGCTCATAAATAAGCTAAGGACCCTGAGACTAAACACCTCCCTCTGCAACTGGATCCTGGACTTCCTGACGGGCCGCCCCCAGGTGGTAAGGGTAGGTAACAACACATCCGCCACGCTGATCCTCAACACATGGGCCCCTCAGGGATGCGTGCTCACCAACAAACTAACATGGTCCAAGCACACCATGACAGTCGGGAAGCGGGTACGACAAAACCTATTCCCCCCTCAGGAGACTGAAAAGATTTGGCATAGGTCCTCAGATCCTCAATAGGTTCTACAGCTGCACCATCGAGAGCATCCTGACTGGTTACATCACTGATTGGTATGGCAACTGCTTGGCCTCCGACCGCAAGGCACTACAGAGGGTGTTGCAAATGGCCCAGTACATCACCGGGGCCAAGCTTCTTGCCATCCAGGACCTCTATACCAGAAGGTGTCAGAGGAAGGCCCTAAAAATTGTCAAAGACTCTAGCCACTCTAGTCATAGACTGTTCTCTCTGCTACCACACGGTACCCATAGCGCCAAGTCTAGGTCCAAGAGGCTTCTAAACAGCTTCTACCCCAAGCCATAAGACTCCTGAACATCTAGTCAAATGGCTACCCAGACTATTTGCATTGCCCCCCCCCGCCTCCCCTACCCTCTCCACACCACTGCCACTCTCTGTTTTCATCTATACATAGTCACTTTAATTAACTCTACCTAGATGTACATACTACCTCAACTAACCGGTGCCCCCGCACATTGACTCTGTACCGGCATCCCCTTGTAAATATTGTCATTTCTTACTGCTGCTCTTTAATTACTTATTACTTTTATTTCTTATTCTTATCCGTTGTTGTGACGTTGTATTAGTTAATGTGACGACTGTTGCTCATCAAATGATTAACTGTTTATAATTGCGTGCTTAAATTAATCAAGCAATTATTAATTCATTAACCTGGGGCACCATGGGAAAATTTGTTTTATTGAGTTTCTATTTCCCAAATTAACTCAAAGAATATCAGAATATCAATTTTACAACAGTCGCTAAATTAATCAACCTCCAGTATCATGTCTGAACGTTGCATAATCCGGGAATCTGCACGAACCCGGGCTTCACCAATGAGTTTACCACACCAATCTTAGTTGATTATTTATTTACTAGCAAGCTAAAATGATGATAAAAATACACATACACAAAACACAGTCTAGGCTATTGATTAGGACTTAGTATAACGGGCCAACACACTATTGCGCATGTTACCCAAAATGGGGATTTAAAAGAGAGAGAAACAAAGAAAGTACACGAGAGAAATATACATTTTGGTTCATTTATCAGCTATGCTTATTTAAACCTAGCCTTGCCCCGAACTGCCGCTCTTATGGGTCAGAATATAATGATGTAATTACGTGTTGGAGATCTCAGAGGGGCGTCCCGCGTGGCTCATTTAGGCTTCTCAAGGGCGCACTGCTCCGAGGCAACTCTCTGATTGTCCTCACGATGTCAGTGTCCTTCTTGGCTTGGTGGTCTGATTTCTTCCATTTTCTCTGTGGTATCGTCTGAGGACAGACAGCTCTGTAGCTCAGAGCTCACAGCGTATGAATGAAATAGCGTAGATACCACGATTCGATGAAGAGTGGAGGCTAGGTGGCTCGGCTTGAATTCACCCGCTTAGACACAGCTACTCATCCGTAGCTTGGGTAGAAAAAGATTTCTTTGTCTTCAAACTTTGTGTTGCGTTTTGGGGTTCGTTGACCATTTAGACCTTCGCTGCAGCTTGGGGTCTCTTTTAGTCTACAGTTCATTCTTCAGTCACATGTTTTATACCCTCGGGTCAGAAGTGGGCGTAACCGCCTTTAGGGCAGTTCTCTGGGCGTACCAAGTTAAGGGACAAGGCCTAGATTTTACTCAAATCCAATTTTAGACACTAACTTCACATTTCATCCTTACCAAAACATTCTCTTTGATTTGGATATTTTCCACACAACGTACAATGTATAAACATCAGGCATATACTGAGAAAACTCTTAAAGGTACAATGTTTTCATAATAACGTAATCTGTTAACCTTTAATAATAAAACAAAAATTACATACATTTTCATATTCCATCTCTCGTCATGACCACCATTGTGGCTGATGGAAACCATTGTTCCAAAGTCCCTTTATTGCATGTTTAATGTTCTGAGGCCAGTTCTCCATAGTGAGGACACAGGAATTTCTCTGTATCCTAGGATTTATCATGGGCGTGAGGGGTCATAAAACCCCCACATCCTCATACCCCTAGATCTCTCCTCCTCTGTTGGGGGTTGAGAGAGACCCTGTAGGATTGTGGTCTCCTGTAACCTGACCTGATCAGGACAGTCATGACACCGTATTTAAAAAAAAATGCACTGTTGGTCAGGGGCTCATAAGTAAGCATTTCACATTTCACCTGTTGTATTCGGCGCATGTGACTAATAACATTTGATTTGATTAAAACCAGTATATAATGGTAGCGCTGACGTAATCCACGTAGTCCTATGGAAAACTCCCGATGGCGCACGAATTTGAATCGCAGCATATTGCTGAATGGGGCTGAATGGTACCAAAAGAATATGTGTCCGTAACTAGCAAAACATCATTAACTTCTATGGCATGAGGGCGTGAGCCTCCTCGTAGCCTGCTGGCCCGTGATTGGTCTGTGTCAGCACGTGGTCCTATTTGAAATGTAGTAGTCCGAATGGATCCCTATTTAATTATATATATTAATATATATATATATATATATATAAAATATCTCAATTTGTAGCGAACTTTAAAATAATTCACCTTGACGATCTAACTTGATCATAATAAACTCATTTTAGAGGCCAAAACGGCAATCTAAATACATTTTGTTCTGGCGAATGTAATTTACATGGGCTTTCTAGGGCAGACCAGGGCTAGGTTGCTACGAAGTCACCAGCACCCTCCATACCGGACACAGGGGGCCTGGCTACACATTGTGCACGCCTGGCTACTCTTTCTTTCCCGTAACCACCAGTCACCAGCCTACTATTTACAGTAGCTTTATCTGGTTAAGAAACAATAGTATTAATTTTAATAGTGAAACAGCAGTCTTGCTATTTGTCTCTCTCTCCCCTTGAGTAGCCTATAGAAAAGTAGGCTGTCTTTGAACTTGTCATCTCACTCTAACCTCCCACTTTCCCCCTAAATTAAATTCTACCAATCTGAGTCAAATCAATAGAGTCACAAATCTAGTAAAAGACGAGCACCAAGCCAGCAAACCAGCAGTACAAGCGAGCAAAAAAAAGCAGCAGTAACCAAAATACCAAAAAGGTCTAACAAACCCTGAATCATTAGTTCTACTTTTCAAGGTTTTTCAGAAGATGGTGCAAAGCAGGGGCACAACATTGGTTTTAGAAGTGGGGGGGACATAACTATAAAAAAAGTTTTATCCACTTGGATAAACACTCCAAATAGACTACCCGACCACTTTTATTCATATTTACAGATGGCATACAAGTTTGTTATTAAGGCACATGAAAGTTCAGAAGTTCCAGAAGGCATTTCTGCCTTCTAATAACACGTTATGTTCTCGTGTGACGTAGTGACCCGCGACACATGCCTAGTTTCCTGAAACGGGTCACAATTTTCCACTAACGACTGCTCTTCTGTCTGGCGGGGTCTTTAGAAGATCACAAATTACAAACTACCCCCCAACCAGGGGAGAACGACTGCCCCCTCTCATTGAAGCTGTGGAAGTTCAAGGCCAACCGTGGTACTGCAGGCTTCGTTAGCAGAAAATATATCATCAAAAAGGCATTTTTTTCCGAAACTTTAAGCACTTTTTGAATTGACTAAATACAACACACAAAATCACATGGTATCCTTTTCACCAAACCTAATCAATGTTTCATCTAGAAATACCTTTCATATAAAATAATTGCCTTTCACAATGCAATGCTCACAATACATTTCATATGATTCTCTTCTCATTAGTTTAAATACATTTGACAGTCACTTAATCCAACTGCGCTTAGTGGTTAATCACAGAACTACAGAAAAAGCACACGTTTGTAAAGTATAAACATCTAAATTATAACCATACATAATGACTACTTGCAATTTCTTTCAACATGGAACAGGATAGACAGCAAGGGAGAGGAAGAAATCAAAGAGCTTGTGGACAAGTTGCCCATCAGAGAGGTGGGCATGGGCACCATCAAAGAGGTCATGACCCCTTCCTCAGACCTTTTGGCAGAACGCCCAGAATATGTTCTATAAGTTAAGATAGGAGACAGTGCCACTCACATGCCGGAACCAACCCTATGAACCATGCCTACAGTGTGTAGCTTTTTTGTATAGCCGCATATAACAGAACTAACGGGACTGTCCCGGCAGAGTTCCCGACCGACGTGTACTATGGTGCATTAAGTTTGTTTGTAAGCTCTCCAGCTTGCTGATAGTAGACAGTGATTTAATTTAAACTTGACGTTGAGTCCCTGGTGGTAATTTCCACTACATTTTCAAAACAACTGGGAACTCGGAAAACTCTGGAAAAAAACAAGATTCGTTTTTTTACGGTCATCCAACTCGGAATTCCAATCCGGGAAACTTTGAAAACTTTCTAGAGATCTCAATTTCTGACCTGAAGATCACTGAGATCCCTATGTCTTTTCGAGTCCCCAGTTGTCTTAAAAGCATCAAATGCCATCAAATGCAGGTAGTATCAGTCCAGTAAAAAAAAATAAGTGAACTATTTTAAAATTATTTCAATTTATGCTCAGCTGTGCCTCACAAGTGCTACACCAACTGTTATCAAAGCTCAAGTATTGAAATATAATATGGTCTGAGAAGAGCAATATTGGCAGGCCAGGCATAAAACCAATATGCCGTGATAATGTATTAGGCCTACTGCACAAAACACATTCCTACAGAACAGTTTTTGTTAGGTTAATGCAAAAAAAGTCATATTTAAAATCAGAAAAGGTTGGTGACCACTGGTGTAGCTTATAGTGTTTATAGTATAGTCTGTAGTGGATTGTGTAAATTCTGCAACTATATATTTTATACGCATTTTCTCTCTATTGTCTGTCTGTTTATTGTCTGTAACTCTGTAGCAGCACCATTTCACTGAGTCAAATTCCTGTACATGCAAATATATTTGGCAAATAAAGGTGATTCTGATGTCAGATGTCATCAGGCTCTATATTACTTATGTTGTGCTTGGCCAAACCCAAAGTGTAGCAGAGGGAGGAACACCAAATGGCTTCAGCAAAGCAACAAAATCGAGACAACACTTTACAAAGAGAAGGCACAATCTGGCAGAGAGGACAAGAGAGAATACGAAATATGAATTGTCAGTCTTAACAGGGTTTTGAGGGGGGGGGTTGAGGGTGGAGTAAGACGGGGGTAGAGTGGTTTCACGAAACAGAATATCCATATTAATGTCAGCGGCATCTGTTGCCAAGGCTACAGGGAGGGGATTAATACTGGGTATTAGGAGAAGTGGTGGCCTGGCTGAAGAGAGAGATGGGAGGGGATGGGGGTGTAAGAGGGAAAGATGGTGGTAGAAAAAGAGAGAGAGAGCTCTATCTAGTGAACCAACCACACAACCTAGAGATAGATAGAGCACTGACAAATGAGAGGGCAATAAGAAGAAGAGTCATGACAGGAACAAAATACATATACTGAACAAACATACTGTATAAATACAACATGTATAGTGTTAGTCCCATGTTTCCTCACCTGAAATAGAAGATCCCAGAAATGTTCCATACACACAAAAAGCTTATATCTCTCAATTTTGGTTCACAAATTTGTTTACATCGCTGTTAGTGAGCATTTCTTCTTTGGCAAAATAATCCATCCACCTGAGAGGTGTGGCATATCAAGAAGCTGATTAAAAAGCATGGTCATTACACAGGTGCACCTTGTGATGGGAAAATAAAAGGCCACTCTAAAGTGTGCAGTTTTGCCACACGACACAATGCCACTCGTCTCAAGTTTTGACGGAGTGTGCAATTGGCATGCTGACTGCTGGAATGTCCAACAGAGCTGTTTCCAGATAATTGAATGTTCATTTCTCTGCCATAAGCCACCTCCAAAATTTGGCAGTACATCGAACCGGCCTCACAACCTCAGACCTCGTGTAACCACGCCAGCCCAGGACCTCCACATCCGGCTTCTTAACTTGCGGTATCATCTGAGAACAGCCACCCTGACAGGTGTTGAAACTGTGGGTTTGCACAACCGAAGAATTTCAGCACAAACTGTCAGAAACCGTCTCAGGTAAGCTCATCTGCGTGCTCGTCATCCTCACCAGGGTCTTGACCTTACTGCAGCTCGGCGTCGTAACCGATTTCAATGGAATGCTCACCTTCGACAGCCACTGGCACATTGAAGTAGTGTGCCATTCACAGATGAATCCCAGTTTCAACTGTACCGGGCAGATGGCAGACAGCATGTATGGCATTGTGTGGGCGAGCGGTTTGCTGATGTCAACTTTGTGAACATAGTACCCCATGGTGGTGGTGGGGTTATGGTATGGGCAGGCAGGCAGGCATAAGCTACGGAGACAATGAACACAAATGCATTTTATCGATGGCAATTTGATTGCACAGAGATACCGTGAAAAGATCCTGAGGCCCATTGTCATGACATTCATCTGCCGCCATCACCTCATGATTCAGTATGATACTGCACAGCCCCATGTCGTAAGGATCTGTACACAATTTCTGGAAGCTGAAAATGTTCTTCCATGGCCTGCATACTCACCAGACATGTCACCCATTGGCATGTTTGGGATGCTGTTGATCGATGTGTACGACAGTGTGTTCCAGTTCCTTACTATCCAGCAACTTTACACAGCCATTGAAGAGGAGTGGGACAACATTCCACAGGCCACAATCAACAGCCTGATCAACTCTATGCGAAGGAGACATGTCACGCTGCATGAGGCAAATGGTGTCACAACAGATAGTGACTGGTTTTCTGATCCACGCCCCTATCTTCTTTTTTAAGGTATCTGTGACAAGCAGATGCATATCTGTATTCCTTAGTCATGTGAAATCCATAGATTAGGGCCTAATGCATTTATTTCAATTGACTGGTTTCCTTATATGAACTTATATGAACTGAACTCAATAAAATCTTTGAAATTGTTGCATTTATATTTTTGTTCAGTATATTTGACACACATGACCACATTGTCTATGTTTATTTATACATTAATTATTATTTAACATGTCCTCACCTGGAATTTGATCTCACAACCTCTTGGTTCAAAGCATTTTGATATTCCTGCTACACCAACATGCCTATAACTGATTTCACCTGTATTCCTACACTTTGGACTAAATCTCAGCTTTGTTAGAAATGCACTGAAGAGAAACAAGTATTTTTCTCATAGTGATTCAGGAGAAATAGTAAAACAGAATAATATGCCCCACCTACATTGGACAAATATACAGAAAACCCCTCAAATTGCTGAAATAAGTCAATTAAATCAATGTTAACAGAATAGTCAGACTAACTTTAACTAGGGCTCCCGAGTGGTGCAGTGGTCTTAGGCACTGCATCTCAGTGCTACAGGCTTCATTACAGACACCCTGATTCAAATCCAGGCTGTATCACAACCGGCTGTGATTTGGTCCCATAGGGCAGTGCACAGTTGGCCTGGGTTTGGCAGGTGTAGGCCGTCATTGTAAATAAGATTTTGATCTTAACTGACTTGCCTAGTTAAATAAAGGTTACATTTTTCATTTTTGTTATAAAAAATCTTTGACACATACCAACACACAGGTGTGATCGTTGCAGTGGTCCCTGCAACGCACATTCAAACCTGTGTGATTGGAACACTTATTTATAACGTCCAGTTATGATTGACGCAACAGTCAGCGTTCGAGCTGGCCACACTGTTTTTTCACTGAATCATTTTGCACAAGCAGTCCTTACAACGTTATGTCCTGAATGTGACCAGTTGATTTTTGGATTGCAATGCTCTTTCAGTTACTTTTGGATTACTTTCCCCTTAACTTAGGGATAGGCATCTCGCTAGCGGGATACCAGCCGACAACATCCGGTGAAATTGGAGGGCGCGCAATTCAACTGAATAATCATAATATTTTAAACACATTTGGTGGGACATCATAGTGGTCTCTGACTTGTGGTCAGACTCGCTCAGGTGGAACAAACTTAAACTTGCGCCATAATTGTACAACAGGTAAAATAATCGAGTAAATACATTTATATTGTTATACTGTTAGCTAACACTATCAATATTGAAGCTGAAATATATTACAAAACAATCTGTAATTAAAAAAAAAAAGAATAATGTATATTTCACCTTTATTTAACCAGGTAGGCCAGTTGAGAACAAGTTCTCATTTACAACTGCGACCTGGCAAAGATACAAAAACAACAACACAGAGTTACACATGGGATAGACAAACGTACTGTCAATAACACAATAGAAAAATCTATGTACAGTGTGTGCAAATGCAGTAAGATTAGGGAGGTAAGGCAATAAATAGGCTATAGGGATGAAATAAGACAAATTTCGTATTAACACTGGAGTGATGGATGTGCAGATGATGATGAGCAAGTAGAGATACTGGGGTGCATAAGAGCAAAAAAAATAAAAACAATATGGGGATGAGGTAGTTGGGTGGGCTATTCACAGATGGGCTGTGTACAGGTGCAGTGATCGATTTGGAGATCAATATCTTTAAAAAAAAGATTAACACTTCTATATCTCCAATTTCAAGCGTACCTTCACAAAAGTATTTTGCCATTGGTGCAGCCATATTATGTTGTACATACTGTATAGTGGTGATATTATAAAAAAATGTCACCAAATTTCCCCAGAAATCACTATTTGTTGACATTAGTTTACTATGACATAAGCAATTCTGATTATGTAAAAGTTTATCAACTACAATTTTAGCTATGTTGTATTCTGAGATAGGAAGCATCTGAGTGACTGGGTCCACCAGAGGAAAAGCACTAAGAAGTTTCATCTGGGGGGATGATTTGGAAAACAGCTCTGTGCTGCATCCTGGGACTAAGGAAGCAGAGGGACAGGAAATTAAAGAGAAAATCTCCATGTGACACCACATGTACAGTACCAGTCAAAAGTTTGGACACACCTACATTGTAGAATAATAGTGAAGACATCAAAACTATAAAAGAACACATATGGAATCATGTAGTAACCAAAAAAGTGTTAAACAAATTAAAATATATTTTATATTTGAGATTCTTCAACGTAGCCACCCTTTGCCTTGATGACAGCTTTGCACACTCTTGGCATTATCTCAACCAGCTTCATGAGGTAGTCACCTGGAATGTGTTTCAATTAATAGGTGTGCCTTGTCAAAAGTTAATTTGTGTAATTTCTTTCCTTCTCAATGTATTTGAGCCAATCAGCTGTGTTGTGACATGGCAGGGGTGGTATATTGAAAATAGGCCTATTTGGTAAAATACCAAGTCCATATTACACAAGAACAGATAAAATAAGCAAAGAGAAACGACAGTCCATCATTACTTTAAGACATGAAGGTCAGTCAATCAGGAAATTGTCAAGAACTTAGAAAATTTCTTCAAGTGCAGTCGCAAAAACCATCAAGCGCTATGATGAAACTGGCTCTCATGAGGACCGCCACACGAAAGGAAGACCCAGAGTTACAGTACCTCTGCTGCAGAGGATAAGTTAATTAGAGTTAACTGCACCTCAGAAATTGCAGCCCAAATAAATTCTTCATAGTTCAAGTAACAGACACATCTCAACATCAACTGTTCCGAGGAGACTGCGTGAATCAGGCCTTCATGGTCAAATTGCTTTAAAGAAACCACTACTAAAGGACACCAATAATAAGAAGAGACTTGCTTGTGCCAAGAAACACGAGCAATGGGCATTAGACCAGTGGAAATCTGTCCTTTGGTCTGAGTTCAAATTTGAGATTTTTGGTTCCAACCACCGTGTCTTTGTGAGACAGAGAGTAGGTGGATGGATGATCTGTGAATCATGGAGGAGCAGGTGTGATGGTGTGGGGGATGGCTGATGTATACTATACCTCGAAAAACACTATATTAGTATTAGTCCCCCAAAAAACAAAACACTAAAATGTAAATCTGAAAAGATATATAATAGCAGATGCTAGCTTGACTCTTATTATATTACATTACAAGTTGATTCAACATATTATAAAATCATCAAAACAATTTGGCCATTTGGTCATCATTACCAATTTATGCACACTTAGATGGGATATCAGTCACTCTGCTCTTCTTTGGCTAGTAGTAATTTTAGTAAAATGTTTTAGTAAAAAGTGCGTTCCAACCTGTTTTATGTCATTGGACACATGTAATAATATTCCCCTCTGCGGTCCCATGTGTCAGCAACAGATCATAGAGCCAACAGAACACAATAAAGAAGAATGAGAGAGTTGTCTGATGGAGGAGAGGAGCAGAGGATGTCTGGAATCCTGATAAGGCCATTTATGTCAGTAGAGTTCCATGCTTTGTACATTTCAATGAAGTAGATCTTTATACTCTATACACTGCGTGTACAAAACATTAGGCTTTCACCTGTTCTTTCCATCACATGGACACAGCAGGTGAAAGCGATGACCCCCTTATTGATGTCACTAATTAAATCCACTTCAATCAGTGTAGATGAAGGGGAAGAGACAGGTTAGGATGTTTAAGCCTTGAGACAATTGAGACATGGATTGTGTATGTGTGCCATTCAGAGTGTGGATGGACAAGACAAAAGATTCATGTGCCTTTGAACGGGGTATGGTAGTATGTGCCAGGTGCACCGGTTTGAATGTACCAAGGACTGCAACGTTGCTGGGTTTTTCACGCTCAACAATTTCCTGTGTGTATCAAGAAAGGTCCACCACCCTAAGGGCATCTAGACAGTTTGACACAACTGTGGCAAGCATTGGAGTCAACATTGACCAGCATCGCTGTGGAACACTTTAAACACATTGTAGAGTCCATGCCCCAATGAATTGAGGCTGTTTTGAGGGCAAAGGGGTTTGCAACTCAATATTAGGCAGGTATTCCTAGTGTTTTGTATACTCAGCGTATGTAAATAATGGAATACATTACCAAATCAGTAGTTTTGCAGATCCTTTGTCACCAACTGATCCTTTTATCATCGATGCCCTTGAAATCTCAATACAACATCTGGTATGCATAGCAATTGCTCCAGATAGGCAATCTAATTAAAAGCTTATCCCCAACTATGCTAAATCCGTAATTGAGGCATCCAACAACGGCTAGTGACTCACTAAGCAGATTTCCTGTCCCCAGGGAATCATTGTGTCAATCACATTCTTTATGTAAGTTGAATAGAAAACAAAAGCAAGGTTAGACATTTGGACTGAACTTTCAACAAGACTGTCTTAAATTATTTAAAATGCTGTAAAAATAACATAATTAGGTATTTTGCACACAAAAGGGTTGGATTTCCCTTCTAATAACATGTAGGTCTTATGTACACTGAACAAAAAATCTAAACACAACATGCAAAGTGCTTGTGCTGGGGCCAATAAACAGCCACTGTGTGCAGTTTTGTCACACAACACAATTCCACAGATGTCTCAAGTTTTGAGGGATCGTGCAATTGGCATGCTGACTGCAGGAATGTCCACTAGAGATGTTTCCAGATAATGTAATGTTAATTTCTCTACCATAAGCCGCCTCCAACGTTGTTTTAGAGAATTTTGTAGTACGTCCAACTGGCCTCACAACCTCAGACCATATGTAACCACGCCAGCTCAGGACCTCCACATCTAGATTTTTCACCTGTGGGATCGTCAGAGGTGGGAGGGCGGTGTGCTGAGGAGTATTTCTGTCTGTAATAAATCATTCTGATTGGCTGGGCCTGGCTCCCCAGTGGTGGGACTGGCTCCCATGGCTGCCCCCCTGCCCAGTTATGTAAAATCCATAGATTAGGGCCTAATTTATTTATTTCAATTGACTGATTTCCTTATTTGAACTGTAAGTCAGAAAACTCTTTGAAATTGTTGCATGTTGAGTTTATATTTTTGTTCAGTATATTTCTTATCCCTATTAATTTACTCATAACAAAATGTAACATTTAATAAATAACAGACATGAAATAAAACATGGACAACGTCTGGACAAGGGAAACATAACGACATTAATGCTGACATGGGGATCAAACTGAGGACTAGACAGATAAAGAGCAGGAAATCAATAAAGTGATCGAGTCCAGGTGAGTCCAATAAAGCGCTGATGTGCATAACGATGGTCTGGTGCGCACCCCTGTCTGTTACGCACCCCTGTCTGGTGCGTAACGATGGTGACACCCTCGAGCACCAGACAGGGGGAGCGGGAGCATGCGTGAAAGTTAGGCTACTGTACAAATTCTTTTTCCAGGTTCTCTTTTCTGCATCTCACTTTCTCTTACACTTTATTTTCTAATGATCTTCCTTTTCTCCTCTTGCTCTGGAGACTATAATGACATGCTAATGATTTATTTTGAGATAAGCTTAGCAAAGCTCTCATCCTGTTAATTACCTAATTATTTGTAAACACCAGACCCGTCTATGCCTAGCCTGGCTGGCAGTGGAGGAACTGTATTAAGTCAAATACCAGGGTAAAGATGCACTCATCATTTGTATCTATTTTATACAAGCTGAGTTTAACCACATCAACAGGATTTTTAAACGTTTTAACATGCCATGTAACAGCTACTTTAGTTTACGCAGAGGGATTGTTCTTATCAGTGTTTGATCCAGTATACCTAAGTGAAATGCCAATACCAGCAAAACAGGTAAAAAAAATAACAGACATTGGAAATAGAACTGTCCTTATCTGTATGGGGACTGGGCATCGGTTCAAAGTTGTAAAATGTTCAACATAGATTCTTCATTTATGTATTAACATTTTGCTGTGTGGGAGGTATGATATGAATTAGAAAGAGTCTGCAATCAAAATACGCAATTCATTTTATAATTTGTAACTACTGTGTCCATTTGTAACTGCTGTGCCTGTGGAAAGGAGTACTAGCAGTTGATTTATCACAGGTCACCGATTTGTTGGTCTAGAGCCATTTGCACATCTCTGTATTTGTCCAGTGTCTTTTGCATCTCTGACAGGAAGATGTTAGGCCTTAAGTGTCTGTTTTACGATCCAATTATCTCTCCTGCCAAACGGGCCACCATCAACCAACCATGACCGCTATCATCACTCTCCAAGCTCCTTCTCTCTCAACCCTGCCGTGTTATTCATTAAA
This sequence comes from Salmo trutta, assembly GCF_901001165.1. NCBI lineage: Eukaryota > Metazoa > Chordata > Actinopteri > Salmoniformes > Salmonidae > Salmo > Salmo trutta. The sequence goes on along the minus strand of NC_042987.1, from coordinate 12,779,385 downwards.
AGTTTCCATCTTGTCCAGCATACCAATAAACTATCCATATGCCTATCCTAAATTTAAACTATCCAGAATGTACTGATTTGACCACATTATTCTTCCATTATCTTCCATTATTTGATATCACTATTAATGGTCTTTTGTCCACATTTACACGAGTCATTTAGCAGACACTCCTATCCAGTCTGCTTACAGTAGTGCATACATTTTCATACTTTTTCATACGTGTCCCCCATAGGAATCCAGCCCACAACCCTGGTGTTGCAAGCACCATGCTCTACCAACTGAGCCACAAGGGACATGTATAGTGGTTTTCTGTACAGTTACTCTGACTCTCTTCACCAGATGCACTGCCTGCAGTTCACCACGCACTCATCTGAAAGAAACCACCCTCCTCCCTCATCATGTCAGTCAGATAATGATTTATTTTATCTTCGGCTCTGAAACGTCTCTTTCTTTGATGGGAGAAATCAGTGGGTATAGCCAGAGAGAAACACAGAGACAGTGTGTGAGCTTCAATCGACTCCAATGCCTAGTGTTGTAGCACTGCCACCCCACTTCCAAAGCGAAACATGAGAGAGTAAGTCGGTTTAATTATTCACTGGCAGAGTAAACAGAACTCTTCTTTCTGCCATTTGTACGAATAAGGTATTCATTATCATCACGAAAGAGCTCCTGGAGTGTGAAGTCACAGAAGTTAAATTCATAGCCAATAAGCCTAGATTTTGATCACAGTGGGGCATTTCTAGCCTACTACATATTTAAAATATGTATGTTTTTATTACAGGAATGTGAATACTGTTGTTGTCATTTTGTAAGGAAGGGGAATGATTAGTGGCACACAATTCCAAATTTGCATCTCCACATTTCATGGAGAGTACCTTTGTTTTTTGTTCTTATGAAGCAACTCAAGTTGAGTATATTTGAAAGCCAATGGTTGTTATTTGTGTTCCGTCCAGATACAAACGTCATGTTGTGCTCATTGATGTTCCCTGAATAGATTGATGGATGCTGTTGATGAGTAGGAAATATTCTTTCATTATAGAATGGATAGAGTTCCTTCTGCACAAACGAGGTTTCAGGTTCACTAAAAACCTGATGAATACACTAACAATTTAAATACAATCCAATACAACTAACCAAGCCAAGGACTGGATGACAATATCTGGCACATGACAGTGGAACTCTTATAACCACTGGTGTATGTTTTTAAAGAGCGACTGCCCCTAAAAACAAATAATCCCTTTGAAAACGACCTATGTGGCATCGATATGAGTCAGAAATGTTTATTCTAGTGTAACAATTGACTACAAAGTGTAAATATGATCATTTTGGTCATAAAGTCAGTCTCGTCTAAAAGAGAGTTTGAAACCTCAGTGTGTCACAACAAATAAATTAAGCTTTGGGTTTGGATTACAATTATGCCAGCTAATCATGCCACCTTTTGCCAAACTCCACGTGCAAATCGCTCCTCACATCCCTTCATTAAATTGGGCTCTGTTGTTTCATCGCCCCCCCAACCAACGCGTTCAAAGGATCACAGCCATTTGAGACTGAAAAGCCCTAGCTATACGGATTGACCATGCAATGCATGCTTCCAGCAGGATGCACAGACAACAACTATGGTTTGCATGCCCTGATGAAGGACCCTATCATTTGAAATAGGTGGTTGGAGTTTGTTGGTCTCCATTGGTGGTGAGTATACCGGTAGCTAGACCATAGACTGCTGGTTATGTATCTGTTTATGTATATTTTGATAATTATTATCACCATCATCGCTTGCATAGCTGGCATTAGCTACCTAGTTATCTAGCTGGCTAACATTAGCCTACCTCAATACAACTCAGAATTAGCTTGTAAACACAATAACATTTAAAAAGAAGGCAAATAATTAGTAGGAAAACCATTTGTCATGATCGTGATCTTGCCAGATTGATTAGAGATGCAGTACAACCTTAGCCAGCATTGCTAGCTATTTTTGACTAACTTTGCTAGTTACATTAACGTCAACATTGACATTTCTTTTAAAGTAAAGTTGACGACATCATAATATGGCAAAGTTGTTTCCTGCTAATTAATTGCCTACTTTAGCAATGTCATCGTATTTCCATGACACTCTAGGTTAGTGTAATTTAGACAAAACAGTGCCATTAGCCTCCAAGGTGCAATCCATGTCAAGGGCACAAATAAATATTGGATGCAGCTATGGTGGTACTAGCTAACTCATGTCTGTCTAAAACAGTGTAATAACTAGCAGCAACAAACTTAAACCAACCCAGGACCATAGCAAAACATGTCACAGTTGGTTGAAAAGGGTATCACCCGCCTGAATCTAATCCAATCTTGAGCCAGTCAGTCTACATCTGTAAACCATTAGAATTAGCTTCCAAATGAGATTACGTTATTTCTCGAACTATGCTTATAATTGAGGCATGATGACAATCATTGACCCTGTTTTTCTGTTTGACAAAGTGTACAGTTGGGTGCCAGACCGATCCCCTGGTCATGAACGGATGCCGGGACCTACCAGAAGGAGCAAAGTTGGATATCATAACATGTCCAGCAATGTGATTGCAATGGTTTAGTAACCTCCAAAATCATTTAATTCACTGTTCACTTGCTATTTTCACAACTTGTCAGGCAAGACCTCAGAATAAAAGTGTGTCATTCCCTAGCTAAGTAGATATAACTAGTATAGTCATTTAGGTTTTGAAGTGCATCAGCAAAAAGCCTTGTCCTTTCTTTAGTACAAAATGCAATTTACCACTTGGCTGTCTATTATTACACCCTGTCACAGGCCCTCCCAGTCAACACCACCTCATAAGATTGCTTGCTGCAGTTGTTCGAGAGATGTCCAGTTTGCAGCCGAACATGCAGCATAGACAAGATCAGCATCATGCATACATGCCCTCGCTGTGAGCATTCCTATGAATGGAACAGTCAGCCACTTGTATTCGGCCAGCAACCTTCACCTGTTAACGGTGACAGCTTTCACAGGCTCATCATTTGTATAAATACAGATCATCACTTCATTACTTTGATACATTTGATACCAGCCTGATCGGTGAGTTCACCATTATACTTCACATTTTATGATATCTTAAGTCAAATAAAAAGGTGAACACAGTAATCAGGTTCCACCAGACTAATCATAACTACCATTGTGTATGTCTGTGTGTGTGTGTTACCGACCTGTATCTTTGATAAGGGGCAAGGAGCTAATCTACTCTGCTATGCCCATCAATGGGACTCTATCAAAGACCTCACCTCTTGCCTGCTCACCCACGGTCATCGATGGGGATAACAGAATTAGGTAGGTTTAGTCTGAGTTGTTCAAACTTCAACATAGTTTATGTTTCTGTGTCAGATGTTGCCTATGTTAAGTACAATTGGTAATAGAAGAGTGAATATGTGTGTATGTGTTCACAGAAGCATGTATTAAGCCAGCACATGGAGACTTGCTAGATGATGTGATGAAGTCCAGATTGACAGTCTGAATGGAGAGAGACCTGGCACTTGCCATAACATTTTTACTAGACACAACTTTTACTTTTATTGTCTTTTTGTATTACTGAATTGAATGGTATCAGTCAACATGAGAAGGGAGAAACCATGTGTATTCTGCACCAGGATCAGGGAAATTCTGTTCTATGTGGAACACCACACAGGAAGGTATGACCACTCTGACATGTTTGCCAATGTAGCCCCATTACCACCAGGCAAAATGCAGATAGGCACAGTATCTTTGTAGGCTGGGAATGACAATGAAAGATGAAAGGTGCACGTTGTTATATTGGCAGAACACTGCTTCCTGGTATTATGTAAATAGTTGTGTATTCTACATGGATCTGTTACTACATTTGAAAGTTATCAAATCACTTAGTTTATAATATCTATGTAAATTCAGCTATTGCCAACTTCTCGTATTACTCTATAGGGGCCACACCTTTTGAACCTTTTGACTCTGATCTGGATTACTGACCTCTGCCTGCCCTTGACGTTTTGCCTGCCCCTGTTCAAGTATAAACATTTGTTACTTCGACATTGTCTGCATCTGGGTCTTCCCTAAAACGTGATAGTATGAACTGGCCATGACTGACCTAGCAGACTCGGACAAGCTCTGCAACGCCATCTCTTCCCAAGGAGCCACCATTGGAAGGCACGAGGAGTAGCTTCATGATCTTGTAGAAGGGTTCCAGACCTTGGCCGAACGCCATTACCGAGCATTGAACACAGTGCTAGAGCAATTCCAAGGGTTGTCTGTTAGGCAGCCTACCATGACGGTAACCTTCCAGCCCCTCAGTAACCCGGCTGTTAGCAGTGCCGCCTCCCCGGCTACCCCGGTTTTCCAGGAACCCCGCTTACCTCCCCCGGAACGCTTTGATGAAGAGTCGGGCACGTGTTAGGCGTTTCTCGCTCAGTGTTCTGTCATCATCTAGCTGCAGCCCTCCTCTTTCCCCTTGGACTGCTCTAAGATAGCGTACCTCATCACACTGATGCCCGGGAGGGCTCTTGCCTGGGCAATGGCAGTATGGGAACAGCAGTCGGCTGTATGCTTCAGTCTGGAGGAGTTTGTGGCAGAGGTAAAGAAGGTTTTCGGTGCTCAATTGTCTGGCAGAGAGGCTGCCTGGAAGTTACTCCAGTTTCGACAAGACTCTCGCAGTGTGGCAGACTATGCGGTGGATTTCCGCATGTTGGCAGCTGAGAGTGCCTGGAACCTGGAAGCATTGTTCGACATGTTCCTGCACGGAGTATCGGAGGAAGTAAAGGACAAGCTTGCAGACCGGGAACTACCAACAGATCTCGACTCATTCATTGCCTTGACCATTTGGATCGATGGGCGACTACAGGAACGAAGGAAGGAGAGGAGATTTGATTTCACTTGCCCGCCCAAGGATTCAACCTCGTCTCCGAGGCATCCCAGAAGTCCCCGACGGCTCCATTGTCGAGAAAACCTGAGGCTACCCGAGTTCCCCCGAGAGTCTCCGAAGGCTGCCGATTCACCTCTTCCCGAGCCATTTGCAACTAGGCAGAGCTAGGCTGTCTCCAGCCAAATGGCTATACATGATTCACACTAAGAGTTGCCTGTATTGCGGGACTACTGGTAATTTTGTCTCCACCTGTCCACTAAAAGACCAGGCTCACCGGCAGGAGCGAGTACTCTGGTGGATCATACGGATAACTTTTCCTCTCCCCTTACTCACACCCCTTTTCATGCCATTTTGCTGTAGGGAAACCAGTTGAAATCTCTCCGGGTACTCATCGACTCTTGGGCCAATGAGAGCTTTATGGACGCTACCCTAGTATCAGAGCTAGGCATCCCCACTGCTCTGGACGAGCGCTCTATAGCCTGGGTCACCCACAATACTACCCCCATCAACCCGTACCCTCCGTTTACATCTCACTTTTCGTGTGTCAAAAATCCCTCCAAAGATAATGGTGCCGGAAGAAATGGCAGCAGTTTTATGGGCGCCTAACCAATTGTGCAATTATGTGTTTTTTTCAGGTAATTTGTAACTTATTTTGTACATAATGTTTCTGCCACCATATCTTACGGCAAAAAAAGAGCTTCTGGATATCTGGACAGCGATCACTCACTTCGGATTAGCCAAAGATTTTTTCTTCAACAAGCAGGACGCACAGGACGTACTTCGAACACCTGACAAGGCCAACATCCCCGTCACTGGCAAGAGAAAGAGACGCAGGTACAGAGGACACATGGCGGGGTGCCTCGTAAGGATCTGCAGAAGGCGAGTGGGAAAGCTGCCGTTAGCGTCAATATTACTTGCCAACGTGCAATCATTGGAGAATAAATTAGATGAGGTACGATCACGAATATCCTACCAACGGGACATCAGAAACTGTAACATTTTATGTTTCACGGAATCATGGCTGAACGATGACATGGATATTCAGCTAGCGGGATATATGCTGCACCGGCTAAATAGAACAGCACACTCCGGTAAGACGAGGGGGGGGGGGGCGATCTGTGCATATTTGTAAACAACAGCTGGTGCACGAAATCTAAGGAAGTCTCTAGATTTTGCTCGCCTGAGGTAGAGTATCTTATGATAAGCTGTAGACCACACTATTTGCCAAGGGAGTTTTCATCCATACTTTTTGTGGCTGTTTATTTACCATCACAGACGGATGCTGGCACTAAGACTGCACTCAGTCAGCTGTATAAGGAAATAAGCAAACAGGAAACTGCTCACCCAGAGGCGACGCTCCTGGTGGCTGGGGATTTTAATGCAGGGAAACTTAAATCAGTTTAACCTAATTTCTATCAACATGTTAAATGCGCAACCAGAGGGAAAAACATTCTAGATCACCTGTACTCCACACACAGAGATGCATACAAAGCTCTCCCTCGCCCTCCATTTGGTAAATCTGACCACAATCCTATCCTCCTGATTCCTGCTTACAAGCAAAAATTAAAGCAGGAAGCACCAGTGACTCGGTCTATAAAAAAAGTGGTCAGATGAAGCAGATGCTAAACTACAGGACTGTTTTGCTAGCGCAGACTGGAACATGTTCCGGGATTCTTCCGATGGCATTAAGGAGTACAGCACATCAGTCACCGGATTTATCAATAAGGGTATCGAGGTTGTCGTGCCCACAGTGACTGTACGTACATACCCCAACCAAAAGCCATGGACTACAGGCAACATTCGCACTGAGCTAAAGGGTAGAGCTGCCGCTTTCAAGGTGTGGGACTCTAACCTGGAAGCTTATAAGAAATCCTGCTATGCCCTCCGACAAACCATCAAACAGGCAAACAGGCAAACCCTAGACCCACTCCAATTTGCATACCGCCCAAACAGATACACAGATGATGCAATCTCTATTGCACTCCACACTGCCCTTTCCCACCTGGACAAAAGGAACACCTACGTGAGAATACTATTCATTGACTACAGCTCAGCGTTCAACACCATAGTGTTGAACACCACCAGACAGCCTATAGGGAGGAGGTCGGAGACCTGGCCGGGTGGTGCCAGAATAACAACATATCCCTCAACATAGTCAAGACAAAGGAGATGATTGTGGACTGCAGGAAAAGGAGGACCGAGCACGCCCCCATTCTCATCGATGGGGCTGTAGTGGAGCAGGTTGAGAGCTTCAAGTTCATTGGTATCCACATCACCAACAAACTAGAATGGTCCAAACACACCAAGACAGTTGTGAAGAGTGCACGACAAAGCCTATTCCCCCTCAGGGAACTAAAAAGATTTGGCATGGGTCCTGAGATCCTCAAAAGGTTCTACAGCTGCAACATCGGGAGCATCTTGACTGGTTGCATCACTGCCTGGTACGGCAACTGCTCCGCCTCCGACCGCAAGTCACTACAGAGGGTAGTGCGCATGGCCCAGTACATCACTGGGGCTAAGCTGCCTGCCATCCAGGACCTCTACACCAGGCGGTGTCAGAGGAAGGCCATAAAAATTGTCAAAGACCCCAGCCACCCCAGTCATAGAATGTTCTCTCTACTAACGCATGGCAAGTGGTAGTGGAACGCCAAGTCTAGGACCAAAAGGCTTCTCAACATTTTTTACCACCAAGCCATAAAACTCCTGAACAAGTAATCAAATGGCTACCCGGACTATTTGCATTGCCCCCCCAACCCCTCTTTTACACTGCTTCTACTCTCTGTTTATCATATCTGCATAGTCACTTTAGCTATACATTCAAGTACATACTACCTCAATTAGCCCGACTAACCAGTGCCTGTATATAGCCTTGCTACTGCCATTATTGTTCACTGTTTTTTTACTGTTGTATTTATTTATTTACTTGTCTATTGTTCACCTAATAACTATGTTTTACTTAAAAATCGCACTGTTGGTTAGGTCCTGTAAGTAAGCATTTCACAGTTTAAAAAAATATATTTCACCTTTATTTAACCAGGTAGGCCAGTTGAGAAGAAGTTCTCATTTACAACTGCGACCTGGCCAAGATAAAGCAAAGCAGTGCGACACAATTAACAACAGAGTTACACATGGAATAAACAAACGTACAGTCAATAACAATAGAAAAAAATCTATATACAGTGTGTGCAAATGAGGTAAGATTAGGGAGGTAAGGCAATAAATAGGCCGTAGTGGTGAAGTAATTACACAAATAACAACAGAGTTACACATGGAATAAACAAACGTACAGACAATAACAATAGAAAAAAATCTATATACAGTGTATGCAAATGAGGTAAGATTAGGGAGGTAAGGCAATAAATAGGCCGTAGTGGCGAAGTAATTACAATTTAGCAATTAAACACTGGAGTGATCGATGTGCAGAAGATGAATGTACAAGTAGAGATACTGGGGTGCAAAGGAGCAAAAAAGAACAAAAAAACAATATGGGGATGAGGTAGTTGGATGGGCTATTTACAGATGGGCTATGTGCAGGTGCAGTGATCTGTGAGCTGACAGCTGACAGCTGATGCTTAAAGTTAGTGAGGGAGATATGAGTCTCCAGCTTCAGTGATTTTTGCAATTCATTCCAGTCATTGGCAGCAGAGAAATGCAAGGAAAGGCGGCCAATAAGAGGAATAGGCTTTGGGGGTGACCAGTGAAATATACTTGCTGGAGCGCGTGCTACGGGTGGGTGCTGCTATGGTGACCAGTGAGCTGAGATAAGGCGGGGCTTTACTGAGCAAAGACTTATAGATGACCTGGAGCCAGTGGGTTTGGCGACGAATATGAAGCGAGGGCCAGCCAATGAGAGCATACAGGTCCCAGTGGTGGGTAGTGTATGGGGCTTTGGTGACAAAATGGATGGCACTGTGATAGACTGCATCCAATTTGCTGAGTAGAGTGGAGGCTATTTTATAAATGACATTGCCGAAGTCAAGGATCGGTAGGATAGTCAGTTTTACGAGGGTACGTTTGCTTTATTGTGAAATAGGAAGCCGATTCTAGATTTAATTTTGGATTGGAGATGCTTTAATGTGAGTCTGGAAGGAGAGTTTACAGGGCAGGTGCGGGCAGCGATCGGTTGAAGAGCATGTATTTAGTTTTACTTGCATTTAAGAGCAGTTGGAGGCAATGGAAGGAGAGTTGTATGGCATTGAAGTTCGTCTGGAGTTAGTTAACACAGTGTCCAAAGAAGGGCCAGAGGTATACAGAATGGTGGCGTCTGCGTAGAGGTGGATCAGAGAATCACCAGTAACAAGAACGACATCATTGATGTATACAGAGAAAAGAGTCGGCCCGAGAATTGAACCCTGTGGCACCTCCATAGAGACTGCCAGAGGTCCGTACAACATGCCCTCCGATTTGACACACTGAACTCTATCTGAGAAGTAGTTGGTGAACCAGGCGAGGCAGTCATTTGAGAAACCAAGGCTGTTGAGTCTGGCGATAAGAATGTGGTGATTGACAGAGTCAAAAGCCTTGGCCAGGTCGATGAATACGGCTGCACAGTAATGTCTTTTATCGATGGCGGTTATGATATCGTTTAGGACCTTGAGTATGGCTGAGGTGCACCCATGACCAGCTCGGAAACCAGATTGCATAGCGGAGAAGATACGGTGGGATTCGAAATGGTCGGTGATCTTGGCTTTCGAAGACCTTAGAAAGGCAGGGTAGGATAGATATAGGTCTGTAACAGTTTGGGACTAGAGTGTCTCCCCCTTTGAAGAGGGGGATGACCGTGGCAGCTTTCCAATCTTTGGAGATCTCAGATGAAACGAAAGAGAGGTTGAACAGGCTAGTAATAGGGGTTGCAACAATTGCGGAGGATAATTTTATAAAGAGAGGGTCCAGATTGTCTAGCCCAGCTGATTTGTAGGGGTCCAGATTTTGCAACTCTTTCGGAACATCAGCTATCTGGATTTGTGTGAAGGAGAAATGGGGGAGGTTTGGGCAAGTTGCTGTGGGGGGTGCAGGGCTGTTGACCGGGGTAGGGGTAGCCAGGTGGAAAGCATGGCCAGCCATAGAAAATGCTTATTGAAATTCTCAATTATCGTGGATTTATCTGTGGTGACAGAGTTTCCTAGCCTCAGTGCAGTGGGCAGCTGGGAGGAGGTGCTCTTATTCTCCATAGACTTTACAGTGTCCCAGAACGTTTTGGAGTTTTTGCTACAGGATGCACATTTCTGTTTGAAAAAGATAGGAAAGCAAAGGCTATCTGCCTGTGTATATTGGTTCCTAACTTCCCTGAAAAGTTGCATATCGTGGGGGCTATTCGATGCTATTGCAGTACGCCACATAATGTTTTTGTGCTGGTCAAGGGCAATCAGGTCTGGAGTGAACCAAGTGCTATATCTGTTCCTGGTTCTAAGTTTTTTCAATGGGGTATGCTTATTTAAGATTGTGAGGAAAGCGGACAATGAGGCAGTGATCGCTGAAATCCTGGTTGAAGACAGCAGAGGTGTATTTAGAGGACAGGTTGGTCAGGATGATATCTATGAGGGTGCCCGTGTTTACAGATTTGGGGTTTTATCTGGTAGGTTCATTGATAACTTGTGTGAGATTGAGGGCATCTAGCTTAGATTGTAGGACGGCCAGGGTGTTAAGCATGTCCCAGTTTAGGTCACCTAACAGTACGAGCTCTGAAGATAGATGGGGGGCAAACAATTCACATGTGGTGTCCAGGGCACAGCTGGGGGCAGAAGGTGGTCTATAACAAGCGGCAATGGTGAGAGACTTGTTTCTGGAAAGGTGGATTTTTAGAAGTAGAAGCTCAAATTGTTTGGGCACAGACCTGGAAAGTATGACAGAGCTCTGCAGGCTGTCTGTGCAGTAGATTGCAACTCTGGACCCTTTTGGCAGTTCTATCTTGTCAGAAAATGTTATAGTTAGGGATGTAAATTTCAGTATTTCTGGTGGCCTTCCTAAGCCAGGATTCAGACACAGCTAGGACATCCGGGTTGGCAGAGTGTGCTAAAGCAGTGAGTAAAACAAACTTAGGGAGGAGGCTTCTAACATTAACATGCATGAAACCAAGTCTTTTATGGTTACAGAAGTCAACAAATGAGAGCGCCTGCAGAATGGGAGTGGAGCTAGGCGCTGCAGGGCCTGGATTAACCGCTACATCACCAGAGGAACAGAGGTGAAGTAGGATATGGGTACGGCTAAAGGCTATAAGAACTGGTCGTCTACTGCGTTTGGAACAGAGAGTAAAAGGAACAGGTTTCTGGGCGCGGAAGAATAGATTCAAAGCATAATGTACAGACAAGGGTATGGTAGGATGTGAATACAGTGGAGGTAAACCTAGGCATTGTGTGACGATGAGAGAGGTTTTGTCTCTAGAGACATCATTTAGACCAGGTGAGGTCACCGCATGTGTGGGTGGTGAAACAAACAGGCTAGCTAAGGCATATTGAGCAGGGCTGGAGTCTCTACAGTGAAATAAAACAATAATCATCAACCAAAACAGCAATGGACAAGACATATTGACATTAGGGAGAGGCATGCGTAGCCGAGTGATCATACGGACCAGTGGGAGGCTAGGCGAGCTGGAGACACGGCGATTCAGACAGCTAGTAGGCAGAAGGGCCTTAGGGGGGACGTCGCGACGGAAAAAGTCTGTTGTAGCCCCCTCGGACGGTTACGTCGGCAGACCAGTCGTGTTGTATTGGCAGGGCTCCGTGTAGGCAGTAAAAGGGTTCAGGCCACATGCCAATTGGCAAAATAGGTATTGTAGCCCAAGAAATTGGCTGATGGTCCTCTTCAGCTAACAGTCTGATATGCTCTCGACAGCTAGTGGGCCGCGGCTTGCAGGCTAGCGGATGGGCCTTCAGGAGACGTCGCGACGGAGGAGCCTGTTGAAACCCCTCGGGCGGATTACGTCGGTAGACCAGTCGTGGTGGAATCGGCGGGGCTTCGTGTCGGCAGTAAAAGGGGGTCCAGGCCAATTGGCAAAATATGTATTGTAGCCCAAGGCTGATGGACCTCTTCAGCTAGCCGGGAGATGGGCCTAGCACAAGGCTAATTCCAGGCTCACTGGTGCTTGCTTCGGGACAGAGACTTTAGCCTGGGGGTAGCCACTCGGATAGCAGCTAGCTAGCTGCGATGAGTCAGGTGAAAAGGTTCAGAGCTTGCGGTAGGAAACCGGAGATGTGGAGAAAGAGCAGTCCGGTATGCTCTGGGTTGAAACGCGCTGTGCAGACTGGCAGGAGTTTCCAGGCTAAGGTTAGCTGATGACCGCTAGCAGTGGCTAACTGACTATTAGCTAGTAGCTAGTTAGCTGGCTAGCTTCTGTTGGTGTTTCCGGTTCTAAAGCATAGAAAATAGCAGATCCATACCACATTGGGTGAGGCGCGTTGCAGGAGAGTATGTTGAAACTGAGGTTAAAAATAAAAAAAATATATACGAAATATATGCGAAGGAAAAAAAGATATATACACGGGACACAACAAGACGAAGACAAAGACGTCTGAACTGCTACACCATCTTGGAAAATCAAACTGTAAGGTCTACACCTGTTGTATTCGGTGCACGTGACAAATAAACCTTGATTTGATTTTCATGTGTTTAAAATCAAACCAATGTCTCACAGCCCTTTGTCTCCTGTTTCATCCCACCATTTTAGTTGTTGCCATCAGTTATACATGTAATTGATAAGATTTCCCTGAGTTTTTGTCATTCTGGTATTTGTGTTTTCATGTATGTTCTGTTGTGACTTGTTATAAACTCAGTCAGCATATAGAAAGCATAACATATCATTAACCATTCCACAAATGTGTAATATACACCCACCAGAATCAATATGCACCAGAGATATCACAGACATGTTCAGTGGGCACACCATAGCGAAACATTTTGCGACTGAAAATTCAATTGGACGGACTGTAGAACCTTCTCGTTTCACTCTGTTTCAAAACATTTTCCACTGATTGAACACGACCCATCACCACCATACTACAGCAACCACTTGATGGATCAAATGGCTATTTTTTTACCCATACACTCTGTGAAGCTGAAGCACCATTCAGTAGGCCTATCATCACCTCTACATCATTAGAGTGCCACTGCCACCTCTTCTGGTCAGTGGAGTGGTGCTTGAATCACCATGAAGCATGCTTAAACAACCCCACGTGGGTCAAGCTCTGATACTGCTCCAAAACATGATTGAAAGGAACCACTTTCTGTAATTTTACAAATGTTAAAAAAATAAATATGACAGTCCTATAGCACATGATAGTATGATTAATATATTGTTGTCAATGATGAACTTAGATTGTTGCATGGGATGTATGTGTACTTGATGGGCTATTTATGTACTCATAAAAATGTGAAAGCGTCTTCAGGCTGTCGTGCTTTGTGTTCGTCTCAGTGTATTTTATTTTGGTGGTAAATGTATCAGAAGCTTATTGACTGTGTTCGATCACTTTATTAGCAGCACTCCAGGGTTCTCTCCCACTAGAACCCTGGAGCACTACAAAAAAGTGATCGAAGCTGCAAATATTGCATCGTCAATGGGTCGTTCTTGAATTGTGGTGGCAATTACGTCCCTTGCATTTGCAACCAACCAACATTTAAATTACAAATAGTTACACATCATACATGTTTTTGTTTATATTGAACTGTTTATCAATGCTAAAACATAATGCAAATCCTTTATACTGCAAAACATTATGTTTATACATTGTTTAAAGTACTTAGGGAAAGCATATTGGCTTGTCCCAGTAGTGATGCGTAGCTTTGTAATGACATGGTTTGGATATCAATCTATTATTTTGAATGCTAGAAAGTGAACAAAATGATTTAATATATTCTATAGAGCAACAACAACAAATATAATATATAGTCTGTAATAATGTCTGTCCCTCAGTTTTATGTCTTTGGTGTTACCGCCTTGAAAATCACTTATTACAAAGTTAGACAGTACAAGGACCTTGAGCATTCCCACTGACCACAAACTAGTTGAATCAACATTGTTTCAACGTAATTGTCAACGTATTGTTATGTGGAATCTACGTGGAAAATACATTGGATTTGAAAAAAGCCATCAACAGTTGTTTTGAGGGGGAAATTTCAACAACGGGATTATGTCATCATGGTAACCACATTCCAACATAGACAAACCTTTTTAAAATATATTGCATTTGTATCTTTAAAACAATGTCAGATTTTCAACCTTACTGTATATCCATTGTCAGAAAAAACTGTAGGCTGGACAGCACCTCCTAATGGAGAATTGGTCCATCTACAGTTACTCTTTAGTCTCTCATTCAGGATTTTAACCAAGCCCAGCCCTGCATAGCTACGATATTTGTCCCTGACTATTACCAATGTGCTATCATGAGAATGATCAGATAGTCACTGTTGCTATTCAAGTCATTCCAAATAGTATAGTTTTAGCAGAGCAAATGAAATGTGACCATACTTTATCACTCATATATCATCAATGATGTCGTTTAGGCCCATATAGCATTCACTAAGTCATCAACAGCTATTGTTTCAATTGAACTTAGAATTCAACAAAAAATAAACAATACAACAGGCCTATCTCCTAAAGTAGTGTTTGTCAAACCATGAGACATCAGAAAATCGGTCTTCTCACAAAATTGTCCGTAGCATCCAAACATTTTGCCCTACGATCCCCACAAGCGTCTTGGGACTTGTCTGAAGTCGGTACAGCCAATCTGCCAACTTCTGTCTGTAGCGTCCGAACAGTTCGGGCTACACACTAATATGTGGAAAGGTCAGACTCTCACGAACATGTTGGATGTTTTGTTCTAGGATGCCCACAGGCCTCACAAGACTCGTCTGAAGATCTCCGATGCCATTTGAAAATATGAATGGAAGTACAACGCATTCGGAAAGTATTCAGACACCTTGACTTTTTCCACATTTTGTTACGTTACATCCTTATTCTAAAATTGATTTAAAAAAAAAAAAATTCCCTCATCAATTTACACACAATACCCCATAATGACAAAGTGAAAACAGGTTTTTAGAAATGTCTGCAAATGTATTTAAAAAACAAACACCTTATTTACATAAGTATTCAGACCCTTTGCTATGAGACTCGAAATTGAGCTCAGGTGCATCCTGTTTCCATTGATAATCCTTGAAATGTTTTTACAACTTGATTGGAGTCCACCAGTGTGGTAAATTCAATTGATTGGACATGATTTGGATAGGCGCACACTTGTTTATGAAGGTCCCACAGTTGACAGTGCATGGCAGAGCAAAAACCAAGCCATGAGGTCAAAGGAATTGTCCGTAGAGCTCCGAGACAGGATTGTGTCGAGGCACAGATTTTGGGAAGGGTACCAAAAAATGTCTGTAGCATTGAAGGTCCCCAAGAAGCATTGAAGGTCCCCAAGAACACAGTGGCCTCCATCATTCTTAAATGGAAGCAGTTTGGAACCACCAAGACTCTTCCTAGAACTGGCCGCCTGGCCAAACTGAGAAATCAGGGGAGATGGGCCTTGGTCAGGGAGGTGACCAAGAACCTGATGGTCACTCTGACAGAGCTCCAGAGTTCCTCTGTGGAGATGGGAGAATCTTCCAGAAGGACAACTATCACTGCAGCACTCCACCAATCAGGCCTTTCTGGTAGAGTGGCCAGATGGAAGTCACTCCTCAGTAAAAGGCACATGACAGCCCGCTTGGAGTTTGCCAAAAGGCACCTAAAGGACTCTTGGACCATGAGAAACAAGATTCTCTGGTCTGATGAAACCAAGATTGAACTCTTTGGGCTGAATGCCAAACGTCACATCTGAAGTACACCTGGCACCATCCCTACGGTGACGCATGGAGGTGGCAGCATCATGCTGTTTTTCAGTGGCAGGGACTGGGAGACAAGTCAGGATCGAGGCAAAGATGAACAAAACATCTCTGGAGATAAATATCTCTGGAGAGACCTGAAAATAGCTGTGCAGCGATTCTTCCTATCCAACCTGACAGAGATTGAGAGGATCTGCAGAGAAGAATGGGAGAAACTCAACAAATACAGGTGTGCCAAGCTTGTAGCGTCATACCCAAGAAGACTCAATGGTGTAATCGCTGCCAAAGGTGCTTCAACAAAGTACTGAGTAAAGGGTCTGAACACTTACGTAAATGTGACATTTCAGGTTTTTATTTTTAATACATTTGCAAAAAAATGGGCAGGGCTTAGACTCTTATGGGTTAACTTCAATTTTTGGTTGAGATGGAGACATGATTCCGACATATTAATTATTCATTTGTATACGAACTGGAATTAAAGTGAGTGGCACAGATGGAACTACCAAGCATACGATAAATCTCTGAAATACAAAAAACAGGGCTCTGAATTAAGATTTTTCCTTGGTAGCGCTGGCGCTCTCAACTTAAAAAAGGAAATTTAGGGGCACCAGAATTCATTTATTTATTATTGAGATCAAATAAAATAAAAGTTTACTCGTCACATTCGCTGACACCTTATCGTGAAATGCTTACTTACAAGCTCTTAACCAATTATGTACTTCAAGAAAGAGTTAATAAAAGATTTACTAAATAAAATTACAATAAATCAATCAAAAAGTAACACAAGAACTGTACATCACAATAACGAGGCTATATACTGGGGGTACCAGTACCGAGTCAATGTGCGGGGGTACAGGTTAGTCAAGGTAATTTGTAAAGTGACTATGCATAGATAATAAAGTTAGCGAGAAGCAACAGTGTAAAAAAAAGGGGGGGGGGGTGCAATGTAAATAGTCCAGGTGGCCATTTGATTAGTTTAGTTGTTCATCAGTCTTATGGCTTGGGGGTAGGAGCTGTTAAGAAGCCGTTTGGTCCTAGACTTGGCACTCTGTACCGCTTGCTGTGCGGTAGCAGAGAGAACCATGACTTGCTGACTGGAGTTTTTGACAATTGTTTGGGCCTTCCTCTGACACCACCTAGTATATAGGTCCTGGATGTCAGGAAGCTTGGCCCCAGTAATGTACTGGGCTATACGTACTACCCTCTGTAGACCCTTACGGTCAGATGCTGAGCAGTTGCCATACCAGGCGGTGATGCAACCGGTCAGGATGCTCTCGATGGTGCGGCTGTAGAACTTTTTGAGGATCTGGGGACTGATGCCAAATCTTTTCAGTCTCTTGAAGGGGAAAACGTGTTGTCATGCCCTCTTCACAACTGTCTTGGTGTGTTTGGAGCATGATAGTATATTGGTGATGTGGACACCAGGGAACTTGAAACTCTCAACCCACTCCACTTCCGTCCCGTTGATGTTAATGGGGGCCTCGAGACTTCTTTAACATTAGACATCGCGCACCAGCAGTTATTGACAAACAGACACAGATCCCCGCCCCTCATTTTACCAGACGTAGCTGCTCTGTCCTGCCGAAACACGGCGAAGCCAGCCAGCTCCATATTATCCATGTCGTAATACCGAGGGTAGTGGTGGTTTACTCACTCGCCGACGAATTCTCACAAGGCACCCAGAGCTCCGCCCCCTGTATTTCCGTCTTTTCTTCACGCGAATGACGGCAGCCATCCCCTCCGGCGCCATTATGTTGGGCCTATATGAATTCTAGCTTCTTTTGAAGCCCATGTTGTGCCCTAGAATCTTTTATGTAACACTGTAAAGACATGAGTTTATTTTTAAAAGCTAAAATCTTAATTCAAATACCCGTCATTGAAATTACAAAGTCATTTGTGGAATATTAGGTTTCTACATTGTGTAAATGCACTATTTGTCTTGTGAGATGCATTACACTCTTGGTGCTTTCATTACAACTGGGAACTTAAAACGAGGTCAAACAATTAAAAAGAGGTCAAATCATGACATGAGTGATCTTCAGGTTGGAAAGTCGGTGCTCTAGAAATATGCCAGAGTTTCCGACTTGGAAATCTGAGTTGGATGACCTTTCAAAACTATTTTTCCCAGTCGGAGCAAATTTTTTTCAGAGTTCCCAGTTGTCTTGAACGCACTGAAGTCGGAAGTCATAAATGTCAGAGTTCCCAGTTGTTGTGAACGCGGCATGTCTCTTTAAAAATGTCAAGTTTGTGATGAAGACATGCAAGATATCTGTCATTCATTCATTACTATGATCCACTGAGGTATAACATTTATTTTTACTGGTCTAATTATGTTGGTAACCAGTTTATAATAGCAATAAGGCACCTCTGGGGTATCCAGGCACTCCGCATTGCGTCGTGCAAAATAACAGCCCTTATCCGTGGTATATTGGCCATATACTACACCCCCTCGGGCCTTATTGCTTAACTATATGATCTCCTGAAGAAGCTATCCCTTTTCCTTTCTTTCTGTTCCCCCACATTTGGGAATATACTGGTAAAGTTAGCTAGCTAGCCAATGAGGTAACATGACTGAACAAAGTGGGGTGGGGGGTCATACCAAAGATCATTTAGCTATTTGATTTGGAATTTTAAGACCCCATGTAGTGTCAACAATATATATAAAACAATTATTTGATGAAACATTGACAACACTGCTATTTTTTTTATTTTACTAATTATATTTATGTGGGGCCGTGGAAATCAACTCCAGTTAACATGCCAACATGTTAAGAAATGATATGTTGAATTCACATCTCTAACTCAACCAAAAATAAAAGTTAAAGAATGTGATTAAGCCAGTGGCTCAGATGGAACATTCCAAGCAGTAAATACATCTCCTTTGTCAACCAAACACATTTCAATATTACTTTTCTAAGACAGTAAATAGCCTTTCTCATAAGTTAATGTAACATTCATCCTTAAAGTTAATAACATATCCATGACCACACTATTCAAGCTCATTTGGTTCTACTATTAGATGAAGCACAGTAATAACACAATCTGTTTTATAAATAAACCAAATATCGGACATTGTATTTTCCCATTTGATCTTTGCTGTGCATTTAAATGGTAGAAAGCACAGTGACAGACATTTGGGTGACAACTAAACCAACATTTCTATTGGTATTTGGTTGTGCTTTTAGATAGTTGAAAGCAGAGTGATAACACATTGGAAATTCAACTAACTTTTGAATGTATTTTTGAGTGGGTGAATATAGGTTGTAAATTCATTGGTCAACGTCTCAACCAAATATGACCCAATTATCCAAGTTGAAATGACGTAGCGTGGCCTCCAGTGGCAAACAGTTATCAGGAGATAATCACACAATTTTGTTTAGTCCCCAGGTTCAGAAGAGGCTGGGAAACGCACAGTATTAAATAGAGCCATGACTACATGAAACTCTCTGCCACCCCAGGTAATTCAAGCTAGCAATACAAGCTAGCAAAAAAAACGGATAAAAAAAGACTTTAAGGCACAACAGGGACTGTGAAGGGACACAGACATATTTATATATTTTGTATTGTATTTTGTATTGTATTATGCATTGTAGTATGTAGTGTTATGTATATTTTGTATTGTATTTTGCATTGTATTATGTATTGTAGTATGTAGTGTTATGTATATTATGTATTTTATTTGTTGTTTTGTTTCCTGTTTGGACCCCGGGGAAAGTAGTCATTGCCTTGCCAGCGGCAAATTGGGGATCCTAATAAAATACTAAAATACTAATCGCACCCTTTTAGTATGTCATACATTTGAGGATTCCATTGATAATTTGGTTTGTCTAAATCCAAAGTGTCACTTAGGATTACTCAATTTAAATGAAGGAACATTTAATTAGTACCAAAAAAATAAAATGCATGAAATGAAATGAAATGTATGCATTCACTACTGTAAGTTGCTCTGGATAAGAGCGTCTGCTAAATGACTAAAATGTAAATGTAAAATGTTAATTATTAATCATATCACTTTAGTAAATCATTTTCTAAAGGGTTAATGACCTTAGATTTGAGCATCTGTGGCCTTCATTGAAAAACATCCTCAAAAACCAAAACATTTCTCGTAGGTGTTACCTTGGTCCCTTTCCACTGCAGCTTTCTGCCCCCCTCATTGTAGAACCTTTGACCCATATTTATAGACCTATCCAAGGCCTTACTGTCAACCATCCCCTACTCATTTAAAGATTGTCTGAAATGGGCCTTGACCGTCTTGCAAGTATTTTTGGAACTATCTGCGTACTGCACACAATGTGTGCTTTCTGATGTTGTCAAGTCAAGTTACCTCAGTATTACTAAAAGTGTCACGCAGGGGTAGATTTTGGGACCTGTCCTTTTTACTATTATATAAATAATATTGGTCTATCTGCAAAAACCTGTAACATTCATCTGTATGCAGATGACAATGTTGTGTGCGCTATTGCCCCTACTGCTGACCAGGCTATGTTAGAGCTGCAATCTGATTTTGTTGCCTTGCATAAAAAAATGGTACTTCATGCGGGGAACAACGAAATGTATGTTGTTTTCTAATTCTCGTAGAAATATCTCAGATGGTTTATGCATTTATGCATTGGATGGTTCTTTCATCAAGCAGGTTCCCGCTTATAAATATATGGGCTTATTGGGCTGGATGAGCTAGTTTAAGAAGATGAGATTTAAAGTAAGCTTATTTTATAGAAATAGATCATGTCTCTCCCT
Source organism: Salmo trutta (assembly GCF_901001165.1). Lineage (NCBI taxonomy): Eukaryota > Metazoa > Chordata > Actinopteri > Salmoniformes > Salmonidae > Salmo > Salmo trutta. Next base: position 12,758,974 of record NC_042987.1, on the reverse strand, counting down.
AAACAGCAGGAAAGCAGGCTGTACAGGCAACTTTTCTGCCAGCTCTTGATTCTGGTGACACCACTTATCAGAATGCAGCAGCCGCTACTCTAAAACTCCTGGAGGCAGTGTACCGTAGCGTGCTTCGCTTTATCACAGGTGACAGGTTTAATGCTCATCACTGCATCCTTTATCAGAAGGTCAGCTGAACCTTTCTAAATTCCCGCAGGTCACATCATTTCTCCCTTTTTGTTTCCAAAGCTCTGCTGCACAAGCTTCTAACATATCTCACTTCTCTGTTAAAGTAGAAAAATATGGGGCACCAAACCCGCTCACAGGGTTGGTTAACTCTTGAGGTCCATAATTTTTCTACCAACCTATGTAAATTAGCCTTTAGTTTAACGCCCTCCATGTTTGGAATAATTTACAAACATCATTACATCTGGAATTTCTGGTGTGAATGGGGCAGTTTAGAATACCGATGAGGGATGAATTCACTGAGGTTGTGTTTTGGTTGATGGTGATCATTTATTTGTGTTGTTGAAATGTAGTGTATCTGTAAATTCTGTATCTTGTAGTTTCTTTTTGCTGTTTTAATGAATTCTACGTTGATTTGTGACTTGTTTGTTCTCAGGTAACTATTGAGAATGAGACCCTGGTCTCAATTGGGCTCCACTGATTAAAGAAAAGTGTATTACTCCTACTGGTGGCACAATGTTATCCTAATGGTAAGAGTATTTAAAGTCATTAAGCTGCCACATTAGTTTATTTAGAATGGGAAGATGTACCCAAAATACATTTAAATTAAAATGTACTTGGAAAAAATAAGTACATTTTTTCTGAAATGCCATACAATTCAAGAACAGCCCCAATACTACCTCTGTGATACTAATGTAAGCAGGGCTTTTCAAGGTCAGGAGTTCCAAATGTAAAGAATAGGAACGAATGTGGGTGAGCCTCTGTAGTTGTGTTTCAAAAACAGACAAATCCTTCAGTTGTGTTCAGCCTCCACACTCTTTTCCCCAGAGAACGTCCTTGTGCAGCGTCATATAACTATTCCCTATTGTTATCGATCAGTATATATAATCTGCATTACTCTGTTGGGCACCTTAGTGATTCACCTGCTCAGTAGTGGTTTAACAATACAGTGAACAGAGTGCATGTGTCACGTCCTGACCATAGAAATATGTTATTTTCTATGGTAGAGTAGGTCAGAGCGTGACGGGGGGGGGGGGGGATTCTAGGTTTTCTATTTCTATGTTGTCAGGGTCTAGTTTTGTATTTCTATGTTGGGGTTTTGTTTGGGATGATCTCCAATTAGAGGCAGCTGGTCCTCGTTGTCTCTAATTGGAGATCATACTTAAGTAGGGTTTTTTTTTTTCCACCTGGGTTTGTGGGAGATTATCTTTGAGTCACAGTTTGTTGTTTTTGTCATTCAGTTTATTTATGTATTGCATAGTTTCACAGTGTAAATAAAATGTGGAACGACACACACGATGCACTTTGGTCCGCTTCTCCTAACTGTAAGCATGTTAAAAGGACTGTACGAAACACCGCTGTGGGTTACGAGCGCTGCAGGGATAAAATCCTATTCTAAACTAATTAGCCTAGATTTGACAACTGTTTTTCCAGGTTGACAAACAACTGTTTCTTTGCGATTGAGCGGTAACCTAGAGTCTAGAGGCACACACGGAGGTCTAATGTTTCAACTGAAACACATCCAACCACAGCAATTAAAAAGCTTTGTTGATATGATCGCGACCCCCTCAGTGCAAAATAGTCACCCCACTATCAAGCATGTTAGAATATCCATGCCCATCCAAGGCATTTTCAAATATTATTAACCTAACAACCCCTATTATTCTCAAGCTTAATTACTGTTCCAAGGCATTCTCTCAGTATCAGTAATAACCTATTTAAAGTTGAGTCACCATCAACAAATGGCAGACAGTGGGAATGCAGGGTACAATGAGATACGGATTTGCACCACAGAGGCACATCAAGGAGCTATCTGTCTCCCCTGGTGGGATTTTAGAGAGTAAACAAAAACATCAGGTGGCTCCTGAATTGATAAAAAATACAACCCAAAACATTCCTCTCTTATGGAATGTTCTGTGTCTCGGAGTCTAACTGAGGAATTACTGTGCTCTGTCTCTTTCCTTTTTACACAACAACAGAAGACAGCCAGACTGTACAGCTTTGGCTCAGTTGGTAGAGCATGGTGCTTTCATCACCAGGGTTGTGGGTTCGATTCCCATGGGGTACCAGTACGTCGCTCTGGATAAGAGTCTGCTAAATGTAAGACATGGCATTTTCTATACTATATATGCCATTTTAGCAGACATCTTTTATCCCAAGCGACTTACAGTCATGCCTGCATTCATTTTCTATATGCGTGGCCCCAGCGGGAATTGAGCCCATCACCCTTAGCGTTGCAAGAGCCATGTTCTATCAACCAACTGTTCCACACAGTACCACAGAAAGACTAAAATATGTGCTCAAAGGCTAGAATATTCCTCCTTCAAATGAATGATTATACTAATCAAGGTCCCAGATGAATTTAAGAGTTTTGGGGGTTCCATCTAAGTGAGCTGAATCAATGTTAATATTCTAGAATTAGTATTTTACACACTTATGGGTAACTGCGAATCCAACCATGATTAAAAAGATTGTTCAAAAGAACTTCATTATAGAACCTTTCCTCACCAATATTCCACATTCTACATTTAACACCAGCATTGTGAGGTCGGAATCGTCGGACCAGCATTGAATGTAACAGCAAAAAGCATCACAACCTATGACATGTTTTACATCTCAATTTCCAGAGGTTGGAGAAAAGCTGCACTTAAAAGATGTCTCTCTCTCTCTCCCTCGCTCTTTCTCTGTCCTTCCTTCCCATCCCCTGGCCTGTTGGGGGAAGCTGCTGCTTCTGCGTTTTGAAAGGAGGGAGATGTAGGCAGTCTATCGGCTACTTCCTTTCTTATGATCTCTTAACACTTTGATGAAAAGCTGAAACCTTACACCAAAGCAGCTAGTAAGGCTAGAATCGTTTTCATCTCTGTCCTGCATTACTTCCATTGTGTTGGCTTATGTCTGATATCTGTGCGGCAGGCAGGCAGCTTGGAGGGCTGTAAAGAGGTTGGATTACAGGTGTAGAAGAGGTAGGGGAGGCATGATCAACAAAACAGCATTATGAACTCACACAGAGGTCAACGTTTTGAATGCAACTCGGCAATGCATCGACATCTTCAGTCCGTATAAGGACACCCTTGAGACTTCCTCTACATAGACAAATCCCCTTATTTAAATGGGTTCTCGTTGCGATGCTAGTTGGTGAACGTGTGACAGAATAGTCATGAACTGTAACACAAATGACTCAGTAACATGACAGCAACTGTATTCCAAACAACAGTGTAATACTACTGTGAATCTATCAATAATAAATTGGTATGGATGGCTCAGGTCTTCCATTAGCCAGGCCACATTCAGTACGTCATTGCCTTCTGCTGGCCGACTCTGTGAACAGCCCTAGATGTAGAAGTGTTCTCCAAGTAAGACGCATGGTACTGTAGCAGTGCTTCACAACATTCCCTATTGCTGGGTCAGAATCAGCATGGTAGATTAGGTGGGAATAATTTATTGGGGCTGACTCCCCAAGTAAAAACGTTGGATTGATGATTGGCATGCAGTTGACGATGACAGGTGGAAGCAAAATAATAATCCGTTACATAAAATGGACTGAAGACTGACTTCAAAGTCAGGGACAGATGAAACTACCAGTCACAGTTACAGGGGGAAAATATACTGAACAAAAATATGAACCCAACATGTAAAGTGTTGGTCCCATGTTCCATGAGCTGAAATAAAAGATCCCAGAGATTTTCCATACACACAAAAAGCATATTTGGCTCAAATTGTGTGCAAAAATGTGTTTACATCCCTGTTAGTGAGCATATCTCCATTGCCAAGATAATCCATCCACCTGACAGGTGTGGCATATCAAGAAGCTGATTAAACAGCATGATTATTACACATGTGCACGTTTTGCTGGGGACAATAAAAGGCCACTCTAAAACGTGCAGTTTTGTCACACAACACAATGTCACAGATGTCTCAAGTTTTGAGGGAGCATGCAATTGGAATGCTGACTGCAGGAATGTCCACCAGCTTTTGCCAGAGACTTGAATGTTAATTTCTCTGCCAGACCAGGACCTCCACATCTGGCTCCTTCACCTGCGGGATTGTCTGAGACAAGCCAACCGGACAGCTGATGAAACTGTGGGTTTGCACAACCGAAGAATTTCTGCTTCCTCGTCTTTTCAAAAGGGTCTTGAACTGACTGCAGTTCAGTGTCGTAACCGACTTCAGTGGACAAATGTTCACCTTCGATGGCCACTGGCACGCTGGATAAGTGTGCTCTTCACGGATTAATCCCAGTTTCAACTGTACCGGGCAGATGGTGTCTTGTTGGTGAGTGGTTTGCTGATGTCAATGTTGTGAACAGAGTGCCCCATGGTGGCGATGAAGTTCTGGTATGGGCAGGCATAAACTACGGACAATGAACAAAATTGCATTTTATCGATGGTCATTTGAATGTGACGAGATCCTGAGGCCCATTGTCGTACCGTTCATCTGCCGCCATCACCTCAAGTTTCAGCATGATATTGCACGGCAGGGATCTGTACACAATTCCTGGAAGCTGAAAATGTCCCAATTCTTCCATGGCCTGCATACTCACCAGATATGTCACCCATTGAGCATGTTTGGGATGCTCTGGATTGACAATATCCAGCAACTTCGCGCAGCCATTGAAGAAGATTTGGACAACTTTCCACAGGCAACAATCAGCAGCCTGATCAACTCTGTGCAAAAAAAGACGTGTCACGCTGCAAGACGCAAATAGTGGTCACACCAGATACTGACTGGTTTTCTGATCCACGGCCCTACACTTTTTTTAACAGTATCTGTGACCAACAGATGGACATGGTTGCCCTGTTCATGGCTCCTAATGTGTTATATCTCACATCATTAGCTCAGAACGTCCATTGCACTATTACATACAGCCGGAAATAACTTTTGGATATTAGAACGGCGGTAATACGACTTTCCTCAGTTGGACCCTTTGTTAGTACCCACAAGGAAATTCCACTTATGCCAGAGACTGCTTTAAGACGCCGCCGTCGGAGAAGAGATATTCGGAGTGGACTTTTAGTCCGACACTGGAGGTATGTATACCATCCATCACTTCGGAGTATATTACAAGCGTTTCGCTACACCCGCAATAACATCTTCTAAATATGTGTATGCGACCAATAACATTAGATTTTTTTAATTATTCCGTCATGTGAAATCCATAGATTAGGGCCTAATGAATTTACTTCAATTGACTGATTTCCTTATATGAACTGTAACTTGGTAAAAATGTTGAAATTGTTACATGTTGCATTTATGTTTTTGTTCAACGTAGTTTTTATGACTTTCATATCTTAAAGTAAAATCAAAAAATCTATGTTGCTGTAACGTTCTGAATTATTTTAATTTGGGATGTTGTTGTGTTCAATGAACACAGTCCCTTGTCAACACACCTGCAAAGTGAAGGAACAAACAAGACTCACTATGAAGAGTTTGTGATGGCATTTTAGTCACATCTTTTCAGACAGAGAATGGGGGACATAATCCCATGGTACTGTATGACTGTTCATTGCAAACAGTAGTCCTTAATCTGTATCAAACCGTATTGTTCCTCAAATGTTGCCATCTTATTTGTTGTCTTTGTTTTCTCTGTTTTTCTCATGTTTTTTCTCGGCAGAGCGCTTAGCGCAAGGCTGAAAAGGATGAATAAAATCTGAGATAGTGATTTCCACTCAGCAACACGATAAGTATATTACAATTCTCATTGATGTCAAGTCTCAATAATTATTCCAATTGTATCCAGAAAGAACGAACAGTCCGTTGTGAAAGGAATTTAATTAAGCACTGGTGCACTACAAAAGACACAGTTTGAATGATTGGATTCATCTTTATGTTTGTGAAGAAAAGTGCTCAAATTGCAGTGCATGCACTGAGAGAGAGAAAAGATACCTGGAGAGATTATACAATTTCTCTTCTGTGCTGTCTTTCTTTTAGTTCCTTTGAAAGCTCAGCTAGATCTGATACTGTAGAGGACAACTTGTAAGACAAAAGCAGAATCCTTCACTTCCTATTCAAATTAGAGCCCTTACTCAGCCTGTCAGGGCATCTCTAACGCTTCATGCTAGATTGAGAATACAAGGCAACTAACTATACAGGAGTCTCCATCTCAGCAGAAAAAGGAGAAAGAAAGAATGATGAAGTCGATTACCAATAGACTGCTCCTTCATAAAGCATAAAACAGTCTACTTCAGGCTATGACAGTACAAACGAGAGCATCCTTTTTGGAATATATTTTGTCCACATTGCATCACTAGGGGGCATGAGCGAGATGTCTAAAGTTTGGGAAGCTGACTCAGATCAAGTGCAGATCTGTTGAGTCTAACTATACTGTTAGAACATGCTACTTATTTTTGTAAGGCAGGCTATTTGTATTTGTACTTATTATGTATCCCCATTACCTGCTGCCTTATACAATTTAAAAAACATTACAACACATTCACAGATTTTACAACATATAATGTGTTCCCTCAGTCACCTACTCCACCACTACCACATATCTACAGTGCAAAATCCATGTGTACGTGTGTGTATAGTGCGTATGTTATCGTGTGTGTGTATGCATGTGTCTGTGCCTATGTTTGTGTTGCTTCACAGTTCCCGTTGTTCCATAAGGTGTATTTTTATCAATTTTTTTTAAATTTAATTTTACTGCTTGCATCAGTTACTTGATCTGGAATAGAGCTCCATGTATCTAATCTTAATCAATAACAGAATGTTTATCTTATTTTGAAGATATCCTAGTTGTTTTTAGATGGTCTACTCAACATTTAGAATGAATGATGAAAAGAAAAACTTTGGATGTTCACCCACATTGATGTCAAATGTTCCTCATATGCTTGCAAAAATATACTTGTTCAATCTTTTCTTTGTTAATGTCTTGGCTGTGGAACATCAAACAGAAAAATAATCTGTATTCACTGATCATTTGTCATCTCTGGTAATTGTTATACAAGTTTTGAAGAACATAATGGGTAATTATTTAGAAATAAAATTGTGGCGATTGGTGATTGCTTGGCATGTGAAATGTTAATATAGAGTACGATATGGTCAGAATGACCTGTGTCGTTTCACGTGGAGCAGACATGTGACTCACTCCATTCCTTACGGTAGTACCCATTGTGTCTGAACCCAACATCTCCCACCTCGGTCACACGTTAGACGACCCACCCATGTCGCTATAAATGTCCCCTAGGACCCAAATAGTTGAACCATCTGTTGTGATCAAGGTGGAAAGGAGAACAAGTCCCCTCTGCTTATTCCCCAACATACTGTTTTTAAAAGGTTAAGGCTGCGTTTGTTTCCTCGAGGAGGGAAGAGGAGTAAAAGTGACCAGTGATTCTTGCACTTTCTGATGTGCTGTTGACAAAGGCATCTAGGAGAAACGTTGGGCACTGGCTGCTGTTTCTGTCATTATGATTTCTTTGATGAAAACAAAGAATATACTGAACATGTTCCTGGAGTGTGTCCCATCCTTATCATCTCTCTGATGACTCTAGCAGAGGATGGTGATGGGAGTTCACCCTGTAAAAGCTGTGTTCTTGTTGAAATAATCAGTGTCAAGTTGAACAATTCATGCCAGGGGTTTTCACAAACTACCGGAGAGGAATGGCTGCTACAACCATTAACCAACCTTGTTCTGTGCTGGAAAAAGTTTTTACTCATACTGGCTTGCCAAAAGGACCTGTACCTGACCACATCCTTAAAACTGCAGGTGAAACTCCCCCAGGATGCACTGATTTGAAAGAGTACGACGAGTTCGATGAGGCCCAGCTACAGTAAACAATGTCAGGAAATAAGGAGGACCTGACAAACCACGATAAACATTTTCAAAATACAGTATGTGCATGTGCCTGTCATCGGTGTCTATTATTTTAAATGCAATAAATCATTTTCACAGCAACCCTCCAAAAAGTCATTCATTTCATTTCTATATGTACTAGGAAGCTAAGTGTTTGTTTCTAGGGCTTCAGGAATGTGACTGAAAAAGTATAAGGGGATATTGGTGAACAAGTGTCGTGGTTAAGGCTACGACGGAACAATACTCAGATGTTCAAAAGCGCATATCAGACCGAGAGCCTAACACTTCTTAGGTAGCTACTTCTTTATTCGTTTTAGTTTAGAAAACAATCTCTCGTAGAAGCACAGCTACCGGGATGGTAAAAACAGCGTGGTTGTCATAGCAACATCAGGGAAACTGGGCAGAAGGGAGTGGTGCTACAGATACAGCCGTTACGAAACATCTTTAATTAAACCTCTCATTCTCCTTAATTGCCAGCCAAAACACGTTATGGAAGGAGATGAACTGTATATGAAGGTCTGGGGACAGGTCGTCTGGATACTGGACAGCCAATAAATTGGCTGATGCAAACAGATGACCATCTTTAGCAGACAACAGTTCTTGAGGGCTTGAACATTCCCGGAAAAATAAATCCATAAATATAATATCTGTCTGATTGCTGATACAGTGTGAGCACGATAAGGAGGTTGTCCATTACTAGACTGCATAAAGGGGAACATTAATTCAACATACAACAACATTTAACAAAGCTTTGCTAAGTGTTTCGTCACCATTGTACTGTTTCCAGAATGGGACATTTCTTGACAGTTTGCCAGTTTGTTATGTATGCTCCCCCATTTGTGAGGCGAGAGGGAGTTGAGAGTTGATGGTCTGTGGTGGTGAAATACCCCACAGTATCTTCCTATCCCATCAGTCAGATAGCTATCGGACACTCCTAGTCTCTCTGGCTCTTTAATGGACCAGTGATTCCTGCTCTGTGCTGTTGACAAAGGCATCTAGCTGAAACGTTGGGCACTGGCTGCTGTTTCTGTCATTATTTTTTATGAAAACAAAGAATATACTGACAGTTTTCCTGCAGTGTGTCAAATCAAAGTGTCAAGTTGAACAATTCATGCCAGGGGTTTTCACAAACTATCGGAGAGAAATGGGAGCTTCTACCGTTAACCAACCTTGTTTTGTGCTGGGAAAGGTTCTTACGCCATACTGGCTTGCCAAAATTACCTGTACCTGACCACTTCCAAAAAACTGCAGGGGTAAACAAAAACCTGCACTGAGAATACTTTAAATGGTTCATTCGTTGGTCAAGTGAAACTCCCCCAGATTGCACTGAGTTGAAGGAATGCAAGGAATTTGATGAGGACCAGCTACAGTAAACTTTGTTAGGACTTAAGGAGGATCACACAAACCACAATAAACAATTTCAAAATATGTGCATGCAACATTGACCAGTCATCATATGTTTACAGTAATTGTGACCTCTTCTACTCAATTACTGTAAAAAGAATCCACCCTAGGATCAACACTTTTTGTGAACCTTCTTTGACGTTAGAGAAGTGTAAGCTGCTACCTCTTGGTTTAGGGCTTTCTAGAGAAATACATTATTATCTCCCACTGGGCACAGACGTCAATTCAAAGTCTATGCCACGTTGGTTTAATGTGATTTTATTGAAATTATGTGGATATCATGTTGATTTAACCAGTGTGTGCCCAGTGAGGACCCACCTGGATTAAATCAAATATTTAAAAATTAGAATACAATTGGACCTTTTTGCCTTTTCCAGTCAAGGTTTCTCGTTCAAGTAGACAGGGATTATCCACATACACTGAACCACAAGTGCATTGTTGGTTTTAGTGCAGTTTGATTTCATGTCAGGTATCATGGGCATAAACCAGTCCATCATCACAGACTTGCCAACATTATTACAAATTTATTTCTGGTCCACTATTAAAACAATGGAAATATGGCATGTACGCTATTTTCTTACTGTCCCTTTTCCATGACTTAACCCCACCTTAGTGTAACCTTTAAATGTTTAGTTTGCATAGTTTCTACAGTGTAGGCCCAAATGTGACAAAATGGTGATTACTGGGCTTTCGTCTGTAAAATGTATAAAATAATATAAGTACTGTTCACTGGATTTATTAAGTTCACCCATGCATACCAAAACTTCCAGAAATGAAGGTCTTTGTGGGTGGCCTCTTATGAATGTGACGAATGCCCTTGTACCAGAAAGATAAACTGAATATCCCAGTTGATATGGAACAGCACATATTTACACCTAATTGCTCCGGAGGCCCATATGGTTAAGGTTTGGGAGACCGTAGCTGGAACCAAATGAAGTTGTCTGTCTGATTACCTGCTCTGAGCATGATGAGTACAAGGAAGTCATTTTTTACTATACTGACTAGAGAGGAACATTTATCAAAGCTCCGCTAAGCAACAGTTGTTTCTTCACCATTGTATTGTACAGTATGTGGTCCCTGGGGGCCGGGATTCAACTGACTAGACTGCCTAATTCAACAACATTCAACAAAGCTTTGCTAAGTGTTTCTTCACCATTGTACTGTTTCCAGAATGTGACATTTTAATTCCATGAAGAAAGAAAAATACATATATATTTTATATAGCGCCTTCAGAAACTATTCACACACCTTTACCTTTTCCACAGTTTGTTGTGTTACAGCCTGAATTTAAAATGTATTAAAAAAGAAATTCACTGGTCTACACTCAATAGCACATAATGTCAAAGTGGAATTATGTTTTTCAAATGTATTAAAAAATGTATTAAAAATGAAAAGCTGAAATGTCTTGAGTCATTAATTATTTGACCCCTTTGCTATTGCAAGCTTAAATAAGTTTAGGAGTAAACATTTGCTTTACAAGTCACATAATAAGTTGCATGGACTCACTCTGTGTGCAATAACATGATTTTTTTGGATGACTACCTCGTCTCTGTACCCCAAATATACAATTACCTGTAAGATCCCTCAGTTGAGCAGTGAATTTCAAACACAGATTCAACCACAAAGACCAGGGAGGTTTTCCAATGCCTCGCAAATAAGGGCACCTATTGGTAGAAGGGTAAATGTACAGAATAAACATATTCCAAAACATGCATCCTGTTTGCAACAAGGCACTAAAGTAATTCTGAAAAAAAAAATGCAAAGCAAGTCAAAAAGTCCTGAGTACAAAGTGTTGTGTCTGAGTACCACTTTTTTTTCCATATTTTCAGCATAGTGGTGGTTGCATCATGTTATGGGTATGCTTGTAATTGTTAAGGACTGGGGAGTTTTTCAGCGTAAAAAAGAAACGGAATGGTGCTAAACACAGGCAAAATCCTAGAAAACCTGGGCCCTCATTTATCAATGTCGCGTACGAACAGAAACGTTCGTAAACCATTGCGTGCGATCATTTCTAAGCAAAGTGTGGGATTTATCAATTTGTACTTCTACTTGAGAATGTGTGTAAATGTAAGTACACCTCTGACCATGCGTATGCACAGCAGCTTGTGGTAGAAAAGTCAAACTGCTAATGAAATACCATCCACCAAATGGAGAAAGGATTGACCTACTGGGTCAAATCATCACCTATGACGAAAAAAAGATAATACATGAAATAGTTTATCCACTTAAGCTACTAATAGTTTTCTCGGGGTGCTATCGAATTCATGAACATGAAACCATTTAAAGCTAATTGAATAATAAAGATCAATTAGAAAGAGAGTGGAATGTAAGGTTGGAGGCAATTTAGTTAAACCAGTTAAATAATATAAAAGGCAACACTGAGGCATTGTGACTGGTCCAAAATGGCAAATCTTGCATTGCTGGAGGATCTGGCACAAGCTGCATTATACAGGGAGCGTGTTTTCAATGAGCGTGCAGATCTTTTTGCTGAGAGCGACGCTTGGCTTATTAGTAGATTTTGTTTTCCAAGGCATATTTTATTGTATCTCTGCAACCAACTCTCTCCGATATTAAAAAGGGAGACGAAACGCACCAATGCCATCCCAGTGCATACCCAAGTCCTCTCCACCCTGGGATCTTTGGCCACTGGAACATTCCAACGGAAGATTGCGGCCCGATCTTGCATTTCACAATCAACCCTGAGCCGAATATTGCCTGCAGTCCTTCATGGCACTATTTCATTGACCCCACAATACATACAGTTTCCGTACACTGCTGTGCAACAGGCCAGAGTGAAAAGGGATGTCCATACCATAGCTAGATTTCCCAATGTCATTGGAGCAATTGACTGCACCCACATCGCAATAAAAGCACCATCATTGAACGAATTCAACTTCGTCAACAGAAAAGGCTTCCATTCTGTCAATGTGCAGGTCATCTGTGATTCACATTTGGCTTTGTTGAATGTAGTGGCCAGATGGGACACACGATTCAGTCATTGTGCAGAACAGTTCAGTCGGCCTTAACCTCCAAGAAGGAGCTGTTGAGGATGGATGGCTTATTGGTAAGTGACTTATGTTTTATTTGCAAGGTTTTATTTGCAATGTTAGATCTATACTGGGAAACAATATCTGAATGTTGTGTTCATAACTGCAGGAGACCGGGGCTACCCATTAAAAACATGGCTGATGACTCCCCTCACAAACCCGTCAGACCAACAAGAGGCAAGGTACAACCAAGCCCATGCACCAGAACAACAGTGGAGCGCACCATAGGCCTGCTGAAAGCGCGTTGGCTGTGCTTGTCTGGGACAGGAGGCACACTGCAATACCAACCTAGCAAGGTTTGCCTCTGAAATGACATTCCTTCAAATGCCATTAAGGGAATGTAATACAATGAGCAAATTCCTTTTTAGGTTTGCTACATCGTCAAGGCATGCAGTGTGCTCCACAACATTGCAATCAAAAATGGCATTCCACTGAATGATCCACCCAGACCCGATGAGCCCATGGCTCTGGCACTGAGGACAAGAGTCAATATCATACAACAGTTTTAAGGTATCTGTTATTGTAATCAAATCGACAAGGAAAACACATTTACATTGCACCAGAAATTGTCTCACATGTTTGACACAATCAACAAGTTCTTTCAATGATTGATTTATCTTTCTTAGGCCGTTGAATACATCCTCCAGCTGCTGTTTGAGTCCAAGAATTGATGTGTTGATCTCTCGTTGTTGTTTCTGGACTGCGTCAGTCAAAACATGCGGTGCAGCTGAAGCGCTTGACCAAAGAGGACACCCTTCTGGTCGGCCTGGGGATGAGGGGTCAGGCAAATCACCCACATCTGTCAAGATTTCATGTTTTGTTATTTTTGTTATGTTCATTTTGTTACATTTATTTTGTTTTATATATTTGTTATATTTATTGTCAAGATTTTTTTTTTTAGATGTGGTCCATGTCTGAATATGGTTGCGAAAATAAAGCTTGACTTACCATCAGTTGGTGTGTCTGGTATTCCTTCAGGGTCTGGGAAAGGGTCCTCAGTATCACCATCAGAAATGATACCAGACACTGAGGTCTCTACAATTATGGTGCCAATGCGTTGGTCCATAGCAGACAGTGAAGAGTCACCTTGCCCTCTTCCTGTTGCACTTATATCCCTTTTGTGGATCATATATTATATTTTTTTTGCATATGTTTTCTAATCAAATTTTCATTTTTAACTGTTCTGCACTCAGATGAGGCAGAATTCACCACAGCTCTAACCTGCTCCCAAGCAATATTTTTTTAATCTTATTTGTCAAGCCATTGCTGAGGGCTCCAAAAAGTATGGCCTGTTTTGCTTCCACTTCGGTGATCAAAAGTTCTATTTCTGCATTCGAAATGTTTTTTTTCTTTGTCTTCTTTGATTTCTCCATGTTGGCGGACAGAAATTAGTGACATTTCTTGCAGCTTCAAAAGGAATGTTTGTGACCATAAATTGTCATTTAGGGCGGTTCTTTATGCAAATGAGACTTCATGTGCACTTGCACAGTGTTTTAGAATGTGTCTGATTTATCAAGGCAAAATACTTACAAGTGTGTGTAAATCAAGCGTACGAACAATTGATAAATACAATTTTTTTTGTACTTGCGAACATTCTACATTTTCTTCGTACGAGTTAATTTAGAAGCTTTTCTATGCAACATTGATAAATGAGGGCCCTGGTTCAGTCTGCTTTCCACCAGCCACTGGGAGATGGATTCACCTTTCAGCAGGCCAATAACCTGAAACACAAGGCCAAATCTACACTGGAGTTACTTACCAAGAAGACAGAGAATGAGTGACCAAGTGACAGTTTGGACTTAAATCTACTTAAAACAATCTATGGCAAGACCTGAAAATGATTGTCTAGCAATGATCAACAACCAATTTGACAGAGCTTGAAGAATTTTGAAAATAATAATGGGCAAATATTGCACATTATTGTTTTCCAGGTGTGGAAAGCTCTCAGAGACGTACCCAGAAAGACTCACAGCTGTAATCACTGCCGAAGGTGCTTCCACAAAGTATTGACTCAGGGGTGTGAATACCTATGTAGATATTTCTGTTTGATTTTCAATACATTTGCAAACATTTCTAAAAACATGTTTTCAGTTTGTCATTATGGGTATTGTGTGTAGATGGGTGAGATTTTTTTGGGTTTAATCCATTTTGAATTCAGGCTGTAACACAACAAAATGTGGAATAAGTAAATTGGTATGAATACTTTCTGAAGGCACTGTACTGTATGTCTGATTGCTAATATGAGCATGATAAGTTCAAGGAGGTTGTTCATTACAAGACTGAATAAAGGGGAACATTCATTGTATTGTTCCCAGAATGGAACATTTTAAATCCATTAAAATCTCTCCCTTCCTCAACCTTTCCCTCAACGTCAGCAAGAAAGGAGCTGATCGTGGACTACAGGAAATGGAGGGGTGAGCACGCCCCCGTCCACATCGATGGGGCTGTAGTGGAGCCGGTCGAGAGCTTCATGTTCCTCAGTGTCCACATCACTAAGGAATTAACATGGTCCTCACACACCCACACAGTTTTGAAGAGGGCACGACAGCGCCTCTCCCCCCTCAGGAGGCTGACAAGATTTGACATGAGCCCTTAGATCCTCAAAAAGTTCTACAGCTGCACCATTGAGAGCATCTTGGCTGGCTGCATCATCGCTTGGTACGGCAACTGATAGGCACCTGACCGCAATGCGCTACAGAGGGTGGTGAGCAATGTTCCTTTTAAGCTGCAAGGGGGCACACAGCTCCCCCAGGACTGCAGGTGCAGAAGAAATATCAGCACACACGGAGAAGCAAGAAAATGAACTTCACTGAACTTCCTCAAGTTTTCACTGTTAGTTAACTATCAACATTTCCCTTTACTGTGGGAATTGTGATCGAATCAATGCAATAGTAGTCACTTTCAATGCAACATACCGAAACAAAACAAACTATGCAAGACTTAGTTTGTAAAACTAACTATGCAAGAGATTTTGTTGTAGGCAGAAAGCATCGGAGTAGGATTCTATTGTATTGAGATGACAGGCACGACTCAGGCACATACTCTGCAGACCGGTGCGCCATAACCAATCAGAGTTGCAGTAGGCCTATATACAAATAGACCATTGCCATATACTGTATGGATGTGTGCCATCCACTGAGAACTGGACTTTTTTTACAGCATGAGTGGTCGTGTGTAGATGCGCTTGTTTTGAGATCAAAAGCGAGAGCTATACATTGTACATTTGTTAATATCCTTTGCTAGTTAGTGAGTTATTAACCCAGTTATAGATCATTCTGAAAAGCGAGTCAGGTAAAGAGCTTTCTTTTGCTTTAAAGGGGTAGTGTTGTATTTTGAGACAGGCTTGAATAAGCCAATAGGCAAAGAATAGCATAATTTGTCTGATTCTCTGTAATAATGGTATGGGAATAATGATGCATTTATTTTGTAAAGTGGTTTCTTGCATCAAACACCACAACAACATTGTCACCTCCTTGTCTTAAGGATAAGTGGATAAACAGGTTAATGTCAAGTCCTGCATGTTTTTTCAAAAGTCTTATGGAATTAAGGCCTACATTGAACACCACACATTGGCTGCTACTGTTTGCTGAATGATAGATCTCCTAGTTCCATGTTAAAATGTTATGGGATGTATTTTCTCCATCGTTTTTGATGGTAGGCCATTCTGGTAGGCCTACATTATTAAATAGCCACAGTAGCCTACTTGACCACTGTTAAAACTAACTTAAAGCGGATACAGCCTCAGTGTTCACTGAAAAAGCACAGCGGAAGTTGCACTGAATCTATACAATGCTCAAGTTTGCGCTCAGCAGACCTGAAATTTGATCAGTGATTAAACATTTTTGAGGGAACGTGTGATGAGTACGGCCCGGCACATCACTGGGGCGAAGCTCCCT
Source organism: Salmo trutta (assembly GCF_901001165.1). Classification (NCBI taxonomy): domain Eukaryota; kingdom Metazoa; phylum Chordata; class Actinopteri; order Salmoniformes; family Salmonidae; genus Salmo; species Salmo trutta. The sequence goes on along the minus strand of NC_042987.1, from coordinate 12,742,658 downwards.
GCCATCCAGGACCTCTATACCAGGCGGTGTCAGAGGAAGGCCCAAACAATTGTTAAAGAATCCAGGCTCCCAACCCATAAGGTGTTCTCTCTGCTACTGCACGGCAAGCGGTACCAGTGCACCAAGTCTGGAACCAACAGGACCCTGAACAGCTTTACCCCCCAAGCCATAAGACAGCTAAACAGCTAATGGCTTCCCGCTGCTGCTACTGTCTATCCTGTTGCCTAGTCACTTTAACCCTATGGATGTGTACATACTGTAGCTAAATCAATTAACTTGAACCCCTGCACATGGACTCAGTACTGGTACTTGCTGTATATAGCCATGTTATTTTTACATGTCATTGTTATTCATTATTCACTGTGTATTTATTGCTCCTGCCCCTATTTTTTTATTTTAATTCTTAACGCTGCATTGTTTCAAAATTACACATAAGTAAGCATTTCACTGTTAGTCTACACCTGGTGTTAACAAAACATGTGACAAATACAATTTGATTTGAGCTGTCTGATTGCTTAAATGAGCATGAAAAGTTCAAGGTCATTCATTACTAGACTGACTAAAGGGGAACATTTATTCAACATTCAACCACATTTAACAACAAAGCTTTGCTAAGCAACAGCTGTCAAACAAGAGCTTGATTTGGATAGCCCATGCGCTTTTCTTCCATCGGGTCAGGTCACAATGACAGGATGCCATTTTGAAACAACCCTTCTTCCGTATTTTGAGATCAGACTCAGTGTTATTTGAGGTCTATGCGAATGCTTTTGTCAATAGTCATGTTTCCTTTACACAGTGTTTCCGACGTTATTTGTTTTCATCAAAATGTCACCACGCAAGTAGCTCCTTGACCATGTCTAAAGGAGCAGCAGCTTAAAGAAAATGACATGCCCCAGTTTGAATTATGATATGGAGCAATTTTTATGACAGTTACCAGGCTTCCATCCAACCTTTTTATGCGAGTAAAGTACATGTTGGATAAAAAAATATAATGACAGGCCTTTGTTTCTTCTTTTAACTAGGCAAGTCAGTTAAGAACAAACTCGTATTTACAACAACGGCCTAGGAACAGTGGGTTAACTGCCTTATTCAGGAGCAGAATGATACATTTTTACCTTGTGAACATGGGGATTTTGAGCATGGGGATTCGATCTAGCAACCTTTTGTTTACTAGACCAACGATCTGACCACTAGGCTACCTGCTGCCTGACTGTGTAAGGGTCCTGTGTGTAGCTGGTGTAGAGAGTCAGGCGCAGGACAGCAGATATGAGTAATCAACGTTCTTTTACTCAAAAAGACAAATATACAAAGTAACATACCGAGCCCACAAAGACGGACCGAATTACAACAAACAGTCACTCACAAACACAACATGAGGAACAGAGGGTTAAATAATAAACAAGTAATTGGTTGAGTGAAGACAGGTGTGTGAGACAAAGACAGAACAAATGGAAAATGAAAAGTGGATCGGCGGTGGCTAGAAAGCCGGTGACGTCGACCGCCGCCCGAACAAGGAGAGGGACCGACTTCGGAGGAAGTCGTGAAAGATGGAAATGTTTTCGGTAAACTTTCCAAATGTCGACAAAACAAAATATGATAGATAAAGTGGGATCTTTTAGTATCGGTAAGATTCATTAATTATGCGAGATATGTCGGTTGAAACGCTTTTATGTGCATATCAAGTAAACCTGGAGTCACGCGATGACATGTGGTCCTCCTACTACGACTCGTCAGGAAAGCATGCAATTTATTAGGCTACAGATGAAACAAGTTATGATGAACTTAACAAAAAGTTTTATCTCAATCTCTTCATTCCAAGACTCAATCATGGACATCCTTACTGACAGTTGTGGCTGCTTTGCGTGATATATTGTTGTCTCTACCTTCTTGACCTTTGTGGTGTTGACTGTGCCCAATAATGTTTGTACCATGTTCTGTGCTGCTACCATGTTGTGCTGCTGCCATGTTGTGTTGCTACCATGCTGTGTTGTCATGTGTTGCTGCCTTGCTATGTTGTTGTGTTAGGTCTCTCTTTATATAGAGTTGTGTTCTCTCTCTTGTTGTGATGTTTGTTTTGTCCTATATTTATATTTGTATTTATTAATATATTTATTTTAATCACAGGCCCCTTCCCCGCAGGAGGCCTTTTGCCTTTTGGAAGGCCATCGTTGTAAATAAGAATTTGTTCTTAACTGACTTAAGTTAAATAAATAGTTAAATTAAGGTTAAATCATTTATTTTTTTTAAAACAAGGTGGTGAAAGAGCAAGGTGATGAACTTGATTCTCCTTTCCAATAAATATCTAGGGTCTTATTCTGGTGACATGATCATTGATGCTTGGCTGCCGTTTGACAAATAAAAATAATCTTGCACTTTTGTCCATAATAATCTCATCATGTAAACTATACATGCACTCCAGCCAACAGCACACGGCTAGAGCAAACCTGCCAATATCAGAGTGGGCACACTCGCTATATAAGGCAACATTTTTTTTGTGATAAAACCATCGGCAGACATGAAAATGCGATTGAAACCCATTTAACTTAAAATTTTTATTTGGTGGGAATTGAACAGCAAAATGTATTTTTATGTGCATTACGTTATCACACACAACCTTTTATTTGTTCATTTGTTCGTTGGACATGGTGGGATGTTTTTGTGTCTCTAAAATTAATTATGTGAGAAATGCCAGTGGAAAAGCCTTTATTGCCAAATACCGATATAACAACAATCATATCGAAGTTAAATTTGAGTCACGCAATGACGTGGTGTGTGGTCCTCTCACTACTACTCGGGAAACCATGCAGTTTATTAGGCTACAGATTAAATAAAATATGATAAACTTCACAGGGTGGTGAAAGTGAAGGGTGTTCTGATTCTGGTGGCATGATGATCGATGCTTGACTGCCATTTGACAAATAAAAATATCCATAATAATTTCATCACGTAGACAAGCCTACCAGCACATCCTACCAGCACTGTATCTGCGAACTGTTGGCTAGAGTGCACGTGCCAAGACCAGAGTAGGCACATTCGCTATTTAACACAACCGTTATTTTGACAATACTATCGGTATTGGGATGGAAACACATTGAACTTTTGATTTTTATTAGGTACATGAAAACTTAAGCGAAAAAGTACATTTTGTGTGGACTACTTTATCACGTACTGATTTGTATCTGCAAGAAGTCAGTTTGGTGGAAACACCACTGGTGGGGAAATATTTTCTTTATGTGGATTTTAGAATATCAGTACGAAAATCTGCGCCAATTGGATGGAAACATAGCTATCGAAAATAACATGTGGCGTGATGGATTCCTGTATTGCAGAAGTGTTTCGCGCCAGTCCTCACAGGAAGTTATGAGATGACTGTTAAAAGAAGTGATGACCCCATATATTTAAATAGTTTTAGCCAAAGCTATGCTCAGCTGAGTCCATAGATTTACTATTTGGCCATTTAACCACCACAGAACGAGAAATCCAGCCGTTATAAAATGATTACACACATATCTCATAAACATACAGATGCTATAGGCTACTTCCACCCACGACTTTTATGATCTTAACCATCTCAAGTAAGTTTAATTTTACATGTTCACTACTTAAAGGGGTAATCTGCAGTTCAAACCGTTACAAAGCGGCCCACCATTGAGGATGGGGATGGAGAAATGTAACCACTCTTAAACTCATGAACAGAGTTACGGATACTAGGACTGGCCATCCATGATATCAAAAGTATAGTTTTGCAGAACAAAAAAATTAGAGGCTATACAGTGTTTGTTTACATTGGTTACAAACAAAGAAGTAAAACAAGCTTATATTTGGGGTTCTGGTGGGGTATAACTAAGCTCATGAGGCATCTATAAGTTATTCTTCAAGAATCAATGGGCATATACAGTATAATAAATTGAAAAGTCCAAAAATTGAGATTGCCCTATTAACTCGTTAAGTCATTGGCAAAATAAATCTGCCACCGATATTTCACTTTTTTCAATTAATTATTTCACGTTTGCCTGGTATGCTCTGGTGAATTGATGTTTTCTCAGACTGTAAGTTAGTCAAATAACTTTCCATAAAGCTGGAAAGAAAACTTAAAAGCCCTTATATGTCTTAAACACATTACAGAACCATCTACTGTAGTTCACTACAATTTGTTCACCTGCACCCGAATGCTTCATTGTAGATTGGTAACATTTTCTCTGTCATCTGTTTCTTTCACGGAGCAAAGATGTTTCGGACTGGGGGGAAATGCAATAATTCTAAAATAACGGGAAAGAGTATCGGCGCAAGATGTCCAAATGACATCAGTTTGATCGGTTGTAAGGAAATAGAAAGCTGTGAAAATTACCCAACATGTTTCTGATAAAATTTCAGTTCAGCTTGAATGCATATTTTATGTGGTTGAAATACTATCAGCTTTTATGATGCTGATAAAGATAGCACCTCTACAGATATTAACTGTTCAATCGCATAGTCTCAAGATGCTGAAAAAACAAACATATTTCTTCACTCCTGTTCCCAAGTCCAAATTTAGCCTTCATATTATTTCATGCAAGAAATGCTTAATTCTGCAGGAGTTAATATTAAGGGTATGTGATTTCATTTTCCATTGAACCCATCTGAACAGTAGGCTACTGTTCCGTTGACGTGCAATGGGCCAATTTGAGGTACACATCTTGTGATTGTCTAATTTGGCATGTAGGCTATTTGGCGCCCGTAAAGTTAGGCCCTATAGTTTAGGCTTAGGCACTAATGCCAAATAAGCTAAAATAATTAAAGAAAAACCTCAATATCGATACAAATTATACAAGAAGATACATTTCTGGTTTTTTTTAAGGTATTGTTTTCTCTTCATTCAACTTGGAGTCACGCCCATCAACCCTGAAATAAAACAGATTATTTACATGGCAATTACATTACATTTACATGGTAATAACATAGGTAAAAGTATACATTCTTACTGTGACACCAGTTTGTGATTTCCATGACTACACATTGACAAGTGGAAAATATCTAGCCTGGTCAAGCAGATTTACTGCTTCCATCACGGTTTTCCAGAATGGCCTTAACTATCTCTGTCATTTTTTTCTCAGTTGAAAAAAATGTAATAATAATACGAATATATATTTTGTACACAATAATGAAAATCGATTACGGGTCCAAATCTAAATATTGCTCACAGCATTGATCAAAGCTCAGAACGCTGATATTCTTGATCTGACTGAATACTAACCGCACCTGCTTCTTTGCGAACAAGTGGAATCATGAACAGTTGTTTGTTCGTTTTGTTCACCTGTGTCCCCCTGATTTGCATCCCATATTTGCCTTTTTAGCAGCACATTCACCACTCTCTCAAACTGCTAACGCCGCCCTCGCTAGGCACAGACAGAGGACCTGAGACTTGAAATTAACTATCACAGCTCGAATATTGTAAGTGCGCTCTGCTCATGGCGGATCTGAGTCTGGGTATCCATAGCAACAGCTCCGTCTCGGCTACTCTGCTCAATGAAGAGACATGAGAGAGCAGTTAGCTCCTTTTCTTTACTCTAAACTCAAAACAAACAAAACTCCTGTCTTATATTTGACGAGGATGAAGCACTTCTGACACCATGTTATGATCTTAGTCAGATATGTCTGTACTGCGCAGCAGAGCACGCGCAAATGACTCAGCTTCAAACTGTTAGTGATCAATTTAGTGATACCCGAGCCCTGCCCTTACCTTAGTTATTGATACCTGAGCTCTACCCGGCCCTAACCCCATGTATAATGTTGGGCCCGTCGGGCTCGGATAAGGTAGCAGAGCTTTAACTTGCAGTCGACTCAAGTAGGCAAAAGGCAATTTTAAAACCCTCCCGTGACTCCTGCTGTGCCTACAGCCATCCCCTCGCCCCCAAAAAACAACTCTGAGAATGAGTGCACAACTGGTAGGAAATAGTCACTTATAGATATCAGTCAGTCAGGTGGCTAGCTGCCGGCAGAGACTTCTATTGCAGTAACATTAAAGGGCTCTGGCAAGTATTACTTAGCCAGCTAGAAGGATGAAGTAAGAAGTGAACATTATACGGAGCCTACCTAATCAGGAGAAGAAAAAAAAAGCTACTGAGTTCTCAAAATAACTTTGCTTTACAGAGAGGCTACTGAGACAGACAGTGATGTGGTGCACAGTGGTGAGGCAGGCTGCAATGAATGCAGCCTGCCTTGGGGTCACAGGCCCTGAGAAAATCTGTACTAGTCCAAGAACCCGATGGTCACTCTGACAGAGCAATAGAATTCCTCTGTGGAGATGGGAGAGCCTTCCAGAAAGACAACCATCTCTGCAGCACTCCACCAATCAGGCATTTATGGTAGAGTGGCCAGACAGATGCCACTCCTCATTAAAAGGCACTTGACAGGCCACTTGGAGTTTGCCAAAAGGCACTTAAAGGACTCTCGGACCATGAGAAACAAGATTCTCTGGTCTGATGAAAACAAGATTGAACTCCTTGGCCTGAATGCCAAGTGTCACGTCTGGAAGAAGCCTGGTACCATCCACACGGTGAAGCATGGTGGTGGCAACAACATGCTGTGGATATGTTTTAAAGCGGCAGGGACTGGGAGACTAGTCAGGATCGAGGGAAAGATGAACAGAGCAAAGTACAGAGAGATCTTTGATGAAAACCTGCTCAAGAGCGCTCAGGACCTCAGACTGGAGTGAAGATCCACCTTCCAACAGGACAACGACCCTAAGCACACAGCCAAGACAGTGCAGGAGTGGCTTCAGGACAAGTCTCTGAATGTCCTTGAGTAGGCCAGCCAGAGCCAGAGCCCAGACTTGATCTCGATCTAACATCTCCGGAGAGACATGAAAATAGCTGTGCAGCGCCACTCCCCATCCAACCTGACAGAGTTTGAGAGGACCTGCAATGAACAATTGGAGAAACTTCCCAAATACGGGTGTGCCAAGCTTGTAGCGTCATATCCAAGAAGACCTGAGGCTGTAATCGGAGCTCTTGGAGCTCTTTGGCATCAACTCAACTCGCCGTGTTTGGAGGAGGAGGAATGCTGCCTATGACCCCAAGAACACCATCCCTACCGTCAAACATGGAGGTGGAAACATTATGCTTTGGGGGTGTTTTTCTACTAAGGGGACAGGACAACTTCACCGCATCAAAGGGATGATGGACGGGGCCATGTACCGTCAAATCTTGGGTGAGAACCTCCTTCCCTCAGCCAGGGCATTGAAAATGGGTCGTGGATGGGTATTCCAGCATGACAATGACCCAAAACACACGGCCAAGGCAACAAAGGAGTGGCTCAAGAAGAAGCACATTAAGGTCCTGGAGTGGCCTAGCCAGTCTCCAGACCTTAATCCCATAGAAAATCTGTGGAGAGAGCTGAAGGTTCGAGTTGCCAAACGTCAGCCTCGAAACCTTAATGACTTGGAGAAGATCTGCAAAGAGGAGTGAGACAAAATTCCTCCTGAGATGTGTGCAAACCTGGTGGCCAACTACAAGAAACGTCAGACCTCTGTGATTGCCAACAAGGGTTTTGCCACCAAGTACTAAGTCATGTTTTGCAGAGGAGTCAAATACTTATTTCCCTCATTAAAATGCAAATCAATTTATAACATTTGTGATATGCGTTTTTCTGGATTTTTTGTTGTTGTTATTCTGTCTCTCACTGTTCAAATAAACCTACCATTAAAATTATAAACTTTGTCAGTGGGCGAACGTACAAAATCAGCAGGGGATCAAATACTTTTTTCCCTCACTGTATAGTACCAGTCAAAAGTTTGGACACACCTACTCATTCAACGTTTTTTCTTTATTTTTACTATTTTCTACATTAAATAACACATATGGAATCATGTAGTAACCAAAAATGTTTATATTTGAGATTCTTCAAAATAGCCACCCTTCGCCTTGATGACAGCTTTGCACACTCTTGGCATTCTCTCAACCAGCTTCATGAGGTAGTCACCTGGAATGCATTTCAATTAATAGGTTGCCTTCTTTGTGGAATTTCTTTCTTTCTTAATGCGTTTGGGTCAATCAGTTTTCTTTGTGACAAGGTAGGGGTGGTATACAGAAGATAGCCCTTTTTGGTAAAAGTCCAAGTCCATATTATGGCATGAACTGCAACAAATAAGCACAGAGAAATGACAGTCCATCATTCTTTTAAGACATGAAGGTCTGTAAATGTGGAAAAATTTTTCAAGTGCAGTTGCAAAAACCATCAAGCGCTATGAAACTGGCTCTCATGAGGACTGCCACGGAAAGAAAGACCCAGAGTTACCTCTGCTGTAGAGCATAAGTTCATAAGAGTTAACTGCACCTCAGAAATTGCAGCCCAAATAAATGCTTCACAGTTCAAGTTACAGACATGTCTCAACATCAACTGTTTAGAGGAGACTGTGTGAATCAGGCCTTCATGGTCAAAACCACTACTAATAAGAAGAAGATACGTGCTTGGGCCAAGAAAAATGAGCAATGGACATTAGACCAGTGGAAATCTGTCCTTTGGTCTGATGAGTCCACATTTGAGATTTTTGGTTCCAACTGCTGTGTCTTTGTGAGATGTAGAGTAGGTGAATGGATGATCTCTGTATATGTGGTTCCCACCGTGAAACATGGAGGAGGAGGTGTGGTGGTGTGGGGGTGCTTTGCTGGTGACACTGTCAGTGATTTATTTAGAATTCAAGGCACACTTAACCAGCATGGCTACCACAGCATTCTGCAGCAATACACCATCCCATCTGGGGTGGTGTATTGGACTCTCATTTGTTTTTCAACAGGACAATGACCCAAAACACACCTCCAGGTTGTGTAAGGAATATTTGACCAAGAAGGAGAGTGATGGAGTGCTGCATCAGATGACCTGGCCTCCACAATCACCCAACCTCAACCCAATTGAGATAGTTTGGGATGAATTGGACTGCAGAGTGAAGGAAAAGCAGCTAACAAGTGCTCCGCATATGTGGGAACTCCTTCAAGACTGTTGGAAAAGCATTCCTCATGAAGCTCATTGAGAGAATGCCAAGAGTGTGCAAAGCTGTCATCAAGGCAAGGGGAATCTAAAATCTATTTTGATTTGTTTAACCATTTTTTTGGTTACAACATGTTTCCATATGTGTTATTTCATATTTTTGATGTCTTCACTATTATTCTACAATGTAACAAGGGATAATGTCAGGGCTTTCGGAAGGATCGGACCAATACGCAGCATGATTGTAGTTCCACATCTTTTATTCAGTCGTGAAACTAATGCAATAAACCATAAACTTCAAATACAAAAACAAGAAAGCCGTGACGCAGAGCAGGCATACACTACTCACAAAATAATCACCCACAAAACACCAATGGGACAAACATCAACTTAAATATGGCCTCCAATTAGAGTCAACGACAACCGACTGACTCTAATTGGAGGGCATGCCAAACAAAAACTAACCTAGAAATACAAAACTAGAAACTAAACATAGAAATACAAAAATGGACAAACACCCCCTGTCACGCCCTGACCTACTCTACCATAGAAAATAACAACTTAGTATGGTCAGGACGTGACAGTACCCCCCCCCAAAGGTGCGGACTCCGACCGCACCTAAAAAAATAAAATAAAAAATAAAAACCTAAACAACAAACCCCCCCCCCCAAAAAAACACAACACAAAGGGAGGGTAGGGTGGGTGACTAATGTCTATGGCGGCGGCTCTGGTTCCGGGCATAGTACCCCCACCGCCGGCTGATCCCCCCGCTTCTGTATGTCCGGAGGAACCAGACCATGGATCATTGTCGGAGGCTTCGGACCGCCAACCGCCGCTGAAGACTCTGGGCTGCAGACCGCCATTGAAGACTCTGGGCTGCAGACCGCCGCTGAATACTCTGGGCTGCAGACCGCCGCTGAAGGCTGCGGACCGCCGCTGGAGGCTCTGGACTGGGGAGCGTCGCTGGAGGCTCCGGGCTGGGGAGCGTCGCTGGAGGCTCCGGGCTGAGGAGCGTCACTGGAGGCTCCGGGCTGAGGGGCGTCGCTGGAGGCTCCGGGCTGAGGGGCGTCGCTGGAGGCTCCGGGCTGAGGGGCGTCGCTGGAGGCTCCGGGCTGAGGGGCGTCGCTGGAGGCTCCGGGCTGAGGGGCGTCGCTGGAGGCTCCGGGCTGAGGTGCGTCGCTGGAGGCTCCGGGCTGAGGGGCGTCGCTGGAGGCTCCGAGCTGAGGGGCGTCGTTGGAGGCTCCGGGCTGAGGGGCGTCGCTGGAATAGTAACACACTTCAGGGCGAGTGCGGGGAGCTGGAACCGGAGGTCTGGAGCTTAGAGCTGGCACATCCCGTCCTGGCTGAATGGTGATTTGCGCCAAGCAAGGGCGGAGCGCCGGCACAGGACAAACTGGGCTGTGCTGGTGAAAGGGGGGTACCGTGCGCAGAGCAGGGGCAGGATAACTTGGACCGAAGAGACGCACTGGAGACCAGATACGCTGAACCGGCGCACTTCTACCTGGCTGACGGCCAACTCTAGCACGGCAATGGTGAGGAGCTTGCACCGAGCGCACCGGGCTGTGAGTGCGCACTGGCGACACTGTGCGCACCACCGCATAACAAGGTGCTTGCTCGGTCACTCGCTCCCCACAGTAAGCACGGGTATTGGCTCAGGTCTTAAAATCGCCTTAGCCAATCTGCCCGTGTGCCCCCCCAAAAAATGTTTTTGGTGCTGCCTCTCGTCCTTGCCTCTTGGTGGATACCGCACCTCATAGTATCTCCGCTCCGCTCTTGCTGCCTCGATCTCCTCCTTCGGACGGCGATACTCCCCAGCCTGCCTCCAGGGTCCTTTGCCATCCAGGATTTCCTCCCACGTCCACGACTCCCGCTGTTCCATACCACACTGCTTGGTCCTTGGTTGGTGGGTGATTCTGTCAGGGCTTTCGGAAGGATCGGACCAATACGCAGCATGATTGTAGTTCCACATCTTTTATTCAGTCGTGAAACTAATGCAATAAACCATAAACTTGAAATACAAAAACAAGAAAGCCGTGACGCAGAGCAGGCATACACTACTCACAAAATAATCACCCACAAAACACCAGTGGGACAAACATCAACTTAAATATGGCCTCCAATTAGAGTCAACGACAACCGACTGACTCTAATTGGAGGGCATGCCAAACAAAAACTAACCTAGAAATACAAAACTAGAAACTAAACATAGAAATACAAAAATGGACAAACACCCCGTCACGCCCTGACCTACTCTACCATAGAAAATAACAACCTACTATGGTCAGGACGTGACAGATAAGCTTGTGCTTTTTGCCATTTTCTTTAATTAAAGGTAGGCCTACGGCATACCCTCTCATACCCCCTCAATTTGAGTCTTGCTTTTAACTTAACAGCTGTTCACTGACGCGGAGGTAGGATATTTATAGAGTGCATGTTGGGTGGAGGAATTGACCGACAAATCTATGGATATAGCAGCTTGTAGCCTAATTTTGTGTGTCAAACAGGTAAGCCTACTTCCTTTTTCTTAAATAGGAATAAATAGACTCCAACATAAAGCCCTCTTGTTATTAGTGATGTTTAATTAAAATGAAGACGGTTGAAATGAATTATGCCAACTTGAATTTGCCTACATTCAGCACCATGAGCTGTCCACATCCGATTGATTGTGCAGCGACTGCTGCTTCAAGTTTGAAGCAGCAGAGCATAGGCTATAGGCTAGTGCCTATAGGACTAGGCCTAATAAATAAAACAAATTCTGAAGAAACCTTTGACTTCACTCCGAACTAAGGCACCAGGCCAGTCAGTGACAGCATGTTATAAACAGCATATTATAAACATGTTTCCAGAATGGACTTGTTGGGTTGGTTTGCTTGGCTATCCTGGCGTTTCAAGGCTTCCTGTCTTGAAGGTCGTAAGCCCTACCCAGCACAGCCATTGTTTAAGCAGCACAAAAAAAACTAAAACATTTTAGATCAACAAGAGCAGAGCAGACCGCGGCTCAGGGTTGGAATGTCCATTGCCGTGCATAATGCAGCCTTGTTTTATTTACACCATCCCAGCAGCTATATTAAAAATATGCCTTTGCACTTAGTAACCTATAGCCTATGGACTATGGATCATTTGATTGAGACCACAATAACTAGCCTATAGGCGCAATTGATATTGTGCACCCAGCGGAGAATCAGACATGAGAGGTGGCATCGGGCACACATCGATATATAGCCAAATAAGCAACTCATTCTAAAAGATTGAGAAATATTGAAATGTAATAAATTACAAATCACATGATCCTCCTCTGGACTGAAATTGAAAAAGCATGACTCTCCCCTGGTCAGTACAAGGTGGAAAGACGATGTGGATTGTTCCTGCATTCCTCGATTACATCTATTAAATTGGTGGGAATTATGTCACCACCTTACGACCTTCAAGACAGGATGCCTTGAAACGCCAGGCTAGCCAAGCAAACCAACCCAACCAGTCCATTCTGGAAACATGTTTATAATATAGAGACATGCTGTCACAATGACTGGCCTGGTGCCGATAGATAGGCCCTGATTTGTGGTGTAAATATGCTGTGTTGCTATTATCTACGCTGCTATTGTCCACGTATGGGCTTGTCCAAAACACTCTACTTGAAATGGACTGTCTGTGACTCATTTCTGTAACTCAGTGAATTTATTCCCTTTTTATCACATAGACCAATGAGTTGTCTATTTGACTCATGTGTGATGTGTATGGATGGTCAACCAAGGAATGCTAGCTACAGGCATTACATGTTTTGGAGAAAATGTTGAGAACAGTGTAGCATGTACAATGCAACATGTACAGTAGATCATGGAAATGCATAGGTACTCTCTTAGGGAGAAAAGTTGATATCTAGAACATAAAAAGGTTCTTCGGCTGTCCCAATAGGAGAACCTTTTGAATAACCCTTTTTGGTTCCAGGTAGAACCCTTTCCACAGAGGGTTCTACATGTAACCCAAAAGGGTTCAACCTGGAACCAAAAAGGGTTCAACCTGGAACCAAAAATGGTTCTACCAGAATCCAAAAATGGTTCTACCAGGAACCAAAAATGGTTCTACCAGGAACCAAAAATGGTTCTACCAGGACCCAAAAATGGTTATCCTATGGGGACAGCCAAAGAACCCTTTTTTTTTTTGAAATGCATGCATTTTTACTGAGAAGGTTTTAAGGTCTTAGTTGGCATACTGTGTGTGATTCAAACCCTCGTCACCCACACAGTGACACTTATCGGAACAATTGGATGAGACATAAGAAGTTATATGTTCAGTACTAGATGTTGCAGAGCATATGTGTTGACTCAACTGGACCACATAAATGTAAAATTCAATCATGTTATATCTGAAGTTATGAGCAAAATAACTGGAAAATAACTCTGTTTTGAATGTGGTGCTGACTAACAGAATAAACCTGAACTTGCAAAATAAATGAAAGTCACCACTCTCCTATTCATTGCAGTTTGTCTCGGGCTTCATCGGGCTGTGAAATTGAGTCCAGGGGATGAAATAAGCCACAAACAAAAACTAGGACATTCAATTCCAGCTGAAAAGGTGTTTATTTCAAGGTTTTAGACAGCATCTCTTGTTCACATTCAGAACTACTGCGGAAGGAAGCTTCTTGGCTGAGGACTCCCATCACTCTGGATGTTTGAAATGGCCTCTTACTGCTCACACACACACACACACACACACACACACACACACACACACACACACACACACACACACACACACTTTCTCTCTTGATCCTTCTCCATCATGGGGCTTGCACCCAAACTCCACTCAATAGGCATTATGCGTCTCAGTTGGGGGTCGGCACGGTTACAGTGGCCCTCAGGAAAGTAGATTAAAAACATTAGCAGGTCTGTTAGAAGGAGTGAAAATGGCCCCCAACCCCCCCCCCCCCCCCATCAGTGTCTTAAATGAAAATAACATATGACCTTTTCAAACAGCACCTGCAAAGCAGTTTTTCTGCTGTTCTGTGGCTCAGCGATACGTTGGGGTTAGGTAGGGCCAGCTCGAGACATGATGCTTGGATGATAGATGTTATCTAGTACAGTATAGGAACATATGTGGCTAGGTTGAAGAATTAATAAGAAATGTCTACTTAGGTTCTACTTGGAAAAAAATTAGTATTTTTTAAACGGTTTCTAATAGGTTTGTCCGTTCATCAGTCTTTAGGTTATGGTGCACATGTTGGACATATTTACTGTAGTGCTCTAGTCTTATTATTCAAGTAGGCCACGTTTCTGTTTGCAAGCATAATGCTTCATGTGTAAGCATTAGTGTTTTACCAATAAAATGTTTACTTTAAACTACAGAATTAAGATCAAAACATAAAGATAATGTAATTATATTATTGACTAGGTTTTATGGTTTTACTGTCCTGTCCCCACCAGTAGAAAAATAAAGAGCTAGTCTCATGTGGCTATAGATCCTCTACACACCAAGCATAACCCGTATTTAGTTGTATTTTGAGATTCTTCCTCTGAACTCCAAATTACATTAGCGCTACCATTGTATCTGCCAATGATAACGATTCTGAACTGAGAGTTGGTCTCTAATAGTGGTGCTTTATGAGCTGTAACTGAATAAAGACAGATTTTCTCGGTGACAGATTGGCTGAAAAAGACAGACCAAATGAATAAAGGTGTCAACAATCACCCGGGGATGGTTTAAAACAACACTGCTAATGTGGATATCTTAGACTATGTACTATCTTTGACCATGTCGAGCTCCCTGTGTGGATATCATTGTTTAGATACGTTGTCTTCTTGGCCAAAGAGCTTGTGAGAGGAGCGCGAAGTCTGCCTCTACCGCACAGCAGGATGATGAACACCTAGCACAGCGACTGACTGACAAAATCCAGACCCTCCGACCAGACCGACAGATAGACGTACAGACAGAGGGAGGAGTAATGTTGTAGTACTGCTTTACAAGGGAAGTGTTTGTGGAGTGAGGGTTGGCTTGGAACCATTCCAGTCCTGTTTTGTGAAAAAGTAGCTATGCCTCAGTCCAGGGCAAGGCAGCCAAACAGAAAAGTGTCTCAGGATGTCATTAGGGGGCCACTATACAAAAGATGCCCTAGTGGCCGCCATACGGAGACATTATGCTGCAAGCATACTAACCACCTCAATACTTCATTGTTAACCATTACATAATGATCTGTTAATCCACACAGCTGTGGATAATATCATGATATGGATGATATGTATAGGATAATAATATTGATGTAAATTGGCCAATAGTATTTAATTTAGCTAGACAATGTAATGTATCATGTATACTGTATTCCCTGTTTCAATTGACGGGTTGAAACAGGCTATGGTTCTCTAAAAGGTTATATTCTCTGTTCTACAGCCAAGTTGACGGTTTGTGGCACTGGCGCCATTGATTGCCAAGTTGAGTGAATGGACAGAACTTGTACTACTGTACGCAGATGAACAACTCAAGTATTCAATGGATTTCAGGTATAAGGACACAAAGCTTGTACTAAAGCTTGTTGTAGCCACCCAGAGAATTACCTTTGGATCAACTGTAGCAACTATTGAACAAAATGCATTGAAGCTGTATTTTTGCTGTCATTGTGGATTTGTTGTGGCAGTCCAGTTTAGTCACCTGCACAGACATGGCTCTACCTGTGCAGACAATGTGGTCTCGGAGCGTTTCATATTATTTTGTTCGTAAATTCGAGAAGCTCCATGTAGTGTGATATGTTACATTTTGTATGGTATGTATTCATTTGTGGATGTCCATCATCCATTTTGTATGATATTTTACGAATTGTAATTCATACAATATGTTACGACGTGCAATTCATGCAACATGTAACAAATTTGCAAAACGTATGATATGTTAAAAATTCCAATTTGTTGTGGCTAAATTTAGCTAGGTGGATAATGCTAACATTAGCTAACTCTAGGGGTTAGGGTTAGGAGTTAGGTTAAAGGGTTAATTACGGTTAAGGTTAGGGTTAGAGCAAGGGTTAGCTAAAAGGGTTCAAGTTAGGGGAAGAGTTAGCTAGTAAGTAGTTGCAAAGTTCCTAATTAGCTAAAATGCTAACGTTGTCCTTGATGAGCTTCATACACAAAACCTTTGGGTTGCTAGACATTCATATTATACACTTACCCATCCACCCGACCAACCACCCTCCTTTTGTTTTTGCCTTAAGTAACCTTCTATCTTATGTAACCATACCAAACGTAAAATATCATATTCATTTGAGTGTCTCAGATTTACGTTTACTATGTTACTTCTAGTCTATGAGACCAGTCTGTTGCAGAGGACATGCCCCTTTGCCCTTCCAGTCTCCAAAGTGCCCTTTTGGGTGGTGGTATAATTTCCCCAAAACGTTTTGGGTATAAATGTTTTTGCACTACCAGCAAGTTGTTGTCAAGTTTGCCACCTCCCACCCCGGCTAGTTGTTGCACCTGTTGATCTGCCTGTTGATCTGTTCACAAGCATCCGGTTGTTCCTTTTACCCTGTCTGCCCTACCCAGGTATCCAAAGATGCATGGCTTGAGAGATGTGGTCACTGTTCCAGTGTATCAAACTTACAGTGGTGGAACAAGTACCCAATTGTCATACATGCGTAAAAGTATTGATACCTTAAAGAAAGTTACTCAAGTAAAAGTGAAAGTCAGCCGGTAAAATACCACGAGTAAAAGTATTTGGTTTTGAATATAATTAAGTATCAAAAGTAAATGTAATTGCTAAAATATACTTAAGTATTGAAAGTAAAAGTATAGTTCATTTCAAATTCCTTATATTAATCAAATTGTATTTGTCTCATGACCAGAATACAGCAGGTGCAGACCTTACTGTGAAATGCTTACTTACAAGCCCTTAACTCAATTTTTCTTAACTGCATTGTTGGTTAAGAAAATATTAACTACATTAACTAAAGTAATAAAAAAGTAACACAATAAAATAACAATAAGGAGGCTATATACAGGGGGTACCAGTACAGGTTAGAGGGGGGGGGGATACAGGTTAGTCGAGGTAATTGAACTAATATGTACAGTACAGCACCAGTCGAAAGTTTGGACACACCTACTCATTACAGTGTTTTTCTTTATTT
The DNA here is from genome assembly GCF_901001165.1 of Salmo trutta. NCBI lineage: Eukaryota > Metazoa > Chordata > Actinopteri > Salmoniformes > Salmonidae > Salmo > Salmo trutta. The sequence continues at coordinate 12,725,593 of NC_042987.1, read as the reverse complement.
TGACTATTTACAACATTGTTGAATAATAGTGAAGACATCAAAACTATAAAAAAAACACATATGGAATCATGTAGTAACCAAAAAAGTGTTAAACAAATCAAAATATATTTTATATTTGAGATTCTTCAAAGTAGCCACCCTTTGCCTTGATGACAGCTTTGCACACTCTTGCCATTCTCTCAGACAGCTTCATGAAATAGTCACCTGGAATGCACCCACACAGACAGTGTGGTGAAGAAGGCGCAACCGTCAAACCTTTACAGAAGCACAATTGAGAGCATAATGTTGGGCCGTATCACCGCCTGGTACGGCAACTACACCGCCCACAACCGCAGGGCACCCCAGAGGGTGGTGCGGTCTGCACAACGCATCACCGGGGGCAATCTACCTGCCCTCCAGGACACCTACAGCACCCGATGTCACAAGAAGGCCAAAAAGATAATCAAGGACAACAACCACCCGAGACACTGCCTATTCACCCCACTACCATCCAGAACGCGAGGTCAGTACAGGTGCATCAAAGCTGGGACCGAGAGACTAAAAAATAGCTTCTATCTCAAGGCCATCACACTGTTAAACAGCCCGTCACTAACACAGAGAGGCCACTCTAACAAATGGATCACTAGTCACTTTATTAATGCCACTTTAATAATGATGTTTACATATCTTGCATTACTCATCCCATATGTATATATTGTATTTTATACCATCTATTGCATCTTGCCTATACCGCTTGGTCATTGCTCATCCATATACAGTGGCAAGAAAAAGTATGTGAACCCTTTGGAATTACCTGGATTTCTGCATAAATTGGTCATCAACTTTGATCTGATCTTCATCTAAGTCACAACAATAGACAAACAGTGGGCTTAAACTAATAACACAGAAATTATTGTATTTTTCTTGTCTATATTAAGTACATCATTTAAACATTCACAGTGTATGTTGGAAAAAGTATGTGAACCCCTAGGCTAATGACTTCTCCAAAAGCTAATTGGAATCAGGAGTCAGCTAACCTGGAGTCCAATCAATGAGATGAGATTGGAGATGTTGGTTAGGGCTGCTTTGCCCTATAAACAAACTCACAAAATTGGAGTTTGCTATTCACAAGAAGCATTGCTTGATGTGAACCATGCCTCGAACAAAAGAGATCTCAGAAGACCTAAGATTAAGAATTGTTGACTTGCATAAAGCTGTAAAGGGTTACAAAAGTATCTCTAAAAGCCTTGATGTTCATCAGTCCACGGTAAGACAAACTGTCTATAAATGGAGAAAGTTCAGCACTGTTGCTACTCTCCCGAGGAGTAGCCGTCCTGCAAAGGTGACTGCAAGAGCCCAGAGCAGAATGCTCAATGAGGTTAAGAAGAATCCTAGAGTGTCAACTAAAGACTTACAGAAATCTCTGGAACAAACATCTCTGTTGATGAGTCTACAATACGTAAAACACTAAACAACAATGGTGTTCATGGGAGAACACCACGGAAGAAGCCACTGCTGTCCAAAAAAAACATTGCTGCACATCTGAAGTTTGCAATAGTGCACCTGGATGTTCCACAGCGCTACTGGCAAAATATTCTGTGGACAGATGAAACTACAGTTGAGTTGTTTGGAAGAAACACAAAACATTATGTGTGGAGAGGAAAAAAAGGCACAGCACACCAACATCAAAACCTCATCCCAACTGTAAAGTATGGTGGAGGGAGCATCATGGTTTGGGGCTGCTTTGCTGCCTCAGTGTCACGCCCTGACCTTAGAGATCTTATTTATTCTCTATGTTTGGTTAGGTCAGGGTGTGACTCGGGTGGGAATATCTATGTTTTCAATTTCTTTGTTTTTGAGCCGGGTGTGGTTCCCAATCAGAGGCAGCTGTCTATCGTTGTCTCTGATTGGGAATCATAATTAGGCAGCCTGTTTTGTGGGAGGTTATTTTCTGTTTAGCGTATGTACCTGACGGAACTGTGCGTTTTCGTTTTTCCCTTTTGTTATTTTGTTTGAGTGTTTCTTGAAAATAAATAATCATGAGCACTTACCACGCTGCGCATTGGTCCACTTCTTCACCTTCAGACGACCGTTACACTCAGGGCCTGGACAGCTTGCTATCATCAACGTAAAAATGAATTCCCAAGTTTTATAAGACTTTTTCAGGAGAATGTAAGGCTATCTGTGAATGTTTACACAGTGTGTTTAACTAAGCATTGAAATTGTAACGAGTACTTTTAGTTGTCAGAGAAAATGTATGGAGTAAAAAGTACAATCTTTTACTTTTGATTCACTACATTCCCAAATAAAATTTGTCAAAAATATAAATATTAAAGTAAAGGTTAGTTGCCCCAAAAAACAACTTAAGTATAAGGGTACAGGGCAAGACCCAGATGCAGAGGAGGCAGATGGTTCGAGTCTCTGATATTTATTAGTATCCAAGCAGCAGGCAAGAGAATGGTCGTGGACAGGCAAAAGTTCATAACAAGGTCAGAGTCCAGGTGGTACAAAGTGGCAGGCAGTATGGTCAGGCAGGCGGGTTCAGAGTCAAGGCAGGACTAGCAAAAAACAGAAAAGGAACATGCTGATTGACTTGACAAAACAAGAAGAACTGGCACAGACAGACAGAAAACACAGGTATAAATACCTAGGGGATCATGGGGAAGATGGGTGACACCTGGAGGGGGTGGAGACAAGCACAAGGACAGTGAAACAGATCAGGGTGTGGAAGTACCCCCCTCTAGGGGCGCCACCTGGCGTCCTACCTGGGCGCATACCTGGTTGACCACGGAGCTGGAAGATGGCGATGAGGGCTGGGTCCAGGATGTCTCTAGCGGGGACCCAGCACCTCTCCTCCAGGCCATAACCCTCCCAATCAACCAGGTACTGGAAACTCCTGCCCCTCGGTCGAACACTCAGGAGGCTTCTCACCGTGTACACCGGATGGCCATCGATGACACAGGCCGAGGGGGGGGCCTGGAACAGAAGACAAAGGGCTGTGAGACACGGGCTTAATCCTAGACACATGGAACGTAGGGTGAATACGGAAGGCACGGGGTAACAAAAGACGAACAGCAGTGGAATTAAGGACTCTAGAGATGAATGAAAAGAAACGGGGGGAAAGTTTGTGGGACTCCACCCAAAGGGGCAGGTCCCGTGAGGATAGCCATACCCTCTGCCCAATGCGATAGTGAGGAGCTGGAGTCCGGCGGCGGTCCACTTGTCGACGATACCTGGAGTTGGGCTCATCTCCAGCTATGCCGACAGCGGCAGACGAACATCTGTGCCGAGGGTGTGTTGACTTCCTGCTCTTGTTCTGGAAAGAGCGGAGGCTGATACCCCATGGGGCACTCGAAAGGGGAGAGTCCCGTGTCCGAACAGGGAAGTGTGTTCCGGGCATACTCCACCCAGACCAGTTATCAGCTCCAGGTAGTGGGGTTGGTCGAGACGAGGCATCTTAAGGTTGTTTCCAGGTTTTTAGTTTGCTCGCTCCGACTGGCCGTTGGATTGGGGATGGAATCCGGAGAACAGACTGGCTGAGGACACAATAAGGATGCAGAACACCTTCCAGAACTGTAACAAGAACTGAGGACCCCGGTCGGAGACCTTGTCCACCGGGAGTCCGTGGATCCTGAAGATGTGCTGCACCATGAGCTGGGCCTTCTCTTTGGCAGAGGGTAGTTTAGGGAGAGGGATGAAATGGGCAGCCTTGGAAAACCCATCCACTACCGTTATAATGATGGTGTTGCCATCAGATGGAGGGAGCCCAGTGACAAAGTCCAGGGAGATATGGGACCAGGGACGATGAGGGACAGGTAGTGGCTGAAGGAGGCCGGAAGGGGCTTGCTGCGGAGTCTTATTCTGAGCACAAACGGTGCATGCGGCGACGAAGGAAAAGGCGTCAGGAACCATTGTTGGCTACCAGAAACGTTCTCGGTGGAACATAAGGATTCGACGGGAACCCGGATGACAGGTAAGCCTGGAGGAATGAGCCCATTCCAGGACCCAGGACCGGACTGAATTAGGGACGAACAACCGGTCAGCCGAGCTCCGTCCAGGGGCAGGCTGGGAACGTTGTGCCTTGCGGACCAGGGTCTCAATACCACAGCCCACAGCAGCCGCAAGGCATGAGGTAGGGAGGATGGTCTCAGAGTCAGAGGATGTGGCAGCGGGACTGTACAGGCGAGAGAGGGCGTCAGGTTTAACATTATTGGACCCTGGGCGATAGGAAATGGTGAAGTTGAACCTGATGAATAGCAGAGCCCACCGGGCCTGCCTGGAGTTAAGGTGCTTGGCAATGCGGAGATCTTCCAAATTCTTGTGGTCAGTCCAAACCAAAAATGGATGTTCTGCTCCCTCCAGCCAGTGTCTCCACTCCTCCATTGCCATCTTGACTGCCAGGAGTTTTCGGTTACCCACGTCGTAGTTTCTTTCTGCAGAGTTGAGACGATGGGACAGAAAGGCACAGGGATGGAGCTTTTGGTCCTGGACAGATCGCTGGGACAGGATAGCCCCCACTCCAACGTCAGAAGCATTGACCTCAACCACAAACTGACGGGACAGGTCCGGATGGACAAGGATGGGGCTGTGGTGAACCGATGCTTCAGGTCCACAAAGGCTCTGTCAACCGCTGGGGACCATGTGAACGGTACTGTGGGAGAGGTGAGTGCCGAGAGGGGGGCCGCCAGGGTGCTGTAGCCTTGAATGAAACTCCGGTAGAAATTGGTAAACCCCAGGAAACATTGTAGCTGCACCCTGGATGTAGGTTGGGGCCAATCCAGCACTGCTTTCACCTTTTCCAGGTCCATCTGGACATTTCCTTCAGCGATGACATATCCCAGAAAGGAGAGGGTAGAACGGTGGAACTCGCATTTCTCCACTTTCACAATACCTGGATATCCAGGAGGCGCTGATGGACTTGTCAAATATGGAAGACGTGTTCTTGGGCAGAACGGGAAAAAAACAGGATGTCGTTGAGGTAGATGAACATTAAACGGTTTAATATATCCCGGAGCACATCGTTTACCAGGGCCTGGAAGACCGCGGGGGCGTTGGTGAGTCCAAACGGCATGACCAGGTACTCATAATGTCCACTGGCAGTGTTGAAGGCTGTCTTCCACTCATCTCCTTTGTGTATCCGAACCAGGTCGTAGGCATTCCGAAGGTCCAGCTTGGAGAAGATGGTAGCCCTCTGGAGAGGTTTGAAAGCCGAGGAGAAGAGTGGTAGGGGGTAACGATTCTTGATCGTTATGTCATTAAGGCCCCGGTAGTCAATGCATGGACACAGTGTCTTGTCCTTCTTTTCCACAAAGAAAAACCCTGTGCCGGCAGGGGATGCAGAAGGACGGATGCCTACAGCAGCCAGAGAGTCCTCAATATACTCCTCCATGGCCTTGGTCCTCGGGCCGGATAGGGAATATAGCCGACCACGAGCCGGTGTGGTGCCTGGGAGAAGGTCAATGGCACAATCGTAGGGACGATGCGGGGTAGGAGAAGTAGCCCGTGCCTTGCTGAAGATCTCCAGGAGGTCATGATACTCTGCGGGGACGGCAGAGAAATCCGAGGCTTGACTTAAGCCCTGAGGAGGCTGTCTTGGGGAATGCTGTGCTGCTTTAAGGCAATGGGAATGGCAGAACGGACTCCAACCCAGGATTGAACTCATGGTCCAGTCAATAACGGTGTTGTGTTTTTGGAGCCAAGAAAATCCTAACACAACAGGATCATGGGGGGACTTAATGAGGAGAAGCTGTATAGCCTAACTGTGATTTCCTGAAACCCGCAGATTAACAGGAACAGTGCTGTGGGTAACTCTACCAATGGAGCGGCCGTCCAGTACTCTAGCATCCATGGGAACAGAGAGGAGTTGAGTGGGGATACCCAATTCAGAAACTAGGGTAGCGTCCAAAAAACTCTCAACCGCCACAGAGTCAATGAGCACCTGGAGAGATTTAGACTGGTCTCCCCACAGCAGTATCACAAAAAAAGGGAGTGCAGTTGATGGTAATTAGAGGATTCCCAGTCTGGCTCACTAGAGTACTTGTACCTACTAAAGAAATATTTTTCTTAACCAGGAAGGTTGCTATATAATGTCCCGTAGCCCCACAGTACAGACAACTGTTGGAACTTAACCTATGTGAACGTTCCCTAGGCGATAATCTAGTTTTGCCCAGTTGCATCTGACTCACCCGTCGCCAATGATTCTCGAGGGAACTCGGGTGGCTTTGGGTCTTCTCAGAAATACAGCCGTCGGGGACTTCAGGATTCCTTCAGAGATGAACGAGAAGCAGCAGATGAATGTGTGTGCCCAATACCAGACCTCTCATTCCTGCGTTCCCGTAGACGCCCATCAATCCTAAGAGTAAGGGCAATAATGGAATCGAGGCCCAGCAGTAACTCCCGAGCTGCTAGCTCATCTTTTATTTCCTCTGAAAGTCTGTGAAGGAAGGTATCGAATAGGGACTCCGGATTCCAGGCACTCTCTGCGGCCAACGTGTGAAAATCTACTGAGTAGTCTGCCACACTTTGGGGGTCTTGACGTAATTCAAGTAGTTTTCGGGACGCTTCTCTCCCATTTACCGGAGAATCGAACACCTTCCTCACCTCTGCCATGAAATCTTCCAGATGACAAATGGCGGATTGTTGCTCGCAAACTGCCGTAGCCCAGGAGAGCACCCTTCCTGACATTAGTGTAATAATATACGCTATCTTCGACCGGTCCGAAGGGAACGAAGATGGCTGTAGCTCAAAAATAAGGGAGCAGTGAGAAAGAAAGAAAACCCTGGCAGGTTCCAGGATCCCCAGAACATCGCTCCGGAGGACGTAAGCGGGGTTCCCGGGGTGCCAGCGTAGGCTGTACAAACCCTGCACTGATAGTAGACAGGTTTGGAGATCTCAGAGGTGGCAGGCTGCCTATGAGCTAACTCACTGATTTGCTCCATAATAGCCTTGAACCCTTGGTCATGGCGTTCCGTCAGGGAACGAAGCCCTTCCAGAAGTTCCTGTAGTAGCTCCTCATGCTTCCCAATGGTGGCTCCCTGCAGGGAGACAGCGTGGGGGAGCTGGTCCAAGTCTGCTGGGTCTGTCATGGCCAGTTCGTACTATTAGGGCACAGGGCGAGACCAAGATGCAGACACGGGATGCAGATGGTTTGAGTCTCTGATATATATTAGTATCCAAGGGGCAGGCAAGAGAATGGTTGTGGACAGGCAAAAGATCATAGCAAGGTCAGAGTCCAGGAGGTACAGAGTGGCAGGCAGGCTCGAGGTCAGGGCAGGCAGTATGGTCAGGCAGGCGGGTTCAGAGTCAATGCAGGCAAGGGTCAAAACCGGGAGGAATAGCAAAAACAGAGAAAAGGAAAAAGCAGGTGCAAGGCGTAACACGCTGGTTGACTTGACAAAACAAGACGAACTGGCAAAGACAGACAGAAAACACAGGTATAAATACCCAGGGGATAATGGGGAAGATGGGTGACACCTGGAGGGGGTGGAGACAAGCACAAGGACAGGTGAAACAGATCAGGGTGTGACACTTAAGTAATATTTTAAAGTATTTTTACTTACGGACTCTACACCAGTGGTAACTAGTCACCTATATAGTTTAAATATCAACAGTACTGTCACAGCAACATAACATTTGATTAACACTTGAGAACACTGGATTTAACCTACATCATCATAAATATTTGTTCTGGTTGGCTAATATACACAGTAGAGAGGCAGAGGGACATAGAAAGGTAAATCACAATCAGCTAAAGTAATTGAGCAAATAAAATAGCAGATTCACATCAATCTTCAACATCAATGATCAGCTGATAGCCCACCCTCTTTTCCCAATGTCAACCATGTCTTTAGTAGGCACTGTAACTAGCTTGCTTACAATTAATGAAGAGTGAGTGTTGCAGAAATAAATAGATCTATGCTCAAAAATGTACAGTGCCTTGCAAAAGTATTCATCCCCCTTGGTGTTTTTCCTATTTTCTTGCATTATAACCTGTAATTTGGATTTTTATTTGGATTTCATGTAATGGACATACACAAAAGAATCCAAACTGGTGAAGTGAAATGAAAAAAATGACTTGTTTCAAAAAATTACAAAAGAAATTAAACGGAAAAGTGGTGCATGCATATGTATTCACCCCCTTTGCTATGAAGCCCCTAAATAAGATCTGGTGCAACCAATTACCTTCAGAAGTCACATAATTAGTTAAATAAAGTCCACCTGTGTGCAATCTAAGTGTCACATGATCTGTCACATGATCTCAGTATATATACACCTGTTCTGAATGGCCCCAGAGTCTGTAACACCACTAAGCAAGGGGCACCACCAAGCAAGTGGCACCATGAAGACCAAGGAGATCTCCAAACAGGTCAGGGGCAAAGTTGTGGAGAAGTACAGATCAGGGGTGGGTTATAAAAAAAATATCTGAAACTTTTAACATCCCAAGGAGCACCGTTAAATCCATTATTAAAAAATGGAAAGAACATGGCACCACAACAAACCTGCAAAGAGAGGACCGCCCACCAAAACTCACGGACCAGGCAAGCAGGGCATTAATCAGAGAGGCAACAAAGAGACCAAAGGTAACCCTGAAGGAGCTGCAAAGCTCCACATCAGAGATTGGAGTATTTGTCCATAGGACCACTTTAAGCCGTACACTCCACAGAGCTGGGCTTTACAGAAGAGTGGCCAGAAAAAAGCCATTTCTTAAAGAAAAAATTAAGCAAACATGTTTGGTGTTCTTAAAAATGTATTTTGGAGACTCCCCAAACATATTAAAGAAGGTATTTTGGTCAGATGAGACGAAAATTTTGCTTTTTGGCCATCAAGGAAAACGCTATGTCTGGTGCAAACCCAACACCTCTCATCACCCCGAGAACACCATCTGGGAAGCATGGTGGTGGCAGCATCATGCTGTGGGGATGTTTTTCATGGGCAGGGACTGGGAAACTGGTCAGAATTGAAGGAATGATGGATGGTGCTATATACAGGGAAATTCTTGAGGGAAAACTGCTTCAGTCTTCCATAGATTTGAGACTGGGACGGAGGTTCACCTTCCAACAAGACAATGACACTAAGCATACTGCTAAAGCAACACTTGAGTGGTTTAAGGGGAAACATTTAAATGTCTTGGAATGGCCTAGTCAAAGCCCAGACCTCAATCCAATTGAGAATCTGTGGTATGACTTAAAGATTGCTGTACACAAGCGGAACCCATCCAACTTTAAGGAGCTGGAGCAGTTTTGCCTTTAAGCATGGGCAAAAATCCCAGTGGCTAGATGTGCCAAGCTTATAGAGACATACCCCAAGAGACTTGCAGCTGTAATTTCTGCAAAATGTGACTCTAACAAAGTATTGACTTTGAGGGGGTGAATAGTTATGCACGCTCAAGTTTAGTATTTTTGTGTTATTTGTTGTTTGTTTCACAAAAAATATTTTGCATCTTCAAATTGGTAGGCATGTTGTGTAAATCAAATGATACAAACCCCCCAAAAATGTATTTAAATTCCAGGTTGTTAGGCAACAAAATAGGGCAAATGCCAAGGGGGTGAATGCTTTCGCAAGCCACTGTAAAAAAAATTCACTATGGAGGAATTTGGTACAATATGTTAGGAATTTGGAGATTTTAATTATAAAAGTTCATTTTGAGCACTTGGTCCAGTTATAATGTGGGTCGATATAAAGCAGTTCTCTAAGGTACAGCAAGTAGGCTTTTCATTGCAGTTTTTTATTTATAACATTTTACTCTCACTTTCCATATCAAAGTATCCATATGAATTGTTACTCTACTTATCCATAAGGACACCTCCAAAACTTCAGATATCATACTACAGATGATATCCCCCTTGGGCACTGACACAGCCTTAGCTTGAGCTAACCTCGGAGTATTCTCATGTCCCAGTACTTGTGAGTCATAAGTACCTGCTCTCACTTTGGAAAAAATCCACACAATGAAGGGAAGCAGCTCCCAGAATGCTTCCTTCACAACAAAAGGAAAGGCAGTGATCACAAGAGAATGGGAAACAGACATAAGATACTCTGTTTCCCCACGGGTATGGTCCCTGTAAGAAGATCCTTTACTTTCTCAACCGACCGGCGGTACAGTTGACCACATCACGTCGCCTCTTACTATTTCCACCAATCCACCCCCTGCTGATTACTCAGTAGCCTTTCCAACACGGTTCTTCTCAGGATGTGTACACGCTCTGTGTGCTGTGTCTGTGTGCTCTGCTTGAATGCACTAACTGTAAGTCGCTCTGGATAAGAGCATCTTCTAAATTACTCAAATGTAAAACATTGAAATTCTTTGTACATGAGATTTATGAGTTGATATTTGCATCGGTTAGGTTAACTATTGTCACAGGCCGGCTCATAGCCTGTGCCAAAAACGAGGGGACATGGACAACAGGTATAGGCCAATCAAAAGGTTCTTTATTGTAAACCAAACAATTAACTCTAAACAAAGAAAAAGGAATGAGGTGTGGAAATGTCATAATGTAGGGTGGAGGTAAGGTGCATGAATCTGTGTGTGTGAACATGACTGAGTGGAAACTAAGTAAACCTACAAAGGAACAAACAAAACAGGATCATACCTGGAGGAGCAGAGAGAGAGAGAGGTTAGTGAAGCAGCAGGTTTAAATACCCTGAGCCCAGGTGGCTCCAATCACGCCAGCTCCAATCACTAACGACCCTCCTCTGCCTGCGCAAGAGCAAGCGTCTAGATGAGGTCCAGAGCAAGCGTCTAGATGAGGTCTTGTTGCTTAGTCAATTAAGGGTGATGGATTCTGACCGGATGTTGATAACTGTTGGTAGTTGTTGATATTTGTATTGGTGACATAAGCACCATCATTAAAAAGTAATTCAATAGCTCTGATCTTTGAGAGAAAATCCAAGAAAATTTTACAGGGCACCAAATCTGTATCTCTCAACAGTTTGTTTAAGTTCTAAGATATGAGATTGACAGCAAGAAAACCACAACAGAGATACTGTCAAAAATATATACAGTGAGGGAAAAAAGTATTTGATCCCCTGCTGATTTTGTACGTTTTCCCACTGACAAAGAAATGATCAGTCTATAATTTTAATGGTAGGTTTATTTGAACAGTGAGAGACAGAATAACAACAACAAAAAATGCAGAAAAACGCATGTCAAAAATGTTATAAATTGATTTGCATTTTAATGAGGGAAATAAGTATTTGACCCCCTCTCAATCAGAAAGATTTCTGGCTCCCAGGTGTCTTTTATACAGGTAACGAGAGCACACTCTTAAAAGGGAGTGCTCCTAATCTCAGCTTGTTACCTGTATAAAAGACACCTGTCCATAGAAACAATCAATCAATCAGATTCCAAACTCTCCACCATGGCCAAGACCAAAGAGCTCTCCAAGGATGTCAGGGACAAGATTGTAGACCTACACAAGGCTGGAATGAGCTACAAGACCAGCAGCTTGGTGAGAAGGTGACAACAGTTGGTGCGATTATTCGCAAATGGAAGAAACACAAAAGAACTGTCAATCTCCCTCGGCCTGGGGCTCCATGCAAGATCTCACCTCGTGGAGTTGCAATGATCATGAGAACGGTGAGGAATCAGCCCAGAACTACACGGGAGGATCTTGTCAATGATCTCAAGGCAGCTGGGACCATAGTCACCAAGAAAACAATTGGTAACACACTACGCTGTGAAGGACTGAAATCCTGCAGCACCCGCAAGGTCCCCCTGCTCAAGAAAGCACATATACATGCCCGTCTGAAGTTTGCCAATGAACATCTGAATCATTCAGAGGACAACTGGGTGAAAGTGTGGTCAAATGAGACCAAAATGGAGCTCTTTGGCATGAACTCAACTCGCCGTGTTTGCAGGAGGAGGAATGCTGCCTATGACCCCAAGAACACCATCCCCACCGTCAAACATGGAGGTGGAAACATTATGCTTTGGGGGTGTTTTTCTGCTAAGGGGACAGGACAACTTCACCGCATCAAAGGGACGATGGACAGGGCCATGTACCGTCAAATCTTGGGTGAGAACCTCCTTCCCTCAGCCAGGGCATTGAAAATGGGTCGTGGATGGGTATTCCAGCATGACAATGACCCAAAACACACGGCCAAGGCAACAAAGGAGTGGCTCAAGAAGAAGCACATTAAGGTCCTGGAGTGGCCTAGCCAGTCTCCAGACCTTAATCCCATAGAAAATCTGTGGAGGGAGCTGAAGGTTCGAGTTGCCAAACGTCAGCCTCGAAACCTTAATGACTTGGAGAAGATCTGCAAAGAGGAGTGGGACAAAATTGCTCCTGAGATGTGTGTAAACCTGGTGGCCAACTACAAGAAACGTCTGACCTTTGTGATTGCCAACAAGGGTTTTGCCACCAAGTACTAAGTCATGTTTTGCAGAGGGGTCAAATACTTATTTCCCTCATTAAAATGCAAATCAATTTATAACATTTTTGACATGTGTTTTTCTGGATTGTTTTGTTGTTATTCTGTCTCTCACTGTTCAAATAAACCTACCATTAAAATTATAGACTGATCATTTCTTTGTCAGTGGGCAAACGTACAAAATCAGCAGGGGATCAAATACTTTTTTCCCTCACTGTACTTCCAGTCATTGCGCCAATGCTGTGTTCGAGACCACCTATAGCGAGACCGATTCAAGACCAAGACCGGAGGGGGGCAAGACCGAGTCGTGACCAAGACCGGCAGGGGTCCAAACCGAGTCAAGACCGAGACCAGAAAAATGTTAGTCCAAATCAATAACATGGTTGTAATTGTGTCAAATCACCACCATAATAAAAGTTCAAAATGTCCAGTATTTCTGTGTTCATATTTCAGAAGAACATATGGATTCTTTAGATATTTTGAATAGTGAAATAATGCGTGCTGGGGGCAAATAGAGAGCCAAACAAATGAGCACTAACCCAAACAGGTATATAATAGATACAAATACAAAATAGGTTACAACTTCCCCCACTCTTCCTTACCAGCGAATCAAGGAATTTCTGTTGAGCGGGACAAAGTTTGAGGATATTTTGTTATTAAAGTAGAGGACAGTAATTTTATGGGTAAAGTAGGAAGTTGTGGCTTTACTCTGTTGGTCTCGGAAGAAAATAGGAGTCTTCATTGTCCGAGACCAAGTTAAGACCGAGTACAATCCCTGAGACAGGACCACAGTTTCTAGCACTACGACACTCACACTGCATTGCACTAATGCTAGTTAGCACTGGCTCACAAAACTACCTATAATTTCCATCATACTGGATGGAGAGATATAAAAATGGTATCCATCAGACTGGTGAAATAGATAAAAGGCTTTGTTATCAAAGTTCCTTCCTAGGGCCGAGACTTGCACTGCAGAAGTCATAGTAACTCCTTAAATAATATTATGTATCTCACTCGAGTTGCGTTCTGATTATGAGTGTGTCCCTGATGAATTTGAATCACATAAGCAGTCCCCGGCCCCAACAAGTTTGAGAACCCCTGTTTTAAACCAAACCAGTGGGGAATTTGTATCTACTAAGGAATCTCAAACGTCTCTTTGCTTGTCTGACAAGCTTCTCCAAGTGGGTCAATCCATTTCCTTTTGTTTGCAGATAAGAATCCTAACATTGTGTGATTTTGTGTGGTCAGACTCTATTGTGTCAGCTTGTGTGGCACCGTCAAAGAGCATTCTCTTGACTCTCTAAGAATCCATTCTATTTTAGAATCCATCTGATGCTATGCTACCACACGGCCTGTTGTGTCAAATCCTGCCTCTGCATCCCTATTCCTACTATTGTCTTTTATCAGTTCACAATACACAATCACACTAACATTTGGTTTACAAAAACATCCCAACAATGAATTGGCAAGATTGTGCAATGCCTCCCACTTCCACCCAAAGTTCTCAAAATGTTATGGTTTGCATCCTATCACACAAACGAACAGTAACACATATAGAGAAGTACACCCGATAACCTTAGACCCTGTTATGTGATTACATCATGGACACAAAGTTATTGGTTGCATAATCTCTCATGGACATACTACGTAATCGAGCATCTGACCAAATTACACAAGAATTGATTGGTTGCACCCTATTGTACAGAACAGAAATTACCAGGTATGTCCCGTAAGGATAAAAACACATACATTTCATGTGACCAAATATGAAGTGTTCCAATGTCATAAATTTTACTTCTGTTCCCTTGTAAAGGCGTCTGTGTGTAGCTGGTGAGATGAGTCAGGCGCAGGACAGCAGATATGAGTAATAAAATACTTCAAATGCTTCAAACATAACACACTCTCGCGACTTCGGTTGAAGGACCTAATGAAATCCCAATGAAATCCCTGCCTCGCTGGAAGCCCGCATTCCACAGGTGATAAGCGTGAGGCTCAGATTCATTCCTTCAATTTAATACCAGTCTTCATCGAGCCCAGGAACGGGCTGTGCTGGGCCAAACTGGTGTCGTACCTCATTTCCCTCCTTCTTGGGAACAATAGTTATAGTCATAATGTTACATTCCCCTTCAGTCAGTCAACTTCGGTACAACATACTATGGGGAAATATATTCACACCCCAAGCTGACCCCAACAGATACTTAATGAAACAGCCCATGGTAAACCACCTAGACCTGACCCTGCCAGATGCGCCAGTCTGGGTATTGCGCACATGGTGCACTGCCTAGTGACTTTCCCCTGTCCCAGCCATAAGCACACTGTGTGCTATACTGGAAGCAGTGACATCCAAGTGATAAAACTTCACAAAAGTGTGTGGTGATACCCAACTCAAGGCAGCAGAAATATCTCCTATAGTCAACCCTTTAAATAACCCCCAAGATGTTGCCAGACCCCTTGTGGAGTGGGTGCATACACCGCTGTAGGTAATCCTTGCCCCATGCTGCTATATGCCAGGGAGATAGCCTCCACAATCCAGTGGGAGAGACGCTGCTTAGAGAACGCCCTGTGCGAGCTGGATTAGCAAAACAGGCAAAAAGTTGGTCACATAACTGGGTATCAAAGGGTTCGTTCAAACGTACGTCCGTAAAGCTCATGGCTTGTAACCACTATTGCTCTTCTGAAGCAAAAGGAAGAGGCGAAAAGGGAAATAGCTCAAAGGCTAAAGACCTGTAGGACAAAGCCATGACTTTCGGAGCGAAGGCCGCATTTGGACTCAACGTCACCTTAGAGTTGCCAGGGGCGAACTGAGTACAGGAAGGGTGTACTGATAACGCACGGAGGTCCCCAACTTGTTTAGCCAAGGCCAATACCGTGAGCAGACAGGCTTTTTAGGAGAGGATCTTCAGATCCACCGACTCCAGAGGCTCACAGTGCCTCCAAAATCAGCGCCAAGTCCGATGTGGGAGCAATAGGTTTAGAGACTTGTCTGAGATGACATACAACTTTCAGGAACCATAAGGATGTCCCTCACAGAGCACTGAAAATGAACAAATCCTTTATCTTGGCACCAGAGCTCAAAAGCTTGCCTTTTATACACATACAGCCTTCTCGTGGAGGGCGCCGTTGCAGACTGAATGGTAGAAATAACATTCAGCGTTAAACCTCTAGCCATCAGATTGGCCCTCATAGGGGCCCATAGGAACCAAATCTCCAGCCTTACTTGCCAACCTGTCCCTGCAAACCAAGGCTGCCTGGGCCAACGGGGAGCCACAAGAATCAATGGTAAGCCCACCCGGCGCAACCTCTCCAAAGTGGGCTGGATCAGAAGCACTGGTGGAAACGCGAGGGTCCGAGGCCACTGGTGCGCCAGAGCGTCCATTCCCAACAGGGAACTCGTGTCCCTCTTAGGAAAAAATTGACGACACTGCGCATTTTCTTGAGATCAAATCAAATCAAATTGTATTAGTCACATGTGCTGAATACAACAGGTGTAGACCTTACAGTGAAATGCTTACTTACGAGCCCCTAACCAACAATACAGATAAGAATAAGAGATAAAAGTAATGCGTAAAGATCTACGTCAGCCCTGCAGAACATTCCCCATACCAGGGAGAGACTCCACTCCTGAGAGAGGGGGTCCCACCTTGATAAAAGATCTTCACCTGAGTTGAGGCAACGGGGGACATGGGTCGCCCAAAAGTGAAAGCATGTGCGCACTGCTCCCCAGAAAGACAGAGTCTCTCCCCATCATTTATGCATGCCACCACCGACATTTTGCTGGTGCTGGCCAGCACAAACCGTCCTGACAAAAACATGGGGAAGCGCCTGAGCGCCAGATACTCTGGGTAATTGACATGCAGTGTGCGTCACACCAGTGTCCATAACCCCCAAATTGCAGGATATAACTCAGCCCATGGGAGCCCCCATGACAACAGCAGAGGGTCCCATGACTGGGCTCTGGACCGTAGGCCTAACAGCGACCGGCTTAGGCTGCGAGATACGTCCAGGTGAGTGGCTAGCACTCAGCACTGGAAGGGCTGCATCAACAATAGCTCCACGGGAACAACTTCCATCACTGAAGCCATCATCCCCAGTAGTCACAGGCACTGGCGAAAATGCACTGAGTGACCGAGACGAAATTTGGCTAAGCAGAGCCAGAACCCGGACACCATCCGGTGGGATAGAAAAAACGAGATAAGCGAGTGACTCTAGCTCGAGACCCAGAAATGGAATGCGCTGAGATGGAGTCAGACAGCTATTTTATCTGGTTTCTTATGAAGCCTAGAGACTGAATATAGGGCAGTAGCATGGAGGTGTGTAACACTGCTTGCCCCCTCGACTTACAGCCAATTGCTGTAATAGCCAGCGGCTCGTGAGCATTCTGAGTTTGTAAACTCTGAGGTGATTTCTGGGAAGGAAAGTCCCATCCCTTTTCGTAACCAGGAATACCGGCTGTACCAGCCGTCACAGACCTTTCGATATAAGAAACACAGGGTTTGCCTGCTTCTGGAGACGGGAACATATTTCCTGCCACAAAATGGGCACTGAGGCCTCAGAAACAGTCGACGTGATGCTGCAGAAGCATGGGGGATGCACAACAAATTGTAGCCTGTACCCTAACATCAAGTGTGTTCGGAAGGGGCAGGATGCTTCTCATTCCTAGGTTCGCAGGAATGAGAAGCGTTAAGCTGGAAACAGACAGCCCCATTTTGGGGCTCATATGAACCACAGCGACTGCATGTGGGATAATAACGTGGTCATGTCCAACTTTGTTCGTTCCCTCGACTCCCAACAACTAATCGCCTAAAGAGCCCATAACCTGTATCACTAGACATCTCATAGGGACTAGTGACCTTCAGGCAGGAATCAGCAATGAATCCCAGTAATGATACACCTATGGGGGAGGGGCACCCCCTTGTGGACAGTAACCCAACTTATCACTCACCCTGGGGAGATTGATACACCCCTTGAACCCTATGAACACCGTGGAACGTGGGGTAACATAGGGGGCAGCATTAAAAATGGACAAGCTTCCAACACACGTTGTGCTTCCGTGAGACTGTATAGCCTGCAAGAAGACTGGGCCGTTTACAGGCACAGGGGGCTCTGGCAATGGCTGACGTAGTATCCCATTTGCCAAACGTGGAGGCACTGTTGTCACAGTAATGTTTTTTGCAGAGGGGTGAATTGCTCATTCAGACCCATGCCAAGGCACCTCACTCTGGGGGTTACCCCAGCCGAGTGCTTGGTGGGCTGCTTTTTCATTGGAGGTGTACGCAAACCCCGCTTCCTTCATTCCAGGAATTGAAAATAGGAATGGGGTTTCCATAATGCCGGGGAAAGCTAGTAAGTTTCACTCGCCGGAAGTTAAGCATGCTAGCCAACGCTAACCGGAGGCTTTTAAGCCTAAGCTAGGCTAGGTAATGCCTTTGACCGCAGCATGGTCCGTTTAGAATAACCAAGCGAATCCACCATGGTGAGGCAGGAATAGCTAGTAATAGCTATCTCACCTCAGCGAGTTAGCCAACCTGGCTTGCACGCATTGCATTGCTTATTAAGCTAGCCCGGTCTTGAAAGTACATGTAAGTCCGGAACACTGAGGTGGGACCCTTCATCAACAAGTCTGGGAAGAGAGGCAAGCGGTGCTTTACCGAGGCAGACACAGGCGGCGGGAGGTACCCACCAAACCTAGCCACCCTCTCTCTACGAGTAGCATCCCGTAACCAGCAACAGCTTGCACAGGAGCCGGGTTGGACATGGCCAGCCACCACAAACCCCATGCCCAGGCACACAAGACATTTGCACCGACCACCCAATCCATCTCCACTTCCTGCACCTTGGTCTCAGCCAATGTACCGGCATCCGGGAAAGGAAAGTCACCGTCAGTTACTCCAAGCTTTCTCAAGAATACTACATGTCTTTCCAATGAGTTTGTACGCAGTACGTGTAAATGTGCACATGGACTGGCTTGAGTGAGGGCCGCCTGAGCGTGTTCCAAGCCCAGACAAACTACACGTAGATTGTGGGTATCTTTCAGAGAAATGCTATAACCTCATGACTGGGGGCATGATCTCGACCCCAAACCTGGCTTAGCCATCATCGTCTCGGTCGTTTTGTTAGCCATCTTACTCATTGCACCAGCAAATTGAAGAATAGCTTAGTGTTTGTGGTTAGAAAACTTATGAGAACAAATACAAACTTCAGCACACAACATCCAATGGCTGAGCACGCTCTACCACTATGGGACAGTCTAATTTTCCAAATGTTTGTTTTTAGTAGCACAAATTGTTCCTATTACCCCCCCCCCCCCCCCCCCCCCCCCAGGTAAAGAGCGAAATAATTGAAGGAATGAATCCCGCTTATCACATGTGGAAAGCCGGGCTTCCAGCGAGGTGCAGATTTCATCGGCCTTGTCGGGCGTGACTGTAGATCCTTCAACCGAAGTCGCGAGAGTGCGGCTCCACATTGTATGTTGTGCCGAAGTCGACTGACTGAAAGGGAACACACGTTTCATGTGATCACGTGATCTTATGTGAAGTTAATGTGACAACGTGACAACATGTAAAGCAACATATGATAAGATCAAACTACACATGTCAAATTTAAATAAATAAATAAAACTAATTCCATATAATTGTGTGTTTTAGCTGTTCTGTGAGTTAAGGCGTTCCTAAAGTCACATATTTCATTAACAAATTTGTCAGTGAGCCTGGCTTATTTAAATGTCAGTTGGAACATCACATAAGAGAAGACTGGTTACATGAACAGCCTTTTCCACCCTTCTCTGGAACAAGACAATTTAATTATGTCTTTATTCAGTCATGTTGATATTGTTACCTAGATTGATTTAGTTTCACTTCTTCTACCGTCACTTGCAATCTTTCTAAAGAACGGAATAATGCTTCGTGCGTGCGTTTATCTGGGTATTTGACAACACATGAAAGAGTGAGAGAACCATATGAAATCACAGGATGGACATTCAGGAAAAATATTGTCCAGAAGTTATCTAAACACATTATAGAAACACGTGTGGATCATCTTTACAATCCCCAATAGTTTATAGGCCTACAGTTGTACAACAGGGAGTTAAAGAGAGAAATTAAACAGGAGTGACAATGACATATGTTGAATAAATATTCCGGAAAATATTGTCCAGAAATTATGTAATTACATAGAAACACTTGTGGAAACTCATTCCTATTGAAAGATCTGGTGGAATGGGTTGTAAATTGGGATGGGACCAATAATTAATAATTAAAAAGGGTTCCATACCAAAAACATCTTTGTCAGACAGTGTGAAAAGTTATTTTTACCCTGGGAACTATCTCAGATTTATTTTATGGCCCCTTGGCCCTGGGTGTGCTTCCGAGCTAAAATCCAGACATTATTTGTGTAATCAGAAGGAAAAAAAA
Source organism: Salmo trutta (assembly GCF_901001165.1). Lineage (NCBI taxonomy): Eukaryota > Metazoa > Chordata > Actinopteri > Salmoniformes > Salmonidae > Salmo > Salmo trutta. Next base: position 12,705,836 of record NC_042987.1, on the reverse strand, counting down.
TAGAGAACATGTGTACTCGACTATTGTTGTCTTCCCTGCCTTTCCAGCCATTGTCTCTCTATTTACTCTGAGGAAATCAAACCGAGTGTCAGAGGAGCATGTACAAGAGGAGGCCAAGGTTGGGACTACCAGGGGTCAGTCATTCCTTCTTGATTGAAACATGAACTTGTGCTGGGACGAAAATGGCTGTGTAAGACATACAATGTGCGGCCTACGGATACAGATGAAGTCGGAAGTTTACATACACCTTAGCCAAATCCATTTAAACTCAGTTTTTCACAATTCCTGACATGTAAACCAAGTAAAAATTCCCTGTCTTAGGTCAAATAAGATCACCACTTTATTTTAAGAATGTGAAATGTCAGAATAATAGAAGAAAGAATGACTTGTTTACTTTTGTTTCTTTCATCACATTCCCAGTGGGTCATAAGTTTACATACACTCAATTAGTATTTGGTAGCATTGCCGTTAAATTGTTTACCTTGGGATTTTTTTTGGGGTAGCCTTCCACAAGCTTCCCACAATACGTTGGGTGAACTTTGGCCCATTCCTCCTGACAGAGCTGGTGTAACTGAGTCAGGTTTGTAGGCCTCCTTGCTCGCACACACTTTTTCAGTTCTACCCACAAATTTTCCCTAGGAACGAGGTCAGGGCTTTGTGATGGCCACTCCAATACCTTGACTTTGTTGTCCTTAAGCCATTTTGCCACAACTTTGGAAGTATGCTTGGGGTCATTGTCCATTTGGAAGACCCATTTGCGACCAAGCTTTAACTTCCTGACTGATGTCTTGAGATGTTGCTTCAATATATCCACATAATTTTCCATCCTCATGATGCCATCTATTTTGTGAAGTGCACCAGTCCCTCCTGCAGCAAAACACCCCCACAACATGATGCTGCCATCCCCGTGCTTCACGGTTGGGATGGTGTGCTTCACGGTTGGGATGGTGTTCTTCAGCTTGCAAGCTTCCCCCTTTTTCCTCCAAACATAACGATGGTCATTATGGCCAAACAGTTCTATTTTTGTTTCATCAGACCAGAGGACATTTCTCCAAAAAGTACAATCTTTGTCCCCATGTGCAGTTGCAAACCGTAGTCTTGCTTTTTTATGGCGGTTTTGGAGCAGTGGCTTCTTCCTTGCTGAACGGCCTTTCAGGTTATGTCGATATAGGACTTGTTTTACTGTGGATATAGATGCTTTTGTACCTGTTTCCTCCAGCATCTTCATAAGGTCCTTTGCTGTTGTTCTGGGATAGATTTGCACTTTTCGCACCAAAGTACATCCGTCACTAGGAGACAGAACGCGTCTCCTTCCTGAGCGGTATGACAGCTGCGTGGTCCCATGGTGTTTATACTTGCGTACTATTGATGTACAGATGAATGTGGTACCTTCAGGCATTTGGAAATGGCTCCCAAGGATGAACCAAACCCTTGGAGGTCTACAATTTTTTTTCTGAGGTCTTGGCTGATTTCTTTTGATTTTCCCATGGCACTGAGTTTGAAGGTAGGCCTTGAAATACATCCACAGGTACACCTCCAATTGACTCAAATTATGTCAATTAGCATATGAGAAGCTTCTAAAGTCATGACATAATTTTCTGGAATTTTCCAAGCTGTTTAAAGGCATAATCAACTTGGTGTATGTCAACTTCTGACCCACTGGAATTGTGATACAGTGAATTATAAGTGAAATCATCTGGCTGTAAACAATCGTTGTAAAAATTACTTGTGTCATGCACAAAGTAGATGTCCTAACTGACTTGCCAAAACTATAGTTTGTTAACAAGAAATTTGTGAAGTGGTTGAAAAACGAGTTTTAATGACTCCAACCTAAGTGTATGTAAACTTCAGACTTCAACTGTATGTACAATCAGCCGTTAGACTCATTAATGGTACAATGAGGAAATTTGTTTTATGGCTGTTAAGTAACCAATTAATTGACTCTGATTGAGGCCATCTGTCTCTGGTGTGACGCCATGTTGTTTCCCTTGTTATTCTGAGAACATATTTAGTACATGCATATGTAGAAATTAGCCATCTGTTACAAATCAAACCTGGGTTCAAATACGTGTGTATTTGATTATTTGTTTTTTAAAAACGTATTTGCTGTGTATTTGAGTATTTTCAAATAATGTGTCACGAATCAACTACTTCTATTGGAAGTATTTGAAAGTATTTCCAAAATAATTTCATATAAATAGCCTACTATTTGAAAGTAGGCTATTTATAGGAAATTATTTTGGAAATGCATTCAAATACTTCCATAGAAGTATTTTAAATACTATTTTCAAATACCTGGCTTAAATGAATGGGAGTGTATTTGAGTCAGTGTATTTGAGTATTTTCAGATTGGCCTACATGTCAATACTTTCCAAGTGTATTTCCAAATACATTCCAATATTGAAATACTTATCTATTCGAATAAAAAATATCGGAGTACTTACTTACTATGCCGAAGAAATTGAGATATTTAAAATGGTATTTTAACCGAGGTATGCTACACATAACCAAAATGCCTATGGACACATATGTTATTGTACAGTACATACAGTACACTCTTACACAAACACGCACACACATGTACAATGAGGAAACAGGTGCGGGTTTGTGACAATGACTACAAGACCAGCTGCTCACTGATTTGACAGCTCCAACACAGTTACACCTCTGACACCGCCAAAACACCAGCTATGCGGTTGTCGACTAGCATGGGTTAACGTTGATGTGATCAAATCTAAGCATATGACTGATTCCTTGTTTGATACTACCAGATATACAGCCAGGGGCGTAAACAGTTTTTTGGGGGGGAAAACGGCTAATTATTTTTTCATCTTATATTATTATTAATATTATTATTTTTCTTGGATAGATCAACTTTAATATTGCAGATAGATTGTAGCTTCCATCATTGTAATTGTCTGCATTACTTCCAATCCCCCATATGTTTTTTTTGCAAATACATATAGTATATACAGTATATCACAAAAGTGAGTACACCCCTCACATTTTTGTAAATATTTGAGTATATCTTTTCATGTGACAACACTGAAGAAATGACACTTTGCTACAATGTAAAGTAGTGAGTGTACAGCTTGTATAACAGTGTAAATTTGCTGTCCCCTCAAAATAACTCAACACACAGCCATTAATGTCAAAACCGCTGGCAACAAAAGTGAGTACACCCCTAAGTGAAAATGTCCAAATTGGGCCCAATTAGCCATTTTCCCTCCCCGGTGTCATGTGACTCGTTAGTGTTACAAGGTCTCAGGTGTGAATGGGGCGCAGGTGTGTTAAATTTGGTGTCATCGCTCTCACACTCCCTCATACTGACTGGTCACTGGAAGTTCAACATGGCACCTCATGGCAAAGAACTTTCTGAGGATCTGAAAAAAAGAATTGTTGCTCTACATAAAGATGGCCTGGGCTATAAGAAGATTGCCAAGACCCTAAAACTGAGCTGCAGCACGGTGGCCAAGACCATACAGCAGTTTAACAGGACAGGTTCCACTCAGAACAGGCCTCGCCATGGTCAACCAAAGAAGTTGAGTGTATGTGCTCAGCGTCATATCCAGAGGTTGTCTTTGGGAAATAGACGTATGAGTGCTGCCAGCATTGCTGCAGAGGTTGAAGGGGTGGGGGGTCAGCCTGTCAGTGCTCAGACCATACTGCACACTGCATCAAATTGGTCTGCATGGCTGTCGTCGTCCCAGAAGGAAGCCTCTTCTAAAGATGATGCACAAGAAAGCCCGCAAACAGTTTGCTGAAGACAAGCAGACTAAGGACATGGATTACTGGAACCATGTCCTGTGGTCTGATGAGACCAAGATAAACTTATTTGGTTCAGATGGTGTCAAACGTGTGTGGCGGCAACCAGGTGAGGAGTACAAAGACAAGTGTGTCTTGCCTACAGTCAAGCATGGTGGTGGGAGTGTCAAGGTCTGGGGCTGCATGAGTGCTGCCGGCACTGGGGAGCTACAGTTCATTGAGGGAACCATGAATGCCAACATGTACTGTGACATCCTGCAGCAGAGCATGATCCCCTCCCTTCGGAGACTGGGCCGCAGGGCAGTATTCCAACATGATAACGACCCCAAACACACCTCCAAGACGACCACTGCCTTGCTAAAGAAGCTGAGGTTAAAGGTGATGGACTGGCCAAGCATGTCTCCAGACCTAAACCCTATTGAGCATCTGTGGGGCATCCTCAAACGGAAGGTGGAGGAGTGCAAGGTCTCTAACATCCACCAGCTCTGTGATGTCGTCATGGAGGAGTGGAAGAGGACTCCAGTGGCAACCTGTGAAGCTCTGGTGAACTCCATGCCCAAGAGGGTTAAGGCAGTGCTGGAAAATGATGGTGGCCACACAAAATATTGACACTTTGGGCCCAATTTGGATATTTTCACTTAGGGGTGTACTCACTTTTGTTGCCAGCGGTTTAGACATTAATGGCAGTGTGTTGTGTTATTTTGAGGGAACAGCAAATTTCCACTGTTATACAAGCTGTACACTCACTACTTTACATTGTAGCAAAGTGTAATTTCTTCAGTGTTGTCACATGAAAAGATATACTCATATTTACAAAAATGTGAGGGGTTTACTCACATTTGTGATATACTGTGTATATATATATATATACATAGAGTTGAAGTCGGAAGTTTACATACACTTACGTTGGAGTCATTAAAACATGTTTTTCAACAACTCCACAAATGTCTTGTTAACAAACTATAGTTTTGACAAGTCGGTTAGGACATCTACTTTGTGCATGACACAAGAAACTTTTCCAACAATTGTTTGCAGACAGATTATTTCACTTATAATTCAATGTATCACAATTCCAGTGGGTCAGAAGTTTACATACACTAAGTTGACTGTGCCTTTAAACAGCTTGGAAAATTCCAGAAAATGTCATGGCTTTAAAAGCTTCTGATAGGCTAATTGACATCATTTGAGTCAATTGGAGGTGTACCTGTGGATGTATTTCAAGGCCTACCTTCAAACTCAGTGCCTCTTTGCTTGACATCATGGGAAAATCAAAAGAAATCAGCAAAGACCTCAGAAAAAAATAGTCTGGTTCATCCTTGGGAGCAATTTCCAAATGCCTGAAGGTACCACGTTCATCTGTACAAACAGTAGTACGCAAGTATAAACACCATGGGACCACGCAGACGGCATACCGCTCAGGAAGGAGACGCGTTCTGTCTCCTAGAGATGAACGTACTTTGGTGCGAAAAGTGCAAATCAATCCCAGAACAACAGCAGAGGACCTAGTGAAGATGCTGGAGGAAACAGGTTTCAAAAGTATCTATATCCACAGTAAAACGAGTTGCAAATAGGTCTTCCAAATAGACAATGACCCCAAGCACATTTCCAAAGTTGTGGCAAAATGGCTTAAGGACAACAAAGTCAAGGTATTGGAGTGGCCATCACAAAGCCGTGACCTCAATCCTATAGAAAATGTGTGGACAGAACTTAAAAGCATGTGCGAGCAAGGAGCCCTACAAACCTGATTCAGTTACACCAGCTCTGTCAGGAGGAATGGGCCAAAATTCACTCAATTTATTGTGAGAAGCTTGTGGAAGGCTACCCAAAACATTTGACCCAAGTTAAACAATTTAACGGCAATGCTACCAAATACTAATTGAGTGTATGTAAACTTCTTACAAAATGGGAATGTGATGAAAGAAATAAAAACTGAAATAAATCATTCTCTCTTCTATTATTCTGACATTTCACATTCTTAAAATAAAGTGGTGATCCTAACTGACCTAAGACAGAATTTTTACTAGGATTAAATGTGAGGAATTGTGAAAAACTGAGTTTAAATGTATTTGGCTAAGGTGTATGTAAACTTCCGATTTCAACTGTACATACTTATACATATATAGACATACATACATATAAATACATATACATATACACTAACGTTAAAAAGTTTGGGGTCACTTAGAAATGTCCTTGTTTTTGAAGGAAAAGCACATTTTTGGTCCATTAAAATAACATCAAATTGACCAAATTGTTAATGTTGTAAATGACTATTGTAGCTGGAAAAGGCAGATTTTTTAATGGAATACCTACATAGGCGTACAGAGGCCCATTTTCAGCAACCATCTGTGTTCCAATTGCATGTTGTGTTAGTTATTCCAAGTTGATCATTTTAGAAGGCTAATTGATCATTAGAAAACCCTTTTACAATTATGTTAGCACAGCTGAAAACTGTTCTGATAAAAGAAGCAATAAAACCGGCCTTCTTTAGACTAGTTGAGTATCTGGAGCATCAGCATTTGTGGGTTTGATTACAGGCTCAAAATGGCCAGAAACAAAGAACTTTCTTCTGAATCTCGTCAGTCTATTCTTGTTCTGAGAAATGAAGGCTATTCCATGCGAGAAATTGCCAAGAAACTGAAGACCTCGTACAACGCTGTGTACTACTCCCTTCACAGAACAGCGCAAACATTCTCTAACCAGAATAGAGAGAGGAGTGGGAGGCTCCGGTGCACAACTGAGCAAGAGGACAAGCACATTAATGTGTATAGTTTGAGACAGACGCCTCACAAGTCCTCAACTGGCAGCTTCATTAAATAGTACCCGCAAAACACCAGTCTCAACGTCAGTGAAGAGGCGACTCCAGGATGCTGGTCCTCTAGGCAGAGTTCCTCTGTCCAGTGTCTGTGTTCTTTAGACCATCTTAATCATCTATTTTTATTGGCCAGTCTGAGATGGATTTTTCTTTGCCACTTTGCCTAGAAGGCCAGCATCCCGGAGTCGCCATTTCACTGTTGACGTTGAGACTGGTGTTTTGCTGGTGGGGGGGGGTTGGGGGGCCTCACGGCCTACAGCTTGTTGGCATCGAGGGTTTAAATGCGTTCCACCTTGCGCATGAAACCCTTTCACTGGTGATGTATAGATCTATAGTATGTTGCGCATTGATGCACACAGTGTCAGGAAGATGAGTAACCACAGTGGTTTGGAAGTTAGCATGTATTAAATTACTCCTCTCTATGGCATTAGCAGAAGACATTCATCAAGAGCATTACATAGCTGACTATAAGGGCACAAGGCGAGACCCAGATGCAGACACGGGAGGCAGATGGTTTGAGTCTTTGATATTTATTGATAATCCAAAAGGGGTAGGCAAGAGAACGGTCGTGGACAGGCAAAAGGTCAAAACCAGTTCAGAGTCCAGGAGGTACAGTATGGCAGACAGGCTCAAGGTCAGGGCAGGCAGAATGGTCAGGCAGGCAGGTACAGAGTCCAGAAAACAGGCAAGGGTCAAAACCAGGAGGACTAGCGAAAGAGAATAGACAAGGCTGGCGCACGGGAAAACCACGCTGGTTGACTTGGAACATACAAGTCGAACTGGCACAGACAGACAGAAAACACAGGTATAAATACCCAGGGGATAATGGGGAAGATGGGTGACACCTGGAGGTGGGAGAGACAAACACAAGGACAGGTGAAACAGATCAGGGTTTTACACTGACCTAAGTTGCACAGTGCCTTCAGAAAGTATTCACACCCCTTGACTCCACATTTTGTTACAGCCTGAATTAAAAAATATATAATTTTGGATTTTGTGTTACTGGCACAATACCCCATAATGTCAACGTGGAATTTTGTTTTTAAAAATGTTTACAAATTAATAAAAATGGAAATTTGAAATCTCTTGAGTCAATAACTATTCAATGCCTTTATGGCCCCTTCATGGCAAGTCTAAATAAGTTCAGGAGTAAACATGTGCTTAACAAGTCACATAATAAGTTGCATGGACTCCCTATGTGTGCAATAATAGTGTTTAACATGATTTCGAATGACTGCTTCCTCTATGTAAAGCAGTGAATTTCAAACACAGATTCAACCACAAAAACCAGTGAGGTTTTCCAATGTCGTCACAAAGAAGGGCACCTATTGGTAGATTGGTAAAAAAAAGACATTGAATATCCCTTTGAGCTTGGTGAAGTTATTCATTACACTTTGGAGATGGTGTATCAATACACTCAGTCAGTACAAAGATACATTTGTCCTTCCTAACCACTCAGGGATTTCACCATGAGGCCAATGGTGACTTTAAAACAGTTACAGAGTTTAATACCTGTTATATGAGAATACTGAGGATGGATCAACAACATTGTAGTTACTTCAGGAATTTCTCTGGCCAGGAGGAATGAGAGGAGAGAGAAAATAAATCAGAAGGCGGCAGACTGAACACAGCTGTGCAGATTGCCTCAAGACAAAAACATTATATTCAATATCTGCAAGTTAGACTAAATACTTGCACGTTACAAACTTGTGAGTAATAACTTCAATCTGGCTAACACCACAAAACAAATCATAAGGCAAGAGAAATGCATCGACTAATATTACGAAAACAGGTAACACCAAACATGGCGGAGGTTAAACAAGGAGAACCAATCTCCAAAAGAAAACGTGACTCCTCGACGGATACAGACGATTTATGCTTCTTACCACAGGAATGGTGAGGGTGGAAACCGATCTGTTAAAATCAATAAATGGCAAACTGGGCATACTTGAATTAGTCAATAAAGATATAAAGGAGTTGGAAGGCGAGCCTCGAGATGAGGGATGAAATAGCTGCGACAATGGAGAAAGAAACAAATATGTCAGGACCGACACTGGAGAAGAGAAGCAGGTACGGCGAGTTGAACGTTTAATGTGGAACAGACAACAAACAGGACGGAGCCAGCGTCAGAACGGGGTATACAAAGACAAACCAACATTAATTCTGAAGCAGGGAACAGAGCTGGGGAACAGACAGATATAGGGGAGGTAATGACACAGGTGATTGAGTCCAGGTGAGCCCAATAATTGCTGATGACAAAACAAGCTAAAAGTGACAATCAATAAGATTCAAACGGATGTTAAAAAGGAGAATATCTTTCTGAGAGAAGCCTTACTTGACATACAGACTACTGGTAACCAAGAAAAATAAGGCAGTTCCTAAAAATGTGGTGAAGGAATTCTTTCTTACAACGCTTCAGATCCCATGCGAAGCTGTCAACAAAATCCAACTTGAACTTGTACACCGTTTCAGACAAAGAAGACAGAGATATGAGTGGCCAATTGTTGCCAAATTCACTTTCCTTAAAGATAAATAATGGTTAAAAGCCTGGATGAAAGACTCGCTGGCATGAAAATAGGCATGAATGATCAGTTCCAGAAGGAAATTGCAAAACGGGGCAAAGTTCTGTACGCAATCTTCAAGGAGAATAGATTAAAAGGGAAACGTGTAGCTCTCGTTGTCGATAAACTGTATATTGATAACCAACTGTTCAGAGACACAAAGACTACTCCATGGCTATTCTAAATATTACAAAGTTCTCATAGAGGAGTCAAATAATGGAACACCCAATACTAGCCAGGGTAGAAAAGCAATAAAATACAACAATTGTTGAATAAATAAACTACAATTGCACTATACCATTCTAGATAGAGATTGTTGGAAAATAACTAGCGTTAGACTTTCCATTTATAGTATTTTAAAAATTGATAAAACAGCATTAGAAGAAAGGATAATTAGAGAAATTATACATTTTCAAATATAAATAACTGGAACACTAAAGTACTCAATCAACATGGTGGAGATGAAACACAGCAAACAGAGGACATAGAAGACACGGTATGTGGGTGTATTGTGATGGAAGGTAGGGTGTGTGTTTTTGGGTTTAGAAAAGTGGGGAGTTAAGTGACTGAAAAAGACAAACGGTTGCAAAACCAGGAGCCTGTGTGTGTTTGTTAGCAGCGGTTGTGAGAGAGAGCTTTCAATTTTGTGCAGATATGGGATATACATTTTAAAATAAATTATAAATATAGTTTATTTATTTGTTGTCCTATCATGATGGAACGGTCCCCAACACTATACCATAGACACCCACCTGAGAGACCCATGCACTAAGGAGAAGTCCTTATCTGTTTCATGGGGCCTACTGTAAGTAGCCGATACGCAGCCAAATCAGAAAAATGAATGTTGTCCTAGACCTACTAAAGCAGCACCACCCCCTCAAGATTCTGAGCCTGCCTGGCAGGGTTGCTCCTACAAAGCCAAAGAACCCATATGGGAGAGCATAATATACAGTACAAGGAAATTATCAAAGCTGCTAATGAGAAACTTGACGACCTTGTATCTAGCCTGTGGGGAATCCAGTGGGGTGCTCCCACCCAGATAGTGGCAGTGCTGGCAACTCTAACTAAAGTAACCCATGGGGAGGGGGTCACACTCAGACAATCAGAGGGGGGGCATATTATTGTGGCCCTGGTGGCACAAAATAATCAAAGGTCTGACAGCAGAGTTTCTTGGGATAATAGTCACAACGGGGGACCAGCTTGGGTGTGTTTCAGAGGAAGGGGGTGTATCTGATCTCCATCACCTAGGACTTGACAATGGTTAATCAAATCTCAACATTTTTGCACATTTTTGCTCAATTTTGCATATCTTCTCAAACAGCTGCAACTGTATATGCATTCGTAAATCAAGTCCTTTCTTGAGTTGGGCCCAGGGATGGAACAACTGTTGAGCATCTGAGCTTATGGTTGTTTGTGGGGGAAGGGGTTGAGTTTGTATCAGTGTGTGTGTGTGTGTGTGTGTGTGTGTGTGTGTGTGTGTGTGTGTGTGTGTGTGTGTGTGTGTGTGTGTGTGTGTGTGTGTGTGTGTGTGTGTGTGTGTATCCCACATCTGTTGCTAGGGGGTAATGATGTTGGGGACAATATAGGATGAATCACAATAATTGTTTGCTAAAATAATAATTGCTTGCCAAAAATGTAATTTTGTAATGGCAATCCTGGTTGTAGAGTACCAGTCAAAAGTTTGGACACAGCTACTCATTCCAGGGTTTTTCTTTATTTTTACTATTTTCTACATTGCTGAATAATAGTGAAGACACCTGTTAATTGAAATGCATTCCAGGTGACTGCCTCATGAAGCTGGTTGAGAGAATGCCAAGAGTGTGCAAAGTTGTCATCAAGGCAACAGGTGGCTACAATGAAGAATCTAAAATATATTTTGATTTGTTTAACACTTTTTGGTTACTACATGATTGCATACGTGTTATTTCATAGTTGTGATGTCTTCTCTATTATTCTACAATGTAGAAAATAGTAAAAATAAAGAAAAACCCTTGAATGAGTAGGTGTGTCCAAACGTTTGACTGCTACTGTATATGGCTGTGTAACCTGTATGAAATAGACTTGGCTAAATCAACGATTAACATCAGTATATCATTGTATATGCAGTTTAAAGATTATATATTACAAAGACAAATAATTAATACAGTGCATTGGAAAGTATTCAGACCCCTTCACTTTCTCCACATTCTGTTACATTACAGCCTTATTCTAAAATTGATGAAATTGTTTTCATTCCTCATCAATCTACACACAATACCCAATAATGACAAAGCAATAACAAGTTTTTAGACATTTTTGCAAATATATTAAATATAAAAAAACAGAAATATCGCATTTACATAAGTATTCAGACCCTTTACTTTGTTGAAGCACCTTTGGCAGCGATTACAGCCTCGAGTCTTCTTGGGTATGACGCTACAAGCTTGGCACACCTGTAATTATTTATTTTTTTACCCATTTTTCTACACAATTTCATGGTATCCAATTGGTAGTTACAGTCTTGTCTCCACACTGCAATTCCCGTATGGACTCAGGGAGGCGAAGTTCGAGAACACATTTTCAGCCAAGAGCCAATCACATCCTCTTGCAGCCTGCCGAACATCATCTTTGATATGTCAATGCCATATTTGATTGTCATATTTTATTTTTTGTCCTCCAAAACACAACCAAGCCACACTGCTTCTTGACACAATACCCACTTAACCCGGAAGCCAGCTGCACCAATGTGTCAGAGAGGAAACGCCATACACCTGGCGACCGTGTCAGCGTGTACTGCACCCGGCCCGCCACAGGAGTCACTAGTGTGCAATGGGACAAGGACATCCCTGCAGGCCAAACCCTCCCTTAACCCAGACAACGCTGGGCCAATAATGCACCGGCCCATGGGTCTCCCGGTCGCAGCCGGCTGCGACAGAGCCTGGACTCGAACCCAGAATCTCTAGTGGCACAGCTAGCACTGCGATGCAGTGCCTTAGACCACTGCACCACTCGGGAGGCCCACGGCACACCTGTATTTGGGGAGTTTCTTCCATTCTTCTCTGCAGATCCTCTAAAGCTCTGTCAGGTTGGATGGGGAGTGTTGCTGCACAGCTATTTTCAGGTCTCTCCAGAGATGTTCGATCGGGTTCAAGTCCGGGCTCTAGCTGGGCCACTCAAGGACATTCAGAGACTTGTCCCAAAGCCACTCCTGCGTTGTCTTGGCTGTGTGCTTAGGGTCGGTGTCCTGTTGGAAGGTGAAACTTCAGCCCAGTCTGAGGTCCTGAGCACTCTGGAGCAGGTTTTCATCAAGGATCTCTCTGTACTTTGCTTGGTTATTCTTTCCCTCGATCCTGATTAGTCTCATAGTCCATACCTCACCGTAGGGATGGTGCCAGGTTTCCTCCAGACGTGACGTTTGGCATTCAGGCCAAAGAGTTCAATCTTGGTTTCATTAGACCAGAGAATCTTGTTTCCCATGGTCTGAGAGTCCTTTAAGTGCCTTTTGGCAAACTCCAAGCTCGCTGTCATGTGCCTTTTAATGAGGAGTGGCTTCCATCTGGCCACTCTACCAGAAAGGCCTGATTGGTGAAGTGCTGCAGAGATGGTTGTCCTTCTGGAAGGTTCTCCCATCTCCGGAGAGGAACTCTGGTGCTCTATCAGAGTGACCATAGGGTTCTTGGTCACCTCCCTGACCAAGGCCCTTCTCTCCCAATTGCTCAGTTTGTCCAGGAGGCCAAATCTAGTCTTGGTGGGTCCAAATTTCTTCCATTTAGGAATGATGGAGGCCACTGTGTTCTTGGGGACCTTCAATGCCCCAGATCTGAGCCTCGACACAATCCTGTCTTGGAGCTCTACAGACAATTCCTTCGACCTCATGGCTTGGTTTTGCTCTGACATGCACTTTCAACTGTGGGACCTTATATAGACAGGTGTGTGCCTTTCCAAATCATGTCCAATCAATTTAATTTACCACAGGTGGACTCCAAGTTCTAGAAACTGGTTGAATACTTTCTGAATGCACTGTGCTAGCAGCAAGGTCATGTATAACACAATTCTAGATATCAGACAATCATTGTACTTTATCTCATTCGCTAAATGAAATATCTAGCTACATCCCACTGGAAAAAAATCAACTATAACATCAAAGGCAGACTACATTAATTCACAAATATCTGGCATTCCCATATCCATTTAATGGCATTAAGAGCAAATCAATAATAATAATTGAAATGTTTATATTAAGTTTTATTTTAGTTTTTTTCTATTTTGGGTTGTTTGGTTGTTTGTCTGTATACATTGTTGTATTCTCCTACACTACGTAAACCTTTTCGCATTGATCATGTGTGGTCTGAAATGACACAACTCATGGGGAGGAGGGGAAAAAGAAAAATGTATATTATTTACGCAATTCATTGTAATGTGATAGGGTTAGGACCCTAATATATTTGCAGGGTTGGATGGATTACTTGGAGAAATGTAATCAGTTACTGACTACAGAGTACATGACAATAAAATGAATTAGTAACATAGTCCAATGGATTACTCAAAATGAGTAATGTAATGATTACTTTTGGATTGCTTCCTTGGTCAGCCAGCATCAGCCTCATCAGTTTATGCTGCAGACTGATCAGTTCCTCTCTAACTCTGTCCACCCAACCCCCTCAGCATCCTTGAGCGAGTGCTGGCTCAGCTGCATCTTCTTTATGAAATGGAAAGATGCGTATCGCAACTCTCATTGTTTGATTGTGGAATTATAGCCCTGCTACACGAGCTACCAAGCAGTAAAAGAGGAAATGGTGAGAAAGTTACAAACGCACAAATATCATACCCCCCAAAACAATTCTAACCTCCCCTGTAATGGTGAGATATTGAGGATATGATATTTGTGTGTCTGTAACTTTCTCACTCATCATTATTGACAATTATTTTAGGACTATCCGTAATCATTGTAGCAGCCAAATGAATGTAGGCATTTTTAGACACGTATTATATTCTTATTTATAATATAACCTCTTTGGCCACGCACACCAGTGAAGACAGACCTCTTTGGCCACGCACACCAGTGAAGATAGAGCTCTTTGGCCACGCACACCAGTGAAGATGACCTCTTTGGCCACGCACACCAGTGAAGATAGACCTCTTTGGCCACGGACACCAGTGAAGATAGAGCTCTTTGGCCACGCACACCAGTGAAGATAGACCTCTTTGGCCACGCACACCAGTGAAGATAGACCTCTTTGGCCACGCACACCAGTGAAGATAGACCTCTTTGGCCACGCACACCAGTGAAGATAGACCTCTTTGGCCACGTACACCAGTCTTCCCTGTGGCTCAGTTGGTAGAGCATGGTGTTTGCAACGCCAGCATGGTGTGTGCAACGCCAGGGTTGTGGGTTCAATTCCCACGGGGGGGCAGTACAAGAAAAAATGCATGAAATGTATGCATTCACTACTGTAAGTTGCTCTGGATAAGAGCGTCTACTAAAATGTAAATGTAAGATCGATCTCTTTGGCCATGTACACCAGTGAAGATAGACCTCTTTGGCCATGTACACCAGTGAAGATAGACCTCTATGGCCATGCACACCAGTGAAGATCGACCTCTTTGGCCACGCACACCAGTGAAGATCGACCTCTTTGGCCACGCACACCAGTGAAGATAGACCTCTTTGGCCACACACACCAGTGAAGATCGACCTCTTTGGCCACGCACACCAGTGAAGATAGACCTCTTTGGCCACACACACCAGTGAAGATAGACCTCTTTGGCCACGCACACCAGTTGTGGGTTTGGCGTCGAAATGAGAATGCATAAGCATCAAAGAACCCAACACTTTTATTAGTATAAAATAATATAATTTCCCTCTTTTTTTTACAATAAAGCTCAATATTTGTATAAAAGATTTTTGCTCATCTTTTATTAAGTGTGCCAATAATGGACCCAACTGTATACCATTCAGTCTTTATAATACCTGAGCAACCTCCCAACATCAGAGGAAATCCTTTTGAGGTTATGTCTAAAAGAAAATACAGAATTCCCTCCCTGATTACGTTCCCTTCGTGGAAGTCCGATAAGCAAAACACCATTAAAAAAACATTAGGATTGTTAATAGCTTCCTGTCCTGAGCAGGCACACCGAACTCCCTTTTCGCAAAAGCATGAGGAGGATGTTTTGTAAACAAATGGTAAGAGGAGCGCCAGAAGGAAATCTTTGGGACATCAAATAATCCAAGAGGTGAAAAAAGTCATTATTTATTTGAAGGTTGATATTTGAATGAAAGTGCCCATCTGAATGACACATGGTGGATGAGTTGCTACAAATAAATAAAACATAGCATCTTGATAGTGTCGCTCTTTTCTATATATTTTGGATGTTCCAAAAACGGACAATAGTAAGAGTGCAGTGAATAGCACTCACTCGTCATTTCCATTTATATTTTTGGTTAGTTTGTTTTGGTCCACCCAGAGGAGGGAATGGGGTGAACCAGGCTCTGGAAATGAAATCATTTTTGGAATGTAATAATTCGCTTTTTAGGGCAAATTCAAGGATTTTACATTGGTGAGTTCCCATAGTGACTTTTTTCCATCTCCACCCCTGGTCCAGTCTATGTGGTCTCTGGCAATTACATAACAGTTTCAGTACTGTCTGGGTCTGGGTCAGCGCAGTCTGCAGTGCACTGAGATGAACCCTCATTAAGCGCTAGCCTGTGAATGTGATTTGGAACCTAATGTTACTGTCGCCATGAGTTGAATGGAACTATGGAAGCCTTTGAGGGAGACTTCTGTGTTCCAGCCATCTTATTGATGTGGGGTGCATCTCAAATAGCATCCTGTTTATATAGTGCAGTACTTTTAGGGGCTCTGGTCAAAAGTAGTGCACAAAATAGGAAATAGGGTGCCATTTCAGACGCAGCTGTGGTCTCTGTATCTGAAAGTTCTGTACACTGTGAAACGTCATGACTGGGCATCACATTCAGCAAAGCTCCTGAGATTCTGAATGATCTGACGTGAGGTATTTTTAGAAAGGTTCTTTCTGCTTTTATGATCAAGAGGATCCACTCCATTCATTCAGGTCTTTTGTCTCCGTCTGTTTCACACGCTTGGAGCTAAATTCCTGTCCTGTCAGTGCATAACCACCGTGATGAATGGCCAAACTTACCCTTAAATTGGACTCTCAAAATACCACTTTTCAAAGTAAATCTGTATTTAGATTTGATATTTTTTTCTATACATCATTATTCAAATAGTTTATTTGTCAAACTTATTCTTACATGAGTTTATATTGTCCTTTAAAAGAAAAGGTTGACCATGACTGGACTCTCAGTAGATCATTTTGTTTGCTCTGACACAAGAACTGTGGGGTGTTGCAGGAATTTCTCTTTGAGCACAAAATTCCTCCCAACCAAATTTCTATGAACCAATTAAATAGGTTTGAGCAATTAGCAAAATGAGTTCCTCCACTGTCACAATATGTTTAATGGGTCAGTGAGTGTCACTGTGTTGTTGCCTATCCCACAACCCCTAACCCCTCAATATGTTAGTTCAGTCATCATCTCAAAAAAACATCTCACCAGTAGTCAGATCATGGTTTGACACCATCTTTGTTTTGTTACAAACAACATAAAGCTTCAAAAGGAGCATCCTGGTCAGTAAAGTGCTACCAAGACCCAATTGTTTGGATTTGCTGTGATAAAAAGCCTTAAAAAAATATGTCAGTTGAAATCAATCACTCCTAAATGTTCCGTATGTTTCCTGTACGTGGCTATATGCTAAATGTATGTTTTTCGAAGCATTCTGCACATTCTTACCCAAATGATTTGACTCCTCACAATTGAATATGCCATACCTTGTGCAACTGTTTAAATTATCGTTCTTAATCGTAACGTTTATTTTGACATTTGATCAACTAAAAGGACTCTATATTATGAAGTGGTTCTGACCAAATGCTGTTTACTTTGCACAGTGCATTGGAGCTGCTGGTACGATATCTGTCATCATACATACTGTACATATGGTGTCATTGGTGATGCCAGGTTTGACAAGGTGGCTGATTGGTTGCGATGAACCAGAAGATTGGACTCCCTCACTATCCAGACATAAAACCCAGAGTAGCAAACACAACTTTATTTGGGAATAGTGCCTGTTCAAAAATAGTAGACGGCATAATGTCTGCTACCCGTAGCTCTTTGGCCTAGGAAAAACTTACGCTCAGAAGAAAAATGATCATCTTTCCAGAAGTCCATTCCATATTTTTATGTTCAATGTCAGGAAAAGTAATTAACTGCTGCACGTCAACGGCACTTGGCCAATGTCATCAAATTGCTTCAAATGATGAAATTCATGAGTTATAGCCAAGGTAATGTTGTTCTGTGCACTGATCATTCATGTACGCTTAACACTCACAATTAGTCCATATTTACCACCTAAAACAAATTCAAATGGACTCTTTATTCAATGGTTTTAACCCTCAAACTGCCAACATTTTTTACATACATGGATTACCAACTGGGTTCATTTTGACCCCAAGAGCAAACTATTGGAAAAAGCAACAATCATAACTTTATGTAATTAATGCACAATTTTTCAATGCAAACTGTTCATTTATATATTCTGCAAATTAAAATATAGGCCTACATGTTTCCCTTATATAATGTGCAGATTTTCTTTTCAAAGTACAATCAACATTAGCAGTAAAAAGCTGATTTATTTCATTTTGAAGTAAATATTAATTTGTCATATTTATGTGGAAAAACAATTGCCATTTAAAGGGGCAGTACACCAAAACATTTGAATATACCAAATGTATTGACAAAAAGTGATTCATCCATTGATCCTGAGAGAGAATGACCAAAAAGAAGGCTTAGTTTTTCTTTATTTACTTCAAATTAAATTTTATTGGTCACATACACATTGTTAGCAGATGTTATTGCGAGTGTAGCGAAATGCTTATGCTCCTAGATCCGACAGTGCAACAGTATCTAACAGGTAATATCTAACAATTCCACAACAAAACCTAATATCTAACAAATTCCACAACAAAACCTAATACACACAATCTAGTAAAGGAATGGGATGAGAATATATAAATATATGGATGAGCAGTGACAGAGCGGCTAAGATGCAATAGATAGTGTGGGTATACAGTATATACATATTAGATAAGTAATGAGAGATATGTAAACATTCTTAAAGTGGCATTATTAAAGTGACTAGTGTTCCATTTACTCTCCTTCCAGACTCACATTAAACATCTCCAATCCAAAATTAAATCTAGAATCGGCTTCCTATTTCGCAACAAAGCCTTCTTCACTCATGCCGCCAAACATACCCTCGTAAAACTGACTATCCTACCGATCCTTGACTTTGGCGATGTCATTTACAAAATAGCCCCCAACACTCTACTCAGCAAACTGGATGTAGTCTATCACAGTGCCATCCGTTTTATCACCAAAACTGCGACCTGTATGCTCTCATTGGCTGGCCCTCACTACATATCCATCGTCAAACCCACTGGCTCCAGGTCATCTATAAGTCTTTGCTAGGTAAAGCCCCGCCTTATCTCAGCTCACTGGTCACCATAGTAACACCCACCCTTAGCATGTGCTCCAGCAGGTATATTGCACTAGTCATCCCCAAAGCCAACACTTACTTTGGCCGCCTTTCCTTCCAGTTCTCTGCTGACAATGACTGGAACGAATTGCAAAACTCTCTGAAGCTGGAGTCTTATATCTCCCTCTCTAACTTTAAGCATCAGCTGTCTGAGCAGCTTACCGATCACTGTACCTGTACACAGCCAATCTGTAAATAGCACACCCAACTACCTCATCCCCATATTATTACTTATCCTCTTGCTCTTTTGCACCCCAGTATCTCTACTTGCACATCATCATCATCTGCACATCTATCACTCTATCATATTAATACTAAATTGTAATTATTTTCGCCTCTTGGGCCTATTTATTGCCTACCTCCCTACTCTTCTACATTTGCACACACTGTACATAGATTTTTCTATTTTTCTTTTATTTTGTGTTATTGACAGTATGTTTGTTTATGTGTAACTCTGTGTTGTTGTTTTTGTCGCACTGCTTTGCTTTATCTTGGCCAGGTCGCAGTTGTAAATGAGAACTTGTTCTCAACTGGCCTACCTGGTTAAATAAAGGTGAAATAAAAAAAATATTAAAGTGGCCAATGATATTAAGTCTGTAGGGAGGGCAGCCGCCTCTCTGTGTTAGTGATGGCTGTTTAACAATCTGATGGCTTTGAGATAGAAGCTGTTTTTCAATCTCTCTGTCCCAGCTTTGATGCACCTGTACTGACCTCGCCTTCTGGATGGTAGCGGGGTGAACAGGCAGTGGCTCGGCTGGTTATTGCACTTGATGATCATTTTTGCCTTCCTGTGACATTTTGCCTCCGGTGATGCGTTGTGCAGACCGCACCACCCTCTGGAGAGCCCTGCGGTTGTGGGCGATGCAGTTGCCGTACCAGGCAGTGATACAGCCCGACAGGATGCTCTCAATTGTGCACCTGTAAAAGTTAGTAACGGTTTTCGGTGACAAGAAACATTTTTTCAGCCTCCTGAGGTTGATCAGGCGCTGTTGCGCCTTCTTCACCACACTGTCTGTGCGTGTGGACTAATTCAGTTTGTTGGTGATATGTATACCGAGGAACTTAAAATGTTTCACTGTCTCCACTGCTGTCCCGTCGAGGTAGATAGGGTGGTGCTCCCTTTGCTGTTTCCTGAAGTCCACAATCATCTCTTTTGTTTTGCTTACATTGAGTGAGAGGATATTTTCCTGACACCACTCCGAGTGCTCTCACTTCCTCCCTGTAGGCTGTCTCGTCGTTGTTGGTAATCAAGCCTGTTGTGTTATCTGCAAACTTGATGATTGAGTTGGAGGCGTGCATGGCCACGCAGTCGTAGGTGAACAGGGAGTACAGGAGGGGGCTGAGAACGCACCCTTGTGGAGCCACAGTTTTGAGGATCAGCGGAGTGGAGATGTTGTTTCCTACCTTCACCGCCTGGGGGCGGCCTGTCAGGAAGTCCAGGACCCAGTTGCACAGGGCGGGGTCAAGACCTAGGGACTTAAACTTAATGATGAGTTTGGAGGGTACTATGGTGTTGAATGCTGAGCTGTAGTCAATGAACAGCATTCTTACATAGGTATTCCTCTTGTCCAGATGGGATAGGGCAGTGTGCAGTGATGGCCATTGCATCGTCTGTGGACCTATTGGGGCGCTAAGCAAATTGAAGTGGGTCTAGGGTGACAGGTAGGGTGGAGGTGATATGATCCTTGACTAGTCTCTCAAAGCATTTCATGATGACAGAAGTGAGTGCTACGGGGAGATAGTCATTTAGTTCAGTTACCTTGGCTTTCTTGGGAACAGGAACAATGGTGGCCATCTTGCTGACTGTGGCCTCACAGTCAGCATCAGCATCGCTGCTAGTAAAACAATGGGAGTGGTAGCATGCCCCAAAAAAGCATGGCCAAATCCTCAAATGTCACTTCAAACCAAATGTTATAGCAACCAAAATACCATAACAAGTTGCACATACAGTGGGAAGAAAAAGTATGTGAACCCTTAGAATTACTTAGATTTCTGCATAAATTGGTCATAAAATGTTATCTGATCTTCATCTAAGTCACAACAATAGACAAACACAGTCTGCTTAAACTAATAACACACAAACAATCATAATTTTTCATGTTTTTTTAACACACCACATAAACATTCACAGTGCAGGTTGGAAAAAGTATGTGAACCCTTGGATTTAATAACTGGTTGACCCTCCTTTGGCAGCAATAACCTCAACCAAACATTTTCTGTAGTTGAGGATCAGACCTGCACAACTGTCAGGAGGAATTTTGGACCAGTCATCTTTACAAAACTGTTTCAGTTCCACAATATTCTTGGGATGTCTGATGTGAACAGCTCTCTTGAGGTCATGCCACAGCATCTCAATCGGGTTGAGGTCAGGACTGACTGGGCCACTCCAGAAGGCGTATTTTCTTCTGTTCAAGCCATTCTGTTGTTGATTTACTTCTGTCTTTTGGGTTGCTGTCCTGTTGCTGTCCTGTTGCATCACCTAACTTCTGTTGAGCTTCAATTGGCGCACAGATAAACTTGGGGAAATGATTTTTCCATCGATGATAGCAAGCTGTCCAGGCCCTGAGGCAGCAAAGCAGCCCAAACCATGATGCTCCCTGAGGTTTTGATGTTGGTGTGCTGTGCCTTTTTTTTCTCCACACATAGTGTTGTGTGTTCCTTCCATACAACACAACTTTAGTTTAATCTGTCCACAGAATGTTCTGCCAGTAGCGCTGTGGAACATCCACGTGCTCTTTTGCAAACTTCAGACAGGCAGCAATGGTTTTTTTGGACAGCAGTGGTTTCTTCTGTGGTGTCCTCCCATGGACACCATTCTTGTTTAGTGTTTTACGTATTGTAGACTCGTCAACAGAGATAGCATCTTCCAGAGATTTCTGTAAGTCTTTAACTGACACTCTAGGATTCTTCTTCACCTCATTGATCATTCTGCACTGTGCTCTTGCAGTCATCTTTGCAGGACGGCCACTCCTAGGGAGAGTAGCAACAGTGATGAAATTTCTCCATTTATTGAACATTTTTCTTACCATGAACTGACTTTTAGAGATACTTTTTGTAATCCTTTCCAGCTTCATGCAAGGCAACAATTCTTAATCTTAGGTCTTCTGAGATCTCATTTGTTCGAGGCATGGTTCACATCAGGTAATGCTTCTTGTGAATAGGAAACTCACATTTTGTGTGTTTTTTTATGGGGCAGGGCAGCTATAACCAAAATCTCCAATCTCATCTCATTGATTCGACTCTAGGTTAGTTGACTCCAGACTCCAATTAGCTTTTGGAGAAGTCATTAGCCTAGGGGTTCACATACTTTCCCCAACCTACACTGTGAATGTTTAAATTATGTATTCAATATAGACAAGAAAAATACAATAATTTGTGTGTTATTACTTTGAGCACACTGTGTTTGTCTATTGTTGTGACTTAGACCAGATCACATTTTATTTAAAATTTATGCAGAAATCCTGGTAATTCCAAAAGGTTTACATACAGTGGCAAGAAAAAGTATCTAAGGTCATTTTTATTTTGTATATGGTCATAAGATCACTCCAACAGGTCCCCCTCCACTCTCTGAGGACATGTATAACTTAATATTATGTCTCAGGAGAAACCTGGATTCCAATAAATCTTTTTTTTCTTCTCCAGCAGGTGGTCAATGAGAGAGTGTCGAATTTGGTTAACAAAAACATTTATGAATTTGCTATGTGTGGCTTATTTGATCAAATAGAAGTTTTGTAATACTTAGATTGTTACGTGTGTACCGATATAAGTAAGACACGTGACATCCCGGCAACACTGAGAAAAAACACTTTCTATCAGATTTGTGCCTGTTGTTCCCACACATATCTGCCCACTCATTGGCTAGAATGGTCCCACCTGATATTGCCTTCTCCCGACAGTCTTCCATTTCTTACGAATGTTTTTAAATGGTTAGAGCGGCCACTTAAGTATCTGATCACTATAATGGATCTGTGATCATAGTGATTCAGGAGTATCATTAAAACAGGTTAATATGCCCCACCAACATTAGACAACTATACAGAAAGCCCTTAAATTGTATAAATAAGTAATAAAATCAATGATGAGAGAATAGTCTAATTAAATGACCACAGATATAGTGGCATAGCAGGAAGTTCTGAATGTCATGAACCAAGAGGCTGTGAGTTCAAATCCCAGGTGAGGACATTGAACAATAATTACGATATAAATAAACATGCACACTGTAATCACGTATGTTAAATACTGTGTGAAAACACTGTATGTTTAAAAACACTGTGTATGGGTATCCTTGCCAACAGAAAAGAAGAGCTGTGAATGGATCAGGGGTTCACCAATCAGGGGCTTGGAAACAGTAACAATGTGTAATGAAACATGTTTTTTGGGAGAACATTTATTTTGGATCTTCAGGCGACGTCCTGACAACTGATACACAGAAATGTTCTTTCAAAGTTCTCATGAAACATGTCTAGAACATTAGCATCTTACATTCTGAGAACATTGCAACCATATTCTGTGTGTTTGGTGGGATGTTGATGGAATATTCTTCTAACCCTCCGAAAACTGGACACATGGACTGATCGTGGACTACAGGAAAAGGTAAGCCAAACAGGCCCCCATTAACATCGGCGGGGCTGTAGTGGATTGGGTCGAGATTTTCAAGTTCCTTGGTGTCCACATCACCAACGAACTATCATGATCCAAACACACCAAGACAGTCGTGAAGAGAGTACGACAAGACCTCAAAAGTTCTACAGCTGCATCATTGAGAGCATCCTGACCGGTTGCATCACCGCCTGGTATGGCAACTGCTCGGCATCTGAGGGTAGTGCGTATGGCCCAGTACATCACTGAGGGCAAGCTTCCTACCATCCAGGACTTATATACTAGGCGCTGTCAGAGGAAGGCCCAAAAAATTCTCTAAAACGATGTTGGAGGTGGCTTATGGCAGAGAAATTAACATACAATTCACTAGCAACATCTCTGGTGGACATTCCTGCAGTCATTCTTGCACTCCCTCAAAACTTGAGACATCTGTGGCATTTATGTTGCGTGACAAAACTGCACATTGTAGATTGGCCTTTTATTGTACCCAGCACAAGGTGCACCTGTGTAATGCTCATGATGTTTAATCAGCTTCTTGATATGCCACACCTGTTAGGTGGATGGATTATCTTGGCAAAGGAGGAATGCTCACTAACAGGATGTAAACACATTTGTGCACAACATTTGAGAGAAATAAGATTTTTGTGCTTATAGAACATTTCTGGGATTTGAATTTCAGCTCATGAAACATGGGACCAACACTTCACATGTTGCATTTATATTTTTGTTCAGGGTGATATGATATGTTACTTTACGTTAGGTTACATTACCTCATACACTATAATACAAATTGTAGGATGTATAGTATGCTACGTCATTTCACCTGTTTAGTATGATATGCTTTGTTAGGTTGGGGTTAAGGTTAGGATTAGGAGTTGTGATAAAGTGTTAGGGGAAGGGTTAGTTAACATGTTGCAAAGTAACTAAAAAGCAGTAAGTTGTTCATTAGCTAAAATGCTAAAGTTGTCCATGATGAGATTCGAACATGCAATATTTGGGTTGCTAGACAATCGCGTTATTCCCCCCTTTCGGCTTTGCCTTAAGTAACCTATTGTCCATACCAAACGTAACACATCATACTAATTTCAGTATCCTGGATTTACATTTAAATGAAGACCTTGAAATGAATTTATGCCTACTAGAATTTGCCTACATTCAGCACCATGAGCTGTCCATTTCCGGCTGCTGCTTCAAGTTTCAGTAAGTTACTCGAATCTGTTTTATTGTGAGGTCAATAACTCTGATAAATATGCATCATGGGCAAGAAACATATTATGTTTAATAAAATCTATTACAGTAGTAGCAAGCTATCAAAGCTAACCTCCTCATATTCACTCTGTCCTTCTCAAACTGAACAGAAGATAGACTATGGACTAGTCCGCTCGCAAGATTAGGCCTAGTCAACAACAAAACCTTCAGAAGAAGCCTTTGACTCTCCTGCTGAACTGCCACCGTAGACCTACACAGCACAGCCATTGGTTAGACAGCACACAACGTTTTTGAACTGGAATGTCCATTGCGGTGTGTAGTGCAGCCTAGTTGTATTTCCACCATCGCTGCAGCTATCTCAGAAAGATAACGTTTCTCTGTGCCTCTCCGAGCATGCACTTCGTAGCCTATTGCCTATGGACCATTTGATTGAGACCACACAAAATAGCCTATAGGCGCACTTGATATTGAATCAGAGATTAGGGGCGGCATCGGGGCGGCAACTAATTCTAAAACGCTGAGAAATATAGACATTTCATCAATTGCAAATTACATGACCCTCCGCTGGACTAGACAAAAAAACTACTAAACCCTCCCCTTGACTGAAACTGAAAAAACACGACCCTCCCCCATTTTCTTCCAGGTAATCATTCTGTACATTTTTAACCATCTCTTAATTATATTTCACTGACACGTGTTGTTTCCATGTCTGTTCTTAGCAGACACCTTTGTATTGTATTGTGGTTAACTTTCAGAGGCCAGATGCAAAAAGAAAGGTTTATCTTTGTGTGCTGAAAAAGCTGTTTGTTGGCATTTCTTCATCTTGAAACAAAGTATTTTAATGCATTCTATTTGAACATCAAGCGCTGACAACATTGAGAAGAGCTGTGTGCCACAGACTTTACTGGCTTTCTTGTACTTGTGTGGTGTAGTTACATCTAATCTAAATCAATGGACACTGACCCAGCTAATAATTCTAGGGAGAGAGAATGTTTTTGTCATGTTACACGTAATGTTCCCCTGATGTTTGACTGTCCAGTTTTCCGTTAGTTAGGGGAACATTCCATCTATGTTAGCAAAAACCTCCTGAGAAACTTTTTTTTGCATGTTTTAGTGTCAAAGGTAGGAGAACATTCCCTTAACGTCAAGCAGAACTTGTCTAGAATGTGGTTGCTATGTTCTCAGAATATACAACATTAATGTTCTAGCGAAGTTTTATGGGACGTTGCAAGAACATTCATGTCAAATCAAATCAAATGGTATTTGTCACATGCTCCGAATACAACAGGTGTAGACCTTACCATGAAATGCTTACTTATAAGCCCTTAACCAACAATGCAGTTCAAGAAAAAGTTAAGAAAATATTTACTAAATAAACTAAAGTAAAAACAGTCAAATAAAAATGAAGTAACACAAAAATAATGAGGCTATATAGAGGAGGTACCGAGTCAATGTGCGGGGGTACATCTACATTTTAGTCATTTAGCAGACACTCTTATCCAGAGCGACTTACAGTAGTGAATGCATACATTTCATGAATTTTAATTTTTTCGTACTGGTCCCCCGTGGGAATCGAACCCACAACCCTGGCGTTGCAAACACCATGCTCTACCAACTGAGCTACAGGGAAGGCCGGTACAGGTCAGTCGAGTTATTTTGTACATGTAGGGATAAAGTGATTATGCACAGATAATAAACAGCGAGTAGCAGCAGTGTAAAAACAAAGTGGGGGGGGGGGGGGGTCAATGTAAATAGTCCGGGTGGCCATTTGATTAATTGTTCAGCAGTCTTATGGCTTG
Source organism: Salmo trutta (assembly GCF_901001165.1). NCBI lineage: Eukaryota > Metazoa > Chordata > Actinopteri > Salmoniformes > Salmonidae > Salmo > Salmo trutta. The sequence continues at coordinate 12,679,501 of NC_042987.1, read as the reverse complement.
GGGATAGAAGCTGTTAAGGAGCCTTTTGGTCCTAGATTTGGCGCCCAGGTACCGCTTGCCGTGCGGTAGCAGAGAAAACAGTCTATGACTTAGGTGACTGGAGTCAAGGAACTTGAAACTCTCGACCCGCTCCACTACAGCTCCGTCAATGTTAATGGGGGCCTGTTCAGCATGTCTTTTCCTGTAGTCCACGATCAGTCCATGTGTCCAGTTTTCCGAGGGTTATCAGGCAGATGGCAGGCAGCGTGTATGGTGTCATGTGGGCGAGCAGTTTAAAAATGTCAACGTTGTGAACTGAGTTCCCCATGGTGACGGTGGGGTTATGGTATGGGCAGGCATAAGCTATCGACAACAAACACAATTGCATTTTATCGATGGCGATTTGAATGCACAGAGATACCGTGACGAGATCCTGTGGCCTATTGTCGTGCCATTCATCCGCCGCCATCACCTCATGTTATAGCATGATAATGCACGGCCCCATGTCGCAAGGATCTGTACACAATTCCTGGAAGCTGAACATTTCCCAGTTCTTCTATGGCCTGTTCTTCCAACACTAGACATGTCACCCATTGAGCAAGTTTGGGATGCTCTGGATGGATGTGTACGAGGGCGTGTTCCAGTTCCCGCTATCAAAGCTTTGCACAGTCATTAAATAGAGGTGGGACAACATTCCACAGGCCACAATCAACAACCTGATCAACTCTATGTGAAGGAGATGTGTGGTTCTGCATGAGGAAAATGGTGGTCGCACCAGATACTGGTTTTCTGATCCACGCCCCTACCTTTTCCCAGTCCTGTATTCTCAGTCCTTGGGGCGGCAGGTAGCCTAGTGGATTGATTGTTTCAATGTCATTTGTCAACGTATTGTGACATGGAATCTATGTGGAAAATACATTTTCTATGTCATCATTGTAACAAATTTTAATTATAGGAAAAACCTTGTATAACTTACACTATATAGACAAAAGTATGTAGACACCCCTTTAAATTAGTGGATTTGGGTATTTCAGCCACACCCGTTCCTGACAGGTGTATAAAATTGAGCGCACAGCCATGCAATCTCCATACACAAACATTGGCAGTAGAATGGCCTTACTGAAGAGCTCAGTGACTTTCAACGTGGCACCGTCATAGGATGCCACCTTTCCGACAAGTCAGTTCGTCAAATTTATGCCTTGCAAGAGCTGCCCCGGTCAACTGTAAGTGCTGTTATTGTGAAGTGGAAACGTCTAGAAGCAACAACGGCTCAGCTGCGAAGTGGTAGGACACACAAGCACACGGAATGGGGCCGCCGAGTGCTGAAGCGAGTAGTGCGTAAAGAAATCGCCTATCCTCGGTTGCAACACTCACTGCCGAGTTCCAAACTGCCTCTGGAAGCAACGTCAGCACAAAACCTGTTCGTCGGGAGCCGCACACAAGCCAAAGATCACCATGTGCAATGCCAAGCATCGGTTGTAGTGGTGTAAAGCTTGCCGCCATTGGACTCCGGAACAGTGGAAACACGTTCTCGAGTGATGAATCCCACTTCACCATCTGGCAGTCCGACGGACAAATCTGGGTTTGGCGGATGTCAGGATAACGCTACCTGTCCAAATGCATAGTGCCAACTGTACAGTTTGGTGGAGGAGGAATAATGGTCTAGGGCTGTTTTTCATGGTTTGGACTGGGCCCATTTGTTCCAGTGAAGGGAAATCTTAACACTACAGTATACAATGACATTCTAGACGATTCTGTGTTTCCAACTTTGTGGCACCAGTTTGGGGGAGGCACTTCCCTGTTTCAGCATGACAATGCCCCCATGCACAAAGCGAGGTCCATACAGAAATGGTTGGTGTGGAAGAGATCGGTGTGGAAGAACTTGAATGGCCTGCACAGAGCCCTGATCTCAACCCCATCAAACACCTTTAGGATGAATTGGAACGCTGATCGCGAGCCAGACCTAATCGCTCAACATCAGTGCCGACCTCACTAATGCTGTTGTTGCTGAATGGAAGGAAGTCCCCACAGCAATGTAACAACATCTAGTAGAAAGCCTTCCCAGAAGAGTGGAGCAGCAAAGGGCGGATCAATTCAACGAGCAGGTCTCCACATACTTTTGGTCGTGTAGTATATATTGATTTTTTACTTGAAACAATGTCAAATTTTCAACGTTATATCTACTTTCAGAAGAAAAAACATTCAGCTTTTTTTTTTCTTACTGGAGAGTTGATCTATCTACAGTTACCTATTTGGTCTCCCATCCAGGGTTTTAACTAAGGCTAGTCATGCTTAGCTTTGATACTTTTCACTGACTACTACCAATGTGCTATCATGAGAATGATTATTATTCTTTAACTTGTTTTTTTGGTTGAGATGGAGACGTGAATCCAACATATCAGTTGTACATTTTTAGACAAACTAGATATTGAATTATGTTTGATTGTGAGCACAACCAAATATCAACCATCTTATTTTTGGATAGTTCCATCTGTCCCACTGACTAGGACTGGCTTTAATTTCCGTTTGTCTACAAATTAAGAACTGATATGTTGGATTCATGTCTCCATCTCAATCAAAAATTGAAGTTAAACCATAGGACTAAATCAAATCACTTTAAATGCACTTGATTTTATTTAGTCCTATTCTTTAAATGTTGATATTTGGTTGTGTTCTCAACCAAACACAATTAATTATGACTTCTGTAATACAGTAAATAGCCTAATGTTAAGGCTATCTTGCAAACTAATGTAACAGTATTTATTCAACCTTAAAATAATTAACACATCCATGGCCACATTTTGATGTTACTGTAACTATAAATGTATTATTATGCATGTTCAAGATAGCATGGAAAGGTCGTAGCTCTGTGGAAATCTTCACAATTGTTCTAATATATGCGCATAATCTCAAACGCATTGATCACTTGTACAATGTACTTTTAATGTAATCCAGGCCATTTGGGGTTTTTATTTTTATTTAACTAGGCAAGTCAGTTAAGAACAAATTCTTATTTACAATGACGGCCTCGGAACAGTGGGTTAAGTGCCTTGTTCAGGGGCAGAACAACAGATTTTTACCTTGTCAGCTCAGGGATTCAATCTAACAACCTTTCGGTTACTGGCCCCCACACTATTAGATGAATTGGTTGTGCTATTAGATGAAGTACAGTGATAATACATTAACTTAAATATCTGACACTGTATTCCCATTTGAACATTGGGCTAGATCAGTGGTGAAAAAAGTACCCAACTGTCATACTTGAGTAAAAGTAAAGATACCTTAATAGAAAATGACTCAAGTAAAAGTAAAGGTCACCCAGTAAAATTCTACTAAAGTAAAAGTCTAAAAGTATTTGGTTTAAAATATACTTACGTATCAAAAGTACAAGTATAAATCATTTCAAATTCCTTATATTAAGCAAATCAGATGGCACCATTTTCTTTTTTTTCTTTTTACGGAAAGCCAGGGGCACACTCCAACAATCAGACATCATTTACAAACAAAGCATGTGTGTTTAGTGAGTCCTCCAGATCAGAGGCAGTAGGGATGACCAGGGATGTTCAGTTGATAAGTGTGTGAATTTGACTATTTTCCTGTCCTGCTAAGCATTAAAAATGTAAAAAGTACTTTTGGGTGTCAAGGAAAATGTATGGAGTAAAAAGTACACATTTTTCTTAAAATGTAGTGAAGAAAAAGTAAAAGTAGTCCAAAATATTAATAGCAAAGTAAAGTAGAGATACCCTAATAAACTAAGTAGTACTTTAAAGTATTTTTACTTAAGTACTTTACACCATTGAGCTAGATCCCGGCTAGTCGACACTCGCATAGTGGTTGTTTTGGCGGTATCTGAGGCACTAGCGGTTCTGGGGGGGGGGGGGGGGGGCAGTGCCCCTGTGACAACAATTTTGGACCCCCTTGTGGCCCCCCTAAATGTGGAGTATGAAATTATTTTTACATAACTAATTTTTGCTATTGTTCTTTTTTACATCCGTTATTAGACAGTGGCAACGATGATGATTATGAACATGGTCTTTTGCCTGCTAATGCCTGCAATGCAGTGAAGAAAACGATATGACAACAATAACATCGAATGTAACTGGCCCCTCTAACAGTACAACTGGCCCCAGCTTGGCCCCACCCCCAGTTGAAATGGTCTAGAACCGCCACTGATCTGAGGTGGAACTGCTTTAGAACTGTCAAATCCACAAGCGGCTCCCGGCATTATACCTAAAGCGGACATTGCCATTGGCTGCACAGAGTCACATTATGAGAAATCCCATGCAGCCTTGTTTACAACCCACTGGGCACACATTGGTTTCCACATCATTTCAAGAAAATGACGAAGGAGGCATGGGTAGGCCTGGGTGGACCCCCCACCCACCAATTCATTTATGTCTTCATCCCCTGACCAACGTGGGACAGACATTGAGTTGACATCTTTGTCCAGTGTTAAGTTCGCACACTGGAATGTGAGCTCTAATCTACACCTCGATTAACCTGATAGGAATCCTCATTGTTTAGTTTAATGATTAAATTCACTTTTTCGTTCTGAACTTCTAACACGAGCGGGACGGGTGTTGCTTCGTGACAATGACCACACAAGCAGCCGCTCTGATTTGCCAGCTCTAAAGCAGTTACACCACTACATCCAAAAGTCCAAAGGAAAAAAGGAGGTAAGTGCAGCAGAGGGAGGGAGGAAAATGAGAGAGGGATAGAAGGAAGAGAAACAAGAGACGGATGGGAGGAGGGGAGAGAAAAATAGGGAGAGGGAGACTAGTAAAAGAGGGAGGGATTTCTCATTAATTCAGCAAGCCATTCCTTCTTACTTTTTTAGAACCTGCCCCCCTTTCATTATCAGGCCATATAAATGCAGCCTGTTGATGTTGTTTTTGAGTTCCACTGACACACCACACTACATCCCATCTCAGAGAGGACCACCATAGGCCCAGGTTGCAGCCAAGATGAGAGAATTCAAGAGCAAGGCTTTCTGGAGGGCCATACTGGCCGAGCTCGTGGGGATGACCATGTTCATATTCCTCAGCATCTCAGCTGCCATTGGGAACTCAAACAACACTTCTCCCGACCAGGAGGTGAAGGTTTCTCTGACTTTTGGTCTGGCCATCGCCACGCTGGCCCAGAGTTTGGGCCACATCAGTGGAGCCCACCTGAACCCAGCGGTGACACTGGGCATGCTCGCCAGCTGCCAGATCAGCGTGTTCAAGGGGGTGATGTACATCGTGGCTCAGATGCTAGGCTCTGCCTTGGCCAGTGGTATTGTCTATGGAACCCGGCCAGAGGGAAATGCTGCACTGGGGGTCAACGCTGTGAGTGGCACTTTTTGGTTCATGTTTTATATAATGCAAATTTGGATATATGTGGTTTATGTGTGTCCTTTTCAATTGAACAATTTACTGGTGTTTCAATAGAAATTTTGGCTTTCAATTCCATTTTATGGGAAGTGTTTGATCAATTAATATTGCATCTCTTAGTCGTTGGCCAAGAGTAATGCACATGAACCTGCATGCACTGCATTGATAAAAGAGTTGATTGAACTTAGTTGAATTATTTTTAAAGAGACTCAAATGGGGTGTTTAGAGTGTGCTTTGATGCACCGGCTGCAAATAGTTGGCAAACAGAATCATGTGATGTTGTTTATGATCACACTAACTCATACTCAGCGTAGCTGCTTCTGCTGTCCTCTAGCGAATATAGGGTGTACTGTTGCATGGTAATTACTTTCCCATGCATGCAAAACCACTCACACACCTCCTATAGACACAAATGTATATTATATGTATTTTATTGAGCTATTCATATAGAGGATCATCATATCTATTTGCATTAAAGTAATTCAAAAATATTTCAATTGGGCATTAGCAAAGTCTGTGAGGATATAATCAGGGATCGACATTTATTTTAATAATGTAAAATTTCAGTGAGTGAGAAAACTAAGACTTGTTCAGACTTTGACTAATTATAGTTAGACTATAATCAGCCTGTTAGAAGTTTAAATTACATTTTTTCCTCCTCATCCTCCACTTCAATAGAGAAGCTTTTGCTTTGCCAGATATTTACAATAGGACATGGCAGTTGAGAAAAACATAACGCTGATCCACACTGACAAATTGTTTTTGTTCGGCTCCCCCTTTGCCCTCCTCATTCTCTGTTGTAGCTAAATGGTGTCTCTGCCAGCCAAGGCGTTGGCATCGAGCTCCTGGCTACCTTCCAGCTGGTCCTGTGTGTCATAGCTGTCACTGATAAAAGGCGGCACGACGTCACCGGCTCTGCCCCCCTGGCCATTGGGCTCTCTGTCGCTCTGGGACACTTGGCAGCCGTAAGTAACTTATAGCAGTTTGTAAACAAGGTAACTCCTCTAAAACATGCATCTGATTCACAAAGCATAGATTTAGCAACAGTATTATGATGATGAATCCCCCACTGAATTAAAGCTACATTTTACTCAGTGAAAATGTTGACACCGTTTAATTTATCCCTTAAACCTTAGGTCTAACCCTACCACCATGTCAGAAAGGATCATTTCCACTGATTTCAATTCAGATCTTCTCATCCCTCATATTGTCTTAATACATTTCTCTGTTCTTTTTGTTGTTTTGTGCAGATCAGCTACACAGGATGCGGTATCAACCCTGCCCGATCCTTTGGACCTGCTTTGATCATGAATGATTATACAAACCACTGGGTAAATTGGAGTGGATTGGAGAGGCAGGCGTGTGTTTGCAGGTTTCTTGGATTTAGTGTGACATCAATGCCATGACCAGTAAATTCAATAAACCTCGAAAATGATTACCAAAGCTGAGCTACTTTCAATAAAGTAGTTACTGAGTGACAGCATCTCTATTGTTTCATTGTACAGTCCAAGTTAAGATAAAACTATTGAGAGCAAAGTTAAAGTTAACCCTGAAATATTTGTCTTCAATCTTTTCTTCCATTGATTAATCAATTGACTTATTTGCACCATGGCAGGTGTACTGGGTGGGGCCATTGTGTGGAGGTGTGGCAGCTGCTCTGGTCTATGACTTCCTCCTGTATCCCAAGTTTGATGACTTCCCTGAACGCATGAAGGTCCTGGTCAGTGGCCCTGTGGGAGACTATGATGTCAATGGAGAAGAGACCGCAGCAGTAGAAATGTCATCAAAGTAGTATTGTGAGAGAAACGCCATAGAGTGTATAGTACTTTAGGTATCTAACTATACTCCTGTAAAGAAAACATTGACATTTCCTTTAGAATGGGAGCAGTTAATTTGTTATTTCAAAATACTGATGAAGAATTTGAAAGAAGAGGAGTATTTTTATTTTGTTGTGGAGTATTAGTAGGCCTGTCTCATTGAAAATCAAAACACTTTTTTTTACTGAACTACCGATTAGTAGCCAAAATTCACTTACATTGCTAAACATATTTCTTTATACAAGTTGTTGGAACATCTTGCTCTTTGTTAACATATTTCCCCTATCAGTATTCTATATACTGTACAGAGTCATTTGTTTTTGTATATTTTCTATATACCTGTTTATGTATAAACATTTTATTTCTTGATGTATAAAGTATATATTTCTGTTTGCACTCTTGAATTGTCTTTCACTTTTGTAAGTAAATAAAACACCAGATGTACCCCTCCTGGCATTATTCTCTTCATAAACTGTATCTGGTCTACATTCAAACAGTGCCCTTTTTATTTTCATTTTATCGCCATAGAACATCAGAGCCAAGACCATTCATTTGGCAAACTCATAAACAATTTGGGTGTTTCTCAGACGGTGTGGGTCGTGGAGAGATCTTGAGATACAGATAAAGATATTTTCACTATCAAAACTTAAGACGACAGCAACACCTGTGATCAGGTTAAGAAACAGGAGCCTTATCGTCATCATCAGTCCATTTCCTTAACTCAAATCAAATGAAACTTTGTCACATGCGTTGAATACAACAGGTGTAGACCTTACCGTGAAATGCTTACTTACGAGCCCTTAACCAACAATGCAGTTCAAGACAGAGTTAAGAAAATATTTACCAAATAAACTAAAGTAAAAAATAATAAAAAGCAACACAATAAAATAACATTACATTTACATTTTCGTCATTTAGCAGACGCTCTTATCCAGAGCGACTTACAGTAGTGAATGCATACATTTCATACATTATTTTTCCCCCGTACTGGTCTCCCGTGGGAATCGAACCCACAACCCTGGCGTTGCAAACACCATGCTCTACCAACTGAGCCAGACACTTCCTGCCACATGGTAGGAAGCTTGGCCCCAGTGATGTACTGGGCCACACGCACTACCCTCTGTAGCGCTTTACGGTCAGATACCGAGTAGTTGCCATACCAGGCGGTGATGCAACCGGTCAGGATGCTCTCAATGGTGCAGCTCTAGAACTTTTTGAGGATCTGGGGACCCATGCCAAATCTTTTCAGTCTCCTGGGGGGGAAAAGGTGTTTTCGTGCCCTCTTCACGACTGTCTTGGTGTGTTTGGACAATGATAGTTCGTTGGTGATGTGGACACCAAGGAACTTTAAACTCTTGACCTGCTCCACTACAGCCCCATCGATGATAATAAGGGCCTGTTCCGCCTACCTTTTTCTGTAGTCCACGATCAGCTCCTTTGTCTTGCTCACATTGAGGGAGAGGTTGTTGTTCTGGCACCACACTGCCAGGTCTCTGACCTCCTCCCTATAGGCTGTCTCGTCGTTGTCGGTAATCAGGCCTACCACTGTTGTGTCGTCAGTAAACTTAATGATAGCGTTGGAGTCATGCTTGGCCACGTAGTCGTGGGTGAACAGGAAGTACAGGAGGGGACTATGCACACATCCCTGAGAGAACTCTCTTGGTAGATAGTGGGGTCTACAGTTTATCATAAGGTACTCTACCTCAGGTGAGCAATACCTCGAGGCTTCTTTAATATTAGACATCACGCACCAGCTGTTATTGACAAGTAGACAAACACCACCCCGTAACTAGAATTAGTTCTCCTCTCTTCTGGGCTCTTTCGAATCCACTGTGTGCATGGGTCATGAGTATGTTTACTGGACAACCCAGACCAGAGTGTGTAAGAGAATACGGGATTCAAAACAACTATTTGATTGTAAACCATTGTTAAATTTTAATCACATTTTTTCCCTTCTTTGGGTGGGATGAACAGGAAATCAGAGGTGTGGGTTTGACTGGTTTCTCATTCTGGCCTTGTACAATGAGTATCTTAACCTCTCTGACTTGTCTGTTGTTTGACACGCAGAAAAGGATGGATTGTCTGGGGATATTGTCAGGATGTAACAATCCCAGCTTCACATCAATGAGTTTGACTTCAATACAGACATCTCTGCGTGAGACCCACTCAAAACAAAGTTCATAATATCAGAGGGAACAATAACCAGATTTTTGTGGGCTACAAAGTTCACCATTTGTGATATCTCATTACCATAGTTACCAAAGCACCAATTTTTGGGTGGCTAGAGAGAGCTAGAATAGTTATGGGTGCACTGCTTACTACAATATTGTGTATCAACAGATAAACCATTTTCAATCAACGTAATTAGCTTTAATTCAATATCATTCATCGAAATATAACAAAATATAATGATTGGCTATATCATAATAAGAGAAAGGGGAAAGACATTCATTTCATAGTCAAAGCACAGATCAATTGATCTGCATTTCCATTTCACAACCCTCATGTCTGTTCTATGCAGCACATTTCAATTTGCAACAGTCCATGAACGTGTGCAGAACGCCACACCTACAGCGTGCAGAACCCCATTGATTCGTACAATTCGTAACACTCAAACTACAGAGATTGATGGGGGGGGGGGGGAAGGGGACCCATGTACCCCACTTCAATCAAGAAGGCTTCAGTCACCCACCTGGCATCGGTCACCCCCAAGATTGAAGCAAAGAGACAAATCCAGCTACGGCCTCCTTCCTGTCAGGCCTCACACTGGGCAGACAGGGGTCCTGGGATGGACAGCTCGCACAGCTTCTCCACATATGGCACTGGATCAAGGGTGACCTCGTTGAGGAGATCCAGGAGCCTGTCAACGTAGCCTGTAATGTCTATGAAAGGGAAATGTTTGTTAAATGGGTAGTTCATTTGATTTACTGTTCTGAGTTATGATGCTACCAAATTTGAAATATGTAATATTTGGTTGAGCACTTTTTGGTGAAACTTTTCAATGTTTGTATTTGGAATATGTGTGCCTGAAATGCTCAATTAATTTGAAACTATGACTTACAGTATGTTAGGTCTGTCTTCACAGGCTTCACAGCATATCCCCCTTTACCTTGGGAAAGCTGTGTCACAGCATTCCTGCTGCGGTGGTTGCCTGAGAAGCTGTGCAGACAGTAAATTACAAATACTAAACACAGCAACTCCTTTTGTGTTCTGGCAGTTCATACTCAATGTAGGGAGTTTAGGGATGGATGAGCAAAAACCATATAGTGACTATCCGGCGTGTTACAGAAAATATACAGTTCACAAGTCAAAACAGTTACGGCCACAGCTAGGGCTGTGACGGCCATGAAAAAGACTGCCGGTCTCACGGTAATTGGCGGTTAATTAACATAAACACATTTAGCATTTCCAGGCCTGGAGATGCTGAACGTGTTCTGTAACACACCTGATGGCGCCTTTGGAAAATCATTATTATAAAACATATTTTTTTAAAGTTGAATAAATCAATTTAAAATACACCACAATAGATGTATTTTAGGTCGGTCTAAAGAAACATTACAAGAACAGAATAAGAGTTGGCCTACTGTATGTTATCTGGCTATGCTCCATTCCATGGGCTCTAGGCTAGTTCATTTAGCAGACAAGGTACTGTGGTCCTGTGCCTTTATTATATATTATGATTTTATAGTAAGAAGAATATAATTGAACTTAGCTGAATAAAATAGAAAGGATCTTTTTCCCATTCTGGAGCAAGTGAGCATTTGAAGTGGTCATTTGAAACAGATCCTATACTCTAGATGTAGAGTTATTTGTCAACTTCAGTTGTGAATGATGCAAACCTTCAAATGGCAGCGATTTAAAAACATACAGTTGTATATATAGTGTATGTGGACACCCCTTCAAATTAGTGGATTCGGCTATTTCTGCCACACCCGTGGCTGACGTGTATCGAACACACAGCCATGCAATCTCCATAGACAAACATTGGCAGTAGAATGGCCTTACCGAAGAGCCCAGTGACTTTCAATGTAGCACAGTTGTAGGATTTCTGCACTGCTAGAGCTGCACCGGTCAACTGTAAGTGCTGTTATTGTGAAGTGGAAACGTCTAGGAGCAACAATGGTTCAGCTGTGAAGTGATAGGCCACACAAGCTCACAGAACGGGACCGCCTGGTGCTGAAGTGTGTAGTGCGTAAAAATCATCTGTCCTCGGTTGCAACACTCACTACCGAGTTCCAAACTGCACAAGAACTGTTCGTCAGGAGCTTAATGAAATGGGTTTCAACAGCCGAGCAGCCGCACACAAGCCTAAGATTACCATGCGCAATGGCAATCGTCGGCTTGAGTGGTGTAAAGCACGCAGCCATTGGATTCTGGAGAAGTGGAAACACGTTCTCTGGAGTGATGAATTGCGCTTCACCATCTGGCAGTCCGATGGACGAATCTGGGTTTGGCGGATGCCAGGGGAATGCTACCTGCCTCAATGTTGGTTCGGGCTAGGACCCTTAGTTCCAGTGAAGGGAAATATTAACACTACAGCTTACAATGACATTCTAGACAATTATGTGCTTCCAACTTTGTGTCAACAGTTTGAGGAATGTCCTTTCCTGTTTCTGCATAACAATGCCCCCATGCACAAAGCGAGGTCCATACAGAAATGGTTTGTCAAGATCGGTGTGGAAGAACTTGACTGGCCTGCACAGAGCCCTGACCTCAACCCCATCGTACACCTTTGGGATGAATTGGAACGCCAACTGCGAGCCAGGCCTTATCGCCCATCAGTGCCCAACCTCACTAATGCTCTTGTGGCTAAATGGAAGCAAGTCCCCGCAGCAATGTTCCAACAGCTAGAGGAAAGCCTTCACCAGAAGAGTGGAGGCTGTTATAGCAGCAAAGGGGGGGGACCAACTCCATATTAATGAACTCAAGCAAACAGCAAAATGAGCTTTAAAAAAACATTGTGTTTGTTGGTTTTATTTAGGATATATTTCACACCTAGGGTACTTACATTTTCTCCTAATAATATTTTAGTATTCGCTTTGCATAGAAATACAGTATGTTTTGTTATTAAGTAATATATTTCAACACTTGTAATTATTTATTTGAACTTTCCTGGACAGAAAGGCCGAATGTCAGCCACAAATCTGTATGGACTCAATTCAGTGTAATGTTCAATAGAGTACCTCGTAACTTTTGACCTCATTCCATCATATGTCCATCATCCAGGAAACAGCATCAAACAGTAGGTGTCATCAATTAACCTTGACTTCATCCAAGGTCATCAGAAGTATGGCACAGGTCCTTATATTATTTGAAGAATTAGCGGGACCTCCCCTGGAGTAATTCCAAGGTGTCTACAGTAACAACATGAGGATGAGGATCAGATAATGAGACATTAAAAGGCTATACATGCACCAGAAAATGAAAGATGATTCCAGCATGGAGAGAATACCCACTGGGAGAGGATACCCACTGTGGAGAGGAGATCCAATTGGCAAAAACTGGTTGAATTACCGTTTCCACATTTCAACCCCCCAAAAAACATGTGATGAAGTTGAATACATGTGGAAAACTCATTTGGATTTGCCAAAAAGTCAACTTAAGGACAGTCTGTAATTTCTTTCACCAAACTTTTAACCTAAACCCAATGACATGGTGTCATTTCACGTTGAATTCACAATACTTGACAACTCAACCCAAATGTAAATCAAAACTTGACGTTGAACTGACGTCTTTGCCCAGTGGGTAGGGAGGTTAAATTTTTGTTATGGGTATTTAATGGTCCCTAGCCCACACTCTGGGCCTGCGCTAATCATTGAGTAACGACCAAATTACTTTAGCTTTGCCTGTGGAGTCAATCTGAACAGATAGGAACGTTGGACAGGAAGTAAAGACATCCATATCCAGCCAGTGCCCCAAGTGAATACTAACTAGTAAGTTATTCTTGGCAGAAGCCCCAATCAGAGGCAGGAAAAGCTCTGTGCTTGAATGAACATCCTCTCGTTGACTGCTCCTATTATTTTACTCGGTTTGCGGGGGATCATTAACCTTTAATGTTTTCAACCCAATTACTATTAGAGTCCCCTGGAGGACAGTAAAATGGAATAAGGTGTACAATCTAGCATGTACTGGATGTGTCTGTTTGTTCTACATCTAAATTAGAAACAAGACATCACAGCCTGGTACGACAACGCCACCGCCGCTGACCGCAAGGCTGTACAGAGGGTGGCACGCTCAGCCAAACGCACCATTGGCTGCACACACTGCCTGCCCTCCAGGACACCTACAACAGCAGGTGTCGCAGGAAAGCCAATAACATCAGTGAACTCAGCCACCCGAGCCACGACCTGTTCTGTGCAAAGCTGTCATCAAGGCAAAGCGAGGCTACTTTGAGGAATCTAAAATGTAAAAAATATTAATTATAATAACACTTTTTTTGGTTACTACATGATTCAGTATGTGTTATTTCATAGTGTTGATGTTTTCCCTATTATTCTACAATGTAAAGAAAAAAGAAAGAAAGAAAAACCGTTGAATGAGTAGGTGTGTCCAAACTTTTGATTGGTACTGTAAGGTATCTGTTTGTTATTTTTCATAAAGTTTCTAAAAACCTGTTTTCGCTTTGTCATTATGGGGTATTGTGTGTCGATTGATGAGAACATATATATTGAATCCATTTTGGAATAATGCTGTGACGGAACAAAATGTGGAAAAAGTAAAGAGGTCTGAATACTTTCCGAATGCACTGTAGCGTCACACCCTTGGCCAATCAGTGTACACATCATTGACCGAAGTTTCGTCAAAATGGGGCCAGTGCTGTCTGAGATGTCACGTGACTAACAAACAGAGACAGATCCACAGTCCCCTCCACGATTTCATCATGGGGGACAATGAACAATTGCCTACAGCAGAGTCAGATATCAGTCGAATTACATAACTCCAGAAAGTAGGCTATTTGGTGTAAGAATGCAAGATATATAACTTACACTACATGACCAGAACTATGTGGACACCTGCTCATCGAACATCATTCCAAAATCATGGGCATTAATATGGAGTTGGTCCCCCCTTTGCTGCTATAACAGCCTCCACTCTTCTGTGAAGGCTTTCCACTAGATGTTAGAACATTGCTGCGGGGACTTGCTTCCAGCCACAAGAGCATTAGTGAAGTTGGGCACTGATGTTGGGCGATTTCAACCTGGCTCACAGTCGCCGTTCCAATGGCTCACAGTCGCCGTTCCAATTCATCCCAAAGGTGTTCGAAGGGGTTGAGGTCAGGGATCTGTGCAGGCCAGTCAAGTTATTTCACACTGATCTCGACAAACCATTTCTGTACGGACCTCGCTTTGTGCACGGGGGCATTGTCATGCTGAAACAGGAAAGGCACTTCCCCAAACTGTTGCCACAAAGTTGGAAGGACAGAATCGTCTAGAATGTCATTGTATGCTGTAGCGTTAAGATTTCCCTTTACTGGAACTAAGGGGCTGAGTCTGAACTATGAAAAACAGCCCCAGACCATTATTCCTCCTCCACCAAAGTTTACAGTTGGCACTATGCTTTGGGGCAGGTAGCATTCTCCTGGCATCCTCCAAACCCAGATTCGTCTGTTGGCATGCCAGATGGTGAAGCGTGATTCATCCCTCCAGAGAGCGCGTTTCCACTGCTCCAGAGTCCAATGGCGGAGAGCTTTACATAACTCCAGCCGACGCTTGGCTTTGCGCATGGGGATCTTAGGCTTGTGTACGGCTGCTCGGCCATGGAAACCCATTTCATGAAGCTCCCGACGATCACTCCTTTGCTGATGTTGCTTCCAGAGGCAGTTTTGAACTCGGTAGTGAGTGTTACAACCAAGGATAGGCAATTTTTACACGCTATGCGCTTCAGCACTCAGCGGTCTTGTTCTGTGCGCTTGTGTGGCCTACCGTTTCGCGGCTGAGCCGTTGTTGCTTGTAGACGTTTCCACTTCACAATAACAGCACTTACAGTTGACCGGGGCAGCTCTAGCAGGGCAGACATTTTACGAACTGACTTGTTGGAAAGGTTGCATCCTATGAGGGTGCCACATTGAAAGTCACTGAGCTCTTCAGTAAGGCCATTTTATTGCCAATGTTTGTCTATGGAGAGTGAATCGCTGTGTGCTCGATTTTATACACCTGTCAGCAACGGGTGTGGCAGAAATAGCCACATCCACTAATTTGAAGGGGTGTCCACATACTTTGTATATATATGTATTACTTCTGTGTTACTGCAAGGGACAAAGAACCAGTTGGTCATGTTTAGTTAGCATACATGGCAACCACAAACAGACTCAAATTCATGTACAGCTTTGATCCTAACCCCTCCGAAAGACACACAAACACACACAAGTTGAAGCTTGGAGCAGGTTGGAGAGGTTAATTTTAAGTGTTCCAGCTAAAGCTATCTCTAAAAATTGTCAGGGCGACAGATGCTTCCAGAAGACGGTGTATTGTGTTCTTCCCCTCGACACGTGCATTACCCTCGACACATTCATAGCTTACCATCTTTGATACCAGAAATTGGGGCAATAATCAAGTTATATCAGACAGTGATCTGCAAACAAACAAGATAAAGCGTTTGTATTAGATAGTTAATTGTAAAGCATGTTTTGTACACCATTGTTTGTAAGCCAATGAAGTTGAAAAGCCTTGGTTATTCTGTATTTGCTAAATCAATAAAATGTAGATCAGAAAAAAAAAGTTCAAGCGAGTTCCTGCTACTCCTTTGTCTCGGTTCTTGTGATTGCAGTAAATGTGCTCACTGAGACCAACCAGTGCATGGAATATCAACCTCTACTGCGAAGGGAGCAGAGAACCCTTACCTAGGAGTATCACTACTCCCTATCATCTGTCTCAAAGAATCATTTGGACGTGTTTTCAACGATTCAACACTGTAGCTTATATTAATTGTGCTAGTATGGTAGTGAAGATGTGCTGGGACGCTCAAGTTAACACATTCAGCCTCTATGCCTCTGTTCTGTCTGATGGCAGCATCTTCCTGTCCCGTGCCATGTCAAGGGCCTAATAGCCCCTACTTCCTTTGTGTGTTCAACTTCTGAGGTCATTCTGTTTTGATGTTTGCCCTCCACGGCATGAACCATGACCTTTTTGTTATCGTGTGTGACAGAATTCGTCTCATCATGTTATTTGACTCATGTAGAGGTCCTCATTATTTGATTACGGAGGCTGGGTAGATACAGTAAATGGATGGATGGATAGGGATTTGGTGATTCTACTTGTGGAGCGCTGACTGTATCCTGTGCAGTGGCAATTTTAGCATGTAAATGTAGGTGGGGCAAAAATATATATATATTTGATGCATGCCAGCAAAGCCACAACGCAACACACAAAAACTGTTATTTCAAAAAAACAATGCTAAACATGTGGGGTTCAAGAGCCCCACCTGCCCTGAATGACGGGTCGCCTCTGATCGTGTGGTCTAGATCCTTCCATCGTCCCTTTTGTAGGTCTGTGTGGCTCAGTAGAACATGGAGCTTGTGACGCCAAGGGTCACGTGATCGATTCCTGCTGGGTGTCACCCATACGTAAAATATTTCTGTAAGTTGCTTTCAATAAAAGTGTCTGCTAAGTTGCATATATTATTTGTCACTTATTCCTACCATATTGAAATGTATTTAAATGCATCCGTATAGGACATTCCCTGTATCTTTGACCCTGTGCATTGAGCCATTACCTGGTTCAAACGGCAGTATTCATTTACATTTTAGTCATTTAGCAGATGCTCTTATCGAGAGCGACTTACAGTAGCGAATGCATACATTTCATAAATGTTTTCCTCCGTACGGATCCCCTGTGGGAATCGAACCCACAACCCTGGCGTTGCAAACACCATGCTCTACCAACTGAGCCACACGGGACCACATAGTAGTGCTTAGCCTCGGCCTCGTCATACCCTCTCTATAATATCCCAACGGTTTATTTCTAATCTGTGTCCTCCAGCAGACACATGCACCACCACCCGATGTCCACATTAACGGTGCTGAGCAACTTGACACATTCCCTCCCTCTCTGCTTCTCATCAGTTACTGGTAAACGGTCAGAACCCGCTGTGGCAGATGGGGGAGCGACACTGCTGAGGTATGTAACCTAGTAATTGTTTTGAAGTTGGAGGTGAAGTTAATTTGGCCATGGTTATCATCATCTGTGACGAAGGGGGCGAAAGAAGAGAACTGTGTACAGTCAAATCTAGGAGGAACGAGGTGCCACAACTGCTGGGTCAAGCAGTCATGACTTAATATTTTTTTATTTGTATCATGTCTTCTTTTAGACATTTCTCACCAAATAGAAACATACACATATGACTACATCTCTGCACAGAACCGCATTGTCATACCTCCATCCCTAGTGACTGCATTATAAATAGCCACATGGCCTTAAATTTGACCAATTAGTTTTTCTCGTTCGCCCATGCTATTTCAATATTTAAATAATAAATAATTTGATTTATCCATTGTGGTAATGATGGCAGATGAATTGATTTCCACGTTTTTAATACACGTTTTTTTCTAAATGAGTGATAAGAGAATGGTCCAGCCCATTGTGTATCTCACTAACACCCCCATACAGTATGACGTGTCTTGAAATATGCAGACAGATTAAAAGCGTGTTTACATTGTAACACTTCTGACAGCCGTCGTTCTAGCTCCGCCCATAACTTTTGGACTTTATAACATTCCCAGAAAGCATGGATCATTGAGTCATTGTTAGTTTTACAATTAAGACATGACTCTGCTGTTGTGCTGTAGAATTTGTGAATTTTGTCACTTGTATAATACATTCTATACATTGGTTTATACCGGATTAAGCGTACATTTTCGTTAACTGTAATTGCATTAGTTATGCTCCAACTTTCCCTCCATCTTGTGCCAACATCAGTTATTTTTAAGTCTTGGTTCCAATAGCCTCTTTTTTCTAAGAGATTGTCAGTTGGATAGGCTCTCTGCAAGGTTTTGTATATCCTACCCATCATATGAACATCCTTTTCTGACTCAAATAAAATTCCCTCAAGGTTGCTAAAAGATTTCCAATCTAAATTTTGTGACATGTAACTTTTAAGTCGCATGCATTTGAAACTCTACATTGGTCATTCCAAAATATATTTTTAATTCTGTCATGGAAATAAATGTATTTCCTGTTACCAAGTCATTTATGTTTTCTATGCCTTTAGTTTTCCATGTGGATCAATTTATAGGTAAATTCTGAAAAGCTATCCAAGGATTGTTCCATAAGGGTATGTTTTTAGGGAGTGATATTGCTTCTTGTCGAATACGTTTAATTTTCTTCCATATTGTTATAATGTTCTTAACTATCCGCCTTATCTCAGCTCACTGGTCACCATAGCAACACCCACCCGTAGCACACGCTCCAGCAGGTATATTGCACTGTAAATCCCCAAAGCCAACACTTTCTTTGGCCGCCTTTCCTTCCAGTTCTCTGCTGACAATGACTGGAACGATTTACAAAAATCTCTGAAGCTGGAGTCTTATATCTTCCTCTCTAACTTTAAGCATCAGCTGTCTGAGCAGCTTACCGATCACTGTACCTGTACACAGCCAATCTGTAAATAGCACACCCAACTACCTCATCCCCATATTATTACTTACCCTCTTGCTCTTTTGCACCCCAGTATCTCTACTTGCACATCATCATCATCTGCACATCTATCACTCCAGTATTAATGCTAAATTGTAATTAATAGGGGGGCTACTTTGTCTCAAAATGTTGAATAGAATTCTATGGGAAAGCAATCCATTCCTGGTGCTTTTCTCTGTGTGAATGTTCTTAACAGTATCTAATATTTATTCTTAGCTGATCTCTATTTTTAGTGATTATTCTTTTGTCTGCTGATAATTGCTTCAGAGTTGTTGAGTCTAAGAAGGCTACAAGAACCATCCAACTGTTAAAATTTAATTTATATCGATTTTCATAGAAGATTTTAAAGTTGTCATTAATCGCATTGTTTTTCCCTACCACTTTTGTATCTTTATCTTTAAAAATTATAATCGGTTTAGCCACAACTGCTGGGTATATTATTTGTCATGTCATGTCATACCTGGACCATGTCATGTCATACCTGGACCATGTCATGTCATACCTGGACCATGTCATGTCATACCTGGACCATGTCATGTCATACCTGGACCATGTCATGTCATACCTGGACCATGTCATGTCATACCTGGACCATGTCATGTCATACCTGGACCATGTCATGTCATACCTGGACCATGTCATGTCATACCTGGACCATGTCATGTCATACCTGGACCATGCTTCCAATTACATTATTTCCAAAACAAATATTATACAACAATGAAATCATGGCATTGACTCATGTCACTGAACCTAAGTACATTCCATAAAGAGGATCAATCTGACAAAAGCACTGGCTCGTTTTGAAACGACAATAACCTTTCCTGCAAAAACACAACACTGAAGGTGGTGGTAAAACGAAGCTAGAAATTCCACTGAAGTGTTACTTTTATAACAGCTGATTAATGTTAATGTCCACTTAGCCCATTCTCTCCAGAACGCCCTGCCAACTGCATACCGGAGCTGACTAAAAGTTGCACACAGAAACAGTTGTCTTTACTTCAGAGAACACATCATTAATTTGAGAGAGAGAGACACACATGAGCACACACACATTCAAAGAGTTTACAGACTACACACTAACCAGTAAGTAGTCCAGTGTGGCAATGCAATGTACAATTTCTCCTTATCTATTTGGTTTCTGTCAACATCCTTTTGGAGGCATGGGAACAGGCCTCAGAGTGTTCCTCAGAGTATCCAACATCTCACGTCAGCTTGGCTGACCATTGGACAGCTTATTATGGGGTTATCTTTTTCTTCACACAATGGCAGGGGCCAGTAAAAGCTTTCAAAAGACTTGAGATTATTTTAAATGTCAGGAAATGTGCGGTCTGAGGACTGGGAGATGGGGACAATGTTCCTAGGGTTGAATTCAAATCATTTGAGGCTATCCTGTCATAGAACTACAGCCTGACAGACGGCAGATCATGCATGCATTCAGACAATGAGACTGCACTCACTGAGAGCACGCGCATGTAATGGTTGTTCAATTTAGAACCAAGGTGTACAGTGCCATCATCTGGCCTCATGTAAAACTACACATCCATCAATAAGTAGGCTATTAATTACAACTAACATCCAGGGAATACACAATAAATCATCCCTGTTGAACTGGTTATAAAACAACGTTTTTGCACAATATCTAAAGGCCAGCAATGTATTTGGATTTTGCAATGCCTATGGTTTTTAACAGTGAGTTGACGATGGTTTTCAATTCATACCTGTGTTTATGATGATCTTCCTAGTAAACTTTGACAAGCATACGTCACAAAATCTAAATACCGGTAGAGCAGAAGACTCAATAAGTAAACTGTATTTCTGTAACATAACTGTAACATTACTTTTTGAACCATGCGTGTCAATGTTGCCGTCCTGAATGCGCCCCATTTCAACCGGATCTAAAAACTTCCGTCGGGGTCACGTTTATTGTGAGGAAATAGCTATGTCTCCTCCGATCTTATTCAACTTCAACGATGCAAAAGATACATTTACTGTAAGAACTTGTCTTCAATATGGTGTATTTCAAGATATCTTCTATGCTTAAATGAAATTGTTTATCACATCTTTTTTTTTTAAACGCTTACAATAACTTTGCAAGCATGATTCATTACATTAGCCACGCGTTAGCTAGCTGTCTAGCTAGCTAGATAACGTTGGCAGAGTATGTGTAGTCTCAAGAAAACTAAACTAGTATTCTTTGTTGATTTGTTATGTCTCTCACCTAGGCCGCAACCAGAAGTGCGTTGGATAACAAAACCAGCAAACCTTTGATAAACGCATTCAACCAGATCACTGGAAAGTACGTTAAGTAAATACAAACTTTAGCTAGCCAACGGACTATATGAATTAAATGATCTCTAGGCTATGCCTCTTCTGCCCACGTCATGACCGTGCCTGCTTGTCTCTCCACAGTGAGACAGAGAAGAAGACCACCCTTGACCAAGCTCTAAGGCAGGTCCTGGAGGAGCAGATTGTAAGTTGAAAGTGTATTTTATCTATAGTATATTGGATTTAATTGAATTTATTTTGGGCAACAGACATATACAACAAAATGCACAATGTGGACCCAGAGGATATCACTTTAAAGTATTCATTAAAACGCTTGCTTCCAAAGTGGTCCTCGATGGTGAAATCAATAACACATGATTTAAAAGACAAGGCAAAATTACAAACAACCATAAATACATACATTTATATTGACATCCAAAAAAGTGGCACTATTCACTGCACTTCTCCCTAACCTTAAAAATAAACCATATTCATTTCACATTAAAACAATCTATTAATTGCCCATCATACCGATCCTTCAAATAATACACCTGACCAGCAGTAGGGGCACAAGGGGCAGTGGAGTGGTTTCCCTTACTTAGACAACCTTGTCCAAATGAAAAATGTTGCATTTTAAAGCAATTTTTTACTCTTTATTTGCTTGATCTCGAAGGGAAAGCTATTCCATAGACACATGCCTGTATGGAAAAACGTGCTTCTCGCAGTACTGTTTACTCTTGGGATTTTACAAGACATAACTCTAGCTCTAGTATTGTGACTGTGTTGGTTATAGACCATATCAATGTGGTTTTTCATGTAACCTGGGGCGCGATCATTTTAAGATGTCAAACATATGATTAAGTTTAAGTTGGTCCACTCTGGACTCCAAAGGCAACAAGCCCACCTCCCAGAACTCCTGTACCCCTATGTGGGTCCTAGAGGAGACCTGATAACATTATTTTGCATGACCTGCATTCTCTTTTTTTGCTTTTTTGATAGCCCACTATACCAAGAAGAGAAGGCATAATCAAAATGACACTGAATAAAGGTTGAGACAAGTAGTTTCTTAACTTTAATGTTAAAGTATCTAGTGTTACGATATAAAAATGTCAATAAGTTCTATTTTAGAAAGAATTTTAGCAGCAATCAGGTCTCCAGAAAGGGATTGTTCTCGGGACACCAAGATGCACTTGTTTTAGATTCAATTTCCTTGCCTGCACCGTTTACTGTTACCTTGTCAGCCCTAGGAAATCTACGTTTTTCCCAAATGTAGTGACAATTTGTTCTCAGACAACCTATCTCTTACGAAATGCAATTCCTTACTCAGGGTCTCTATGTAAACTAAACTCAGCAAAAAAAGAAACGTCCTCTCACTGTCAATTGTTTATTTTCAGCAAACTTAACATGTGTAAATATTTGTAGGAACATAACAAGATCCAATAATTGAGACATAAACTGAACAAGTTCCACAGACATGTGACTAACATAAATGGAATAATGTGTCCCTGAACAAAGGGGGGGTCAAAATCAAAAGTAACAATGCAGCTGGTGGCCACACCAGATACTGACTAAGTACTGTAGTGCATCTCCTCCTCGTGGACTGCACCAGATTTGCCAGTTCTTGCTGTGAGATGTTACCCCACTCTTCCACCAAGGCACCTGCAAGTTCCTGGACATTTCTGGGGGGAATGGCCCTACCCTCCGATCCAACAGGTCCCAGATGTGCTCAATGGGATTTAGATCCGGGCTCTTCCCTGGCCATGGCAGAACACTGACATTCCTGTCTTGCAGGAAATCACGTACAGAACGAGCAGTATGCCTGGTGGCATTGTCATGCTGGAGGGTCATGTCAGGATGAGCCTGCAGGAAGGTTACCACATGAGGGAGGATGATGTCTTCCCTGTAACGCACAGCATTGAGATTGCCTGCGATGACAACAAGTTCAGTCCGATGATGCTGTGACACACTGCCCCAGACCATGACGGACCCTCCACCTCCAAATCGATCCCGCTCCAGAGTACAGGCCTCGGTATAACACTAATTCCTTCAACGATAAACGCGAATCCGACCATCACCCCTGGTGAGACAGAACCGCGACTCGTCAATGAAGAGCACTTTTTGCCAGTCCTGTCTGGTCCAGCGGCGGTGGGTTTGTGCCCATAGGCGACGTTGTTGCCGGTGATGTCTGGTGAGGACCTGCCTTACAACAGGCCTACAAGCCCACAGTCCAGCCTCTCTCAGCCTATTGCACTCTGAGCCCACAGTCCAGCCTCTCTCAGCCTATTGCACTCTGAGCACTGATGGAGGGATTGTGCGTTCCTGGTGTAACTCGGGCAGTTGTTGTTGCCATCCTGTACCTGTCCCGCAGGTGTGATGTTCGGATGTACCGATCCTGTGTAGGTGTTGTTACACGTGGTCTGCCACTGCGAGGACGATCAGCTGTCCGTCCTGTCTTCCTGTAGCGCTGTCTTAGGCGTCTCACAGTACGGGCATTGCAATTTATTGCCCTGGCCACATCTGCAGTCCTCATGCCTCCTTGCAGCATGCCTAAGGCACGTTCACGAGATGAGCAGGGACCCTGGGCATCTTTCTGTTGGTCTTTTTCAGAGTCAGTAGAAAGGCCTCTTTAGTGTCCTAAGTTTTTATAACTGTGACCTTAATTGCCTACTGTCTGTAAGCTGTTAGTGTCTTAATGACCGTTCCACAGGTGCATGTTCATTAATTGTTTATGGTTCATTGAACAAGCATGGGAAACAGTGTTTAAACCCTTTACAATGAAGATCTGTGAAGTTATTTGGATTTTTACTAATTATCTTTGAAAGACAGGGTCCTGAAAAAGGGACTTTTTTGTTGTTGCTGAGTTTATATCCTTTCCTGATACCAGTATGGCTGAATCATCAGCATAAAGCAAGAGTTTGCACTTTACTGTATCTGGCATATCATTAATGTATATAAGAAATAAGAGAGGCCCTAAAATAGATCCCTGCGGTGCTCCACAGGATATTTCTTTGGCCTCTGACAGAACATCACCAACATTACATACTTGTGTTCTGTTGGTCAGTTAAGACCTAAACCAATTCACTGCTACATAATTTAGACCCATGCATTTCAGTTTCATCAGGAGAATATCATGGTCCACAGTATCAAAAGCTTTCTGCAAGTCTAACATAATACTAACATATACTTGTATAGTTCCCCTTCTCACTTTCCTGCTTAATGTGGTCAAAAAGGTGGATAATGCAAGTATCTGTGGAATGAGCTGCTCTAAAGCCAGATTACAGTTCATAAAGACGTTTTTCTCAAGAAGGTATCCCTCAAATTGATTAAAAACGAATCTCTCAACAACTTTGGATAAGGTGCTGAGGATTGACACAGGCCTATAGTCTCCTACATTTGTTCTACTGCTCTTCTTGTGGAGTGGAACCACCTGGGCTGTTTTGAGACCCTTGGGAAATGTACCACTACTAATAGAAAGGTTTACAATATGCGTTATCATTTTAGCAGTGACACAAGCACTATCCTTTATGAATCTTGCAGGAAGGTTATCCAGCCCAGTTGATGTGTTTGTGCTCATTAAGCATAGTAGATTGGAAACTTTGTCCACTGTTACCATGCAAAGCTCAAACAAATAATTGGTTATACCTTTTGCTATGGTAAAAGTTGTTAATGAAAGACTAGCCAAAGTGTCCAGAGCAGGTGGGTAACGTCTTAACCAGAGATGAGGCTATGGTGGTAAAAACAAAAATGTGGTAAAATAATTTGCAACCTTTGCCTGGTCATAACATAAAACATCATCAATATCCAGGCCAATACTACAGGATTTTACCATATGGGGAGTTTTTGAGCCAATGTCCTTTAAAAAAAAATCCCCAGTTTATGAGGCTGATGTAAGGTGTCATTAACGGCGTCTATATAATGTCGGGATTTGGCCTTATCCATTTTGTATCTTGCCTGGTTTCTACAGTTAATATAGGTATACTGCTAGTACATGGTCATGTTTATGCTCAATATGCTTTACAAATAATTAGTGAGAGCTATAGCTGGCGTCGCATAACATTCTCCCTTTCTCTCCTTCTACAGGTGGAAAAGAAAGCACTCGTCGACGACTTCCTGTCTCTCATCTATCTCAGCATTGATGGAGTCACTGAAGGTAAGCAGCAGGCTCAGTGAGGCTGAACGCCACTTCATAGAATCGCTACATTTACCTTTGTTCTACCTCCTTAGTATTTAACTGATATATATGTCGGACAGCAAATGATGTAGTAAAGTCCCTCGTCCGTGCAGGTATCTGCTCCGCCACTACTCCTTTCCTACTTTTGGGAGATATTCTGGACTGTCTACCCCTTGACCAGTGTGATAAGATCTTCTCCTTTGTTGAAGAGAATGTCTCCACCTGGAAGTCTGTGAGTAGCTTAGTCTGCGCTTCTCCGCGTTCTTAAAGTACGTTCAATGTAACTCCTGTGACCGTTTCCTTTATAGAAGGTCTTTCCTTTGGTTATTGAGGAAGTAACGCCAATAATACTTTCTCCTCTCACTTTCAGAACTCCTTCTACACTGCTGGGAAGAACTACCTGTTAAGGATGTGTAACGGTGAGGATAAAGTCACAAAGTTTGTTTGTCGTTGTTACCTCGATATGTGCAGATATTCCATCATGAAACACCTTCTGACCCTGCAGATCTTTTGAGGAGGTTGTCCAAGTCTCAGAACACAGTCTTCTGTGGGCGGATCCAGCTGTTCCTGGCTCGTCTCTTCCCCCTGTCGGAGAAATCAGGTGAGAGGATTACATGGATCTTATCACTACAGGAACGAAGATAATTCACGTTTAATCATGGATGTGGACATGTGGTCACCCTTGTGTTCTATTATGTGTTCCTGTGTGTGTGTTTCAGGTCTGAACTTGCAGAGCCAGTTTAATCTCGACAACATCACAGTGTTCAACAAAAACGAGCAGGAAAGCACTCTAGGCCAAAGGGTAAGGCCTTGTTCTAAGGATTACAGATACTGTATAGCGTGTGAGCTGTTGAATGATATTATAAATATTGTGTGTGTGCTGTTGAATGTGTTTTAACGATGAATTAACCCTCAACACTAACTCTGTGTTGTATTCTACAGCCCACAGAGGAAAAAGAGGATGGGATGGAGGTGGAGGAGGGGGAGATGGGAGATGAGGAACCTGGTGCACCTGCACCTTGGTTAGCAACATGAGTCCTTGTTCTATCTATTACAATGCTTGGAATCATCAGTGGTTCTTCATGAACATAGCTATTACACAGAGCCCTATGCCGGCAAGTTTTGTTGAACATCTTTTTTGCAGCTTGCTTAAACAAGTTTCCATCTATGACATTGCTTCCTTTGTTCGTAGTTCCATCCCCATCGACTACAACCTATACAGGAAGTTCTGGACCCTGCAGGACTACTTTAGAAACCCTGTGCAGTGTTACGAAAAGTTCTCCTGGATTACTTTCCTCAAGGTGACTCTCCTACCATCTAACCTTTCCTTCTAAAATCATTTTAGGCCATTTATTTTTTACATTTTTATCTGACATCTACTAAAAGTATGACACTTTGCTTTAAAATGTTTCTTGTTCAAAACTCACTAGCCATTTTTGTTCCTTTCGAGAAGACAGTGAACATATGTTTGAGTTCATGGAAATGTTCTGTATGTTGTCGCTAGTATTCAGACGAGACGTTGGCGGTGTTTAAGAGCTTCAAGCTGGACGACATGCAGGCTTCTAAGAGGAAGCTGGAGGAGCTGAGGACGGCGGGAGGAGACCACGTCTACTTCGCCAAGTTCCTCACCAGCGAGAAGGTTGCATATCTCACCCTCCTACTCAATAAAGAATAGATCTATGCATGGGTGTTTGAGATTGACTACATTGCAGTGAGAGTGCAGAGTCACTTGGTCTACGGATCACCTCGCGTCCAAAATAAGTCGTCATTATGTGTTTTTTGAGGTCAGCAATTCTGTGCCTCGACTTGTTTAAATGGATCCCCTCATACGCCGAGCCTCTCTTTTTGACCGTCTAGCTAATGGACCTGCAGCTCAGTGACAGTAACTTTAGACGACACATCCTCCTGCAGTACCTTGTCCTGTTCCAGTACCTCAAGGGACAGGTCAAGTTCAAAAGGTGAGATGGCCCAAAAAGATGACCCCGTGCCACTCCGCCATACCCTACGGCAGGTTGAATGCAATGCAGTTTGTCTAGCAGAAGACATCATAGTAAAATCCGTAATACGCTTTGACTGCTGTTTTGCCTAACTATTTGTCTGTTGCTACAGCTCCAGTTGTATCCTGAATGATGACCAGTGTTTGTGGATGGAGGAGACCACCAAACTGGTGTACCAGGTCTGTGTGTTTTTTCTCTCTCTCTCTCTCTCTAGATGTTGTACTAGATAGATGGCACGGCACATTGTTGGGGATGTTGCACTATCCTGTCTAACTTGTTTCCATGTAGCTTCTCAAAGAGATCCCGCCTGATGGAGACAAGTTTGCCACCATGGTTGAGGTAAGACTAGTCTGAATATTCTGGTGTTCCGGACGTCTTTTGTAATTCCTGCTAAGTCAAATGTTTTCGGAGTAACATCACAACATGTAGCCAACTGTTTGACAAGTCAAGGTGAGACCGGTAAAGGGTTATTGATGACCGTGAAAGTCCTCTCTTATATTTTGACAGCATGTCTTAAACACAGAGGAGAACTGGAACTCGTGGAAAAATGAGGGATGCCCAAGCTTTGTGAAGGACAGGTATGGAATCAAACAAACTCATGATCCTAGATTTATACAAATATTCATTGTCAAGACAAAGTACAAATTGAAAACTCATATCATACATTCAAATGAGGAATATATACAGCGTTAACATCATGAACGATACAAATGTATTTCTCCCCCCTCAGACCAGTAGATGACAAACCCAAGAGACCCACGAGGAAAAGGCAAGCTCCAGAAGATTTCCTTGGTAAAGGCCCAGACAGGAAGGTCTTCATGGGGAAGTAAGTAGCAATTCTAACCTGTCCTCTGTATGGCAATGATAACTACGACAGACTAGTCATGTGTTCTCTAAAACCATAGTTGATTTAGGAAGGTTTATATGCCCAGTAGGATGATTTACAATGTCTAGCACCAACATTGGAGTCTTAATGAGAAGTGTAACGAGTGACACAGCTTCTCTTGGCACTTGGCTTTGCCAAAACGCATGTGTTTATTTTCTTGCAGTGATGAGCTCACGAGACTTTGGAATCTGAACCACGACAATATGGCGGCTTGTCAGTCAGAGAGCAGGTGAGTGATCATACATCACTGCGCAGCTGGTCAAATTTACATAGATCACATAGCTACATGGAAGGTTTTTGTGTATAACTTGCGTGTTGTTCACCCAGTTCAAAACATTATTTCAGTGAACTGTTTGTTGACCCTACATAATGTAAATGTCTTGTCCACAGGGAGTTTATGCCTTCTCTGGAGGATTTCTTTGAAGAGGCCATTGAACAGGCAGACCCAGCCAACATGGTGGAAAATGAATACAAGTATGCAAGTGAATTGGAACTGATGATTGCCCAATGTCCTAACCAATGGTGTAAAGAAAGATCCTGCCATGAGAAAAGTGTTCTGGTGCAATATTCTTCAACTAACCTCCACCCTCCGTGTCATGTAGGGTGGTTCATAACTCTAACTATGGATGGCGAGCCCTGCGTCTGCTGTCCAGGAGGAGTCCTCACTTCTTCCAGCCCACCAACCAGCAGTTCAAGAGCCTGGCTGACTACCTAGAGAGCATGGTCATCAAACTGGCCAAGGAGCTGCCGGTGAGAAGTCTTGTCTGGAACCATGGTTACTCAAACATTTCATGACGACTTAGGTGGTCATCTTGGCGTCCGTGTCTCCACCTCACTCTTGATTGATCCCTTTGCCCCGTCATCACAGAAGGACCTTCCGTCTGAGGAGATAAAGACCGGGGAGGAAGACGATGAAGACAACAGTGACACCCTACTGAAGGAGAGCAACGACAGTGCGTTCTAACTTCATAAAACTGAAGTCTATAGCATCTAGATATGAGTTAGTTGTAAAATATTTTCTATATTGTCTGGATCAGATCCCCATTTTGTTTTATATCTTTTTGATTTTACAAAAACATCACCTGATTAATTCCTTCATTTTGTGTGCCCCCAGGTCCGAGCATGCAGACCAAGCTGGTGTCCAACCAGCAGATGGATGAGATAGCAGCCAAGCTGGGTGCCCAGTGGAAGACCCTGGCTGGCCAGCTGGAGATAAAGGCAGCAGAGATCCGGGAGATTGAGACAGACAGCGAGGATGTGGACATGCAGGCCAAGCTGCTGCTGGTGGCCTGGCAGGACCGCGAGGGGACACAGGCCACCGTTGAGAGCCTGGTCATAGCCCTCAACGCTGCTGGCTTCCCCAAGATTGCAGACATCCTCAATGAGACATAGATCATTCCCCCCCCCCATTCCTCTTTTAATGTACCCCTCCCTGGCTTGTGTCAAGGCTTTCCTTTTGTTGGTCTGTAGTTATGCTAAAGGGACATGAACTGTAATTTTGTCCTCTAGAATCTTCAATAAATCTTTTTTCTAAATAAATGCTCTACTTTGACCCCTCACAAGACACGGTATACTTTATTGTAATGTCTTCTAGCCATACAGGAAGGGCATTTAGATTCATAACACTTATAGGGGCACCTTGACCCCCCCCAAAATGTATTTTAACTAGCACTTGACACCCCCATACTATGGATGCAAGGACGTTTAACCATGTTCTAAGTCTATACATGGTTTGTTTACAATGGAGTAAAATGATCATTTGGGTTCTGATGTTAGAAAGTTGAACTGAGCTCAAGGCATATCAATCACACATTTCCCCCTTTAAATGAGTCAAAGTTTGGTATAACGGTTTACTTTCACCATTTATGAAAAGCAATCAGTCAATAACTTATTACAGAGAGACCGTCATAGGTCTTACACATCGTTGTTGGCCAGGATGAGACAGTGAAGCGTCAGTCATACAGTATCAGAGATGTTGAACTGCTTGTATGATGCGGGGGGTTCTCCAATACATTTTTTTGAAGGGAAGATTCAGGGTATCTCAAAAGACACCTTAAAACAATGTTGCTTGGCCAAAGACTTCTGTACAAGCGGATTAGTTATGACTACAGACAAGTACTATGACATAAGCACCTTGTTCAAGGCTTTAAAAAATATACAATGTGTATAAAACATTTTAATGAATGAAACTGCAGAACTAAATCTCTCAAAACCTCTCAAGGATCCAGTCCAGAGATTGCCTGGCTCTCTTATAATAAACAATTTAAAACCTTCCTTCGATAGATAAATTACCTCCACTCATGTTGATGCTGGATGGGTTTACAAGCACGTGTCAAGAAGTTAAAATAAAAAAATAAGGTAATCAATTTTTGTAGACACCCAGGCATGTGTGTGTGTAGGTTGGCTAGATTTTATTTGTGTTTAGGTTGGTTACTGTTGCTCTTCAAGTATTTCCAGTCGTCTTGGTCCGTATAGTAGAACGTAGGCTATATGCCAATCTCCTCCACCGGACAGCCTCAGTATATCTTCTGGAGATACCACGCTTACCTTGTCGTCGTCAAACTTCACCCACTCATCTATGACGGAAAAACATGGATGTATACAAAACATAAGTTATATTATTCACCTGATTATGGCTAAAAATGTTTAATTAATACAGTCGTTTGTATTACTCATGTAGAGTCTGCATTGCACAAGGTAAACAGCAATATCGGACCGACTTCCACAACAAATAAGAGCGCGAAACGCGAGGCTAAACTTCTCTGATGTTTTGGTCCCGCAGCTATCACGTTGCAGCAGAGTAAACTGTACATACACATATACTCTAAGTGTATCATGTTGTATTGCGCTCATCTGCAATATCGGCAGTTCGTCCGGCTGCTATGTGGCAACGTCATATCGCCAAGCCTTAGTTTAAGGGATAGATGCCCAAAATCAATGTGTTCAGACCTCAAGTGGTCTACACATATCTGGGTCCATATCCCACACCCTCTGGTTGTGTTGAACTGACTGAGGTGAACTATTCCTTTAAAGGGATAGTTCACCCAAATTACATGTTGGTTTACTTACCCTGTAAGCAGTCTATAGACAAGGTGTGACAGAAATCCATGCTTTGATTTGGTTTCCCTGGCACTGTTTCTACATGCTAAAGTTTTAGTCTTTGTGGTATACATTCCGTTCAAGTCATGGGACCGATATTAGCATTTTTCACTGCATCATGCTCAAATTTTTGTATTTTTTTTTCTCTACTGCATCATTGATTGTATGTTGTTTTACTCCATGTGTAACTCTGTTGTTGTATGTTGTCGAACTGCTTTGCTTTATCTTGGCCAGGTCGCAATTGTAAATGAGAACTTGTTCTCAACTTGCCTACCTGGTTAAATAAAGGTGAAATAAAAATAAATAAATAAAAATCATCCAAAAGTATCTCAAATAGATTAAGCTCAACAAAGTCACACACACACTACATGACCTAAAGTATGTGGGTACCTGCTCATCGAACATCTCATTCCAAAATCATAGGCATTAACATGGAGTTGGCCCGCCCTTTGCTGCTATAACAGCCTCCACTCTTCTGGTGAAGGCTTTTCTACTAGATGTTGGAACATTGCTGCAGGGACTTGCTTCCATTCAGCCACAAGAGCATTAGTGAGGTCAGGCACTGATGTGTGGTAATTTAGGCCTGGCTCGCAGTTGGCGTTCCAATTCATCCCAAAGGTGTTCGATGGGGTTGAGGTCAGGGCTCTGTGCAGGCCAGTCAAGTTCTTCCACACCAATCTTGACAAACCATTTCTGTATGGACCTCACTTTGTGCATGGGGCATTGTTATGCTGAAACAGGAAAGGACCTTCCCCAAACTGCTGCCACAAAGTTGGAAGCACATAATTGTCTAGAATGTCATTGTATGCTGTAGCATTAAGATATCCTATCACCGGTACAAAGGGGCCTAGCCCGAACCATGAAAAACAGCCCCAGACCATTATTCCTCCTCCACCAAACTTTAGTTGGCACTATGCATTCGGGCAGGGAGCGTTCTCCTGGCATCCGCGAGATCATTTGCCTGCATGTTTTTTGTTGTGCATATTGGCCTAGGCTATTTTTTGTATTTATTAAGGATCCTGGGTTCCAGCAACAAAGCAGTTATATACAATAAAAAATATTACATGACATTACATTTGATAACACTTTTCACAAAACATTAAGTGTGCCCCCTCAGGCCACTACTATACTTCTGTGCCTGTGTGTCTCTTCACAGTCCCGCTGTTCCATAAGGTGTATTTGTATCTGGTTTTTTATATCTGATTCTACTGCTTGTATCAGTTACCCGATGTGGAATAGAGTTCCATGTAGCCATGACTCTATGTAGTACTGTGCTCCCATATATAGCACTATTTACCATTTTAGGAAGTGGGAACTCAAAACACAATGGCATTAACTACCATTGTTGCTGAGTCGGTGGTGGACAGCAGTAAGGCGAGCGCCATTTGGTAGGTAGCCAGGACTGTGGTAGATTGAACTGCATTGCCCCATATCGGCCATACGCAGGATCATATCGGAATTGTGAGTTCGGAATTTTATGATTTCATTTCTATGATCGTTTTAAACACTTTAAAAATAAAATGGCGGTTTAAACGTTAAGAAATGTTTTAAATTTCTCACATCCCTACTCTTGCTCTTCTCAGAATGTATCTCTCCTGTCACTCCGTGTGCAAAGGGGGGAGCGGGGTTGAGAGCCATCAGCGAAATATGGACAGGGCAGATAATTAACCTGACCAAAGAATGGCTTTAGGACCCAGAAAAACTGCAGGAATATTGTGTAGCCTAATCACCCAAATTACTCACGTAAGCAAAATTGCTGAAGAGGGCAATGTCAGGTGTCGATTATTTTCAGGTTATCGTCCCAGCTCTAGTGAGTGTTGATGTCTATAAAATTGTATAGGTTACCTTGCTCTCTCCACTCTCTCCCCTGGCAACGGCCTGTCTAGCACATGACGTGCATGTGGATAGCTCTAACATCTTGAAAGTGGCCCAGAGTATTATTTCATGTTCAATTTTTTTTGGGGGGGGGGCCATGTTTGCAACAATTAAGCAGCGGCACAATATAACGGTAACACTGTAGTCATCTACGTCGCATTTTTTAAAGACCTTTGAAAACAGAATGTAATACATTAAGACTTAAGGCCTTTAAATCAGATAAATAATGTAATATTCTAAGACTTTTTAAGGACTCGCGGATACCCTGTGAATGGAATTTGTGCCCCAAATGCAAAAACGTTAGCATGTGGAAACAGTGCAAAACCAAAAAACGGTGCTAGGGAAACTAAAACAAAGCGTGGATTGCCGTCACACCTTATCAATAGACTGGAAACCAACATACCATTTTGTAATTTGGATGAACTATCCCTTTAAGGAGCAGACTGACATCTATGAATCATGTCAATTGCACTGACTGACTGGCCTCTTATACAGCCTCATTGTCTGACTGTATGCTTTGATGAAGGTCTACTGTGACTGAAAAAGTTTCACATTAAAATGACCGTGTGCAGAGACTTTTTTTTCTTAATGCTATCGAGGTCACCTTCTTTCCTCTTGACCCAGGCGACGTAGTGTCCGGAGGAGCTCGATCTTCCCTGGTGTGTCAGCACTCCCTGCAGGTCGTAGTAGCCACTGTTGTTAGAGCCCAGGTCTGCAGGCAATAGACAGGCACACGCTTAGAAACATATTCCTTAAGTTACAGTGTGTAACAACCTATCCCTTACACGTGTGTGTGTGAATGACGCCTTGTTTGTAGAGGCAGGCCACAAATCCATATGATGTAAAGCAACCAACCATCATCGAATGAAAAGGGCTCATATTTCACTTCTTTCGGCTCGTCTCCCACTTTCTTCTCCACCTGTTTGATGCACAAAGGGAATAACGTAAGCTACACGGACGACACTAATGTTCGTTCACACCGAGTTACTTTGTTTGGTCAGGGAACAACACTGAGCAATACATTTCTTGGAGGATTAGGCTTATTTTGTAGAGTAAGCTGAATTGCAAGAGACAAAGTAGACAAGTAATTCAATTCATTTCTACCTTCTGCGACTGTTTCTCCAGCTTCTTGTCCTCAATCTCCTTGAACTTTGACCTAACGGCCACCATCTTCTCCTGCAGCCCCGAGGTACACAGCTCATACACATCCAGCATCAGTGGGAACTTTACATCCTGGAAAATTAAGTCAATGGGGGGAAAAAAGCATCAAGACAATGTTCTTTCTTCCACTTGCAACAGTATTCTGATGATAATCCCATTGATTAGGAGGACATTCCTATAACATCAGAATACATACCTTAAGGACTTTGGCATTGACAGACTCCTTCTCTTTGTAGAAAAATCTAACCATCTGAATGGTTAGGTAGGCAGGGAGGCGGCTTACTTTAGACTAGACGAAGAAAGGGAGACCAAGTGAGCCAACCAACTAAAAGAACATAACAATAAAACAAATGTCA
Organism: Salmo trutta; assembly: GCF_901001165.1. Lineage (NCBI taxonomy): Eukaryota > Metazoa > Chordata > Actinopteri > Salmoniformes > Salmonidae > Salmo > Salmo trutta. Next base: position 12,644,890 of record NC_042987.1, on the reverse strand, counting down.
CACCCTCTCAGTGGTTTATAAAAACCTTAGGGGCCCATGCCAAACTTACAGATTTTATGTACAGGGCATTTCTTTGCAAAGACGGAGACAGCTTGGTGATTTCTTCCTGCAGTCTCTGAAGAGAAAGAAACAGAGACGCATGATGGGATTAGATCAGTGTTGCCATGGTGACAGACCACATTGGAGACATCGCGGTGTGTGCGCGCGCGCTGTGTTCCTGTGCATGTGACTGTGAGTTGCAGTGGTACTACTCACCAGCCTGAGGCCAGTGGCCAGGTACTTGACCTCCTGGTTGATGAAACAGCTGAGTTGGAGCTGGCTCTCTTTACCTTTGGCTGGCTCCTCGTCCTCAGACTCTGTACATTTCATACTGTGGAGAGGGGTTAAGGAAGGAACTGAGAGACAGGACACTTATTCTTGGGAGGAGAGAACAAAGGTTTGTTGAAATAATATACCAAATTTGGAAGCCATTCACCATTCCCTAATAGATCATGCACTCATCTGAACTTAAATTGATCAGACGTTCAGACTGCAAGGATACGTGGTTTCGTACTCGACTCCAAAATACTGGTCAATGAAGTTCTTCTTGGCAGCTCCACTCTCAGTCTGGAGGAGGGAGAGAAGGTTAGGACAACATTCACATCTGTAACTAGCTTGACAGCTTACATACTTGCTTTTACACATACTTCCATGGGAGAATCTGTGTCTTGTGGCTCCAACTTCTGCTGAAGGACCCTCATCATCTGCAACCAGCACTCGTTGGCATCCTAGAGAGGGGCAGAAATTGACAAATGACGCTCATTTCTACTCTTCAGACCACTTTTAGTACAAACCAAAACTACTATAAACGGAGCAATCAGTGTGGTTCATTGGCGTATAGGATGTGCAGTACTGAGTAGTACCAAGCAGTGATAGCAAAGTCGCATCTTCTGATGGTGAGTGAGTGACTGGTGCCTGCCAGGGGCCATGGTCTCACCTGCTGGAGGTACTGTCCCTGGTCTCCCTTCTCAGCGAACTGGGGGAAGGCCATGTGCAGAAACTGCAGCAGGATGATGGGGGGTATGCTGGAGGAGGTCTTGTCCATGGTCTTGTAGAGGTCACGGAGGGCTGAGGAGGGGAATACAATGGTAATTTAGCAGTTCTAACATGGCCATTTAGCAGACGCCTCTTTCATCCAAAGCAGTTCATAGTATGTGGCCCACAATGCTGGTGTAGCCAGCACCATGCCCTGACTCACCAAGTCATACTATTACCATCTACACTAGCAGATAACAAAAAGGCAGTGGCACAATGATATAAAAACATACAGAGACAGAAAGGGAAATGACAGACCTGCTGTGATGTACTGGGATGGTGCACTGGCCCCAGAGGACCGCAGAGCACCTGTATACCTGTAGAGAGAGACAGAGGGATAATAAGTAAGAGCAAAGCCAGCCAAACAGGGACAGGCAGATACTTTCATAGCAGGAATCAACATAATGCATAGGCTATTACTGTTGACCATATAACGGTTTTCGAACAACCCCAAAAATCTGCAGAAACGTTGTGTAACAAAAATCACTGACCATCGGTAAGAAGGCAATGTGGTTGTCTGTAATTTTTGGTTTATCCTCCTGACTAATGAAGCCTGTGTGATCTAATTGTTAGTTGTATCATTGAGTAGATATCAAATGAATAAGAAACCTATTTTATCATCAACACTATAGATCCGACAAACGTTGCTTGCATCTTCACAGATTGGCGTTAACGCAATTTCAAGGGCCCACCTTCCGAGGGCTCCTTTGAGCTCTGGCACAGAGCGAAGACACTGCACTGTAGCGTTCATATAGCAGGTGTTTCCCAGGTTGGTCAGTCCGCAAGGCATCTCCATCTACACAACAACCAAAATTGGGTTAGTTTCTCTAGGACTGCCTGCCCTGGCAAATCCAGGCAGCATCGATTCTGTTAAAACAAACACACATCCAACAACTACGTCATAACATTGTACAATCTCAATTTCCATCAGGGCTAGTAGGAATGACTGACATCTGTGCTTGTTCATAGCACTAGTGCGCAAGGCACATCCTAAACATGTCATACAGTTCCAGACAGACTAGACACTGGCCCTGAGAGCCAGCTAGAAAACAGTACTCGACATAGCTATTAAGAGCCAGCTAGTAAACATTAACTCACAGCTGAGGCCAGCTGGTCTTCAGTCATGTCCTCAACAAACATGGGCCTGACTGCAGGCTCCTCAGGCAGGGCCTCGGCTGAGCCCATCATCAACAGAGTCATCCCCTGGGGGGGGGGGGAAGAAAAGTATCCCATGTCACATCGCGTACCATCGGATAACTGGAGATGGTAATCGCCAGCAGCATTAGGTTAGATAACATGCATCATAACACCACCCCACTAAAATGACAATGAAATCAGCCAATATATCATAGCCTACTTTGCACAATACTGACATCGATAGTAGGGCCGGACGACACCTGTACCGCGATACTCGCTAATCTCATGGCAAGGAAACAAAACACGAAGCGGATTTGACTTCTTTAGGAAAATAGCCACAAGGTTGGAAACAAACATCATGATGTCATCCACTGTCACATATTTATTTTTTCAAGCAATAGCACAAAATATTTTACATACAGCAGGTTACAGAGTTATGACTGCTTCGTGTTTTCATTATTGCCATGGAAAAAATATTGCGATACTGGTATCGTCATAGCCCTTACAGAGAAGAAATAATCTGGAGAAAAAAAATATATTATACATTTTTCTTGAATCAGTCAATGTTCCCTTGAGCAAGGCAGACTGCCCTATCCCATTTGGACAAGAGGAATACCTATGTCAGAATGCTGTTCATTGACTACAGCTCAGCCTTAAACACCATAGTACCCTCGAACCTCATCATTAAGCTCAGGGCTCTTGAGAGCATCCTGTCGGGCTGCATCACCGCCTGGTACGACAACTGCACCGTCCGCAACCGCAGGGCTCTCCAGAGGGTGGTGCGGTCTGTCCAACTGGCCAAGAAGATCATCAAGGACCTCCGCCACCCCCCAGAAGGCGAGGTCAGTACAGGTGCATCAAAGCTGTGACCGACAGACTGAAAAACAGCTTCTATCGCAAGGCCATCAGACTGTTAAATAGTCACCACCAGCCAGCCTCCGCCCAGTACCCTGCCTTGACCTTCAGTCACTAGTCAGCTACCACCCAGTTACTCAACCCTGAACCCTAGAGGCTGCTGACCTCTGTACATACACATGGAACACTTGTCACTTTAATAATATTTACATACCATTTTACCGAATTCATATGCATATACTGTATTCTAGTCAAGGCCATCCTATTTAACTATTGCTGTACATATACTATTCTATCCTACGTATTTTTCAGATATACCACATTCTATCCATAATGTCTATACATCCCATCAAAGTTGTGACGTGTCCATTTGTTTCCGAAACATATTTTCAGTATTGTAAAAATACTTTTATAAACACTGCATTATAAGACCTTCCCTTGTATATCAGCTTATAAGAGTATTCATTACGAATAATAGGAGCTATAGAGCTAATAAACTCCTCTGGCATAATTGTGAGTGTATCTGTATGGATCAGGTATTCTCAAACTGGGGTACTCGTACGCAATGCCATCAGGGGTATGCCAAATAAAATTATTCACATTTAAAAAATAAAAACTCTTCACATTTTCAAACAGTACATTTATATTTTCCAACGGGGCTATACATTTGTGTGAGGTTTTTTTCTCGCCTGAGTATCCTCGTTTCACTGCCAAAAATAAAATTAAACCATCCAGTGTTCAGAGAAATAAAAACACAATGTCAAATACAGGTAACCAAGTCAAATAATTAACATCCAATCACATTAACAGTTACTCTCCCACGGAAAACCTTCACTCTTGTGCAGACATTTTGAAACGAAACATGAAAATTTGAAAAATAAGCCACGGGAGTTTGAACGAGAATTAAGATGACTTGAGTAGTAAGACATGTATAAAAGCAACAGATAGCATTAATAAGAAGGGGCAAAAAAGCGTCTCATATGGTGAGCTACCGAGTGGCTAGGACAGGCAAGCCCCATACTATTGTGGAGGACTTAATTATTCCTGCTGCCGCGGATATGGCTGGGACAATGCTGGGGGAAAAGGTCCAAAAAACTAAACAGACAACGCCTTCATCAAACAACACTGTTTCAAGACGCATCAGGAGATGTTTTGAAACAATTACTGCTTCACATACAAGCCAGTGAATTATATGCGTTACAGCTGTTTTAGCCAACAGACATGGCGGGCCTGGCACAGCTCCTACTAAATGTCCGTTACGTTTATGGGGGGTCAATTAAGGAAGACATCCTCTTCTGCAAACCAGGACCCCTGGAGAGGATATTTTGAAAGTACTGGACAGCTTTATGACATCAAACGGACTTTGGTGGTCAAGATATGTTGGTATCTGTACTGTTGGCGCAAAAGCCATGACAGGGAGACATAGTGGAGTGGTATAACGCGCTTGTAAGCAGTTGCTCCCGACGCCACTGTACACTGCAGCATCCACCGAGAGGCTCTTGCTGCCAAGGGAATGCCTGACAGCTTGAAAGACGTTTTGGACACTAAACGGACAACACAAACAACTGGATTCGTTATCCCTTTCATGCCCTGCCTCCAGTCCACTTACCGATATCTGAACAAGAGAGCCTCATCGAAATTGCAACAAGCGGTTCTGTGAAAATTTAATTTAATCAGAAGCCACTGCCAGATTTCTGGACTGGGCTGCGCTCAGAGTATTGTGCCTTGGCAAATCGCGCTCTTAAAACACTGACGCCCTTTGCAACCACGTACCTATGTGAGAGTGGATTCTCGGTCCTCACTAGCATGAAAAATAAATACAGGCATAAACTGTGTGTGGAAAATGATTTAAGAGTGAGACTCTCTCCAATACAACCCAACATTGCAGAGTTATGTGCATCCTTTCAAGCACAACCTTCGCAACCTGTGGCGAATTATTCACAATTTTTGATGAACAAATAAAGTTATGTAAGATGCCTAAATAAAGATAAATTATTATTATTTGTGCCCTGGTCCTATAAGAGCTCTTTGTCACTTCCCACGAGCAGGTTTGTGACAAAAACTCACTCATTCATATGTTTAATAAATGTATCGTATAGTGTGTGTGGTAGGCTGACAATGATGGCAAAAAACAACATTTGAGAGTGCACTGACACTGGTGCTAGAGAGGGTATGCAGCTGGAGGTTGAATGTTTGAAGGGGTACGGGACTATAAAAAGTTTGAGAACCACTTGTATAGATAAATAATGGTGAGGATCCTAAACTTCATTGCATTTTTATGCTTGAAAGACTTCTGTCCCTACATTAGGATTTTATTCAATGTCATTCAGTATAAGAGACATTTTTTTAATAACTTTATATTTTCTCTTCACATTTCACTTCTGTTACATGGCCTTGTGTTGTGACAAGGTAGGGATGGGTATACAGAAGATAGCCCTATTTGGTAAAAGACCAAGTCCATATTATGGCAAGAACAGCTCAAATAAACAAAGAGAAACGACAGTCCATTACATTAGACATGAAGGTCAGTCAATACGGAACATTTCAAGAACTTTGAAAGTTTCTTTAAGTGCAGTTGCAAAAACCATCAAGCACTATGATGAAACTGGCTCTCATGAGGACCGCCACAGGAAAGGAATTCCCAGAGTTACCACTGCTGCAGAGGATAAGTTCATAAAAGTTAACTGCACTTCAGATTGTTGCCCAAATAAATGCTTCAGAGTTCAAGGAACAGACACATCTCAACATCAACTGTTCAGAGGACACTGCGTGAATCAGGACTTCATGTTCGAATTGCTGCAAAGAAACCTCTACTAAAGGACACCAATAAGAAGAGACTTGATTGGGCCAGGAAACACAAGCAACGGACACTAGACAAGTGGAAATCTGTTATTTTGGTTTGATGAGTCCAAATTTTAGACTTTTGGTTCCAACCGCCATGTCTTTGTGAGACACAGAGTAGGTGAACGGATTATCTCTGCATGTGTGGTTCCCACCGTGAAGCATGGAGGAGGTGGTGCGATGGTGTGGGAGTGCTTTGCTGGTGACACTGATTTATTTAGAATTCAAGGCACACTTAACCAGCATGGCTACCACAGCATTCTGCATCTGATGACCTGGCCACCACAATCACCTGCCCTAAATCCAATTGAGATGGTTTGGGATGAGTTGGACCGCAGAGTGAAGGAAAAGCAGCTAACAAGTACTCAGCATATGTGGGAACTCCTTCAAGACTGTTGGAAAAGCATTCTAGGTGAAGCTGGTTCAGAGAATGCCAAAAGTGTGCAAAGCTGTCATCAAGGCAAAGGGTGACTACTTTGAAGAATTTCAAATATTTTGGGATTTGTTTAACACTTTTTTGGTTACTACATGATTCAATGTGTTATTTAATCTACAATGTAGAAAATATTAAAAATAAAGAAAAACCTTGAATGAGTAGGTGTGTTCAAACTTTTGACTGGTACTGTATATAATGTATATTTCAACAACTAATGAATGTAGAAAGAACTTAACTAGCATTTAACACTCCCCCTGCATTTTGAAATCCTTATTTGTCATTGACCCATCTGACATTGCTCGTCCTAATATTTCTATATTTCCTTATTCCAGTCTTTTACTGTGTAGATGTGTGTATTGTTTGATATAACTGCACTGTTGGAGCTAGGAACACAAGCATTTCTCTACACCCGCAATAACACCTGCTAAATATGTGTATGCGACCAATAACACTTCATTTGCTCCATGGGCGCCATACTATTATGGCTAACCCTGTAAAACAACACATTTTACTGCACCTATCCAGTGTATGTGAGATCTTTTTATTTTTTATTATTTCATAACATACACTCAGACTATACTTACATTCTTCAATTTGATGTTTCCCCAGTCATCATCCTAAAAATATATACACAAATGATTAAGTATTATTGGAAATAATTCATGTATTGATTACCTGTGGTCCAAATTCACTGATTGTAAACTAAAACGTGACAGCAACTTTACCTTGAGTGTGCCTCCCTTGACCATAACCTTCTGTCTCACTGGTTGTACCCCTGACAAGGCAAAGAGCTGAGCCTTGAAGACCATGGGAGGTTCTTCTGTGTTCAGCTCTATTGCATCAAACTTCTCCTTTCCCCATTTCACATTCACTGAGGAAATAAAAGAGAAACAAAAACACAGGTATATGTGAATACCAAGCCGGCATTTGGGAGTGGAGGGCATCTCTGATGCATCATGTCTTGTCAAGTCATGAATGATACAGCACAATCATATTTTATTGTGATAACCTTTGTGATGCAGAGAATGGCTTGAAATAGGAGTCGAATGTTAGTCTTGATCACCTGCTAAATAGACATGTCCACCATCACCTCATATGCTAACGTTAGCTAGCTAGATTTTAGGGATAATGAAGGCTGGCAAGCTTCCTTGATGTGATGTGTACACAAACTACCTTTTTCAGTTACACTGTTTTAACATTAAGTACATCCATAATGTTAACGTTAGTTAAACATAAGCAAGTGAACCACTGCGGCTAACGTTACTGTGCTGATAAAGCGTTAGCATACAAGCTAACCTGTAGCTAGCTAAGTCATCTTACTAAGTACAATAACTGTCTTGCTTACTAGTTACCTGGCTAGCAAAAGAATCACACAAAAATCCATACATTTAGCGGTAACCAATTGGCTAACGTTTGACTAGGTACTTATTTAGCTACATCTGGCCCAAAAAACATGCTAACGTTGCAACAGAGTTTTCATAGCTAGATAGACTCTGTGACAGTTCATATCTGGCTGGTTTAGCAGTTAGCAGGCTAACGTAGTTAGCTAAATATTGACGTGAGTGCAGGAAGTTAGTGATGCTGATGGAATTTGTTAGCATAACATATGCACGTTAGTAGCTAGATACCGTAGGCTAAATTAGTTTGCTATTTTGGGAGTTATGTCCCCAAAACCAACACTGATCTGGTTTAGCTAGTTAGCTTATACATGGTTGGTTAGTTTCTCATATTGTATTTTCTTAAAATCGGGAGAGAACACTCCCGAATCGTTTATTTTTGTCGGGCAGCTCGCTAGTTGGTGACTCCGATTGACTTTACGGCCTATGATGCTAACTTGCTAGTGTGTTCGCTAGCGTTCCAATAGTGACCAATAAAACACGTGTATAAATAGTTCCGGAAAAAGTATTATCAAGGGAAGTGGTCACGTTATAGGGTTAACATACCTGAAAACACGGGCATATTTTAGGCAGTTTTGTTTGTTAATGTCCAATTCCAGTCGCCGGGAAGCGAATTCGCTGTCTGGTGCAGGTGGCTACGATAGGTTTCTGACTGGCTAGTTAGCTAGCTACACCGTCCCCGAACTTCATTTAAGCAGCTCGCACAATGACGCTGCAGTGCACGCTGAAACAGTATCGATGCGCTCTGCCTGCAGCTATCCAGCCTGGTTCAAATAGTATTTTTGTAATCTCAAGTTCCCACATCAGATACAGCCGATTTAATTATTATTATATATTTTTTAATCCTCACCTAAAAGAATTTAATCACTTCCGTCTCCAAGGTTGACTCTCCTGATGACACTCATGAATCATGATCGGTAGGAAACTGACCAAATCCCTAGCCTAAATCTACCCACTTGTTAAAATCCAAGCCTGGGAAACTCGTTTCCACCTCCTCCCCCTGCGTGGACGACTTGGACATCCACCCCACATTCACTCAGCCTACGGAGTCCACTGGTCCCAATCACACAGAACTACCCTACATTTTGACCTCTTTCTCCAGATAAAATCCAGCGACATGTGAGGTCCAGCCACACGACAACCTGCCCACTCGACCCAATCCCCTAATAACTTCTCCATCTCTGGAGACTCCCATTCCTCACTTCCCTCATTCCCTCTGACTTCAAGAAAGCCACAGTCGCACCCTTCAAGAAACGAACACCTGACCCCTCCAATGTCAAAAACTACAGACCGGTATCCCTTCTTTTCTTTCCAAAACACTTGAGCATGCTCTTTGACCAATGCTCTCATTATCCCTAACCAGTCAAGCTTCAGGACAGGTCAATCAACTGAGACTGTTCTCCACTGTTTCACGGATATCTGTCCGCTGCCTTTGACACTGAACCATCAGATCCTCCTCTCCACCTTCTCGGGGCTGGGCGTCTCAGGCGCTGCACTCCTGGATTGCATCCTACCTGGCAGGTCGCTCCTGGTGGTGTGGAAGGGATCGGTGTCTGCACCACATGCTCTCACCACTGGTGTCCCCCAGGGCTCAGGTCTAGGCCCTCACCTCTTTTCTCTATATGCCAAGTCACTCAGCTCCATTATATCCTGTCATTGCGATGCAGATGACAACTACTTTTCTCATTCCCACCTTCTGACAAACAGGTGACGACACACATCGCTGCGTGCCTGGCAGATATCTCAGCTTGGATGTTGGTCCACCACCTCAAGCTCACCAAGATGGAGCTGCTCTTCCTCCGGGTAAGGCCTGCCCGCTCAAAGACCTCTCCATCACGGTTGGTATTCCCCTCCCAAAGAACTTTGACGTGACCCTTGACAACACCCTGTCGTATTCAATTTTTTTTTTATCTAAACAGTCACTTGCTCCTGCTGGTTAGAGTACCACCTTTCCACACACAGGAAGCGGCGTATGTTCTAATCCAGGCACACGTTAAATCCTATCTGGACTACTGCAACTCTGTTGGCTGTGCACCCCGATTGTGTCATCAAACCCCTGTAAACTTATCCTGAACGCCACAGCCAGTCTGGTGTTCAACCATCCCACTCCACTTCTCCATACACATTTTTTTATTTAACTAGGCAAGTCAGTTAAATTCTTAATTACAATGACGGCCTACCAAAAGGCCTCCTGCGGGGACGGGAGCTGGGATTTAAAAATATAGGACAAAACACACATCACAAGAGACACCACAACACGGTCGCAGCACAAAACATGGTACAAACATTATTGGGCACAGACAACAGCACAAAGGAAAGAAGGTAGAGACAACTATGCTCAAATCCTACATCCCAACAAGAGAACTCCATTCCGCCACCTCTGGTTTCTTGGCCATCCCACCCCTACGGAAGGTCAGCTCCCAGGACTTCGCCCTGATGCAAGGACAGCAGAGTTCCTGCCCATCTTCCGAAAACATCTAAAAACCATACCTCTTCAAAGAGTATCTTAAAACTAGACACCGACCTTATTCCCCTCCAACAAAAAACACCTTGCACTTGTCTTTTCCAACTAGCATTGACTTTGCTCATAACTTCTTTGAGGAAAATGTACTTACTAAGACTGATATTTGTCTCACCTAGCTATCTTAAGATGAAAGCACTAAGTCGCTCTGGATAAGAGCGTCTGCTAAATGACCAAAATGTAAAAGCAACACATCAGTGGTTCAAAATCTTCCTTACCTTGTGCTTTGTCATTTTCTTCCTGCCAATCAACAGTGATGCTCATCCATCACACACACACCTCTTCTCTGTTCCCAGTACTGTGATTGTTGAATTACTAGCTACAATCACAGCCCTGTGATTGGTAAATCACTTCGTTAGCCACAAGTCTATAAGCAGTTGCTCAGAATAAATGACTGTATATCAAAATCACTCTCATAGCCTAAATACATAACAAAAGAGAAGTCTGTAGATTATAGATAAAGATATGTTTATTGACACATATCCATCAGTGCGGCCTCCAATGCAATTAAACATGCGATTCATCCAAGACAAAATAGAGTCAGTAGGTCATAGTTCCAGTGCTTCCCCCTCACCCTCTTTTTACTGAACAAAAAAAAACATTTTGAATTAGCGGTATTCATGATCATAGTCTTTTTTATCTTCAAATTATGTACACAGCTGGATTTGCGTGAATGGGACGTTACCATATGAATATAATTAGAACTACATTTTTAACAAGCCTTCGTCAAGGTACACCATCCAGAAACTGTTGTGAGCTAGATACTGGACTCTGGGAACTTTGTGTTGACACATTACACTATTGCAATGAATCTATAAAGCGGCATTCAGAATATACTCCAACCAGACAGGAAACGTTCTGATAAAACCACAATGTAGCAGATTAAAAAAAAAATGATGGAAGAGTTTGGATTTGTCTTGTTTTTGGAGATAAACACAAAACAGATATGGCAGTAAAATCATTATCCAAACATTAAGGCACTAGGTGGGCCAAATGCTACACCTGGTTAAGTCTTCTACAAATAATTTACAATTCAAACAGTGCAGTTTTACATTTGTTAACTTAATGTTTTCCTTTTGAACCATTTATCTATGAGTCAATGTAAGGCAATACATACAAAAATACAATATTACAGAAAACAATGTACCCAATGAATACACAAAGAAAAAGAAAATACTTTTTAGGTCTCCTATCCGCCATTACAATGGAATTTGCTTATGGCTTGGAGCAATTACAATAATTAATAAAAATAACAATGCATAGATTTAAATGATCTTGCACGCTCCTCACTCAATACTGAAAAACATCTAATACTCAGTTCCCAATACATACTCTGTCTCAACTGACCCCTGATATAGCTGGAGAGCCAAGTAATAAGGGATCGAAGCAAAGGCCACCAGAGTCCATCAGTCAAAGGCATTGAAGTCAATTTAGATGGAAACAGAGTATCTGTTTTCTCAGACAGGGAAAAAAAAAAAAACATTTACGGTTCCCCGAGATGTACCCATTCTCCACAGAGTTAAGCCAATCCCTGCACTACAGTACCTCAATGTTGACCTTGTTTACATGCAAGAGTCCCAAGCAAAACCTCCAGTCATTTATTCAACCATAATCCCTTCCTATTCCTGACATGGAAGATGTACTACCCACAGCATGTCATGAGCCCCTCGCTCTTTCTTGCCATCTCCCATTCAGGTCCCAAGTCCCACGTTTTGGAACGACGAGCCACGCCATCTTCTGGAAGAAACAAAGAGTTGCAAGTATGTGGTGGCTGGATGAGGGAGTCTTAGTTGAGGTTCCAGGGTGAGGGTGAGGGTAGGAGAAGAGGGGGTGAGGGGGGAATAGCAGGTCTTTTCAATGTCCCTGATGCCTTATGCAAGATAACTATCCCAAATTTCCAGCGCTGGTCAGATTGCTTTAATTGACTTTGAGATCAAATAGGGACTCTCCTGTTTTTGTGAGGTGGGAGGGGGGAGAAAACACAAAGTCCCAATAGAATCCAACGGTTCAGATGGTTAGCTGGAAGAAAGAGAAAACAGGTGTCCAGTGAAAGAGTGTAAGACATTTGACACTTGGTTAGTACCCCCGATAGATGTCAATACATTACATAGAAAAACAGGTTTAAAGACAAAGTAACTGCATCTCCATTATGCATTTCATGGTCTCTGGCGTCATACTTGTTAGAGGGAAATGCTTCAGGAAAGGTTGCATAGAGGCCTAAGAATTAGTCAATGAAACCAAAAAAAACACTTTAGTGTCAAATTAGATAGAAAGAGTTCCAAGTCAAACGAGAAAGAACCACAAAGGACAGTTCCACTGCTGTTAGATACACCATCAACACAGTCAGTTAATAATAAATAATCAAGCCAAAACAGTAAGGAGATAATAGAGTAAAGAGTTAAGACTTCTTCTGTAAATTTGGTGAGGAGGAGGAGTTGTTGTCAATGTCAACAAGTGCTGGATGTTGTGTCTGCTGCTTGGAGGCTGTAGGCTGTGGTAGCAGAATGAGACTGCAACCTGCTAGTTACACAGGGCAGGAGAAGACAAAATAGCAAGTCACGTGGCTGTCCGGACGACAACTGTCACAGACAGTCCACCAGCAGCAGCAGGGATGAAAAGAGGACTTCTGGAACTGGAGCACAAGCTCTCTTAACGCCGTCTCTTAGCCTCAATGTTCTGTATTGGCCAAAACAAGCCTCGAGCTATAGAAAACCAGTGTGGCTGCTTAGGCAGTACAAGGAGGTTGGAAAGGGCTGCCCTGTGGGACCATCAGAGGTTGTGTCCAAAATTACACCCCATTACCTATATAGTGCACTACTTTTGACCAAAAGTAGTGCACTATATGGAGAATAAGATGCTCTGGACAACTGTAGTGCACAACTTTATAAAAGGAAAAGAATGCCATTTCAGGCCCATAGAGTATGTATGATAGGTTACCTTGGCTTGCCTGTGATGCTTTTGGGGTTCTTGCGGAAGGACTGGTTGGGTGCGGGGCGGGTGGACATGGTGCGGGGCGACGCCCTCAGGAAGGAGGAGGGTGGTGTTTTGGGGATCTTCCTGCCCAGGTGGCCAATCCATTTCTTCTGCTCGTCTTGGGTCAGAGCTAGCAGGAGCATGTCCCGGGCAGAGGTCACGTCATAGTTCACTGTTAGAGGGGGGGTTAGAGGAGACAAAAGCAGGTAGAACACTGAGAACACAAACTCAGGAAGTCCCCACTTACCCCTTAACGAAAGCCAAATGAAGTTATATTAAATTTAACCTGTTTTTCTTTCTCTCTCTATATTTTCCCCCACTTTCACCACTGATTTAGGTTTCATCAGTCTAACCTAAACTCTGCGACCGTACCTTTGCAGGGGGCGATGACGTCCTCCTTCTTGTCGAGGTGGTCCTGGTGGCACTTGACGTGGCAGCGGCGGCACTCCAGGGCTGGTGGGGGCTTGAAGACATGCCACAGGGGCTTGGCACAGGCCTCGCAGTTGGTGGGGAAGTGGTAAAGCGTGGGGATGAACTCATGACCTTTGTGGGGCAGACAGTTGGTCTTGTCGCCCTGCGAGACCGTCTCCATGTCCGCCTCCTTCCTGCACTCCCCCTCATTGGCATACAGGATCTAAAGGGGGGAGACGAGAGAGAGTAAGAGTCTCTTCAAAACATTTCTGCGTTTTTATGAAAGGGATAATTTGAAGCGGGGCTTTTAGGGTTGTAATACTACTGAATCAGAAAATCTAATTGAAAGTCTCTGGGGTAAAACAAAAGGAGTCAACTTAACTAATTGTGAATGTAGACTGGAGTGCACTCAAGACAGGTGTCAAAATCTACAATGGGATTGTAATCATCTGTTTGAGCAGGCAGGTCACCCAGTAGTCGACGTCTATCCATGTCTGAGGACGTCAGGAGATGTGGAAACTGCCCACTAAGGAGCAACAGTGAGTGATGCCTTTAAGTAGGTTTTGGTTTTGCTTGGATGTTGTAGACAGGGATGGCGGAGGGGTGTAAGCAACTGCCTATGGTTCCAAAGGTTGCATGTTCGAATCCAGCGACAGAAAGTTGTTTTTCATATTTGTGTTTTTAGCCTATCCCAAACAATAACCATTCTAAGTTCATGCCTGAACGTAACCTTGGAACGATACAGAGAAGTAACCAAACACTTCGAAATTTGAATGGGCAAGTAAGGTGATTGTAGACCTAAAAATACTGAGCTGGTTAACTTGATTGGTTTAGGTCAGAAGGCTGGGGTCATTCTAACGCGAACGCATTGCCATGAACCAGCAGTCCGCCGACAGCCTCCGTGCTTTCTGACGTAAGACAATGGGTCAGAAGGTCGATTGGTCAGGTCAGAAGTTCCAGGTCCTACCTGGAATATCCTGGGGATCTCCTCGGTCTCTGCTCGGTACACATCACCCTGGGTGACGGGACGCACGTGGAACAGTTTGCTGCACAGAACAACAAGCAATGTGTGATTATTGGGGGGGATCAGAATACACCGTCTCAGACACAGTTACACGAGCTCTTACAACCCAAGCAATCATTTTCACATAAAACAAACTCATCTAAGATGGTGATATTCTGTGAGTGTTAAAAACAGATGGCGAGTGTAAAGAAAGTGAAAAAAAAAAAAAAACGAAATCCACAGAACAAGGGTACTTACTCGATATCTAGTACCATGGAGGGGTTGGACTGTTCTTTGTCCTGTTCGTCATTGTAGAACAGAATCTTCTTGCTGCTCACCACCACATACTGAGGAAAAATCGAATCAAGAATCAATGTTAAGAAGAATCATGTTGGCCCAAAGGAGTAGGCACGAGGCAGCACCATCAGTACCACCAGTACCGTGCCATTTAATATGAATCAGTAACATCAGGAAAACGATTCAAAAGCGTCCAGGTGACATACCTGCTTCTTCCAGCCATATCGTTTGATATTAGGTTTATTAGGAATGGACAGCCACCCTTCCAGTCTGGATTCTACACAGACACAAGATAGACACAAATGAAAAGCAAGCCTGTGGGTAACACTGTCCCCAAAACGCCATGCAGTGATTCAATTCAAACTCAGCTGGGGGGGAAGAACAACAAAAAAAAAAAGTAATGTGACAAGGCCGGGCCGTCATTTCAAGTTGAACTAACTGATCATTTCTCTGCCCGGGTTACACTTCAAAATAACTGTATTATACAATAGTATGTGAGCGACAGAGTTAGAATATCCCATGCATTTACTTCAAGCTCAGTAGTTTTAGATCCCATGCATAAGGGAGCATTAATTAAAAGGGATATATAGGACAGTATAAATGTCTTTAATAAAGCAAGTCATATCCAGGTTATTTTTCCAGCCAGTTAGATATCATGGACTAGCTTAAACTCCATGGTGGTCTAGATAGATGTGTTGTACAATTCTTTTCTACTCAGTCAACGGCTGACAAAGCATGGCCGTTCTAGCCATAGAATTATAAAAATCACTTATCAATTATAATTCTGTGGATCTGTCCATCCAACATGGGGCTTCTGATGCCTCAGTCTACTGTCACGTAGCAGGGAACTGTATATCGTTGGGAATATCCTTCCATTATGTTAAAGTTTTACCGACTCGACACAAAGAGCATGCTTTGGCAAACACAAGCTACAAAAGAACAGTGAATTGATCAAAAGCTCAACTACAAGTGTGTGAGAGTTCCTTGACTCTGAAAAGGAGTTGATTCTGTTCTGAGGTGAACATGCCAAAACAAAACAAAACTAAAAAAAAAAAAAAGAAAAAAGGAGTGTTTGTTTGAAGCACAAGGGACAGGGGCTCAAAAGGAAGGGTGTGGATCATGGTTTCCAGACACGTTTTGAAAGGTGCTCAGAGTGATGGGTTAAACCACACAGTGTTGTTGAAGTCTACTGTTACAGTAGCTAACCTCTCATGTAGTCACTTTAGGAGTCACTCAGATTTTATGATCGCTTGCCCTGCCGTAAAATAAATGTACAGCTGACAACATTGAAACTGATTACCTACAGAAGACTCATTTATACGGTACAGTTAGAATTTGTACTGAAATAATGTTATATTAAGTTCTATACTGTAAATGGTTGATTTGTCCCTACAAATGGCTTATGTGAATTATGATTCACGGTTAGTAAATGAAAATGCCCCCAGCATGGCTTTAAAAAAACAAGTTCCTTAAAATACCCTAAAAGGGGCTATAACTGCTCCTGCTGTCACTCGGAATGGCCTTTCAAAAGTGTTGGTGAGAGCATACAAGAAGGATGGATACCTTTCTCACCCAAAAAACAAAAACACAAGGGAGGCGAAAGACATACAGTAGCACAGCCTAGGCCAGGCGCAATTGGGGTCCACAACTCCGAGTTACTCACAGAAGGAAAAGAATAGAAGATACAAAGATAGGGAGGAGAGCAAGGAGAACCAACTGGAGATGGGGGAATAAGAGATGAGAGAGGACTTTAACCACAGGCACATCAGGCATTCAATGTACAGCAAACATTGTTGGTAGGTCTCCAAAGAAAAACAGTCATTTTAAATGGACTGTTCAAGTTGACACTTGAACCATGTGGGTTAGGAAATATGAAAATCAGCATTCTCTTATACAGTGCATTCGGAAGGTACTCAGAGCCCTTGACTTTTACCACTTGGTTACGTTACAGCCTTATTCTAAATTGGATTAAATATGTTTTTCTCAAACTACACACAATACCCCAAAACGACAAAGCGAAAATAGGTTTCTAGATTTTTTTGCACATTTAAAAATTAAAAAACAGAAATACCCAGACACTTTGCAAAGAGACTCGAAATGAAGGTCAAGTGCATCCTGTTTCCATTCACCCTTGAGAAGTTTCTACAACTTGATTGTCCACCTGTGGTAAATTCAATTGATTGGACATGATTTGGAAAGGCACACACCTCTCTAGATAAGGTCCCACAGTTGACAGTGCATGTCAGAGAAAAAAAACCAAGCCATGATGTCGAAGGAATTGACCGTAGAGCTCCGAGACAGGATTGTGTCTAGGCACAGATCTGGGGAAGGGTACCAAAAAATGTCTGCAGCATTTAAGGTCCCCAAGAACACAGAGGCCTCCATCATTCTTAAATGGAAGAAGTTTGGAACCACCAAGAGCAGGCCGCTCGGCCAAACTGAGCAATCGAGGGAGTAGGGCCTTGGTCAGGGAGGTGACCAATAACCCGATGGTCACTCTGACAGAGCTGCAGAGTTCCTCTCTGGAGATGGGAGAACCTTGCAGAAGGACAACCATCTTTGCAGCACTCCACCAATTAGGCCTTTATGGTAGTGACCAGTAAAAGGCACATGACAACCCACTTGGGAGTTTGCCAAAAGGACCTAAAGGACTCTCCGCCCATGAGAAACAAGATTATCTTGTCTGATGAAACCAAGATTGAACTCTTTGGGGATGTTTTTCAGCGGCAAGGACTGGGAGACTAGTCAAGATCGAGGGAAAGATGAACGGAGCAAAGTACAGATAGATCCTTGATGAAAATCTGCTCAAGAGTGCTCAGGACCTCAGACTGGGGCGAAGGTTCACCTTCCAACAGGACAACGACCCTAAGCACACAGCCAAGACAACGCAGGAGTGGCTTCGGGACAAGGCTCTGAATGTCCTTGAGTGGCCCAACCAGAGCCCGGACTTAAACCCAGTCAAACATCTCATGAGAGACCTGAAAAAAATCTGTGCAGCAACGCTCCACATCCAACATGACAGAGCTTGAGAGCATCTGCAGAGAAGAATGGGAGAAACTCCCCAAATACAGGTGGGTCAAGCTTGTAGCGTCATATCCAAGAAGACTCGAGGCTGTAATCGCTGCCAAAGGTGCTTCAACAAAGTACTGAGTAAAGGGTCTGAATACTTATGTACAGTTGAAGTCGGAAGTTTACATACACCTTAGCCAAATACATTTAAACTCAGTTTCACAATTCCTTACATTTAATCATAGTAAAAATTCCCTATTTTAGGTCAGTTAGGATCACCACTTTATTTTAAGAATGTGATATGTCAGAATAATAGAGAATTATTTATTTCAGCTTTTATTTCTTTCATCACATTCCCAGTGGGTCAGAAGTTTACAAACATTCAATTAGTGTCTGGTAGCATTGCTTTTAAATTGTTTAACTTGGGTCAAACGTTTTGGGTAGCCTTCCACAAGCTTCCCACAATAAGTTGGGTGAAATTTGGCCCATTCCTCCTGACAGAACTGGATCAGGTTTGTCGGCCTCCTTGCTCGCAAACGCCATTTCATTTCTGCCCACAAATGTTCTATAGGATTGAGGTCAGGGCTTTGTGATGGCCACTCCAATACCAATATCAAGCTTTAACTTCCTGACTGATGTCATTTCAATATACCCACATCATTTTCCTCCCTCATTATGCCATCTATTTTATGAAGTGCACCAGTCCCTCCTGCAGAAAAGCACCCCCACAACATGATGCTGCCACCCCCGTGCTTCACAGTTATGATGGTGTTCGTCTTGCAAGCCTCCCCCTTTTTCCTCCAAACACAACGATGGTCATTATGGCCAAACAGTTCTATTTTTGTTTCATCAGACCAGAGGACATTTCTACAAAAAGTACGATCTTTGTCCCCATGTGCAGTTGCAAACCGTAGTGTCTCTTTTCTTATCGCGGTTTTGGAGCAGTGGCTTCTTCCTTGCTGAGCGGCCTTTCAGGTTATGTCGATATAGGACTCGTTTTACTGTGGATATAGATACTTTTGTACCTGTTTCCTCCAGCATCTTCAGAAGGTCCTTTGCTGTTGTTCTGGGATTGATTTGCACTTTTCGCACCAAAGTACATTCATCTCTAGGAGACAGAACGCGTCTCCTTCCCGAGCGGTATGACGGCTGCGTGGTCCCATGGTGTTTATACTTGCGTACTATTGTTTGTACAGATGAACGTGGTACCTTCAGGTATTTGGAAATTGCTCCCAAGGATGAACCAGACTTGTGGAGGTCTACAACTTTTTTTTCCTGAGGTCTTAGCGGATTTCTTTTGATTTTCCCATGATGTCAAGCAAAGAGGCACTGAGTTTGAAGGTAGGCCTTGAAATACATCCACAGGTACACCTCCAATAGGCTAATTGACCACATTTGAGTCTATCAGAAGCTTCTAAAGCCATGACATAATTTTCTGGAATTTTCCAAGCTGTTTAAAGGCACAGTCAACTTAGTTTATGTAAACTTCTGACCCACTGGAATTGTGATACAGTGAATTATAAGTGAAATCATCTGTCTGTAAACAATTGTTGGGAAAATGATGTGTCATGCACAAAGCAGATGTCCTAACGGACTTGCCAAAACTATAGTTTGTTAACAAGACATTTGTGGAGTGGCTGAAAAATTAGTTTTAATGACTCCAACCTAAGCGTATGTAAACTTCCGACTTCAACTGTATATGTGATACTTACAATGTTGGGTCTGAATACTTTCCGAATGCACTCTAGGTACTTCACTGCTTCAGAACAATACTGTCATAACTCAACCAGTCATGGAATGGTTTAATAACTTGGAATGGCTAGGATTGACAAGATTTAAATCATGCCAGGGTTCGTGTTGGATCATTAAAGCTCGCCTGATGGACCAAAAATCTAGTTCAGTGATCCAAAATCCTGCTCATTGAGAGCTGTAGTACTGTAGATTTTTGTCCCAGCTTAGCATCGTCCCACCTTCAACACTTTCACTCGCTGAATCATGTGTGCTGTGGCTCATCACGAACAGGGTTTGAGGATGTTTGGCCTAGCCTGTCCTTTGACACAGCTGCCCTTGGTTAGCTGACCCGCGCGGTGAACTTACCGGCGATGTTGCTGTCCGTCTCGTCCATCTGCAGGCTGGTGACGCTGGAGTTGTCCATGCGCAGCTGCAGGTCGATGAGCTTCTCCCTCAGCTGCTCGATGTCACTCTCCTTGCTGTCCAGCTGCATCTGCAGCTCATTGCGGTACGTGCACTCCTCGGACAGTTGCTGTTGTAGAAGAGGAGAGGCAAACAGTGAATATGCAGTCACTTTAGGGAAGATCAGAAACACCGCACCGTCAAGGAGGAATGTAGCACTGCCTTTCACTATCGACTTTTAAGCTCTGTTCTAAATTAGGAATGTATTTTACTAAATCTTCTTAACTGTCCTATTACCTCATACTCTTTTACCTAAAAGAGTGCTTTTTTGTTCTATTTTAAAGCATACTATTAATTAAAAGGTTCCCATGATCATCGTCAGATGATTTTCAGACCGATTTGACCTTACTGTTCAATTGCCTGACAATGTATAATGTTTTACTGACCGCCTGCATCTCACTGAGCTCCTTCTGATACTTGATGGCCATGTGGTTGAACTTGTCCTTCTCCTGTTTGAGCTCCAGCTGCAGCTTGCGGTTCTCCTTCTCCTTCTTCCTCAAGTCGGTCGTGTTTCCCTTCTTCTTGGTGTCCAGCTTCATATCCTTCCTGTTCATGATCTCTGCCAGCTTGTTCACCGCCTGGAGAGACACGGTTGAGGGTTGGGATCAAATAGGGTAACCAGTTGAGGTTTAACAAATTGGGGCAACTGGTTGAGGTGTTTGGATGTAAATAAGGAGCTCATAACTATTGATGTGGCGTTCTGTAATGTAAGTTGTCGTCTAAGGTTGAAGTGTCTTCACCTGAGTCTTAAGCGTGCGCTCTGTGCTGAGAACCTTCTCGTAGTTGGCCTTGATTGTGTTTGTAATCTCCTCTTTCTGGGAGGCATACTCTGCAGGAGGGAAGGGTACAGCCTGAGGAGACTAGACAGTCTTACAGGGATCTAACAGACCCATACCAGGGCCGATGTTGACCTTACCCATAGACCTAGAATATAGTAATCAGACCAAATTATGACAATTGAGTCTTGGCGCTACCTTCCTCCTGAATGCGAAGCTTGTTGTTCAGCTCGGCCTTCTCCTTGCTGAGGTTCTCCACATCTTTGGTCAGGGTTTTGTTGGAATCCTCAAGCTGGGGAGATGCATTCAGAGGTTTAAGTGTAGGTGTTCTACAGCTGCCTGAGACATGCATTCAGAGGTTTAAGTGTAGGTGTTCTACAGCTGCCTGAGACACACAAAAACAATCCTTAAATATCCCCAATAATGAAAGTATACCAAGCTATTGTTTCCTCTGTGGTCCCATTCCTGGGTAGATGCATTTTCCCTGACATTCATTTACAACGCAGGAGAGCAGTGCGCATTGAGGCACGCTGTAACTGACCCGTGCGATGGTGGCATCCTTCTCTGTGCCCTCCTGCTTGTGTCTGGCCGTGGCCTTCTTGTTCTCCTGGCTCAGCTCAAAGTATTGCTCCTCCTGGAGCGCCCTGGCCAGCTGCTCCGACTCTGCCTTGGTCACTGTCAGATCCAGCTGGGCCAACAGGGAGTCCCTGGTGGGAGGGAGGACGGACACACACGGTTTAAAATGGAATAATAAATCACTCCGCGTGGAGACTTGAAAGTAGAGTGGTCGAGAAAAGATGCACCCCACATTTGAAGTACAACGTACGATGACAATACACATTCTTGCTACATTGACAAATGCCTGATTTTATTACGGTTTCCATTTTGTGATTTGTTACCTTTCGCTGTGCAGCTCCTGCACCTTCTTGTGAGCTTCCTGGACCTGCCGGTTCCTCTCCTCAATGTCCTCTTTCAGTTCCTTCACCTGAGTTTTATAAAGCGTCTGGGGGAGGGGGGGGTAGAGAGAGGAGATATGGCAATTAAGTTAGCCACTAAACCAGGTTATAGGAGAGTGGGGTCGTTGGGTCCTACTCACTGAGAAATACTGTTCGGCCTCAAGCTGGTCCTGAAGTTCCCTCATCTGCCCCTCGTTGCCCCTGTACTGCCTGGAAGACACACACACAAACCACATGATGAACATATTGAAGTTTCAAAGCAACCAAATCCGTGTTGAAAGGGAAATTCAGATCAAAATCATCAAGAAGCGATCAAACTTTTCAGCCACAAAACGTGTGTATAGATGATGAACCTAATGACACTGTACTATCTGGTATGTGCCAGGGCTGTAATTGGCTGGGGAATACCACCTCCACCGCTCCTTGCGGAGCTCCGTAGGCGGAAACCTATAGAATGCTCTGCTGCTGGATTAACAGTCCAGTCAGTCTGGTCTGGTGGGAGGAGCTGGACTGCAGGCTAATCCTTAATCCTGTGGTGTAAACATTGTCAGAGGGCAGCTTTGCCACAGTTACCCCCTAAACTGGAATAAGAGCCTTTTTACTGGAATAACAACCAATTGTAGGGCCATTTAACGTCTTGACTCCCAAAGCAGTACTAGCTAGCTGCAGGAAGGAAAAACGTCAAACTAAAGAGTATTACAGAATATTAGACTTTCAGAATAGAGTTGAGCTAATGAAGACCGATAAGTGTGGCTGAAATGCATTGAGACGATGCTCAATGTGGGCCTGTTGAGAATCCAGCTAAAAGTTACCCACAGATCTAGGATCAGATCACCCAACCATAATAAACATTGGGGGGGAATAAAAGATCTCTGACCCTTGTATAAGTGACTAGTGGTAAACTCGACAGTCTTATTTGGGGTAAGTCAAACTGTGGTGGGCTGTGACAACATATGACTAGTTTGGAGGGTATTCTCACTTAGTGAGCTGCGCGAGCTGGAACTCGAGCGACCGTTTGCTCTCTAGCGCCGTGTTGATCTCCTGCTTCAGCTGCTTCTCCAAGCCCTTCAGCCGGTCGGCCTCCTGCGAGCGGCATTTCAGCTCGTTCTGGGCCAGCAGCCTCTTACTGGACTCCTGCTCCATCTGCATCCGTAGCCCTTTCACCTGAGAGGAAAGGGGGAGGGAACCACAGGTTGCTAGGACACAAGAGAAACAGTATGTCCTAACTACACAGGTTATACCAGGAGATTTCGTCTTGGGTAAAAGAAAATCACCAGCGTTCACATAGTGGGCCTGAATCCTAACTACTGTGAAATTTGCCATTAGTAACAATTCATGACTGACGTCTGATAAGTCTGGCGGTTGAACGGGCGATGCAAAGTTGAAGGTTTTAAGCGCGTGACCGTGGGCATCCACCCCAGACGGTGCGAGTTAACATCCGGTGGTGCTCACCTCGTCCTCCAGCCTCTCCTTCTGCTTCATCAGCTGCTCCATCTTCTGCACTGACTGCTTGAGGTCAAACTCCAGCATGGAGCACTGCTTCTCCACCTCCACCACCCTGCTCTCCGCTCGCATCCTCGCCCCGCTCTCCTCCGACACCTTCTGCTGCACCGCTTGGAGGGAAGGAAGGAAGGTGTTTCACTCAGTTGCAACTATCCATCCGTTATTCTATGGAAGATCTCACAGACAGATTGAATAGGACATTTGTGCTCAGTCATTTCAAATAAACTACATCGAATAGGTCAGGACTGCAACAACTGCTAGAAGACAAGTAAATGTTGCTTCAAACAGTGCTAGTCTCAGTCATTTCTGTTTTTGGAAGGTGGGATGTGGTCCAGCATTTAATACGTAGGGGGGTAAAGTCTCGACATGCCACATGGAGGGGAGCGGTGTACATTCCCTGAATTCCGCCCCATCCAGCCAGTGCCCCCTGGGTATGAGTGGTGCAGGTGGGGAGAGAAGAGAGACAGATAGAAAAAGGAGACATATGGTAGTGGTGGGTAGGGTGTGCTCCAACACAGGCTCAGAAATACCATGCATGGCAGCTGACTTGGCCTCTTCAATGGACTCGTATTTGTCAGTGAGCTGGGCCCGCGTCACTCTGTGTTCTGTGTGCTCCTGGTCCAAACGCTGCTGCAGAGTCTTCAGCTTGTAGTTCAGGTCAATCTCCAGGTTGTTCTTCTCCTGTTGGGAGACAACACTGAATTGCATAAAGAATCCCCGGAATGGACATTTGCATACTAGCAGTGTGTCCATCTTGATTAGGAAAACATTCATTCTGCTGATCTTTATGGGAGAGACACTGAGAATAAAATACCAGTTAGATGTACATTTGGTTATCCCACCTTAAGATGTTTTTATTCGTCTAAATGTTTAATTTACTTTGTTAAGATTGAAAAGAAAATGGCTAATAAGGAGCACAGCCGTTATATTTTTTAAACTTCCATTTGGACCCCTACTGACAGTAGGTGGACTTCACAAGTAACCGGATATCAACGGCAGGTTTTGTGTTTGCATTCGAAAGCATAGTATGGGTTTGTATGTAACATTTGGAGGGCCCAAACCTTCTCCAGGTTGTTTCTCCTCTCCTGGGCCTGCTTGCGTTCCGCCTCCACTTTGGACAGGCTGCGTGTCAAGTTCTTATTGTCCTCCTGAAGACCAGTCATCCGCACTACAGACACACAGAGAGTCACCATCAATACAGTTGTTTGTGCAACGTGCTAAACGCACCATAATGCATAGCTTTAAGACTTGGGAAAACTATATCTGTACATCTCCAAAAGTCTGGACTGTAAGGACACTGGACAAAGTATTATTTTTCTATTCACTGTAGACTTCTGTACCACTTCAAAATCAGTCTGAATTAAGAGCAATATTTCAAGAAAATCCCTCAGATACATTCACCCCCAAGCCTCTCCTACTGTACAAAGAGTTCTGTAGGCATTGGGCAGTGCCTGGGCATGTCTGTGATGAATGACAACGGTTAAAACTGGAGTATATAATCCCCAGCTGTCTCTTAAATAGCGACTGAGTTCACTTCAGATCATTTGAAGTTAGTTGAACAGCTAAGTAAGAGTGACTGAGGTATTACTGTAAAGCAAACTTAAAATGGGTGTAGGCAATCACATGAATCCATTGTAGTTCTAACGCATGCAGTCAGACGCCTCGTGTTTACTCAAACGCCGAGTCATGTCGTAGTCACATTTACTCATAGAACAATGAGTGCAGTCTTTGGGCCCCCGAGTGTCCAAAATCGCCACCCTTTTCCTTGTCTGGTGCACTCCCCTACATAGATTTAAGAGCCTAAGACTGGTGTAAGAGACCGTGCTTAGCTGAGTGCTTAGCTATGTATTGGTTGTATGTATAGACCGTAGGAAGAGTAGCTGTTGGCTAATGGGGAATAAAGATTAAATAGTGCACACTTTAGGGAGAAGTGTGGAGAATTAGGATGTAGCCAAATGGTACCTTGCAGCTCGTGGATCTCCTCTGATCCCTGGCTGTAGCACCTCCTTTCAGAGTCCAGGGTGCTCTGCAGCTGCAGCAGCTCCTTCTCCAGCTGGGCCCTCCCCCCGTCAGACGAACGGCTCTTCTCCTGCAGCTCGCGGTTCAGCCCCTCCAGCTGGCTCATGGACTTGGCCATCTCTGTGTGGCTCTTCCTCAGCCGCGCCGCCGTGTCCGACTCTGCCCGCAGTAGGTCATTGGCCTCCTCCAGCTGCCAGTCAAGGAAACGGCCATTAGGAAAGCTCAGAGTCAATATTACTTCCTGACACAGACGATCCGCTCAGTTGCTGCAGAACGTTTGATTGAAACAGTTGGGTTTCTTAACCAACATGTGGGAGGACGTCTAATGTTGTGAATGGAATGATATCCATTCATATGCTTCTAATAATACCTAATAGGCCAAGACTACTTTTGCTCTCTGAAAGGTCTATACCAGTCCAGTCTGAGGCCTTGTTTCCTCCTTCACTTTGCTCTATGAAAATAAATAGTGACTTCAATTTGCTGATAAACATCAATGCATGTAATGCAACAAAGCCTTAGGGTGATGACACCGGGTCAGATATTGTTCATCCGTTGTCATGGTTAAGGTACCGATTTAGAGTGGAGTAATCTGATCCTTGATCTGTGGTTAAAACATGGCCTGCCCTCTCCTTGATCCGTCTCACACAACCCTCAAAAACTAACATCCCTCACACAAACCCCTTCACTGTCTGTACCTTTGACCCAGATTCTGACCTTTGACCCTCTGATTTGATGAGCCGAATAATACATTGACACAGACCTCAAACAACCCCCTCACAACTACAAATGACCCCTGTGCTGTGTGGATGGTAATCAAAGAGAGCAGTGTGATACTGTACCTGATTTTGCAACTGTAGGATCTTGTCATTCGAGGCCTGAGAGTTTTGGCAGATTTTCCTCATGTCCTCAAGCTGCTCCTTCAGCGTGGATACTGAGACGAGAGTAAGAGGAGTCAATCAAAGATTAAGTAAATCTTCACACACACACACACACACACACACACACACACACACACACACACACACACGTCCCATTCAAAACATGACGCTACACTAAACTAACTGTATCAAGAAACAGTTTTTTTGTGCATGGGACTTGCTCACGCGTTGCATTTAAAGTGCTCCGTTTATGGTATCGGATGTGGTTGTGCTTGAATCCACAGCGAGCCACTGGTCCCAGTCAATTCGAGGGTCTCAGATGGTGTGAGTCTGTGTTAAGACCGCTAGTCAGAGGGCCAGAGACCAGCAGACAACCAGACTAGCAGGTCAAGCAGCTCCAGTCTTGCTCGGCCAGGGTGAGTAGTAATCCAGTTGGGACAAACATCTCTTCGGGCCAGATCAAGGCTCCGTTCTAAATCGCGCCCTATTCCCTATGGGCCCCGGTCAAATGTAGTCCACTTTATATGGAACAGGGTGCCATTTTGGGATGCTCACTAACGTCAGGGAGGAGAGGGATGCTACAAAGATATATATGCATTGTCACATACACCGGACAGGTACAGTGAAATGTGTTGTTTTACAGGGTCAGCCATAGTAGTACGGCGCCCCTGGAGAAAATGAGGGTTAAGTGCCTTGCTCAAGAGCACCTTAACAGATTTTTAACCTTGCCGGCTCGGGTATTCGAACCAGCGACCTTTCGGTTACCGGCACAACGCTCTAACCACTACAACCCTGGGGGGAGATCTTATCATGGATTATACTGTAGTAGCATTAACCCTGTACAAACCCTGTCAATATAATGGCCAAACCACTTGTATACATTCTGCTTTAGGAACAAGTAAAGTACTGTAATACTGTACACGCCTATGATAATATTTGTTCATAATCAGTGTTAGAAACACATGTTATAGACCCGATTATAAACAGAGGTTTGGACTAAAACAGGGGGAGATTGAAAAGAGATGAAATGATCGGGTGAATGAGAGAGGACAAAAACCACCCTTACCCTCGTTCTCCAAGTTGCGTCTCTTCTCGGCCTCCTGGTCGGCCTTTCTTTGGTACTCGGTGGCTCGGTGCTGGATCATCATCTTGTCTTTCTCCAGCAGGGACATGCTGGCCTCCACACCCTTCCTCACGTTGCCCTGGGAGAGGAGGGAGGACAGGAGTAAGTCCTCAAAGTACAGAGCATTTAGCCCCTAT
Source organism: Salmo trutta (assembly GCF_901001165.1). Lineage (NCBI taxonomy): Eukaryota > Metazoa > Chordata > Actinopteri > Salmoniformes > Salmonidae > Salmo > Salmo trutta. The sequence goes on along the minus strand of NC_042987.1, from coordinate 12,617,351 downwards.
ATTATGCGGGGGTTTTTTAAAACACATTTTGCAGACTATGTGTTGCAGAATCCGAGATATTCACTCACCTCCTCGTCCAGCTCTTTCATGATCTTGTCAAGCTTCGTGTTCGAGGTCCTAAAGACACACAGATTTGCACTTTAAATTGCTTTGCTTGAGATCAAGAGCATTGGTCGTTAAAAAGACAGACGGGTTGTTTTCTCCCTCAAAACCAGCATTGTGTATTTGTTTAGCTTGAGATGGAACTTATTGGAACTGATTGACAGGTTGTATACCTGCACTTCTGCTCCATTTCGTCCTTCAGCTGCATCTCACTGTGGAGTTGTTCTTCTAGCTGGTAGATCCTCTTCTGCAGGTTCTCCAGCTGAACAATAAACAACGTATAATACGTTAAACAGATACTCTGGGGGGGAAAAAAGCGTCTTCTAAATGACTAAAACGTCAATGTAAACTAGTGTAATGACACAAATACACATGGCAGAAGTAGACTGCTTTAATCCGGTAGTTTGGAGTAATGGCAACAGAGAGAAAGAAGTCCTATTTTCGCCATCTATAGAACTGATTCTGATACCAAAAGGTTTTCTAGTGAGTGTTTTGTATTGATCTGTGTCAAGTCCTGTGGAAACTGCTAGGTGCGCGACACTAATAGCTATTTTAAGGTCGGGGAAATAGCAGCAGTAGCTCAATGCACCATTATAACATCTGCATTTTATTGAATTAACACTTTTCAATGTGATTGTATATCCTTGTAGGTAACAATGTCTCAAGGGTAATTTAGACAAAGCTTTTTCATTAAATAGGCCTACACATATTTATGTTTTTAATTCATCAACTCACTCAAGTAAATCTAATACTAACATCCGTTTGGATATTCAATTAATCGTGTCCATCCCAATAACAAACGTGCTGTGTTTTTTTTGTCTATGCAGAAAGTAGTCATGCAACTCCAGTGTCTCGTTTTAACATCCAAGCGAGTACTCACATGGCTCTTGTCTTCCTTAGTGGAGCTGCTGCGTTTGTCAACACTCTTGGTGCTGGAGCTCCGGGAAAACCTGGAGAATAGACCACAACAGGGCAATCAGATCTCGTCAGAGGCAACAATAGGACCACACTTCCCTGACCTGAGCCACTGATGACCTGGCCACACCGTGAAAGCACATCCCCGTGGGTCAAACATGCTGTGGTTGTTATCTAGGTCAGGTAACCTAGTCTGCAGTTTGAGACGTGTGCATGTCTAACACGCTCTGAGTGAGGTTAACTAAGTATTTATATAGGTTGCATTATATTTCTGTGGCGGTATAACAAACGGCTAATGGCTCTAGTACAGGGGTGTCAAACTAATTTGGTCCCGCTGGCCGCATTCGTTCTCCACCGAGGTCCGGAGGGCCGCACTTAAAACTGGTTATGTTTCCTCGCTCTCTAAATTAGCAATAAATAGTCCCATATCCCAGGCTTTTAGAATTTCAGACGCTTCCTGACAGTCTACCATTCGTTTCGATGACTGTTAACAAGCTGGACAGAGTGAAGAGACTATAAAAGTAGGTCCATTATAATTCCCCAAAACTTGTTTTACTCAAACCGCACGCTCGCCCGGATTAAATGTGTTTGGCCGTATGTTTGACACCCCTGTTCTAATAAGTGCAACCTAGAATGTGATGACTGTAGTTGACATTAGACAAACTGATGATCGCTCCAGTAGGTGCAGCCTGACCATTTCGACTGTGGTTAGGGCCTTGATGTTTTTCCTGACCAACTGAGCTGACCAGGAAAAGCCTAGGTGAAGACTGACAGTGTTGACTGTAATTGATGAAGCCTGGCTAAGCGGACAGTGTTGACTGTAGTTGATGAAGCCTGGCTAAGCGGACAGTGTTGACTGTAGTTGATGAAGCCTGGCTAAGCGGACAGTGTTGACTGTAGTTGATGAAGCCTGGCTAAGCGGACAGTGTTGACTGTAGTTGATGAAGCCTGGCTAAGCGGACAGTGTTGACTGAAGTTGATGAAGCCTGGCTAAGCGGACAGTGCCAATAGATACTTTAGATACCGTTTTGAAAATAAAAATCTATGGAAATTCTACAGGAAAAGGGCCTTAAGAGCATTACTGATGACTGCTGTAGTAGTTTGAAGCCTGGCTATGCAGAGTAAGACTTACTGATGACTGCTGTAGTAGTTTGAAGCCTGGCTATGCAGAGTAAGACTTACTGATGACTGCTGTAGTAGTTTGAAGCCTGGCTATGCAGAGTAAGACTTACTGATGACTGCTGTAGTAGTTTGAAGCCTGGCTATGCAGAGTAAGACTTACTGATGACTGCTGTAGTAGTTTGAAGCCTGGCTATGCAGAGTAAGACTTACTGATGACTGCTGTAGTAGTTTGAAGCCTGGCTATGCAGAGTAAGACTTACTGATGACTGCTGTAGTAGTTTGAAGCCTGGCTATGCAGAGTAAGACTTACTGATGACTGCTGTAGTAGTTTGAAGCCTGGCTATGCAGAGTAAGACTTACTGATGACTGCTGTAGTAGTTTGAAGCCTGGCTATGCAGAGTAAGACTTCCTGATGACTGCTGTAGTAGTTTGAAGCCTGGCTATGCAGAGTAAGACTTACTGATGACTGCTGTAGTAGTTTGAAGCCTGGCTATGCAGAGTAAGACTTACTGATGACTGCTGTAGTAGTTTGAAGCCTGGCTATGCAGAGTAAGACTTACTGATGACTGCTGTAGTAGTTTGAAGCCTGGCTATGCAGAGTAAGACTTACTGATGACTGCTGTAGTAGTTTGAAGCCTGGCTATGCAGAGTAAGACTTACTGATGACTGCTGTAGTAGTTTGAAGCCTGGCTATGCAGAGTAAGACTTACTGATGACTGCTGTAGTAGTTTGAAGCCTGGCTATGCAGAGTAAGACTTACTGATGACTGCTGTAGTAGTTTGAAGCCTGGCTATGCAGAGTAAGACTTACTGATGACTGCTGTAGTAGTTTGAAGCCTGGCTATGCAGAGTAAGACTTACTGATGACTGCTGTAGTAGTTTGAAGCCTGGCTATGCAGAGTAAGACTTACTGATGACTGCTGTAGTAGGTGAAGCCCACAAAGGGCAGCTGGTTGCCCACGAAGGCCTTTGGTATGGGGAAGGTCTCCTCGTCTCCCCTGTCCGCCTCGATGTCGTCAAAGTTACTGGTGTCGATGTCGCTGCTCAGCTCAGGCACCACCGGGGCCGCCGCTGGAAACACGGATGGACAGAAGGTGGAGGAGAGAAGAGAAGAGAGAAACATGACTCACTGCAGATGAGGTATTCTACTAGTGTTCTATGACTTGGTGCAGAGCCACACTGAGTTGAGAGCATGTTGTAGAGGAAATGTCAGTCCTAAACGGAGGCATGTATTGTACTTCTAAAACTGGCTTTTGGTGCAAGAAGCACCCTTTATATCTCTGCTTATGACAATCTTCTACTGTCAAATATGTCAGTCTACCTCCTCATTATATTATATAAACAGTCTCTTGTCAATCTAGCCTACATTTGGATGCAGGCTAGATTGCTTGGAGATCAAATGCATTAACTATAAACACCAGCATTCAGTCTGACAGTCAACACAGTACAACGTATTAGCTAGGACAGCTGGTGCCATGGCAGGGCAGGCCAGAGCAGGGCCAGGGACAGTGTGGCCAAGCCAAAGCGCCGACCGCAGCGCTTCAGATTACTTCATATTAAACCCGGTAAAGAGCCAGGGGTTGCGTTCACGCAGAATTCTGCATTTTTCGTGCAGAAAATAAATCTGTGTCGCATGCTGAAAACTCAGGTACTGACCATGACCTTCAATTTCAAGTTCCAACTTTTTATATTTAAATAGACCCGCTGCAATTATCTGAAAAGTCTCATCCATCCTCCCAACCTCTCTCTCTGCGGGGAGGGTGTACGAGGCGGGTCTCTCTGTCAATGACATTTGCAACGTGTTCCTAGCACAACGCTCAGCTCGGGGTGTTTCTGTGGTCCTCCCCATGTCATGTTCCCGCTGAAAGGGGATGCAGCTCCCAGGACCTACAGACACTAATGACAATTTCAATGGGGGCACCAGAGTCACAAAATTTTTACTTTGATAAGGCACACACAATTTTTGACCAGGCTGCCGAAAGGAGAAAATAGAGAGAAACGCAGGGAGGGAAATGAGGAAGTAAGATAGGTTGCGTGTGCACATTGACAACGTTTGCCATGTTGCCATTTTCACACTAGTTTGTTTGCTTGAGTTCGAACCAGTGTTAAATTAGCCTATTTTCGTGAGTGTGTCAACACTTTTTATCGAATTAGTCCTTTTGGAAGTATTTCTTGGTAGTATTCCTTCTCATAATTTTTGTCATTGTTGTTGCGCTCCCCTCCTTTCCTTTGTTTGCTGAAGCGCGAAGGCCCACCTGAACTCTGGGCTAAAAGTATATTACGGCAATAATATCGTTCAGATTCCTGATTATAATGACACGATAGGGTAAAGAAAAGTATGTTTTCACATCCTCTTGAACTGACCCGTATTTTCCTGCATTCTAGAACACAGAGAGGACCCATGTATATATATTTATTGTCTGTTTGTTTAATTAGAACGCAGGTGAAATCTATTAAAAACGCAGCTTTTGGGTTGGTCTGCGTTTTGAAAATGCAGACTTTTGAAATCTCAAGCGACCCTGAGAGCTGCTACAGCCACTCGATTTACATTTAGCCTCCCGCCTCTGATCTCTCTGTTGTAGCTGGAGACCACATGAATACTAAAACGCAAGGCTCCTGTTCAGCAGGGTACACCGCAGCAAAAACTATTTGCAACAGAAAACCAAAATGAGCGTTTCTTACTGGACAAGTTTAGGTAGTACCTCCCAGTTTCAAAATGTTTTTCTACCGAGGAAAGCTTTCCTCCCCATTCTCACCCTCAAATCAACCATCTAGGTGGTTGTGATATTGAATGAAATGAATGGTTCTTCTTCTGAAATTTCCTGTGACTGTAGGTCAATTGGAAAACATGTATTATAGCATGCCTGGCTATTTGTAACATTTGTCAACAGAACAATACAGAATGAAGGGGAGGGGCGTTACAAAGGAAGCGTGAAACCTGAACAGAACTCACTATCTCGGATGTTCTCCCACGTCCACTGGTCGTTCTTGAAGAAAGGATGTCTCTTGATCTCATCCACCCCGTTGCGACCCAGTCTTACCTCCCTGGTGACAAATGAAACACAGAACGTACAGTTTAGCGATTCTGCAAGCCACCGATAACGTCCATTATTATTCAAAGTCTATGGCTATGCATCTGACAGTCTCTGAGCACAACCCAGTGAAAGCATTTAGACATGATTGATAGCTCTTCAAAAGATCACTGCTCGATGTTTAAGTAATGACTCAAAGACGTAAGTCTCATCCAATCAGTGAGATCATAACACTGTTCCCTTTCTAGCGATTTGCTCACACGGAAAATCATTGGTGAAACAAGACAGACAGAGGGATAGTGCGAGATTGGGTAAATAGATAAAGGGCTTCATTGACAGAGTCAGATGAACTCATGGATACAATTGTGTTGTCCGAGTGCAGTTTGATGTGTTAGCGCAATGCTAGCTGATCCCATAGACTTCCAGTCATTGTGCTAATTAGTTAGCAATTGCGTGCAAATCTACCGTTAACTTCCTTCAACGAGTTAAGCTGACTGGGCAAGTAGATAAATCTTGCACTCTCTCTAACTCGGGCCCCTCCGAACCACCATCATCATCATCCTTACCTGTCAGTCAGGAAGGCACAGATGAGGTTCTTGGCATCCTTGGAGATGTCGCTGTCATCAGGGAAACTCAGGGCATTCTTGTGGTTCATGATCTTACTGTACGTCCCCACCAACGAGTCAGCATAGAACGGTGTGTCACCTATAGGCACACAAAACCACAGGCATTGGGGTTAGCTAGTGCAGTGCATTTGGAAAGTATTCAGACCCATTTTCTTTTTTGTTAAACTTATTCTAAAATTTATCAAATTGTTTTTCCTCATCAAACTACACACAATACCCCATAATGACAAAGCAGAAACAGGTTTTGAAAATGTTGCACATTTATTACAAATAAAAACAGAAATACCTTATTTACCTAAGTACTCAGACCCTTTGCTATGAGACTCGAAATTGAGCTCAGCTGCATATTGTTTCCATTGATCATGCTTGAGATGTTTCTACATCTTGATTATCCACCTGTGATAAATTCAATTGATTGGGCATGATTTGCAAAGGCACACACCTGTCTATAGAAGGCCCCACAGTTGACAGTGCATGTCAGAGCAAAAACCAAGCCATGAGGTCGAAGGAATTGTCTGTAGAGCTCCGAGACAGGATTGTGTCGAGGCACAGATCTGGGGAAGAGTACCAACAAATATCTGCAGTACTGAAGGTCCCCAAGAACACAGTGGCCTCCATCATTCTTACATGGAAGAAGTTTGGAACCACCAAGAGCTGGCCGCCCGGCCAAACTGAGCAATCGTGGGAGAAGGGCCTTGGTCAGGGAGGTGACCAAGAACCCTATGGTCAAGCTGACAGAGTTCCAGAATTCCTCTGTGGAGATGGGAGAACCTTCCAGAAGGACAACCATCTCTGCAGCACTCCACCAATCAGGAAAGTAGAGGGCTAGACGGAAGCTACTCCTCAGTAAAAAGGCACATGACAGCCCGTTTGGAGTTTGCCAAAAGGCACCTAAAGTACTCTCGAACCATGAGAAACAAGATTCTCTGGATGCTAAGTGTCACATCTGGTGGAAACCTGGCACCATCCCTATGGTGACAGCATCATGCTGTGGGGAAGTTTTTCAGTGGCAGAGACTGGGAGACTAGCCAGGATCGAGGGAAAGATGAACGGAGCAAAGTACAGAGAGATCCTTGATGAAAACCTGCTCCAGAGAGCTCAGAACCTTTGACTGGGGCCAAAGTTCACCTCCCAACAGGACAACGACCCTATGCACACAGTCAGGAGTGGCTTCGGAACAAGTCTCTTGTCCCGAACCCGATCGAACATTTAAGGAGACCTGAAAATAGCTGTGTAGTAACGCTCTCCATTCAACCTGACAAGAGCTTGAGTGGATCTGCAGAGAAGAATGGGGGAAACTCCCCAAATAGATGTGTGCTAAGCTGGTAGCGTCATACCCAACAAGACTCAATGCTGTAATCGCTGCCAAAGGTGCTTCAACAAAGTACTGAGTAAAGGGTCTAAATACTTAAGTACATTTATTATTTCAGTTGTTTATTATTAATACATTTGCAAAAAATTCTAAAAATATGTATTTACTATGTCATTATGGAGTATTGTGTGTAGATTGAGGGAGGGGGGAATATTTAATAAATTTTAGAATAAGACATTAACGTAACAAAAGGTGCAAAATGTCAAGAGGTCTGAATACTTCACAAATGCACTGTATATACAGCCAGATTTTCAATGGTTCACAATGGTGGTTTGCTAACCCTAACTTTACGTCTACCTTTCACCTTAACCAATTTTGATCCATATGCCGAACCATAATCTTTGGATCTGCCGGTTAAATATCCTATCAATTTTTTTTACGTTACTGGAATGTCTACAATAAGTTCAGACAAAACCATAACAAATAAACATACTGAAAAAGCACACGCGATAAATAAACAACATTGGAAGCCCGGGGTCATTCCAGAGATCACAACCACCCAGGTTCAGTGTGTGTGAAATGTTTTCTTGACCTAGATAGTTTGTGTGTATGCACTGCTACGTGTGCCTTTTTAAAAAATTTATGTAGTTCTGTCCTTGAGCCGTTCTTGTCTAATGATGTTCTGTATTGTCATGTTATGTGCGGACCTCAGGAAGAGTAGCGCTGCTTTTGCAGCAGCTAATGGGGATCCTAATAAAACATCAAACATGGGATTTGCAACCAGTGGCCAATGTGAAACACATGATAGTATTATTTTCAACTTCATCATTGTATAGTATGGATTCATGGTTTCTTTAGTGCAGGATTATACAGCATGACAAAACAAGGGAAAGATGTTATGCCCTGTCTGCGAGTTAATGGGAATACTCTGCTCCAGAATACAATAAGTTAATATGATCAGTATGTTTCCCATCGTAACAGTGTGAGAAAGACACGTAATTGCGACTCACCAACGAGCATTTCATACAGGAAGACTCCCACGGACCACCAGTCACACTCCCGGCCGTAATATCCATCTCCTCCCTGGGATTTTAGTACCTCTGGTGAAATGTAGTCTGGTGTTCCCACTGCTGTGTCACATCGTACCATACCATCCTGAAACACAGCCTCATATTATACTGCTATACTACTGTATTTATAAAACACAGCTGTGTCGCATCGTACCATACCATCCTGAAACACAGCCTCATATTATACTTCTGTACTACTGTATTTATAAAACACAGCTGTGTCGCATCGTACAATGCTTTATACGATCTGCATAAAATGCATAAGCTGTCACAGTTCAAGAAAGCAAATAAATTGTAAGCCTATGTGCTGATATGTAAGAGGAAAAATGGAAAGGAAATGTGTTAAACTGCTAAACCGTTCTAAAGATTGATGAACCGTCACTAGGGACGGGCACGGTTCATCGATTCATTGAATACCTAAACAGATGTTAGTATTCGATTACTTCAGTGAGTAAATTTTTGGGAAAAAACTATGAAAAAGCTGTCTAAATGAAAATGATCCTTGTGATATTTTATACTGTGAAATTCTTAATTTAATAAAACAACAAACTTTAAATATAGTTTTTCTAACCATACGTTGAGCTAAGGCTAAGCAACTGGCCCACCAGCCTGCCCTGACATCGATATGCTATTTTCCCCCACTTCGAATAGCAATAACAGGCACAAACCTAATGGAGTTTCCACAAAACCTTAACACTCAACAGAAACCTTATAGCTTCAAAATCATTTCCATCGTGGACGGAAAAAATCTGACTTCTCTTCGCCCTGTTGCGTAAGCTGTTTACCTCTGCCATATGCATTTGCTTCATTTTGATTGACCAAGAGAGTCAAGACCAATTACTTTTGGGAGGGGGGGGATATACAAAAAAATGTATTGATATTATTTGAATAGTAAAATCATTTCAAATTGCCCATCCCTAACTGTCACTAAGCTAAATTCTGTAGTTAACCCTCGGATCCCGGGTCGGATCCCGCTCGGTGTACACAGACCTCGGATCTGTCTGAAAATTTGTGAAATACCGATCAGATCCTTAATTATATCTGAAGATATCCTGATGAAAATAAATATCCTCTATAAATCCCTTTTGCTACGCATGGCAGTCAGTTCAGTCAAAAGCATTAATCTCTCCTCCACCTGTCTGCCTCTCTCTCTCTCTGGCTTGAGCTCGCTATAGCAAACTTGCAACTAGTGTTGTCACGATACCAGAATGTTGACTTCGATACCACGTTTAGTATCACGATACTCGATACCAAAACAATACCACAACAACAAAAAAGAAGGCGTATTAGCTTGTCTCAGATGGCACTTGATGCAGACAGATCTTTTGAGTTCAATCCAGGTCCCGGATTTGAACATTTTAGATTATTTTATGTATGCATTAATGAATCAATTATACAGTCAAACAATCAATTGGACTGTTTTTTACCAATCTAACTACATAATGGTAATCATTTATTTGAATGGTAAATCTCTAGGCTATTGATAAACTGGGTAATGTCGGATAAAATTCTCCATCATCTCTGACATATTTTGGGTTGGATCTGGTCTACCTCGGATCCGGTCTTATCTTTTTTTTTTCTTTTTTTTTTTTAAGGGTCCTGTTGGTGTCGGATGGAAATTTCGCAGATCCAATTCGGTTGGGATCCGAGGATCCGAGAAGACCGACAGTCTACTCTACAGGGTGTTGAAGTGTCAACTAACTCCTCATTATCAGTCGTGGTGAATTGGAAGGCTAGTGCGATAGCTACCTTGTTCATTTTCATACAGGTCCCAAAGTCTGCCAACTTCAAGTGGCCCGCTTTGTCTAGCAACATGTTATCAGGCTTCACGTCCCTGAAAAGACAAAAAAGACACAGTAATATAACAAACCAGCAGCTCTCGAACCTAAGACATGATATTATACAACCAAAACGTTCTCGAACCAACAACGGTACATTAAACTGCCATTTTTAAGACCAAGTCAAGAGAAAGAGCGGCTTTCTCCAATTCAGGGAGGCTTTGGAAGGGTGGCGAGAACTGCCACGACAGAACTGACATAGAAGTGGAGACATTCAAGAGCAACCTTTACAGTGGAGGTGAGGAGAAAGAGAAGTCCAGTAAGTATACCTGTGTATGAAGCCCATGGCGTGGATCCCGTCCAGAGCCAGCACCACCTCAGCGGTGTAGAAGCGGGCCCACTTCTCTGGGACGTCATAGTTGCTCATCAAGTTGACCAGGTCTCCGCCGGGCATATACTCCATCACCATGTAGAGGTAACGGTCATCCTGGAACGCATAAAACAGCTGGGGGGGGGGGGGGGGCTTAGGGTTAGTGACCAAACATAAGTAGGAGGAATGGACAGGAAAAGAGGCAAAACTAGAAATTGCATGAATATTCTGTTACATGAAACTCAATCCCCGGGCTTCCTTGCAGATTGTTCCTAGTAGGCAAAGTGAGGACGAGACTAGGGAGTCACTATATATATATATTTTTTTTAAGTGTTATTCAATTATCTATACCTGCACAACCCAGGCGCTGTTGGCAAAGGCCATGATGTCCCTCTCCTCCCAGAAGAAAGCAGAGTCCGACCTTTTGATCATTTCAAATTTGCTAAGCAGCTTCATGGCGTACACCTTCCGCGTGGCTTTGTGTCTTACCTGGGAGAGACGGGAGAACAGTTCTCTTAGGATGTATACTGGGCTTTCATACAGATGAAGACATAAGCCATGTAATCATTTCCTACGTCTGTAGCAGATTTATAAAAGGGCAAGCAGACAGACAAATGACAGTTGATGTAATTCACTGAGGACAAATTAGCATAACCATAATGGTGATCCTCACCAACTGCACTTCTCCAAACGCCCCCCTCCCGATAACCTTGACCACCTCATAGTCCTCTGCTTTCATCCGCAGGTCCCGGATCTTACTGATGGTGTCCTTATCTGAGGAGGAGAGATGACATTAAGAGGAAACCAGTTAGAGCAGGGCAAGCGTTTATCATTAGTAACCTGGGTTGATTAGTAAGTATGACTAGAGAGGCTTTTGTCCACCGACTCAGGCTGAGAATTCAGAATGGGGGAAAAAAGGCTCAACAGCAGATGAAAATCTGTATCACAGTTCAACTGATATAAAAAATAAAGCCAAGGACTATTAAAATCAGAACATTCTGATGCAGTCATTTCCAGCAGTTACAGTTTCAAGAAAGTAAAGAATATGATCCCTACTTGAGAAATGGTATTAAAAAAAACTATGGGATTAAAATACATTTTTAGAACCATTTTTAAGATGAGATCCGTATAAGGTGAACAAGCACCAACGGTCGCCCCAGGCCCATTTGTTACTGTTTTGTTTATGAAAACAGAGCGGAGGCGTATCCAGCATCGTGGAAAATAGTTTTGTAGTAAATACTCTTCTGTTCTATCACACAATGATGTGCAATGATGTCCGAGGGGAAAAAAAAAAACTGTTCGTTGTTTGAAGTAATATAATATCCTAAATGGGCGTGGTAGTTTCACCACTACGGATTCCAGCTTTAAATCACGTGTTTGTGCTGTTTGTGCTGTTTGTGCAGAGCTGTCGGCTAAGGTGACTGAGTCTATGCTACTTGTGTGATAAAGAATATAATTGGACTACATGTCATGGGCTAGCAGTTTGCAAGAAGGAGAGCACTAGCAGTACAAGGAGTACAGAACCCCTGAGGGGAAGCATCCCATTGGCAACCAGCCCCCCTCACAACACAGCTAGTCCATTAACGTCCATCGAGGCCTCTCCAACACTTGGACGTTGAACTTATTTTTCAATTTTATGGGATTTTATGTTTTTGAATAATAAAAAGTTCAAAATATGCTTTATGAGTAGTTCATGACCCCAGAGTGGCAACACAATATTTTATAATGTTCAATCCAACAACAATATTGCAGCATTTTAACCAATTTCTGCATTTCCTGGACTTTCGTTTTAATTTCCACACGCAGAGCTGCATGATATGGGCAAAAAAAAGGAGTCGATGTGCAAGGAGTTGAGCAATCAATTATTTTGGAGTCGACACTCCACCACTACATCCAGGCTGTATCACAACCGGCCATGATTGGGAGTCCCATTGGGCGGCGCACAATTGGACCAGCGTCGTCCAAGTTAGGGTTTGGCCAGGATAGGCCGTCATTGTAAGTAAGAATTTGTTCTTAACTAACTTGCCTAGTTAAATAAAATGAAAAACATCGTCGTTAACAGTTGGAACAATGGCAGAGAAAGGCAAGCGACAGCAGCAAAGTCCTGTATGGCAATACTTTAAGAAGTTAAATGAGAAGGAAATGTTAACTTTGCCAGGTGAAATTGAGGTACAGTAATGGTAGCCCAGGTGCAATGCTTAAACATCCGAAAGGGACGCATCATGAGACCAAACTGTTGCTCTAGCAGCGAAGCTGGAGTGTGAATTCACGTGGAATTATATTAATTTCTTATTTTAAGGGAAAACAGATTTTTTTTAAATGGCCGTTGAAACATTAAGAAACATTTTTCACATCCCTACTAGCTAGCCAGCTAACTAGCAGTTAGCATTAGCGGCTAACACAATTACCTTCAGCCAGCAGTTGCTAAGAAAATAAACTAGCAGACAGATACAAACAAATAGTGTAATTATAGAATGCGTGTAAAAAAAACAGCATCATTGTCACTAGGGATGGGCAAGGTTTTTTGGATATACACACAGTCACACCGGTCCCTGCTCCTCTGTCACCCCTCCCCGCGGATGGGTTTAGGCCGAGGTCATTAAATATTTTTTATGGCTGTTGGGCGGGTTGAATAAAGATAAACAATACCTTTAAAAATCCATAAATGTATAATTATTGCGCAATTTATAGAGTCTACATTGAGGTTTTTCTTTCATTGTTTTAGGCTAAACTTTAGAACTTAACTGTACGCGCGCCAAATTGCCTACACAGCCATTTGCCAAATAATGCTTTTGGGAACCGGCAGAAAAAAGTTAACATTTGTCCACGGAGGCAAAAAGGACATCAAAATTCAATTCAATAAGACAAAAGCTGGGAAAGGAGAGTCAAAAATAAAGAGAAGGGAGGGCCAGAAAAGGTTTTGAAAAGATTTGAAGTGGTAAAAGAGGATGATTGCGAGGCACTATAAAAAAAATTACAGTCACAAGACGGGACTTCAAATAGGCCTATGGCATGTCAAGGAAACCGTAGCCTACCGTTTCGATGGGTTAAATGGAAATTGAAATCTAGGCATTGACTAACCTGAAAAACCTACTGTTTTTGGCAAAGTCCTCTGATAATACTAGTGCCGTGCGAATCGACATCCTTGTGTTTTGAGAGAAATGTCTAAGTTTTACATGTGTTTCTAAATATTTGAGCAAGAAAACTATAACGATTCGATAAATTGAATGACATGCTGCGCATTGCCTATATATGAAGGGCCTACGTGTATCAACTTTTATTGCAAGACCGTGTTGCAACTTCACAATGAATGCTTTTGTGTATAAGTTTTGTGGGAATGACTTGAACATCGCCATATGCGTCATAAAAAAAAAGCTTGTGCCCATTTAATGCAACCCCTGCTTTTAATAGATCGCAAAGCAGCATACAACTGAGCTAAACGTTTGGAACAAATTCACTTTCTCATTCATAGCCTAAAAAAAGTGTCTTCACTGACATTTTCAAACTCTGCCTGTCTGAGTCTGGTAATACCAACATGTTTCAAGCAGACAACCATAGTCCCTGTGCCCAAGGACACTAAGGTAACCGGTCTAAATTACTACAGACAAGTAGCACTCACGTCTGTAGCCATGAAGAGCTTTGAAAGGCTGGTCATGGCTCACATCAACACCATTATCCCAGAAACCCTAGATCCACTCCAATTTGCATACCGCACTAACAGATGATGCAATCTCTATTGCACTTCACAATGCCCTTTCCCACCTGGACTAAAGGAACACCTATGTGAGAATGCTATTCATTGACTACAGCTCAGCATTCAACACCATAGTGCACTCAAAGCTCATCACTAAGCTAAGGACCATGGGACTATACACCTCCCGCTGCAACTGGATTCTGGACTTCCTGACGGGCCACCCCCAGGTGGTAAGGGTAGGCAACAACACATCCGCCACGTTGTTCCTCAACACGGGGGTCCCTCAGGGGTGCATGCTCAGTCCACTCCTGTACTCCCTGTACACGCATGACTGCACGGCCAAGCACGACTCCAACACCATCATTAAGTTTGCCGACCACACAACGGTGGTAAGCCTGATCACCGACAACGACAAGCCTATGGGAGGTCAGAGATCTGGCCGTGTGGTGCCAGGACAACAACCTCTCCCTTAACGTGACCAAGACAAAGGAGATGATTGTGGACTACAGGAAAAGGAGGACCGAGCACACCCCCATTCTCATCAATGGGGCTGTTGTGGAGCAGGTTGAGAGCTTCAAGTTTCTTTGGTGTCCACATCAACAAACTAACATGGTCCAAGCACACCAAGACAATCGTGAAGAGGGCACAACAAAACCTATTCCCCCTCAGAAGACTGAAAAGATTTGGAATGGGTCCTCAGATCCTCAAAAGGTTCTACAGCTGCACCATCGAGAGCTTCCTGACTGGTTGCATCAGTGCCTGGTATGGCAACTGCTCGGCCTACGCAAGGCACTACAGAGGGTAGTGCGTACAGGCCAGTACATCACTGGGGCCAAGCTTCCTGCCATCCAGGACCTCTACACCGGTGTCAGAAGAAGGCCCTAAAAATTGTCAAAGACAACCGGCCACCCAGGTCATAGACTGTTCTCTCTGCTACCACATGTCAAGCGGTACCGGAGCGCCAAGTCTAGGACCAAAAGGCTCCTTAACAGCTTCTACTCCCAAGCCATAAGACTCCTGAACATCTAATCAAAAGACTACCCAGACTATTTGTTTAGCTCACATCTGAAGGCTGGGGGGGCATTTAGGATGTCTACTGCAGATGACAAAAAAATCCTAATGATATTGATCACACTTCCTCCATTCAAATATTATAGCGACACTATACCAAAGATGTTATCAGTGTAGCCTGAAATTGCCTGGACTGGTTGAAATATCTTCACACTTCAAAAAAAAACATTACTGTCAATTTATGTAAAAAAAAGTAAGAATTACAGGAGGCAGTTTGAAAAAAAAAAAAAACGTATCCCGTCATATCGTTCTCTGGAATAACGTACATTCTGGGGTAATAAATACATAACCAACGTTCTCTGGTAATATTAGTACCGTGCGAATAGGGCTATAGCCTTAACTCCTGCAGAATTAAGCATTTCTTGCAGTAAAATTATACAGGAGTGGAGAAAAATGATGAATTTCTTTCTGCATCTTGAGAGAATGCGATGCTCCGTTAGATACGATCTGTAGAGGTGCTGTCTTCATCATAAAAGATGATAGTATTTCAACCACAATCAGTTGAGCAAGGGTTTATTTAGTCTTCTAGGGCAACATATGACAAAAGAGAAGCTATATGCATCTAATTATAGACAAGTTGACTAACAAATAGCCTACCATAGCCTAACAAAATGTCTGAAATTATAAGCAGAAACATAACTAAATGACAAAAAATCCTGCATCCCCTGTCCCCCCCCAAAAAGTATAATAATAAATAAAATACAATTATAATAAATACATTTAAAAAGGTTAGGGTTGGGTGCGGACCTCAGATTTTCAGATTTCAGATGCATTATTAGTAATTGCAGGCAGGAGCAGGTGAACAAACAGCTGACCTGCGCACCACTATCGGCGGTTCCTCGAGTTGCGTGAGCAAGTCTCCATTGAAGTAAAAAAATATATATATTATAATAATTGAAAACATGTACTTCGACTATCCGGATATCATTATGTTATTCAAATACAGAAATAAATGTCAAATGCCCATCACTAGTTGTCACCAACATCTTGTTGCATCTATCTGACCATGAAGAAGTGAAAGGCAACAAAGTGCTCATGACTCCCTGGTTGACAACTGCTCTCTCCTTGAGTGACAGGGGGCAGGGCTTGGTGTGGGAAGTGGTATGCAGCAGGAGGGGGAGAAAGATGACCAATAGCAAATGGAGTAAACTATAAAAACGGACACTACACGCGCTAGACTTCAGTATGACATTTCATTTTTTGAAACATTAAAAATACCATTATAGAAAGTAAATTAAAACGCCAAACCGGTCTGTGCAAGAATACTGGTATATAGTAAAATACGGTATATCGCCCAGCCCTAGTTGAACGTGAAAAAAGTACCAACAACACTAATTCAACAATAGTTTGTTTCTAATACAATGAACAGTTTGTGAAGAATTGTTATCATAGGAGACACTAACACAAATGACAAGAGTCCATATGTAAAAATGCCATAGCCTCCATAAGTTCTACAGTCATAGAGGGTGTAGTGGTGAAGGGAACGCGTCATGATAGACACCATGTGGGTCACCAGCCACTCATGAAAGCCCCTTTGTTGGGGACCCTGAGTGTGCTAAGCTGCGGACACAATTATACCCGGGCCTGGACACAGAGGCGAGGCAGTGACCTAAAAACAGCCTCCAATCTCTCCTGCCGCCACTGCTAAATCGTTGCCGCGACTCAAAATAAAGTGTAAACTTAAACAACTAAAGCCAGATAAAACATATGGAAAATATAATGGAGCGCTATATTATTTTATAATATCATCAGAACTAAAAAATCACCAAAATAAAAAACGACAGTCATGGGCCTCCTGAGTGGTGCAGCGGTCTAAGGCACTGCGTCGCAGGCGTCACTACAGACCCGGGTTCAATACCGGGCTGTGTCGCAGCCGGGCGCAACCGGGAGACCCATGAGGCTGAGCACAATTGGCCCAACGTCGGCCGGGTTAGGGGAGGGTTCGGCAGGCCGGGATGTCCTTGTCCCATCGCGCTCTAGCGACTCCTGTGGCGGGCCGGGCGCAGTGCACGCTGACACGGTCGCCAGGTGTACGGTGTTTCCTCTGACACATTGGTGCGGCTGGCTTCCGGGTTAAGCGAACAGTATGTCAAGAAGCAGTACGGCTTGGCTGGGTTGTGTTTTGGAGGACACACGGCTCTCGACCTTCCTCTCCCGAGTCCGTATGGGAGTTGCAGCGATGGGACAAGACTAACTACCAATTGGATATCACGAAATTGGGGAGAAAAAAAAAAAAGACAATCAGGGGGGTGATTGGCCACGCTCACCATCACCCCCCACCTACGCTAACTTTGTCACCACTGCTGAAAAAAATCCTAGGGGAAACACTGCAAAGCACTACATGATGGAAGTCACAGATTCAAAGGAAGGATGACAAATGGGGAAAAGAGCCTTGTATGGGCTAGTTACTTACATCTATTCAAAAAGTTGTCGATGCTTTTGTTTTTCCTCAAGGCTGGAAAGTCAAGGTCGTACACCAACGCATCCAAGCCATCCTAGAGAGAGAGAGAAGAGAAGCATTAATAAAAAGGTATAGTCTTCCAGGCCTAAGGCCACAACTAGGGCAACTACTCTACAATACTCTAACCAGCTCTTAGCTGGTCTACAGTAGAATACATCTATGGCGTGTTACCTGGAGGCTATAGGCTATAAACCAGCTATATACCCAAACCTTCACAATAAGTCAACCCTGCAAGCAATAGCCCCAACCTGGCTTAGCCAACAGAGGCCAAGGTTTTCAGCAAATCAAAAGATCATATTTCTGTGCCACTTGTAGCCTAAACGGTTGCAATTTAGTATAACTGATTAATAGCTGATCTCATGACAGATTGAAAAGGGTTTCATTTCACAACTTTATCCATGTTCAGGGAGTTTCAGACCAGAAACTCTGATGCTTAGAAAATAAGCATCAAGGCAGGGCTCTACAGTGGTGACCATTTTACTGTTTCATTTACGAGCACCAAAGCACCTAGAAAATTAAGGATTCTAGCTTCATTATCTGAAATATTTTTCACTGAGCTCTAAAATGTCTTTATGTGCGCCTACATTTTCCAATTTAGGTGCACACATTCTCCTTTTTCAAAAAGAGGTCAGCGTAGAGCCCTGCAAGTCACAGAGCTTGTGCACTACACACAATCACAGCAATGGTGTGACATCAAACGCCTGACCACATTTGGTCTCCGACAAAAAGATGGACAAAGCCTGTTCAGTCTGACTGAACAACTCATTCCCCTACAGCAAGATCTCAAATCTATGTTCATAAGAAACACATTATTATTAATGGTCAGCTTAGCCACAGGCATTGGACGTCACACTCATAAGCACTGAGATTTCATTAAAACACCAGCCGCTCCTTACTTAGAACAGCAACTGAGGAAACTGAAGAATGAGAAAGCATTACATCGGATGACATAAAACAGCGGGTTGTAATAATTGCCTACATTTCCCAGGTCAGGGAGCGCTCTTCAATGCAAACCTGTCTGGTTGACGGAGTTCCTACCTTAAGTCAACTTGGCAAGGCTTAGACAATTAGCACCTTGACTCGAATGGAAGTTGATGATGGGAAAAGGATTACGTCAATGTCAACACTGCAGTGAAACTACTCTACATCTCATGACATGAGGTCATCCATATGATGTTATTCCAACACTATGATTAATACCCTAAATAAACATATTAATCCCCATTCATCACCCAGGTGTGAACAAAAAGGGCCCTCCTCAGAGCCTAGATCGGTCGGGCCAACTGGCGGGATTTAACCTAATCTTCCTTAATCCAGGATGTCTCACACAAAGAGGGCGGGGCCACATCAAAGAGAGCAGTTTTAGCCAGGCGTGTAGCAGGACCCAATCGCTGCTGCAAAGCGTTCTATTTTACAGCGAAGGCTGCAGCAGAAGCGAACTTCTTTGTCGGTGACTCTTCCGTATGCTCAATTGACTGGGGAACAGCTGCCTCATAGAGAAAATCGTAAAGGCAAAAACATTTTTAGTTTAAGGCCTTGTTAATATTATTTCACACCTTGATATCTAGGTCTATAAAAAGTTATCTGAGCTGCATGAAATTGAACAGCAGCAGAACATGTATGGTTCTTTCCTTGGCTCCCACACAAGTGAGAAGGAAGCATTTGAGTCAAGTGTGACGGACTGATTGAGTTGGTTGTCATGTATTCTGTTCTGTGACACGTGAGCACAGAACGTTGACCTTTGTCTACCTAGTTATGACTTGAACAACCAATCTGTGTGAAATAAAAACAATAGATGACACTACAGACAGACAGGCCTGACCCTCCTCATGGGGAAACAAGAAGAAAAGCCACATGGTGAATCAGCTGCAGCTCAGACAAGAAGAGAGGAATGCTCTTAAGTAACTATGGCTCCGGATGGCGGACAGGAATGGGCAAAAATATAAATGTATCATAACTACAAAAAAAATCATGTATTTTGAAATGCTTTTAAATTAAAATACGTGTTGCTTTTTCAAATACAGAAATGCATTCGCAAGTAGCCGTCCCGAACAGTAGCAACATTCTCAGAAACAGTTACAGAACATTTTATTTGCTATGAATGTGATGTTCATCTGCCTCAGTTGAATGCACTGACTGTAAATACACTTCAATATATGAACGCAAAATGTAGTGTTAGTCCCATGTTTCATGACCTTAAATTTAAAAATGCTCAATACTCACAAAAAACTTCTCTCAAATGCTGAAGACTATTTGTCTGTAAAAATGCAATTTTGTGGGGGGAAAAAGTCATGACCTCCCAGGCACAACCATGGCTGCACCCATGCCCAGTCATGTGAAATCCATAGATTAGGGCCTAATGAATTTATTTCAATTGACTGATTTCCTTATATGAACTGCAACTGCATGTTGCGTTTATATATATATTTTTTGTATAGGTAGTAAGTTTGGATAAAGGCCTCCGCATGCTTCCCAGCCAAAACAGTTTGGAAGTGTTCATGCATACACTACCATTAAAAAGCTGGGTCACATAGAAATGTCCTTGTTTTTGAAAGAAAAGCAAATTTTTGTCAATTAAAAAAACATCAAATTGATCAGAAATTCAGTGTAAACATTGTTCATGTTATAAATGACTGTTGTAGCTGGAAAATGGCAGATTTATGGAATATTTACATAGGCGTACAGAGGCCCATTATCAGCAACCATCACTCCTGTGTTCCAATGGCACGTTGTGTTAGCTAATCCAAGTTTATCATTTTAGAAGGCTAATTGATTATTAGAAAACCCTTTTGCAATTATGTTAGCACAGCTGAAAACTGTTCTGATTAAAGAAGCAGTAAAACTGGCCTTCTTTAGACTAGTTGAGTATCTGGAGCATCAGCATTTGTGGGTTCGATTACAGGGTCAAAATGGCCAGAAACAAAGAACTTTCTTCTGAAACTCGTCAGTCTATTCTTGTTCTGAGAAATGACGGCTATTCCATGCGAGAAACTGCCAAGAAACTGAAAATCTCGTACAACGTTGTGTACTACACCCTTCACAGAACAGCGCAAACTGTCTCTAACCATAATAGAAAGAGGAGTGGGAGGCCCCGGTGCACAACTAGGCAAGAGGACAAGTGCATTAGTGTGTCTAGTTTGAGAAACAGAAGCCTCACAAGTCCGTTTATTTTGGACTTCGGTGAGATTTATTTTAAATCGGCTGTTCAGGAACAATATTTTATCTCAAGGCAAGCCGACATTTGGAGCCGAAGTCTACGCCCCTTCGTAGGTGATTGGTCAACAGTACGGAATCTTCAATAAAGTATTTGTCATTCAATGTGAGAAGACTCGTTTTCATGCACATTTTTTCATCGAGAAATACTGCACCAAACATCTGATGTGTAACATTGCTCGACTAAGATCTCGGCAGATTTGAGTTATTTTAGATTAATTCTGACAATTTTGAGGAAGTGAGTACTGGATACAGCGCCTCAAAATGGACAAAGTATTATTGCCGCTTTTCCTCGTTTTTCAAGTGACAGTCTTAAGGGAGTATGTGAGCACACCTGTTCGGTTAGAAGATGCTGACGCCTTAAGAGTGTCTGCTAAATCACAAAAATGTTTAATGTACATGTGAAAATAGCTAAATGAACTGCAACACACACTAGGTATTCATTATTGACTTTGTTTTGGGGCAGAGCTCATTAGAATAATACTCAGCATGCTTTGCGATTGTTAATTTCTTTACATACATTTATATTTAGTTCATTTAGCAGATGCTCTATCACACCATAGTGCCAGACTTCTGATACCAACATAGGGTGAAAGGTTTGGTATACATAAGATCGCCCTATTTGGAAAAAGATCAAGTCCATATTATGGCAAAAACAGCTCAAATAAGCAAAGCGAAACGACAATCCATCATTACTTTAAAACATGAAGGTCAGTCAATCCGGAAAATGTCAAGAACTTTGAAAGTTTCTTCAAGTGTAGTTGCAAAAACCATCAAGCGCTATGTTGAAACTGGCTCTCATGAGGACTGCCACAGGAAAGGAATACCCAGAGTTTCCTCTGCTGCAGAGGATAAGTTCTCCAGCTGCACCTGACGCCCTATATGACTGCTGTCTGTGACGGCACACTCCATCACCAAAGACTGGGAGCTGGAGTCAAAATGCCTGGAAACGACACTAGGCAATATAGCCGAGGGGCTAAGCTTGGCCATGGAAGAGTGGCAAGTGGGCGAGAAGAAGATATCCTGCTTCCCAACTGCAGGGGTCACAACACAAAGTGTTTTTCAAACAATATATAAAATATATAACCCATAACAAATATCTTGCTGCGTTTTGTAAACGCATATCTAAAACGCTCCTTATGGTAATTTCTGATCGGCATCAGACTAATTTTGTACTTCAGTTGCACTTCTCCACTCGGATGTGAATTCACAAACGGGCATTCTATCAGTCTATACTATTCTTCGGTACTAGTCAGTATAGCCTACTTTTCTCCAGAAAAATGTAAGATTAACACCAAGCAAAAAAATTAAAGGACCGTAGCTGGTTCCATTCTTTCTATGATAAACAGAAATATGATGGCCATGCATCGTTTATGGAAAATTGCTTTTTCCATTGTAAGCTAATTTACTTGTGTGGTTGCTCGCCAAAAGGCCTTGCACTTCTGTTATCTGATGAAAATGAAGCCATTTTCTGCCAAATGTGTTGCACTAATGTATTTTCATTTTAGAAAAACTATAGTTGCAAACCTAGGGCTGTGGCAGTCATGAAATTGTCAGCCAGTGATTGTCAAGTAAATAACTGCCGGTCTCAAGGTAACTGACCATTAATTAACATACACATTTAGCATCTCCTGGCTTCCATGCATAGACTACAAGCCACTGATGCAGACCTTTGGAACATCTACATTTTAACAAGTCTAATAAATCCATGTAATATAGCCTACACCATCACAATAAATCCATTATTTATTTTAGACAGGTCTAAAGAAACATGATATGAAGAAAATGTCTATTTCAGAAGAACAGAATAGCATATTGAGTTGTCCTTATGTTAGGTCCTGATCTGGCTATGCCATATGGCTGTGGGCTACACTAGCTCATTTAGCAGACAAGATTTGCTTAGAATTACGTGCCATTATTTTATAGTATGAAGAATGCAATTGAACATAGCCGAATAAAATAGAAAGGATATTTTCTCCAAACGATTTGAGGGAGTGCACACATGCGGCTATTCTGTGTTAAGAAATAAGTAATCCTAAATGCTTAATTTAGGATTATGTAACTTTAGTTGTGATACAAATGTTGGGCTATATGTTTTGAATTTTAAAACATTCTAAGGCTGCAAGATGTGACTAATGATGATTTGAAAAAAGTTGCAAGAAAAGGCATGAGGTCTGATTTATTTTTTGCGCAGGCTGCACACACTTCATCAGTCTCTCATTTGACAAGCCTCTAATTTCCCAGCTGCATCCCTGTGTGGCCATAATCCCCCCCCCAAAACATCTGGCCGCAAAATGCCAGTGGCTGAAAATAATTCCCTTCTCCCAACTGCATGCCGAAGAACCTCTGACGCACATGGCTCTCAGTCACGTGATTGGGTCTTTTCTCTTCTACAAGTGAAGACAGACACATATGGGATGCAACTGCGTGCGTCCTTATCAAATTCTGAGGAGCATATTGAAGGTATTGGAAGAACTGTCCACATTAACTTTTCGTCCGACAACAAGATGAGTAGGCCTATGAACAGCAAAAGCACTACCCTATGTCAATCTACAATAACCATAGTACAAAAGTTGACCTATTCTAGTCTGTGCGAGAAATAAATATTCCAAACATACTCTTGGACAGTTGTGGGATGTGATAGATCCCAAATTAATTCAACCAATCGCATTAAAAAAAACTGTTTTAAGAAATGAGCCTGATGCAACAGATCAGAATGTTTAGCTTAAAATGTTGATAAACTATTAAGCTGTTTCTAAACATTACAGAGCGCAGCAATGCGCACAAGGCAGTAGGCTATAAGCGCAAAAATATTCCATTAGCAGGAAAACGCCATTCTCAAAAGTAACCACAATTGCAAATATGAATGCAATACATATTATAAAAAGGAACATTTCTATGTTGAATATGATCTTCCCCAAACTTGAAACTCACGCGCTGCGTATGTATGCCAGTCAGGCTCTACAGCCGTTGGAAAGCGGCTTAATGTGCTTCATTACATGAAGTGTGCAACTATGATTTGAAAAGTTGCCCAAAACAAAGCATGCGCTGTTTCCCTTAAGCATGACATTGTAATATATAATTTACAAGTAATAGGCTAATATTGTCACTCATCACACTATACTTGATTTCATCTTGTCTTTACATATAGTAAATAATGTGACATTTTTTATTTCATTTAGAAGAATGGACCATTATCATGCACCTGTCTCAACAGGGGCAGCGGGAATAAAAATACATGTCATCTATGCACTTAAATAGCAAACGGAGGATGCTTTTCCCATGGTTCATTTTCATGCCAGCCAGGTGGGCTATACTCCTGTTTTAAAGAGAAGCAATGTGCTTAATATTAGCGAGGTTGAGAAATATAGTAGGCCTAGCCAATAGAAAACTATTTTTAAGAGGCCATCAATATTTTCTCACGCAAATGCACAGCCTATAGAAATGTTGTGCAACATGAGCTCTCATGAAGTGTTTGATTGGATTTTCGATTACATTTGTATTGATGTAAGAGTGATTAGAGGGACAATAAGAGTGCAGAGTATTAGGCAGTCAGCAAGTTTGGTAGGCTACTAATGACCATAGCAGCAGAGCTAGGAGGAGCCTAATTACCATGACTAAACGGTCACATGGAATTTGACTGCCATCATGACCGCATGTGTGGCGGTAATATGGTCACCATAACAACGCCTTTAGAAAGTATTCAGACCCCTTGACTTACTGCACATTTTGTTAAGTTAAAGCCTTTTTCTGAAATGTATTTTTTTCTTTTTTTTTACTCTGCAATCTATACACAATACCCCATAATGACAAAGTGAACACAGGTTTCGATTTTTTTTTTTGCAAATGTATATATATTTTTGGGAAACGGTAATATCTTATTTACATGAAAGTATTCAGACTCTTTGCTATGAGACCGAAATTGAGCTCAAGTGCATCCTGTTTTAATTGATCATCCTTGAGATGTTTCTACAACTTGTTTGGAGTCCACCTGTGGTAAATTCAATTGATTGGACATGATTTGGAAAGGCACACACACACACACACACACACGTGTCTATAAAAAAAGGTTCCACAGTTGACAGTGCATGTTAGAGCAAAAACCAAGCCATGAGGTCAAAGGAATTGTCCGTAGAGCTCCGAGACAGGATTGTGTCGAGGCACAAATCTGGGGAAGGTTACCAAAAAAAATGTCTGCAGCATTGAAGGTTCCCAAGAACACCCTTGACTTTCAATTTAAAAACACAGATTTGTTGTCAGACTCGCTCAACACTCCCCGATGATGGTATGAGTATATAATGAATAATAGGCTTATAATAGTAGCCTAACAATAATACATTGAACAAAAAATATTAAAAACGCAACATGCAACTATTTCAATTCATTAGGCCCTAATCTATGGATTTCACATGACTGGGAATACAGATATACATCTGTTGGTCACAAAAAAAAGTAGGGGCATGGATCAGCAAACCAGTCACTATCTGATGTAACCCCCATTTTCCTCATGCAGTGCGACATCTCCTTCACATAGAGTTGATCAGGCTGTTAATTGTGCCCTGTGAAACGTTGTCCCACCTCTTTTTAATGGCTGTGCGAAGTTTCTGGATATTGGCGGGTAACTTCAATACGCTGTCGTACACATCGATCCAGATGTGGGTGACATGTCACCCACATCTGGATCGATGTGTACGACAGCGTGTTCAAGGGGTGACATGTCTGGTGAGCAAGCAGGCCATGGAAGAACTGGGACAGGTTCAGCTTCCAGGAATGGTGTACAGATCCTTGCGACATGGGGCTGTGCATTATCATGCTGAAACATGAGGTGATGGCGGCGGATGAATGGCACGACAATAGGCCTCAGAATCTCGTCATGGTATCTCTGTGCATTCAAATTGCCATCAATAAAATGTGACCGACCGGCTCGATTCAGTCTTATGTAGCAAAATGTGAAATGTTCTTTTTTTTTTTACATTGGATAAAAGTAGACTCAGAGCTAGAAATGGTATATCACACACTACAGTTGAGGAACAATGGGAAAGTAATTCTGCTTTGAAGGTTGATAAACTTGTAACCTCACTTTTGAGAAAATGAATCTTGAATGTTTTGGTACCTACTGGACAGCTTCGTCTACACCCATTCAGTGTCATACAAACCCTTTTAAGCTTTAGCCCCACCCATCTCTTTAAGGATTCACTGTGGGGCTAAGTACTAAACAACCAAGGATTTCAAGACTAAAGGGTGGTTTATACTACGGGTGTGTTCGTAATCTGGAGTGTCAGTATGCTCTTGGGGTTCGTAAACTCAAGAGCGTTACGGTCTGGGAGCGTTCAGCGCGCACACTGGACGCAGTCAAGCACCCATACTAACTGGCTAACGTTGGCTAGCTACTTCCAGACACTCTGACCATTTTACTCGCCCTAGCACAGCTGGTTAGGCTGACACCAGCCAAGTGCATATGCATTGTCTTCAGATACACCAAACCAAGGCATAAGCACAAGTATTCATTGCGGAGGAAGGAGATGGAACGCAGGTCATCCATGCACCAAACAGTGATGCGTGAAACGTCTTTTCACGGGCAATAGCCACAGCTGCTGGGCTGAGAAAACCAGTAGCTGTGTAAACCAGTGACTTTACTAGACCTAACGAATAATGAAGGCTCTGGTTTCAAATCCTGTGCAGAAAGCTATCCACCAGGCAACCAGTGTTGAGCAGGGCACGGGCAGGGATTGGACCTGAGTTTTTCCATCTCTCCTGTCTCTGTCTGGCTCCATAGAGAAGACAGGAACACAAGGCCAAAAAGCCTCTGCCACTAATGCTCTGACTGACACCTTTCACACCATCACGCCAACCCGGACCGTACGGATTGCTTTGATTTACACTTTTTAAATGCCATCGCGCCGACTGGAATCGTACAGTACGGTTTCAGAGGTCGTGTGTCAGACTGTCCTTTCTATCTCAATTCCAGCCATTATGATGGATGCGTAACCAAACCAGCATAGTACAGCTCGGCTCAGCTCATCTCAGTAGTGTGAGAAGGGTATAACAGAGTACCAGAGGTGTGCAGTCTATCTGCGTTCCAGGCACAGGAGGTGAATCATGCAGCAACCATCAATAAACGCATAACAAACAGAAGAAATGACTAATGCAATATGGCCAGCTGTTAATATCTGAGATTCCCAGCATACAAAGGATCTAAGCCAAATAACTGCTCCGTATGGCACTGTTGCTTGATAGATTCAGACCGAAGTAAAACAGATCAATTGTATACTAGGCTGAGCCTAACTCATTCAATAGACTAAGCCTATGTCAAAAGTAAGCCTAGGTCTATAGCCAGAGTCACGTATACGGCTCTAGTCCATAGGCTACAGTTTGCTTCACTCCACACACTAAAGGAAATCAAACCATATATGGCAGTTTGGGGTAAATGGCTAGAAAAGCAGACAGAGAAGAGCACTGCATTGCAACCTGCCAACTCTGTATTTCTCCTGCTTTCTGCTGATGCTGCAGGGAAGGGTGACATCCATCCCTAAGATTGTTAAATAATAACACAAAAAGCACACTACTATTGATGAAAAGGACATTCAAAAGTGCATGACTATTCCAAATAAAATCTGTGGTTGACATTACATGGCAATTATTTATATTATGCTGAAAGGGAGTAAAAATCTACACATTTAGTCAGACCTCTTTTCGGCAGACATTTCAGTTGGAGTTAGTTTCCATGGGCGACTCAACCACATCTTCCTTCTCTACATGCCAACGCTGGGCACTGTGGACAGGCCAGGCACAGAGGTCTAATTGTAGCCGTACCTCTCATTTCCCTTTGCCACCTAAAAGATGTCACACACATTAGCAATACAGACGCAAAATACATTCGGTATCTCTCAAAAAGGCCAACTAAAACCAAACCGTGCCAATGGTGGGCTCTTTCAGTCTGCAACTTATACAAACTATGCTTGCTAAAGCCTTGACAGATTAAATGAAAGAAATATATAAAATTCATTTTTTTGCATACTTCTGCAATGCATTGTCAATGGGGGGAAATACAACTAATGGCATTGAATAGGAAAATTCAACTGTACATCCCTGCATACAGGGAAGTCAGAAGTTTACATACACCTTAGCAAAATACATTTAACTCAGTTTTAAACAATTCCTGACATTTAATCCTAGTAAAAATTCCCTGTCTAGGTCAGTTAGGATTACCACTTTATTTTAAGAATGTGAAATGTCAGAATAATAGTGTAGAGAATTATTTATTTCAGCTTTTATTTCTTTCATCACATTCCACGTGGGTCAGACGTTTACATACACTCAATTAGTATTTGGTAGCATTGCCTATAAATTGGTTAACTTGGTTCAAACGTTTTGGGTAGCCTTCCACAAGCTTCCCACAATAAGTTGGGTGAATTTTGGCCCATTCCTCCTGACAGAGCTGGTGTAACCGAGTCAGGTTTGTAGACCTCCTTGCTCGCACACGCCTTTTCAGTTCTACCCACAAATGTTCTATAGGATTGAGGTCAGGGCTTTGTGATGGCCACTCCAATACCTTGACTTGGTTGTCCTTAAGCCATTTTGCCACAACTTTGGAAGTATGCTTAGGGCCATTGTCCATTTGGAAGACCCATTTGCGATCAAGCTTTAACTTCCTGACTGATGTCTTGAGATGTTGCTTCAATATATCCACATAATTTTCCCTCCTCATTGCAAGCCTCCCCCTTTTTCCTCCAAACATAACGATGGTCATGATGGCCAAACAGTTCTATTTTTGTTTCATCAGACCAGGGAACATTTCTCCAAAAAGTACGATCTTTGTCCCTATGTGCAGTCGCAAACCGTAGTCTGGCTTTTTTATGGCGGTTTTGGAGCAGTGGCTTCTTCCTTGCTGACCAGCCTTTCAGGTTATGTCGATATAGAACTTGTTTTACTGTGGATATAGACACTTTTGTACCCGTTTCCTCCAGCATCTTCACAAGGTCCTTTGCTGTCATTCTGGGATTGATTTGCACTTTTCGCACCAAAGTACGTTAATCTCTAGGAGACAGAACGTGTGTCCTTCCTGAGCGGTATGACGGCTGCGTGGTCCCATGGTGTTTATACTTGCATACTATTGTTTGTACAGATGAACGTTCAGGCATTTGGAAATTGCTCCCAAGGATGAACCAGACTTGTGGAGGTCTACAATTTTTTTGATGTCAAGCAAAGAGGCACTGAGTTTGAAGGTAGGCCTTGAAATACATCCACAGGTACACCTCCAATTGACTCAAATTATGTCAATTAGCCTATCAGAAGCTTCTAAAGCCATGACAACATTTTCTGGAATTTTCCAAGCTGTTTAAAAGCACAGTCAACTTAGTGTATGTAAACTTCTGACCCACTGGAATTGTAATACAGTGAATTATAAGTGAAATAATCTGTCTGTAAACAATTGCTGAAAAATTACTTGTGTCACGCACAAAGTAGATGTCCTAACCGACTTGCCAAAACTATAGTTTGTTAACAAGAAATTTGTGGAGTGGTTGAAAAACGAGTCTAAAGGTCTCCAACCTAAGTGTATGTAAACTTCCGACTTCAACTGTAGGCCAGAACATTGGGCAACTGCTTGCCAACCAACAAGGGGAGTCTTCACATACAGTACTGACAGGAAGTCACACTTACCTGGAAAGACCACATATCTAACAAGCATTGTGTATAAATGGCAATGACAGTGAACCCAGGCATGGCGAACCGGATATTCCATTTCCTTATGAGGCCCCAGTGAGTCGTACTGGCTGTCATAAAGGCTTTCACATCAAAATATAATTGAGTTCCTTATTACTGACTGAGCCCTAGATTCTCAAGGCAAAGCAAAGCAAACTCAACCGTGGCTGCCTGCCTTGCCAGGATCCTGACCTCACCCCAGAGATAACCTGGTCCAACTAAACAATGTATTAAACATTGTCCTGAGGCTGGTAGAGCTGCAGCTCACTTCAGCTAGCTGGCTCTACAGAAGCACACAGACAGTACAGCCAGGGCAGGCAGAGGGGATTCCTTGGTTTGTGGGATACAAAGAAAAAGAACAGCAAATAGGAAAATATTAAAGGGACAAAAAAAAAACAGGAAGCAATGATGTTACATTAAATAAATCAAGGGAGGAGGAGGGGAGTGTGGGTTGGGTTGCCTATCTAGTAAAGGGCCTGGATCGGCATCCTTTTAGTCTGCATTCTAGCTAGGGCTGTCCCTGACAAAACTAAATCTTGGTCGACCAGGAAGCACCTGTTCCTTCGACCAATCAATGTCAATTTTAAACGTGTATTTTTCCATATATAGACACACCCTGTGTTATAATAAAATCAACTAAACTCAGCAAAACAAGAAACGTCCTCACTGTCAACTGCGTTTATTTTCAGCAAACTAAACATGTGTAAAAATTTGTATGAACATAAGATTCAACAACTGAGACATAAACTGAAAAAGTTCCACAGACATGCAACTAACAGAAATGGAATAAGGGGGGGGGGGGGAATCAAAATCAAAAGTAACATTCAGTACATCCAGCTGCATTAAGTACTGCAGTGCATCTCCTCCTCATGGACTGCACCAGATTTGCCAGTTCTTGCTGTGAGATGTTACCCCACTCTTCCACCAAGGCACCTGCAAGTTCCCTGACATTTCTGGGGGGAATGGCCCTAGCCCTCACCCTCCGATCCAACAGGTCCCAGACGTGCTCAATGGGATTGAGATCCAGGCTCTTCGCTGGCCATGATAGAACACTGACATTCCTGTCTTGCAGGAAACGCACAGAACGAGCAGTATGCCTGGTGGCATTGTCATTCTGGAGGGTCATGTCAGGATGAGCCTGCAGGAAGGGTACCACATGAGGGAGGAGGATGTCTTCCCTGTAATGCACAGCGTTGAGATTGCCTGCAATGACAACAAGCTCAGTCCGATGATGCTGTCATACACCAACCCAGACCATGACGGACCCTCCACCTCCAAAATCGATCCCGCTCCAGAGTACAGGCCTCGGTGTAACGGTCAATCTTTCGACGATAAACGCGAATCCGCCCATCACCCCTGGTGAGACAGAACCGCGACTCGTCAGTCCTGTCTGGTCCAGCGACGGTGGGTTTGTGCCCACAGGCGACGTTGTTGCCGGTGATGTCTGGTGAGGAACCTGCCTTACAACAGGCCTACAAGCCCTCAGTCCAGCCTCTCTCAGGCTATTGCGGATAGTCTGAGCACTGATGGAGAGATTGTGCGTTCCTGGTGTAACTTGGGCAGTTGTTGTTGCCATCCTGTACCTGTCCCGCAGGTGTGATGTCCGGATGTACCGATCCTGTGCAGGTGTTGTTACACGTGGTCTGCCACTGCGAGGACGATCAGCTTTCCGTCTTGTCCCCCTGTAGCGCAATCTTAGGCGTCTCACAGTATGCACATTTTATTGCCCTGGCCACATCTGCAGTCCTCATGCCTCTTTAGTGTCCTAAGTTTTCATAACTGTGACCTTAATTGCCTGCCGTCTGTAAGCGTCTTAACGACCGTTCCACAGGTGCATGTTCATTAATTGCATGGGAAACAGTGTTTAAACCCTGTACAATAAAGATCTATGAAGTTATTTGGATTTTTACTAATTATCTTTGAAAGACAGGGTCCTGAAAAAGGGACGTTTCTTTTTTTGCTGAATTTAGATGCACTGAGCTTGTCTGATGCTTTTAAGGTCCCGCACAGTAATCCTATTTCCAATGTAAAAATAGCCTTTGGTTCACCAAAACATCACCCATAATACTGTTTAACTACTAAAATGTTCAAAATTGAAGAAATTTTTACTTATCGATTAGGAAGTCCTAAAGAACAAGCTGAGTGGGCGGGGAGCTTATATTCATGAGCTCACCTTGACTGACAGCTCTTTTTAAACGCCCGTGTGGTCATTGCCAGGTAACAAGGTAAACAATGTGCCACATGTCATTCCAAGCCTAAATAGTATGCCTCACTCCCTTTTCTCTACAAAATGTTATAATGGTCAACAGAGCTGATCATAGACTGTTGGATAGCTGACTAACAGCAGCAATACACAACTGCATTTCTATTGTTTCGTAACTAAATTACAGAATACAGTTTACTGATACACTTCTTCACAAGAATTAGTAAAGGGTCGGCAACCTTTTTCCATGTGGACTGACACTACACAATTTACCTTAACATTTCTACCGATCTGTGTGTCACAGTTATGCTTTTCATTCGCAACTTTTCTTGGAAAAGTTTAATTTAAATAATGTCTTCCTATCTAAATCCAAATGAAACAAATGTAAAAGTTTAAACTAATCTAATGCAAGAGCGCCTACCTCTGCAAAACACACTGTGAGAAATTGGCAGCTAAAAGAACTTAGCGCAGAAAGTAGAGCATGCACACACACACACACACACACACACACACACACACACACACACAATGCAAGTAACTTTATTACCAACTAGGTACAAATATCCTACATAAAACCAACAAATATATTGCCGATAGAAAATATCCTGCTAAAAATAAATATCCTATTAATCACGTCGGCTATGCATGGCAGTTTGTTCATGTTCTTGCAAATCGCATTCATCTCTCTATCGGCAACAAACTCATCTACACTGAACAAAAATATTTTAAGAAACGCAACATGCAACAATTTCAAGGATTTTTTAGATGGACTTCATATTCTGTCTCCCCCCTTCTCATAGGCCGATATGGACAATGTCGTTTTCATTGATCTGTTTGTCAGTGTCAGCAGATTAGGCTACCCTGTAATTAGTCGTATAAAAATATATTCTGCTAATGTCTCCAGTCATAAAGTGTAGTAGAATTAAATGAAATGTGTTTATAAAAAGGCCCCATTTTTTCCCATGCAAAGAAAGAAGAAACGTATCTGATATAGCCTAGGCCTACACTACACACTCACACTCACACTCAGCCATGCATTGAACAGTGAGTTATATTATTAGCCTAAATTATGACTATCCAATCTACTCATCACATTATGAATACAACGCTACAAGGCAAATGCTACAAGGCAGATGCATAGAATTTTTTTTTTATTATTAGTAGTATTATAATAAAATGTGCATTTTTAAAAAGGTGAAAATTTGCTTCCCCAAACTTGACACTCACGCGCCGCCTACATATGCCAGGTTGTAAAGCGGATTAATGTGCTTCATTTTAAGAATTGAGGAATAAATATAGCAGCAGGAGAATGCTGGGATCATCTTTTAAATAGTGGGTAGCTCATTTCATGTGCGATTGCACAGTGACTGGGCTTATAGGAACACCAGTCACTAGGCTCTGTACGCTATCTGCTCTCTAAAGCTGTTCCAGGGGTCCTAGGCCTATAAGCGACATTGAGTTATTAGGCCACTTCAGTTGTGATACAAACATTATCAAAACATATAGGCCAGGCTACATGTGTGCGACTATGATTTGAAAAAGTTGCAAAATATAATTGCTGGGCTTCATTCAAAAGTGATAGTGTCACCAATCGGACATTTCTTACATTTAATCTTGTCTTTAACATATACTAAATCGTATAGGATTTTCATTTGTTTTGATTTAGAATGGACCATTAACATGCACCTGTCGGAACAGGGGCAAAAAAATACATGTAATCTATCCACTTAAATAGCGAATGGGAGGAGAATGTTCCCGTGGTTCATTTTCATGCCAGACATGAAGGCTAAACTCCTGTTATAAAGTGATGCACTGTGCTTAATATTAAGAAAATTGAGGAATAAATATAGTAGGCCTAGCCTATGGAAAGCTGATGGGATCCTCTTTTTAATAGAGGCCATCAAAACTTCCTCATGCAATTGCATAGCCTATATAAATATTGCACAACATGAGCACTCAAGAAGTGTTTGATTTGATTTTCTATGGCATTTGCATCGACGTCAGAGTGATTAGAGGGACTGTAGAGTGCCGAGTAGCAGGCTATTAGCGACTGGCCGTTAGCATGTTTGGTAGGCTTCTAATGACCATCAGCAGAATCAGAGCAGTTTTGGAGAAGCCTAGTTACCGTGACTAAAAGGTCACATGGAATTTGACTGCGGTCATGACTTGTGACCACCAGCGTGGCGGCAATATGGTCAACGTAACAGACCTACCGCAGTATGTTCATGTTTCTGCACATAATAATTTACACACTGATAAAGCAGCTCACAGTTTGAATGTATGCATTTTTGGGGGTTCGCACCGAGAAACTCATGGCGGGATCAACTAGGGCAGTGTTTACATTTACATTTGTCATTTAGCAGACGCTCTTATCCAGAGCGACTTACAGTAGTGAATGATCAACTAGGGCAGTGTTTACATTTACATTTGTCATTTAGCAGACGCTCTTATCCAGAGCGACTTACAGTAGTGAATGCATACATTTCATTTCATGCATTTTCTTTTGTACTGGCCCCCGGTGGGAATCGAACCCACAACCCTGGCGTTGCACACACCATGCTGGCGTTGCAAACACCATGCTCTACCAACTGAGCCACAGGGAAGCCAGTAATTGACTCGCCCAGTCTCTCCAGATCTCCTAACAGTACTATTTCTAGGGTCAATTTTAGATCCATGCTATGCATTTTCAGCCATTCCTGAACCTGAGGCCAGAAATAGAGGCTACCTGAGGGCAATACCAAAATATACTGTCTATTGATTCTGTATCCTCACAAAATCTGTAGAACTTCGATGATTTTATGCCTCAAATATTCAACATTTTGTTGGTGGCAAGAATTCGATATAATAATTTCAGCTGAAAAGC
The DNA here is from genome assembly GCF_901001165.1 of Salmo trutta. Classification (NCBI taxonomy): domain Eukaryota; kingdom Metazoa; phylum Chordata; class Actinopteri; order Salmoniformes; family Salmonidae; genus Salmo; species Salmo trutta. The sequence continues at coordinate 12,582,817 of NC_042987.1, read as the reverse complement.
CCGAAGTCTTGAATTGTTGTATATATCAACTTATACACCCTGTACCATGGAATCAGTACAAAAATCTCTTCCCAACTATTTTGCAATCTGTATGGCGGCCCACAGGTGATTTTATTTGGGCATTCAAGTTGAGCAAAAATAAAATATATACATTTTGCCATTATGGGATATTGTGTGTAGATTGATGAGGAAAAACATATTTAATCGATATTAGAATCAGGCTGTAATGTAACAAAATGTGGAAAAAGGGAAGGGGCCTGAATACTTTCCGAATGCACATGAAGAATGAGAATTTAATCACTTTCTTGCCAATTAAGGAATATGGATTTTTCATGCTAGCAATTGTGCCTGCATGTCACACTGTAGCAACATAACATGAACTACAAAAATAACGCTTGAAATCATCTTTTAATTTTATCTACAAAAATTAGGATAGTATATGATAGAAATGTCCAAACTTAGATTTTGCTGGGCTTAATAGGCACACTTACCCTATCCCCACACATAAGAGAGATATACACCGAGTATACAAAACATTAAAACATGCTCTTTCCATGACAGACTGACCAGGTGGAAGCTATGATCCCTTATTGATGTCACTTGTTATATCCACTTCAAAATCAGTGTAGATGAAGGGGAGGAGGCTGGTTAAAGACAGATTTTTAAGCCTTGAAACATGGATTGTGCAACATACCACCCTGCATCCCACCGCTGGCTTGCTTCTGAAGCTAAGCAGGGTCAATTCTGGTCAGTCCCTGGATGGTAGACCAGATGCTGCTACAAGTGGTGTTGAAGGGCCAGGAGGAGGCACCCTTTCCACTGGTCTAAAAAAAAAAATATATATATATATATATATATATATATATATATATATATATATATCCAATGCCCCAGGGCAGTGATTGGGGACATTGCCCTGTGTAGGGTACAGTCTTTCGGATGGGATGGGGCCACAGTGTCTTCTGATCCCTCCTGTCTCAGCCTCCAGTATTTATGCTGCAGTAGTTTATGTGCCGGGGGGCTAGGGTCAGTCTGTTTCATCTGGAGTATTCTCTTGTCTTATCCGGTGTCCTGTGTGAATTTAAATATGCTCTCTCTAATTCTCTTTCTCTCTTTCTTTCTTTCTCTCGGAGGACCTGAGCCCTAGGACCATGCCTCGGGACTACCTGGCATGATGACTCCTTGCTGTCCCCAGTCCACCTGGCCATGCTGCTGCTCCAGTTTCAACTGTTCTGCCTGCGGCTACGGAACCCTGACCTGTTCACCGGACGTGCTTGTTGCACCCTCGACAACTACAATGATTATTATTATTTGACCATACTGGTCATTTATGAACATTTTAACATCTTGACCATGTTCTGTTATAATATCCACCCGGCACAGCCAGAAGAGGACTGGCCACCCCTCATAGCCTGGTTCCTCTCTAGGTTTCTTCCTAGGTTTTTGGCCTTTCTAGGGAGTTTTTCCTAGGGAGTTTTTCCTAGCCACCGTGCCTCTTTCACATGCATTGCTTGCTGTTTGGGGTTTTAGGCTGGGTTTCTGTACAGCACTTTGAGATTTCAGCTGATATACGAAGGGCTATATAAATAAATTTCATTTGATGTTAAACAGTGTCCTGACTCTGGTCACTAAAGATCCCATGGCACTTATTGTAAGAGTATGGGTGTTAACCCCGGTGTCCTGGCTGAATTCCCAATCTGGCTCTCATACCAATCACAGTCACCTAATCATCCCCAGATTACAATTGGCTCATTCATCCCCTCTCCCCTGTAACTATTCCCCAGGTCGTTGCTGTAAAATAGAACGCGTTGTCACTCAACTTACCTGGTAAAATAAATACAAAATTGTGTGCGTGCCATTCTGAGGGTGAATGGGCAAGAAAAAAAGATTTAAGTGCATTTGAAAGGGGTATGGTAGTAGGTGCCAGGCGCACCGGTTTGTGTCAATAACTGCAACGCTTTTACTTTCAACAGTTTCCTGTGTGTATCAAGAATGGTCCACCACCAAAAAGGGAACCTAGCCAACTTCACAACGTTGGAGTGAACATGGGCCAGCATCCCTGTGGAACACTTCTGACACCTTGTAGATTCCATGCCACAATGAATTGAGGCTGTTCCGAGGGTAAAGGGGGGGTGCAGCTCAATATTAGGAAGGTGTTCCTAATGTGTGGTATACTCAGTGTATGTGAAAGTATACAAATGAAAGCAAGGTTTTAAAGGATTGTTTTAGTCAAATATATGTTTGGGCTTCTTGCTGTCAATTTGCATGTTCCGGCCCGCTGACCATCCGCTCCAGGAAAAAATATTCTAATAAAAAAAAATCAGCCCATGGCTGAATCTAGTTGATCTCTGAACTAGGGAATCAGAGTGTAACGTCAGCACCCACGTCCTGGGGTTGAGGATGGACGGAATGAAAGATTTGGTATAGCTCAGCATTAGCTCAAGGAAGAGGCAAAACATAGACTTATGCTAGGCTAGGGAGCCCAATGTGCCAAGTGTCTAAATATAAATATATAAAAATAAAACTGGGTGGTTTGAGCCCTGAATGCTGATGGGCTGACAGCTGTGGTATATCAGACCTTATACCACGGCTATGACAAAACATTTATTTTTACTGCTATAATTTCATTGGTAGGCAGTTTATAATAGCCAAGTCTTTATTTAAGCAATAAGGCACCTTGGGGGTTTGTGGAATATGGGCCTTTTTGCTTAAATAAAGACTGGGCTATGGCAGGAACAAAGGCCCATACCAGGCAAGTTCCAACAGATCAATCCAGCCATCCCATTCTGCCAGCTGGTAAATTAGTTCTACCAAACATGTGATCAAACTCAAGGAAACTACCAACTAGCAATTAGGATTTAAATATAACATTCTGTTACTAGAATGCAGCTTTTGTTAAAAATGCTATTTCAGACAGCTTCTGGCTCCTATTCCAGGATTTCCAGGGCATGACAATTTTTTTAAACTAGGCCCGATGGAAACACACATACAGTGGGGGGGGGGAAAGCATTTGATCCCCTGCTGATTTTGCCCACTGACAAAGAAAGGATCAGTCTTTAATTTTAATGGTAGGTTTATTTGAACAGTGAGACAGAATAACAACAAAAATATCCAGAAAAACGCATGTCAGAAATTTTATAAATTGATTTGCATTTTAATGAGGGAAATAAGTATTTGACCCCCTCTCAAGTCAGAAAGATTTCTGGCTCCCAGGTGTCTTTTATACAGGTAACGAGCTCAGATTAGGAGCACACTCTTAAAGGGAGTGCTCCTAACCGCAGCTTGTTACCTGTAAAAAAGACACCTGTCCACAGAAGCAATCAATCAATCAGATTCCAAACTCTCCACCATGGCCAAGACCAAAGAGCTCTCCAAGGATGTCAGGGACAAGATTGTAGACCGACACAAGGCTGGAATGGGCTACAAGACCATCGCCAAGCATCTTGGTGAGAAGGTGACAACATTTGGTGTGATTATTCGCAAATGGAAGAAACATAAAAGAACTGTCAATATCCCTCGGCCTGGGGCTCCATGCAAGATCTCACCTCGTGGAGTTGCAATGATCATGAGAACGGTGAGGAATCAGCCCAGAACTACACGGGAGGATCTTGTCAATGATCTCAAGGCAGCTGGGACCATAGTCACCAAGAAAACAATTGGTAACACACTACGCCGTGAAGGACTGAAATCCTGCAGCGCCCGCAAGGTCCCCCTGCTCAAGAATACATATACATGCCCGTCTGAAGTTTGAATCATTAAGATGTTCATTGGCAGAGGACAACTGGGTGAAAGTGTTGTGGTCAGATGGGACCAAAATGGAGCTCTTGGACATCAACTCAACTCGCCGTGTTTGGAGGAGGAGGAATGCTGCCTATGACCCCAAGAACACCATCTCCACCATCAAACATGGAGGTGGAAGCATTATGCTTTGGGGGTGTTTTTCTGCTAAGGGGACAGGACAACGTCACCGCATCAAAGGGACGATGGACGGGGCCATGTACCGTCAAATCTTGGGTGAGGACCTCCTTCCCTCAGCCAGGGCATTGAAAATGGGTCGTGGATGGGTATTCCAGCATGACAATGACCCAAAACACACGGCCAAGGCAACAAAGAAGTGGCTCAAGAAGAAGCACATTGAGGTCCTGGAGTGGCCTAGCCAGTCTCCAGACCTTAACCCCATAGAAAATATGTGGAGGGAGCTGAAGGTTCGACGTCAGCCTCGACACCTTAACGTCAGCCTCGACACCTTAATGACTTGGAGAAGATCTGCAAAGAGGAGTGGGACAAAATCCCTCCTGAGATGTGTGCAAACCTGGTGGCCAACTACAACAAACGTCTGACCTCTGTGATTGCCAACAAGGGTTTTACCACCAAGTACTAAGTCATGTTTTGCAGAGGGGTCAAATACTTATTTCCCTCATTAAAATGCAAATTATTTTATTATATTTTTGACATGGGTTTTTCTGGATTTTTTTTTTGTTATTCTGTCTCTCACTGTTCAAATAAACCTACTATTAAAATTATAGACTGATAATTTCTTTGTAAGTGGGCAAACGTACAAAATCAGCAGGGGATCAAATACTTTTTCCCCCCACTGTAGCTCACTATATAGACGATAAAAGCACCCTTAAAATGTCAGCGAGCTTCCCCATCACAATGCCAGGAATTCTGGTTGTGCGGAGAGGCTCTCAGGAGCAGGAGCCTGCCTGGAGCTGTGATGAGGGCAGGCAGTGTGATACAGATAAGGTCCCATCTCTCTCTCCAACAGAAATTATTTAGGGAGAAGATAAGCTTGACAGGACTGGAACATAGTGTCTGAGTGGTAGGCTACCCCTGAGTGCAGGACGGGGGCAAAATATCACAGTCAAAACAACAATGGGCAAAAGAGCAACATCACTGCTTTCGGCTAAGGCAACAGCAAACTAGCCTGGGTGCCAGTCTGTTCCTGCTTTCTTGACAACATTTGGCATGGCAATTCCATAGGGAGTTGGCAAGAGAGCAAAAACAGATTGGAACCCCAGACCCTGCCAAGGCTAGCGGAAAAACACCACAAAAAGTCAAATCAGGTTAGAGACAGATAACCAGCCTTAGAAAACAGCTAGCATTGTGCTTTTTGATGGAACTGATTAGCCTACTCATAGCCTAGCAGCTAAACATGTTGAAAGCTGCTTTACGAGGTAAATGTTAAAAGCAAAGCTCTCAGAAACATGAAACTACCAACGGCCCACATCATTTTGGTTTTATGGGTGGAGAGAACACACCCAGCTAGCTACCTCAGAGCAGAGGCCGGGGCAAGCAGCTCTGACTCTCTCCAGGCGCAGGCAGCACGTACAGAATGGCTTTGGGACACACAGGGGACTCCAGGCCAGTCAAAGACAAGAGGTTATTTGATTAGCATGGAATTTTATTAAGCTGTGGGTGAAGAAGCAGAGTGGTGGTGGAGAGGGGGTTGAAGCAAAGGCTTCCATTCATTGAGGGAGATTGCAGCTAAGGGGGAAAAGAGGAACAACACCCTTGTGTGTGTGGCTGCCCTGGGCTTGAGCTTCGGAAAAGTCGCCACAGCTTTTTGCCATTAAGTCAGAGCAGAGCCGGAGTGTGTGCGTTAAGTGAGTGCCTTTCTCTATGGCAGGCAGGCAGGCAGGCAGGCAGGCAGGCAGGCAGGCAGGCGGGCGGGCGAGGGAGGTCAGGGAGACTAAACAACTGTTCTTCTTTAAAAAGGGAGTTGTTTTTAATATGGCTAGCAGCCCTGGCACCAACCATGTAGATGATAAGAGGCCGTCTGCGCTCTTTAAAAAAGGTCCTAACTTCTGAATAGTGTCTGTTCCAGGTGTGTAGGAGACAAATAAATAGAATCACACACCATAGAAAAAAGGAAAATCCAAAACCGAGGCTTGAACGCAAAATAAAGATGTTTATTGAAACATCATGGTGCCCCAAAAAAAAAAAAATCATAGTGCAGGAAAATGCATTAAATTAAAAAAAGGTGAAAACATAAGCTTTTTTACCTCAGGTCATCCGTGTAAATTGTCCGCACACACACCTGGCTTGTATTTCAAGGATAATTGCAGGTGTCACATGATCAAGGAAGAAAACACTGGAAAATCTATGAATCAGTACCAAGTACAATAGAATGCATGATCTAGATTATATACAAAATATACAAAAGTGAGAAATATCAATTATTAGGGAGCTTTTTTTGGCCACGTTTCAATAAACATCTTTATTTTGCATTGAAGCCTCAGTTTTAGATAATTATTTTTGACAGTGTGCGGTTCTATTTATTTGAACTCCATGTAGAGAAATGCTTTCCCCATGTGTATTAGGCTTAGCCTAATACCTGCTAGCTTAATTTAAAATCTGCAATATGTAGCTTTTCGGGCGACCCGGTCATATTCACCTAGAAATGTTTGTTATAGATCTGTCACTCATTGAAAGCAAGTCTAAGAAGCGGTAGATTTGTTTTATGTGCGCCATTTCTATGCTTCCCGTTTATAAGTTTCGTTTATGGGGGGGGGGGGGTCAATAGTGTCACATCAGGATATTATGGACGACATATGGCAATATGACTTTGTACAATATTGCAATAGTTTTGCGCTAGTCGGCTGTACCTGTACCAAAACTGTCATATTTTTCCATTATAGCTTGTTCTTATTATACTTATTTCCACGATTGATCAAAATAAAACTCATGCTCTCTCGTCCCTCAAATCTCAACAAATCTAAAACCGTGAGAATCACAATACATATCGGCACCTAAGTATCGTGATGATATTGTATCGTGAGGTCCCTGGCAGTTCCCAGCCCTATTCATTCTTATCACACATTTTAGGCAACTTGCTTGTGGGTCTTTCTATAAATAAATGGGGCCAAATTGACACACTAGGACCAAAACTTAAAATGGTTTCAAACAAAAAAGATATATATTTTGATGCAGTTATAAGTGTGTAGTTAAAGGAATATATGCTAAATCTCCCATAACTCCACCTATACAACATTGGCCTAGGACTATACATAATTTAAGCAGGGTTCATACAGACATTGGCAAGTGAAATTCAAGGACTTTTTCAAGCACTTCATTGTAATTTAAGGACCTCAATGTTAGACAATTGTACATATAGGGCGTAATACAAACCCCTCCCAAAAAGCATGTAAAGTGTAAAGAAAATAGGCCATTATCACAAAGATTTTGTTTAGGCCTTGTTTTAGACCTTGCCAACGCATTGATATTCAAATTATAATTACTACACTCTAAAATATGAGCCAAGTTGGAGTCAGCATTAGATGTTGTCATCCTCATAACAGCACGTGGTTTTACCGCAACAGTTTCGTAACACCCTTCAACTGAAGCGGCAGGAAACAAACGAAAGTGGCAGAGATAAAATCACAGATATAAGGGAGAAGGCAAACGTATAAATTGCCTACGATAATTACAAGCACCAAATAAAGGAAATGTCAGATTTTCAAGGTAGGCCTATTCCAGTAATTGAACTTCTGAGCTCCAAATTCAAGATTAAGTAGGCTACTTCAAGCCCCTTGTATGGTTTAAATTAAAAGGTGGAACATGGAAACAAAAATGTATTTGTCATGTTATTTAATCCTCAGAACATATTGTGAAGACGAACACGAGGCTATGTAATTTGTTGGCATTCTATTCAGAATTATTAATAAGAATAGTGTTGGGTGTTGCACAATAGTCTATCCTACACAATTGCGCACAGTAGACTCAGTGTCCAATCCGAGCCACAAAACTGAAAATAACCTCATTACCTTGATGCTTTCTCTGTTAAATCTAACGAGACCCTGCTGTAAATCTAGCAGTAGTGCCTAGCGATTAGTGCTTTTTGCGGTCGGTCCGGTTTGGATAAATTAAAAAAGAAACCAAAGCTAAAAATAGTTAATTTCAATTGCCAAAACATTGATCATATTTGTATTTTATTTTTTTAACTGTCAGGTCCACATTGATGTCGACCCAATAGATAACTAGGAAATTACTATGAAATAACAAAATATGATTTAGTTATTTGATGACTCATTTTTTATTGCTTAAAGTAATCAGCTCATCTCTGCTCGGGGGGGGGGGGGGGGGGGGGGGGGGGGGGTCGTCCCAAAAGTGGGAAGACAGGCGACAAACTTAAGTCCAAAATAAGGTTGAATATGGTCATTGTAGTTAATTACGTTTCGGGGCTGACCTAGGTTGAATATTTGCTTAAATTAAAACTACAACTCCCTTCAGCCCAGCGTCCCACATAGTAATTGACTTGATTTCTTCGATTTCTCTTGTGAATTATTTGATTTCTCTACAGAAATGGCGCATTGGGGTCACAAAAAATCTGAAGTAAACAGAATTCAAGTAATTGAACTGATGTTGGTAAAACAAAAAGCCAGTTAACTGAGCACTATCAAGCACAGAAGAACAGCAATTCGCTAGACATATTAGATCCAACATGCATACAGGCACAATTGTCTTCACCGGCAAAACAAATTACCTTTTTTCAAGCACTTGGGCTGTTGTTGCATCGCATGTGCTATCACAACAGCTGTTCGTCAATTGACTGTCCTTCAGAAAATTCCTTCCTGGATCAGATAATGATCCTGCTTATAAATATCAGTGTCATTAAACAGCTTGACACAAAATGTGCATCATACAAGTATTATGTATAGTTAGTGACCATGTTTACATGCACACAGTATTACGGTTAGTACCTCATATCCCACTTAAGGTCTTATTCAGGATAAGCTGTTGACATGCACCTTTTATATCCCGCTTCCAAGTATCCCTGTTACCATGAATATTCCTCATTTAAATTCATATGGGTGAAATGGAATAGTAACTGAAATATGGACACTGACTGTAGGCATATTACCTCTCACATGTAGCCTAATATAATATTTCCAGCAGAATTAATGCATTTCTAGTAGTAAAATTATACAAAATGTGGAGAAATATTTATTTATTCCAGCATCTCTTGAGAAAAAGTGAATGCACGAGTAATGTGCGCTGACACTCACGCAAGCAGACAGTACTTCAACCACATAAAATATGCACCCAAGGCAAACTGAACCTTTCATTTCCTTAAAACCGATCAAACTGATGACATTTGAACATTTTGGACAGGACCAATCTTTTCACTGTTATTGTGCTTGCTCCCGGGTCTCTAAATACAGACAACTTTACCAGTATTAACAACAATGAACAAATATATAAATGCAACAAAAATATTTCATGAGCTGAAATTCAAATCCCAGAAATGTTCCATAAGCACAAAAAGCTTATTTCTCTCAAATGTGCAAATATTAGTTTACATCCCTGTTAGTGAGCATTTCTACTTTGCCAAGATAATCCATACACCTGACAGATGTGGCATAACAAGAAGCTGATTAAACAGCATTATCATTACACAGGTGCACCTTTTGCTGAGGAGAAATGGCCACTAAAATGTGCAGATTTGTCACACAACACAATGCTACATATGTCTCAAGTTGAGGGAGCGTGCAATTGGAATGCTGACTGCAGGAATGTCCACCAGAGCTGTTGCAAGATAATTGAATGTTAATTTCTCTACCATAAACCACCTCCAATGTCATTTTAGAGAATTTGGCAGTATGTCCAACAAGCCTCAACTGCAGACCACGTGTAACCATGCCAGCACAGGACCTCCACATCTGGCTTCTTCACCTGCGGGATCATCTGAGACCAGCCACCCGGACAGCTGATGAAACTGGGTTTGCACAAGCAAAGAATTTCTTGACCTGACCGCAGTTCAGCATCGTAACCGACATCAGTGGGCAAATGTTCACCTTCAATGGCCACTGGCATGCTGGAGAAGTGTGCTCTTGACAGATGAAATCCGGTTTCAATTGTACCGGGCGTCATGTGGGCGAGCGGTTTGCTGATGTCAACGCTGTGAACAGAAAGCCCCATGGTGGTGGTGGGGTTATGCTATGGGCAGGCAGGCATAAGCTGCGGACATTGAACAAAATTGCAGTTTAGCGATGGCAATTTGAATGCAGAGATACCGTGTGGCCCATTGTGGTGCCATTCATCTGCCGCCATCGCTCAGGTTTCAGCATGATTATGCACGGCTCCATCTCTCAAGGATATGTACACAATTCCTGGAAGCTGAAAATGTCCCCATTCTTCCATGGCCTGCATACTCCTCAGACATGTCACCACCAATTGAGCATGTTTGGGATGCTCTGGGTCGACGTGTATTGGCGTGTTCTAGTTCCCGCCAATACCCAGCAACTTTGCACAGCCATTGAAGAGGAGTGGGACAACATTCCACAGGCCACAATCAACAGTCTGATCAACTGCCTGCGAAGGTGATGTGTCACGCTGCATGAGGCAAATGCTGGTGACACCAGAAACTGACTGGTTTTCTGATCCACGCCCCTAGATTTTTTCTTCTGGCATCTGTGATTGACAGATTCATATCTGTATTCCCAGTCATGTGAAATCCATAGATTTGAAATAAATAAATTGCATGCAATTGACTGATTTCCTTACATGAACTGTAAACTTTGAAAATTATTGCATTTATATTTTTGTTCTGTGTAGATAATTCATGTATTCATTCTACCAATGTAAGACATTCTAGTGAGCACTACTTTAGTCTTCTGGGGCAACAAGTTGACAGAAGAAAAGCTGCATGTATCTAACTATAGTTGACAAACTGGCCTTCCAAATGTCGGAAATGTGCCTATAATATGGCCTACCAAAGGCCGGAAATTATAAGCAGAAACTTATCTAAACTAGGAGTGAAAGTAGTTAGTGGGCTATAGGATACAGTAATGAGTATGAGCAAAATGTATTTGTATTGTGGACCGAACTGCACAGGTAGCCTACTTTTTGAAGTGATTTGTTTGAGAATCAGATAAAAGCAACCTCACACAACACCCATGATAAGAGAAACTGAGCCTGCACAGACCGCGAAAAACTTTAAAACGGGATAAGATGATAGTGGCATGTAAACATGTCTAAGATAAATATTTCCCAGGCATCTTAACCCTGGTTTCTCATAACTGCAATAGAAGCTTTTTTCAGGTTATTGTAAAACTCGATATGCCGTTTATGTACGTCAACTCAAAAACAGAATACTTCAGTACCCTGGAAAATAAGGGGATATGGACGTGCATGTAAACATGGTCAGTGAAGAACCACGTTAATGACAGTATCAATTGACGTTTTAATTATCAAGTCAAGGTGACTGTTAGAAGCACTCGATTTTGTCGTCGCATAGATTGAGAGAGTTGTTCGTCAATTTTTTATCTTCACCCCGTAATATAAGGAGACAAAATGTTATTTTGAGATAAATACACTACCGTTCAAAAGCTTGGGCTCACTTAGAAATGTCCTTGTTTTTGAAAGAAAAAAAAAACTTGTCCATTAAAATATCAAATTGATCAGAAATAGAGGGTAGACATTGTTAATGTTGTAAATGACTATTGTAGCTTGAAACGACAGATTTTTTATGGAATATCTACATAGGAGTACAGAGGCCCATTATCAGCAACCATCACTCCTGTGTTCCAATGGTACGTTGTGTTAGCTAATCCAAGTTTATCAGTTTGAAAAGGCTAAATGACCATTAGAAAACCATTTTCCAATTATGTTAGCACAGCTGAAAACTATTGTTCTGATTAAAGAATTAGTCAAACTGGCAGCGTCAATAAATAGTACCCGCAAAACACCAGTCTCAACGTCAACAGTGAAGAGGCGACTCCGGGATGCTGGCTTTCTAGGCAGAGTTCCACTGTCCAGTGTCTGTTCTTTTGCCCATCTTTTTATTGGCCAGTCTGAGATATGGCTTTTTCTTTGCAACTCTGCCTAGAACGCCAGCATCCCGGAGTCGCCTCTTCACTGTTGACGTTGAGACTGGTGTTTTGCGGGTACTATTTAATGAAGCTGCCAGTTGAGGACTTGTGAGGTGTCTGTTTCTCAAACAGTACATGTCCTCTTGCTCAGTTGTGCACCGGGGCCTCCCACTCTTTCTATTCTGGTTAGAGACATTTTGCGCTGTTCTGTGAAGGGAGTAGTATACACAGCGTTGTACGAGATGTTCATTTTCTCGCATGGAATAGCCATCATTTCTCAGAACAAGAATAGATTGACGAGTTTCAGAACAAAGGTCTTTGTTTCTGGCCATTTTGAGCCTGTAATCGAACACACAAATGCTGATGCTTCAGATACTCAACTAGTCTAAAGGCGGACGGTTTTATTGCTTCTTTAACTAGCACAACAGTTTTCAGTTGTGCTAACATAATTGCAAAAGGGTTTTCTAATGATCAATTAACCTTTTAAAATTATAAACATGGATTAGCTAACACAACGTGCCATTGGAACACAGGAATGATGGTTGCTGATAATGGGCCTCTGTATGCCTATGTAAATATTCCATAAAATATCTGCCTTTCCAGCTACAATAGTCATTTACAACATTAACAATGTATACACTGTATTTCTGATCAAGTTGATGTTATTTTAATGGACAAAAAAAAAAGTGATTTTCTTTCAAAAACAAGGACATTTCTAAGTGACCCCAAACATTTGAACGGTAGTGTGTGTGTGATATATATTAATATATACATTTATATATATTAATAAATAAATAAATAAATATATATATATATCTGTCCGACAGCTAGATCCAGGATTCAAGTTCAATGCGTAATTTAACTGATTAATGCTTCAATATGTGATATAACTTACACTGCCATGAATGCAAGGACAGAAAAGTAATGTTTTTTATGTCACACGACTTTGGACAAATACTTCAAGACACCTATCATGACAAAGGCTTAAAAATAGGTTTCAAATCAACTCCTGAATTTTATTGAATATAGCTATGTTCAACCCTTATAGCTGAATGTAATGACAAGAAAAAACCTGCAGATTATTATCAATGACTTATCAACAACTGTAGCAAGTTGTCCAGCATACCAAAACCTCAACGGTACCCTAGTTCATAGAAAGGCCCTTATAGGTTCATACCTGTCTGCATAACATTGCCGTTGCTTAATACAACTACAGGAAATTCAGGCTAGTACTTTACATTGAGTTACATTACATATTGCTTCACATGGATTATTAAATGAACCGAGTCCTCGGGAAGCAGACAGTAAGCGATATCCTCGAAGCCCAATTTACCAAAGAGGCTAGTTACAGTGTAACCACACATATGGACTACTTAGATGTCACACTGGCTAATATGCAGAGGCTTTCGACTACCATGTGGATCGAAGACGTCAAGCCTTCACTAGAATGCTCTGAATGATATTAACAGAGACAAAGGCTGTGTTACAATATCCACACGTGATTGTCACTTAAAATGCATGCCCAATACAATGCTTTATTCTAAGTGGTATGGACATTCATAGGAACATAGGCAGACACAGAACAGACCCTGACTGAGGCTACATCACAGTCTTCTCTGGTGGAGATACCTCAACAACAGTTTTGTTTTCGGTTTGCATGATTGATAGACTAGACTCGAGTCTGGAGGTGTTCCTCTGAGGTTTAGCACGTGGCAGTCTGATACAAGTTACATCATGAGCGGGGAATGAGTGACACAGTAAAACGTCAGGGCAGGCAGACCCAAGCAAGTTAACTGATGCAGCTGGGTTGGCAGGTTAGAACAGGCGTGATGCTACCACTTCAGAGGATATTACAAAATAAATGTCCATGTACAGGCCTACTCTCCAAAGAGTTTGTTCTAATATTGCCTGTACATCACAAAGGAGGCCTTCAGGCAGACAGCCACAACCCCTGTCACATTTGGTCCACTGTGCATTTTTACATGCCTTTCCTGTTCTGGTTCCATGCACTATGATTGAAAACCAAAAGCCCAACCTGGTCTCGGAGCATTTTGTATTATTCTGTACATAAATCCCAGATACTCCATTTAGCATATGTTCCATTTCGTATGGTATGTATTAATTTGTGGATGTCCATCACCCATTTCTATGATGTGTTACGAATTTCCAAAACGTCTATGTTACGAATTCTACCTAAGTGGCTCGCGTTAGCTATGCTAGCGGTTAAGGGACAGGTTAGCTAACATGCTAAGTATTTGCAAAGTAGCTAAAAAGTAGTAAGTAGTTGAAAAGTTGGTTAATAGCTAAAATGCTAACTTTGTCCATGATGAGATTCGAAGTAGCATCCACCTTACTTTCGTTTTTGGATAGAGTAACGATCTGTCATATTTAACCATACCATAACAATTTGAGTGTTCTGTGAACATTTACTGTGTTACGTCTTGTCTATGAGAGCAGGCTGCAAAGTCACCATGGTCAAGGTTGGACTGTCTGTCCATCTTCTTGGAAACAAAACTACACTGTACAGTTATTTATTATTATTTAGACTGCAAAATACCCTCGGGTTCAAATAGCATAGCACCTTCACCATCAACAGCGTGACGATTTTAAAATAGCTACTAGTAGTGAAATGTGTCAATTGTAATTACATCAAGAATCAGACATACCGGTATTCAACTTGATGATGTTGATTTAAAGTTATTCAGACATTCTAGCATAGATGCCTGATAAGAAGTTAACTAGTTAGCATGGGCATTAATATATATATATTAATAATATTAACATATATATTAATATATTTACCTCCCTTATCTCACCTCATTTGCTCACATTGTATATAGACTTATTTTTCTACTGTATTGACTGTATGTTTGTTTTACTCCATGTGTTGTTATATGTGTCGAACTGCTTTGCTTTATCTTGGCCAGGTCGCAGTTGTAAATGAAAACTTGTTCTCAACTTGCCTACCTGGTTAAATAAATAAATAATACATATATACATATATCGATTAACTAACGGTTCCCGGAAACAGTAAAAACAGTCACTCGGCAGCAGACATAACTTTAGTGAGCAATATGTTTGTAATATCAAATCACAATTTAAAAAAAACTAAACGTGTTATTGGAATAACGTTACATATAATGTAGAATCGCAATACATATCGTTTAGGCACGTAGTTACGTATCGTGATAACATCGTATCGTGAGGTCCCTGGCAATTCACAGCCCTACTAACGTTACATCTCATGGTTGTTTTGGATGCCACTTCTTCAGCTTGTTAGCCAAATAACGTTAGCTGTTTAGCTAACAGGTAGTCAACGTTAGTTAGCAAGCTAATCTTCAAGACGTCGGCTGGCTAACAAATATAGCCTATAGCAGGCAGCTATTCATATAGCTGACTTCACCAGGTAGCTAGAAAGTTGAGTAGGAAACTAACGTTAGATTAAATAACTAACGTTAGCTAGCTAATTTACTCAAACCAATTTCAACTTGGCTAACGGTAGCTAGCTTACTAACACATTCATTACCTAGTTAGCTAAATTATGCTAATGATAGTTAGCTAATTCAATAACATATCTAGCTAACGTTAGCCAACTTTAGCGAGCCAAGCTTATCGTCAGGTTAACGCTAGCTAGTTTACTTACCAAAAGGCAATCAGTGTTTATTTCCGACTTCGGGTCCTTCAACATGGCATCGATTTTCTCAAAACGAGCTTCCAAACTTTCTCCAGCCGACATTTTTGCAGACAAGTAGAGTTCCACGCCGGTGCTATAGCTAAATAAAACGAGTTAGCAATCTAGCTCAATTTAGCTAACGTAGCTAGTTAGCCTAATGTTATTTCCTTTGCGTGAACTCAGTGTTTAGCAAGAACCCGCAGCTTCAATCAAAGAAACGTGTCTCTTCTCTCCTTTTCACTGACCATGAAACGTTTAAAGTGGCGTTTGATATTCAAAAGCCACATTTTCAGAAAAAATATTTTCCTAGTTCAGCCAGGTTTTGCAGACAACTTCAGCAATTCAAAAGAAGTTAACTTGCTAACGCTAGCTAAATTAACTTGGCTAAATGCATCAACAGATTAGTCGGCGTCCACAGGATGCCGCAGAGGAGTTGTGCAGGATTTAAAAATATATCGATACATCCAAAGAGTAAAACTTAAATACAGTTTTAAAAATCCGATAGGATGCAAAGTAGCCACATTACTCCCAGGCTTGTGTCCATATACCAGTGTAAGGCCCTTGCAAAAAAAACTATAAACGAGTCTGACAGCTGCAAAGTAGAAGTGGCGGAAAAACAATGATCCTTCCAAATTTCGATCAGTTTAAAACACCGTCTTGTTACAACATTTCATTGCCGTCCGTTCGCAGTAAGCCTCACATTGTCATCGGTCATCTATATTGACCGATACAGAAGGACAACGTTCTGGTTCTACATAGATAAATCTGGTTTTGATCTAACGTTAGCTATGTTATTTTTCGAAAAACTAAACGATGCCCGATTTTCTCCCACCGCCTGACCAACATGTCCGCCTTCCTGTTCAAACACCCGGAGAAGCAACTTTGAAACGTCAAGTACTGCGCATGAGCCCCAGTGGAGGCTCGTTGAAGGAGTTTACCACCATAGACGGTATGGAGTTTACCCAGGCTGGGTTGTTGAGCGCACGATCGTGATGATGACAACATGTTGTAGGGCCCAGCTCAAACACGCCCCGCTTTACAATATACATGTCAATGTAAATTCAACATAAGGAGGCCCGGCCAAACCCCATTCAAAAGTAGACAAATACATCCTGCTTTATCTTGCCTTTCAGACTGCCACCCAGCCAGTACTTCAAAATCAAATAGAGATTTCCAATCAATCTACACCGGTGTCAGCACTCAACAGTGTAAAATCCCAGTTTACAAAGGAGTTTGTGCATGAGCTAGGCTTAGTTCTCAACATAATTCTGCCCCAAAACAATGCCAATTTCTCTCAACCAGTTTCATTTGGGCTTTGAGGGTAAGCGTTGATGCTGCCCTGTAATAAGCAGTGTTCAAATATTTTTGCTTGTCCATTGTGCTCCCGAGTGGCGCAGCGTTCTAAGGCAATGCATCTCAGTGCTGGAGTGGGTCACTACAGACACCCTGGTTCGAATGGAGTCTTCATCACAACTGAACGCGATTGGGAGTCCCATAGGGCGGCGCGCAATTGGCACAGCGTCGTCTGGGTTAGGCCATCATTGCAAATAAGAATTTGTTCTTAACTAACTTGCCTAGTTAAATAAAGGTTAAATAAATTAGCACAGACTGACTCATACCATTTTTTTATGGTGCAGTCTTGACCAACCTTGATTTACACATACATGGACATTGATTTTTGATCTAGTCCAGAACAAATCTGAACCAATCAAAGATATGTTTGATACAGATTTTGTCCGGTCTGGACCAGCTTTGATTTGGCCCAAACATAGACGTCTATAAATGTCTTTTCAACTTTCATTCAGAACCAAAAATGAGTCTAATTTCAAAATCCAGAAAATACATATTTTCAACATCTGGAAAATACTTTCATTCACAAGCGAAAATTAACCTAATATGCTTGGTCTGCCTAGGGCGGCAGAATAGCAAGAACATGCTCATGTAGCCCAGGTATTCCCCCCAGAGGTACACCAAATAAAAATGTGATTCACATTTAAAAAAAAAAATATATATATATATATATATATATATATATATATAATTTTTCCCCAAAAAGGTTATACATTTGGGTGAGTTTTTTTTCTCGCCTGAGTAGCCTCGTTTCACTGCCAAAAATACAATTAAACCATCTAAAATAAAATTAAACCATCTGGGTGTTCATCGAAATAACAACACAAAGTCAAATACATGTAGCCTGTTCAAATAATTAACATCTAATCACAACCGTTACTCTTGCGCGGGAATTCTACTAACGGTCCATATGTAGCCAAACGTAGCTGCTGCTCATGTTGGAATCTGTACTGATGGCGCAAAAGTCATGACAGGGAGACATAGTGGAGTGGGAACCCGTGTGCAAGCAGTTGCTCCCGACGCCACTTGGGTACACTGCAGCATCCACCGAGAGGCTCTTGCTACCAAGGGCATTCCTGACAGCTTGAAAGATGTTTTGGACACTAAAGTAAAAATAGTTAACTTCGTTAAAGCAAGGCCCCTGAAATGTCGTGTATTTTCTGCACTATGCAATTGTAACCAACTTCACATAGCCCCCCCAGAAGAAAGGCACACGGACACCCACACTTCAGTTTGACTTGTTTTTTTCTGCAGTAAAAGATATCAAACAGTGATGACAGGCATTGACAGGCCGGTCACAGCCACACGTTCACTGCTCTCAGAATATCTCTCTGACTCAATCCACAAAGTGATCCTATAGTATAAATGCGTTGTGTTTATAAAATAACAAAAATACAGAAAAGCATACCTGCAGTAAAAGATATCAAACAGTGATGACAGGCATTGACAGGACGGTCACAGCCACACGTTCACTGGTTAGGTAGAACACAAGATATATTTTAGATAGGTCCAACAGTAATGATACATGCCCTCAATGTGAAGTGATATTAACACATGAATACAAAGCACAAGTACAACCCCTTTCATATAAACTTTTTAAGGTAGTAAGAAAACAAACATTCATTTAATATTTAAATAAATCACCTGCTAGCAAATAATCTGCTAGCAATAGTTAGCTTGACATTACAGTGCACTGACGGACGGTGCTAGTCAGCTCGTCATTAACATGGCTAGCTAAACCAACAAAAACGGGGTTAACTTGCCGAAATAGGCTTTAAATATATCAACGGTAAGATAAATATATACATAGTCACATTCACTATTGAATATGAACCCGTTTTCCAAAGACACTATTGTGTTATACAGTTTTAAAGCGTTTTTTATGTACAGAGGAAGGAGACACAATACTGCTCTCAGAATATCTCTCTAGACTGAAGAGCAGGCAGACAAACTTTCCAAATAGGGGAGAAGCACTAGAAACCCACTAGTTGTTCCTTCAAGGAAAATAATACAAAAATGGTAAGTCCGAAGACCTCTCGTATTGCCAACCTTCCTACAGTGGCAGCAAATATTTTTATGAATTCGACAACACATAATGAAAGGAAACTTTATTTATATCAAACCTTTTCCTGAAGTGAATGGTTTCACCCACTACTCCACCCACGAACTGTGGTGTTCTTTGATATCTACATTGCGCGCGAAGTTGATGGAAACTCTACATTTTCACTTTGTCGCACAATGATATGGGCAACGACCATGTAACGCTTTTACAACATACAGAAAGAAGTGCGCTGGTTATCATGGGGCAAAGTATTGACACGTTTTTTTTAAATTGAGAGACGAATTTAAAGTTTAATTTACTGACCATAATTTTCACTAGTTTGACCGCTCACATGATGACGAGTTTCTCACATGACTGGGCTATCTGGGTGATGTTTTTTCTAGCCTGAATGATCTGAATCTAGGATTACAGGAACTCACCGCAACTATATTCAATGTGCGCGACAAAATTGAGGCTATTATTAAGAAGTTGGAGCTCTTCTCTGTCTGCAGGACAACACAAGTCTTTCCACCATTGTATGATTTTTTTTGGTGTGCAAATGATGGATGCGTAATTACGCAGGTACTGTCCCGAAACGGATGACACAAACAACTGGATTTGTTATCCCTTTCACGCCCTGCCTCCAGTCCACTTACCGATATCTGAACAAAAGAGCCTCATCGAAATTGCAACAAGCAGTTCTATGAAAATTGAATTTAATCAGAAGCCACTGCCAGATTTCTGGATTGGGCTGCGCTCAGAGTATCCTCAGAAAATCGAGCTGTTAAGACACTGATGCACTTTGCAACCACATACCTATGTGAGAGTGGATTCAGGGCCCACACTAGCATGACAACTAAATACAGGCACAGACTGTGTGTGGAAAATTATTCAAGACTGAGACTCTCCAATACAACCCAGCATTGCAGAGTTATGTGTATCCTTTCAAGCACACCCTTCTGATTAACCTGTGGTGAGTTATTCACAATTTTCGATGAACAAATAAGGTTTTATATGTAAGATGGTTAAATAAAGAGCAAAATGATTGATTATTAGTATATTATTATTTGTGCCCTGGTCCTATAAGAGCTCTTCTAGGAAACAAAGTATTTCACTCTTCACTCTATTTCACTCTTAAGGAACTTAGAAGAGGGGGGGAGGGTATTTCGTGGAGGCCATGTTCTTGCCTGCCGAAATCCCCTCCCGCCTTCTAATATCCTTCATTTTGTGGCTAGAGTCTGGCAGGGGGGATGTTTTCGGCACAACACCTGTTTGTCAGACTTGCCTCAGCAACGATGCAATGAAGCCATCGAAAATACGCAGATATTTTAGAAACAAACCACCCCATCTCATATAGCCTAAACCATACGATAAAAAAAATAAAAATAGAGATGACCAAACAAATAAAAACACTTGTTGGCCAAGACGTTTTAGGCCCAACTGCTGCTACAAAGGACAGTGCAATCCTACTTTACAATAACACTGTCACGCATAGAATCCAGAATATGGCAGATTATGTTGAATCCCAAATTTTAGACAGAGCTCGCACAACAACATTGGTCTGCAATCCAATTAGATGAGACGACTGACATTTTAGACGCCCGCTTCTTGAATTGAAACGCTACATTGGCTATATTAAGAATGTATTTGTTGCAAAGAGTTGCCCCCGAATACAACTGCGGGTGAAATATTCCGTGTTCTGAACGAATAGGCCTACATAACGGGACATGGATTACGACGAGACCGTTACGATGGGACCGCTCTGTACGGACGGGACTGCTGCTCAAACTATCCATGCAGGGACGCGCAAGTGACATTTTCCAAGCAAACAATAAAATTGCCGCTTTCAATAACAAGCTGAGAGACCCAGTGGATAGAGGCATTTTAGATATACTCCCCCTCTTCTCAATTTTGACAGACGAGGGTGATGTCGACATGGATCACATGCGTAAATTTATGGGGTTACATTTGAGACAAACTGCTCAAATCCTAGGATTACTTCCCCTCACAATCCGATCCACACCCGGGAAAGCAGTGGATGCGTAATCCGTTCACCAGCACTGAAGAGACTCACATATTGTCATCGGTTCTTGAGGATAAATGAATGGAGCTAACCTGTGACCAAGGTCTGGCGAACCTTTGAATGAGATGCGCCTTTCCACATTCTGGCTGTTCAGCTGTTCATAATACCCGCAACTCAGCGAGATGGCAGTGATGACGTTAATAAACTCCTTTAATTCTACCTATTTATGTGAGACCAGCTTCTCCTCTGTTGCTGCAACAAAATCAAAATATCGCAGCAGACTGGCTGTTAAAAACACCTTGAGTGTTCCACCCCTCCTTCCCTCTGAGGTTTGGTGAGTTAAACATCTTGAATTATTCTATGTACACTACCATTCAAAAGTTTGTGGTCACTTAGAAATGTCTTTGTTTTTGAAAGAAAAGCAAAACATTTTGCCAATTAAAATAACATCAAATTGGTCCGAAATACAGTGTAGACATTGTTAATGTTGTAAATGATTATTGTAGCTGGAAAGGCAGATATTTTATGGAATATTTACATAGGCGTACAGAGGCCCATTATCAGCAACCATCACTCCTGTGTTCCAATTGCACGTTGTGTTAGCTAATCCAAGTTTATCATTTTAAAAGGCTAATTGATCATTAGAAAACCCTTTTACAATTATGTTAGCACAGCTGAAAACTGTTGCTCTGATTAAAGAAACAATAAAACTGGCCTTCTTCAGACTAGTTGAGTATCTGGAGCATCAGCATTTCTGGGTTCGATTACAGGCTCAAAATGGCCAGAAACAAAGAACTTTCTTCTGAAACTTGTCAGTCTATTCTTGTTCTGAGAAAGGAAGGCCATTCCATGTGAGAAATTGCCAAGAAACTGAAGATCTCGTACAACGCTGTGTACTACTCCCTTCACAGAACAGCTCAAACTGTCTCTAACCAGAATAGAAAGAGGAGTGGGAGGTCCCGCTGCACAACTGAGCAAGAGGACAAGTACATTAGTGTCTAGTTTGAGAAACAGACCCCTCACAAGTCCTCAACTGGCGGCTTCATTAAATAGTACCCACAAAACACCAGTCTCAATGTCAACAGTGAAGAGGCGACTCCGGGATGCTGGCGTTCTAGGCAGAGTTCCTCTGTCCAGTGTCTGTGTTCTTTTGCCCGTCTTAATCTTTTATTTTTATTGGCCAGTCTGAGATAGGTCTTTTTCTTTGCAACTCTGCCTTGAAGGCTAGCATCCCGGAGTCGCCTTTTCACTGTTGACGTTGAGACTGGTGTTTTGCGCGTACTAAACAATCCTAGAAAGGTTCCATACGCACAAAAACCATATATCTCTCACATTTTGGCCAAAAATGTGTTTACATCCCTGTTAGTGAACACTTCTCCTTTGTCAAGATAATCCATCCACCAGACAAGTGTGGCATATCAATAAACTTATTAAACAGCATGATCATTACACAGCTGCACCTTGTGCTGGGGACAATAAACAACCACTCTAAGATGTGCAGTTTTGTCACACAGCACAATGCCACAGATGTCTCAAGTTTTGAGGAAGCATGCAATTGGCATGCTGACTGCAGGAATGTCCACCAGAGCTGTTGTCAGAGAATTTAATGTTAATTTCTCGACCATTAGTCGCCTCCAACATCGTTTTAGACAATTTTGCAGTACGTCCAACCAACCTCACAACCGCAGACCATGTGTAACCACGCCAGCCCAGGACATCCATATAAGGCTTCTTCACCTGCGGGCTAATGCATGGCCCTCTGTCATAAGGATCTGTACACAATTCCTGGAAGCTGAAAAATGTCCCAGTTCTTCCATGGGCTGCATACTCACCAGACATATCACCACCCATTGAGCATGTTTGGGATGCTCTGGGTCGACATGTACAACAGCGTGTTCCAGTTCCCGCCAATATCCAGCAGCTTTGCACAGCCATTGAAGAGGAGTGGGACAACATTCCACATGCCACAATCAACAGCCTGATCAACTCTATGCAAAGGAGATGTGTCGCCCTACATGAGGCAAATGGTGGTCACACAAAATACTGACTCGTTTTCTGATCCACGCCTCTACCTTTTTAAAAGGTATTTGTGAACAACACATGCATATCTGTTTTCCCAGTCATTTGAAATCCATAGATTAGGGCATCATGAATTTTTATGATCTGTCACTCAGTAAAATCTTTGTAATTGTTGGATGTTGCGTTCATATTTTGTTTCAGTGTATGTTCAGTGCATTCGGAAAGTATTCAGACCCATAGATTTTTTCCACATTTTGTTACGTTACAGCCTTATACTAAAATTGATAAAATTTTTAGTTTTTTTAATAAAACATCTATACACAATACCCCATAATGACAAAGCAGAAACAGGTTTTTAGAAATGTTTGCTAATTTATTAAATATAAACAACTGAATTATCACATTTACCCAAGTATTCAGACCCTTTACTCAGTACTTTGTTGAAGCACCTTTGTCAGCGATTAGAGCCTCTAAACTTCTTGGGTATGACGGTACAAGCTTGGTACAGGTTTTCTTTGCGGATTTTCTCCTATTCTTCTCTGCAGATCCTCTCCAGCTCTCAGGTTGGATGGGGAGCGTCGCTGCACAGCTATTTTCAGGTCTCTCCAGTCTGCACCATCGAGAGCATCCTGACTGGTTTGCATCACCGCCTGGTATTGCAACTGCTCAGCATCTGACAGTAAGGCACTACAGAGGGTAGTGCATATACGGCCCAGTACATCACTGGGGCCAAGCTTCCTGACATCCAGAACCTATATACTTCTCTCTGATACCACAAGGCAAGCGGTACCAGAGCGCCAGATCTAGGACCAAAAGACTCCTTAACAGCTTCTACCCCCAAGCCATATGACTGCGGAACAATTAATCAAATGGCCACCCGGACTATTTACATTGACCCCCCTTTGTTTTTACACTGCTGCTACTCACTGTATATTATCACTTCAAATTACCTCGACTAACCTGTATCCTTGCACATTGACTCTCTATTGTTATGTAATTTTCTTGTGTTACTTTTTGATTTTATATATATTTTTTACTTTAATTGATTTAGTAAATATTTTGTTAACTCTATATTTTTTTAACTGTGTTGTTGGTTAAGGGCTTGTAAGTAAGCATTTCACTGTAAGATCTACCTACACCTGTTGTATTCGGTGCATGTAACAAATCTATTTAGATTTTATTTTATTTGATATTCGATCAGGTTCAAGTCCGGGCTCTGGTTGGGCCACTCAAGGATCTTCAGAGACGTCCCGAAGCCACTCCTGCGTTGGCTGTGTGCTTAGGGTTGTTGTCTTATTGGAAGGTGAACCTTTGCCACAGTCTGAGGTCCTGAGCGTTCTGGAGCAGGTTTTTATCAAGGATCTCTCTGTACTTTGCTCCATTAATCTTTCCTTCGATCCTGACTAGTCTCCCAGTCCCTGCCACTGAAAAACATCCCCATAGCATGATGCTGCCACCACCATGCTTCGCCGTAGGGATGGTGCCATGATTCCTTGAGATGTGACGCTTGGCATTCAGGCCAAAAAGTTCAATATTTGTTTTATCAGACCAGAGAATCTTGTTTCTTATGGTCGGAGAGTCCTTTAGGTGCCTTTTGGCAAACTCCAAGCGGGCTGTCATGTGCTTCCGTCTGGCCACTCTACCATAAAGGCCTGATTAGGGGAGTGCTGCAGAGATGGTTGACCATCTGGAAGGTTCTCCCATCTCCACAGAGGATCTCTGGAGCTCTGTTAGAGTGACCATCAGGTTCTTGGTCACCTCCCTGACCTAGGCCTTTCTCCTCCGATTGCTCAGAATGGTCAGGCGGCCAGCTCTAGGAAGAGTCTTGGTGGTTCCAAACTTCTTCCATTTAAGAATGATGGAGGCCACTGTGTTCTTGGGGACCTTCAATGCTGCAGACATTTTTTGGTACCCTTCTTCAGATCTGTGCCTCAACTCAATCCTGTCTCTGAGCTCTACGGGCAATTTCTTCAAACTTATAGCTTGGTTTTAGCTCTGACATTTACATTTAAGTCATTTAGCAGACGCTCTTGTCCAGAGCGACTTACAGTAGTGAATGCATCCATTTCATTTCATACATTTTTTTTTCTTCATACTGGGCCCCCGTGGGAATCAAACCCACAACCCTGGCGTTGCAAACACCATGCATTGCAAACACCATGCATTGCAAGCACCATGCTCTACCAACTGAGCTACAGGGAAGGCGACCTTATATAGGACCTTATATAGACAGGCGTATTCCATGCACTGTCAACTGTGGGACCTTATATAGACAGGCATATTCCTTTTCAAATCATGGCCAATCAATTGAATTTGTCGTAGGTGGACTCCAATCATGTTGTAGAAACATCTCAAGGATGATCAATGGAAACAGGATGCACCTGAGCTCAATTTTGAGTAGCAAAGGGACTGAATACTTGTGTAAATAAGGTATTTCTGTTTTAAAATGTTATACATTTGCTAAAATTTCAAAAAACGGTTTTCCCTTTGTCATTATGAGGTATTGTGTCTAGATTTATGAGGAAAATAATTAGTTTTATCGATTTTAGAGTAAGGCTGTAATGTAACAAAATGTGGAAAAAGGGAAGGGGTCTGAATACTTTCTGAATGTGGGTGTGACAAAACATTTATTTTTACTGCTCTAATTAAGTTGGTATCCAGTTTATAATAGAAATTAGGCACCTCAAGGGTTTATGGTATATGGCCAATATACCACGGCTAAGGGCTGTATCGAGGGACTCCACATTGCGTCGCCGTATACCACACTCCCTCGATCCTTATTGCTTAAATACATTGTTTACCTGTAGCCTCTATTTTATTTTGATTTAACCTTTATTTAACTAAGCAAGTCAGTTAAGAACAAATTCTTATTTACAATGACGGCCTACCGGGGAACAGTGGGTTAACTGCCTTGTTCTGGGGAAGAACAACAGATTTTTACATTGTCAGCTCAGGGATTCAATCCAGCAACCTTTCGGTTACTGCCCCAATGCTCTAACCACTAGGCTGCCTGCCACCCCATTGCCTAGGCCTATACGTTCTCTCCCAAAGAACATATAGGGGGGGACTGTTAAAACACCAGAAAATCTGCTCCAAGTTATTTACATTTTGGAAATCTGTTCCCAAGTATTCCCACACAATAGGTTTGAAATTATTATGTTTTAGTCAAATATTATATGTGTTTGGGCATCTTGTAGTCAATTTGCAGTCTACAAATTATATGTAATGATGTTCCCGACCCTTGACCATACTCTCAAGAAAAAATCGGCCCGCAGCTGAGTTTAGTTGATTATCACCTACAATGTAACTTTACACACAGCCTACAATGTAACTTTACACTCTAATAAACATGGTTAACATTTCTAGTCTCGTATGACCTTTTGTATAAGGACTGTAGAACATGTATAGCTGTAGGAATGCACTTGAAAATGCTAGCATGATAAACAAACATTACTTTGAAAACTCAGTCTGTGTTTGGCACTAGCCTAAATGATGGGAAAGGTAGCAGTGTCTTGTATTCATAGCAAGAGAACCCAGGCTTCCCCAAAAAATGTACCAATAACATAAAAAAAAAAAACATAAAATAATTGATATTTCGTCTCTCTGTGTTTCATAACTTTTCTTCAATTCACAGAAGAAAGCATCCAAATGAGTGAAACGGCACCTCTCTGTCTTTCTACGTGTAGGGCACCTATCTGATGCTGTCTGGTCCAAACGAGGATGACATTGTTGCCGCCCGTAGCATTGAATGCAAGGGAAGCCAGCCAGCATCTGGCCTCCCATGACAAAAAAAGTATAAAACATTTACCAATCAGCGTTGAGCTAAACTGAGTGAGCTCAACTGTGAATGGTCCTGGCCCACAAAAAAAAAAGTGTCAAAGGAAGCCAGCTTGGATTTGGCATCACTCCTAACAAATCCCATTGAGAGCATATGTCATTGGCAGAACAACTTGAATTGTTGCATCTCGTTGTGTTGTTGTCCTCCAGTGGCTAACTAGACAGCTAGCTTAAATTGGCCCTTTCCTAAACTAGCCATGGATAGGGATTTGGACTTGTGGTTTAACTTAATTCTGCGTACTGGCCAATGATTATAAGGGCAATTCTGATCCAACTTTTAATTCATACATTGTTGTGCCCCTGGCCTGAGAGGATAGAAGTTCAATATAATAATAGATGTAGAAGGCTAATGTTAACTAGCTAACTTTGCCAATGAATGGAAGTTAGGCAAGCAAGCAAGCATTTTAGCCAGGTATCCTAGGACAACAACAAATAAAAGTGTGTACTGTAAGACAGAGTGATAGTCCGTTTTGTCAACATGAAAGAGAGGAGGATGGCAGTGGCGTTTCTTTTCAAGTAGGGTGAGTCAACATGTTTTTTTACTTGCACGAACGCACACACACACACACACACACACAGTATGAAGTTGGCGCCGACAGAGAGGGCTGCCTCGCTTCTAGTTCTGAGGAAACATTGCAGTATTTTGTTTTTTAATGGATTATTTCTTGCATTGTTAGCCCAGAAATGTTTATGTGTTATTACATACAGCTGAGAAGAACTATTGGATATCAGAGCGGCAGTAACTCACCAGCACTACCAGCATTACAACCAGGAATACAACTTTCCCGAAGCGGATCCTTTGTTCGCACCACCTAGGGCAATTGAACTGATTCCAGAGGCTGACCCAAAACAACGCCGGAGAAGGACAGGTACTCAGAGTGGTCTACTAGTCCGACTTAGGAGGAGCGCACACCACCCACCGCTTCCGAGTATATTACTCGCTAATGTTCAGTCTCTGGATAATAAAGTTGACAAGCTCAGGACGAGGGCTTCTTTCCAGAGAGACATCATGGATCGTAACATACTCTGTTTCACGGAAACATGGCTCTCTCGGATCCAGCCGTCTGGATTCTCAGTTCATCATGCTGACAGGAATAAACATCTCTCTGGGAAGAAGAAGGGCAGGGGTGTATGTTTCATGATTAACGGGCTCCATAACAGCTTCTACCCCCAAGCCATAAGACTGCTGAACAATTAATCAAATGGTCACCGGACTATTTACCCCCCTCCTCCATTTGTTGTGTACACTGTTGCTGCTCGCTGTTTATTATCTATGCATAGTCACTTCACACCTACCTACTTGTACAAATTACCTCAAATAACCTGTACCCCCCCTGCACACTGACTCGGTACCGGTACCCCCTGTATATAGCCTCGTTATTTTATTGTGTTACTTTTTATAATTTTTTACTTTCGGTTATTTGGTAAAAATGTTCTTAACTCTTCTTGAACAGCTCTTTTGGTTAAGGGCTTGTAAGTAAGCATTTCACGGTAAGGTCTACGCTTGTTGTATTCGACGCATGTGACGAAGTTTGATTTTATGGTGTAATTGTGATAACATACAGGAACTCAAGTACTTTTGTTCACCCGACTTGGAATTCCTCACAATCAAATGCCGACCGTATTATCTCCCAAGAGAATTCTCTTCGGTTATAGTCATGGTCGTGTATATCCCCCCTCAAGCCGATACCGCGACGGCCCTCAAGGAACTTCACCGTACTTTATGCAAACTGGAAAACATATATCCTGAGGCTGCATTTATTGTAGCTTGGTATTTTAACAAAGCAAATTTGAGGAAAAGGCTGCCTAAATTATATCAGCATATTGACTGTAGTACTCGCAGTGCTAAAACACTCAACAACTGTTACTGCAACTTCCGGGATGCATACAAGGCCCTCCCCCACCCTCCTTTCGACAAATCTGACCACGACTCCATTTTGCTCCTTCCTTCCTATAGGCAGAAACTCAAACAGGAAGTACCCATGCTCAGGACTATTCAACGCTGGTCTGACCAATCAGAATACACACTTGTTTTGATCACGCGGACTGAGATATGTTCCGGGTAGCTTCCGAGAATAATATTTGCCGAATACACTGAGACGGTGACTGAGTTTATCATGAAGTGTATAGGAGATGTTGTACCCACTATGACTATTAAAACCTACCCTAACCAGAAACCGGGGATAGATGGCAGCATTCGCGCAAAACTGAAAGCGAGAGCCACTGCATTTAACCATGGCAAGGTGACTGGGAATATGGCAGAATACAAACAGAGTAGTCATTCCCTCCGCAAGGCAATAATACAGGCAAAACGTCAGTATAGAGACAAAGTGGAGTCGTAATTCAACGGCTCAGACACGAGACGTATGTGGCAGGGTCAACAGACAATCACGGACAATAAAAGGAAAACCAGCCACGTAGCGGACTCCGACGTCTTGCTTCCAGACAAACTAAACACGTTCTCTGCCGGTTTTGAGGATAACACAGTGCCATCGACGCGGCCCGCTACCAAGGACTGTGGGCTCTCCTTCTCCGTGGCCGACGTGAGTAAGACATTTTAAACATGTTAACCCTACCAAGGCTGCTGGCCCAGACGGCATCCTTAGCCCTCAGAGCATGCGCAAACCAGCTGGCTGGTGTGTTTAGGGACATATTCTATCTCTACTCTCTTTCTCTCTCTCTCTCTCTACTGTCCCCACATGCTTCAAGATGGCCACCATTGTTCCTGTACCCAAGAATGCAAAGATAACTGAACTAAATTACTATCGCCCTGTAGCACTCACTCCTGTCATAATGAAGTGCTTTGAGAGACTAGTCAAGGATCATATCACCTCCACTTTACCTGTCACCCTAGACCCACTTCAATTTGCTTACTGCCCCAATAGGTCCACAGACAATGCAATCGCCATCACACTGCACACTGCCCTATCCCATCTGGACGAGGAATACCTACGTAAGAATGAGGTTCATTGACTACAGCTCAGCATTCAACACCATAGTATCCTCCAAGATCATCATTAAGCTCAGCCCCCTCCTGTACTCCCTGTTCACCCATGACTGCATGGCCAAGCACGCCTCCAACTCAATCGTCAAGTCTGCAGACGACACAACAGTAGTAGTCTTGATTACCAACAACAATGAGAAAGCCTACAGGGAGGAGGTGAGGGCTCTGGGAGTGTGGTGCCAGGAAAATAACCTCTCACTCAACGTCAAAAAAACAAAGGAGATGATCGTGGACTTCAGGAAACAGCAGAGGGAGCACCCCCCTATCCACATCGAGAAGGTGGAAAGTTTTAAGTTCCTTTGGCGTACACATCACTGACCAACTAAAATGGTTCAAGCACACAGACAGTGTGGTGAAGAAGGCACAACAGCACCTCTTCAACCTCAGGAGGCTGAAGAAATTTGGCCTGTCACCAAAAACCCTCACAAACTTTAACAGATGCACAACTTAGAGCATCCTGTCGGGCTGTATCACCACCTGGTACGGCAACTGCACCGCCCACAACCGCAGGGTTCTCCAGAACGGGGTGCGAGCTGCACAACGCATCACCGGGGGCAAACTACCTGCCCTTCAGGACACCTACAGCACCCGATGTCACAGGAAGGCCAAAAAGATCATCAAGGACAACAACCACCCGAGCCACTGCTTGTTCACCCCGCTATCGTCCAGAAGGTGAGGTCAGTGCAGGTGCATCAAAGCTGGGACTGAGAGACTGAAAAACAGCTTCTATCTCAAGGCCATCAGACTGTTAAACAGCCATAACTAGCACAGAGAGGCTGCTGACTATATACAAAGACTTGAAATCATTGGCCACTTTAATAAATGTAACACTAGTCACTTTAATAATGTCACTTCAATATTGTTTACATATCTTACATTACTCATCTCATATGTATATACTGTATTCTATACTATTCTACTGTATGTTACTTTATGCCGATCTGACATTACTCGTCCATATATTTATATATTCTTAATTCCATTCCTTTACTTAGATTTGTGTGTATTGGGTATATGTTGTGAAATTGTTAGATACAGAAGCACAAGCATTTCACTACACCCGCAATAACATCTGCTAAACACGTGTATGTCACCAATAAAATTGTATTTGATTACACACACACACACACACACACACACACACATAGACACACACACACACACAGACACACACACACACACACACACACACACACACACACACACACACACACACACACACACACACACACACACACACACACACACACACACACACACACACACACAGAGAGAAATCAGAACCATGGACAGCCACATCATATGGGTAAAATCACTGGGGAAGCCAAGCCGCCCCACAAAAAAAAGCCATATTAAAGAGTTGGAGTAAAGTAGGCCTGAGGGGTGAAGGGCTATATTTTTTCATAAGGGACCGCTCCGGGGTTAAGTTTCCCCTACAGAACTAGGATCAGCTTCTTCTCCCCCAATCTACCTATCAGTAGCGGTGCATGGGTAAAATCACTGGGGAAGCCAAGCCCCCCCCCAACCTATGTTTTGTGATAATTGCATTATTTACTCTATAACCTGTTAATGCCTTGCGACCGTGATATATAGGCCTAAAGACAATAAGAAGACACAGGGGCAGAATAAATTCAACCACATATACCGGATAGCAACCTCTGTCCAGTGAAGTCCACAAAACATATTGCATGTAACAAACAGTTACATGACCTACAGCAGGGTCAAGCAAGTTCATGTTTCCGACATTTTCGGACCACTAAACAACTATTGATTTAGAACCACAGAGAGTTACCGCAAGTCGCAAAGAAAACAGGAGCTGCCTCCACTATTCCAGCACCATTTCAACATCAACATTTTAACATCATCAAATCACCTCTGCTTAGTCTAATACAGGGACAACTAAAAAATACCAAAAACAATTTAGTCCAATCAAAGTAAGCTAAATATGATGTGGATGTCCATGGTTCTGATTTCTCTGTGCGTGTGTGTGCGTTCGTGAAAGAAGAGAAACATGTTGACTCACCCTACTTGTAGACAAACGTCAATGCCATCCTCCTCTTTTTCATGTAGACGAAACTGTCTATCACTCTGTCATACAGTACACGCTTTTATTTTTTGTTGTCCTTGGCAACCTGGCTAAAATGCTTGCTCGTTAGCCTAACTACCATTAATGGGCAACGTTAGCTAGTTAACATTAGAATAACATATTGAACTTCCATCCTCTCAGGCCAGGGGGCACAACAATCTATGAATTAATGGTTGGATCAGAATCGCCATTATAATCATTGGCCAGTATGGAGAATTAAGTAAAACCACAAGTCCAAATCCCAATCTCCATCCATTGCTAATTTAGGAAAGGGCCAATTTTAGCTAGCTGGCTAGATAGCCACTGGAGGACAACAGCACAACGAGATGCAAAAATTCAAATGTTTATGTCAATGATGTATGCTCTCAATGGGATTTGATAGGAGTGATGCCAAATCCTAGATGGCTATGACACTTTTTTTTTGGTGCACCAGGACCATTCACAGTTGAACTCAGTTTAGCTCAACGCTGATTGGCAAATGTTTTATACTTTTTTTTTTGTCATGGGAGGCCAGATGCTGGCTGGCTTCCCTTGCATTCAATACTACTGGCGGCAACAATGGTATCCTCGTTTGGACCAGACAGCATCCGATATGTGGCCTACATGTAGAGAGACAGAGGGGCGCTGTTTCGCTCGCTCAGATGCTTTCTCCTGTGAGATACATTCAGCCTCTTGCGAATTGAACGAACATTATAAAACACAGAGACACAAAATCTAAATTATTTTATGTTTAAAAAAAAAGAAATCCCTTGGCATCCATGAATACACGCAACTGATTGGACAAAATTGTTATTGGCATCTTTTAGTTGACGCTCTGTTTGACTAAGCAGAGGTGATTTGATAATTTTTTATTTAACTAGGCAAGTCAGTTAAGAACAAATTCTTATTCACCGGCAAACTGGAACAATTGTGCGCCGCCCTATGGGACTCCCAATCGCGGCCGGTTGTGATACAGCCTGCATTCGAACCATACTGTCCGTAGTGATGCCTCAAGTACCTAGATGCAGTGCCTTAGACCACTGCGCCACACGGGATAATGTTGAAATGTTGAAGTTGAAGTGGTACTGGAATAGTAGAGGCAGCTCTTGTATTCTTTGCGACTTGCGGCAACTCTCCGTGTTTAGTGGTCTGAAAACAGAAAGTACTTATTCACAAAGTTGGACTGTTAGCTAATAATACTGTGTTGTTGTCCTAAACTTGCTTGACCATGCTGTAGGTCATGTAACTGTCTGTTACTGTACATGCAATATGCTTTGTGGACTTCACTGGACAGAGGTTGCCACTGTGTATTCTTGTTGTCTCGGTCGCAGGGCGTATGCTTGGCTTCCCAGTTACCCACGCACCGCTACTGATAGGTAGATTGGGGGAGAAGAAGCTGATCCTAGTTCTGTAGGGGAAACTTAACCCCGGTTCCCTTATGGAAAAATATAGCCCTTCACCCCTCAGGCCTACTTTACTCCAACTCTCCACTGAATGTATAAAGACAAAAAGGTGTTATATTTCACCTATTTTTTTTTTTTTGCCTACAAGATATAGCCTAGGCTTACCATGCACTTTATAGTGTAATATATCGGAGTGATTATTTGTGGAAATATCAAATGATTTAATGATTATTAATTGTCAATTACCCTACAACGGCAGATCATGCAGTGACCGACATTTCAGCCTAGGCTACCGAGCATTTTTTTTCCGACAGAGGGAGAGGTTCTCAAGCTTTTAGACGGTCAAACCCCATGGGAGGAGCTGATGAACAACTTGTATCATAATGACGGCAGGAACCATTGTTTTAAACCTTGTTGAGAATGTGAAGTATATCACTACATGCAACGACTAAATGAGGAACGTCTGCGTGCGTGCAACATATAAAGATAGGTCTTTTATGTGGTTCAAGTTTCCATGGTGTTGTAGACGTATCATTTCTATCGTTTGTATTCTAGTTTGTTTAGCCTACCTATGTAGGTCTATGCCTAATGCAATTCATAGCCTGTTGTGGGAATCCAAAATATGGAATAAATCAAACTAAACCAAAATTAAATTTAGTAATATGTAAATCGAATGTAAGTCTTATAGATGAAAAACGATAAATATGATAACTTAGAGATGAAAAACTATAGCCTACTTTTTTATTTGTTGATTGACCGTAGGCTACAATAAACTTTTTAGGGGTTGAAAATATAGCTTAGGCCTAGCTTTAGCTTATGCCTAATGAGTTATATATGTAATGAGGTATATATGTATTCTAGATGTATATCTTTAAAAACGAGTAATGATGAGGAATTTATCACCAGGATCTAGTCCTGAAAATGCGTAAATCCCCTTTTCACTGAACTGGATTGCTTCTCTGGCGCGCATTTTAACCATAGGCCTATAGGCTACAATAACTGCGCATCAGTTACG
Source organism: Salmo trutta (assembly GCF_901001165.1). Lineage (NCBI taxonomy): Eukaryota > Metazoa > Chordata > Actinopteri > Salmoniformes > Salmonidae > Salmo > Salmo trutta. The sequence continues at coordinate 12,548,574 of NC_042987.1, read as the reverse complement.
CACGTTCTGCAGTCTTTGTTTTTATTATGTACTGTTCATTAGAAAAACTATACGTCCAAGCAATTTCCCCACTAGTAATTCCTTGACGTCACTTGGAGGCTCCCTGTACTGTGACTCGGAGTGCTCAGAGGATAGCCTGGAACTGCGAGAGCGAAAGATGTGCGTGATGGACATTTAACTCAACTCAACTGAAATCGCAAATTGGTAGGTTTTTTTTCTTCTAATTATTGATGTAGGCCTATAACATGTATGTGTTTTGCAGCTGGTTATGCTTTGCATTTTATCTCGCCGTCAGTGCGTGTTCCGAAGTTCTTCCCTTCGAACACTTGAGCGGAGGCTATGTTGCAGGTGATGGGTCGAGTTGAGACTGAGAGACTGTCTATACTTAATCCAGCACTATATTGCATTAGATGTTCTGTGTAATAGGAAACTATGCCACATTGTCTCTTTTCTCAGTCTCTCTTACACTAAGAACCTTTATAGAAATGTAGGGACATTTTGTATTTGTATTTTATTTAACCTTTATTTGACTAGGCAAGTCAGTTAAGAACAAATTCTTATTTACAATGACGGCCTACCAAATGGCAAAAGGCCTCCTGCGGGGACGGGGCTGGGATAATAAAAAAAAAATATATACAAAAATATAAGACAAAACACATATTATGACAAGAGAGACAACACAACACTACATAAAGAGATACCTAAGACAAAAACGTAGCATTGCAGCAACACATGACAACACAGTATGGTAGCAACATGACAACAACATGGTAGGAACACAATATGGCAGCAGCACAACATGGTAGGGGGACAAAACACGGTACAAACTCATGATGCACTTAAAAGGCATGATAGGCTACTCAACCTCTGTGGATGTTTTTTTTTTTTAACCTTGTAAATGCCCAGAATAGTCATGTTATTGTCACAATCATATTTAAAAACGTTTGGAATTGTACTGTATAATGTTGAATTTGGGACATTTCAGTGGGCTTATTGAAATGTTTTCCACCAATAATTTTCAAAGACATTTTTGAACAAAACCGGTATCAACGGTTGAGTGTCACAGGTGATATATGCCCACAACAGTAAAGGGTGATATTGGATGAAGACCAGTCAAAACGTTGTCTATATTGTACTATCCCGCTTGGGACTATAGATTGCATTTTGCTGACTCATCTTTTACTTGTATGTTAAAGTAGACAATGAGATGAGTCATATCAGATGAGAGTGACCAGAAGATGTGGCGTGTAAGCTATTACTGAAATTACCACCTTTACAAACTTGTCTGTCCAGACCAGATCCTAATCTACAGTACTGTCCCCCACGTTTCATGTCCTAGAGGTGAACTACATTCCGCGTGTCTCCACAAAACCTCATCTTTATCACTCTTCCCTCCTTCCTCCCAATTTCTGGTTGAATTCTTTGGAGGTTACATGCCTTTCTTTTTGACAGAAGGCCCTAAAAGGTGTTGCATTTGAAAACGAAACAGAAAGTACTTATTCACAAATGTGGACTGTCAGCTAATAATACTGTGCTGTTGTCAGTCACCAAACTGCTTTGTATTTTACGTATGTCTGCAGCCTTGGATGACTATGTAGTTGTAGATGGGTAAATCCATTTGAATTCAATAACTTTCTGACATCATCCCTTTTGATTTTAAACATAACTTTCCGTAAATGTTTGCCCATGAAAAAAGTGATCAGAAATGGACTTTTAGGTCCTGAATGCCAAAACATTCAGGAGATAAAGGTGCTCAAAGTTGACCTATTTTGCATACCTACCATACCATGAGACATCTATTTCTTTGTCACTGGAAAAGATAAACGGTGAGATTGATATCATTTAAAAGCTTCCAAACACTGTTGTCAAACTATTTAATATACACTGCTCAAAAAAATAAAGGGAACACTTAAACAACACAATGTAACTCCAAGTCAATCACACTTCTGTGAAATAAAACTTTCCACTTAGGAAGCAACACTGATTGACAATAAATTCCACATGCTGTTGTGCAAATGGAATAGACAACAGGTGGAAATTATAGGCAATTAGCAAGACACCCCCAATAAAGGAGTGGTTCTGCAGGTGGGGACCACAGACCACTTCTCAGTTCCTATGCTTCCTGGCTGATATTTTGGTCACTTTTGAATGCTGGCGGTGCTTTCACTCTAGTGGTAGCATGAGACGGAGTCTACAACCCACACAAGTGGCTCAGGTAGTGCAGCTCATCCAGGATGGCACATCAATGCGAGCTGTGGCAAGAAGGTTTGCTGTGTCTGTCAGCGTAGTGTCCAGAGCATGGAGGCGCTACCAGGAGACAGGCCAGTACATCAGGAGATGTGGAGGAGGCCGTAGGAGGGCAACAACCCAGCAGCAGGACCGCTACCTCCGCCTTTGTGCAAGGAGGAGCAGGAGGAGCACTGCCAGAGCCCTGCAAAATGACCTCCAGCAGGCCACAAATGTGCATGTGTCTGCTCAAACGGTCAGAAACAGACTCCATGAGGGTGGTATGAGGGCCCGACGTCCACAGGTGGGGGTTGTGCTTACAGCCCAACACCGTGCAGGACGTTTGGCATTTGCCAGAGAACACCAAGATTGGCAAATTTGCCACTGGCGCCCTGTGCTCTTTACAGATGAAAGCAGGTTCACACTGAGCACGTGACAGACGTGACAGAGTCTGGAGACGCCGTGGAGAACGTTCTGCTGCCTGCAACATCCTCAAGCATGACCGGTTTGGCGGTGGGTCAGTCATGGTGTGGGGTGGCATTTCTTTGGGGGGCCACACAGCCCTCCATGTGCTCGCCAGAGGTAGCCTGACTGCCATTAGGTACCAAGATGAGATCCTTAGACCCCTTGTGAGACCATATGCTGGTGCGGTTGGCCCTGGGTTCCTCCTAATGCAAGACAATGCTAGACCTCATGTGGCTGGAGTGTGTCAGCAGTTTCTGCAAGAGGAAGGCATTGATGCTATGGACTGGCCCGCCCATTTCCCAGACCTGAATCCAATTGAGCACATCTGGGACATCATGTCTCGCTCCTTCCACCAATGCCACGTTGCACCACAGACTGTCCAGGAGTTGGCAGATGCTTTAGTCCAGGTCTGGGAGGGGATCCCTCAGGAGACCATCCGCCACCTCATCAGGAGCATGCCCAGGCGTTGTAGGGAGGTCATACAGGCACGTGGAGGCCACACACACTACTGAGCCTCATTTTGACTTGTTTTAAGGACATTACATCAAAGTTGGATCAGCCTGTAGTGTGGTTTTCCACTTTAATTTTGAGTGTGACTCCAAATCCAGACCTCCATGGGTTGATAAATTGGATTTCCATTGATTCTTTTTGTGTGATTTTGTTGTCAGCACATTCAACTATGTAAAGAAAAAAGTATTTAATAAGATTATTTCTTTCATTCAGATCTAGGATGTGTTGTTTAAGTGTTCCCTTAATTTTTTTGAGCAGTATATATATATTTTTTTAAGTTAAATAAAAAGTATGTAATTTTTAAACCTTGAACGTCAATTATTTAATATTCACACATGTTTGTAGTTTAGACCCTATTTCACATCATCTGAGTTTGTGTTGTGCCCTCCATCGGTTGAGACACAATATGCTCTTGAATACAGGGTGGGCGTCATTTCAATCATAGTAATATAATTCTTACAACCACTTGAGACCATTGCAATATAGCTGCTACACCATTTACATTTCATTTACATTTTAACTTCTAATTACTACCACAAAGATGACTGCCGGTCCACACACTGTCGATTGTCAACATAAATGGTCATGTCTATTCTATTATCTACATTTCTATGATTTCAATAGGTTTCCTATGGAGGATTGACAGTATAATTTAAAACAACAGATATTCCCATTCAAGTCTACATTCTCTGATGTGTGGACCTCCAACCGTCTTTCTGGTACCATTTGAAAGTCAAATGTTCAATTCTATTGCCATTTTTGTACATTTATTAGCTAAAACATGACACCCACCCTGTAGGCCACCCTATTCAAGAGCATGCTGTGTCTCAACTGATGGCGGGCACAACACAAAAACCTAAGCTACAACATATGTGAATATGACCATTTTGGGAGTTTACAGGTTTTTAGATAATTGATGTTGAAATTAAAAAAAAGTATATATTTTTTATGTACACATTTTTTTCTCCATACATTAACAAGTAATTTGACAACCCTGCTTGTAAGCTTATAAATTATCAGGGACAAAAAGGCTCCTGAATAGCTCCTACCCCTAAGCCATAAGAAATAGTAAAACAAATAGCTATCCGGACTATCTGAGTTTACCCTTTTTGCACTAACGCTTTTTGACTCTATGTACACACACTGGACTCTACCCACACACTCACACATACTTACACTGACACTTCAAAACATAGACACTCACACACACTCTCACTCACACATAACACGTACACACAGGCGCACATTCACCAGATACACACTTACAGACTTCCACACTCATCACATACGTTGCTGCTACTATCTATTATCTATCCTGTTGCCTAGTCACTTTGCCTCTACCTATATAAACATATCTACCTCAATTTCCTCATACGCCTGCAAATCGACTCCGTACTCGTACCCCATGGACAGTTGAAGTCGGAAGTTTACATACACCTTCGCCAAATACATTTAAACTCAGTTTTTAACAATTCCTGACATTTCATCCATCACATTCCCAGTGGGTCAGAAGTTTACATACACTCAATTAGTATTTGGTAGCATTGACTTTAAATTGTTTAACTTGGGTCAAACGTTTCAGGTAGCCTTCCACAAGCTTCCCATAATAAGTTGGGTGAATTTTGGCCCATTCCTCCTGACAGAGCTGGTGTAACTGAGTCAGGTTTGTAGGCCTCCTTGCTCGCACATGCTTTTTCAGTTCTGCCCACAAATTTTCTATAGGATTGAGGTCAGGGCTTTGTGATGGCCACTCAAATACCTTGACTTTGTTGTCCTTAAGCCATTTTGCCACAACTTTGGAAGTATGCTTAGGGTCATTGTCCATTTGGAAGACCCATTTGCGACCAAGCTTTAACTTCCTGACTGATGTCTTGAGATGTTGCTTCAATATATCCACATAATTTTCCATCCTCATGATTACATCTATTTTGTGAAGTGCACCAGTCCCTCCTGCAGCAAAGCACCCCCACAACATGATGCTGCCACCCCCGTGCTTCACAGTTGGGATGGTGTGCTTCGGGCTTGCAAGCCTCCCCCTTTTTCCTCCAAACATAACGATGGTCATTATGGCCAAACAGTTCTGTTTTTGTTTCATCAGACCAGAGGACATTTCTCCAAAAAGTACGATCTATATCCCCATGTGCAGTTGCAAACCGTAGTCTTGCTTGTTTGTGGCGATTTTGGAGCAGTGGCTTCTTCCTTGCTGAGCGGCCTTTCAGGTTATGTCAACATAGGACTCGTTTTACTGTTGATATAGAAACTTTTGTACCTGCTTCCTCCAGCATCTTCACAAGGTCCTTTGCTGCTGTTCTGGGATTGATTTTCACTTTTCACACCATAGTACGTTCATCTCTAGGAGACAGAATGCTTCTTCTTCCTGAGCGGTATGACGGCTGCATGGTCCCATGGTGTTTATACTTGCGTACTATTGTTTGTATAGATGAACGTGGTACCTTCAGGCGTTTGGAAATTGCTCCCAAGCATGAACCACACTTGTGGAGGTCTTGGCTAATTTCATTTGATTTTCCCATGATGTCAAGCAAAGAGGCACTGAGTTTGAAGGTAGGCCTTGAAATACATCCACAGGTACACCTCCAATTGACTCAAATGATGTCAATTAGCCTATCAGAAGCTTCTAAAGTCGTGAGACATAATTTTCAGGAATTTTCCAAGCTGTTTAAAGGCACAGTCAACTTAGTGTATGTAAACTTCTGACCCACTGGAATTGTGACACAGTGAATTATAAGTGAAATAATCTGTCTGTAAACAATTATTGGAAAAATGACTTGTGTCATGCACAAAGTAGATGTCCTAACCGACTTGCCAAAACTATAGTTTGTTATTAACAATACATTTGTGGAGTGGTTGAAAAACGAGTTTTAATGACTCCAACCTAAGTGTATGTAAACTTCCAACTTCAACTGTTTATAGCCACGGTATCATTGCTCATTGTGTATTTATTCCTTGTGTTACTATTTTTTTATTATTATAATATTTTTTAATATATTCTATGTTGTTGAGAAAGGCCTATAAGTAAGCATATCACTGTTAGTCTACAACTGTTGTTTATGAAGCATGTGACAATTACAATTTAATTTTATTTCCAGTGATGAAGACATAGCTGTCTAATGGTATGGTGTGGAGTATTCAACATGTGTCGACTTGGAGCACCTTTCTCTCGTGAATGTTTTGGCATTCAGGTCTAAAAATTCTTTTTCTGAGCACTTCTACAATGTATTTAAGGTTTCGTTCAAATCGAAAAGGGGTGCTATCAAAAAGTGATTCAATTCAAATGGATGTACCCAGACGTTACTGAGTCAGGTATGGTTGTGATGTTTTCCCAGCCATATGTTCTCAGCAACCAACATCAGTTTTCCGTATTCCAATGCTTTGAATGATTTATGAAAACCATCTCAATCAGTTATTTACCCAGTAAGTCCAAAAAATATCCTCTCTTTATTGTTGTGAATGTGATAAAGCAAGGTCACATGATCAGCCTTTGCTTTCATTGGGGCTTGCAGTTCCTTGCAGCGTACACTTCACATAGTTTTTATGACACTTGGCGTCATTGGCCAGTGTGTATGATGATGAACTCTGGTGGCCTATGTCTCTGTGTCTGGACTGAGCACGTGCCGCTATGTCAGTGAGGGCAAGCGGCTGGCCGGCAGGGTCAGGGGCCCTGAGCAGAGCACTGAGCTGGCCATCTGGCCCTCGGGGGAGCTGGCCTGGCTTCCTCACAGGCTGTCTTTGTTCATTGGGAACAATGTGAAGTTAATCTGGGAGAGATAAGAATAGCCTCCTCAGTCACACTCACTATGCTCTCCTAAATGGTGCAGCTTCATTATGAAATCACCAGCCATTAGCTGCTTTGAAGGCAATCCTAATTTGAGAAACATGGACGTTTTACATTGAGGAGATAGTCAAGAAACTTGCGAAAGAGTTCCATGCCGTGAGTGCTATATCTCAAAAAAGGATTAATGTCCTAGTACTTTAGTTTATAAGAACAGAGAAACACAATATGCTAAATGTGCTGGGTAACACTTCATTTTAAAAGGCCCTTATTACAGTGTAATTACACTGTAACAAGTATTGTAGTTTATTGTAATAACTTAAAGTTACACTGTAAAAACAACATTTAACTGTTGGTAATTGTAGTCTATAATTACAGAGGTGTAACAACAAATGCTTGTTACCATGCTTGTTACAAATGGTCAAGTTTCCACTAAATTCACCAAGTTAGTGGTTTGCTTCTTCTCTCCGATTCAGTAACAACTGTCACAAGGTTGTCATCTCCCGTGGACAGATGTGTTGGGTGTCCGAGATTACAAAGGTTGGAGGCTCTATAGGCTCTAATTGCCTACCCGTGAATGCAACATCTCCGTGCAGTGTTGTTGCTAGCACTTGCCCTCAGAAAATGTACCATCTGGGTTAACTTGGTTGAGTTTACAGAAACAGATCAGATATAGGTCAACCTCACTGACTGGGATCTGGCATACGGGTGTCATCCTAGATTATAATTAACAAATGTATTTATAATGAATGTGTATGTTACCCATTATGACAACCTCAACCTCCTTGCCATCCAAGTGGGAGGATAAACACACCAGTACCCAATAGAGTACATGTAATATCTGTCTAAGTGCAATGTAATTACTAGGTGTTATACAGGATTTAGCTAGTTATAATGAAGTGTATTTAGGGGGGTACTTACTTGTAATTATTGTGTACCTACATAGTATGTTACTTATACATAAATATTTTAGTTGTGACTCAAATCTGCAACCTATATTATGGTGAGTAGCCTAGCTAGCTAGCTATCTAATTAAGAGAACATGGGATTATCTTTTTATGCCCTATTTAACATTACAAGTAACATTAGAAATGGACAACATCTGTCTTCGTCTGTTTCTTTCTTGATCGCGTTTTCCTATTCTAGAGTCTGAGACCTTGTGGGAATCTATGGTAGAGAAGAAGAATGTAGCTATGACAATTTAGCAAATACACTATACAATTAGCCTACTAGCTAGCAATAATCAGAGACGGTATATAAACCTTCATCCAATATCTCTGCTATCATCATTAGCTGTCATGATTTCTATAATTTAGGGTTTAGGCTTATTGCTAGGCCTATCTGCCTAGTTGTTGTGTTATCCAGCTAGCATTATACTAATAATGGTGCTTGCTAACACTAAGAAGCTAGCCAGAGTTTCAATTGAAAAGGAGGTGTTTTGACACAAGTAGCTAGCTAGCTAACTTTAACATGCTGGGTGTGTCTCACATAGTACCACAGACAGAACAATGAGAGATATTTCACTGGATGTATAAATGTGAAGCATCCGGTTGGCGTTTCCACTCACTGCCAAATATGGTAGTGAGAGGAAGCCCACTGGCGGGCAGTGGGAGAAGATGGAATGAGATGGATTTTGGCTGACATTCTGCAAATCTTCTCATGAATTAAACATTTGATCTCAATACAGTTTTCTGTTCCCAAAACTAGAATCTGTTATGAACAGAACGGAAGAAGTTTTCTAGACTTCACCCTTTGCAAAAGTTGTACAGAATTGCGCTATTTAGGAGTGCAAAGGAAAATTAAGTTATTGCACACGAGCACTTCACAGAGCAGGTATTCCCTAATGGAAATATGCTGATGTATACTAGAGCGCGCCAATAGGATATCGCAAGTGCGTGCTTGGCTCTGCCCACCACCTTGCTTGTTCTGCCCACCTCCTTGCTTGTTCTGCCCACTATAACTAATTTATTCCCATTGGAAATGAGAAGCTGTGGTCTATGATAATACCCTTGGGTACAGATACCTTGAAAACAAGGTTCAGGGAAGATAAGATCATTGAGCCCTGCTAGCTAGCTATCTGTTTGTCAGCTTTAGGTACAATGCCTTCAGAAAGTGGTCATAGACGTTGACTTATTCCACATTTTGTTGTGTTTTAGCCTAGAATTCAAAATGGATTAAATATATGTTTTTCTCTCACCCATCACCACACAATACCACACAATGACAGTGACGTGTTAAAAAAAGGCTAATTTATTGAAAATGAAATACAGAAATATCTAATTTACATAAGTATTCACACCCCTGAGTCAATACATGTTAGAATCTCCTTTGGCAGTGATTACAGCTGTGAGTCTTTCTGGGTAAGTCTCTAGAGTTTTGCACACCTGGATTGTACAATATTTGCACATTATTCTTTTTTAAATTCATCAAGCTCTTTTAAGTTGGTTGTTGATCATTGCTAAACAGCCATTTTGAAGTCTTTCCATAGATTTTCAAGACGATTTAAGTCGAAATTGGTCACTCAGGAACATTCAATGACATCTTGTTAACATGATGCAGCTACCACCATGCTTGAAAACATGAAGAGTGGTACTCAGTGATAATTTTTGTTGGATTTTCACCAAACATAACGCTTTGTATTCAGGACATAAAGATTAATTTCTTAGCCAAAATGTTTTATGTCTTTAGTGCCTTATTGTGAACAGGATGCATGTTTGTAATATTTTTTATTCCGTACAGGCTTCCTTCTTTTCATTCTGTCATTTAGGTTAGTATTGTGGATTAACTACAATGTTGTTGATCCATACTCTGTTTTCTCCTATCACAGCCATTCAACTCTGTAATGGTTCTAAAGTCACCATTGGCCTCATGGTGAAATCCCTGAGTGGTTTCCTTCCTTTCCGGCAACTGAGTTAGGAAGGACGCGTATGTCTTTGTTTTGACTGGGTGTGTTGATACACCATCCAAAGTGTAATTTAATAACTTCACCATGCTCAACGGGATATTCAATGTCTGCTTTTTTTTTACCCATCTACCAATAGGTGCCCTTGTTTGTGAGGCATTGGAAAACCTTCCTGGTCTTTGTGGTTGAATCTGTTTGAAATTCACTGCTCGACTGAGGGACCTTACAGATACTAATTTGTATGTGTGTGGTACAGAGATGAGTTGGTAATTCAAAAATCATGTTAAACACTATTATTGCACACAGTGAGTCCATTCATCTTATTATGTGACTTGTTAAGCAAATGTTTACTCATGAACGCATTTAGGCTAACAAAGGTTTTTAATACTTATTGACTCAAGACATTTGTAAACATTTCTAAAAACATAATTCCACTTTGTTATTATGGGGTACTGTGTGTTGGGCAGCATCTGAATTTAATAAATTTTGCCTGCCGATTTTAGAAAACTGCTAGTATATTCTGCAGATGTTAACTAAGCCTACCATAAACCACAGCTAACATTTACTAGCTAGCTAGTTAGTTTTTGGTATTCTGCTGGACAATTTAGGTAGTTGGCTACCTACCTATGCTAAATTGTCCAGCACAATTTCTGTATCGAAAAGCAAAACATATTGCGTGGAAAACTTACCTTCTCTCTCCTGTGTGGATGTTTTTGTCTCATCTACAGCACTGTTTCTTTCACGGCAATCTCTTATGTCTAGATGTTATGTTTTAGATCCTGGTTATTTGCACACTGTCACTATGACATCCATGTCAACATAAAGTGTGGTTGTGTTCGAGGTCATCAATATTTCGAGCTCGTTGTGCAGATGGGTGTCACGCCCTGACCATAGAGAGCCATTGGTTCTCTATGGTGTAGTAGGTCAGGGCATGACTAGGGGGTGATCTAGTACAGTGAGGGAAAAAAGTATTTGATCCCCTGCTGATTTTGTACGTTTGCCCACCGACAAAGAAATGATCAGTCTATAATTTTAATGGTAGGTTTATTTGAACAGTGAGAGACAGAATAACAACAAAAAAATCCAGAAAAACGCAGTTCTCCCCAGTCCGGTACGTCCTGTGCCTGCTCCTCGCACTCGCCCTGAAGTGCGTGTCCCCAGTCCGGTACGTCCTGTGCCTGCTCCTCGCACTCGCCCTGAAGTGCGTATCACCAATCCGGTGCCACCTGTTCTTGCTCCACGCATCAGGCCTCCAGTGCGCCACCTCAGGCCGGTAGTTCCGGGGCCTGCTCCTCGCACTCGTCCTGAAGTGCGTGTCACCAGTCCGGTGCCACCTGTACCGGCTCCATGCATTCACAGTCCAGAGCTTCCTGCGACGTTTCCCAGTCCAGAGCTTCCGGCGAAGGTCAACGGTCCGGAACCTCCGGCGACGGTCAACGGTCCGGAACCTCCGGCGACGGTCAACGGTCCGGAACCTCCGGCGACGGTCAACGGTCCGGAGCTTCCAGGCAAGGCGTCCAGTCCAGCTCCAAGGCCGGAGCCTTCTTCTGCGCCAGTGCCCAGTCCAGGCACGGTGTCCAGTCCTGCTCCATGGCCGGAGCCTTCTTCTGCGCCGGTGCTCAGTCCAGGCACGGCGTCCAGTCCAGCTCCAGGGCGGGAGCCTTCCTCTGCGCTGATGCCCAGTCCAGGTACGGCGTCCAGTCCAGCTCCAGGGCGGGAGTCTTCCTCTGCGCCGGTGCCCATTCCAGGCACGGCGTCCAGTCCAGCTCCAAGGCCGGAGCCTTCCTCTGCGCCGGTGCCCAGTCCAGGCACAGCGTCCAACCCAGCTCCATGGCCGGAGTCTTCCGTTGTGCCAATGCCCAGTCCAGGCACGGCGTTCAGCCCGGCGCGATGGCCGGATCCGGGGTCTGGGCGGGGCTACGACCTGCAACGGAGCTGCCACCGACACTAATCACCCCCCCTACCCTCCCCATTTGGTTTCAGGTTTTGCGGCTGGAGTCCGCACCTTTGGGGGGGGGGGGGGGGGGGGGGGGGGGGGGGTACTGTCACTGGGCATCAGCGCAGAGGAAGGCTCCCGCCCTGGAGCTGGACTGGACGCCGTGACCATAGAGAGCCCTTGGTTCTCTATGGTGTAGTAGGTCAGGGCGTGACTAGGGGGTGATCTAGTATGTCTATTTCTATGTTGGTGCTAATATGGTTCCCAATTAGAGGCGGCTGTTTATTGTTGCCTCTGATTGGGGAACATATTTAGGTAGCTATTTCCCCACCTGTGTTTTGTGGGATATTGCTTGATTGTTAATGTGTTTGGGCACTACGTCCTCACGGTCTTTGTAAGTTTTGTTATTTTGTTTTGTTAGTTTCACTTAAATAAATATGTGGAACTATACTCACGCTGCGCCTTGGTCCGATCATTTTCAAGAACGTGACAATGGGAAAATCTTGACGTGAAATAAATGCACCGATCCATCCCGTCCACAAGTGAGAATGTTCTTCAACCATGAAACCCTTGCAAAAGGTTACATTATGAAATAAGAGGTTGTCTTATGATCATTTTAAGTGCATTTATAAACCATTATTGGTACCTGGTAATATTAGGATGTAGGATGGGACATAAACCTAACAACTTAAATTACTAATTTCTCTGATCAGGGGGAAGAAAGTCACTGGGAATACAACAAAGTTTGGTCCAACTCAGATGTTAGGTTCTATATTTATTGAATATTATATGAATCCTATAAAATAAAATTGCTAATTTGGGTGCAATCAATTGTCTTAATTTCTCAGAGATTAAAATATATTTCCACAAAATAATTTGCCGGGAATTCTAGTCTTATCTGTTTCTAACAACAGAAACGATTTCAGAACAATCTGAGATGGTGGGTGTCGAATTCCAATTTGTTGTGCTTTTTGAAGTGGAACGATCCAGGATCTATTGTTTCTCAGCTTCCAAGACGTGACCTTTCTTACATTAAGATTGACCGCTAGCTGTTGTAGATCCATGCTTATTTAAACCATTTTTTTAAATCTTAATGAGCACCTTTTGGTTCTTCCTGCTTGGCTGGTTTCATATCTAGCGTACTGTAAATGTAATTGTATTTTTTTTTCAAACCACCTCTGCTTGCCTTGTCTCCCCTTGTGTACTAGTCATTACAACTGGGGTAAACACATAGGCAGTATTGTTCTAAAGCCCTGTATTGAATTACATCCATATTGATCACAATACCCCATCCATCATCGTCTGTTATGACAAACCAGTGTGTGATTGTATGGTTCATCTATGCACTCTGTGTCATAACAGACGGCCATACATAACAATTGACTACCAATAACATCAAGAATGCAGACATTTCTGTATCCACTCACTGTTCATATTGGCAGCAGCTGGAACATATCAGTTTGCAAAGGGTGAATTGGAATTAACTCACAAAGGGAAAGAGAGAGAGAGAGAGCAACCATTTGGCTATAAACAATCAGGTTAAGATTAAGGAGGATGCTTTCCACATGATCTGCCCACGCAGATTACATATAGAGAAATCTTATTTTTATTGTTTTTAGGTCCAATTGCAGTGTGGAAATGATGAAGGTTCTAAAAATACCAAGACAAATTGAGGTGGATGTTGTTGTTTTTGAAAGCCTACAGATTCAATCTTCTTATCCATTGAGGTGTACCTGAAGGCCATAGTGGGCTTTACTGGTGCTGACTACAGATGGTAGTAGGAGAGATAAAACCCGGCTATCTGCCAGGGAGAAATCCTTGCCTTTTTGGAGACCATCTGTTTTCTGAGATCTGATGACTCGGGAAACAGGTGGTCTTCAAAAGCTGTCATTGATCAAATTTCCAAGACGTGACATTTTGTATAAATGTTTGGCAAATGGTACCGTTTAATTCCACAATGCAGTGGATTTACAAATAAAAAAATTAATAATTCACACCAAATTAGTGAGGGGTTTTAGTATGGATTTTTAGTTTCCACTTAATTTTATCTGTTTCCTTGGGATTCATTAAAACAAGCACTAGGAACCATAGATGCCACTAGTCATTCTGATAATATTTAGCCTTCAGTCTCCAGGGCCTCAACCAAAAGCCAACAATATTCAATGAAATGTTAAAGTTGAGAGATCTCAAGTATATTTTGAGTTAATTGCACAGGTCAGTGGACCTGGAGTTAGGTCAGAGACGTGTCCTTAGTTACCAGACCTCAGAGGTAGGATCAGCTGTGGAGTTACGATATATTATTTTCCAGCTGCTGCTCTGCTGGCCCAGCCATCTTCCACATGGGTGCTTGTAAACTTTTAACCTGTCCTTTTTATTGGGGGTCAAGAATGCCAGGAACCCATCTGCATTGTCAACCCTGTGTAAAAAAGAGAGAAAGAAAAACATTGACACTGATTGTCTTTGTAATAGCCAGATGTGCCCCAAGATTAGAATAAGTACATTTGTCTGTTTCTCTGTTTTTTTTATGTTGTCATTTAGGAAGTATTTCCTTCATTTGGTTTATTTACAGCTGTAACTTTTATGCTGACAGTTTACCAAGAGGCATGATACATTTATACATCGTTGTATTTTTGTGTTTGGTAATAATTAGGCTAGGAAATAACCTATTGCTCTTTATGGGGTCCTGGAATTGACATATTTCGTAAATCAAACAAATAACCATTGACTTAATATAATATTATTCTGAATTCATTAGGAATTAAGTAAAATGACATACAGTAAGTACATTTTAGACTTTTGGCCTTGTTAGTGGCCAAGCCCCACCTACAAAATGCAGCATGAAAGCAAAGGAAGATAAGGGAGGGAGAGAGAAAGATAGGGAGTGAAAGAGAGATTGGTTGGAGGGGGGAAGTGGTGGTAGAGGGGGGATGTGAGAGAGGAGAGGAGGCTAAAAAGACGTGGGAGTGAGTGGTAAAGAAACAAGACAGCTGGAACGGTAGGGTGAGATGTTTTCAGAGGGAGGGAGGGAGGGGGCCAAACATGACTGTTTATACTGTATTAGAGAGTATGACACAGTTGCAAAATTGGATCATTTTAGCCAATCTGACAAAGGCCCTGGCCCCTACCCCCTCTGAATGAAGATGTCAAAGGTCGCTGACCTCTTCCATTTCTAGGCATTGATCCCTCTGCTGAAGGTGGGGTTTCTCTCCTCCCTCAAGCAAAGCACTCACAGATCAGCTGTTATACAGTATTTAACTTTCTTATACCAGAACATTCTTCACAACATGGTATGTTGTTGACAGCATATATTATTCAGTATATTTTATATTTAGAAACTGGACAATGGGACTGTGCAATAGACAGGTAAGCCTCAAAGTGCAAAGACTTACTGTATAGCCTGAAAAATAAGGGTTCATAGCCTGTTTCTCCTGTTTGACATTTTCCCAAATCCACTTGTAGTTAGTTGTCAGTGGATATTTATGGGTGGAAAACAAACACATTTTTTCCAACTTTGTATTGAACTTGACTCTCGTCTCTCCGTACTAGGACTGAACTCCATCACAATTGAGCATATGGTGTTTCTCACCAAAGACACTTTCAGGCCTGTCTCCTGAAAATCCTTGATTGCTTGATGTCTGAAACTATCTTTGTCATAAAGAGACTGACCATTCCAGTAATCAATAATGCCATATAATTCATACACTGCAACTGAGGGGTATACGACAAAGCAGGATCAATGAGTTAGCGAGCTAAACTTAGATATGTGTTTTTGGTTGTTGAGTCAATTAGACCATGCCCATTTCAAGCTTATCTTTTCAAAAAAAATAAGAAGTTATTTCAGAATATTTAGTTAGGTGGCTGATCTTGATTAGTGGTATACCGCTTTATTCTTATCAACTGTTCTTAGCAATGAGCCAGGTCACTCCTGCTCCAAATTTCTGTCCGACCATGAAGTTGTTGTGCTGGGTCTGGGTGCGAGCCCACTTCACTCCCTGGTCTTTACGATGGGCCAAAGAGTGAAGGGGAAACCTCTATGGACTAGCTGAAACACCTCCCAGCAGCAACCCTCCTCTCACTCAGCGCTGAGCCGTTGACAAGCCTTTTGTGATGTATGGGACAGGAGGAACATTAAGACAGCTAGAACACGCAGTACGTAATACGAACCTGACGATCCTAGTCTGTTTCTGAGGGAAGTGGAAAAGCAGACTGGGCAAAGACGTCAATTCAACGTCTATTCCACGTTGAGTCAATGCAATTTCATTGGAATGACGTGGAAACAAGGTTGATTTAACCAATGTGTGCCCAGTGAGAGCTTTGTCAGTGCATCTGTTTGTGGGGCACCATATTCTCTACAGTGTACAACTATTTGTCAGAACCTCATGCACTATAGGACCAGGCTCCGTTACAGACACCCCTTTGACTGTGTGAGTCTGTGTCCATGGACTGCAGTGATGGACGGCGGTGATGGATGTCACTTCCTGTTGTCCTGCTGGTTATCTCAGGTCCTGACATGGAGGACAGCACCTTATCTCTCACCACTGTAATCCCTGTCCCTCCCCCACAACCCTCCCCATGTCCACCCTCTCACACCCCATTCCTCCCCTCTCATCATCCTCCTCCTCAGCAGCTTTTCTGAAGGCTATCCCTCCCATCTTCCCCCTCAACTCCTCCAGGCGTCTACATGCTTCCCAGCCAAAACAGTTCGGTAGAGTTTGTGCATACATTATGACGACATTTTGTGACGTTTTTGTTCGTTTTGGACTTCGGTGAGGGTTTTTTCGGCTGTTCGGTCACACATTTTTTATAGAGGCAAGCCGAAGTTTAGAACCGAAGTCTAATAAAAGTGTGTTGGTTGTGTAGACAGAGTTGAAGGTGCAGCGAAATGCTTGTGTTACTAGCTCCAACAGAGCAGTAGAATGTCTTGTGTTACTAGCTCCAACAGTGCAGTAGAATGTCTTGTGTTACTAGCTCCAACAGTGCAGTAGAATGTCTTGTATTACTAGCTCCAACAGAGCAGTAGAATGTCTTGTGTTACTAGCTCCAACAGTGCAGTAGAATGTCTTGTGTTACTAGCTCCAACAGTGCAGTAGAATGTCTTGTGTTACTAGCTCCAACAGTGCAGTATAATGTATTGTGTTACTAGCTCCAACAGTGCAGTAGAATGTCTTGTGTTACTAGCTCCAACAGTGCAGTAGAATGTCTTGTGTTACTAGCTCCAACAGGGCAGTAGAATGTCTTGTGTTACTAGCTCCAACAGTGCAGTAGAATGTCTTGTGTTACTAGCTCCAACAGGGCAGTAGAATGTCTTGTGTTACTAGCTCCAACAGGGCAGTAGAATGTCTTGTGTTACTAGCTCCAACAGGGCAGTAGAATGTCTTGTGTTACTAGCTCCAACAGGGCAGTAGAATGTCTTGTGTTACTAGCTCCGACAGTGCAGTAGAAAGTCTCGCAAATACAATACAAATACAAATATAATAAAATAAATCCTAACAATAAATCAAGAGAACAATCCAAGAAGAAAATACATGTACAATAGCATTAGAATGAGCTACAGTGCATTCGGAAAGAATTCAGACCCCTTGTCTTCTCATACATTTTCTTACGTTACAGCCCTATTCTAAAATGTATTCAATAAAAAAAATCTCATCAATCTACACACAAAAAACAGGTTGTTTCTGTGTTGAGGCACAGATCTGGGGAAGGGTATCAACACATTTCTGCAGCATTGAAGGTCCCCAAGAACACAGTGGCCTCCATCATTCTTAAATGGAAGAAGTTTGGTATCACCAAGACTCTTCCTAGAGCTGGCCTCCCAGCCAAACTGAGCAATCGGGGGAGAAGGGCCTTGGTCAGGGAGGTGACCAAGAATCCGATGGTCACTCTGCTAGAGCTCCAGAGTTCCTCTGTGGAGATGGGAGAACCTTCCAGAAGGACAACAATCTCTGCAGCACTCCACCAATCAGGCCTTTATGGTAGAATGGCCAGACGGAAGCCACTCCTCAGTAAAAGGCACACGACAGCCTGCTTGAAGTTTGCCAAAAGGCACCTAAAGACTCTCAGACCATGAGAAACAAGATTCTCTGGTCTGATGAAACCAAGATTTAACTCTTTGGCCTGAATGCCAAGCATCATGTCTGGAGGAAACCTGGCACCATCCCTACGGTGGAGCATGTTGGTGGCAGCATCATGCTGTGGGGATGTTTTTCAGCGGCAGGGACTGTGAAACTAGTCAGGATTGATGGAAAGATGAACAGAGAAAAGTACCGAGAGATCCTTGATGAAAACCTGCTCCATAGCGCTCAGGATCTCAGATTGTGCTGAAGGTTCACCTTCCAACAGGACAATGACCCTAATCACACAGCCAGGTCTCTGAATGTCCTTGACTGGCCCAGCCAGAGCCCAGACTTGAACCCGATCGAACATCTCTGGAGAGACCTGAAAATAGCTGTGCAGAGATACTCCCCATCCAACCTAACAAAGCTTGAGAGGATCTGCATAAAAGAATGGGAGAAACTCCCCAAATACAGGTGTACCAAGCTTGTAGCGTCATATCCAAGAAGACTTGAGGATGTAATCATTGCCAAAGGTACTTCAACAAAGTACTGAGTAAAAGGTCTGAATATTTATGTAAAAGTGATTTTCATTTTTTTAATTTTTTTATACATTTTCAAAAATGTCCCAATTTTTTTTTTGATTTTTCATTATGGGGTATTGTGTGTTGATTGATGAGGGGGAAAAGCTGTAACGTAACAAAATGTGGAAAAAGTGAAGGGGTCTGAATACTTTCCGAACGCACTGTATGTCGAGAATACAGTCTACGCATACACAGCGAGTAAACAACAGTATGAAAACAGAATATGAGGTGACCAGCATTCAATGTAGCCAGCTAGTGATGGCTATTCAACAGTCTGATGGCCTGGAACTAGTATTTCAAAAGTTATCTATCTGGATTCTGTCTATCAGATAGGATTAAATGCATGAAAATAGAATGAATACAATGGACAAATCATTGACTTGAATGGGGACACCCATTCTATTCATATCATTTATATGCATTTAATCCTATCTGACAGGTGAAATCCGGATACATTACTTCAGAAAAACTGGGCCCCGGAGATAGAAGCTGTTTCACAGTCTCTCGGCCCTGGCTCTGATGCACCTATGCTGTCTCTGTCTACTAGATGGTAGCAGAGTGAACAGACCATGGCTCGAGTGGCTGAGGTCCTTAATGGTCTTCTTGGCCTTCCTTTGACACCAAGTGCTGTAAATGTCCTGGGGGGCAGGCAGTGTACCCCCGGTGATGTATTGGGCTGACTACACCACTATCTGGAGAGCCATTCGGTTGAGGTGCAGTTGCCGTGCAGATGGTGATGTTCTCAATAGTGCGTCTGTGGAAGTTCACTGTTGTCTTCATCACCACGGTGTCGGTGTGGTGGAACCATTTCAGGTTCTCAGTGATGTGCACGCCAAGAAACTTGAAGCTTTTGACCCTCTCCACTGCAGCCCTGTCAATGTGGATGGGGGCGTGCTCCCTCTTCTGTCTCCTGAAGTTAACTTATTCTCTACAGGAGACAGTCCACTCCTCTCCGCTCCTGTAGTCAATTCTCTTGCAGAGCATAGTTTGTGTACCAGATATTGACAATACGAGGGTACAGCTGAGGTCATGGCATTGTCATTGTTTATTGGCTTAGGGACAAAAGCTGTTCTGTGCTTTAAGCGTTTCACCAACTTTTTTAGCAACATTGCAGCTGCGTTATCATCAGGCCTGGCTCCTGCCCCCATTCTCAGAACCCCACACACACACACACACACACACACACACACACACACACACACACACACACACACACACACACACACTCAAACACTTGTACTTAAGCCCAAGGTCATGACAGTGTCAGACCTACCAAGGCAAGGCAGTGTGACTGTGAGAGAGGAGAGGAGAGGAGGGGAGAGAGGTTCTCTGGCAGAAGGCTGAGCCTGCTGTGGGCTGTCACAGATTGTCCAAGGCCATGGTGACCAGAACCCAGCCAGTCAGCCCACTCTCCCTCTCTCTCTCTCTCTCTCCCTCTCTCCCCCAGCTCTCTCTCATTCTCTCTTTTTCTCTCTCTGGCCACCAAAATGAGTCTACAGATAAACCCATCCAATTGGGAGTCTGACTTTCCTTGGATTATAGATGGGTTAACTGACAACGTCACTAAAATGATGTGCGCTCTTCAATGGGGCTAAAGTCTGTGTGTTATTATGATTCTGGATGGCCAGATATATAGCAACAATGACAAGAAGCTGCCGTGTGGGGAATCGTAAGTGGCTCATTCAGCTAGTTTTATCTTGATCTTGAAATCATGTCTTGTTTTGAGGTGTTTTGACTGTTTTGTCTAAAGCTCTCCTGGTTGCAGAGGACATCCAGACTCTCAGCTCTCTGCTTTGATAAGAAGATGACCAAATATTTACCTGGGAAGAGCAGGGACATGGACTGATTTTCTCTCTCTCTCTCTCTCTCTCTCTCTCTCTCTCTCTCTCTCTCTCTCTCTCTCTCTCTCTCTCTCTCTCTCTCTCTCTCCCCTCTTCTCCTCTCTTCTCCTCTCTTCTCCTCTCTTCTCCTCTCTTCTCCTCTCTTCTCCTCTCTTCTCCTCTCTTCTCCTCTCTCTCCTCTCTTCTCTCTTCTCCTCTCTCTCCTCTCTCTCTATTGGCTTTACGTAACAATGTACATATTGCCAAAGCGTACTTTGGAGATTAAGTGATTTGTTTACAATATTAACATAATTTAAAAAATTATAATCAAGATTGTCAACGGGACAATCAGTAACGACAATAATCAAGTGGAAAATAACCATACAATGGGCAATAATAATAACAATGCAAAGAGCAGTGGTTCCAAAACTTTCTGTAGTCCCGTACCCCTTCAAACATTCAACCTTCAGCTCCCCTCTAGCACCAGTTTCAGCACACTCTAAAATGTTGTTTTTTGCCATCATTGTAAGCCTGCCACACACACACTATACAATACATTTATTAAACATAATAATGAGTGTGAGTTTTGCTCTTTATTTTCCCATCTTACATATAAAATGTTATTTGTTCATTAAATATTGTGAATAACTCACCACAGGTTAATCAGAAGGTTGTGCTTGAAAGGATGCACATAACTCTGCAATGTTGGGTTGTATTGGAGAGTCTCAGTCTTGAATAATTTTCCACACACAGTCTGTGCCTGTATTTAGTTGTCACGCTAGTGTGGGCCCTGAATCCACTCTCTATCATAGGAATGCGGTTGCAAAGGGCATCAGTGTCTTAACAGCTCGATTTTCTGAGGATACTCTGAGCGCAGCCCAATCCAGAAATCTGGCAGTGGCATCTAATCAGATTCAATTCAATTTTCATAGAACCGCTTGTTGCAATTTCGATGAGGCTCTTTTGTTCAGATATCGGTAAGTGGACTTGAATAATTTTCCACACACAGTCTGTGTCTGTATTTAGTTTTCATGCTAGTGTGGGCCAAGAATCCACTCTCACAGAGGTACGAAACTTTGAATAAGAGTTTCAAATTTGGGGAAATTTCATTCTCAAATTGTTTTATATTTTTAACATTTGGTCAGGAAATGCAGCTCTGTCTCAGGTTCTGCTGTGGTGCAGTGGTTGTACAGCCTTTCCTACAGAGTGGCAGGTTTTCCCGTGTCTACCCTTCTCAATGGCAAGGTTGTGCTCACCAAGCCTGTACTTTGTCAAGGTTTTTCTATGGTTTGATCAGTAACCATGGTGAAATAGTTTGCCATGGTGTGTCACGTTGGTTGAAAGGTGAGGACCAAGGTGCAGCGTGGTGAGCGTACATATTCTTTATTTAGAAAGACGCCGAACAAAACAATAACACTACCCAACAAACCGTGAAGCTAAAGGCTATGTGCCCTAAACAAAGTCAACCTCCCACAACACAAGGAGGGAAAAGGGCTACCTAAGTATGGTTCCCAATCAGAGACGACGATAGACAGCTGTCCCTGATTGAGAACCATACCCGGCCAAAACATAGAAAATAAAGAACATAGAAAAAGGAACATAGAATGCCCACCCTAGTCACACTCTGGCCTAACCAAAATAGAGAATAAAACCCTCTCTATGGCCAGGGCGTGACAGGTGTACTGTCGATTTAGATAGCACTGCATTTTGCTTTGTGCTTGTGTTTCCCTATAGGTAATGGAGTTTTGTTTTGACTGTGTTGTAATTTGGTTTATTCTGATTGATTGGATGTTCTGGTCCCAAGGCTTCAGTGTGTTAGTAGAACAAGTTTGTGAACTCAGCCCCATGACCACCTGGATGAGGGGACTTTTCTTTGCTCAGCTCTTGGCATTTCAGGGCTTTGTAATGATATATTTTTATTTAAACTTCTTATTTACAATTCTTATTTACAATGATGGCGTACCAGGGAAAAGTGTGTTAACTGCCTTCTTTAGGGGCAGAACAACAGATTTTTACCTTGTCAGCTCTGGGATTCTATCTAGCAACCTTTCGGTTACTGCTGCCACGCTCTAACCACTAGGCTACCTCCCGCCCGGCACTAGACTACCTGCCGCTGCCGCACAAAATTACGTAATTAGAGAATGTAATTCCCCCAAATTTGAAACTCTTATTCAAGGTTTCAAAGACCTCTCTGGTGAGAATAGGTTACTAGTCCTGTTAGGGGAAGACGCAGAGAGCTGTGGGTTTCCAGCGCTCTACATCACACTACACTACATGAGAGGGGGTCATTATATTTTAGATGTTTCCTAAACTTAATTGCTATTTTTTTTTGTTTTTCTTATTAGTGGATATTGTCCTAATTCTGTTCTACGTGCATTGTTTGTAGTTTTCATCTGGATATGTAGGAGAATCTTACAGAACACTGCATGTAGGGTTTTGATGGGGCGTTTCAAATCTTGTTTTGCAAGTGGACCCCACACCTCGCTGCCATAAAGTGCAATTGGTTTAATGACACATTCAATTAGTTTTAGCCACATTTTAATAGGTATTTGAATGTTTTTTTTTTATTGGTGCGGAATGCCCTGCATGATTTCACTCAGTTCATTCACTGCCTCATTTAGGTTTCCAGTTGAGCTTAATTTTAAACCTAAGCGATTGTCATGTGCGCAGTACTTTATATATTTTGTACCAATTGAGAACTCTCTCTCTCTCTCTCTCTCTCTCGTTCTCTTACTCTCTTTCCCAGCCCTCCTAACCTGAGATAAGTCTTGTTACTGGGCAAGTTTATGGATCTCAGCTGGCCTCTCTCTCTTTCCTTCTCTCTCCCTCTCTCTTTCTCACTCTGTTTTGATGCACTGGAACTAGAACCCAGCCAACTGTCTATTTCTGGATTGAAGAGTTCCACAATCCCTCCACAGAATATCCTATTCAGTTGTGTTGGACAGAGTCCAGATTAAGTCAGAATATGCAGTTGAAGTCGGAAGTTTACATACACCTTAGCCAAATACAATTAAACAAAGTTTTTCACAATTCCTGACATTTAATCCTAGTAAAAATTCCCTGTCTCAGGTCAGTTAGGATCACCACTTTATTTTAAGAATGTGAAATGTCAGAATAATAGTAGAGAGAGTCATTTATTTCAGCTTTTATTTCTTTCATCGCATTCCCAGTGGGTTAGAAGTTTACATACACTCAATTAGTATTTGCATTGCCTTTAAATTGTTTCACTTGGGTCAAACATTTTGGGTAGCCTTCCACAAGCTTCCCACAATAAGTTGGGTGAATTTTGGCCCATTCCTCCTGACAGAGCTGGTGTAACTGAGTCAGGTTTGTAGGCCTCCTTGCTCGCACACGCTTTTCAGTTCTACCCACAAATTGTCTTTTGGATTGAGGTCAGGGCTTTGTGATGGCCACTCAAATACCTTGACTTTGTTGTCCTTAAGCCATTTTGCCACAACATTGGAAGTATGCTTGGGGTCATTGTCCATTTGAAAGACCCATTTGCGACCAAGCTTTAACTTCCTGACTGATGTCTTGAGATATTGCTTCAATATATCCACATAATTTTCCACCCTCATGATGCCATCTATTTTGTGAAGTGCACCAGTCCCTCCTGCAGCAAAGCACCCCCACAACATGATGCTGCCACCCCCGTGCTTCACGGTTGGGATAATGTTCTTCGGCTTGCAAGCCTCCCCCCTTTTCCTCCAAACATAATGATGGTCATTATGGCCAAACAGTTCTATTTTTGTTTCATCAGACCAGGGAACATTTATCCAAAAAGTACGATCTTTGTCCCTATGTGCAGTTGCAAACCATAGTCTGGCTTTTTTATGGCGGTTTTGGAGCAGTGGCTTCTTCCTTGCTGAGCGGCCTTTCAGGTTATGTTGATATAGGACTCGTTTTACTGTGGATATAGATACTTTTGTACCTGTTTCCGCCAGCATCTTCACAAGGTCCTTTGCTGTTGTTCTGGGATTGATTTGCACTTCTCGTACCAAAGTACATTCATCTCTAGGAGACAGAACGCGTCTCCTTCCTGAGCGGTATGACGGCTGCGTGGTCCCATGGTGTTTATACTTGCATACTATTGTTTGTACAGATGAACGTGGTACCTTCAGGCGTTTGGAAATTGCTCCCAAGGATGAACCACACTTGTGGAGGTCGTTCTTCTGAGGTCTTGGCTATTTTCTTTTGATTTTCCCATGATGTCAAGCAAAGAGGCACTGAGTTTGAAGGTAGGCCTTGAAATGCATCCACAGGTACACCTCCAATAGACTCAAATGATGTCAATTAGCCTATCAGAAGCTTCTAAAGCCATGACATAATTTTCTGCATTTTTCAAGCTGTTTAAAGGCACAGTCAACTTAGTGTATGTCAACTTCTGACGCACTGGAATTGTGATACAGTGAATTATAAGTGAAATAATCTGTAAACAATTATTGGAAAAATTACTTGTGTCATGCACAAAGTAGATGTCCTAACTGACTTGCCAAAACTGTAGTTTGTTAACAAGAAATTTGTGGAGTGGTTGAAAAACGAGTTTTAATGACTCCAACCTAAGTGTATGTAAACTTCCGACTTCAACTGTAAACCATGTTGTCGTTGTTATGTCTACAGTACAGTACGTTTTAAGTCTTGCATTGTGTTTTAATAAAAAAAAGTTTATTCTGTATTATTCAAGTCCTGCAGGTTTTGATGTTTCAGCCAATGCTTTTGTACCAACTCTATCAACCATTCAACGTTTTAGAATCTCTGCAAAGAGGGAAATAATAAGTAACATTATCAATGAGAACAACAACACATCTAAACTTCCCAATCCCGACTGGTGTTTTATTTGGCCATTATCAAAAGCTTTCAGAGCTTAGTAACTAATTAAACCCCATCTTTATCCTCTCAATCCACATCAAGACCCACAGAGAGAGCCTCAGCTCAGCTCCTGTCAGCCCTGACTGGCACATCTGCCGGGAAAATATCCTGTCTCCCACAGGATCAATACAGTTGAAGCAGTGGCCACTATGCCTGAATGGGTTTACTGTCACTTTTCTCATCAGTGAGGTTTGTGTTTGTGTCAGGGCCAGACAAAAGCCTCCCCGGCCACCATTGTCCCGTTAAGACAAAAAGAAGAAGAGAGGAGAAGCCCTGCTGCCACTGTGACCACGGTGGGTCCTGGCTGTGCTGTGGTCAGCTAGGGGGAATGGGATTTAAAGTGTGGACCTTGTCACCAGGGACAACATGGCTACTTATTATTAATCGGGAGGGAGTGGGGTGTGTTTGTATGTGTGTGTGTCAGCGCTGATGCAGCAGATGCACCTGGAGGTCAGTAAGAGAGGCATGATAGATACAGCTGATCGCCCCTCAAGGAAGTAAATGGAGGTGGGGGGGTAGAGCGCTCCTCCCTTAGGACATTGAGGACGTTCTTTGTCAATGTGTCACTCAAATGAATTCAAGGCTGCTTTGGGACTTCAGGGGGAGGAAAGAAAGAATGGGTGGAGGGGTCCTATTCAGTGAGGTGTCCTCTTCTTTCTTTCTTTCTGTCTCTTTTTGATGGGCATTTATTCATCGAGTTCAAAAGTAGTTAGATGCTCTGTCTTTGAGAATTTTCATAGGGAAGGGGTTGTCTGGATATTTGAGTGGTACTTTTAGATTTAGATTATCAGATTTTTTTTTTTTTTATTGAGATTAGTGCTTTTTGAGATCGGTTCTGTTTCGGTTTGATTTTTTTTTAAGAATCACGTTTTTTTCGGTTTCGATTATTTTTGTATACAGGAAATGCATTACGAAAAAATTACATTACTAAGATTTAAAGAGCTTTTTAATGGAATTTCCTAAGCCGAACATTCAATTGCCAAAACATTGAAAATATTCCATTATCTATGGTCCGTTCCACATTGGGTAGACATCAATAGAAAAATAGGAAATTACTATGAAATATACAAATATTTAAGTTTTGTATATAACTTTTTATCGCTTTATTCTTTTTCATTCCTTATAATTATTAAAGTAATCATCTCATCTCTGCTCAGACAGTAGCAGTCAGCCAGCTAGCCAGGCCATCTAATATTGTGTGCTCCCCAAACTGTACCGTCTTTAGTCATGCTATTTAGCTAGCATGCCTATCATGCTGCAGAGCTGTCTGACGATATCACTTTACTAGTTCTTCAAAGTAGTTAGGCATACTTTCACAAACTGTCTCTGTCACTCTCGTCGTTGTCTGCATTTGTCTTTCACGCGGTCTGTGTGTATCTAACTTCACATAGCAGGCGTAAAATAATATCAGTCCAGAGATCTGTATATAATGACAAAATGCTCCTGTCTCCACTCCAACAATAGGAGTCATTTTCCTAAAGGTGGGAAGGCAGGCGACAACTTTAGGTACAAATCAAGCCCATTGAAACGCATTGGGCTTATTTTGGACAGATTTTGACCAGAGTGAAACCTCTCACTTCGCCTCTTCCTTTCAGATCTGTTTGAGCTGGAAAAACAGGTGCAATGGAATATGGTCATTGTAGTTAATTACCACGTTTCTGCGCTGAACTAGGATAAACATGGGGCGGCAGGTAGCCTAGTGGTTAGAGCGTTGGGCCAGTAACCAAAAGGTTGCTAGAGCAAATCCCCGAGCTGACAAGGTAAAAATATGTCGTTCTGCCCCTGAACAAGGCAGTTAACCCACCGTTCCTAGACTGTCATTGTAAATAAGAAGGTGTTCTTAACTGACTTGCCTAGTTAAATGAAGGTTAAATGGAAAAACATTTGCTTTGTAAAAACTTCCTTCACCCCAGCGTCCCACATAGTTTTTGACTTGATTTCTTTCAGTGAATGATTTGATTTCTCTCTAGAGCAGTGGTTCCCAAACTTATTATAGTTCCGTACCCCTTCAAACATTCAACCTCCAGCTGTGTACCCCCTCTAGCACCAGTTTCAGCACACTCTAAAATGATGTTTTTTGCCATCATTGTAAGCCTGCCACACACACACTATACAATACATTCATTAAACATAAGAATGAGTGTGAGTTTTGCTCTTTATTTTCCCATCTTACATATAAAATGTTATTTGTTCATTAAATATTGTGAATAACTCACCACAGGTTAATGAGAAAGTTGTGCTTGAAAGGATGCACATAACTCTGCAATGTTGGGTTGTATTGGAGAGCGTCTCAGTTTTAAATCATTTTCCACACACAGTCTGTACCTGTATTTAGTTTTCATGCTAGTGAGGGCCTTGAATCCACTCTCACATAGGTATGTAGTTGCAAAGTGCATCAGTGTCTTAACAGCACGATTTGCCAAGGATACTCTGAGCGCAGCCCAATCCAGAAATCTGGCAGTGGCATCTGATTAAATTCATTTTTCACAGAACCGCTTGTTGCAATTTCGATGAGGCTCTCTTGTTCAGATATCGGTAAGTGGACTGGAGGCAGGGTGTAAAAGGGATAAGGAATCCAGTTGTTAGTGTCATCCGTTTCGGGACAGTGCCTGCGTAATTACGCATCCAACTCACTCAGGTGTTTCGCTATATCACATTTGACATTGTCCTTAAGCTTGAGTTCATTTGCACACCAAAAACAATCATACAATGGTGGAAAGACTTGTGTTGTCCTGCAGACAGAGAAGAGCTCCAACTTCTTAATCATAGCCTCAATTGTGTCCCACATATTGAATATAGTTGCGGAGAGTCCCTGTAATCCTAGATACAGATCATTCAGGCGAGAAAAAACATCACTCAGATAGGTGTGAGAAACTCGTCATCATGCAAGTGGTCAGACAAGTGAAAATTATGGGTCAGTAAAGAAAACTATAAGCTCGTCTCTCAATTCAAAAAAACGTGTGAATACTTTCCCCCATGATAACCAGCGCACTTCTGTATGTTGTAAAAGCGTTAACAGGTCGCTGCCCATATCATTGCATAGTGCAGAAAATACACGAGAGTTCAGGGGCCTTGCTTTAACAAAGTTAAGCATTCTCACTGTAGTGTCCAAAACGTCTTTCAAGCTGTCAGGCATTCCTTTGGCAGCTAGAGCCTCTCGGTGGATGCTGCAGTGTACCCAAGTGGCGTCGGGAGCAACTGCTTGCATGCGCGTTACCACTCCACTATGTCTCCTTGTCATGGCTTTTGCGCCATCAGTACAGATACCAACTCATCTTGACCACTAAAGTCTGTTTGATGTCACAAAGCTGTCCAGTACTTAAAAAATATCCTCTCCCGTTGTCCTGGTTTCCAGTGGTTTGCAGAATAAACATAAACATAACGGACATATACCATGAGCTGTGCCAGGCCTGCCACATCTGTTGACCCATCCAGCTGTAACGCTTAGAATTCACTGGCTTGTATGCGAAGCAGTAATTGTTTCAAAACATCTCCTGCCATGTCACTGATGCATTGTGAAACAGTGTTGTTTTATGAAGACATTGTCTGTATAGTTTTTTTGGCCTTTTCCCCCAGCATTGTCCCAGCCATATCCACGGCAGCAGGAAGAATTAAGTCCTCCACAATAGTATGGGGCTTGCCTGTCCTAGCAACTCGGTAGCTCACCATATAAGACACTTCTAGCCCCTTCTTATTAATGGTATCTGTTGCTTTTATACATGTCTTACTACTCGAAAGTCGTCTTAATTATCGCTCAAAAAACTCCTGTGGCTTATTTTTCAAATTGGCATGTTTTGTTTCTAAATGTCTGCGCAAGAGTAAAGGTTTCATTGAGTTGTGAGATAGTACTTTTACACATATAACACACTGTGGCTGAGGAAAGGCACTACTCCCAATATAAGTGAACCCCAAATCAATGTAGTTCTCATCATATTTGCGCCTCTTCAATGGTCCAATGTCCCTGTCTGTTGTTCGGTGCTTTCCCGGGTAAGGGGGCAGTAGCTCTTCGGCTGCATCAGATTCACAACTGTCCATGTCCATGCTAGCTGGACTAACAACAAATGTAGAATTACTAATGCTAGCATTGGATCTGCTCGTCGTCGACAGGTGAAGGTGTAGTACTGCTGGTAGTAGCAGTATTACCAGTAGAGCTGGTATGTGTCTCTATGGCCTTACTTTTTTTAACCATTTATCAATTTTCGAGCTACGTTTTGCTATATACGGACCGTTAGTGCAATTCCTGCGAGAGAGTAACGGTTAATGTTAGGCTGTCATTGTAAAAAAGAATTTGTTAACTGACTTGCCTAGATAAATAAAGGTTAAATAAAAAAAATAAAAAAAATGTGATTGGATGTTAATTATTTGACTAGGCTACCTGTATTTGACATTGTGTTGTTATTTAGCTGAACACTAGATGGTTAAAAAAATTGGCAGTGAAACGAGGCTACTAAGGCGAGAAAAAAACCTCACCAAAATGTATAGTCCCGTCGGAAAATATAAATGGACTGTTTGAAAATGTGAAAAAATAAATATGTATATATTTTTTTTATAAAAAAAAAATTGAATCACATTTTCATTTGGCATACCCCCGACGGCATTGCGTGTACCCCTGGGGGTACTCGCTCTAGAGAAATGGCGCGTTGGGCTCACTCAAAAACAGAACTAAATGGAATTCAAGTAATTGAACCGACGTCGGTCAATTAGTTGTTTAATAAACACAAAAATACTAAATGTCAGCACTAGAAAAAATGTAATAATCATGACAAATGTTTTGCCATCTTTGATAGATTCCGCTTTGTTTGCAACTCGATATACTGATATTAACTATCCTGTACTGACAGATATGAGATACAATAGCAAAATGCAGTTAATTGTTGAGGTGTGGTGCAGGCCAGGCCTGTCCTGTTCGTGGATATGGAACTTGACCCCTTACTGTTCCCTCCTGTCATCTGATAAGACTAAGTGTTTTGATAATATTGCCCTCCAACCATGATCCATGGCTTTAGAGTTCCCCTTTTACACCCCATAACAAATAGGCCTGTCTAAATAGCAATTGAGGGCCAGGCCAGGACAGGGTTTGGTCAAACGGAACATTAAATGTTTAGGGTTTAGGGAGGGGATGAGCAGTGAGGTGTTGACCAGATGCCCAAATGGAGATGCTAGCTGTGATGATGCTATCAGGGTACATAAACGGAGTCATATCTGAGCTATGTTCCTTTCTTCCTGTCGTCTCCTGTTATGTGAGAGGCGTGATTAGATAGGTACCAGTGAGTTTGTACAGGAAGGAGAGGTTTGTATTATTATCATTTTTTGTAATGTTTTTTTTATTTGTCTGTGTTAAATGTGAAGAACTTATGAGTCTTACTAATAACACTATATAGTAGATGTAGTACTATGCATCAATAGTACTTTGACATATCATGTAGTGTTAGTTTTTACAGTAGTAGGCCCACTATAGTAGAGCTGTTGACAGTAGAAAGACGTAAAGGAAACAAGCATGTCCTTTCAAGAAAATGTAGAAAAATATTATTGTAATTTAATTAAACATTTCTGAATTATAATTGTTTCTCTTTTTATTTGTGTATACTTTCGGCCTATGTAATAACCACTACTAAGGAGAGAACTGGAATTTATTGTTTACTTTCAATATGGCAGCTCAGAATAACTCCATAAATATAAAAATTATCCAAGGGACAAAGATTCTATGTCCTTTTCTCTTGTTCAGATAGTTGGATAGTTCAACCATGGCTGAGCAGCGTTGTAAAATGCAGAGTGGGTTCACTCGCAGGGCATCCATTTATTAGGCCTTCTCAGCGAGCATTGTAAATTATCAGTAATTCCCCACATTGACTGAGTTTGTCCTCCAGGCCTCAAATTAAATTTAAAAAGAACAACACTAAGTGAAAATGTTCCATGTATTTTTTTTTTCACATTTAAAGAGGGCTGAACTTTCTGATTTGGCCTTGTTTTTCATTAAGAAACGCAGCGGCCATGTGATTCAAGAGTTGTCTGGGGGGTTAATGTGGGTATCTCTTGTGTGTGTGTGTGTGTGTGTGTTCGAACGTGGCAAGCGTTTGTACAGTACGTTCTCTCTGTCAAAACAGTACACAGTTCAGTCACTCACCCTTCCAGATAACGTGAAACAGTCTATCAAGGTATTGTGTCTTGAAGTCACCTAGGCTAGCTAGTGTTAGCCAACTTCTTTCGGCAATTAGCTTCAGCCAGGTGGTGTGCGACCTTGGCAAAGTTGGTTTGACATTGGATAGCCTATCGCTGGGGCTAGTTAGGGACCATCAATAAGTTACACAAAGTAAATGATAGAAGAAAACAAAGTTGCACATCTTTTAGTTGTCTCATTGAATGCTTTCAATATTGGCATTTGAATAACTACAATTTATAGTTGATTTTATGTTTTTAAGTCATTGAAACTTAAGCTATTAACATTTTGTAATATTGTCTTACATACA
The DNA here is from genome assembly GCF_901001165.1 of Salmo trutta. NCBI lineage: Eukaryota > Metazoa > Chordata > Actinopteri > Salmoniformes > Salmonidae > Salmo > Salmo trutta. The sequence continues at coordinate 12,516,955 of NC_042987.1, read as the reverse complement.
TTGTGTAATGTACTGATGGTCCCTAACTAGCCCCATAGTGATATCGAATGTCAACCAAATTGACCATTGCGTGCAGCTGATGATTACTTGGGTGCTGCCAGCTGTGGGCATGTGGGCAGTGTTATGTATGGTACGACGTGCTGTACGTCATACTATACGTTGTTATGGTTTACGACAGTGTGCTGCTTTACGGATGAATGGGTTGTCAGGATGAGTGGCACATGTCATTAAACGACAGAGTGATGTACAATGTGAAACCGTGCAGACGTGTGTTCTTCTACAGCTAGGCTAGATATAACATTGGCGACGAAGATGGCTGAATTCAGTTTACCACCGCCGGCACCATTCCTCGCCGTGCCTGGCGAACCTCCAGTCCCGTGGAATAACTGGCTTGATAGCTTTAACACTTATATCGAAGCTATGGACCTTTCTACAATCTCCGACAAGCGGAGGACAGCACTGCTCCGTCACTGCCTCGGTACAGAGGGACAAAGGATTTTCAGAGCGCTTGGATTGGCTCCTACATTCACTGCTGCAGTCAGCCTCCTACGGAACCACTTCGCCGGGAAAGAGCGAGTGCTCCTCCGACGCTACCGGCTACGGAAGAGACACCAACGGCCGGGTGAGTCCATTCAAAGCTACGTGGCTAATCTGAGGGATTTGGCTAGCTCTTGTAACTATGGGACACTTCAGGACGAGATCATCAGGGATCAGTTGATAGAGGGGACGTTATGTGAAAAGACAAGGGAGAAACTGCTTTTGGAATCGGATAATTTACAACTAGATGGAGCTATTAAAATAGCACTCCAGGTTGAAGCGGCGTTGGAATGCTCTACTATGCTAACAGACAGATCTGCAGCATACACTCGGCCCCCAGCCATTCTCACACAGCAGCTTCAGTCCGAGCAGGCGCACTACAACGATCACGCGCTGTGCATGGCCTCCCACGTTGATAGCTGCATGGACACAGACACCAGCATGCCCGTGCAGCAGGCACACAGACAAACTAACAGAAGTAGCTGTGGCAACTGTGGGGCTAGCTCTCACAATTCAAGGGCTTCAAACTGCCCAGCCCGTGGGAAAATATGCAAGAACTGTTCAAAACACAATCACTTTGCAAAAGTGTGTCGTTCTGCCCCAGCAACTAGCTCCACCCAGCACAGGCCCTTAGTTTCATCTCACTCTCAACATGAACGCACGGAAATTCGAACTGTCTCCACCAACCATGTCATTCAGGACATGCACTGTGCAGCTGGGTGAGGTAAGTACCCCTTGCCTACAGCTGAGGAGCTGACCGCACAATTCCATGGCTCCACGATCTTCACGAAGCTTGACCTTCGTCAGGGTTATCTTCAGGTACCCCTCCACGCAGCTAGCAGAGATCTCACGACCTTTGTCACACATGCTGGCGTGTTCAGATATACACGCATGCCTTTTGGACTTAGCTCCGCCCCCAGCTGCTTCCAGAAGGTGATGAGCACCATCCTCGCTGGAATACCTGGGGTGGCGGTTTATCTGGATGACATTGTGGTCCACGGTCCTGACCTCCACATCCATGATTGTCGACTCCACAGAGTATTCAGCGCTCTACTGCAGAACAACCTGACCCTTAACGGTGGAAAGTGCACCTTTGCAGCTCCAGCCGTCAAGTTTGTGGGGTTCCGCCTGTCGGCCAAAGGCATTGCCCCACTCATGTCGAACATTGAAGCCGTCCACAGGATCCCGGAACCGACCTCAGCCTCTCAGGTGGCATCATTCTTGGGCATGACAGCCTACTACCTCCGGTTTCTGCCCCACTACTCCCAGACCACAGCGCCCCTTCGCCAGCTCCTCAAGAAGGATGAGCCATGGGCCTGGACGGCAGCCTACTCCGACGCGGTCCGCTCACTGAAGAGCCAGCTCTCCACAGCCCCAGTCTTGGCTCACTTTGACCCCGTCTGCCCCACCATTGTCACATGTGACGCCTCAGCTGGAGCACTAGGAGCTGTCCTCTCACAGCTGCAGAATGGCATTGAGAGGCCCGTCGCCTTCGCCTCAAGGGCCCTGAGCCCCACAGAACAACGGTACTCTGTGGGCGAACGAGAAGCACTGGCCTGTGTCTGGGCGTGCGAAAGGTGGCACCTCTACCTCTATGGCCGTCTGTTCACGCTCCGAACCGACCACCAGTCCCTCACAACGCTACTGTCGGCATCAGGTACTGGCCACAAGCCACTTCGGCTGCACAGATGGGCCGACCGCCTCAGACAGTACGACTATCAGCTGAAGTTCACTCCAGGGAGGGATAACGTGGTGGCAGACCTCCTCTCACGCTCCTTTGACGCTCCTACTCCGACCGTCTTGCCAGACGACAACGAAACAGACCTCGTACAAATGCTTTACGCTCCTCTTCAGTCAGTCGTCTCACTGGAAGAGCTGAAGCAAGCATCGGAACAGGATCCCACACTGTCTACCCTGCGCACCTACATACGCACTGGATGGCCAGCACATGTGCCGGAAGAGCTTGCGACTTTCGCCAGGGTGAAGCACGAACTGTCTTGCTGGGAAGAAGTCTGTGTCTCTCGAGGGTTTTGCACTGTGGTCCCAAGTGGTCTGCGTGCGCGTGTTCTATCCATGGCGCACGAGGGGCACTTGGGCATAGTGAAGGTCAAACAGAGATGTCGAGACCTTGTGTGGTGGCCAGGCATCGACCACGACATTGAAGCCCTGGTCAGGGATTGTGCTGCATGTGGGAAAACAGGACAGTCCGCCCCACCCCCCCTGCAGCCTCTTTCATGGCCGTCTCGCCCCTGGGAGCACATCCAACTGGACATCTGTGGCGAGATCCATGGTCACGCAGTCCCTCACCATCAGCGCTTCCTGGTGGTGGTGTATGACCTCCACTCTAAGTGGCCAGAAGTGGTTCCTGTCGGAACTGTCACAGCACAGGCCATCGTGGACATCCTAGACAGCCTCTTCACAACGTGGGGCCTGCCCCTCACCCTTACCACGGACAATGGGCCCCAGCTAATCTCTGCCGAGTTCTCCTCATATCTCAGCAACAAGGGAATCAAACACATCCGCACGGCCTACTACAACCCACAAGCTAACGGAGGGGTGGAACGCTTCAACCAAACGCTGAAGAACGGCATCAGAGCGCACCTGGTCCAGGGGTGCACGTTCCAAAATGCTTTGAATCAAACGCTAATGCACTACAGAGCAAGCAAACACACAAAAACACAGGCCTCCCCGGCATCTCTCATGCTAGGTCGTGAGATGGAACTGCCACTGGACAGACTCAGAACACAGAGAGTTGCAGAACCGGCGACTAGGTGCACCCAAGAAAAACAGGCAGTGACTAGGCACCAAAGAGAAATGAAACAGCGTTTCGACAAGGCACACAGGGTGAAGAAGTCGATCATCCAAGTGTCTGACTGGGTCCGAGCCCGACGGCCTCAGCGGTGCAACAAAATGGCCTCATTCTGGTCGGACCCCCTGCAGGTCAGTCGACAACTGGGGCCCGCCACATTCATGTTGAGCAATGGATCACGCTGGCACGCCAGCCGCCTCAGAAAAGTCCCTGCTCCTCAAGGAATACGAATGCACACAGAACAGACATGCAGGCCAGAGACGCCACCGGATGGACCTCCCCCACCACTACCACCCGAGCCCCAGCCTCTGTGGGCTCCCCAAGGGCCAGAGCCACAAGCGGTGGCGGTTGAAGAAAGGCCTATGCGGGCACGAACTCGCCCTGCTCATCTGGGGGACTACTTAACCTCTTTTCATTCTTAGGCTCCGATAGGGGTCTTAGTCAACCTCCAGGTTAATGGACTGAACTGGTTAGTTTGGAGGGTCCTTCCGTTTTAAAGGTTAATGTTTTATTTCTTATAGTTATCACTCTAGGTTCTTGCCCTATGGACATTTTATATATGGTACCAGTCCCTGGTTTTGGAAAGGGGGGGGAAATGTTATGTATGGTACGACGTGCTGTACGTCATACTATACGTTGTTATGGTTTACGACAGTGTGCTGCTTTACGGATGAATGGGTTGTCAGGATGAGTGGCACATGTCATTAAACGACAGAGTGATGTACAATGTGAAACCGTGCAGACGTGTGTTCTTCTACAGCTAGGCTAGATATAACAGGCAGGATTGAAATAAACCCAACCCAAGGAAAACTGTTACGGTAACCTTCATTCCATGACATACCACTTTTTTCTATCATCTCGCAAATCCCTGTTTTGGACAAGACTGACTTTATGACCAAAATTATCTTATTTACACTTTATAGTCAATTTTGACACTACAATAAATGTTTCTGACTCATATCGATGCCACATAGGCCATTTTCAAAATGAGAAGTTGCATTTTAGGGGCAGTCGCTCTTTAACATAGTAAAACTAAGATGGGACAAGTGTGGTACAGACGAAGGATCTTGATTTGAACCAGTTTACTACAGCAGGAAACTTATCCTGCAGCAACAGGAAATGTGAATTAGTATGTGGATTATAATTCATCTGCATTTTTGTAGGGGTTGATACGTTTTTGTAATGGAAAATGAAGTCTTTAGAAGCCTTTTAAAACCTCAAATACGCTTCAAGTTTTACATTTCCTGCAATAAGGTGATCAAATTAAGATCCTACACCTCTATTTTGATTAGGAATTTTTAGACCATGTGTATCTAAATAAATGTTGTAAACTTAATTTTGTTGATTTAGCTGCCTAGAATTCACCCTGTCTCCCACATTATGATGAACAGTGTTAAAACCTTCAATGTTTTTTTCTGTCATGCAAAGGAATTAAACCAAAGTTGTCATCCAAAAACATTATTCTCTTCTATACTCTTCAGAATCAGATGTAACCAAAAAACGACTTTTCAACTAGAGCTGGCAACAAATCCTTAGGGGACAGAACAGAGTTTTTCAACTCTGTGTATCAGTTTATATAGCATCTATAGTGTCCTAATAGCAGCTGTTTAGACAAGTCTTTGTTAATAAATGATGCTGACCTTTGTCTGCTGTGGTTGAGGCTGGGATTTAGTTGAAGGTTAAATGCCTTGCCCTTATACTCATCCTCCACTGGGCCAGAGCAGAGTGTACAGGGAAGGCTGGGAGGCAAGGCAAGGTCAGCACTCCAATCAACCTGGTGCAAACACAAAGGCTGGGCTGTGCCCCTAATGAATTGGCCCCCCAGTCCCACAGAGTCCCTCACAACCACAGGCCACAGCTCTCATCTGCCCCGCCCCCAGGCCTTCTCAGGCACTCTGAGCCCTTCTCCCCTTTCACACGCACCCCCTAACCTCCTAATTTTGAAATGACTTTTATAACTGGACAGTAAACTTCCAGTGGCTTAATGATGATGACTTCTTCATCTGCCCAAATGCTCCTTTTGTCCGCCTCCCCCCAGCCCCCCCATCAGCCCTTCCCCAGCCCCTCTGTCACAACAGGCCTTAAACCCTAGTTCACTCCCCTTTATAGTCCCCACTGGCTAATCCACCCCACCACCCACCAACCCTACAGCCCCAGGCTCTTGTTCCACTTTCCTGGCCCTGGTCTGGTTGAGCTCTCTTTTATTTTCTCTGTTCTGCTGCTGCCGACATCAGCTATGGCATTCATCTGGAATGCTGCTGCTCACTGCCTTTTGTTTGTGTGGCCTGGCTCAGCCTTGGGGGGGGGGGGGGGGGATTATAGCAGGGGGACAAGCTGCCACCCGGCTAGTAAGTGACAGTGTCACACCTCACACCGTGAAGGTAACCAACATGGGAGAGAAGAAGGTGCAATGGGGCTCGGTGAGGAACTTTTCACATTGGGGTTTTGTTGTTGTTGTTTTGCTATCTTGTTTATTCATGCAGCAGGTTTGTTTTCTTATTGTAAGTCTTCAGACACACTGTCCCGTTTAACACCTCAGCTCTCCTTTCTCTTCTACAAACCTGATACTGATCCCTCATCTCACTCAATTCTACTATGACATTTTACTTCCAAACATTGACTCTGTTTCAGTGTATCTTCATTTTGATGTGTTTTTGTAAAATGACCCTCTCCACATAGTTTACATCAGGTCTAAATGTATAGGTCTGAATTAATGTTTTGACCTCGGCACGCAGTCAATAGTGTGGTTCACGTTCCCTTGAGTCTGAAATTGTTCTACATTTTTTCTGAACATTTGCAATTTGAACATGTTATACTTGTATCAATTAAGTATCGCAACACCTATCAGGTGTAATAATGAGTCAGTTATTGGAGTCAGTCAAAGCTGCAATGTGCTCAATTCAACCCAATGATGCTGAGTCAGTTCTGAGCTAAGACAAAGCAGCTTTTCCTCTGGGAATCCAGAAGACAAGAGGAGAAATGGAGGCAACCATCTCCTGTCCCCCTTGGAATCTAAAGACAACAGGGGATAGGAGACCCCCAGTCCCCTATCCCCCCTCTCCCTTCCCCCTGTCCTCTAGTCACCCTGTCACATGACCCATCTTTCCTCAGGTGGCAGTGGAGGGTGGAAGGGCCACTTCCCCTTTGTCAGGCCCTTTGGCTGGCCCTCAATACAGTGGTGAGGGATGGGTGGAGGGAGGGCCACAGGGCCAGCATTCAGACCCAGGCTCTTTTGTTTTCCCACACAGGGCTCTTTTGAGGCCAAAGAAACCGCTGGGTTTACTCATTATCTTCATTTCAAACGGGTCTATTTAAACGTGGCTGCTGTGTCAAAGTCAGGGAGGGAGCTACTGCTGGGAGCTGGGGGAGATGAATCACACTGCGAGACTCCTCTTCCCAGGTTCAACCTGCTGCTAGTGCTGGTCTGTACCAAATAAGCTTATTTTGGGAGTTTTCGATTGGTCATATGTTGATTTACCATCAGACAGGAAACTGTAATGTTTACTAAAGTTGCTAGTCTCCTGTTAGTGCACAAGTCATCTCTTTCTTTCATTCTTTACTCCAACTGTTTCAAATGGACTACCCCCGGGAGCCTATAGAGTCCATACAGACAGACAGACGCTGTGTAGTATAATAATACAATTTACACGAACCTCCACGTTCAGCATAGAATGCGCGATGTGTGTATGATGAATGAGTGGTGAGGAGCAATGGAGCCCTGATTGGCTAATGCCCCAGTTTATAGCTGTCTCACACACCGCCTGTGGCCGGCATACTATAACCATTGGTGAGGAGGTGAGAAGAGTTATACGGACAGATTAAACCAACTGTTGACTAGATCTGCTGTAATGAACTGAAGACTAAGGCAGTCACTCAGTCACACTGCTTGCCTGGCTATGCAAAGATGAAAATGAAAGAATTACAGTTAAACAATATGGTCTTTATCAACATCCTCCGACTTAATGTTTCATCTGTCCGTTTATTTCTCTTTAATGATCCAGGATAACACAGTTATATTATGAATCCATATTCAGAATCCAATATTTTAGTAAAGTAATGTTAAGATTGCTAACCAACTGGCTTACTCAGGCTTGTCATTTTTCTAAGAATGGACTGTTGAAAAGAAGGTTGAAGGTGGAGACAAGAGACATATGGTGTTATAGTGAATATATTGTGTGGCTCTTTTGAGGTTGTTTTAAGTCTCCCTGATGTTGGATGTAAGAGTGAGAATAATAATGTTGTCATTGGCACATCCACATGAGGTCAAATATCAATGTTAGAAAAAGTGTAAAAAGGGTCCGTGCCGCGTATGGAGAGGAGTGTGTCTTTTCTACTGTCAAGTAGCTGTGTGTTGACTTGGGAATTTTCTTAGTTTGCTTGAGAAATTCTCAGCAACTTTACTTAAACATAGAAAACGAAAAACAAGACCCAGACATAGGGATTACAGGCTTGTTTGGGAAATGTTTTTATGCATAGTAACCTTTTAACTGGTCACTCCATGGACGAGGCTGGCGTAAATTATTAACAAAAGCTATTTTGAGATTGCAGCCAAAACAGGAACCAGGCAGTGTATGCAAGGAATGATTTTGCAGTCAGTTAGCTGCTTAGATTTGGGGGGTTACAGAGAGTATAGTATTATCTTTTTCTCATACTCAGCCAATAGGTTGGGATCTGATTACAACGTTACAGATGTGTTGTTGTGAGAACCTAAAATGTCACAAAAGCCTAGTTAGAACATTCCGTGTGAGGGAACCACTGGTGAGGAGAAGGTGAATTGATTAGTCCCCAAAAAGTCTCCAAAGTCCCTATATCATTGAAAAAAATACAGTGTTCTGTTGTTATGTTGCTTATGCACTTAGGGAAACTTGTCTACCTGTACAGTATATTAGCCATGATGTGGCGTAATTGAATTTATTTTCACAGAATAAACCCAAAATGCATTTCTTAGTTTCCATAAAATCTGTCACCCCAGCGCTCCATTGACCCAGTGTTAGTAATGACGAGGCATTTGACCAGCCAGCCAGGCTATAATGACACTATAATCCTTGACATCTGTCCACCCAGCGCCTGTTGATTTGTGGTGGCGGAAGGTGGATCCCCAGTTTATTTATTTTGACCAGATGAGCCCTTGGTATTTATAGCGGGGGTAAAAAAAAAACAGTCAGGGGTCCATCCCAGTCTCCATCCCAGTCCCAGGCCTGTAGTCTGTTCTGTAGGGCCAGGGTCCCAGCCCGGCCAAGAGGGACAAAATGCACAGAGCTGACCTGACATTCTTCTTGTCCCTATTTTGCCAGTGGTTGGGGTTGCCCTATCTCTAAATTGGCCCTAATAAAAAGGAAGGGAGTGGCAGAGAGAGAGAGAGAGGGAGAGACAGGGGTGAAAGTAAAGAAAGAGTAGGGGGGGGTTGATTTTGACTAGATTTGTTTCTTCTTCTTTAGTAATCTAAGAAGTGTATGGTATAGTAGTTCCATTTCTCCAGTGTGTCATCCTGCTGTGTCAGGGTTTCCCCCGTGTTGTTGGCGTGTTAAATGCTGATGGTCACGCGTGTCGGGGTGGTGTGACCGTGTGGCAGGAGGGGATGTTGCCCAATGTCTTTGTTTCCTGGCCAGGCAGGACGGCCCTCCAAGAGCATCTGTCACTACAGGGGGTCAGAGGGGCTAAGATGAATGAGGCCCCAGAGAATTTACTCCACACACAGCAAATGGCACAACATAGGGGAGGGACAAGGGGACTGGGGGAGGGTGCGTGTGTGCTTGACTCAGAGAGAGAGGGGTTCTGCTGTACTGGAGGAAGGAGGAGTATTTGCTGTCCATACTGTCGTGGAGTTTAATTACCAAGGAGCTGCTGATGGCTTGGGGACACACCAGATGAGAATTAATCAGCCCTACGTCTCCTTGGATATTTCCTCACTCTTTTCCTCTTCCTTAGGACATACCTATCACCCATAATGGACTATAATTCGTGACTTTGTGATTTATTTATTTTTGCATTGTGGAATTTAGTGTTTAGTTTTGGAGCGTTTTTTTGTTGTTGTTCTGTTATCGAAGTGCTGTCTGGCTGGTGGAGAACCCTTGGAAGGTATGGAAGCATATTACATTGTTTACTCTTTTCCACCAACATGATGTTGATGGCTCAGCTCTTAGCACCTAATTTAAGGGGCCTGGAAATGTTAGTCCTTTTTTGCATAACCCCCATCCCCCTCTGCTCTCCTCTGCTATACTGATGTGTACTCTCGTCCTCATTCATGGCTTTTCTAATGTTGACAGCACCCTCTTGGTTAAAAAGGGCTCCAAAAGGGTTCTTCGGCTGTCCCCATAGGAGAACTCTTTTGGTTCCAGGTAGAACCCTATTTGGTCCCAGTCGGAACTCTTTCGGCTTCCATGTAGAACCCTCTGGGGAAATGGGTTCTACATGGAACCCAATAGGGTTCTACCTGGAATCAAAAGGGTTCTTCAAAGGGTTCTCCTATGGGGACAGCCGAAGAACCCTTTTAGGTCCTAGATAGCACCTTTTCTTCTAGGAGTGTAGCCTACAGTCATTGTTCCTGTATTTCTGTGAAAAATAAGATATGTAATACATTTACTTGAGATATGTAATACATTTACTTAAGATATGTAATACATTTACTTAAGATACGTAATACATTTACTTAAGATATGTAATACATTTACTCGAATGACTAAGGTAGTCTGTTTTATCATGATCTATTGTAAGTCATGATGACTGGCAAAAGCTTGAGTGAATGTTTCAATAATAAAGTAAAGAAGTAGTCAGTGGTCGTCTTTTTACCGTGTTCTGGATGATCTACATCATTTTACACTATTAAATCACTATGCGTTGTAGAAAAATCATGTTCAGGATCACCGAGCCAGTATCAAGTTTTTTCTGCATCTACCCCGGCTTTCCCTTTTTTCCCTTCCTTTTCAAAGTGTGTTTGTGTGTGGCGTGCGTGCGTGCGTGCGTGCCGCACACGTTTATTTGTGCCAGTGCCTATGTGCACGTATGTGGATACAGTAGCAAGTTAGATTTCTTAACGTGGAACCCTTGACTGGCTGCAACGTTGCAGTGTTGTCCTTTGAAGGAAAGGTTCCAGGAGTGATAGAGTGGGTCTGAAACAGGTTGTGACCAAGGGGAAGTAGATGTAATCCCTCTCTATCCTGCCTCTATCCCTCCATTGTCAGGAGTGTAACGTCATTATGCAGATGAAGGAAGAAACAAAAGGGGGAGTGGAGTGGCGTGGGGGAAACAGAGAGAGGGAAGGAGGGAGAGAGAAAGAACACAGGGAGGGGTGGGAGCAAGGCTAAGCTCACAGTGCTCTTGGAGTTAAATATGTAACATTTCTTAGAATTTAAATCCACATCACTCTAAAATAGGACCTCTGTTTTCACATCGTTCATTCACAATGAGTTAGCTATTTTACGCATACGCATGCACGGGTGCTTCGGCGTGCACATGTGGGTGTTTGTGTGTGTGTGTTTGTATGTTTGTGTGTGTTTGTGTACCTCTGCGGCCACCGCCTTAAATTCCCTCCTTACACCCCTCGGGCAAAATTCCCTACAAGCATGTCATGCTGAAAGGACCCTAAAATGTCATTACCAGAAGAACAGGATCCCAGCCGTTAGGCGCCCGAGGCTGTGCCTGAGTATGTCTAGATTTACGGCTCCGATGGGTCAGGTACATCTCACCGGCCATCTGCAGTGTCCTAGATTATTCTTATTATTAGTACTTTTTTTTACCTTCTATTCTTATTGTTGTCACATTTAGTTGAGAGTAAACAGTTCATTGTACTGAGTACACCATGTGTTTCTTGTGCATATGACACATAAACATCATTTGATTTGACAGCCATGAAAATATTTCAACACTCTGGCCAAGTGGGGGGTTAATGCTGTTGATAGTGACCCTGTGATCATGGACAGAGATACAGGGTTATGTTAAGAGTGATGTGTAGTCTAGGCCTACTGATAGGCCGGTGTGATAAGAATGTCTCATAGAATGGGTTATATTACTGTGAATGCAGAATTGGCTGCCTAGAGGGCCCTTAATGTGTGTATCTAGAAGTGAAGGAAGATTTGGATGTTCAGTCTGTACTAAAGAGAATGTCCACCTAAACTCATACAGGGTTCCGGTAAAGGTATAGCACTGTCTGACCTGGATGGTATGGAATTTGCATGACCTCCCTTATCCCCCTATCCCCTTGTCCCTCCCATTGACCATGTAGCTCTGTAGTTTGATTAGCCCTATCAGTGTGAGGCTAATCATTCACAAAGTTAACTACTTCAATGTGGTTAACAGGACAAATCAGTGTGTATGTAATGCAAGCGCGAGGACTTGGGCCCCAGACCACAGGCAGGGGCAAATTAGGGACACTAGGTCCCAAAAACTGCACAACAAGGACCGTGCATTACTGGATGGTGACAGGGAGCATTCTTGTGACAGTCAATGTTTTGAAGGGAACTTTGTATCAGCTTAGTTGTATAAGGTCTAGGAGTGGGTAAACAATGCTTGGGGTCAAAGTGGAAGTACAGATGTAGGATCTTAATTTGATCATTCTGCTGTTGCAGGAAATGTCCTGCAAAGCAGGAAATGCAAACGTGTAGTGTATTCAAGGTTTAAAAAGGCTTCTAAAGTTTGAAATTTCCACTTTAAAATGTCAGACTTAATTAAAAAAAAACATTTATCAACGCCTACAAAAACTCCATGAATTATAATCCACACCAAAGTTCAAATTTCTTGTTGCTGCAGGATTATTTTCCTGCTGTGAGAAACTGGTCAAATTAAGATCTTATATCTGTACCAGTTTTTAGTAGTTGGTGGTGTGTGTGTGTGTGTGTGTGTGTGTGTGTGTGTGTGTGTGTGTGTGTGTGTGTGTGTGTGTGTGTGTGTGTGTGTGTGTGTGTGTGTGTGTGTGTGTGTGTGAATGATTACAAACCCTAACACTCTAGTGTGTTTTACAAAAATACCCAGAGGCTACCGTATCACATGACCCCTGTTCACCGCCAACGGTCACTACATATGTCATGGTTTTGTGCAATCTGTTAAGCTCCTCTTAACTTTTGAGTGGCCTCTCTCATTGCTCTAAGTGCAGCCAACATGGTCAGACATGTTGTGTGGACTGTACTGACTATTTAAAAGCTTTCGTGCATCTTTCAACCTTGAGTTTCATTTCAATAGGATTTTTGAAATATTGGGTTTGATTTGATATCTTGAGATGAAAGGTGCTGCAGGCCTACCGTGTGTTATTTGCAGCAAACACTTCTCCTTGCATACAGTATATCAACCGTGTCAAAGCCTGATTCGACGCTCTCGCCTTTAAAAACACCAGCGTGGCATGATCGTCTTCCTTAGTGTACTAATCAGTTTCAGACAATTAGCCAACTATAAACCTTTAGCCTACTATACAGTATGTCTCCTATATTCCATATGTCTGTTCATTTGGATCCTTGGGTGAAGATGCATTCTGTTAATCTCATGTATTCATCCGACCTCTCTCTTTAGGTCTAGAACAGTGCTGCTGAGGGGGATGTCACTGCAGGACGTTTCTACACAGTGGTTCTTCTGACCCATCATGTAGCAGAGGAGAACAAATCCCTTCACGCCTGGGAACAATCACACAAGGTAAGGTCAGCTACACCAAGATGACGTGATAATACATGAGATTATCATGTTTTAAAGTCGCGTCGGGAAAGTGAGGTAAAGTCCGAATGGGAAAGATGTGTAAAGAGAGAAGGGAGGGTCTTGTTCCTTAGGGCACACCGTAGCAAAACATGTCAAAGCGTGAAACCATAACGAGCGTTTCTTATTGGACAAAATGTCTGACAATTTTCTTTCATTTAATTCCTAATGAACAAGACCTATTTTTTTTCTCCCATATGGCCTCCTGGAATTTGCCAGCTTGTCACAGGACCAGACCTTAATTCTGCACGGGGGTTAGACTCTTGCAATATGACCATTATGGCCACCCAGGCTCAGGAATCTGTGGAAGAATCTGAGACGGGTTTTCTGGTCAGCTTCCAGTTGCCTCTGGAGAAAATGGAGATCTCAGTCACTTCACTTCTCCAAACATGATTCTGTCACTACCTGGAAACACAGATCAGACACTATTTCATCATTCATCAAACAGAATTATGTCAAATGAAACCCCGCCTGAAACCACTCCTGACCACCCACTTCCTCTATCTCTCTCCTGACAACCCACTTCCTCTCTCTCTCTCTCTCTCTCTCTCTCCTGACCACCCACTTCCTCTATCTCACTCCTGACCACCCACTTCCTCTCTCTCTCTCTCTCTCTCTCTCTCTCTCTCCTGACCACCCACTGCCTCCCTCTCTCTCTCTCTCTCCTGACCACCCACTTCCTCTATCTCACTCCTGACCACCCACTTCCTCTCTCTCTCTCCTGACCACCCACTTCCTCTATCTCACTCCTGACCACCCACTTCCTCTATCTCTCTCCTGACCACCCACTTCCTCTATCTCACTCCTGACCACCCACTTCCTCTCTCTCTCTCCTGACCACCCACTTCCTCTCTCTCTCTCTCCTGCTCCAGCCACTTCCTCTATCTCACTCCTGACCACCCACTTCCTCTATCTCTCTCCTGCTCCAGCCACATCCATTAGGCCACCTTTGTCACGGTGTGGCTTTGTTCTGATGGAGCACGTGTTGAAGGGTCTCGTCTGTGTTCCCCTCTCCACCTCTCCCATGTGTCAGCTTTGTGAGGTCACCACTATGGCTTCACTTTGTGAGGTTTAAGGACAAATCTGTTCTCTGCTGCTCTGGGCTCTTGAATTGACCTGGAAGTCCTCCGGAAAACCCCTGAAGGCATCAGCATGCTTCGGTTCGGCGAACCGAATGAGTGTGCTCTCATACTCCCTTAAAATACGTTTGCTTGAAAAATGTGAAAAAAGCGGCAATAGTACTGTTTGTCTATCTTGAGACGCCGAAACCAGACTGAATTAATCTTTTCATGTTTTTGCCGAGAATTCTACAACTAACTCAGATGTTTGGTGCAGTATTTCTCAAGTGAAAAAATGTGCATGAAACCGCTACCAACTTTGAGAAAAAATGACGTGTGCACAAACAGCCGAAGACCAAAACGAACAAAAACGTCACAAAATGTTGTCATAATATATGGGAAGCATGTGGACGCCTTCACCAGGCTCCGCCACCTCTTTAAACACACCTTGGGTAGTTCTCTCTCTATCTCTTTCTACCTTTCTCCATCCATCCACCCGTCAGCGGAGGGAGAAATACTGTAGCTTCTTTATGTTAAGCTGCTTATCTCTGTCAAAGCACAATCAGGCACCACACTTAATCTTGTCCTTTGTCTGCCTTGGCTGGCCATATCCCACCCCCTCTCTATCTCTCTCAAGTCAAAGGGCTTTATTGGCATGGGAAACATATGTGTACATTGCCAAAGCTGTCTCTCTCTCACTGTCTCTCTCTCGCTCTCTCTTGCTGTCTCTCTCTTTCTTCTCATTCTCTCTGCCCCTTTTCCCTCTGGGTAGGTTCTTGGGTAATCAGCCAGGCTTGAACCTGTCCAGGCATGGGACAGGTTAGGGCAGGACCAGGACCTCGGATGGCTGACTGTTTCAACTTGATTACCAAGCCTGCCGGTTATTGACAGAATAGAAGGGTTCAGGGTTTTAGACGGCTACACTACAGTAGCTAAAGACAACATGGGAAGAGGCATGCTTCTTCATTTTAAAAGGGTGAACAAAGAGCTTTTGAGTAGAATCAACATAGACACTGAATAGTGCTTTGTATTTGTCAGATTGATCTCAGTAAAATAGGTTCTCTTGATATAATGATTAACCCAGTTAAGTCTTAGTTGGTTGTATTTTATAATGGTTACCTTAGGCGAGGGGTATTTTGTCCAGTGGCAATTCACCTGTCAATCAAATGATCTGGATTGGATGCAACTTGTTTTTTTACATGTAAAAAATAGATACAAATTGGTTAGTTATATTTAAATGTGATTTGTCTGCAAATTCTCTATGTCCAATAGATATCATATGTAGTCTATATTCCTGTACATTTCTTTTACATTGCAGATACAGGAGTTTCATTTGGACTAGTTGTTCGATAGCCAAGCCATTTATACATCGCTTGGCATAGTCAAAATGTAATATTGCTAGGCATAGAGTTAGTCAAAATACATGATATCACTAGTAATTGTGCCCCTAAAAAACCTGCGCAGACAATGTGATGGTTACAGAGTCCTAGTTGTTCCCAAACAGATGAAACCTTCAACCTGTGGCTTGACTTGGCTGTTAATGGTTGCGTTTATACAACACTACAGTAACACCTGCCAAATGTAGCCCAAGGACAATGGTACGGAGGGTTTTTCAGGCCAAGACCATATATTAGCAGGCAAAAAAATAGGACTTTCTTTTCAGTCCTTTATAATTGTAAACCCTGCAAATGAATGGCTGGGTGATATGAAAAGGGCAATGGCCAGAAAAAGGAGAGGAGCGTTAAGGAGAGTTGTTTAAGGATAGTTATTTAGCTGGACAGTCTATACCAGTCATTCATTATGGGGGTACTTGGCTATTACCCTTTCCCTGTACTGGTCACTTCTGTTCTATTTGAACAAGAGTTTTCACTAAGCCCCCCCCCTTACACTCTTCAGTGCCACCAGGCCACATGTGTGTCCCCCTGTCTGTCCAGCTGCCACCTGCTTCCCAACCTCAACCCCAGGCCCACACAGCCGACCTCGGCAGATGTCCGAAGAGTGGACCAAAGGAGGGGGCAATGAGGCCAGGGCGACATACTGAAATTCAGAAAGAGAGGGAAAGATTTAGAGACAAAACCAGAAAGAAATAGGGTAGGGATAAAGACAGAGGGGATAAAAGGTAAAGAGAGTGAGAGATTGTGTGTGCGCATGCATCTTATGTGAGACTGTAAGTGCGTCCTAGCATCTATATGACCCCTGGACAAGTATCCTTTGTAGATTGGATTCCTACTCTGTTCTCTCTTACTAATCGACGTGGATGGAGCTGAGCCTTGAGTGCATAGCTGTGCTTTTGTCCATGTTATACCGTTCTTCTCATTACAGATAATGGGGAATTCGTACGCAGGGCAGCTGAAATCTGCTCGCTTCGAGGAGGCCCTCCACAACTCCATCAAGGCCTCCCTACGCTCCAGCAGTGGAGACCCACAGCCCATCTTCACTCAGCTATATCTGGAGCCTGACCAGTATCCTGGCAACATGGATGGTACTTCTCTCTGTCTGCATGGCTCCGTTCTCTGTCCTCATCAAGGTCGTTATGTATAGAAACAGTACAAAACACTAGCTATAGCTAGCTGACTGTTTCATTAGTGGATTATAGATAACAGAAACACATTGGGAAAAAAACGTCTTTCTCTGATCATGTTTAGTTATGTTAATGATAACCAGTTGAATAGGACTTGAGAATTAGTCATTACATTATACCCACACACACAGCAAATCCATATCATCTCACTTATTTAGTTCTCTTGAAGAGAGGTGGACTTGAACGTGGCCATGTAATGTGTTATGGGTTTGTCCTTCTCTTGAAAAAGGACTTGCAAAGCCTCCGATCTCCATCTCCTTGCCTTTGTCTGGCATCTTCACTCCAGGAGAATTTATTGTGCTGTGTGATGTGGTGTATGATGGCGACATTATGTCTTACGGGGGTCATTGTGTGTTATTGGGTCAGATGTAAAGCCCAAGGTGGACCTGTACATGCCGTGCGGGGAGCCTAAGGGTCAGGATCTGCTAAACGGCCGGGCCTCTAACGGTCTGGAAGAGCTGGAGGAGGAGGAGGACTCTGACCCCAGCAGCCCCCCTCTGCCCTACCTACACCAGGGCCCTGCACCCGACGGCTGCTGCACCATGGACGGTAAGGCCTCAAAAAACATCTCATACTCCTTTTGTCCTGGGAACCCCTGGGGTTCAAATCCTTGCTAAAAAAGCATATCTTAAGAACACATCTTAATACATTCTCTACTTAGGAACACCACATGTTTGCAACAATATTCAGCTTGGTATGTTCCAATGTATCGTAGACATCTATATAAATATTATTCAGCAAGTTGATGACGATAATACTAATTCCAGTGAACGCGACCATGGTACGTGTACTGTGTGGTGTTGTTGTGGATGTTTACTCCCGAGCTGACTGTTCTTCTCAGGCTTCTGCCAGGCCGGTAAGGACCTCCGTCTGGTCTCCATGGCGACGGAACCGATCGAAGTCCCAGCTGGCTTCGAGCTTGTCGGTGCTAAGTCCTCCAGCGTCCCAGAGCACATCCTGGTGTGTGCCGTGGACAGGCGCTTTCTGCCTGATGAGAACGGGAAAAATGCACTTTTAGGTCAGTCCGTCTCTATGACCTGATATACTGAGGTAGACATATGAGTATTTTACCCGCTCAGCTTAGATGAGTCATCGGAAATGCTAGATTTTTACCACCCTCCATACCGTAGCTTGCAACTAGTTTTGATTACTGTTGCATTCAGCATTTGGTTAACCTGTGCTGTGGCCTCCTAATGCCCCATTGAATTGAACAGCTTCTTTTTGTTGTTCATAAATGTTTGGCGATATAAATATTGACATAAGACTATAATGTATCCTTATAATATGTTGTGTATGTGTTGTGTGTGCAGGGTTTTCAGGGAACTGTGTTGGCTGTGGGGAGAAGGGGTTCCGGTACTTTACTGAGTTCTCTAACCACATCAACCTGAAGCTGGCCACGCAGCCCAAGAAGCAGAAGCACTTAAAATACTACCTGGTGAAGAACTCTCAGGGTGCTCTCTGCAAAGGACCCCTCATCTGCTGGAAAGGTGAGATGTCTCTCTGACCCTATCTGCAATCATTTCACACACTTTCTGCAACACTTTACATTGAATTTCTCTCATACCTGTGTTGTAACACTGTAATTACAATAGTAACATTGTATGTTTCTACAACATGACAGGATGTTGCATAGTAATTTAGTAAATGCATTACAAATGCATAGTAGCCTAATGGAGTTGAGTGGTTTTTGTAACGTTTGTAATAACTAAAATGTGTTATTGGCCTGGGGCTATATTTGTTTTATGACCCATCAATATATATACAAAATGTATCATTGATTGATTCACTGATAATGTTTCCAGCTCTATTTTAAAAATGTTATTTATTTCTCCCCTCCTTTTCCCCAGACTGCAAGACGCGCCAGTTCTCCAATAGCAGTGCGTCCACCTCCAAGCCCAGTTCCTCATCCTCCCTGAGTAGCAAGGAGAATGGAGGCACCAATGGACACAGCTCTTCCCCTTTCTCCCTCTCAGGTAGGACACACGCACACCCTCCTCTTCCTCTTTCTCCCTCTCAGGTAGGACACGCTCATGGCAGTCAACTCTGTCTCAGTTTATAGTGCAGTTAGTGCTCATTCAGTGTGAGATCTAAGAGGGACGAGGCAAAAGGAATGGCAAATAAGTCTGGCTGCACTTCCGATTTGCAAACAAACTGTACATTGAGAAATCATGTGACTAAACTAAACAAAAAGAAGAAGAAACTGTACTATGAAACAAAGATAAATTAAATAAAGGATGATAGTAAAAAGCTTTGGAGCACCTTAAATGACATTTTGGGCAAAAAGGAAAACTCAGCTCCATCATTCATTGAATCAGACGGTTTATTCATCCCAAAACCCTCTGATATTGCCAACTACTTACATTTTTTATTGGCAAGATTAGCAAACTTGGGCATGAAATGCCAGCAACAAACTCTGAATAATAATGGCGCCGGAGGGGATGGCTGCCGTTTTACGGGATACTAACCAACTGTGCTATTTTGTTTGAAACTTATTTTGGACATAAAGTTGCTGCTACCATCTCTTATGACTGAAAAGAGCTTCTGGACATCAGAACAGCGATTACTCACCTCGAACTGGACAAAGATTATTTTCTTTAATGAGTCCGACACGAAGGATATACTGCTTTCCGGAGACCAGGCCCAAATCCCCATTGTTTGCGTGAAGAAAAGACTAAGATACAGAGGGAGAAGGTCAGGGTGCCTTGTGAGGATTCGTAGGCGATTGAGTAAATCGACACTACCATCGGTTCTATTGGCCAACGTGCAATCACTGGAAAAAAAAAACTCGATGATCTACGGTCGAGACAATCCTACCAATGGGACATAAAAAACTGCAATATCTTATGTTTCACCGAGTCATGGCTGAACGACGACACGGGTACGATAGAGCTGGCTGGGTTTTCCATGAATCAGCAGGACAGAGCAGTTATGTCTGGGAAGACAAGGGGCGGGGGTGTGTGTCTATTTGTCAATAACTGCTGGTGCGCGATGTCTAATATTAAAGACGTCTCAAGCTATTGCTCACCTGAGGTAGAGTACCTCATGATAAGCTGTAGACCACACTATCTACCAAGAGATGTATCATCTATATTATTCGTAGCTATCTATTTACCACCACAAACCGATGCTGGAACTAAGACTGCACTCAACGAGCTATATAAGGCCATAACCATTAAAAAAAATGCTCATCCAGAAGCGGCGATCCTAGTGGCCGGGGACTTTAATGCAGACAAACTTAAATCTGTTTTACCTCATTTCCACCAGCATATTACAGGTGCAACCAGAGGAGAAAAAAAATCTAGACCACCTTTACTCCACACACAGAGACACATACAAAGCTCTCCCCCATGCTCCATTTGGCAAATCTGACCATAATGATATCCTCCTGATTCCTGCTTACAAGCAAAGATTAAAGCAGGAAGTAGCAGTGACTCGCTCAATACGGAAGGGGTCAATTGACGCGGATGTTATGCTACAGGACTGCTTTGCTAGCACAGACTGGAATATGTTCCGTGAATCAGCCAATGACATTGAGGAGTTTACCACCTCAGTCACCGGCTTCATCAGTAAGTGCATCGAAAACGTCGTCCCCACAGTGATCGTACGTACATATCCCAACCAGAAGCCATGGATTACAGGCAACATCTGCACCGAGCTAAAGGCTAGATCTACCGCTTTCAAGATGCGGGACATTAATCCAGACGCTTATACGAAATTCCGCTATGCCCTCCTGACGAACCATCATACAGGCAAAGCGTCAATACAGGACGGAGATTGAATCCTACTACACTGGCTCCGACGCTCGTCAGCTGTGGCAGGGCTTGCAAACTATTATGGACTACGAAGAGAAACCCAGCTGCAAGCTGCCCAGTGACGCGAGCCTACCAGAAGAGCTAAATGCCTTTTATGCTCGCTTCGATGCAAGCAACACTGAGAGCACCAGCTGTTCCGGACGACTGTGTGATTACGCTCTCCGTAGCCTTGTGTCAAAATTCACAAGGCCGAGGGCCAAACGGATTACCAGGGTGTGTACTCAGAGCATGCGCGGACCAACTGGCAAGTGTCTTCACTGACATTTTCAACCTCTCCCTGACCGATTCTGTAATACCTACATGTTTCAAGCAGACCACCATAGTCCCTGTGCCAAAGAATGCGAAGGTAACCTGCCTAAATGACTACCGCCCCATAGCACTCATGTCGGAAGCCATGAAGTGCTTTGAAAGGCTAGTCATGGCTCACATCAACACTATCATCCCAGAAGGCCCAAAAAATTGTCAAAGACTCCAGTCACCCAAGTCATAGTGTCACAGGTCAGGTTTTCTCCCTTGAGTGTACTACCTGAGGTTGCTACTGGAGAGCACCCTTGGGTTACTTCTAGTGTCCAGGTGACCCTGATTGGGCTTATTGGGATCACATGCTGGATGACTATTTAGGTTCCTCTGTGGACTGGGTCAGTTGCTCAGGTCTCATGTTTTGTTCAGTGTTCTCGAGTGCCCTTGCTTTGTTGTTTTGGGATGAAGATCTTGAGTAAATATTCTGTGTTTCTCTGCGCCTGGGTCCGAGTTCGTACTAGCATTAATGTCACAGTAGACTGTTCTCTCTGCTACCGCATGACAAATGTAACCGTAGCGCCAAGTCTAGGTCCAAAAGTCTCCTTAACAGCTTTTCTAAGACTGCTGAACAATTAATCAAATGGCCACCCGGACCATTTACATTGAAAAAAAGAGAGTGTTGAACCAGATACAATGCTATTTCACAACTGACTTTCACCTCACGCTTATAGGGAGGGGCACTCAACATGAGCGGTACTAACACAAATTACTGTTGATTGGCTGAAAGAAATTGATAATAATATGATTGTGGGAGCTTTTTTGTCATGCATCTTTTGACATTATCGATCATAGTCTGCTGCTGAAAAAAACGTGTGTTATGGCTTTACATCCTTTACAGGCCTTAGCCAAATACATTTAAACTCAGTTTTTCACAATTCCTGACATTTAATCCGAGTAAAAATCCCTGTCTAGGTCAGTTAGGATCACCACTTTATTTTAAGAATGTGAAATGTCAGAATAATAGCAGAGAGATTGATTTATTTCAGCTTTTATTTCTTTCATCACATTTCCAGTGGGTCAGAAGTTTACATACACTCAATTAGTATTTGTGGGGTGGCAAGTAGCCTAGTGGTTAGAGCGTTGGACTAGTAACTGAAAGTTTGCAAGATCGAATCCCTGAGCTGACAAGGTAAAAACCTGTCATTCTGCCCCTGAACAAGGCAGTTAACCCACTGTTCCTAGGCTGTCATTGAAAATAAGAATTTGTTCTTAACTGACTTGCCTAGTTAAATAAAGGTAGCATTGCCTTTAAATTGTTTAACTTGGGTCAAACGTCAGGTTTGTAGGCCTCCTTGCACGCACACGCTTTTTCAGTTCTACCCACAAATTTTCTATAGGATTGAGGTCAGGGTTTTGTGATGGCCACTCCAATACCTTGTCTTTGTTGTCCTTAAGCCATTTTCAACAACTTTGGAAGTATGCTTGGGGTCATTGTCTATTTAGAAGACCCAATTGCGACCAAGCTTTAACTTCCTAACTGATGTCTTCAGATGTTGCTTCAATATATCCACATCATTTTCCTACCTCATGATGCCATCTATTTTGGGAAGTGTGCCAGTCCCCCATGCAGCAAAGCACCCTCACAACATGATGCTGCCACCCCCGTGCTTCACGGTTGGGATGGTGTTCTTCGGCTTGCAAGCCTCCCCCTTTTTCCTTCAAACATAACGATGGTCATTATGGCCAAACAGTTCTATTTTTGTTTCATCAGACGGGAGAACATTTCTCCAAAAAGTACGATCTTTGTCCCCATGTGCAGTTGCAAACCGTAGTGTTGCTTTTTTATGGGGGTTTTGGAGCAGTGGCTTCTTCCTTGCTGAGCGGCCTTTCAGGTTGTCGATATAGGACTCGTTTTACTGGGTCTTGGCTGATTTCTCTTGATTTTCCCATGATGTCAAGCAAAGAGGCACTGAGTTTGAAGGTAGGCCTTGAAATACATCCACAGGTACACCTCCAATTGACTCAAATTATGTCAATTAGCCTATCAGAAGCTTATAAAGCCATGACATCATTTTCTGGAATTTTCCAAGCTGTTTAAAGGCACAGTCAACTTAGTGTATGTAAACTTCTGAAATAATATGTCTGTAAACAATTGTTGCAAAAATTACTTGTGTCATGCACAAAGCAGATGTCCTAACCGACTTGCCAAAACTATAGTTTGTTAACAAGACATTTGTGGAGTGGTTAAAAAAAAAGAGTTTTAATGACTCCAACCTAAGTGTGTGTAAACTTCCGACTTCAAATGTATATCGTGAATTAAGAGTTAGTTACCTGTCTAACACAACACAGAGGGTGTTCTTTAATGGAAGCCTCTCTAACGTAAACCAGGTAGAGTTTGGCATACCTCACGGTAGCTGCCTTGACTTTATTTTTATCAATAACCTACCACTAGCATTGAGTCAAGCCCGCGTGTCCACGTGCGCTGATGATTCAACATTATATACATCAGCTACCACAGCAAGTGAAAACACTGCTACACTCAACAATGAGTTGCTGTCAGTTTTAGAATGGGTGGCAAGTAATAAACTAGTCCTACATATACCAAAAAATAAAAGCATTGTATTTGGAACAAATCATTCACTAAACCCAAAATCTAATATACATTTTTTAATGAATAATGTGTCAATTAAACAAATTGAGAAGACTAAACTGCTTGGTGCAACCTTAGATTGTAAACTGACATGGTCAAACCATATTGATGCGACGGTAGCTAAGATGGGGAGAGGTCTGTCCGTGATAAAGCCCTACTCTGCTTTCTTGATGTCACAATCAGCTAAACAACACCTACATGCCTTAGTTTTATCAGACCTGAACTACTGCCCAGTTATATGGCCAAGTGCCATAAAAAAGAGCATAAGCAAATGACTGTTGTCTCAGAACAGAGCAGCACGGCTGGCCCTTAAATGTACATGGAGGGCTAATATCGATAACATGCATGTCAATCTCTCCTGGCTCAGAGTAGAAGAGAGATTGACTGAATCACTACTTGTCTTTGTGAAATATACTAAGCGGTGTCAGAGGAAAGCCCCAAAAATGGTCAAAGACTCCAGTCACCAAAGTCATAGACTGTTCTCTCTGCTACCGCACGGCAAGCGGTACCGGAGCTCCAAGGCTCCTTAACAGCTTCTACCCACCAAGCTATAAGGCTGCTGAACAATTAATGAAATGGCCACCCGGACTATTGAAAGCAGCGAACTGTCAGTTCAAACATCTAACACCCAGCTCAGACACCTATACATACCCCACAAGACATGCCACCAGGGGTCTCTTCAAAGTCTCCAAGTCCATAACAGACTCTGGGAAACACACAGTACTACATAGAGCCATGACTACATGGGACTCTCTTCTACATCAAGTAACTCAAGCGAGCAGTAAAATCAGATTAAAAACACACACACACGCTCGCACACACACACACACACACACACACACACACACACACATACTAAAATACTAAACCTGATGTGTTAGGACACTGATGCGTATCAGCACAGCTATCTCCTGACACCGACCTTGAGCTACATCCTGCTCCCAGTTAGGTCATCACGCTCTGTCAGGGAAGGGTAGAGGTTTGACACAACACCCCCTCTCCTCTCCCCTCCCTCCCCTCATCTCCCATCCCTCCGTCCTCTGACCAAGATTACATCTGGCTTGAGTGTAGAGTGTCTGTATTTGTTTACGAAGCATTGTTTTGTTAACCAGGACTGTTATGGTTTACTTGTTCTAATGGAACAATTGGATTGAGTCATTATTGTTGATTTGTTAGTTTTGTTTGGAGAGATTTTGATGAAGGCAATTTGACAGGACCCAACAGCCATCCTGTGTTCTTATTACCCTCCAGACTCCCCTCCTACCAGGACTCCCTCTGCCGCCTCTGTGTTATTCTCAGCCCAGGACCTGGCCCGAGACTGCAGCTTCCTCAAGCCTCTGGCCTCTACCCCTGGGGGCAAGACTCTACCAATAGGTACAGCTCTTCTACTCTTCTTCTATCAAATCACATCAAATGTTATTGGTCACATACACGTTTTTAGCAGATGTTATTGCGGGTGTAGTGAAATGCTTGTTTCTCTAGTTCCAACAGTGCAAGTAATATCTAACAATTTCACAGAACTACACACAATACACACCAATCTAAAGTAAAGGAATGGAATTAAGAATATATGAATATTTGGACGAGCAATGTCAGCAATGTCAGAGTGGCATAGATTAAGATGCAGTAGAATAGAATAAAATACAGTATATACATATGATTTGAGTAATGCAAAATATGTAAACATTATTAAAGTGACTAGTGTTCCATTATTAAAGTGGCCAGTGATTTCAAGTCTATGTACAGTTGAAGTCAGAAGTTTATATACACCTTCGCCAAATACATTTAAACTCAGTTTTTCACAATTCCTGATATTTAATCCGAGTAAAAATTCTCTGTCTAGGTCAGTTAGGATCACCACTTTATTTTAAGAATGTGAAATGTCAGAATAATAGTAGACAGAATTATTTATTTCAGCTTTTATTTATTTTATCACATTCCACGTGGGTCAGAAGTTTACATACACTCAATTAGTATTTGGTAGCATTGCCTTTAAATTGTTTAACTTGGATCAAACGTTTTGTGTAGCCTTCTACAAGCTTCCCACAATAAGTTGGGTGAATTTTGGCCCATTCCTCCTGACAGAGCTGGTGTAACTGAGTCAGGTTTGTAGGCCTCCTTGCTCGCACACGCTTTTTCCGTTCTCCCCACAAATTTTCTACAGGATTGAGGTGAGAGCTTTGTGATGGCCACTCCAATACCTTGACTTTGTTGTCCTTAAGCCATTTTGCCACAACTTTGGAAATATGCTTGGGGTCATTGTCCATTTGGAAGACCCATTTGCGACCAAGCTTTAACTTCCTGACTGATGTCTTGAGATGTTGCTTCAATATATCCACATATTTTCTCTTCCTCATGATGCCATCTATTTTGGGAAGTGTGCCAGTCCCCCTAGAGCAAAGCACCCCCACAACATGATGCTGCCACCCCATGCTTCACGGTTGGGATGGTGTTCTTCGGCTTGCAAGCCTCTCCCTTTTTCCTCCAAACATAACGATGGTCATTATGGCCAAACAGTTATATTTTTGTTTCATCAGACCAGGGAACATTTCTCCAAAAGGTACGATCTTTGTCCCCATGTGCAGTTGCAAACCGTAGTCTGGCTTTTTAATGTCGGTTTTGGAGCAGTGGCTTTTTCCTTGCTGAGCAGCCTTTCAGGTTATGTCGATATAGGACTCGTTTTACTGTGGATATAGATACTTTTGTAACCGTTTCCTCCAGCATCTTCACAAGGTCCTTTGCTGTTGTTTTGGGATTAATTTGCACTTTTCGCACCAAAGTACATTCATCAACAGGAGACAGAACGCGTCTCCTTCCTGAGCGGTATGACGGCTGCGTGGTCCCATGGTGTTTGTACTTGCATACTATTGTTTGTACAGATGAACGTGGTACCTTCAGGCGTTTGGAAATTGCGCCCAAGGATGAACCAGACTTGTGGAGGTCTACAGTTGTTTTCTTAGTGTATCAACCTAGTGTATCAACTTAGTGTATGTAAACTTCTGACCCACTGGAATTGTGATACAGTGAATTATAAGTGAAATAATCTGTCTGTAAACAATTGTTGAAAAAATTACTTGTGTCATGCACAAAGTAGATGTCCTAACCGACTTTCCAAAACTATAGTTTGTTAACAAGAAATGTGTGGAGTGGTTGAAAAACAAGTTTTAATGACTCCAACCTGAGTGTATGTAAACTTCCAACTTCAACTGTATATAGGGCAGCAGCCTCTAATATGCTAGTGATGGCTATTTTGAAGTCTGATCGCCTTGAGATAGAAGCTGTTTTTCAGTCTCTTGGTCCCAGATTTGATTCACCTGTACTGACCTCGCATTCTGGATGGTAGCGGGGTGAACAGGCAGTGGCTCGGGTGGTTGTTGTACTTTTCTGTGTACCTTCCTGTGACATTGGGTGCTGTAGGTGTCCTGGAGGGCAGGTAGTTTGCCCCCGGTGATGCGTTGGGCACCACCCTCTGGAGAGCCCTGCCGTTGCGGGCGGTGCAGTTGCCGTACCAGGTGGTAATACAGTCTGACAGGATGCTCTCATTTGCGCATCTCTAAAAGTTTGTGAGGGTTTTAGGTGCCAAGCCAAATTTCTTCAGTCTCCTGAGGTCTGTGTGGGTGGACCATTTTCAGTTTGTCAGTGATGTGTAGGCCGAGGAACTTGTTTCTGGATGACAATGTGTTCATCGATTGTATGTGTAATTATATTTCCATCGTATAGTCATTGTTACCTCACAACATCAGCTTTAAAGTGTTTTACAGCATGGTACATTATATATCAATAATATCCAGTAATATTATGCAGACATGCCACATGTGTAATAAACTTTAGCCCATGTATTTCTAAGGGTCAGGAAATAGCCCCAGCATCACTTCTGCTATGTGCCCTGGTTTGAGTTGGAGAAGGACCTGTTGCCTAGAAACAGGCTTGTTTATGTGGCCAAGCATAGTCCAGATGGAGCTGTGGCGTGTAGATTAGCCTCTTCTACTGACTGGAGACACACACACGTGTGCATACACACACACACACACACTCCTCATCAATACTGAGCAGAAAATCCCTGTAATGACTTTTTAAGACCTGGCTATCCATTAGCTCGTTTACAAGGTTGTAAGATTGACAGGCCTGGCCTACACATACCAATCAATGTGTTAGCGTAAATGCACACGCAGTGAATCTGAGACTGGAAAGTGCCCCATCAGTTCATTGGCAATAGGAAATCAATAGCTCAGTGTTAGGCGGGCCTAAATCATTCTTATGTATTGTTCAGTCTCTATATTAGGAAGAAATCTTTCAGGACAATTGGTTTTATTTTGTAATTATCAAATACATGTATTTATTGTATTTGTTTACTCTTTGTTTACTATGAAGAAGATATAAACACACACTTCACGTATGGCATCTCTCAAAAGGCTGTCAAAACATTATCTTACGAAAGTTAATTATTTAGCGTCGAATCATCTGAAACGGAATTGTGGTGAAATGCGTCAATAATGTACGGTGTGTCTGTCTGTGTGTCTGTCTGTGTGTCTGTGTAGTACCCATGGCTTTAAGAGTGAACGGGCCGACCAACGGACTGGGTCCAGACGGCCACCCCCCTTTACTGAGCCCCTCCCAGGTGTCTCTGGGACCCCAGGGACAGGGGTACAGAGCCTCCGACCTAGGAGGCAACCCAGGTGAGCGCCACATTCTCCTCCCTAACCTCTGGGACGTTGAACATACACAGGAAATGTCTGCTTGTTGTGTTCCTGTTATGGGGGAATTACAATACATATTTACTATTCCGATTCCAATTTAATGTTTCTCTGCACCTGCTTTTTCTTTTTATTACAGATCTGATCTGTAATAGGAAGTAGAATGTAGTATAACTGCTCATAGGTCACCATTGTAGAAGCCCTCTGAATTATTTTGAGAACCTAGACTCCGAGAACCCAGACCTCTTTTGAGAACCCAGACCCATGTTCTGCAGTTACAACATAAATTAATTCTCATGTTTCTCTTGTATTGTTTTCTGTCCAGTTTCCTCTGCCATGATCTCAGGCCCGCCCAAGAAGCGCCACCGCGGTTGGCACCCCAACCCCCTGGTGCCAGTCCCCCCTACAGCCATCCCTGTGCCCGCCATCCGACCCATCGTCTGCTCCCCAGGTCTGGCACAGCTTTTGATAACGTTTCATTGTTTATTTACATAGGGACACATTCATGTACAACACTGAAAAGGCAACAGTTAGATGAATTGCACCATCACACCACAGCGTATGCTAACGTCCAGAGCGTGTCCTGAATAGATACAGCCTTAGTAGTCTTTGTTTCATGAGGAATTCTTTGAAATGTCATGCACCACCTACACTCTTAGGAAAAAAAGGTGATATCGTGAACCTAAAAGTGTTCTTCGGCTGTTCCCATAGTTTGAAGAACCCTTTTTGTTCCAGGTAAAAAACCCTTTGGGTTCAACGTAGAACCCTTTTGATAAATGTTTTTTCTTCTAAGAGTGTACTGTAGCCCCAGCCATTGTGAAAACGTGTGTGTGTGTGTGTGTGAGAGTGAGTGAGTGAGTGAGTGAGTGAGTGAGTGAGTGAGTGAGTGAGTGAGTGAGTGAGTGAGTGAGTGAGTGAGTGAGTGAGAGAGAGAGATCTGATGTTGTTTACCACATTGACCTTGCTTTTCGGGAGAAGGAAGGACAAAAGGTCCATGAAATTCTCTGTGGCCAGGGGTGATTCATTCAGCATCTCCATGGAGATAGGGTCAGACAGGTTAGTGCAGATCTGAGCAGAAGCCGAAAGAGTGGGTACAAATGATCTTTAAGAATTAGAAAGGTCCTGATTTGCAGGATCTGCATTAATATGCAGCTGTATTGTAATCGCAGTATTAACATGGTGTGTCTATTTCTGAACAGGCGCTGTGCTGGCCATGCCCACTCCTCAGCTGCCTGTAGCAGGTGTCCTTCAGCCCCAACCCGTCACTGCTGGAGAGACTGTCATCGTCCCTGACAACCTGCTCAACACCTCAGGAGTCCGTCCTGTTATCCTCATCGGTAAATCCTCCTCTTAAAACTGTAATCTCAATTTAAAAAGACACTTGTACTGTACCAGGATGTGATTTAGAGAAAAGAAAGAAAGACACACTCTATATAACTCCCAATTATTGAATGAAGCAACATTTCAGGACACAGTGTCTTCCTCAGGGTATATGATTGACTGACTGATTCTGGTGTTTGGTTTGCAGGGCACGGCACATTACCATACTTCTATGGGAATGTGGGGGACATTGTGGTGAGCCCCCTGCTGGTGAGCTGCTATAAGGGCAACCAGTTGACTGAGAAGACACTGGCCAGCCTGGGACTGACTGGCAGCCAACTACTCAGTGTGGAGACCATGATCCTCCTCACCCTGCAGTACCTTGCACGACTAGGTAAAGGCCTCAAAAGACTCATGCACACACACACACACACACACACACACACACACACACACACACACACACACACACCCTGTTACATATGAAAGGCTTATTTAAAGTGTTTAATTAGACAATGAGGCTAATAGTTGGGAGAATGGGCTAAGCCAAAGCCTGGTTGTTTTAAAGTTTGGTAACACTGATGAGGTAGTTTGGTAACACTGATGAGGTAGGTTGCTAACACTGATGAGGTAGGTTGCTAACACTGATGAGGTAGTTTGGTAACACTGATGAGGTAGTTTGGTAACACTGATGAGGTAGTTTGCTAACACTGATGAGGTAGTTTGCTAACACTGATGAGGTAGGTTGCTAACACTGATGAGGTAGTTTGGTAACACTGATGAGGTAGTTTGGTAACACTGATGAGGTAGTTTGGTAACACTGATGAGGTAGTTGGATCCCGCTCCCCCATTGTAACTCAAAGTGCTCCTTCAACGGCTGCTGCTGCACTTACTGTCACTAATGCACGTTAGTGGCTCCAAATAGCTAGCATGACCTTGAGTTGCTAAGAGCTGTAATATACTATGCTTCTCAGAGTCATGACTGAAGAAGGACATGGATAATATGTTTTTTCTGTCCATCGGCAGGACAGAACGGCAGAGTCCAGAAAAGTCAGGGGGGTGGTGTACAGTATGTCTCTTTATTAACAACAGCTGGTGTGCAATTTCTAATATTAAGGAAGGCTCTGGGTTCTGCCTCATAAGCTGTAGACCATACTATTTACTATCTGTATTTTTCGTAGCTTTCTATTTACCAGCACAAACTGATTCTGGCACTAAAGCCGCACTCAATGAGCTGTATAGGGCCATAAGAAAATAAGAAAAGGCTCATCCAGAGGCGGAGCTCCCAGCGGCCGGTGATTTTAATGCGGGAAAACTGAATTCCCTTTTTCCTCATTTCTACCAGAATGTCACCTGTGCAACTAGAGGGATAAAAATGGTAGATCACCTTTAATCCACATACAGAGATGAATACAAAGCTCTACCCCGCCCTCCATTTGGCAAATCGGACAATAACTCTATCCTTCTGATTCCTGCTTGCAAGCAAGAACTCAAACAGGAAGTACCAGTGACGTGCTCAATACGGAAAGTGGCCCGATGAAGCGGATGCTAAGCTACAGGACTGTTTCGCTAGCACAGACTGGAATATGTTCCAGGATTCATCCGATGGCACCGGCTTCATTAATAAATGCATCTACGACATTGTCCCCACAATGGCCATACGTACATATCCCAACCAGAAGCCATGGATTACAGGCAACATCCACACTGAGCTAAAGGTTAGAGCTGCTGCTTTCAAGGAGCAGGACACTAATCCAGACACTTATGAGATATCCCGCTACGCCCTCCAACAAAACAGGCACAGTGTCATTACAGGACTAAGATCGAATCCTACTGCACTGGCTCTGACGCTCGTCGGATGTGTCAGGGCTTGTAAACTATCACGGATTACAAAGGAAAATCCAGCCAAGAGCTGGACGAGCTAATTAACTTCTATTCTCGATTCGAGGCTAGCAACACTTAACCATGTGTGAGAGCACCAGCTGTTCCGGACAATTATATGATCACGCTCCCCATAGCCAATGTGAGTAAGACCTTTAAACAGGTTAACATTCACAAGGCTGCAGGCCCAGATGGGTTAGCAGGAAGCATACTCAGAGCATGCGCTGACCAGCTGGCAAGTGTCTTCACTGACATTTTCAACCTTTCCCTGACCCATTCTGTAATACCTACATGTTTCAAGCTAACCACCATAGTCCTCCAAGTACGCCAAGGTAACCTGACTACAGCCCCGTAGCACTCACATTTGTAGCCATGAAATGCTTTGAAATTATGGTCATGGCTCACATCAACACCATCATTCCAGAAACCCTGGACCCACTCTACTTCCCGCACCGCCCCAACAGATCTACAGATGATGCAATCTCTATTGCACTCCACAATGCCTTCTCCCACCTGGACAAAAGGAACCCCTACGTGAGAATAACATTCATTGACTACAGCTCAGCGTTCAACACCATAGTGCCCTCTAAGCTAAGGACCCTGGAACTGAACACCTCCCTCTGCAACTGGGTCCTGGACTTCCTGATGGTCCACCCCCAGGTGGTAAAGGGTAGGCAACAAGATATCTGCTACGCTGACCCTCAAGAAGGGGGCCGAGTTCGTGGCCAAGCACGACTCCAACACCATCATCAAGTTTACCTACGACACAACGGTGGTAGGCCTGATTACCGACGATGATGAGACAGACATAGGGAGGAGGCCAGGATAACAACCTCTCCCGCAATGTTGGCAAGACAAAGGAGCTTTTCGTGGACTACAGGAAACGGTGGGCCGCACACGCCCCCATTCACATCGGCGGGGCTGTAGTAAAGCGGGTCGAGAACTTCAAGTTCCTCAGTGTCCACATCACTAAGGACCTATCATGGTAAAAAAAAAAATCCATAAAACAGTCATGAAGAGGGCACGACAACACCTCTTCCCCCTCAGGAGGTTGAAAAGGTTTAGCATTGGCCCTCAGATCCTCAAAAAGTTCTACAGCTGCACCATTGAGAGCATCTTGACTGGCTGCATCTTGACTGGTATGGCAACCTCTCGGCATCTGACCGCAAGTTCACACAGAGGGTAGTGTGTACGGCCCAGTACATCCCTGGGGCCAAACTCCCTGCCATCCAGGACCTCTATACCAGGTGGTGTCAGAATGAAGGCCCTAAAAATTGTCAAAGACTCCAGCCACCCAAGTCATAGACTGTTCTTTCTGCTCCCGCACGGCAAGTGGTACCAGAGTGCAAAGACTGTGACCAAAAGGCTCCTTAACAGCTTCTACCCCCAAGCTATATAAGACTGCTGAACAGTTAATCAAATGGCCACCCGGACTATTTACATTGACCCCCCTTTGTTATTTATTTCTTTATCTTAATTGTTTTGCACTGACTCCCTTGCACTGGCTCTATGCACACTCACTAGACTCTACCCACACACTCACACATACTACACTGACACTCCAACACACACACACACACAAACACAAAACACACACACACACATGCACATGCATATTGACACCACACCACACACTGATTGCCAAGTCACTTTTACCCTTACCCACAGGCACATACAGTACTGTATTACCTCAATTACCTCATACCCAAACACATTGACTCAATACTGGTACTCCTTGTATATATCCCTGTTATTGTTTTTATTGTGTTACTATTGTATTTCCTTTTTTATTTAGCAAATATTTGTCTTAATTTTTAACTCTGCACTGTTGAGAATGGGCTCTGCACTGTTGAGAAATGAGATTTGATTGTCTTGTTCACATTATAAAAACATAAGAGCATCACCCCCCGCGAAACACAGCAAGTAGACATGGGAAACTGTATTCCTTTCCTCACTTCACCTCTCCACTCCTTCCCTCCCCACTCCAGGTTCGGAGCAGATCCCTCTGAGGGAGGAGTTTGAGCAGATCGTGCTGAAGGCCATGTTAGTTTGTCCTGGAGGTCCCTCCATCTCTCCGGCCCAGCTGCCCTGGCTGGCCCGCCTGGAGGCCAGTGTCTCTGGGGGCAGTGTCCAGGTCCTGGTCACCTACAACTCCCTGGGAGAAGGCATCTCTGAGTCCCTGCGCTCGCTTTGTGACGGTCCGCCCTACCAGCAGTGCCTGCCCACCTACGTGGTTATTGTGTGCACCTCCAAGATGAGCGGCAACGAGTTCTGTGTGCTCGCGCTGGGTGAGTGTTCCTCCATACAGCCTGATACTTAGTTGTGGCATGTCTGTATTTTTAGAGCATACTAAAGGAAGTAATTACAGTAGGTGAGCCTTGCCTGAGACCGTAAGACTTGCGTAAGCTCCCAGAGCTAATGCCTAGGCTTTAGCTCTTCGGGCTAGCACAGTCTTACGGCGCAAAGGAGACTCGGGCTCGTTCATACTTGTCTGTATGGGTCTTACAGGGAAGTACCAGGCACGAGCGCTAGCCGAGGGAATGCTCACCACCAATGAGTTCCTGAAGGAGATCAGCTACGAGCTCATAACAGGGAAAGTCAGTGTCCTGGCGTCACACTTCAAAACCACCTCACTCGGTGAGTATACTAGATGCCTTGGGACACGACATCAATGGGAAACACTCAAAGGTCATTTCTAAGGAGTAATGATTTAGGTAGCCCAATGAATGAATGAATCAATCAAACAAACATGACCTGTGTTACAAAGACATCAAGGACAATGGCACATATTTACCTTCCTAAATGCCGACTGGGCCATTCCAGCTAGGCAGTCACAGGACTGAAACGAGAGACTGTACCACAAACAGACAGACGTCAATATTTTATGAGTAGATTTTGTTTCTGTAGCTGCTGTGTGTGTGTGTGTGTGTGTGTGTGTGTGTGTGCGTGTGCGTGTGTGCTCGCGCACATGTGTCTGAGTGTCTCTGTCTCTGACTGGTGGTGGCCTGCTATGTTGTTGTTTCCAGGGGACAACCTGGACAAGCAGCTGGTGCGTATCCAGCGACGACGGAAGGGCCAGGTCATCCAGCCCTTCCAGGGCGACGTCACTGACCACATCCACTCCCAGGATGCAGCCACCATGGTGCCACCCTCTGAGTCAGGTGAGGCACGGCCTCTGCCTGGCCCCTCTTCTGACCCTTCCTCCTCTTTCTGCCGGAGACTCTGACGCTGTGAAGCTTCTGGATGGATAGATATGATAATAAGCTACAGTATATACTATATACTTGGCTCTAAGTTTCCAGTATGATGACATGTGCCCCCCCCCTCCCCCCCTCCAGAGCTGCTGAGTGAGATGTTTCAGATCCACCCTCCGCAGCTCAATGTAGCCAGGAGCCTGCTCTCCCAGGTGTGCTCCATAGCAGACTCAGGCAGTCAGAGTCTGGACCTGGGACGCTTTTGCAAGGTGGACTTCCTGGTTCTGGTTCCTCCGTCCCACATCCTGGTGAACCAGACTGCTCAACGCATCCGACAATCAGGTACTCATGATTAGGATCGAAAGGCAGCACTAGGCAATATTACAATGGGTGAATAAAAATAATTTGTAGTTGGTTGTCTACAAGAGGTCAAGACTATCTCTACCTGTTTTTTTTTTTTTACAAGGTTTCTTAGTTACGTGCGTTGGACTTTTTGTCATCTCTTTCTGCCCGTCTCTAAAAGGAGTGTTAGTAGACCTGGGTATAGAGGATGCGTCCTCAGCCCACCAGAGGTCCGACAAGTATGTGGTGCGTCTAGATGGAGACGTCCACGGCAAGATGGAGGCCTTCATGAGGAAGGTCAAACAGAACCCCTACACCCTGTTTGTCCTCATCCACGACAACTCCCACGTGGACCTGACCAGGTAACACACACACACACGCATGTCGAACACATACACACATTTGAGTATTGAAATTGTGCCGCTGACACTTGGTTCGGACAGATGTAGTACCGTAATTTCCGGACTATTAAGCGCACCTGAATATAAGCCGCACCCACTGAATTTTAAAAAAAATATTATTTTGAACATAAATAAGCCGCATATGTCTATAAGCCGCAGGTGCCTACCCGTACATTGAAACAAATGAACTTTACACAGGCTTTAACGAAACACGGCTTGTAACAAAAATAAATAGGCTTTAACGAAACATGGCTTGTAACAAAAATAAATTGGCTTTAACGAAACACGGCTTGTAACAAAAATAAATAGGCTTTAACGAAGCACGGCTTGTAACAAAAATAAATAGGCTTTAACGAAACACGGCTTGTAACAACAACAACAAAAAATTGCAGTAAACAGTAGCCTACCAAGAAAGTCATTGGTCACCATCTTCCTCCTCCTGTGCACTGAAACCATCTCCTTCGGTGTCGGAGTTGAATAGCCTCAGAATTGCTTCATCCGATATTGGATCGTTTTCATTGTCGCTCTCGTCACTTTCATCCGGAGGCAAATCCCCCGCTGAGCCCTCTTCAACACGCAGCAGTCCAGCCTTTCGAAACCTGTTGATGATAGTGGATTTTTTGACAATGCTCCACGCTGTCAGGACCCACTGGCAGACTTGACCATAAGTTGCTCTTCGCATGCGGCCCGTTTTAGTGAAGGATTTCTCCCCACTTGTCATCCAAGCCTCCCGCTGAACACGGAGCGCCACCTTAAATGCACGATTTACACTAATGTCGAGTGGCTGCAAATACTTTGTTGTGCCCCCAGGAATCAGGGTGACAAAATGACTA
Organism: Salmo trutta; assembly: GCF_901001165.1. Taxonomy (NCBI): domain Eukaryota; kingdom Metazoa; phylum Chordata; class Actinopteri; order Salmoniformes; family Salmonidae; genus Salmo; species Salmo trutta. The sequence goes on along the minus strand of NC_042987.1, from coordinate 12,480,928 downwards.
CCGTAATCAGAATGATGGGAAGTTTGAGAGCGCTCGATTTAATCTAAACAGTAAACAAAAAAGTGGTTTGACCTTCACCCGTTCGGCAATTTCATTGGTCTAATGAAAGCTTCATGCCGCCAAAAAACTGAGCACGTCACAGACAGGTTTTTTTTTTTTATTAAAAAATAATTGAAAGCGGGAAAAATCCATATATTAGCTGCGTCATTGTTTAAGCCGTGAGGTTCAAAGCCTGGGAAAAAAGTAGCGGCTTATAGTCCGGAAATTATGGTAACTGAAAACATTGGTTAGAAGGTCTGTCCTCGGCTGCACAGTGTACTGAATAAGAACAGAACAGCCCAAGCCAAGACAGAGAAGAGCAGAGGCTTCTTTTTAGTCATACATATAGAACAGGGCAGAACTAGTTTCCCCAAAGGAAACCTCTTTTTTGTTTCTTCTCTCTGTGTAGTGCCCTGTCTGGTTCGGTGTGCCACGGGGAGCTTCAGGGTCTAGCTGACAGGGTGGTAAACTGCCAGGAGGTTCTGGAGGCTATGAATCTGCTGGTGCTGCAGGTCAGCTGCTTCCCATTCACCCTGCAGACACGACAGTCCCGCATCAGCGTCCACAATGAGGTGCACTGGCCAGCCAACACTGACAGCTTGGTGAGTGGTCCTGCGCCGTGGTTCATTTCTGCCACCTGGTGGCAGCTATATGGAATTACATGTACATTATTTCAGTAATTCTAACAGACACTTATCAATAGCAATTTACAATCAGTCAGTCAGTCAGTGCACTCAACTAAGGAAGCAAAACAACCACATATAACAATCACCTTCTAATTGACCTCTGTGTGAGAGCCACCATTCTGTACAACCCAGTAGGAGCAGTCCTCAATAGAAATGAATGGAATTCTACAGTATTTCAATTAAATGTTTCAAGGACAAAATTACACCTGTTTAATTATTTGTTGTTGTAGTGGGGACAGTAACATTAGCAATCTTTCAAAATGATGCTTTAAGGAAAATGTTTTTATATATTTTTTCATTTTTTTATTTGTATGTTTAGCTCACATAATCATTTAAAAGTATGCATTAAGGTGTCTGTAATATAATAAACATGGAAAAAACAGATGTAGACATGAATAAATGCATTTCTATAGCTTTTTTACAATTTTGGAGGAGTGCCAAGATGGAGGCACGTTGGCTTCAACACAGCTCCCCCCTAATGGTGTCTAGTGTATATATAAATTATTGGTCAGACAAGTAGATGTAACTAATAGACAGAGAGATGAGTCAATTTGCTCAGACAGCAGCTGATGTTCCTGTGTTTGACCCATAGGGGGAGCTGTCTCCTAAGGAGCTGGTGTACTTTGGCCTGAGGGACTACAGCAGCTCTCTGCAGTGGGGGGTGGCCAGTCCCATCCTGCGCTGTGACGACGCCTTCGAGAAGATGATCAACACACTGCTGGAGAGGTCAGTCAGTCACTCGGGGTCCGGGTTTAGGGGTCATAAAATCTCTAAGGGTGTTTTAACATATGGTCCTCTTCAGTGGAGGCTGGTTGGAGGAGCTAGTTGAGGACGGGCTCATTGTAATGGCTGGAATGGAACAATGGAACGGAGTCAATGGTTTCCGTATGTTTTATGTGTTTGATACCATCCATTCCAGCCATTACAATGAGCCTGTCCTCCTATAGCCCCTCCCACCAGCCTCCACTGGTCCTCTTTAAAAGAACCGATCTCAGTCCTCTTTAAAGTGAACTCTGGGGTAAAAAAAAAGCGAAAGAACTCAGTTCTCTTTGTATTCACACTGCCCTTGCCTTTGAATGAGGGCACCCGGACATTTTGCCTGTTCACCTATTTTGTGGTCCGAGTCCCCTTTGCATTCACATTGCTATGTTTAGAAAGGAACAAAGATCTTTTTCAAACATTCACTCAATGCACTTTTTTTCCGTGAACCTGCACATCATCATCTTCTCTCTTTCGTGACACCGATGTCAGGGGTTATGGCAGAGGAAACATTGTTCCAATAGTCTAGTGTGTGGTGCGGGAATAATGACAAGGGAACCTGGGGAGCATTGTGTTCACATTGCCTTCAAAAAGGGAACCAGACTGCGAACCTAAATCGAGATGGTCTCAGTTCGGTTTGCTTCAGGGGCTCTTTGTTTTATTATTATATATATGTTTTGTAATTTATACCCCTTTTTTTACTTCCCAATTTGGTGATTATGATCTTGTCTCATCGCTGCAACTCCCCAACGGGCTCGGGAGAGGCGAAGGTGGAGTCATGCGTCCTCCGAAACATGACCCGCCTGGCACCTCGGATGTTGGGCACCTCTGGGAGCCTCAGGGCCTCTCCTTCCTCTTCCACATTCTCCTGAAATTGTGGGGGCACGGTCGGCAGAGATAACTGCCCTGGTGGGGTCTTTCGCGTCTCCTCATTATGTGTCCTGCCCACACCAATGCAGAGGATATTTTCACTGCTGACTCCGCCTTACCATTACTCTGACTGTGGGAGGGTGAGGAGGTCACATGATGGAAATCCTAGGTTTTTGCAAGCAAAGAAGAGTCTTGACTCGTGAACTGTGGCCCATTATCTGTAACTACACCACTGTCAGGTATGCCATATCTGCTAAACTTCTGCTTAGAACAGTCAATGATGCAAGCGGCTATTGCGTCAATCACTTTCTCCACCTCCCAGAAATCGGAATAGTAGTCCACTATAATCAGAAAAGGAACGAGAACAGATCCATTCCCACTTTCGACCAAGGACGTGCTGGTACGTCATGTTGGTGCAGCGCTTCCTTTTGCCGCTTCGGTAGATTAGCATTACATGTGCTGCACACAGCCACAACATGTTACATTTCTTGGGTCATGTTGGGCCAGAATACTGAGTCTCTGGCCTTCCTGAAACTGGCTTCGACCCCTGAGTGCCCTGCATGGATACGAGAGAGAATCATCGGGCGTAGAGTTTCTGGCACTACCACCTCTTCCTGCATTGTGAGTTCGTCTCTGTATGTCCAGTAGTCCCTCACCAGGATGGGCGTACTCTTTCTTGTGTCCGGCCAGCCTCTTAGGATCTTCCCGTGTGTCACGTGTGCTCCTTCTCCGGCCTCTAGGTCACCAGGCTGCTCGTTAGGGCGCACACCTGTCACCAGCGTTATGCGCATATTGACACTCACCTGGACTCCATCACCTCCTTGACTACCTGCCCTATTTATGTCACTCCCTTTGGTTCCTTCCCCAGTCGTTATTGTTTCTGTTTCATGTCGGTGCGCTGTTTGTGTTTTGTGTTCATTGTTTCTTTTATTTATTTAAACATTCACTCCCTGAACTTGCTTCCCGACTCCCAGCGCACATCGTTACACCGTGTCTGCGGGGCGATGTTTTGATCAGTAGCATGGTTCTGGTCTCCGATTGGAGGCGTGGGTTCAAATCTCACTTCTGACACCATGTTATTATGTGTATGTGAATTACTCACTTCGGAGAGTTTGGTAAACTGCAAGCATAATCCTTTCCTCAGGTATTACAAGTTACAGGTCTGTTTATATATCCTAGATGGGTGCCCCACTAGCACCACCTTGGGTTGGCATTATGCCCATTATCTTAACACTGCCAAACCGAGCTTCTTAACCCCCCTTCGCTTAACCCGGAAGCCAGCTGCACCAATGTGTAGGAGGAAGCACCGCTTAACTGACGACGGAAGTCAGCCTGCAGGCGCCGGTCCACAAGGAGTCGCTAGAGCGCGATGAGCCAAGTAAAGCCCCCGGCCAAACCCTCCCCTAACCCGGAAACGCTGAGCCAATTGTACGCCGCCCTATGGTTCTCCCAGTCACAGCCGGTAGTGACGCCGCAACACTGCAATGCAGTGCCTTAGACCGCTGCACCACTCGGGAGGCCTCTCTGGGGGCTCTTTTGAAGGGTCTGAGTTCCTTTAGAGTGTTCACGCTGTACAAAAAAGTTAAGTGAACCATGCGTTCACAAGAATTGTCTGAAAGGGACCAAGTGTGAGAACCCCATAAGGAGGTTTAGGGACAAGTTTAAAGCTGATAGGCAGTGCCTCTCTTCCTCGCTCTCACACACACACTCTCTGTCATAAAAGTCAAACATATACATACACACATCTTTCATTTTTATTTTATTTCTTACATGTCAACTATTTTTTTAAGTTTAAGTTCAAGATCATCAGAAAGCCCATGCTTCACCCCCAAAAAGCTTAACCAGTTGACCTGGACACCAAACCTGCCTTGACACAACTAACACCACCACCTCTCCTCTCCTGGTTGCAGACACCCCCACCTGCACAGCATGGTGATCAGGAGCTACCTGTTGATCCAGCAGTACACTGAAGCCATGATGTCTCTGACCTCCTCACCTTCACTACGGGATCACATCACCCCGGAGACCCTGGCCATGGTGGAGGATCTGATCAGTGCCCCGGGCCGGGAGGGGACCAAGGGCCGGGGCCACATGCTGCTGGTCCGGGTGCCCTCTCTGCAGCTGGCCATGCTGGCCCGGGAGCGCCTGGAGGACGTCAGGGACAAGCTGGGTCTTCAATTCTGCTTCGCTGTGCTGCTGGGAAGCCCTGCCGCCGAGCTCAGCCTTCCACGGCACTTCGCTAACCGACTCAAGGTGAGATGTGAGGTCAGGAGGGAGGGCAGGGTGGCCAATTTGGATTAGCCTATTCTTACATCTTAAAGGCCCAGTGCAGTCAAAAATGCGATATCCAGTGTTTTATATTTATTTCCACACTATGAGGTTGGAATAATACTGTGAAATTGTGAAAATTATGATAATGTCCTTTTAGTGAAAGAGCTGTTTGAATAGACCGCCTGAAATTTCAGCCAGTTTTGGTGGGTTGGAGTTTTAGCCTGCCTGGTGACATCAGTTAGTTAATAGCACAATAAGAAAGAAAATTCCAAACCTCTCTGCCAATAACAGCTAGTTTTCAGTTTTCCCCTCCCCACTCCAAGACAGTCCTAGCAAAATTCTTGTTTGAGAAATTGCTCTTTCCTAAGAAGCTATATATAATTTTTTGGGGACCATTTTATTTGAAAACAATCACAATTTAACAAGTACTTAATTGTTACCCAGAAATGATTTGATATTGAGATGACCTTGAACACCACCTCTCTCTATGAAATAAGTGATTTGATGAAGATGTCTTTAAAAAATGTCATCATATCAAGGGCCCATCCACTTTCATCAGACTGAGACATAATAACTTGGTTTTAATTAGGCTCCGAAACATTTCTAATTGTGTGTTGTGTTGTTTCTGCAGGCCTGGCGGGGCTGTGAAATTGAAGACTGGGTCCCTCACACCTATGAGGATCTGGAGGGTCTTCCCTGCATTGTCATCCTCACTGGAAAAGACCCTCTAGGAGAAACCTTTCCAAGGTAGTACTGACATGACAGCATCTACATCTACCTAGCCATAGAAGGTGCATCCTCTATTGGATTGACTTTGTAGAATTGATTCAAATCCCCCACCTCACCTTTATACTGGATCTTTCCCCCTTAGGTCCCTGAAGTACTGTGACCTGCGTCTGATCGACTCCAGCTACCTGACGCGTACGGCCCTGGAGCAGGAGGTGGGTCTGGCCTGCTCTTACGTGTCCCTGAGGGTGGTAAAGGAGCCCTGCAGGTCCATGGCCCCCAAGGACCCAGAGACAGACAAGACCAGTGGCCCTCAGGACCCAGACCTAGAGCTGCACATGGACCTGGAGAGGCCCCAGAGCACCGGCAGCGCTGCTACCAGAGGCCCCGGTAGGTCGCTGGACAAAAGAGACACCTCATGTTTAGGAAATGGGGACAAGATGATTGTTTTAAGGGTTTAGGATACTGTGTAGTGATGGTGTTACACTTGTGTTTATGAAATCATTTTGAAATACTGTTCTTTGAGTCTGAACTCTCTCTCTCACCGTCCCTTGCCTCTCCCTTCCCCAGGCTCTCTGGCAGAGAACAGGGTCAGCTCCTCTGACATCCCTGACTCCTCCCAGAAGCCCTCCACCTCCTCCTGCCCCCCCGGAGGCAAGGCGGGCAGCATCATGATGGAAGACGGGATGGGCACGACCTCATCATCCCCCCGCCGGGTCAAACAGGAGTGTGACTCGCTGGGCAGTGCCACCTCCCGCCCTTCCAACGCCCCTCCGTCCTTCTGCTCCTCCTCCTCCTCTTCCTCCTCCTCCCCCTCCTCCTCTTCGACCCAGCACCCCAGCCAGTCTACGCAATGCGGCCGGGGCAGCAAGTCGCCTCGGGTCTCTCCCCGGACCGTCATCCTGTCGCGCGCGGCCTACAACCTCCTGGCTGGAGAATCAGGGAGCCAGCTGAGCTCCTTCTCCCTGCTGCCTCACGCCGATGTGGGCTGGAGCAGCCCGCTGAGGCCCCTCTTCACCCCTAACTTACAAGGGTCAGAGCAGAGCCTCTTCTACAGACAGTGGACCGTAGCCAGGCAACATCATGCCGACCACGAGGCCCCCCCAGGGCCACACCCACGACGCCTGCTGCTCAGCGGGCCCCCACAGGTTAGAGACCATACAGATATTAATATTTCACCTCTTGTCTATATCAATGACAGCTTCTCTCCTGTACAAGTCATGCATCGTATTCTAGAGCTGCATGCTGATATTCATTTTCCTCACTTATCCCTCTTCAAGCAAGAGAATATCGACCTTGTTGTATGGAGTCCCAAGAGGCGATTGTGTATAATGACGGTATTCGAATGGATACCGCAGATTGAGTGGCAATGGCTGCATGCAATGAGTGTCAGAGGTAAAAACCAGATAGGTTGTAATCGGTTGAACAACTGTTTTGTCTCTCTGATAGGTGGGGAAGACGGGTGCCTACCTGCAGTTTCTACGCATCCTGTTCCGTATGTTGATTAGACTGCTTGAGGTGGATGTGTATGATGAAGAGGAGCTGGAGGAAGGTGAGGAGAGCAGGATCCCCTAGTTAATATTTTCTTTATCTGTCCGTTCCTCTCTCTCTCTCTCTCTCTCGTCCTCTTTCTCTCTAATTTTCTCTCATACTGTCTTAGTCTAGAAACTGAGGCTGATGTCAATGTATGTTGTATGGTTCTCTTCTAGCGATGACGGATTTGTCCGAGGCCACACCCCCAGCCAGCACCCAGTGGCCAGACATTGAGGAGATCCGCAAACTGCCCTTCGACCTCTTCCCCAGAGACCCTAAGTTCAGGAGGGCCAGCGCTGTTTACACTGACAAGATGCCAAAGGGCTTGAAAGGTCAGCAGAAATAAACTCTTATTCCCATCCCTGTCATTGTAGGAGGAAGCTGCCCTTGTTCCACTGATTCAGGGTCAGATATTGCTGCGCCTTCTACCTCGACTTCCACCTCAAGCATCGCTGTCTATGTACATTGTGTATGCAGCTTTGTCCCATAGCATGTGGGTGTAACTGTAATGTTTGTCCATGCAGATCCTAAACTGGAAGGAGAGAGCAAAATGCCTGCGAAGAGGGAAACGGTGTCGATGCGGCTGAGTATGTTCGCAGCCCACAATGCATTTCACCATTGTGATCAGTGTCACCAGTACTGTGAAGCCAGCCCAGCCACACAGGTGAGTGCACAGGGAGGGAACCAGCCACGTACAGTATTTAGATATGAATAAATGGCTCTGGGAAGGAAAGGGTAGCTCGTTTGTCATTGTGAAGAGATAATTTGTCTCAATGGAGAACTTTATTTATTGGCTTAACTAACAGATCACCTGCTGCGTTGTTGGGTCTCAAGCCCCTTTCTCCCCCCTTTCTAAACCTACCGAAAAACGACCGTCCAACTTGTAGAACGACTGGTGCGCTGAGCGGTTCAGCCTTTTGTGCTGAGACGTGTGCTGACTGGTGCAGCTCTGTCTGTACTGGAAGCGTACATGTGTGTAATAATGTGTGTTATGCGTGCGTAATGTGTGCGCAACAATGTGTGTGGTTGTGTTTGCGTTCAGCTGTCGGAGTGCACCTTCCACGCCTTCACGTTCTGCTCGTCCATGCTGGGAGAGGAGGTGCAGCTTCACTTCATCATCCCCAAGGCCAAGGAGCAGCACTTTGTCTTCAGCCAGCAGGGCAGTCACCTGGAGAGCATGAGGCTGCCCCTCATCTCTGCTAAGGTAAAGGGGGATGGGGGAAATCAGTGGGGATTGGGGAAAACCTTGAGACTGCCCTCGAGTTCTTAGAATGTTGCGCCCAAGATGAATATTATTAGTGACAAGGAATGTTCTCATCCTTCAGCTTCTGTAATCAGTATGGCGTTAAATGTGCTTAAATGAAATAGTGCCATAAGCAATACATAAGCAACACAGGCACACACATCATCATGTTACAAGGAGTTGCCACATTTCACACACAGCGCGAACTATGCACCTATGTGTCTCTCGTTCGCTCACTTTAGTTGTTTGATGCTACTGCGGCCCTGGGCCCTAGCCTAGTGGAACCAGCCTGAACTCGCCATAGCTCAGCGGTCAGTCTGCTTGATCAGGCTACCTGCCCCATAGCCAGCTGCACTATGCGTCTTTAACTACAGCTCTCCTCCCATCCCAGGACCTCAGTCTGTTGAAAAGTCCCATCTTCACCCCGACCACGGGGCGCCAGGAGCACGGCCTTCTCAACATCTTCCACGCCATGGAGGGCACCGCCCACCTCCACATCCTGGTGGTCAAGCAGTACGAGATGCACCACTACAGGAAATACTGGCCCAACCACATCCTGCTGGTGCTTCCCGCCATGTTCAACAGTGCAGGAGTTGGTGAGTGTTTGGGCCCCTGGGTAAAGTTTCCCCTAGGTACATATCTATGATCAGCTTCACCTCCATCAATCCTAACTGTAACCATTAGTGGGGAAAATATGAAACTGACCCAAAATCAGCATCTAGGGGAAACTATGCCCTACTCAGAGGGTCTGGAAATCAGTCATTTAGATAGGTTAACTCATTTGAATGGTTAATTACCCTCAACCCTGCTTGGAGAGTTGCAGTTTTTGTCCCAGCATAGAGCTCAGTAAGGTGTTTCCCTGCTGAGCGGTAGCATTGAGGACCATAGTCATTTGTGATAAAACACTCAACAGAGAAACCATAGAGTTGTCCTGCGATGTATAAACTATATTTAGGCATTTGTTTATTTATACACTAATGTATTTTACATTCTTAGTTTGCCCAGTAGCGTATCTCTCTCTGATAATAATTATGCATCTACAGCAGTCTGTGTGAAATTCAAGAGATATACTGTGTCTATATTGCCATCTGTTGAGTAAAGCATGTTTGGACACATAACTTTAGTAGGTACTTGAGATGTGAATATGGCAGGAACCAAAAGGGAAGGGCCTGGCCAATGAGAACACCGGCAGGCCAGTAGTCTGATATATGGATCCACCATTTAGGTGTGTAGTCTTTATGGATGGACCAATAGCGTTGCAGTACTACAAGCACATGCCAGGTGCAGTAATAGGGGCATTGGGTAAAGGCTGAAAGGACAGGACAATTTCGCAGGTGAGAGAACCAACAAAGTAATAATTGGAATTCAGGTCAAAGTTCAGACTGCCATGTGAGTTGGAGCTTTAGAGTCGGAGGTGAAACTCTGTGGTAGAGTTCTTGGGTCGGTGGTTGGCTAATGTTTTTCTACTGTGACCATACAAGCTGTGACTATGGCCCAACATAAAGCTGTTGGAATTCACCTTGGTCATAACTAGACCCCAGACATTTTCCTGGTCGGGTCATGTGGCCAGGCAAATAAATGAAATATCAGTGGGTCTCCACCAGCATAGGTACTCTATCATTATGGTTATTATGGGGCGGCATCCCATTAGGGAACTTGTGTGTCCCAAATGGCACCCTATTCTCTGTACAGTGCACTACTTTAGTCCAGAGCAATGACTGTCTGGGATGCAACCACTGTCAGTAACATAGCAGTAACATTACTGTTGTATCTGTCCCAGGGGCGGCTCGGTTCATGATCAAGGAGCTGTCCTACCACAATCTGGAGCTGGAGAGGAACCGTCTGGAGGAGCAGGGGGTCAAGAGGCAGGACGTCTGGCCCTTTATAGTCATGATGGATGACTCCTGCGTGCTCTGGAACGCACACCAACCCCAGGACAGCAGCAGGTATGGGTTACAACAGACCCAGCAAACCAAAATAGGTTCTGTGAACATTCCCAGAGCATTTATTAGGTTGCTCCAAAAGTTCTAATAACCCCAAAATTGTCCAGTTGTGCTGATTAATATATAATGTTTGTATAAAACATTCACAAGAACGTTCCCAGAACATATATTTTTTAAATATATATATTTCAATGTTTTTGGGATGTTATCAACCTAATGTAAGATAAAACCCTAACTAGAACTTAATGGGAACGTTAGCTAATGTCCTGGGAATGTTCCCGGTTTGCTGGGGGAAACTGGCACGCGCAGACACACACGCGCAATCACACAAAAACCGGAATATATCTGGACTCCTCTATCAATAACAAGACTAATATCTGTCTCCCCCGCTCTTCCCTGTCTCCCTCAGTGATATGGCAGACACCGGGCCCAGTCTGACCAACGTGTCTTTAAAGACCGTGCTGCAGCACATGGAGGCCACTCCTAAGATCTCCCTATATGCCGTGTGCGGGGCCCGCAAGTGGAGCAGTGCCCTGGCCCGCCGCCTGCCAGCCCGGCCCTTCTCCCGATGCCACCTTCACGACTTTGTCATGCTCAACGTTGAGCTGACGCAGAACGTCCAGTACGACCTCAACCGATACAGTTGTGAGGAGGTGGATTTCAACCTGAGAGCCAACAGCAGTGGTCTGCTGCTCTGTCGCTTCAACCACTTCAGCTTGATGAAGAAACAAATACTCTTTGGAGGACACAAGGACTTCCTGGTCAAACCCAAACTCGTCGTGAGTGTCCTGCTCCTCATTTTTCTACCTCACCTCCTGGTCTGAGAGATGTATTGTGTGTGCGTATGCGTGTACGTGCGCGAGTATGTGTGTGTAGTCTGAAACACAGTCAGTCATGCTAACCCATACCCTACTCCCCCTCTAGGTGATGGAGAACCCAACCCCCATCAGCCCACCCCAGTACATCTGTGCCCCAGACAGTGAACACACCCTCCTGGCCGCCCCGGCTCAGTTCCTCCTGGAGAAGTTTCTCCAGAGCTGCAGCCACAGACTGTTCCCCAAGGCAGTACAGAACAGTAGCAACCCCGTGCTGTCCATAGACAGCTACCTCAACATAGGCCCTGAGGTAAGATCCAACCCCTAGACAGCTACCTCAATATAGGTCCTTAGGTAAGATCCAACCTCTAGACAGCTACCTCAATATAGGCCATGAGGTAAGATCCAACCTCTAGACAGCTACCTCAACATAGGTCCTGAGGTAAGATCCAACCTCTAGACAGCTACCTCAATATAGGCCATGAGGTAAGATCCAACCTCTAGACAGCTACCTCAACATAGGTCCTGAGGTAAGATCCAACCTCTAGACAGCTACCTCAATATAGGCCATGAGGTAAGATCCAACCCCTAGACAGCTACCTCAACATAGGCCCTGAGGTAAGATCCAACCCCTAGACAGCTACCTCAATATAGGCCATGAGGTAAGATCCAACCTCTAGACAGCTACCTCAATATAGGCCCTGAGGTAAGATCCAACCCCTAGACAGCTACCTCAATATAGGCCATGAGGTAAGATCCAACCTCTAGACAGCTACCTCAATATAGGCCATGAGGTAAGATCCAACCTCTAGACAGCTACCTCAACATAGGCCCTGAGGTAAGATCCAACCCCTAGACAGCTACCTCAATATAGGCCCTGAGGTAAGATCCAACCCCTAGACAGCTACCTCAATATAGACCATGAGGTAAGATCCAACCCCTAGACAGCTACTGTACCTCAACATAAGCCATGAGGTAACATCCAACCCCTAGACAGCTACTGTACCTCAACATAAGCCATGAGGTAACATCCAACCCCTAGACAGCTACTGTACCTCAACATAAGCCATGAGGTAACATCCAACCCCTAGACAGCTACTGTACCTCAACATAAGCCCTGAGGTAAGATCCAACCCATAGACAGCTGATGTACCTCAACACAGGCCATGAAGTATGCAGCAACTCAGTGCTGTCCATAGACAGCTACCTCAACATAGGCTTGCCATGAGGTACGAGCTGAGCTAGTCTGGTGGAGAGAATGTGAAAATCTTGAGATTCATGTGTCCAACTCGTGCATTGATTTTCTGCAAAGTAGATGAATGTAAAAAAAAAACGTCAACCCAGCGCAGGTTTATCTTGCGAACAGATCCCACAAACTGTTTCCCTGATAAAAAGGTCACGAGTGAGATGGTGGAGGTGTGACTGTGCTTTCTGCATCCCCAGGTGTCAGTGTGCTACGTTAGCTCCAGGCCACACTCCACTAACCTGGACCACCAGGGTCTGGTCTTCAGCGGCCTGCTGCTCTACCTGTGTGACTCCTTTGTCGTCTCTGGCCTCCTCAAAAAGTTCAGCTTCCTCAAAGGTAACTGATGCTACTTCAATGTTGTTGTTTTTTTTTAGCCCTTATGTGATGTTAAGTGTAACCTCATCCCGAGTTGCGAAACCATAACAAATATTGGGAGGTTAAGTCAATGTAATGTATGTGAAGCCAAGGGTTATTCCCCTCCGGTTAAATTCACTTCATTGATGCCACTTTTCTGATTTGTTCTATATAGCAATACATGCATATACAGCAGGAAAACCATAGCACCTTTCTGATTGGTTCCCTGACCTATGGCCTCTGACCCCTCACCCCTGACCCTGTCCATAGGTGCCACGTTGTGTGTGATCTGCCAGGACCGTAACTCTCTGCGTCAGACCATCGTACGGCTGGAGCTGGAGGACAAGTGGCAATTTCGTCTGCGGGATGAGTTCCAGACAGCCAACTGCAGCGAAGACCGGCCCCTCTACTTTCTCACAGGACGCCATGTTTGACCCTGAGACTGCTGCCAGACCTGCCCAAATGGCCCTCCTGTCCCATCCACCCTAACTAGACAGAAGGATACACACTAACCACTGATCGCAGACCAGTTAACAATCACGACGATTCCCTGTCTGTTAGGGGGATACAACCACTGTTCTCAGATCTGTTTAGCCGACCTCCTGTCACACAGACCCTGATCACGCAGGAGTATAACATCTGTTCTCAGACCAGTTAACAATCACAATGATGTCAGGAGATCAGAGAGGAGTATTGGGGCACATCAAGGCCAAAGAGCCCAAAAAATGGACATGTGGCCATCATCAATGTGGATGTGATGCCTTCTCCTACAGTACAAGCTCCTCCACAACGCTGTGCTATGTTTGGAACAGAAGTGGTTGGACAGTGAGTTTTAACTCAGACTTGTGTTGGGGTCTGTCCCTAATCTGAGCCTGATTAAAATTCAAAGACTTTACTGTGCAAAAATCAGCATTATCAGTGAACTTCTGTATTTGTTGACATATTTCTTGCTGCAAAAATAGACTCTCGCCATCGATAATGGGACTTATTCAAAGATTGTAAGCGTGGCGCTGTGGCGAACACAGCTCTTGTTGGGATGTCCCGTCACGGACATACGCTTTATCTCAGGGTTTTGAAGTGAGAGGCAACAACGAGTTGCCCGTTGCTAAAGGAAAACTACTGCTTTTCTCTCTCGCCTTCAGTGTCAAGTGTTGTTACTTATTACCCATTGTAATGTTGTTGATTCCCCTGATATGAGCCACAAATGACATCCACATCTGCACCTTGCCCTTAGCCTCCTCTACTCTCCTCTCTTCTCGCTAAAATCCCACTCCATTGTTAGATTACTAGTGTAAATATTATAGATTCTGGAGTGTATTAGAATTCTATCATCAAGGTCTAGTATATCCATTTCTATGCTGATCAGTCAGGGGAAAAGCTTCTAGTTGATATCTAAGCCACTGTGTAGTGTACAGTCCTGTCCACTTACATTTGACTGGCAAGCCACCGCAAGGGACCCTGTTGCTCTTGTGCCTTCATATTGCAACATGTTGTCCCTAACTAAACTGTTCCTATGACATTGTAATTTTGCTCATCTAACTGAGCCAATCAAATGGAGCGAGGGAGAGCAGGAAGAGACCTGTTGACCAATCAGTTAGCTCTAACGACCTGATGCTGAGATACAAAGTAGAATTCTATTTCATGTTATGCGGATGATGCATATATCCCAGTAGCTCCCACTACTAGATGAGGATGCTATAGAAAGAGCAAACCTTCACTGGCACCTCTACCTATCTTGCTATTGACTGTGCCTGTGGTCTTGTTTATGATTGTAATATTACTCAGTGATCTGTTCTCCGTGCCTGATAGTATAGATGGCTTAGGCCTCCCCCATATACCTTAATGCAGTCAAATGACTTACAGTTGCAGGGTTTTCACATGAAACTATGGATAATCAGAAAATGGGTGTGGACTGCTGTCATCATCAGATGAATACTGTAGGTCAATTCATCTACCTGAAAGCAGGTAGGAATGTTTTTTTTATATGTTACTGCACAGGGTAATCCAAAGAATATGCCTTATTAAGTGATGTTGTTACATAGATCACTCATTTGCAGTGAAGGGTAATATTGTAATAAGTCTTACAATGGAGAGGCTACAGGCCAATCCAATTGAAGAAATTGTGAAGAAACATCTGTCTGGTTGGGGTTAAGAGGTTAAGTTGGATTTGAGGACAACTGTCTGTTGTTAAAAGCTTTGTTTACATTATTAATATATTCAATCAACCCCGTTACGGCTCGCGGAGGGTTTCTGACCATTTCTTTTTTGTATTGTGTCACTTTTAGCAGTTATGTTTTGGTGTCATGATGATGGCTTTCTGTCTGCATTTTGTGTTTGCCAGCCAAGGCGCAAAGAATCTACCTAAGATTTTATCTTCTTACCGTGTTCGTTTCCCTGGCTTTTCTCATGTCAGATTATTCTCGTTTTTTTTCTCATGAAAATCATGTCCTTTACATGAGAGATTCTTATTTATTTGAACAAGCATTTTGGACTGATAATCATGTTGAAGTGTAATAATATTGATTGCATGCTGACTGAGCGAGCTAAAATCAAGAAGCGTATCCTCTTCTGAAAACCATTGACGAAGGCTTTGCGCAAGACCAAGAGCTCTTGAGTCTTATCTACTGAATGTTGAGGGGTAGGAAATGTGAACTTGCACTATACAACTTGCCAGCAGCAACAACCAAAAAAGTATTGATCATTGTCATCAAAACTGTACGGGGTAAATGATGAACAAAGACACTGAGAAAATATTGATTACACTATCAGTAAAGACAGACAGTGTTGGTTGATTAATCGGATTGATTGATGATCAGACCCTTCGATATTGATCATACCCTTTTGACCCATAGAATGTGTCTTGTTTGTAGATAATTAGATGAACACATACAGTAACTTATGCAATTTGCTTCTCACAATCTTCACTGAAGTATTATCTGTTGTGGGTATTTAAGTGTCTTGCTAAAGATTTGGCGACCCAACCGATGGTAGGCTTGGCCACAGAGTCATCTACCTCATGTTGACCATTGCGGTTGTTCAATATGCGGGCTGTGAACATTTGACTTTGGAAAACATGCTTTTGTTGTTGGAATTTCTGAATGTAATAAAGTGACATTACAATAAACTAGGGAGTTGTGACGATGTGTTGTTTATATGTTGAACTGTGCTCACATTAAACACATTCAATGAAAGGGTACTACAAAAGGTGGATCCATTTGTTTGTTATATTGCTAGATAAAAAGTACAAGTTTACTTCCTCTCTCTTGCGTAGCATTTTTGTTTTTAAAGTAATCCCCTGAGGCTACGTTTTCGAATAATCTGTTCCTTACAAAAGGCTTGTAGTTGGTAACACCGTTTTTTTGTTGTCAATCTTTTCCATAACCTTTTTCAACCTTTTCCAATGACCCTCTAGTGGTATTCAAAGTTTGAGAGTTGTATTTTAATTCCTAATTCTATGGTCAAGCCATGTACTGTAATACGCTATTTATAAGCCGTGGGAGGTAGTATTGGGACATGGGTGTTTCATTCACCTCCAAACCCAGTGTGGTGTAACACCAGGTTATTTTAAGTCACTAGCATTACTATAAACTATGTCATACCCCGTCTACACAGTAAATGTAACTTCTATGGAAATGTAAAACTATTTTGGGGTGTATATGCTCCCACCTCCATTTTGTGTTAAAACTACTCTGGTCATGGTGTTGATATTTTTGGACTTAAAACAACACTAAATATGCAACTCTCAGAAAGTCGCTTAAATTTAACTCCCAATTGCCTTTTTTTATCAACTCCCTTGCCATTTTACACTGGATTGTTTGGAATTAACAATCGACTACAGCAGAGTCCATTTCTCTTTCATTTTACTTCCTTTGAGTTATAAGGGTGGAAAGCCTTATTTGATTATTTCTCAACATGTCACATTATGGTGGTTCGCAATGTGATATACAATCTCTGTTGCACGCCAATTTACAGGAAGATATCCAGCCCTTTTACAATACATACAACTCTGAGTAAATAAGGAAATACAGTAGATGAAGACTACCTACACCATGTAAACTGGAACAACTATCTCACTAACAGTTGCTATAAATCCAGTCACTTACAGATCGGATTAGTTTAGAAAAATGTAAGTTTCTTATCTTTGTGTAGCATAAGATCAAAAACAATCAGTACATGCGAAAATACAGATATTGAAACAAACGATTTAAAAAAAATCAACCTGCAACGGAGCATGCTGGGAAATATGACAATCCATCTGTGGATTACTCCATAGATTTAACTCCCTGTCTCTGGTTACCAATAATGGAGTTAAAAGTACTCTGTCCAATTGAACTCCAGTTATCAACACCAGCTCCAGGGAGCATATCACTCTCTTGAGAGTTAAGATAACTCCCATTAGAGTGCCGCCCAAAAATATAACACTGTGATTTCAACTATACTTGATTTACTGTGTATTTGCCTGTTTCTCACCCCCTCTCTCTCTCTCTACTTCTCTGTCACTCTCTCACTCTGTCTCTCAGAGCACAGCTGATGCCCTAGGTGTACCATTTGTGGGTAAGACATAATTGATCCTACAGGAATTTAAACAACATCTGTATAGTATTTCCTGAGTTACATATGCAACCCCCCCCCCCTTACACATGTATAGTCGTAACAGAAATATTATCCAGGTATAGCACTCTTTGTCCACCTTTACCATTTCAATTGCATTGTTTCTACATTGCTTTGTAAAATGTCATTGTCACATTGCCCTTAACAAAGAAACCTATTGTCCCTCTCCTGAGGATTCCATCTGAAAACTATTTTCAGTCGTTTAGCCCTCAGGCTACTTTCTCTGTAGCTGGCAATACTGTACTCAATCTAACCACGCACATTTTACATGATTAAAATATTCAATATCTGACATAATGAATTATGAAACAGAAGTAATTGAACCTCATTGCTTAGTTAGATAAGTGTGTGTGTGTGTGTGTGTGTGTGTGTGCGTGTGCGTGTGTCTGGTCAATACAATATAGGTCACATAGATTCCTGATAATGAAATTTGTCCACTGTCTACTCTAACGACTTTCCCTCCCAAGCTTTCTAGAACCATTTAGCTGAAACCAACACTGTCTGGGAGCTGTGTGTGTTCGTGCGTGTGAAGGATTATAGCCCGGTGTCAGCAGTACCATTTGAACCAAAGTCTGTTAGAAACACAACACCAGGACAGCCAATGACAGTGAGTCGACCAAATCCGGCCAACCAAAAACAGAGAGCCCGGCATAGCGTGACACATGTGTCATAACCTAATGACCTGGCTGTGTGGCACGTGATGGGTTATATGATAAGCCATGCGGCTTCTGTTCTGTGTGCTGTCGAATGTTACCTCCACAGGACCTCTGAATGTCGTAAGAGGCTGTGTGAGGTCGTCTGACCGTGGACCAGAGCTTAGCAGAGACCCATCCCCATGTGAATCCGATTACAGATGATTTGCCTGCATTCTGCAAAGATGTTAATGTGAAGAGGGAAATAAAATGTATTTACATTGGAATATGTTTTCACTAAGGAGGAGTCAAAAGTAGAAACATATAGCGTCTTCATTTCATGCCAGTGTTGGAAATAGGGATGGATGATGCAACATACAGTAGCTTATTATTATGCCACGTTCACTTAATGTCGGAAACTCAGACATTTCCGACTTGCTTGCTCGTTGTAGAAAGAGTTTCACACTCGGGAAGTATCAGAATCAACCATTAGGAAGCTCTACACAAATAACTTAGGTTCATTTTAACTCAGAGGTCCCAAGTTTCTGACATGACGTGAACGTGGCATTACACATCTCTTGGATGATACTGAAGTTGATGCCAACATTGGGGCACTGACCAAATTACCAAACCCTTAAAAGTCAATAAAATCAGGCAGAGTCAACTGAGGAAATGCATTAACAAGCAGAGCACTGGAGAGAAGAGAGACGGCAGACAACTGTACTGTAGTAGGTTTCATTTAATAATGTATTACATACAGCGAAATACACTCCGTATTGATACATGTATATACTGGTACTTTTACTACATAGACAATTTAATTTGAAAATCTTATTGCTAGGCATGTTAAATAGAATGTTTGTTTTTTTAAATATAAAATGAAATATAATATCATAAATATAATTACTAACAAAATATGTCCTTTGTGCTACTGATTATGAGGCGGTGTTCTAAGTCGTAAGGTTCAGGACGTGATGACGATGAGACACATGCTACTTAATGGCCACGGGGCAGAATAAAGAAACATACAAATTCCACAGGAACAAAGTCATAGGTGCATTTGAAATGACACCCAATTCCCTACAGAGTGCACAACTTTTGACTAGGGTCCATGAGGTTCTGGCCAAAGGTAGTGCACTATATAGGGAATATGGTGCCATTTTGAATGCGGACAATGTCTGAAACAGTGCATTGGTGACAGTCCGGTTGCCAAATCTGGTGCTACTTTTGCTAACTCCTTTATGGCAAACAACTCCATTCTCATTGTTGTCTTAAGCAGAACTAAACTGGCAACCAGGCTGCATTGATGAAATATGCATCTGGTGCAGGATCACAGTCAACATAGAGGGTATGCATACATCCCATCTTACATCCCATCTTACATCCCATCCCATCTATGTTCAAATGTACAATATATCATACACATCACTGTATCTAGCACCTTCATTCTAACATGAGGTTTCAGGTTGATATGCTCAGCAAATACCCTACAAGTAGGGTAAAATACAGTACTGGTCCATGAAGTAACTAAGACTTGGCTGTGTCTTTAAGATCTGGACAACAATAACATCCCTGTGGTATTTGTATATTAATTTATTAGGACTTTTGGGTATACTTACTAACATATTAAAAAGAATTGAAATCAAGTGTGTTTGCATGAAGGAATTAGAGGCATGGTTCGTTCAAACTAAAATAGTGCAATTTCACATTCCTTATCATTAATAATGAGTTACATTGTTAGAGCTATTTGGTGTGTGCACAGGTAGAATGTGTGAATAAAAGTGCATGCAGAACAATTCAAGAGAACATAAATACTGTGATCTGTTCGGGTAAGGGAAAGTTATCATCTCGAACCAAGAACTAAGTATCACGCTACTATAGCAGCTAGCTGTCTGTCATGAGAGATTAGATATGGGGGGTTTTTTGTGTGTTTTTTTTTTTTTTTTTTGAATTAACGATCTTCAACATAAAAACATTCACATTCATAACAAAGACGGACAGACAGAGACAGACTATGTAAAAATAAATACAATCCCTGAGGACTAAAATCCTACTGATACACAAGGTGTTGTTGAGAACACTGACGGACGGGGAAAGACAGCTGAAAGGATTCATGTCATACAGTACTTCTGTTAACTTAAAAAAGTATTTCCACCACACACTCATTTAGCTAGCACAACTAATGTGAACATACTCATCATTTCACCGTCGACATGAGCAATTGCAATCACTTTTTCGAATAAGCATAGTATGAATTCATGGGGACATACACTGAATTAATTAATGTATGAAGGAACACGAGTGGACGGACAAATGTTGTATTGTGACAGTGTTCACTTCAAAAGAAAATGTTTTTTTGCTTGTAGGGAGGGATGGAGCGATGGAGGGAGTGATGGAGAAAGGGAGGGATGGAGGAGAGAGAGGGATGGAGACGAGGAAGTAAGGAGAGAAGGACTGGGGGAAGGAGAAAAGGAATGAAGGAAAGAGAGAGAGAGGGAGAAAAGGAAGGTGTGAAGGGACGACAGAGAGAAGGAAAAAGAGAAGAACTGGTCCTATTAGCTGGAAAGGTCATTGAGGTCACCACCCTGTTCTATGACGGCCTTGGCAAACTGCTTGAACACGCGGTCCATGTAGGTGCTCCGTCGGGGCCACAGGCCCTCCAGGAAACCAATATGGCCCCCATGGCAAGTGATAAGGAGGGCTAGGTTAGGGTTCTGCTTCACTGCCTCCACTGGAATGGCTGAGGAGGAGAAGAGACAAAACACATTGTTAATAATCAGCAGTCAAGCAATGGATACATACACCAAGCACTATACAGTAGATTGTCGATTTAACTTCCAAAACCCCACAGAAATACGGTATGCACGTACACGTTAAGGCATTACAAGAAATGTACAGATATATATATATTATTATTTCATATCTATTTTTTTATATTACTAACAGATTAAACACATTTTGGCAAAGGGTCCGTGGAATAAGTGTACAGGGTGTAATACAATTCAATGTAATATTATTAATCTCCAATTGATGTTCTTAACCCTGGGAAGCATGGGCCTGGGAGGCTCACGGGGATATTGGTATCCATCAAAGAAATAGAATGAAAAAAAGAGAAACCTTTTATAAAATGTTTATGATATCCACAGTACTCCACCAATTGACCATTCGCTAAGCCCCACACCGAATGTTGGGCAACCAATCGCTGCGCTCCAACGGATCGCAACTGTTGTCGAGTCCGACACCTCGGACAAGCTCACGTTTAAACGCAATGAAAGCCGGAGAGGGCTATAGCGAAAACAGAGTTTTCTTCAAATAAAATGTATGTCATTATCATTAAATAAGTGAACAGTTCACCAGGAGTAATTGCTACTATGATTCCTGAAATGCAGAGCCTGTGAAAGCTAGATAGCTAGGCAGCCACTTAATATAACTTGTTTTCTCAAAATGTAAGTTAGGTAGCTAAGTTAGCAATGTTATGAATACTTAGCTCCCATCTGCTGTCAACATCAGGATACGATTTGAGAGCACTAGTTAGCTCCAAAAGTGGTTATAGCTTAGACTGCATTCTGACAGTGAATTCAGAGCAATTCAGAAACTAGCTACACCACAAACGTCATTTTACCAGGTTCCTGTAAAGCAATTGAAATGACAGTCCACCACAACATACCCAAGAGTTTCCTGATTAGCAAGGGGTAGTCTGTGTTTAATTTGATTGTGTACTGGAAACACAGTTTGAGATCATTGTGAGGGGATTTCACCAGTGGTTGAATTAGGAATTGTGCTTCCGGGAAAATGTTGTCTGAGGTTGCAACAGTAACTAAGGGGGACATGGCTGAACTAAGGGTCAATTATCAATTTCTGTTCAATACTTCTTGTATTGTTTACAAAAACAAACAAAAAATACAGTGCCTTCAGAAAGTATTCATACTCCTTGATTTATTCCACATTTTGTTGTGTTACAGCCTGAATTTAAAATGGATTACATTTATATTTTTCTCACCCATCTACACACAATACCCCATAATGACAAAGTGAAAACATGTTTTTGAAATACAGAAATATCTCATTTACATAAGTATTCACACCCCTGAGTCAATACATGTTAGAATCACCTTTGGCAGCGATTACAGCGTTGAGTCGTTCTGCGTAAGTCTCTAAGAGCTTTGAACACCTGGTTTGTGCAATATTTGCACATTATTCTTTTTTAAATTCTTCAAGCTCTGTGAAGTTGTTTGTTGATCATTGTTAGACAGCCATTTTCAAGTCTTGCAATAGATTTTCAAACAAATGTATGTCAAAACTGTAACTAGGCCACTCAGGAACATTCAATGTTGTCTTGGTAAGCAACTCCAGTGTACATTTTTTGTTTTAGGTTATTGTCCTGCTGAAAGGTGAATTTTGTCTTCCAGTGTCTGTTGGAAAGCAGACTGAACCAGGTTTTCCTCTAGGATTTTGCCTGTGCTTAGCTCTATTCTGTTTATTTTTATCCCAAAAACCTCCCTAGTCCTTGCCGATGACAAGCACACCCATAACGTGATGCAGCCACCACCATGCTTGAACATATGAAGAGTGGTACTCAGCAATGTGTTGTGTTGGACTTCCCCCAAACATAACACTTTGTATTCAGGGCATAAAGTTAATTTCTTTGCCACATTTCTTGCAGTTTTACATTAGTGCCTTATTGCAAACAGGATGCATGTTTTGGAATATTTTTTATTCTGTACGGGCCTCCTTCTTTTCACTCTGTCAATTAGGTTAGTATTGTGGAGTAACTACAATGTTGTTGATCTATCAGTTTTTCCTATCACAGCCATTAAACTCTGTAACTGTTTCAAAATCACCATTGGACTTATGGTGAATTCCCTGAGCGGTTTCCTTCATCTCTGGCAACTGAGTTAGGAAGGACGCCTGTATCTTTGTAGTGACTGGGTGTATTGATACACCATCCAAAGTGTAATTAATAACTTCACCATGCTCAAAGGGATATTCAATGTCTGTTTTTTCTATCTATCTACCAATAGGTGCCTTTCTTTGCGAGGCATTGGAAAACCTCCCTTGTCTTTGTGGATAAATCTGTGTTTGAAATTCACAGCTCAACTGATTGTGACTTATTATGTGACTTGTTAGGCACATTGTTACTCCTGAACTTATTTAGGCTTGCATAACAAAGGGGTTGAAAACTTGAAATTCTACAAACATAATTCTACTTTGACATTATAGGGTATTGTGTGTAGACCATTGACACAACATCTCAATTGTATCCATTTTAAATTCAGGCTATAACACAACAAAATGTGGAAAAAGTCAATGGGTGTGAATACTTCCTGAAGGCACTGTAAATGCACTGCAATTTAATCTTTAAAATTGCAAAGTTCTCTCTGCCTCATGGCAAAACGTGTGCCAAAATGGTCCTTCCCAGGGCCCGAGACGTGTTTCATACGGCCATGCACTGCCAAAGTCATAGCAGAACTCCTTGTATGATATTTTCTTGTGTTCTGATTTTAAGGGGTCCCTGATGAATTTGTTATCACAAAAGGGGTCCCCAACCACAAAAAATTTGAGAACCACTGTTTTGTCTGCATTGTCTTTCCGTATAGGCCTTGCTCATCGGCTAAGCAACCAACATGGAGGGCCAGGGGTGGGGTGTGATTGTGGATTCACCATGACAGGGGGAGAAGACGTCGTCTGCAGCGTTTAGACACAACATGGGCACCTGCACAGACTTGAGCTTGTGGATGGGACTGGCATCGTGGTAGTAGTCATCGTTGGTGGGGTAGCCAAACATTATAGACGTGAACCTCTCATCAAACTCACGGATGGTCTTGGCCTGCATGGGGGTTGGGATAAACAACATTTGGCAGCAGTCCAAGAGGGCCATAAGGACAAGACTAGAACATGATAAGAATAGATTGTTTTCTTTGACTGATTGGATTTACAGGAGGTTATTAAAAAGGAAGTGCATTTTACCTTCATCACATGATCAATGTCGTAACTCTTCTCAAGGACAGATTTGTGTCTAGAGGAGAGAAAAACATGAGGAAGCAGGAAGTAGGTTTGCTTCACTGGGGAAGTAGGTTTGCTTCAATGGGGATCATGGGGAAGCATGGCGGTTTGCTTTAATATCCAGTGGCAATGTTCATGATATGATTGGGGCCTGAGAGTGAAGTACAGAGTATAAAATATGTCCAGGATCCCCAGAGAGAGATAGCGAAGAGAGAGAGAGCGGAGAGAGAGGCAAGAGACCGAGAGCGAGAGAGCGGAGAGAGGGAGGGGAGTGAGAGCGAGAGAGATGGAAGGAAAGAAAGAAAGAAAGTAAGAAAGAAAGAAAGAAAGAAAGAGGCTTGTGGCCAAGCTAGTTCACACCCTCCACAGACCTCAGGGGTCAGGTGCTAACCGCTAAAAGGAAAACAATGTTAAACAATGCTAACAGCTAAAATAGGCTAATCCCCCAGCCCAGGCTCCAGCTTCCTCTGGCCCCCACCCACCTGTCCACACCTGCCTGCAGGCAGCTAGTGAGGTAAGAGTTGAAGAGGAAGCGGTCCAGAGGCTTCTCCAGTGACGCTGTACACGCAAACACATCCCAGCCTGCCGAGAACACCACCACACCCTTCAGACACGTCTCCCTGCCCTTCTTCCCCAGGTAGTTTGCCAGCATCATCCTGGGGTTCAAAAGAGGGGGAGAGGGTTGTGGGGAGAGGGGAGAGGGGAGAGCAGAGGAGGATTGTGAAATGTTACATTTTTCATCAATCTGCACTTAGCTGGGAGATTATAGCTTGAATACCCCTTTTGACATGGTGTAAGTGCTACTGAGAGGCTGAGCTCTCTGAATCAAATGAAAAGTGTTGTTTCTAACAGGGGGAAAGCATGAGGCTGCAAAATTTCAAAATACATAACCAACCCATGACATAATTTCTGCTGGTGAGCGTTGACCTTTTTTGAAAATCATTAAAACTCTAAGGACTACCAAGTGCGCTCTCGAGGCTCTACTTTCCGGCTACCCGGATAAAGCACTAAACAAACTTCAGTTAGTGCTAAATACGGCTGCTAGAATCCTGACTAGAACCAAAAAATTTGATCATATTACTCCAGTGCTAGCCTCCCTACACTGGCTTCCTGTTAAGGCAAGGGCTGATTTCAAGGTTTTACTGCTAACCTACAAAGCATTACATGGGCTTGCTCCTACCTATCTTTCCGATTTGGTCCTGCCGTACATACCTACACGTACGCTACGGTCACAAGACGCAGGCCTCCTAATTGTCCCTAGAATTTCTAAGCAAACGGCTGGAGGTAGGGCTTTCTCCTATAGAGCTCCATTTTTATGGAATGGTCTGCCTACCCATGTGAGAGACGCAGACTCAGTCTCAACCTTTAAGTCTTTACTGAAGACTTATCTCTTCAGTAGGTCCTATGATTAAGTATAGTCTGGCCCAGGAGTGTGAAGGTGAACGGAAAGGCTGGAGCAACGAACCGCCCTTGCTGTCTCTGCCTTGTCGGTTCCCCTCTTCCCACTGGGATTCTCTGCCTCTAACCCTTTTACAGGGGCTGAGTCACTGACTTACTGGTGTTCTTCCATGCCGTCCATGGGAGGGGTGCGTCACTTGAGTAGGTTGAGCCACTGACGTGGTCTTCCTGTCTGGGTTGGCGCCCCCCCCTTGGGTTGTGCCGTGGCGGAGATCTTTGTGGGCTATACTCGGCCTTGTCTTCGGACGGTTAGTTGGTGGTTGTAGATATCCCTCTAGTGGTGTGGGGGCTGTGCTTTGGCAAAGTGGGTGGGGTTATATCCTGCCTGTTTGGCCCTGTCCGGGGGTATCATCGGATGGGGCCACAGTGTCTTCTGATCCCTCCTGTCTCAGCCTCCAGTATTTATGCTGCAGTAGTTTATGTGTCGGGGGGCTAGGGTCAGTCTGTTACATCTGGAGTATTCTCTTGTCTTATCCGGTGTCCTGTGTGAATGTAAATATGCTCTCTCTAATTCTCTCTTTCTCTCTTTCTTTCTTTCTCTCGGAGGACCTGAGCCCTAGGACCATGCCTCAGGACTACCTGGCATGATGACTCCTTGCTGTCCCCAGTCCACCTGGCCATGCTGCTGCTCCAGTTTCAACTGTTCTGCCTGCGGCTACGGAACCCTGACCTGTTCACCGGACGTGCTTGTTGCACCCTCGACAATTACTATGATTATTATTATTTGACCATGCTGGTCATTTACGAACATTTTAACATCTTGACCATGTTCTGTTATAATATCCACCCGGCACAGCCAGAAGAGGACTGGCCACCCCTCATAGCCTGGTTCCTCTCTAGGTTTCTTCCTAGGTTTTTGGCCTTTCTCAGGAGTTTTTCCTAGGGAGTTTTTCCCAGCCACCGTGCTTCTTTCACATGCATTGCTTGCTGTTTGGGGTTTTAGGCTGGGTTTCTGTACAGCACTTTGAGATTTCAGCTGATGTACGAAGGGCTATATAAATACATTTGATTTGATTTGATTTGATTTACATAAACCATACTCGCATCAGACTGACTCCCACAGTTCAGTGAAGTAATACTGTAGTATAGTATTGCTCTATACAGATCCCGTTGACGTCAATAAGCTACAATAATACACGATTTATGCAGAAGTCTGAGTAATGCATGTGCTTGGGATTTGGCCCAGTGTCACTGTCCATTGAAGTGAGAATGCATGAAGAGGCACGTACCCGCCCATGGAGACCCCAGCAGCCATGAGAGGGGCGTCCTCATTTGTCCTCTGGATGTGTTCGATGACAGCCTCCAGGTCCTCTGTGTTGGCAGCGCAGTACGTTCTGGGTGTCTGGGTGGCACACAAAGATAAGAAGAGTTCACCATGTGTGCTTTTGCAGAGTGTGTGTACTGTGTACCATCCTCCCTGCACGTGCACACACTGTTAGGGTATCTATAGTCAGACGTGCGCATACGGTACATGAATTACACTCAAGCCTTCATACCTTCTCTCGCACACGTGCACAAATACTGCTTGTGATTTAGAGGCCAAACAATCTCCATGATGCTATGTCGTTTCCATGGCGCTCTACTGATGAGTGGTAGGAAAAGAAGGTCTGGCATTACAAATGGCTGATTCAGGCTATTTGGAGTTAGCGCAGTAGCAACCACAGGAGCAGTTGTAACACCATTGAAGAGTAGTCAGAGCTGTGTAGCATGCAGGCTGCTGCTGGATAGCCTCTGGACTGTAGCATCTGTCCATCAAGAAATTCTTGTTAAACATTAAGCACATGACCCGCTTAGTCAAATGAGACCACAGACATGGAGAACAATAATGGGCCACTAAGGTTTGAGAAAAGAAAATAAGTCAAAACTCTATTTTATATTTAACCTTTATTTAACTAGGCGAGTCAATTAAGAACAAATTATTATTTACAATGACGGCCTACCCCGGCCAAACCCTAATTCAGATGACACTGGACCAATTGTGCGCCGCCCTATGGGACTCCCAATCATGGCCGGTTGTGATACAGCCTGGAATCGAACCAGTGACGCCTCTAGCACTGAGATGTAGTGCCTTAGACCGCTGCGCCACTCGGGACATTCAATGACAAAACTAAATGAAACACAACAGGGTTATAAAGGTGACAATGAATAGAAATACTAGTACAATCTAAAAAGGGATAGGCTACAGCTTTACAACTGTTCTATGTTGTACCTAAAACCCACTAAAGTACTAATAACTGACAACACATGGATTTAAAATAACCTTAAAGCTGGTTTTATAACATCATACTCCCTGACAACATCACTTCAGCGTTTCAAGTCCATTTAACGTCACCTATTTCTCAGTCAGACATGTTGTCTGTCTCTGTGGCTGCATACCAATACCTTTCCTCATCAATATTCATGAGCAAAGCTCAGCCAAAGTGGAAGCTGTTTTTTCACAGCAGCCATATCCACTTGCTGTGTCCTCGTAGCCTACGTTTTTGAGTAGACGACTTGAGAGGAGTAAGAACTGTACTGGTACGGTTACAACGAGAATATCCACAATAAAAACAACGTGAACCAATTTCCCTTTTGATGATACAGTGTTAAAGTTTACTACAATAGAACACACTTCAATGTCCAATAATCATCCATTGCATTGTAGTAATGGTAAATATTACTATGATATATGATGCGACTCAAATGGACCAACTAAGTGCAACGGCTGCAGTTCGAAACCTGAAGAACTGAATTAGCTCCAAGAGGGAACCTCTCACACAGCAGGACATTCATTCTAATACTGTGCCCTATTTAAACAATGGACGCCATTTACACTAAACTGGCCACAAAGAAAACAGTCAAAGGCTTATGAATGCGTAGGCATTTGCATAAAACCTCAAAGCTAGTGGAAGAAGATTCCTTTCCTACCACCACGTTATGTAGTGCAATAGTTATACTTGGAGATCATAGTACTGGTTTATATACATACCTGTACATACAAAACACTGCAAATATTTATTTAACTAGGCATAATTAGAGTACTTCTTATCTCATCATGCAGACAACACGTGAAGTTTGTTCGATTTTTTTCACATGTGCACTCATAGAGATCCTATTAAATTACTTGTACTCTAATTCCTAATTATCTGTGTGCACTACAGTAATGGCCCAGTTTGGCAACTGAGAATAGCCCTTTCAAATGAAACCCTGGCCTGGGTTACAAGATACAGTAACTGGTGTGTGTGTGTTCGTGTGTGTGTTCATGCTTGAGTGCATGTGTGTCTGTCTTTGTGACTGTGCATGTGAATACAACAATGACAAGACACAAAACAACCCATTTATTTATTCTGAGAGCACAGATCTCAAAAAGGACATTGTGGCCACAAACTATGGCACGATACAAGGCTCCATTTGTCGACTGGCTGAGCTGTTTAGGTGACACCGATACCTAATATCATTTATGCACATTAGCATCTCTTGAATAGCATCATAGCACTTCCTCACTTCAATGGAGATTGACAAACCCTAATTGTTGGCTAAATAGATCTGGAACGGGCATAGATTCATAGATAAAGCTTGAGCTACAGTGGATCTCAGAAGGAGCAAGTGCTTGGTGAAGACAGGACAGGGCAAAGTCCTTCTGCTCTACGGTCCAGTGTTAGAATACACTATCTATCCACCTGTAAATTCAATCCCTGCTATGTAACAACATAGTCTGTCTGCATCCTGTCTGGACTAGGCTCCCTATGGGTTACCCAAGACACTATGGGTTACACACTACGGGTTACACATGACACAGACATGTTATGGGCTGCTCGGTGACATAGTGACGGCGATGTCACACTGATAAATAGCACCAATGACAATGCAGGCGAAAGCCTGCACAGGCATGTGGAGCACCACTAGGATGTATGGCCTGTGTCTTTGTCACGTTGTGAGTGTTTGCATAGCCGTGTAGACGAAGATACCTTTTGATTGTACGGAGTAATATAGTCGTCGAAAACGGTTGTGGTTTTGAATCCATGTCTGAATTGAAAACATAAAAAGGCACACGCGCACCAATCCTTTTGAAACTGTACGAACTGTATGAATATTAAATTCTCACCAAGAGAGTTTCGCCAGACACCCCTCTGTTGTTGAACACCGCACACCTGAAACACAACAACATGCACTTTACCCTTGGAATTCCATTCATTCCATTTCCTTCCTTGCATTCCTTGAGAAATTACAAGACTAACGCTAATATGATTCATTTCCTAAATGTAAGCGAGTACCAGCAGACAATGTGTGATGACTATGTTCTAACTTCCAGGTGCACTGCATGACTCAAAATAACACGCTGCCCCCAATCTGTTTTTCTATTAGTGCTGAACAGCAGTATCATGCATTTCTCTACTCATCTGTTATCTGAGAGACTCAAACTTGCTGTTTCTATCTGTAAAACTCAGCAGCAGGGTGGGGCCATACTGTAGATTGGGGGGGGGGGGGGGGGGTTGGACACGGCAAGGAGTGGTGACGTACATTTGCTTCCTGCTGCAAAGCTTGTACCAGTAAACTGTAATTCACTAAGCTAGCAGGACAGGGGTGAGGGCTGGGGTGAAAGATGCTGAGTTTGCCTGCTTGCCCCCCCCCTCTCCTTTCCCTGCTTTGATAGCTTGCATGCCACCCTCCCTTCCCTGCTCCGTTTGCTTGCCTGCCCCCCTCCCGTACCTTCTCTAAACTGCTCCCTCCGTTTTAAAGAATGAGTACAGAGAACACAGAGGGGCCTTTTGGAGGAGAAAAAACTGCCTCCCTCGGCATCTCTTAGTGCTTGTGCAACGTTCAGCTCTTTCTTTCCAAAGCAGCTCTGCTCTGCCTACTGAGAGCTTGGCTAGCTTCTCTATTGTTGCAGCTGCCTACCTCAAGTAACCCTAATCCCTTCATACACAGTTGTTAAAACACAATGTACAAATGCATTTGAAAGTATTGTCAACTCCTGACATAGAGCATGTTCACTGGAAAGGAAATGTATTTGAATTTGGACTACTGAACTGCAAAGCACTGAAACAGATGAGCGTGTTATCAAGAGTTGACTGTACACAGTGTTTAAAATAGTCCTACAGGCTAAGACATAGGCCTAATCCAGAGTATTGAATGGAACAATAGTTTGAATTAATGAAAACTGTGCAGTACTGTCTAGTACTTCTAGCCAGGCCCACACACCTATATCCCAGCTCCCTGCTCTGCTGGACCATGTGGAGGATGTAGGACTCTCTGCTGGTGCCGGTCAGGCCTGGAAGCAGCAGGACGGTGGGGCGCGTGGCCGAGTTGGGGTGGGAGGCGCTGTCATCGTTGTCGAACCAATCCAGAGAGATCTGCCCTCCATCTGCTGCTCTAATGAGCTCACTGCAGAGAGGAGGAGGTCAGACATAACAGTCAGAAGAGATGCGGGACAGGCCGGGTAGAATAAGACAGCACTAAATTACAGACACACAAACTAACGATTATCATGGGTAACCGGGATCACGGGACTGTCCCGAGAACACTTCATATTTCCCAAAAATAAAAATGATGACTAATTTCTTCCCCGATGTCTGCACTAATTCCTCAGCATCAGATTAGGAAAAATGTAGTAGCACATTATCCAAACAGGTTGTAGCATGGAAGCCTAGCGTATTTACTTCACAGAAAGTGGCCATAAATTCAAAGCGCACACAAAATTGACACTGCCGGTCTTGCCGGACTGCATTCGCAACCTGAATTCAGTTAATTAACCCTAAAGGAAACCCCCTACAGCGTAGTCTATTAAAGAACGTGTGTCTCTTTGAGCTGTCATTTTAAGTCTTCAGGCAGTCACAAATTTGATAGGCCTATACACAATTCACTACGTAGGCATCTGTGTCATGAGTCTGTTAACAATTCAGAGAGACATGAGGGAAAATTCAATCTTCTCGTCCTAGAGCCTAGGCTATTTTCCTGTCAAGTCCCAATCCCACTGAAACCCAAAATTGTGACTCCTTTATTCTGTAATCCATAGGTTGGATTATCAAAAAGCACATCTCTTGGTTATGCATGTCAAAATACCGCTATAACATTTCTCCTGCTTCTCTGCGCTGTCTCGTACATGCTGCCCAAATGAGAACTTCGGTAGAGAATGTTTGAATAGGGAGGAGGTACTAAGCTAACATATGGAATTGTTTTAAGATGGTCATACCATGGATCATTTAGCTATTTGATTTAGAGTTTCTGATCCTTTTAGGCATATATATATACACTGCTCAAAAAATAAAGGGAACACTTAAACAACACAATGTAACTCCAAGTCAATCACACTTCTGTGAAATCAAACTGTCCACTTAGGAAGCAACACTGATTGACAATAAATTTCACATGCTGTTGTGCAAATGGAATAGACAACAGGTTGAAATTATAGGCAATTAGCAAGACACCCCCAATAAAGGAGTGGTTCTGCAGGTGGGGACCACAGACCACTTCTCAGTTCCTATGCTTCCTGGCTGATGTTTTGGTCACTTTTGAATGCTGGCGGTGCTTTCACTCTAGTGGTAGCATGAGACGGAGTCTACAACCCACACAAGTGGCTCAGGTAGTGCAGCTCATCCAGGATGGCACATCAATGCGAGCTGTGGCAAGAAGGTTTGCTGTGTCTGTCAGCGTAGTGTCCAGAGCATGGAGGCGCTACCAGGAGACAGGCCAGTACATCAGGAGACGTGGTGAGGCCGTAGGAGGGCAACAACCCAGCAGCAGGACCGCTACCTCCGCCTTTGTGCAAGGAGGAGTCGGAGAAGCACTGCCAGAGCCCTACAAAATGACCTCCAGCAGGCCACAAATGTGCATGTGTCTGCTCAAACGGTCAGAAACAGACTCCATGAGGGTGGTATGAGGGCCCGACGTCCACAGGTGGGGGTTGTGCTTACAGCCCAACACCGTGCAGGACGTTTGGCATTTGCCAGAGAACACCAAGATTGGCAAATTCGCCACTGGCGCCCTGTGCTCTTCACAGATGAAAGCAGGTTCACACTGAGCACATGACAGATGTGACAGAGTCTGGAGACGCCGTGGAGAACGTTCTGCTGCCTGCAACATCCTCCAGCATGACCGGTTTGGCGGTGGGTCAGTCATGGTGTGGGGTGGCATTTCTTTGGGGGGCCGCACAGCCCTCCATGTGCTCGACAGAGGTAGCCTGACTGCCATTAGGTACTGAGATGAGACCCTCAGACCCCTTGTGAGACCATATGCTGGTGCGGTTGGCCCTGGGTTCCTCCTAATGCAAGACAATGCTAGACCTCATGTGGCTGGAGTGTGTCAGCAGTTTCTGCAAGAGGAAGACATTGACGCTATGGACTGGCCGCCTGTTCCCCAGACCTGAATCCAATTGAGCACATCTGGGACATCATGTCTCGCTCCATCCACCAACGCCACGTTGCACCACAGACTGTCCAGGAGTTGGCGGATGCTTTAGTCCAGGTCTGGGAGGAGATCCCTCAGGAGACCATCCTCCACCTCATCAGGAGCATGCCCAGGCGTTGTAGGGAGGTCATACAGGCACGTGGAGGCCACACACACTACTGAGCCTCATTTTGACTTGTTTTAAGGACATTACATCAAAGTTGGATCAGCCTGTAGTGTGGTTTTCCACTTTAATTTTGAGTGTGACTCAAATCCAGACCTCCATGGGTTGATAAATTGGATTTCCATTGATTATTTTTGTGTGATTTTGTTGTCAGCACATTCAACTATGTAAAGAAAAAAGTATTTAATAAGATTATTTATTTCATTCAGATCTAGGATGTGTTGTTTAAGTGTTCCCTTTATTTTTTTGAGCAGTATATATATATATATATATATTTTTTTTATTATTTGGCCTTTAGTACTATAGCCCATAGAAACGCATTGAAAAACATATTCCTAAATGGCAAAAAAAACATTCCTTTTGATAGATTTTGTTGACTAAGGTTTTGAAGTGTCTGTCCTATATCTAGGAGATACATTACATGACCAAATGTATGTGGACACCTACTGATGTTTTGGGCAATTAGGCCTGGCTCGCAGTCAGTGTTCCAATTCATCCCAAAGGTGTTCGATGGGGTTGAGTTCCGGGCTGTGTGCAGGCCAGTCAAGTCCTTCCACACTGATCTCGACAAACCATTTATGTATGGACCTCGCTTTGTGCACGGGGGCATTGTCATACTGAAACAGGAAAGAGCCTTCCCCAAACTCTTGCCACAAAGTTGGAAGCACAGAATTGTCTAGTATGTTGTAGCGATAAGATTTCCCTTCACTAGAACTAAGGAGCCTGAACCATGAAAAAAAACTTCAGACCATTATTCCTCCTCAACCAAACTTTACAGTTGGCACTATGCATCTGCCAAACCCAGATTCATCCATCGGACTGCCAGATGGTGAAGCGTGATTCATCACTTTACAGAACGCGTTTCCAATGCTCCAAAGCCCAATAGCAAACTTTACGCCACTCCAGCCGAAGCTTGGCATTGCGCATGGTGATCGTAGGCTTATGTGCGGCTGCTCGGCCTTGGAAACCCATGTCATGAAGCTCCCGACAAACAGTTACTGTGCTGATGTAGTTTCCAGAAACAGTTTGGAACTCGGTATTGAGTGTTGCAACCGAGGACAGACAATTTTTACATGCTTTGCGTTTCAGCACTTGGTGGTCCCATTCTGTGAGCTTGTGTGGCCTACCACTTCGCAGCTGAGCCGTTATTGCTCCTAGACTTTTCAACTTCACAATAACAGCACTTACAATTGACTGGGGCAGCTCTAGCAGGGCAGAAATTTTACGAACTGAGTTGTTGGCAAGGTTGCATCCTATGACGGTGCCACGTTGAAAGTCACTGAGCTCTTCAGCAAGGCCATTCTACTGCCAATGTTTGACTATGGAGATTGCATGGCTGTGTGCTCGATTTTATACACCTGTCAGCAACGTGTGTGGCTGAAATAGATGAATCTACTAATTGGAAGGGGTGTCAACATACTTTTGTATATACTGTATATCTATATGTACACTGAACAAAATATTAACACAACATGTAAAGTGTTGGTCCCATGTTTCATGAGCTGAAATAAAAGATCCCTGAAATGTTCCATATGCACAAAAAACGTATTTCTATCAAATGTTGTGCACACATTTGTTTACATCCCTGTTAATGAGCATTTCTCCTTTGCCAAGATAATCCATCCACCTGACAGGTGTTGCATATCAAGAAGCTGATTAAACAGCATGATCATTATAAAGGTGTACCTTGTGCTGGGGACAATAAAAGGCCAATGTGCAGTTGTGTCACACATCACAATGCCACAGATGTCTCAAGTTGAGGGAGAGTGCAATTGGCATGTTGACTGCATGAATGTCCACCAGAGCTGTTGCCAGAGAATTTAATGTACATTTTTCTACCGTAACCCGCCTCCAACGTCGTTTTAGAGAATTTGGCAGCACGTCCAACCAGCCTCACAACCGCAGATGATGTGCGTGGCGTCATGTGGGGAAGCGATTTGCTGATGTCAACATTGTGAACAGAGTGCCGCATGATGGTGGTGGGGTTATCGTATGGGCAGGCATAGGCTACAGACAATGAACACAATTGCATTTTATCGATGCCAATTTGAATACACAGAAATACAGTTACGAGATCCTGAGGCCCATTGTGAGGCCCTTTTTTTTAAAAAGGTATCTGTATTCCCGGTCATGTAAAATCCATAGGTAAGGGCCAAATGAATTTATTTCAATTAACTGATTTCCGCATATGAACTGTAACTCAGTAAAATCTTTGAAGTTGTTGCATGTGGCGTTTATCTTTTTGTTTTTCTTGACAACCACTTTATTTATATACACATATATCGAGAGAGATATCTGAAATCGAATACTTTAAGGTATAGAATTATTAACAACTGTAATTGTCACGCCCTGATCTGTTTCTCTTGTTCTTGTGATTGCCTCCATCTCCTCCAGGTGTGGCTTATTTTCCCCAGTGTATTTATCCCTGTGTTTCCTGTCTCTCTGTGCCAGTTCGTCTTGCATGTTTTCGAGTCAACCAGCGTGTTTTCCCGTGTGCCTGTTTTCTATTATCTTTTTCCTAGTCTTCCCACTTTTGAACATTGGCTGTTTTTTTCTGGACTCCGTACCCGCCTGCCTGACCCTTCTGCCTGCCCTGACATCGAGCTTGTCTGCCACTCTTTACCTCTTGAACTCAGAATCTGGTTTTGACCTTTTGCCTGTCCACGACAATTCTCTTTCCTTCTCCTTTTGGATTATAAGTAAACTACAAAGACTCTAACCATCTGCCTTGTGCCCTTATAGTAATGTTTATTTTCTTGTTGGAACCTATATGGATCTATATTTCCACTTGAGAAATACTGCACCAAACATCTTACTTAGATGTAAAATATTGCGACCAGACCTCCTCGGCAAAAACGGCTAAATTAATTACCGATTCATCTTAGATTCATTCTAACTATTTTGAGGAATTGTATACTGACTATGTTGTTGCTATGGCATCTCAAGAGGGACAAAGTAATATTGCTTTTTTTTAATGCGAAGGGTCTTGTAAAAGAGTACGCGAGGCACGGACGTTCCCTTCCCCTAGCCGAGTTCTGCTAGGACTAAACTGAACCTAGTATGCAGATCATTTTTGCCACCTAATTGGTATTTTGACCAATCAGTGCAGATCTTTTGCCTATAATTGGGCTGCATGTGCAATTGCAGCCGTGCAGTCCCACCTGCACCATTTTCTTGACAACGACTTTATTTCACTAGTGATCAGCCTCACAAGCTGCATTTATACAGG
This sequence comes from Salmo trutta, assembly GCF_901001165.1. Lineage (NCBI taxonomy): Eukaryota > Metazoa > Chordata > Actinopteri > Salmoniformes > Salmonidae > Salmo > Salmo trutta. The sequence continues at coordinate 12,444,961 of NC_042987.1, read as the reverse complement.
CAGACCAATTCAGATCTTCTGCCAATGATTTAGAATATCTGATACTTATCTGATCTTTTCCCTAAAGTGTAAACAAAAAAACATGAAATCTGATTTGACTTCCAATTTAAATTACATCCATGTGTGGATCTCAATCCTGATACAATTCTGATGCTCCATTTGCGACCTCCGACTGGGTGCTCAGATCAACCTTTTTTGCTGTGAAGAGATTTTGTTCGCTGCAGCTGCAGTGGATTCTTATGGAGAATAAATGTATAGTTTCCCCAAGCCTACCCCGTTAGCTGGGGTCAATGACTCCCAGTGCAATCCATCTCACGCCAACCAACCGAGCGACCAGACGACAACATTGGTTGTCAATGCCTGTATGACTGGAGGAGGAATGAAATTACAGAACCACACCAGCATTAAATATGCACTTAAAGGCGAGACTAGAGCAGCCACTGGGGTCGTGGGCCGTGCACCAATCTGGAGCCAGCTGATTGGGCCGTGTACCAATCGAGAGCGAGCACGACCCACAAGCAGAATAGGAGGACACCTCTTTTATAGACATGCTAATCCCAGATGCGGATGAGTGGAGTGAGAGAGAGAGAAATTTCACTCCAACAGCCAGCGATAATCGAGACAAACCTGGTCAGCTTTCAAGGATCTCTATCCCATTCAGTTCAACATTCCATGGTGGGTCAAATAGTTAAATTGCCATGGTCTGAGGCACTTTTCCAATTCTAGTAATGCAATTTCTATGCTCTGTCCTTGTGTAGATTTGATTATGGTTAGTAGAGGTCTTCTCTTCCCTCATGACTAATAACCTCCAGCAACACACACACACACACACACAGGCTTTGATCTGAGACAGGTGGTGGGTGAGACCCACATGCTGCCATGGTGCATTGTGGGAAGTGGGAAACATGTAGCTGCTTGATTGGACAATGGTCAAACAAAGGCCAAGGGAAGTGGAATGCCCTTGGCACTAGGGCATCCTTCTGAGTCACTGGGTCAGATTAGGGCAAGTCTGACTGACTGCTATCAAGGCCAGGACAATAGTAATAGATGGCCTATAGTCCCATTCTGTGGTTAGTTACCTATAGTTTCCCTTTCAGCAATAGTAGTAAAGATTTCAGAAGGTCTACTCTATCTTGATTGGCTATTGAAGTTGATGATGATATTGCTCCTTAGTGGACAGCCTACATAAATACAGTAACTAATGACGACGATCAAATAATTTGGTATTTTCGGTCAGTAAATCAGATCAAATCACTATTTTGATTCTAGCTCTGTGGAATATACTATATTATATATATTATATACAGAGCCTTCGGAAAGTATTCAGACACCTTGACTTTTTCCACATTTTGTTAGGTTACAGCCTTATTGTAACGATCGTCAAAAGGAGTAGACCAAGGTGCAGCGTGGTATGTGTTCATCTTGAATTTATTTGAACTCTGAACACTTAAACAAAATAATAAACAATGGAACACGACCGTCACGTCTTGCAGGCTTTACACAGCAGTACAAAAATAAGATCCCACAACTCAAGGAGGGAAAAGGGCTGCCTAAGTATGGTTCCCAATCTGAGACAACGATAGGCAGCTGCCTCTGATTGGAAACCATACCTGGCCAAAACATAGAAATATAAACCATAGAATGCCCACCCCACACCCTGACCTAACAACATAGAGAAATAAACCGTCTCTCTCAGGTCAGGGCGTGACACTTATTCTAAAATTGATAAAATAAAAATGTGTCAATCAATCTACACACAACACCCCATAATGACGAAGCAGAAACAGGTTTTAAGAAAAGTATTCTAATTTACAAAAAAATAAAAAATAATAATAATAATAATATATATATATATATATATATATATAAAACATTTACATAAGTATTCAGACCATTTACTTAGTACTTTGTTGAACCACTTTTGGCAGCGATTACAGCCTTGAGTCTTCTTGGGTATGACGCTACAAGCTTGGCACACCTGTATTTGGGGAGTTTCTCCCATTCTTCTCTGCATATCCTCTCAAGCTCTGTCAGGTTAGATGGGGAGTGTTGCTGAACAGCTATTTTCAGGTCTCTCCAGAGATGTTCGACCAGGTTCAAGTCCGGGCTCTGGCTGGGCCACTCAAGGACATTCAGAGACTTGTCCCGAAGCCACTCCTGCATGGTCTTGGCTGTGTGATTAGGGTCGTTGTCCCGTTGGAAGGTGAACCTTCGCCCCAGTCTGAGGTCCTGAGCGCTCTGGAGCAGGTTTTCATTAAGGATCTCTCTGTACTTTGCTCTGTTCATCCTCGATCCTGACTAGTCTCCCAGTCCCTGCTGCTGAAAAACATCCATCGTGGGGATGGTGCAAGGTTTCCTCCAGACGTGAAGCTTGGCATTCAGGCCAAAGAGTTCAATCTTGGTTTCATCAGACCAGAGAATCTTGTTTCTCATGGTCTGAGAGTCTTTAGGTGCCTTTTGGCAAACTCCAAGCGGGCTGTCATGTGCCTTTTACTAAGGAGTGTCTTCCGTCAGGCCATTGTACCATAAAGGCCTGATTGGTGGAGTGCTGCAGAGATGGTTGTCCTTCTGGAAGGTTCTCCCATCTCCACAGAGGAACTCTAGAGCTCTGTCAGAGTGACCATCGGGTTCTTGGTCACTTCCCTGACATAGACCTTTCTCCCCCGATTGCTCAGTTTGGCCGGGCAGCCAGCTCTAGGAAAAGTCTTTATGATCCCAAACTTCTTCCAATTAAGAATGATGGAGGCCACTGTGTTCTTGGGGACCTTCCATGACGCAGAATTTTTTTTGTACCCTTCCCCAGATCTGTGCCTCGACACAATCCTGTCTCTGAGCTCTACGGACAATTCCTTCAACCTCATGGCTTGGTTTTTGCTCTGACATGCACTGTCAACTGTGGGACCTTCTATAGAGAGTTGTGTGCCTTTCCAAATCATGTCCAATCAATTGAATTTACCAGAGGTGGACTCCAATCAAGTTGTAGAAACATCTCAAGGATGATCAATGGAAACGTGATGCATCTGCGCTCAATTTTGAGTCTCATAGCAAAGGGTCTAAATACTTATGTATTAGGCCATCATTGTAAATAAGAATTTGTTCTTAACTGACTTGCCCAGTTAAATAAAGGTAAAAAATAAATACAAAAAATAAGCTATTGAAAAAAAAAATCCTTAGCAATCTACATACAATACCCCATAATGACAAAGCAAAAACAGGTTTTTAGAATTTTTTTGCATATAATGAATAAGATTTATTTATGAAATGCTAAAATTTCCCAAAACCTGTTTTTGCTTTGTCATTATGGTGTATTGTGTGTAGATTGCTAAGGATTTTTTTTATTTTAATACATTTTAGAATAAGGCTGTAACGTAACAAAATGTGGAAAAAAGTCAAGAGGTCTGAGTACTTTCCGAAGGCACTGTAGTCAAAAGTTTGGACACACCTACTCATTTCAGGGATTTCCTTTATTTTTACTATTTTGTACATTGTATATCAAAACGATGAAATAACACATATGGAATCATGTAGTAACCAAATAAGTGTTAAACAAATCAAACTATATTATGTTTGAGATTCTTCAAAATAGGCACCCTTTGCCTTGATGACAGCTTTGCACTCTTGGCATTCTCTCAACCAGCTTCACCTGGAATGCTTTTCCAACAGTCTTGAAGGAGTTCTCACACATATATATATATATATATATATATATATATATATATATATATATATATATATATATATATACTAACTACCCCCAACTCATTTTAATTAATTTCAACCCACCTAATAAATGCAGGAGGCCTTGGACACCCTGACCATTAATCTCTAACAAAATTGCATTAAAGTGGCACCGGTTGGCTGAGCCAATACCATCACACAAAAGATTCCTTTCACGTTTCTGCTGATAAGTCTTGACGAAGCCAAGAGGTGCGACCCACTGGGCACAGACGTCAATTCAACGTTCATTCTACCTGGTCACTAGGCCAAGTGACCCTTGAACTTTGACACTTACTAAAGAGATGCTAAAGATCACATGCTAAAGATCCTCTCGCAATATGTTCATTTTGAGATAGTTCTTTCAACAATAACACCACTACCATCACTTCTCATCCTATAAAAGTCTTACTTTCTGTAGCTGACCCCCGGTTTAGCCGTGACGAATGGTCTAAGCAGTGTCTGGATCCGGCTCTCCCAGCACCAGAAGGTGGGGTAGTAGGTCTCTGACACCACGGGACATTGGTCCCGCAGGAACTGGTAGAACTTCTTACCACCAGAAATCAGTTGGGGCTTCTGCAATACAAGACATGAAGTGTGTGAGTGATGTGGCTTTCACGTTATTGAGGGGAAGTGGAGGAGGAATGTCTGACCATGCAAGTCAAAGATACATTGTTGTGCCTTTCCTACATTGAATTTACACACTGTATACTACAGACGACAAACAATCTCCAGAATACAGTTCATTATACTTCATCATTCACAATCTACACCACTCCTCCCTTACAATACCCTTAAAAACATCGTGAAGCCTCTTCACTGAAATCACATGATATTGAATATTGATTCCAAAGGAAGGATCTCAACAACTATAGTGTAATTGTAATGCAATACCAAGTCTGGAATCTAAATATTTTATGTTGCTCTAATTTTGGTTTAGAGGACTGTATAAAGTGTGAGAAAATAGTAAATGTTTTGGTGAGTTTTAGGGACATTCTGCAGTCACTAGTGGAGATGAAGGAGACTGGTAATGAGAATACAGTGACAGTAGGCAGTGTTGCAAATGGGATTATATGAGGTCACCACAATATCAAACACATCTGTCCTATCAGAGAATATAGGCCCTTATACATGTGCAGCACATCTCTGAACCTGTATAACAACAAATGTAATGCACGGTCGTTATTGTATGTTTTATTATTATCAAACGATCGCCTAATGTTATATAGGCCTATGCGTTTCATTATTGGGGAAATCGAATATTGGAAAACCCATTCATTTCTGAATATAACAGTAGACCTACAGTAGGTAATGAACAATCACTGCATGAAGATTTCTGACAGCTTGTATGATAATAGCCTAAACCGAGCCTACATCATCGACATTTCAGATTACAAAACCAACAAAGGACTCACGATAAAAGATATGCGGCCTAAATAACAATTCAACTTTTGTAAATATGTAGCCTTGGCCTAATTGTACAAGTTTTGAATATTCACATTTAGTCTGGAGAAAAATCATACGATAGCATTTTATTGAGAGATTATATCACATGTGCAGTACCGCAGATGCTCGTACGGTACTGTAATAAATCAGCCCCCTCAGCAAACCATGCAGCAGCTGAGCCGGTTTGATGCGCAAAAGCGCGAGCAATATCCCTCATAATAACCGTTATGCCACATTCTAATAATTAAAATACAAGTTGCAGGTTACAATGTATCCCAAATAATTATTCTTCAAAGCAGCCTCTGTGACCTCCCTACCTTCGCGACAGAGATCAAGTAATAGTAGGCATAAGCTGCGCTGAAGCCAAGCACCAGTGACAATACTCCAGATCCAAAAAGTCCAACTTTCACTTGATTTTCCAGATAAAGTGACAGGTCCCTTGTCAAAACATTCAAATTGAAGTCCAGTGAGATCATTGCCAGGTCCCTGTTATCTCGCGCTTTCAGGTATAGCGGCCAGGTTCGAATGAAACCTCTGCTCCTCTGGACGCATGCACAAATGTGAAGGGGAAAGTCAAGGGGAGCGATATATATAGAGGCAGACGATGGCGCTATTTGACCGGACTGCGCTGAGCTTTAGCAGGCGCAATATTAGGCTATATAACACCTGCAGTGGAAGCAGCCAACATTGCATCGGGGACAGCGGGAGCTGGTTTTGATAAGAAATAATGCACATTTTGTCCGATTTATCTTTTTCGTAGCAGGTTAGGATAATTTACGCAGCAGGTTAGGTTAATTAAAGTAGCAGGTTAGGATAATTAGGTTAAGGTTAGGAAAAGGGTGAAGGTTAGGGTTAGCTAAAATGCAACAATAAAACATTTATTTTGAAATAAATGTCACAAAAGTTGTACCTTTCTAGCCATGACCCAGAGTGTGGGTACAATCAAGGCTGTGTCACATCACCGCGACTGGAATTACGCAAGGGCCATGTTGCATGTGCCCAGTGGTGGAAAAAATACCCAATTGTCATACTTGAGTAAAAGTATAGATACCTTAATAGAAAGATACTCAAGTAAAAGTGGAAGTCACCCAGTAAAATACTATTTGAGTAAAAGTCTAAAGTATTTGGTTCTAAATATACTTAAGTATCAAAAGTAAAACTGTAAATGTCAAATTCCTTACATTAAGCAAAGACAGCACCATTTTCTTGTTTTAAAAATGTACAGACATCATTTATAAAAATATGTGTATGTGTTTAGTAAGTCTGACAGATCAGAGGCAGTAGGGATGACCAGGGATGTTCTCTTGATAAGTATTTTAATTGGACCATTTTCCTGTCCTGCTAAGCATTCGAAATGTAATGAGTACTTTTGGGTGTTATGGAAAATGTATGGAGTAAAACGTACACCATTTTCTTGAGGAATGTAGTGAAGTAAAAGTTGCCAAAAAATATAGTACAGACACGACAAAAAACGACTTAACTAGTACTTTAAAGTATTTTTACTTAAGTGCTTTACACCACTGCATGTGCCATCTATTGCCCTGAACAGACGTCTCTCTGTCTGTTGTCATAATGGTCTGTCACTTGGACGATTCTTTAGAATCCATTCAAATGTAGGAGATCTTTAAGTCCAGTCATTTTTTACAGTCAACGAATTAGATCTAATCAGTGTGCCCTTAGCCTGCCTAATGCACCTTTACACCCAGTCTAAATCACTGATCTTATCACAATAAATTAGATCAGAGATATCTTCAAGAGAGAAAGAAAGGAAGGATACATTACATAAAAGCCACAGCCCCTCAATGAAAACCAGTGACTGGGTTTACGGAATAGGTGGTAAACACATTGTTCCATGGAAGCAAATACTGTATATTCAAATGTATAATACAGGCTACAGGTCACTGGAATAGGTCGTTTTCAATAAAACGCCACAATACGTTCGATTTGGCTGCTGGGGGGCAAGGAGACCCCCAGCTCCGCTAATACCATTGACAGCTACGTGCCATTTTCAGGGGATGGTTAAACGTTATAACTATTTGGTTTTAATATCACCACCTATTGAGCATAGTCAGAACTACACATTTCCGATTATTCCATGCAAAACATTTGCGCACATTTAGAGTTATATATGTATTAATTTGTGGATGTCCTTCACCCATTACATATGATATGTTACGAATTACAATTCGTATTATATGTCATGAATTTGCAATACGTGCAATATGTTACTAATTTGCTTAACATGTTAGGTCACGAATTTGCAAAAAGTACAACATCTTACAAATTTGCAAAACGTATGATATGTTACGAATTCAAGCTAGGTGGATAACGTTAGCTAACTCGCTAATGTTAGCTAGGCTAGGGGTTAAGGTTACGTTTAGGAGTTAGCTAAAAAGGTTCATGTTAGGGTTTAGGAGAAGGGTAAGCTAACATGCTAAGTAGTTGCAAAGTAGCTAAAAAACTAGTAAGTAGCTGAAAAGTTGCTATTGCCAAAGTTGTCTGTGAGGAGATTCGAGTTAGCAACCTTTGGGTTTCTAGACGTTCGAGTTACACACCCACCCACCCATCCAATCTACTTTCATTTTTGCCTTAAGTAACCATCTGTCTTACACACATATATACATACATATATATAAAAGTATGTGGACACCCCTTCAAATTAGTAGATTCGGCTATTTCAACCACACCCGATGCTGACACGTATAAAATCAAACACACAGCCATGCAATCTCCATAGACAAACATTGGCAGTACAATGGCCTTACTGAAGAGCTCAGTGACTTTCAAAGTGACACCGTCATAGGATAACACCTTTCAAACAAGTCAGTTTGTAAAATTTCTGCAATGCTAGAGCTTCCCCAGTCAACTGTAAGTCCTGTTATTGTGAAGTGGAAACGTCTAGGCCACACAAGCTCACAGAACGGAACCAGCGGGTGCTGAAGCGCGTAGTGCGTAAAAATTGTCTGTCCTCCGTTGCAACACTCACAACTGAGTTCCAAACTGCCTCTGGAAGCAACGTCAGCACAAGAACTGTTCGTCAGGAGCTTCATGAAATAGGTTTCCATGGCCGAGCAGCCGCACAGAAGCCTAAGATCATCATGCGCAGTGCCAAGCGTTGGCTGGAGTGGTGTAAAGCTCGACCTCCATTCGACTCTGGAGTAGTGGAAACGTGTTCTCTGGAATGATGAATAAAGCTTCACCATCTGGCAGTCCGAGGGAAGAATCTGGGTTTGGCGGATGGCAGGAGAATGCAAAGTGCCAACTTTAAAGTTTGGTAGAGGAGGAATAATGGTCTCTGGCTGTTTCTCATTGTTCAGGCTAGGCTCCTTGGTTTCAGTGATGGGAAATCTGAAATTACAGAATAGTGGCAATCAAGACGATTTTGTGCTTTCAACTTTGTGGCAAAAGTTTGGGGAAGGCCCTTTCCTGTTTCAGCATGACAATGCCCCGGGTACAAAGTGAGGTCCATACAGAAATGGTTTGTCGAGATAGGTGTGGAAGAACTTGACTGGCCTGCACAGAGCCCTGACCTCAACCCCATCGAACACCTTTGGGATGAATTGGAACGCTGACTGCGAGCCAGGCCTAATCGCTCAACATCAGTGCCGACCTCACTAATGCTCTTGTGGCTGAATGGAAGCAAGTCCTTGCAGCAATGTTCCAACATCTAGTGGAAAGCCTTCCCAGAAGAGTGGAGGCTGTTACAGCAGCAAACGGGGGACCAACTCCATATTAATGCCCATGATTTTGTAATGTGATGTTCTATGAGCAGGTGTCCACATACACTACATAACCAAAAGTATGTAACCATACCAAACGTAACATATCATACTTAATGGAGTGTCTTGACTCTGACACCAGGTTGCAACCATGCACCTGCTTCCACTTCATATAGGCCTATGCAAACCCCAACTCATCAAGGGCTACTGTATTTACATGTGCACATCTTAGGCTATAGTCCATAGGCCTAAGATGTGCAGATGCAAATAGCCCTTGATGATTTGGGGTTTGCATATAGTGAGCTGGGAGCAGATTTGCAAGATACTATTCCAGGGAAGCAAATATATTTGAATTATCATGCAGGTCATTCGAGTAGAATATACTAGAAACATAATAGATAAACTGAGTGTACAAAACATTAAGAACACCTGCTCTTTCCATGACAGACTGACCGGGTGAATCCAGGTGAAAGCTATCATCCCTTATTGATGTCACCTGTTATATCCAGTTCAATCAGTGAAGATGAAGGGGAGGAGACAGGTTAAATAAGGATTTTTAAGCCTTGATACAATTGAGACATGGATTGTGTGTGTGCCATTCAGAGGCTGTATGTGCAAGACAAAATATTTAAGTGCCTTTGAACGGGGTATGGTAGTAGGTGCCAGGCGCAACGGTTTGAGTGTGTCAAGAATTGCAACGCTGTTGGGTTTTTCACGCTCAGCCGTTTCCGAGTGTATAAATCATGGTCCACCACCCAAAGGACATCCAGCCAACTGACACAACTGTGGGAAGCATTGGATTCAAAATAGGCCAGCATCTCTGTGGAATGCTTTCGAACACCCAAATGAATTGAGGCTGTTCTGATGGCAAAAAAAGGGGTGCAACTCAATAGTAGGAAGGTGTTCCTAATGTTTTGTACACTCAGTGTATATTTATGCTAAACAAAAATATAAACGCAAAATGTAAAGTGTTGGTCCCATGTTTAATGAGCTGACATAAAAGATCCCAGAATTGTCCATATGCAGAAAAAGCTATTTCTCTCAAATATTGTGCACAAATTTGTTTACATCCCTGTTGGTGAGCATTTCTCCTTTGTCCAGATAATCCATTCACCTGACAGGTGTGGCATATCAATAAGCTGATTAAACAGCATGATCATTACACAGATGCACCTTGTGATGGGGACAATAAAAGGCCACTCTAAAATGTGAAGTTGTCAGACAACACAATGCCACTGATGTCTCAAGTTGAGGGAGAGTGCAATTGGCATGCTGACTTACAGGACTGTCCACCAGAGCTGTTGCCAGAGAATTGAATGTTCATTTCTCTACCATAAGTCAACTCCAACGTCGTTTTAGAGAATTTGTCAGTACGTCCAACCGGCCTCACAACCGCAGACCACACGTAACCACGCCACCCCACCGACCTCCACAACCAGCTTCTTCACCTGCAGGATCGTCTGAAGGGGTGCTGAGGAGCATTTCTGTCTGTAATAAAGTTATTTTGAGGGGAAAAACTAATTCTGATTGACTAGGCATGCTTCCCCGGAGGTAAGGCCAATGTCCTCCCAGGCCCATCCATGGCTGCGCCCCTGCCCTGTCATGTGAAATCCATAGATTAGGGCCTAATTTATTTATTTATTTAGACTGATTTCCTTATATGAACTGTGACTCAGTAAAATCTTTGAAGTTGTTGCATGTTGCATTTATATTTTTGTTCAGTGTAGTTATGTAATGGTACAATACTTGACCTTGTGAACTCTTGACCCAGAACCCTGTAGGACATTCTATCCATTTGTGAAAATGGGTGCTTCAAGCCCATGTCACCTGTGCAGTCTATTGGCCACACCTTTCATTGTGGTCCTTTGTAGCTCAGTTGGTAGAGCATAGCGTTTGCAACACCAAGGTAGTGGGTCGGATTCCCGGGACCATCCATATGTGAAATGTATCGTTGGTAGAGCATGGCGTCTGCTAAATGGCAGTGCACAAAACATTAAGAACAGTGAACAACTTCCTAATATTGAGTTGCACCCCACCTTTTGCCCTCAAAACAGCCTCCATTCCTCAGGGCATGGACTCTACAAGGAGTTGAAAGCATTCCACAGGGATGCTGGCCCATGTTGATTCCAATGTTTCCGACAGTTGTGTTAAGTTGGCTGGATGTCCCGTTCAAAGGACTTCAATATTTTGTGTTGCCCATTCACCCTCTGTCTCAATTGTCTAAAGGCTTAAGGCTTAAACATCCTTCTTTAACATGTCTCCTACCCTTCAACTTCTACACTGATTGAAGTGGATTTAACAAGTGACATCAGTAAGGGATCGTAGCTTTCACCTGGTCAGTCTACGTTATGAAAAGAGCAGGTGTTCCTAATGCTTTGTATATATACAGTTGAAGTCGGAAGTTTACATACACCTTAGATAAATACATTAAAACTCTGTTTTTCTCAATTCCTGACATTTAATCCTAGTAAAAATTCCCTGTCTTAGGTCAGTTAGGATCACCACTTTATTTTAAGAATGTGAAATGTCAGAAAATTTGTAGAGAGAATAATTTCAGCTTTTATTTCTTTCATCACATTCTCAGTGGGTCAGAAGTTTACATACACTCAATTAGTATTCGGTAGCATTGCCTTTAAATTGTTTAACTTGGGTCAAACGTTTAGGGTAGCCTTCCACAAGCTTCCCACAATAAGTTGGGTGAATTTTGGCCCATTCCTCCTGACAGAGCTGGTGTAACTGAGTCAGGTTTGTAGGCCTCCTTGCTCGCACACGCTTTTTCAGTTCTTCCCACAAATTTTCCATGGGATTGAGGTCAGGGCTTTGTGATGCCACTCCAATACCTTGACTTTGTTGTCCTTAAGCCATTTTGCCACAACTTTGGAAGTATGCTTGGGGTCATTGTCCATTTGGAAGACCCATTTGCGACCAAGCTTTAACTTCCTGACTGATGTCTTGAGATGTTGCTTCAATATATCCACATAATTTTCCATCCTCATGATGCCATCTATTTTGTGAAGTGCACCAGTCCCTCCTGCAGCAACACACCCCACAACATGATGCTGCCATCCCGTGCTTCACGGTTGGGATGGTGTTCTTCAGCTTGCAAGCCTCCCCTCTTTTCCTCCAAACATAATGATGGTCATTATGGCCAAACAGTTCTATTTTTGTTTCATCAGACCAGAGGACATTTCTCCAAAATGTACGATCTTTGTCCCCATGTGCAGATGCAAACCATAGTCTGGCTTTTTTTATGGTGGTTTTGGAGCAGTGGCTTTTTCCTTGCTGAGCAGCCGTTCAGGTTATGGTGATATAGGACTCGTTTTACTGTGGATATAATATTTTGTAACTGTTTCCTCCAGCATCTTCACAAGGTCCTTTGCTGTTGTTTTGGGATTGTTTTTCACTTTTCGCATCAAAGTACATTCATCTCTAGGAGACGAACGCGTCTCCTTCCTGAGAGGTATGACGGCTGCGTGGTCCCATGGTGTTTATACTTGCGTACTATTGTTTGTACAGATGAACGTGGTACCTTCAGGCGTTTGGAAATTGCTCCCAAGGATGAACCAGACTTGTGGAGGTCTACAAAGAAAATTCTGAGGTCTTGGCTGATTTCTTTTGATTTTTCCATTATGTCAAGCAAAGAGGCACTGAGTTTGAAGGTAGGCCTTGAAATACATCCACAGGTACACCTCCAATTGACTCAAATGATGTCAATTAGCCTATCAGAAGCTTCTAAAGCCATGACATAATTTTCTGGAATTTTCCAAGCTGTTTAAAGGCACAGTCAACTTAGTGTATGTAAACTTCTGACCCACTGGAATTGTGATACAGTGAATTATAAGTGAAATAATCTGTCTGTAAACAATTGTTGGAACAAAAAACAAAGACATTTCTAAGTGACACCAAACTTTTGAACAGAGTGTGTGTGTGTGTGTGTGTGTGTGTGTGTGTATATATATATATATATATATATACATACACACACACACACACACAGTGCCTTCAGAAAGTATTCAGACCCCTTGACTTTTTCCAAAAAAAACAAAAACAAGACTCTTCCTAGAGCTGGCCGCCCAGCCAAACTGAGCAATTGGGGGAGAAATTGACGGTGAGCAGGTTTTCATCAAGGATCTCTCTGTACATTGCTTCGTTCATTTTTCCTCGATCCTGACTAGTCTCCCAGTCCTTGCCGCTGAAAAAGATCCCCACAGCTTGATGCTGCTACCAAGAACGTGCAAAGCTGTCATCAAGGCAATGGGTGGCTACTTTGAAGAATCTCAAATGTAAAATATATTTTGATTTGTTTTGCACTTTTTTGGTTACAACATGATTATACACACACACACACACACACACACACACACACACACACACACACACACACACACACACACACACACACACACACAGTGGCCAGAGTATTAGGTACACCCATCTAGTACCAGGTCGAACCCCCATTTGCCTCCAGAACAGCCTGAATTCTTCAGAGCATGGAAACGTTGCTCATTTGGTATTAAGGGACCTAACGTTTGCCAGGAAAACATTGCCCACACACCGCCACCAGGACTCAAGCTGCTTACGCCAAATCCTGACTCTGCCATCAGCATGACGCAACTGGAACCAGGATTCGTCGGACCAGGCGATGTTTTTCCTCTCCTCAATTGTCCAGTGTTGGTGATTGCGTGCCCACTGGAGACCCTTCTTTTTGTTTTTAGCTGTTAGGAGTGGAAAACGGTGTGGTCGTCTGCTGCAATAGCTCATCTGTGACAAGGACTGACGATTTGTGCGTTCCGAGATGCCGTTCTGCACACCACTGTTGTACTGCACTGTTATTTGCCTGTTTGTGGCCTGACTGCTAGCTTGCACAATTCTTGCCATTCTCCTTCGACCTCTCATCAACGAGCTGTTTCGCCAACAGGACTGCCGCTCACTGGATGTTTTTTGTTTGTAGCACCATTCTCGGTAAACACTAGACACTGTCGTGCGTGAGATACTGGAACCGGCGCGCCTGGCACCTATGATCATGCCATGATCAAAGTCGCTTTGGTCACTCTTTTTGCCCATTCTAATGTTCAATCGAATAGTAACTGAATGCCTCAATGCCTGTCTGCCTCATTTATATAGCAAGCCACGGCCACATGACTCACTGTCTGTAAGAGCATACTATTTTCATGAACAGGATGGTTTACCTGATATACTGGGAAGTGTATATCATATGCCTAGGCTGCTTCATAATCATAGTCCTACAAAGAGTGCAACTACATCAGGCTAAAACAGAGGAAATGCATTTAGGAAGAAATTGGAGGAATGCATTCAATGAAATAGGTAATAAAACTCCTTGTTTTGCATTTTGAGAACATTTGCATGTTGCATTTTCGACAAAACAAATTGCCCCACCTTGCGCTTTGTCAAATTACCCCTTGAGCTTGCCTATTGCTGGGTTCATGTGCTAGTCGGAACTAGACAACGCAGAAACGTCAGACTTTATATTTTTGTAGTTATACACGTGCCGTGTACAACAAATCGGCAAGTCGAATATTTCCGAGTTTCCTAGTTCCTACCAGTGTTTGAACGCGGCAAAACCCTCGCTTTCCAAACCAAACATCTTCGTCGTCAACACAAAGATTTTTACAACTAAACCAAGATACGCATATGCCTTGTCGTTTCCAATGGAAACAAATGAGTCATAGTGTGCAGAACAAGCCAGGAGGTGGGCAGAGCCAAGCACGAGCTAGCGAGATCCTATTGGCGTGTTCTAGCTTTATCTGCATATTTCCGTTAGGGAACGCCTACTCTGAAGTGTTCGTGTGCAGTAACTTAATTCGCCTTTGCACTCCTTCTAAACAGCGATTTTTTCCAGTGACAAAGTCTACAAAACTTAGTCCACTCTTCATAACAGATTATAATTTTGGGAACAGAAAACTGTATTGAGATCAAAGGTTTCATGATGATATAATGTGCAGAATGTCGGCCAAAAGCCATCTCGTTCCATGTTCTCCCACCGCACGCCAGTGGGCTTCCTCTCACTACCACATTTGGTAGTGAGAGAAAACACCAAGCGGATGCTTCACATTTATACATCCAGTGAAATATCTGTCTCATTGTTTATCTGTGGTAAACCGTCTGCTTGGTATATTGACAATAATGGCGACGCGTTTATACTGAGTTTACTTCTGCGAGCCATTTGACAAAATAAATACATTTCAGACATACATCAAATACATAGGATAAACGTACCTACGAATGAAATAATTTATGCAACAAAAAGGACGAATGTACGCTAGTGGTCTAACGTTAAGTTGTGGAGGTGGCATTCTTGCAGAGGCACAAGCTAGCTAACTAAATAGCTAGCTAGCTAATAACGGTATACCATTTCGTGACGATGTGGCTACTTTACACGCTCTTGGGGTGACAATGCCTTGTGCTCTTGGGACGAAAAGCACATGAAAGGGGATACTGAGACATACCAGTTATTTCCATAACACTGCAGACGAACAGCTTGTGGAGGGGAAAGTGCGTGCCATTCAACAGCTTACTTTGGTAGCTAATGTTTGGCAGTTGCTAGTTGGCAAAGCTAGCTTGCTAACAGTTAACGTTAGTGAGTTAGCTTGGCTTTGATTTCAATTACAACGCGTTGTTTTATCAAGCAAGCTAACTGAACGTTTGATACATTTCACTAGCAATGTATATTTGCCTTTGCAACTAACTGTTAGCTTGTGTCTGCTATATTGTTTTGGAACTTTACCGCAAGCAGGCTAGCCTAGTTAACGTAACGTGCAAGCTAACAAGATATTGCTAAATTGTGTTTTTCTGGACAACAGAACAGTTTTGCTTCTCAAAATTATCCTGCTAAACACAGGTAGTTAGCTACTTAGCATATCCTGCTAGTTGGCTATATTTTTTTGTGTTACGTTATTTGCGAGACCTTTTCGTAAATGACTACTGGCAGGAATAACCGTGTGATAATGGAAGGAGTTGGTGCGAGAGTGATCCGTGGACCCGATTGGAAATGGGGAAAACAGGATGGTGGAGAGGGACATGTCGGCACCGTCAGGAGTTTCGAAAGTCCGGAAGAAGTGGTTGTTGTCTGGGATAACGGGACTGCGGCCAACTACCGGTGCTCTGGTGCATACGACGTGAGGATATTTGACAGTGCTCCCACAGGTAATGTTGCCCTGCTGGTTCTGTGATCGCTAAACATATAGTATGTCCTGTTTTTGTTAATAATTTGTTTCAATTAGCCTATGCATTTGGGTGTTGATGTGTACACGGTTGTTTGGCATACCGCCACGTTACAAGTTATTGCAATGCATCAAGCGTGCTACATGGAGCACGTTGAGTTTGATTGACATCTAGAGAGTTAGACGTGAGGATGACTACGTAAGATATCTTCATCAAAGCAAGCTTTGTGAATAACATCTCCCTCTGAGTATTTAGACCTAGTGTACTGTATGCTTACTTTTATTTGTGTTGATGAACGATGGTACAGCATGAAGATGGCAATTCAAAGGCCCCAGAGCTGCGGGCAGAGGCATCATTGCTTCACACTTGACACCTCCAACATTTACATTTGAGTCATTTAGCAGACACACAGGCAGAAGTCTTAGACCCCTGCTCCACTCGCTAGGCAACCTGCTGCCCAGCAAAAATGTGACTAACTGCCTCGTTACTACTCCCTCTCAGGTATCAAGCATGACGGTACCATGTGTGACACCTGCCGTCAGCAACCTATCATCGGTATCCGCTGGAAGTGTGCGGAGTGCACCAACTATGACCTCTGTACCACCTGTTACCACGGAGACAAGCACCACCTGCGACACCGCTTCTACAGGATCACCACCCCAGGCAGCGAGAGGTGAGTACTGTCAGCTGCCCTGTGAAGCTAATGATTACGTTCCGGGTCAACTTCAATGCAGTCATGTTACTCAGTGTGAGATCTGATTATCTATGCAGTGTGACCACAATAAAGACGACGCGGAACCAATGTGTAGGGATGCTTTGTCAACTCAGCCCCACAAACTCTATGGTTTTAGTGATGATTTAAATGATAACAATTCTAATCTACATCCGTTGGTTGATTATATTGAGGGACCCACCGATTTTACTCTCTGTTTTGCGGCTTTCTGTTTCTCCCTGGCGGTCTCTCTCTCTGACATTTGAGAAGTGGTGCCTGAGCCCAGCCTTGTAGGCAGACTCAACATGTGGCCACCGATCATGGCTCTCTGTTGCCAGGCGACTGCTCAGACTCTATTTCAGAAGCAGCGATGTTGTTGGGGCCTCAGCCAATCCCATGTTACTGGCCATGTCTGTCTTTATCTGCTTCCATAGAAGATTTACAAATGAAAGACAAAGCACAATTGCATAAAATGCCAAATCATAACAACAAACCTGTCTTGAGAATGTTATGGTCAAGGGGCCAGGATTCCGGTCAAGAAGCACGGTTTCGACTGCTCCGACAGTTCTGCTCCATAGATGGCTACATAGAGAAGTCTGATTTGAAAATGACTAATTAGACACTTTATTCATCACCTTTGTGAGCAAAACATCAATGGAATTATTCAAATAGTTGTTGCTGAGGCCAAATTTTTTCCCATCACTCACAGCCGAGGATATTAACATTTTATAGTTATTTTCATCCAATGTCTGCCTTGTTTTTGGATGACGTTACGAAGTCTTTTTCTCTTTTTTTTTTTTTTTACATCATTTAGCAGACGCTCTTATCCAGAGCGACTTACAGTAGTGAATGCATAAATTTCATACAATTTCATACATTTTTTCATACAATTTTTAATTTTTTTTCTGTGCTGGCCCCCCGTGGGAATCGAACCCACAACCCTGGTGTTGCAAACACCATGCTCTACCAACTGAGCTACAGGGAAGTCGTGCTAGTACGCATGTGATGTTGGTCCGTATAAACCGGATGCAACCCGTATGAATCGTCGTATGTGAAGATGAGTAGATTACCTTGAAAACATCGGTCTGACATCTTGGACTCAGTCTCCAGTTCATATTGTACCTCAATGGTTATGATAGGGCAGAAATGTAAAAGTCTGAAATCATTTTTTATTTGACATTTATTTAACTAGGCAAGTCAGTTAAGAACAAATTCTTATTTACTATGACGGCCTAGGAACAGTGGGATAATTGTCTTGTTCAGGGGCAGAACGACAGATTTTTACCTCGTCAGCTCGGGGATTCGATCTAGCAACCTTTCGGTTACTGGCCCGCTAGGCTACCTGCCACCCCCAATAACAAAAGGAGCTGAAAAGTTAGTTCATGAAAACAACAATTAGTGTATTTCTGTGGTTTTCAAAATGAACTGACTGAAACATAATGTGCAGAGAATGCAACCAGGACATGTTATTGCATTATTACATACAGTGAATATATTTTCTTGCTTTAGCAGTCCCTCCAACTGCTTCAGGCCCTTTATTAGATCCAAAGGGACAAACCAAATGCATGGCGAGACCGCTGGCACCCTTTCAACGACGTGTGACTTCAGTTCCCCTGAGACTGTTAATTGTCCCCATCCCCCCCACAGACACTGCTCTAAACTGAAGGCATGATGGACTTTTTTGTTATGCCACATTAAATTCTTTCACTGTCTGTCTGCAGTCTGTGGCTATTTATGAGTCTGTGGGTTCTCTCTTGACCAAGTACCATTTAAAGTGGAACTGACAGCATTTTGTCAACATAAACATTTATAAAAATCTGTTCATATACACCCCAAGGAAGAAAGGCACTTATAGTTTAAAATTTTTTTTTTTTAACGTTTTCTGACAAGCGAGCACTTAGATAAGGTAATTTTCATAAATTCATAGAAAGTTGGGGAATAACATGGTACGGCATTTGTAAAAATTCTATAGCAATATAGAGTGGGAAAGCGGCCGTGCGATTGGACAATTAATAGACGCTGCAGCAAATAATACCTAATAAAAAGGTTTGTCTTGTTCAGGACCGGAGCCTACGCAGACTGGGGCACCATAGCCAACCAGGGCTACAGTAGGCCTATATGCAAATAAGCCATTTGCCACACGGGCTATCATTCACTTTGAACTGGACTCTGTCTTTACAGGCAGTAGCAATAGTGCGACTTTACATCATCAAATCAAATTTTGTTGGTCACATGTGTTTAGCATACAGTGGATTTAAAAAGTCTACACACCCCTGTTAAAATGGCAGGTTTTTGTGATGTAAAATAATGAGACAAAAATAATGTCAGAACTTTTTCCACCTTTAATGTGACCTATAACGTGAACAATTCAATTGAAAAACAAACTGAAATCTTTGAGGGGGGAAAATGAAAAATGAAAAACTCACAATAACCTGGTTGCTTAAGTGTGCATACCCTTAAACTAATACTTTGTTGAAGCACCTTTTGATTTTATTACAGCACTCAGTCTTTTTGGGTAGGAGTCTATTAGCATGGCACATCTTGATGTGGCAATATTTGCCCACTCTTCTTTGCAAAAGCGCTCCAAATCTGTCAGATTGCGAGGACATCTCCTGTGCACAGCCCTCTTCAGATCACCCCAGAGATGTTCAATTGGATTCAGGTCTGGGTTCTGGCTGGGCCATTCCAAAACGTTAATCTTCTTCTGGTGAAGCCATGCTTTCGTGGATTTGGATGTGTGCTTTGGGTCGTTGTCGTGCTGAAAGGTGAACTTCATCTTCAGCTTTCTAACGGACGCCTGAAGGTTTTGTGCCAAAATTGCCTGGTATTTGGATCTGTTCATAATTCCCTCCACCCTGACTAAGTCCCCGGTTCCAGCTGAAGAAAAACGGCCCCAAAGCATGATGCTGCCACCACCATGCTTCACTGTGGGTATGGTGTTCTTTGGGTGATGTGCAGGGTTGTTTTTGCGCCAAACATACCTTTTGGAATTATGGCCAAAAAGTTCAATCTTGGTTTCATCAGACCATAACACATTTTCCCATGTGCTTTTGGGGGACTTGATGTTTGTTTTTACAAACTTCAGCCGGGCTTGGATGTTTTTCATTGTAAGAAAAGGCTTCCGTCTTGCCACCCTACCCCATAGCCCATTCATATGAAGAATACGGGAGATTGTTGTGACATGTAGCACACAGCCAGTACTTGCCAGAAATTCCTGCAGGTCCTTTAATGTTGCTGTAGGCCTCTTGGAAGCCTCCCTGACCAGTTTTCTTCTCGTCTTTTCATACATTTTGGAGGGACGTCCAGTTCTTGGTAATGTCTCTGTGGTGCCATATTTTCTCCACTTGATGATGACTGTCTTCACTGTGTTCCATGGTATATGTAATGCTTTGGAAATTCTTTTGTACCCTTCTCCTGACTGATATCTTTCAACAATGAGATCCCTCATGCTTTGGAAGCTCTCTGCAGACCATGGCTTTTGCTCTGAGATGCAACTAAGAAAATGTCAGGAAAATCCTACTAGAACAGCTGAACTTTATTTGTGATTAATCAGAGTCACTTTAAATGATGGCAGGTGTGTAATGACTTCTATTTAACATGAGTTTGAATGTGATTGGTTAATTCTGAACATAGCCACATCCCCAGTTATAAGAGGGTGTGAACACTTATGCAACCAGGTTATTGTAAGGTTTTTATTTTTCATTCTTCCCCCTTGAAGATTTTAGTTTGTTTTTCAATTGAATTGTTCACATTATAGGTCACATTAACAATAGAAAAAGTTCTGACATGATTTATCTTTGTCTCATTCTTTTACATCACAAAAACCTGGCATTTTAACAGGGGTGTGTAAACTTTTTATATCCACTGTATGTTATTGCGGGTGTAGTGAAATGCTTGTGTTTCTAGCTCCAACAGTGCAGTAAGATCTAACAAGTAATATCTAACAATTTCACAACAATACACACATCTAAAGGAATGGAATTAAGAATATATAAATATTTGGACAAACAATGTCAGTGGCATAGACTAAGATACATTAGTGACAAGTTTTCCATATTTAAAGTGGCCAGTGATTTCAAGTCTATGTATATAGGCAGCAGCCTCGATGCTAGTGATGGCTATTTAACAGCCTTGAGGTAGAAGCTGTTTTTCAGTGTCTCTGTCCCGGCTTTGATGCACCTGTACTGACTTTGCCTTCTGGATGATGGCTGAGTGAACAGGCAGTAGCTCGGGTGGTTGTTGTCCTTAATGATCTTTTTGGCTTTCCTGTGACATCGGGTGCTGTAGGGCAGGGCAGGTAGTTTTCCTCCGGTAATGCATTGTGCAGACCGCACCACCCTCTGGAGAGCCCTGCGTTTGCGGGCGGTGCAGTTGCTGTCCCAGGCGGTGATACAGCCTGACAGGAGGCTCTCAATTGTGCATCTGTAAAAGTTTGAGGGTTTTAGGTGCCAAGCCAAATTGAACCGCTGTTGCACCGCCTTCACCACACTGTCTATGTGGGTGGACCATTTCAGTTGGTCAGTGATGTGTACACCGAGGAACTTGAAGCTTTCCACCTTTTCCACTGCAGTCCCGTTGATGTGGATAGGGGGTGCTCCCTCTGCTGTTTCCTGAAGTCCACGATCAGCTCCTTTGTTTTGTAGACGTTGAGTGAGAGGTTGTTTTCCTGGCACCACACTTCCAGGCCCTCACCTACTCCCTGTAGGATGTCTTGTCATTGTTGGTAATCAGGCCTACTACTGTTGTGTCATCTGCAAACTTGATGATTGAGTTGGAGTCGTGGGTGAACAGGCAGTACAGGAGGGGGCTGAGCACACACCCTTGTGGGGCCCCAGTGTTGAGGGTCAGCGAAGTGAAGGTGTTGTTTCACCCCTTCACCACCTGGGGGTGGCCTGTCAGGAAGTCCAGGACCCAGTTGCACAGGGCGGGGTTCAGACCCAGGGCCATCAACAACATTAAGATCGACAACTAATGCTAGCCAGAGGGAGATGAGCTAAAATCTATCAAGGGAACATTAAATAAACCCTTTCAAACCTTTTCAGCTATTTGGCTGTCACAATTGAACTGATAAACGTTGGGGAGTAGTAGCCTGCTCATCCTTCTGCCGCGTGCTTGCCAATGCATGCTTGTCTAAACCCACGTTTTGACAACTGAATGTGTACTTCCCTGCCCGCCCATTTTATCGATGCCAAATGCGTTTGATTGACATCTAAGACAGACGCTAATTGTGGATAAGTCGTTCAAGTTCACCATAGCTTTTTTGCTAGCTAACCAAATGACACCTGCATCTCTAGCTGTAGTCACCAAAGAAACGATATGAGTGAAAAAGTTGGTCACTCAACAACTCCAATTTCATGACATCCTCCCAGCAGCTAGCGGGCCAAATATAGCCTATTTGATTTGACCAAAAAATGTGCTAACTTTATAGTGTGCACTTATGTACATATGGATGCTGTATATATCATTTTAACATATTAAAACAAAAGGGATAAATACTTTTTGTCAAGCCAAAGACTTTTTGTCTTTGCTGCTATGCTTGCAGATGTGCATAATATGCTGCGACCCTAATAACTCCAAAGAACAAAAACGAAGCAATATGTTGTCACTTAAAACATGATTTCATTTGTTTGCACTACATGGATCACCGGTGCAGTTGAATGCAGCACTAATGTCTTGTAGTTGAGTTGCCAGCCTAGGCTACCGCTCAAATGTTCCTGTAATAGGCCTACATTTTTCTCCTTTGGATGGTTTGCAGGTTTTGTTTTTTGGTTATTCATTGTCAAGCTTTAAAAACCGAAGCCAGACTGCAACAGTTTAGTAGCCTAGCTAGGACTCTGGCATGTGTCTGTACACTTTCCCACCGCTGCGCACTGTAAACGGGACACACAAAAGCAGCTTAATTTGAAGTTCAATTCACAGATGCAAGCGCATCAGGCTGTAATTTCAGAAAGTAGATGACTCAACTGTTGACTCATTTATACTCGCTTTTGTGTCCTATTCGCCCCGTGGGCCTTGTTTGACATGTGCGCTTGCCTATTTGCCACGTTATGACGGTCTTGTCATCATTGCCCTTGCTAGATTGATTGTGTTGACAGCCTTAGTTACAGTTGTCAGTTTTTATTTGTAACTTTTATATTGAGTATTTGAAACCTGAAACAGTGCATCCCGAATGGGTGGAGGCAGCAAACAATGCCTTACAGTAAGTCATGGAATTTTGAGTAAAATATAATCTATTATAAAGTTGGTTTTGAAGCATAAACTGGATGCGTGCCTCATCGGTCAAGTAATAACAATGCTACGGAGCAGACAAAAACATGATGCATTCTATACTTTTCCAAATACACACCTGCGTAAAGTATTCACACCCCTTGACCTTTTCCACGTTTTGTTACTTTACAGCCTTAACTACAATTTAAACAATATAGAATTTTTTCTCATCAATCTACACACAATGCCCAAAAAGTTTTTGCTAATTTATTAATAATAAAAAACGGAAATAAAATATTTTACATAAGTATTCAGATCCTTTACTCAGTACTTTGTTGAAGCACATTTGGCAGCGATTACAGCATTGAGTCTTCTTGAGTATGTCGCTCCAAGCTTGGCACACCTGTATTTATGGAGTTTCTCCCATTCTTCTCTGCAGATCATCTCATGCTCTGTCAGGTTAGATGGGGAGTGTTGCGTCATAGTTATTTTCAGGTCTCTCCATAGATGTTCGATCGGGTTCAAGTCCGGGCTTGGCTGGGCCACTCAAGGATATTCAGAGACTTGTCCCGAAGCCAATCCTGCGTTGTCTTGGCTGTGTGATTATGGTCTTTGTCCTGTTGGAAGGTGAACCTTCTCCCCAGTCTCAGGTCCTGAGCGCTCTGGAGCAGGTTTTCATCAAGGATCTCTCTGTACTTTGCACTGTTTTGTATTTGCCTCGATTCTCACTAGTCTCCCAGTCCCTGCCGCTGAAAAACATACCCACAGCATAATGCTGCCACCACCATGCTTCACCGTAGGGATGGAGCCAGGTTTCCTTCAGACGTGATGCTTGACATTCAGGCGAAAGAGTTCTATCTTGGTTTCATCACACCAGAGAATCTCATTTGGCCACTCTACCTAAAAGGCGTGATTGGTGGAGTGCTGCAGAGATGGTTGTAATTTTGGAAGGTTCTACCATCTCCAAAGAGGAACTCCGGAGCTCTGACAGAACTCCAATCGGGTTCTTGGTCACCTCCCTGACCAAGGCCCTTCTTCCCCGATTGCTCAGTTAGGCTGGGCGGCCAGCTCTAGGAAGAGTCTTGATGGTTCCAAACTTCTTCCATTTAAGAATGATGGAGGCCACTGTGTTCTTGGGGACCTTCAATGCTGCAGAAATCTTTTTGTAGCCTTGCCCAGGTCTGTGCCTCGACACAATCCTGTCTCGGAGCTCTATGGACAATTCCTTCAACCTCATGGCTTGGTTTTTGCTCTGACGTGCACTGTCAACTGTGGGACCTTATTTAGACAAGCGTATGCCTTTCCAAATCATGTCCAATCAATTGAATTTACCACAGGTGGACTCCAATCAATTTGTAGAAACATCTCAAGGATGATCAATGGAAACAGGATGCACCTGAGCTCAATTTTGAGTCTCATACCAATGGGTCTGAATACTTATGTAAATAAGGTATTAATGTCTTACATTTTTTATACATTTGCAAACATTTCTAAAAACCTGTTTTCACTTTGTCATTATGGGGTATTTTGTGTAGATTGCTGAGGATTTGCTTTTATTTAATCCATTTTAGAATAATGCTGGAACATAACAAAATGTGGAAAAAGGCACTGTTATAGGCTGTTCATTCTGTTTGTTTACTCTCAATAGATAGTGTGCAAGGCTTAACCCAGGATGACCCAGAGTCTGAAAGATGCATGCCAGCAACTAATAAATAAAACAAGCCAAATCCTATTTGTTATTTTGAAGTGCTGAAATATCCAGTTCAAAGACGACAAGACAAGGTTTCTTGAAATGTGATTATCTGCTGATACCCAAATAGAGGTTTGACACAAGTAATTGTGCAATTTCTTTTAACCAGATGCCCTCAGTCTTTTTAACATGTCGTTAGACACTATGGATGAGGCTACTTTGGGGTAGCCTAATCCATTGTTGTGCTGGCAATGGGCTGCAGAGTTAGTTTAACCACTGCCATAGTGAAAAATTAAGTATATAGCCTAGATATGTTGGTATTGTTGCTCTGACGATCAGACGGGCCCATCTGGCAAGCCAATTGCACTGCTCACTGTTGTGGTAATGGTTCGGTCTGTTTTCATGGCTTTTCATCCCCATAATCAAAACTGGGATCGTTTTTAGTACACTGCGCAGTTAAACATCCTCGATTAGTCTCCTCTCAAATCCAGTTAGCAGCTCTAAGTCTTCATCAAAAGAGATGGAGTTGAGGAGTCTTGATATGTTTTCGACAGACATCTTGAAATATTCTACCTATCTAACGTTAGTGACCAAAGATGCTCAGTTCTTGAAAAGGTCTAAATTGGCATATCAACAACATTTGTTTTTGGCTAATAACATTGTTAAAACTGATATAGCTAGTAGACCTAAATCATAGATGGACTAATACATCAACTTCATGATGTGCCCAATAATAGGTCTTTCAATGCCACCATAAATAAATGTCCAGCTTTATCCAACATTGGTTGAATATTTCCATCTTCAACACCCATCAATTGACAACTATTGTTATTCACCCACCCACTGTCAGTAAATTAAACATACATTTTCTTGTTTATTTTGACAGAGTCCTGTTGGAGTCTCGCCGCAAGTCGAAGAAGATCACAGCCCGAGGCATCTACACAGGTGGCCGGGTGGTGAGGGGAGTGGACTGGCAGTGGGAGGACCAGGACGGAGGCAACGGCAGGAGAGGAAAGGTACTCGTTCTGTTGCAAAAAATGTACCATGAAAAAATGTCTTGCTACGGTGTGCTTTCCTCATTAGGTCCCAGAAGGTGATAGGAGGAAGTGTGAAGAATGTGGGGACCAGCTTAGTTCCTTTGGACTGACTGGTTCCATCCCAGTCAGTCCCCTACATTAGTATAATTATGAAAAGACATGCATACTTCATCACCACAGAATACACTTTGTTTTGTTGACGGAGCAGAGCTGGTGAGTGTTGTGGATCGTGGCAAATAACAATGCAGTACATATGATACTGTTGCATTGCTCGTGCAATGATGTCAGAGGGATAAAATGTGTTGGTTGTTTGCCCTAAAATTTGTTGTAATATTGCAAATGGCCGTGGCAGTTTCACCATTCCAGCTTCAACATTCTCGTGTAGATTTATGAAGAGAACAGCTCCATAGAGCTCTAGAAGTTCAACTCCGGTCCAGGGCTGGCGTTATGGGTGGGTCTTAGGTGGTTGGGGTCAGCCTACCGTACCTATTTGCCTGTCCAAATAAAATACTTCAATATTGGTCATTTATTTGACCAGCATGTGTGCCGACAGAGACACATCAATCTCAGATTAAGCATCCAAGTGAGCGAAACAGCGCCCCTCTGTCTCAGTATGGGTTGCCAATGTATTTGATACTGTCTGGCCAAAAATAGAATGGCATGTCAATTATTTATTTTTTTGCCAGACCGAATCAGATACATGGGCTACATATAGTAAGACAGGGGTGCTGTTTCACTTGCTCCGGTGCGGGGCATATAATTTACTTTGTGGTCCACCAGCCACTGTGGCAGGTAGATTTAAAAATCTACCAGCAACTCACATTTCTTTTACCAACCAAAATATTTTTTTGCCTCTAAAATTAAAAACGAATGAGCATGCTTTGTAATATTTCCTCAACAAAAGTATTACCAATAAGAAGTAACAAATGTGGTTTATTGAATAATTACAATTTTTGTGACCTGACTCTTTTAACCAAAATATCACAGATGAGAGAAAAAATTAAACCTACCCCTTTAAGGATGGAAGGTTACCGTGGTAGCGTGACTCATCTATGTTTTTTCCTGTGAGATGGAGTCTGAATAGTAGAAGTGTTGTCTCTCAAATCAAAGTTTATTTGTCACGTGTGCCGAATACAACAGGTGTAGACCTTACAGTGAAATGCTAATTTACAGGCTCTAACCAATAGTGCAAAAAAGGTATTCGGTGAACAATAGGTAAGTAAAGAAATAAAAACAACAGTTAAGACAGTGGAAAAACAGTATCAAGGCTATAAAAGTAGCGAGGAAACATACAGACACCGGTTAGTCAGGCTGATTGAGGTAGTATGTACATGTAGATATGGTTAAAGTGACTATGCATATATGATGAACAGAGAGTAGCAGTAGCGTAAAGAGGGGTTGGCGGGTGGCGGGACACAATGCAGATAGCCCGGTTAGCGAATGTGCGGGAGCACTGGTTGGTCGGGCCAATTGAGGTAGTATGTACATGAATGTATAGTTAAAGTGACTGTGCATATATGATAAACAGAGTAGCAGCAGTGTAGAAGAGGGGTTGGGGGGGGCACACAATGCAAATAGTCCAGGTAACCATTTGATTACCTGTTCAGGAGTCTTATGGCTTGGGGGTAAAAACTGTTGAGACGCCTTTTTGTCCTAGACTTGGCACTCTGGTACTGCTTGCCATGCGGTAGTAGAGAGAACAGTCTATGACTGGGGTGGCTGGGGTCTTTGACACTTTTTAGGGCCTTCCTCTGACACCGCCTGGTGTTGAGGTCCTGGATGGCAGGCAACTTAGCCCCAGTGATGTACTGGGCACACTACCCTCTGTAGTGACTTACGGTCGGAGACCGAGCAGTTGTCGTACCAGGCAGTGATGCAACCAGTCAGGATGCTGTCGATGGTGCAGCTGTAGAACCTTTTGAGGATCTCAGGGCCCATGCAAAATCTTTTCAGTCTCCTGAGTGGGAATAGGCTTTGTCATGCCCTCTTCACGACTGTCTTGGTGTGTTTGGACCATTCTAGTTTGTTGGTGATGAGGACACCAAGGAACTTGAAGCTCTCAACCTGCTCCACTACAACCCCGACGATGAGAATGGGAGCGTACTCGGTGCTCCTTTTCCTGTAGTCCACTATCATCTCCTTAGTGTTGGTTACATTGACGCAACAAACCATGGACGCTATGCAAGAATTCTATAAAATCCATTTTTACTAAATGTCAATATTGTGGTCGTCAAAATATAATAAATCTTTTGAAAACATGAATATGGCAGTTGTTACACATGTCTAAAAATTATGACATTTACGAGATATGAACCCGAAATGTAAACCAAGTGCCGTGCTAAGGACGTTCTACTCTGTGGGGAAGCCCTTTTTGTGAAACCCGCGAAATCGGTGTGTTCATATTTGCTTTTGGTGGAAGGTATTCATTCCTCAACCTACCAGAGTAAGATCGATGAGACATTGTAATGCTTAGAAGTATTGGAGAGTCTTGAGGTTCTTTCATGGTCGTTGGACATCCTTGGACTGAAGTGTAAGGTGAAACGTTTTAATTTTGGCTCCGTCATAAAGAAAAATTCATCAGAGACACAATAAACGTAGCAGGTTGCAAAGCAGAGCTTCGTAGCTACGTTTTGATGTATGGGTTGTCAGGGACAGGTCCAAATTCACCTCCGCCACCCCGATTTCCATGACTAGTGTCAGCTTGCTAGCTGTGTGGGAGTGCTGGACGCAATTGTTGCGAGGCAGCGCTGTACAGCATTGGCTGTTTTGTACTAGCGGCGAATTTTGTGATTGATCGTTTTATTCTTTCAAGTGGAAACTACCAGTATTATGTGGCTGCAGCACTACAATCATTTTACATTTACATTTTAGTCATTTTAGCAGACGCTCTTATCCAGAGCGACTTACAGTAGTGAATGCATACATTTCATACATTTTTTATTGTACTGGCCCCCCGTGGGAATTGAACCCACAACAATGCTCTACCAACTGAGCCACACGGGACCACAATCGATTAAAACCGTAGCTAAATACCAGTTAATTTGAAAATGTGTTCCATCTATCTTGCTGTGCTGCAGGCTAGCAGGCAGCCCACTGACTCTTCTGAGCCTAGGCTAATTATTTACTTGAAACAATGCAGTTAACTCATCAACACCAAAAATAACATTACAATATAACCCAACTCAGGTGTAGGCCTACCTTAAAAGTAAGCTGTTATTAGCCTTTGTTACAGTACATACTTGGTGAAAAGGGTGTCAGGCTCTCTGTGTGTCAGGCTCTCTGTGTGTCAGGCTCTCTGTGTGTCAGGCTCTCTGTGTGTCAGGCTCTCTGGGTGTCAGGCTCTCTGGGTGTCAGGCTCTCTGGGTGTCAGGCTCTCTGGGTGTCAGGCTCTCTGGGTGTCAGGCTCTCTGGGTGTCAGGCTCTCTGGGCGTCAGGCTCTCTGGGCGTCAGGCTCTCTGGGCGTCAGGCTCTCTGGGCGTCAGGCTCTCTGGGCGTCAGGCTCTCTGGGCGTCAGGCTCTCTGGGCGTCAGGCTCTCTGGGCGTCAGGCTCTCTGGGCGTCAGGCTCTCTGTGTGCGTGCGTGCAGTGATGGGCGTATTATTTGGCTCTCCAGGCCTAGTAAGTTGGGGTGCTGAATCCAACAGCTGTGTGTGTGTGTACACGCATGGGCAGTATCTTAATCCTCAGTGTAGACTTCCAGTTCTGCATAAAACATCAATATATGTCAACGATTTGACTACCTGACTTTAAATGAACGGGTTTAACATGCTGTATTGTTTAATTCCGTACAGATGAATTAGCATATTAGTATGTATCTCATTAGCATAACGTCGTATAAAAAGTCATTTTCGAATTTCATGAAGTTTCAAATTGTTACAAACTCTGTTTTGCATAAAGCTTTATGATTTGTTAATCGTACCACCCTACCTTAAATTATTGGTATTAAGTTCCTGTATTCCATACAGACTAATTTGCATATTAGTGCATATTTTCATAAAATACAAAATTATTTGAATCGTCTGTGTTCATCAGCCCTGAAAATGTCATAACAATATGACCAAAATGAAATTAAGAATCCAGACAGGTGATTTGGTGCCTTTTTGACAAGGTAACTCCCCCCCCCCCCCCCCCCCCCCCCCCCCCTCCAATGACTTGAGTAAGATATCTCAGTAATGTTGAGTCCTATCCTCTTGAAATAGTCTTCTGTGTTCCTGAGAAGCTGCTCTGTAACATTGAATACAAAGTATAACACCAGAACGAAAGTTTCATTTTGACCCATAACACCCTATTAAAATGTAGTGCATGTAGCCTAATTTTACAGTTAAATTAGGCTACATGTCTTAAAAACCCCCCAAAAAATAGGAAGTCCATTGGCGAGAGAACTTGCCCCCCTATGAAAATCACATGCCCGTCCAACTGATTTGCTCTGGCGCTGGACCCTGCTCCGGTCTAGACCCCAGTTGTATTCAATATAAGATTCCCCACAGTCAATTTTGAAGGGTTCATTTTGCTGTGTTATTTAATGGTATAATTTGTTTTACGATGCCGTAAGCAATATGCTCAGGCAGCTCCAGCCTCTACACATCTAACTGCTATTACATGTCCCCCAGCCTAGCAGCAGCTATACTGTTAGTTTAGAATGAATATTATTTACCCCACAAAGTGAGAAATAGAACTTGGCCTGAATAAGAATATATTTCATCTTTAAGTATATACGGTTGAAGTTGGAAGGTTACATACACTTCGGTTGGAGTCATTAAAACTCGTTTTTCAACCACTCCACACATTCCTTGTGAAGAAAGTATAGTTTTGGCAAGTCGGTTAGGACATCTACTTTGTGCATGACACAAGTAATTTTTTCAACTATTGTTTACAGACAGATTATTTCACTTATAATTCACTGTATCACAATTCCAGTGGGTCAGAAGTTTACATACACTAAGTTGACTGTGCCTTTAAACAGCTTGGAAAATTCCAGAAAATGATGTCATGGCTTTAGAAGCTTCTGATAGGCTAATTGACATCATTTGAGTCAATTGGAGGTGTACCTATGGATGTATTTCAAGGCCTACCTTCCAACTCGGTGCCTCTTTGCTTGACATCATGGGGAAATCAGCGAAGACCTCAGAAAAAAAATTGTGGACCTCTACAAGTCTGGTTCATCCTTGGGAGAAATTTCCAAATGCCTGAAGGTACCACGTTCATCTGTACAAACAATAGTACGCAAGTATTAACACCATGGGACCACGCAGCAGTCATACCGCTCAGGAAGTAGACGCGTTCTGTCTCCTAGAGATGAACGTACTTTGGTGCGAAAAGTGCAAATCAATCCCAGAACAACAGCAAAGGACCTTGTGAAGATGCTGGAGGAAGCAGGTACAAAAGTATCTATATCCACAGTAAAACAAGTCCTATATCGACATAACCTGAAAGGCCGTTCAGCAAGGAAGATGCCACTGCTCCAAAACCGCCATATAAAAGCCAGACTACGGTTTGCAACTGCACATGGGGACAAAGGTCCTACTTTTTGTAGAAATGTCCTCTGGTCTGATGAAACAAAAATAGAATTGCTTGGCCGTAATGACCATCGTTATGTTTGGAGGAAAAAGGGGGAGGCTTGCAAGCCGAAGAACACCATCCCAACCGTGAAGCGCGGGTGTGGCAGCATCATGTTGTGGGGGTGCTTCGCTGCCGGAGGGACTGGTGCACTTCACAAAACAGATGGCGTCATGAGGATGGACAATTATGTGGATATATTGAAGCAACATCTGAAGACATCAGTCAGGATGTTACAGCTTGGTCACAAATGGGTCTTCCAAATGGTCAATGTTCTCAAGAATACTTCCAAAGTTGTCAAAGAATGGCTTAAGGACAACAGAGTCAAGGTATTGGAGTGGCTATCACAAAGCCCTGACCGCAATCCTATAGACAATGTGTGGGCAGAACTGAAAAAGCTTGTGTGAGCAAGGAGGCCTACAAACCTGACTCAGTTACACCAGCTCTATCAGGAGGAATGGGCCAAAATTCACCCATCTTATTGTGGGAAGCTTGTGGAAGGCTACCCTAAACGTTTGACCCAAGTTAAACAATTTAAAGGCAATGCTACCAAATAATAATTGAATGTATGTAAACTTCTGACCCACTGGGAATGTGGTGAAAGAAATAAAAGCTGAAATAAATCACTCTACTATTATTCTGACATTTCACATTCTTAAAATAAAGTGGTGATCCTAACTGACCAAGACAGGGAATTTTTACTAGGATTAAACGTCAGGAATTGTGAACCTGAGTTGATGTACTTGGCTAAACTTCCGACTTCAACTGTACGTAAAAGAGGGAAGTTTGTCACACTGTTAATTAAAGGGATACTTTATTTACTGTTCTATTGTAATATTTTTCCAATCTTGCCTTAGGCTCATAGCTGAACTTCAAAAAATGTCTAATTTTCCGAATGCACTGTATATATTCAGACACCTTGAATTTCCATATTTTGTTACGTTTGTTGTGCCTTATTCTAAAATAGATTAATAGTCCCCCCCCCCATCAATCTACACACAATACCCCATAATGACAAAGCAGAAAGAGGTTTGTAGAATATTTTGCAAATTTATAAAAGGGGAAAAAAGGAAATCGTGTGTATTCAGACACTTTACTCTATTTTATTTAACCATTATTTTACTAGGCAAGTCAGTTAAGAACAAATTCTTAATTACAATGTCCTACCAAAAGGCCTCCTGCGGTGACGGGGGCTGGGATTAAAAATAAAAAACAAAATATAGGACAAAATACACATCACGACAAACGACACCACAACACTACATAAAGAGAGACGACAACACAGCGTGGCAGCAACACAACATGGCAGCAGCACAACATGGTAGCAGCACAAAACATGGTACAAACATTATTGGGCACAGACAACAGCACAAAGGGCAGGAAGGTGGAGACAACAATATATCATGCAAAGCAGCCACAACTGTCAGTAAGAGCGTCCATGATTGAGTCTTTTGAATAAAAAAAACACTCCAATTTGAGTGTTTTTTTTTTGTTTTTTTTGCAGCTCATTCCAGTTGCTAGCTGCTGCGAACTGAGAAGAGGAGTGACCCAGGGATGTGTGTGCTTTTGGGGACCTTCAACAGAATGTGACTGGCAGAATGGGTGTTGTGTGTGTGTGGAGGATGTGGGCTGCAGTAGCCTAGTGGTTAAAGCGTTGTGCCAGTAACCGAAAGGTTGCTAGATAGAATCCTCGAGCTGACAAGGTAAAAATCTGTCCTTCTGCCCCTGAACAAGGCAGTTAACCCACTCTTCTTAGGCTGTCATTGTAAATAAGAATTTGTTCTTAAACTGACTTGCATAGTTAAAGAAAGGTTAAATAAAAATGTAAAAGTAAGTATCTCAGATAGGGAGGTGTGAGGTCTAAGAGGATTTATTAATAAGCATCAACCAGTGGGTCTTGCGACAGGTGTACAGAGATGACCAGTTTACAGAGGAGTATAGAGTACGGTGATGTGTCCTATAAGGAGCATTGGTGGCATATCTGATGGCCGAATGGTAAAGAACATTTAGTCGCTCGTGAGCACCCTTAGCTGCCGATCTATAAATTACGTCTCCATAGTCTAGCATGGGTTGGTATGTCATATGAATCATGGTTAATTTGGCAGCTGGGGTGAAAGAGGAGCGATTACGATAGAGGAAACCAAGTCTAGATTTAACCGTAACCTGCAGCTTTGATATGTGCTGAGAGAAGGACAGTGTACCATCTAGCCATACCTCAAGCTCGAAACCCTCAGCGGTAGTAATCACACCAGTGGGGAGAGGGGCATTCTTCTTAACAAACCACATTACCTTCTGTTTTGGAGGTGTTTAGAACAAGGTTAAGGGCAGAGAAAGCTTTGTTGTAGAGTGTTTAACACAACATCTGGGGAGGGGCCAGCTGAGTATAAGACTCATCTGCATATAAATGGATGCGAGAGCTTCCTACTGCTTGAGCTATGTTGTTGATGTAAATTGATAAGAGCATGGGACCTAGGACCGAGCCTTTGAGTACTCCCTTGGTGACAGGCAGTGGCTGAGACAGCAGATGTTCTGACTTCATACACTGCACTCTTTGAGAGCGGTAGTTAGCAAACCAGGCCAAAGACCCCTCAGAGACACCAATACTCCTTAGCCGGCCCACAAGAATGGAAAGCAAAAGCTTTGGCCAAGTCAATAAAAATAGTAAGACAACATTGCTTAGAATCACGGGCAATGGTGACAATATTTAGGACCGTTAAGGTTGCAGTGACACATCCCATAACCTGAGCGGAAACAAGATTGCATACCTGAGAGAATACTATAGACTTCAAGAAAGCCAGTCAGTTGATTATTGACAAGTTCTTCCAATACTTTTTATTAATAGGGCAAAATAGAAATTGGCCTGTAACAGTTAGGATCAGCTTGATCTCCCCCATAAAATAAAAGACGCACCGTGGCTGCCTTCCAAGCAATGGGAACCTCCCCAGAGAGGAGAGACAGGTTAAAAAGGTTGGAGAGGCTTGGCGATGATAGGAGCAGCAACCTTAATGAAGAAAGGGTCGTAACCATCTGACCCAGATGTTTTTGGGGGTTAAGTTTAAGTCAAATCAAGTTTTATTGGTCACATACACATGGTTAGCAGATGTTAATGCGAGTGTAGCGAAATGCTTGTGCTTCTTCGTTTCAACCGGCCAGTAATATCTAACAAGTAATCAAAATTCCCCACCTAATACACACACATCTAAAGGTGTGAATGAGAATATGCACATATAAGTATATGGATGAGCAATGGCCGAGCGGCACAGGCAAGGTGCAGTAGATGGTATGAAATACAGTATTTATGAGTAATGTAAGATATGTAAACATTATTAAAGTAGCGTTATTTAAAGTGCCATTGTTTAAAGTGACTAGTGATCCATTTATTAGTGTCCAGTGATTCGGTCTCCATGTAGGCAGCAGCCTCACTGAGTTAGTGATGGCTATTTAACAGTCTGATGGCCTTGAGATAGAAGCTGTTCTTCAGTTTCTCAGTTCCAGCTTTGATGCACCTGTACTGACCTCGCCTTCTGGATGATAGCGGTGTGAACAGGCAGTGGCTCGGGTGGTTGTTGTTCTTGATGATCTTTTTGGCCTTCCTGTGTCATCGGGTGTTGTAGGTGTCATGGTCGTTTGCCCCCGGTGATGGGTTGTGCAGACCGCACCACCCTCTGGAGAGCCTTGCCGTTGAGGGCGGTGCAGTTGCCATACCAGGCTGTGATACAGCCCGACAGGATGCTCTCGATTGTGTATCTGTAAAAGTTTCAGTGTTTTGGGTGACGGGCCAAATTTCTTCAGTCTCCTGAGGTTGAAGAGGTGCTGTTGTGCCTTCTTCACCACACTAGCTGTGTGGGTGGACCATTTCAATTGTGGCGGGGGGGGTGCTCCGTCTGCAGTCCTTGTTAGCAGGCTGCGACGGTGGCACTGTATTATTCTCAAAGCTGTGTTTGTTTTTGTAGTCCGTGATTTCCTGTAGACCCTGCCACATACGTCTCGTGTCTGAGCCTTTGAATTGCCACTCCACCTTTTCCCTGTACCGGCATTTAGCTTGTTTGATTACCTTGAGAAGGGAATAAAATTGCACTGTTTATAAATGCAGCCTCCGGATATATAGTTTCCAGTGTACATAGAGTCGAGTGAAGTTCCTTGAGGACCGTCTTGGTGTTCGCTTGAGGGGGGGGGGGGGGGTGTACACAGCTGTGACGATAACTGACGAGAATTCTCTTGGTAGGTAGAATGGCCGACATTTGATTGTAAGGAATTCTAGGTCGGGTGAGCAGAAGGACTTGAGTTCCTGTATGTTGTTATGATTACACCAAGAGTTGTTTATCATAAAGCATACTCCCCCGCCCTTCCTCGTCTCAAAGAGGTGTTTATCTCTGTCGGCGCAATGCATGGAGAAGCCCGGTGACTGAACCGATCCCGACAACATATCCCAAGATTGTAACGTTCTCCGTTTCACGGAAACATGACTATCTCTGTCTCTCTGGAAGGCAACCCTCGCTCGAATTACGTCTACCTTGTAGTCAAGAGACCGGACATTGGCGAGTAGTATACTTGGGAAAGGAGAGCGATGCGCCCGTTTTCGAAGACTGACCAGAAGACCGCTTCGTCTGCCCCTTCTGCGTCGCCGTTGTTTTCGTTCAGCTGCTGGGATTAGACCCATTGTCCTGAGTGGTGGTCCGAAGAGAGGATCTGCTTCGGGAAAGTCGTATTCCTGGTCGCAAAATTGGTTAGTTGATGTTGCTCTTATATTCAATAGTTCTTCCCGGCTCTATGTAATAAGACTTAAGATTTCCTGGAGTAACAATGTAAGAAATAATACATAAAAAAAACAAAATACTGCATAGTTTCCTAAGGCCAAGCTACCATCTTAGGAGCTCCTTTAGCACCTCGGACTCAGTGACCGCCTGCAGGAAGAAACTTTGTAGCAGAGCAGGGGGAAGAGGGGGAGGAGCATTGGGGATAGTCGCATTAGAAGGGGTGGGAAATGTTGGACGGGGAAGGAGGCATGGCAGAGTCAAATAGGAATCCTGACTTAATGAAGTGGTGATTAAAGAGCTCAACCATGTGCTCCTTGTCAGTAGCAACCACATCAACATTAAGGACATGGGAAGCTGTGAGGAAGAGGGTTTATTCCTCAGGTCTTTAACCGTTTTCCAGAACTTCTTGGGGTTAGACCCATAGAGCGAGAGATGCTCCTTAAAGTAACTAACTTTGGCCTTCCGGATAGCCTGAGTGCACTTTCTAATTTGCCTGAAAGAGAGCCAGTCAGCCTGAGTATGCGTATGCCGAGGAAATTGAATTCTTGAGGTGGAGTAACGCTGCCAGATCAAGGTCGAACCAGGGGCTGAACCGGTTTTTCATTTTTGTTGGTGCATATTTTAACAATACCACTGAAAATATAAAAAAAGAAGGTCCATGCGTCTTCGACAAAGGTGATCAAGCTGATTCTATACCAATATACAGAGGGCAAGTCATGAAGGAAGGCTTGTTCATTCAAGTTTTTTAGCAATCATCTATGACAAATCAGGACAGCTAGTTTCACTGAGCAACCATTATGAACACAGGCTGTAAAATAGGGATCACTAAGGTCATTACCGAAATCACCAGACTGATACCTATCAGGATTATTTGTAAGGACAACATCAAGGAGAGTAGCCTTTTCTGGGTGTTTGGAGTCTTCTTGTGGGATTGGTAATAATCTGAGAGATTCGGGGAGTCCCATTGCTTTAGGACTTGGTCAGGTGGTTTAACATCTCTGGGATATGTGGGACGCTAGCGTCCCACC
Source organism: Salmo trutta (assembly GCF_901001165.1). NCBI lineage: Eukaryota > Metazoa > Chordata > Actinopteri > Salmoniformes > Salmonidae > Salmo > Salmo trutta. Next base: position 12,407,914 of record NC_042987.1, on the reverse strand, counting down.
TCGCCAACAGCCAGTGAAATTGCAGGGCGCCAAATTCAAACAACAGAAATCTCATAATTAAAATTCCTCAAATATACAAGTATTATACACCATTTTAAAGAAACTTCTCGTTAATCCAGCCACAGTGTCTGATTTCAAAAAGGCTTTACGGCAAAAGTACACCATGCGATTATGTTAGCTCAGCGCCTAGCCACAGAAAACCATACAGCCATTTTCCAAAGGAGAGATGTCACAAAATGAATCACTAACCTTTTATCTTCACCGGATGGCACTCCCAGGACTCCATGTTAGACAATAAATGTGTGTTTTGTTCGATAAAGTTAATCTTTGTCCAAAAACCTCATTTAAAATTGGCGCGTTATGTTCAGAAATGCATTGTCTCAAACAAACATCCGGTGAAAGTGCAGAGAGCCACATCAAATTACAGAAATATTCATCATAAACATTGATGAAAGATACAAGTGTTTAACATACGATTAAAGCTAAACTTCTTTATGCAACTGCTGTGTCAGATTTCAAAAAGGCTTTACGGGAAAAGTACACCATGCGATTATGTTAGCTCAGCGCCTAGCCACAGAAAACAATACAGCCATTTTCCAACCAAGGAGAGGTGTCACAAAAGTCAGAAATAGCATTAAAATGAATCACTTACCTTTGATCTTCATCTGATGGCACTCCCAGGTCTCCATGTTAGACAAATGTTTGTTTTGTTCGATAAAGTTCATCTATTTGTCCAAATACCTCTTTTGTTTGCGCGTTTAGTCCAGTAACCCAAATGCACAAGGCGCGCTCACAAAGTTCAGACGAAAAGTCAAAAAAGTTCCATTATAGTTCGTAGAAACATGTCAAACGATGTATATAATCAATCTTTAGGATGTTTTTATCATAAATCTTCAATAATATTCCAACTGGACAATTACTTTGTCTTTAGAAAGGAAAGGGAACGGAGCTTGTGCTCACGGCTGCGCGCGATATAATTGTTTTATATATAAACTTTTTTTAAACCTTTTTTAATAAACAATTAATCCACTGAGTAAATCTAACTTCTCGAGCTGCAACACACAGACATGTACGTTGTTTGTGTCACGGACATGGCAATTAATACGTCATTATTGGACGTAGCTACCCCATGTCTGCCCCTCCTGTTTGTTGTGATGCTGAGTTTGCCGACTGTCAGCTTGTACGTAAACACAAATCTCTTTTCGACTCTGTTGTGGAAAGGTAAACACTAATTGTTTCAAGCTAACGTTAGCAAACATAAGATGGACTTTCAGTGCGCTCTGAAGTGCCAGCAGTTCACTCGCATTTGCTAGTGAAAGAAATGAAATGCAAATACGAAAAATAACTGGTCGCATTTGTGCGCGTGTGATATACATTTAATTCTGCGTCCCATTAGTTGCATTTTCCATGTAACATTACGAGGATCACGCAACCTGAGACTAAGTGTAATTATGATCCTCGTCACAAAAAGCATTACCAAAGTATAATCGAAAATAAATATGAACATCTTGACATTAAATGGAGTCTGGAGTTTAGAAGACTGCGCGATGAAGATTGAATGACTGCCTGGTTTTAGCTTTAGAGGCAATGCTTCCAAAATGCCTTTGCACTAGATTTGAGATTTTATACATTTCGAAAATCTGAAATCAGACTCAAACAGCGAGTGTGCGGGGAGAAAGAGAACCCCGATTTGGTGTGTGCGTCTGGTACTCTAAAAAGTTGGACAGCGTTGTCAGGTCTGGAGATGTTCGATTGGGTTCAAGTCCGGGCTCTGGCTGGGCCACTCCAGGACATTCAGAGACTTGTCCCGAAGCCACTCATGTGTTGTATTGGCTGTGTGCTTAGGGTTATTGTCCTGTTGGAAGGTGAACCTTCGGCCCCAGTCTGAGGTCCTGAGTGCTCTGGAGCAGGTTTTCAATAAGGATCTCTCTGTACTTTGCTCCATTCATCTTTCCCTCGATCTTGACTAGTCTCCCAGTCCCTGTCGCTGAAAAACATCCCCATAGCATGATGCTGCCACCACCATGCTTCACTGTAGGGATGGTGCCAGGTTTCCTTCAGACGTGATGCTTGACATTCAGGCCAAAGAGTTAAATCTTGGTTTCATCAGACCAGAGAATCTTGTTTCTCATAGTCTGAGAGTCTTTAGGTGCCTTTTGGAAAATTCCAAGTTGTCTGTCATGTGCCTTTAACTGAGGAGTGCCTTCTGTCTGGCCACTCTACCATAAAGGCCTGATTGGTGTAGTACTACAGAAATGGTTGTCCTTCTGGAATGTTCTCCCATCTCCAGAGGAACTCTGGAGCTTTGTCAGAGTGACCATCGCGTTCTTGGTCACTTCCCTGACCAAAGCCCTTCTCCCCTGATTGCTCAGAATGGTCAGACGGCCAGCTCTAGGAAGAGTCTTGGTGGTTCCAAACTTCTTCCATTTAAGAATGATGGAGGCCACTATGTTCTTGGGGACCTTCAAAGCTGCAGAAATTATTTGGTACCATTCCCCAGATTTGTGCCTCGACAAAATCCTGTCTCGGAGCTCTACGGACAATTCCTTCGACCTCATGGCTTGGTTTTTGCAAAGACATGCACTGTCAACTGTGGGACCTTATATAGACAGGTGTGTGCCTTTCCAAATCATGTCCAATCAATTCAATTTACCACAGGTGGACTCCAATCAAGTTGTAGAAACGTGTCAAGGATGATCAATGGAAACAGGATGCACCTGAGCTCAATTTCGAGTCTCATAGCAAAAGTTCTGAACACTTATGTCAATTTCGTATTTCAGTTTTGTATTTTTCATATACACTGCTCAAAAAAATAAAGGAAACACTAAATAACACATCCTAGATCTGAATGAATGAAATGATCTTATTAAATACTTTTTTATTTACATAGTTGAATGTGCTGACAACAAAATCACACAAAAATAATCAATGGAAATCCAATTTATCAACCCATGGAGGTCTGGATTTGGAGTCGCACTCAAAATTAAAGTGGAAAACCACACTACAGGCTGATCCAACTTTGATGTAATGTCCTTAAAACAAGTCAAAATGAGGCTCAGTAGTGTGTGTGGCCTCCACGTGCCTGTATGACCTCCCTACAACGCCTGGGCATGCTCCTGATGAGGTGGCGGATGGTCTCCTGAGGGATCTCCTCCCAGACCTGGACTAAAGCATCCGCCAACTCCTGGACAGTCTGGTGCAACGTGGCGTTGGTGGATGGAGCGAGACATGATGTCCCAGATGTGCTCAATTGGATTCAGGTCTGGGGAACGGGCGGGCCAGTCCATAGCATCAATGCCTTCCTCTTGCAGGAACTGCTGACACACTCCAGCCACATGAGGTCTAGCATTGTCTTGCATTAGGAGGAACCCAGGGCCAACCGCACCAGCATATGGTCTCACAAGGGGTCTGAGGATCTCATCTCGGTACCTAATGGCAGTCAGGCTACCTCTGGCGAGCACATGGAGGGCTGTGCGGCCCCCCTAAAGAAATGCCACCCCACACCATGACTGACCCACCGCCAAACCGGTCATGCTGGAGGATGTTGCAGGCAGCAGAATGTTCTCCACGGCGTCTCCAGACTCTGTCACGTCTGTCACATGTGCTCAGTGTGAACCTGCTTTCATCTGTGAAGAGCACAGGGCGCCAGTGGCGAATTTGCCAATCTTGGTGTTCTCTAGCAAATGCCAAACGTCCTGCACGGTGTTGGGCTGTAAGCACAACCCCCACCTGTGGACGTCGGGCCCTCATACCACCCTCATGGAGTCTGTTTCTGACCGTTTGAGCAGACACATGCACATTTGTGGCCTGCTGGAGGTAATTTTGCAGGGCTCTGGCAGTGCTCCTCCTGCTCCTCCTTGCACAAAAGCGGAGGTAGCGGTCCTGCTGCTGGGTTGTTGCCCTCCTATGGCCTCCTCCACGTCTCCTGATGTACTGGCCTTTTTCCTCGTAGCGCCTCCATGCTCTGGACACTACGCTGACAGACACAGCAAACCTTCTTGCCACAGCTCGCATTGATGTGCCATCCTGGATGAGCTGTACTACCTGAGCCACTTGTGTGGGTTGTAGACTCCGTCTCATGCTACCACTAGAGTGAAAGCACCGCCAGCATTCAAAAGTGACCAAAACATCAGCCAGGAAGCATAGGAATTGAGAAGTGGTCTGTGGTCACCACCTGCAGAACCACTCCTTTATTGGGGGTGTCTTGCTAATTGCCTATAATTTCCACCTGTTGTCTATTCCATTTGCACAACAGCATGTGAAATTTATTGTCAATCAGTGTTGCTTCCTAAGTGGACAGTTTGATTTCACAGAAGTGTGATTGACTTGGAGTTACATTGTGTTGTTTAAGTGTTCCTTTTATTTTTTTGAGAAGTGTATTTTCCAAAAATTCTAATAACCTGTTTTCACTCATTCATTGTGGGGTAATGAGTGTTGGTGGATGAGGAAAAAGTTAATTTAATCCATTTTAGAATACCGCTGTAACGTAGGAAAAGGAGGAAAAAGTCAAGTTGTCTGAATACTTTCCGAATGCACTGTGTATACCTACTCCATCATTTCTACTCTTTAGGCTCTTTCTGTTGTTTGAGGTTCCATGTTAAATTATATATTATGATATATATTTATGTGCCATTATTTGTTTATTTGCTCAAATGCATGGAATACATTTGACATATCCAACAGAGTTTATGAAAACCCCAAGGCATGCCTTTAGCATGATTCTTAGATGGGAATGTCTTTGCTAGCTCCTTACTCTTTTTCATATTTCCCTCTCTCATTCTTCCTCCCCAGGTGACAGAGATCCAGGACTGGAGTGCAGCCAGCCCCCACAGTGCAGCCTACGTACTCTGGGACAACGGGGCCAAGAACCTCTACAGAGTGGGCTTCGAGGGGATGGTGAGTAAAGCACCACACACACACACACACACACACACACACACACACACACACACACACACACATACACACACACACACACTCACTCACAAAAGATCAGCTGTCAGTTGGTCTTTGTGTTTGACCACAGAGCCTGGGGTCTTTCTTGTGCTGCCAAGCCTTTGTGGTGGAGAGCCAGCCAGCAGCCAGGGCCCCATTGTGGCAGGCAGCTGGAAGGAGGGAGGGGATCTACATGAGAAAGGCAATCTGTTCCCTTCTTTCTTTATGAGGAAGAGAGCAAACATGGAGGTCAGCTTCAGTGGGTGGAGAGAAAAGGAGGGGTCCCACACGAGCCACAAATGACAGGCAGCGTGCTGATTGGTGCGGAACATTCCTGCTTTTTATGAACACGGCCAATCAGAGCGCTGGGTTGCGTAACAGATTTGTCTTTTGTTATTCTAATAGGTCTGGTAGGTTTGAGGGGTTAGGGTATACGGCATCTGATTGAATAAAGCATGGGTTCTTAAGCTTTTTCATTCTGGGACCCAAATTAGAAATTCTATGTTTTCCTGAGATCGAAGCTCATGAAAACATGCCCCCTTTTAGGTACCCTAAGCGAGATTTGGTTGGGAGCCACCCCACCTTGCAGGCAAAACATTTTAGTGCCCCCCCATCCCCTTGACGGCGGAGAGAAATGTACGTTTTTTTCCCCAGCAATTTTTTCCCCCCCAGCAATTCTACCATTATGTGATGGAGCATAGAGAAAATGTTGCTGTTTTGAAGCAAGTTTTCTGCAATTCTACACATTTTGCCATGACTTATGTTATCTGAGTGAGACTAAATAATAAAATGTATGTGGGCCCCGTGGAGGTCAGGGCGCCTGGGCACGTGCCCTGCATGCCTGGCTAATTGAGTGACTCTGTGACTGACATAACGAAATAAAACATTTCAAACAATAAAACATTTTCAACATTTCAACCTTGCACCTTGTTTATTCTACTATTCTAAGTCTCAACAGTAAGCTGAAACAGACTGAGGTCCTACAAAATAAGAAAAAACATTATTTTATTTTTTTACTCTGACTGGGTCTCGACCCAGAATTGAATAAAGGCTGAACTAAAGCACGGTTTGTATATGCTGCTCCCCCCAAAATAATAAAAAATACATATTATTTGGTGTCCTGGTCATTGGTCAACCTTGCAGTTGGTGTTTAAATGATCTGTTACTTTAACACTTTTTGTAACACGCTTTGACGTTATTGGTAGTAAGACTGCAAAAGAGCACTGTTGACAATGTCAAAGAAACTGCATTTTGGTGCGCACAATCAATGTATTTTCACTTTTATTGACAAAGTAGTTTCGTTCAAATAGCATCAAAAACACACAGTCTGGTCTCTTGGCTTCACACATTTACCAAAGACAATGCATTTCCTCTTCCTTTTTCCTTTCCTCAGCGTGCTTTCCTTTCCCTTCTCTTTTTACACATTTGTTTTGTGCAAAAGGGCATCAAAAAGAGTCAAGTTGGTTGATATCACAAATCTATGAACATGGCTACCATCCCAAATGGCACCCTATTCCATTATAGTGCACTACCTTAGACCAAAAGTGGTCAAAAGTGGTGCACTATATAGGGACTAGGGTGCCATTTGGGATAGAACCGCTGTTAGTGAACCCTGCTGTGTCCCTTCATCTCCGGATAGATGTCTTCACTGCCTTGTAATCAGCACGGCTACCCTCTAACTATGTCACAGTGGATGCACATCCACATTTGAGTCATCACAAATGACATGATGCAGTGGCTTCTTTGCCCTGCCGAGCCAGAGCTTTGTAATGTAATGTTTCCATATCCTTCAGAGCCCTGAGGGTAATGCTGTTGTTGCCACGCTACCCTGCAGTAACTTTAACAGAGTGTCGCTGCAGTATTAAGGCAGTGTGATTTTACTCTGTCGCATTTTTCTGCTGCAGTTCTAATAGATTGAATCAAGTAGATAATTAGCTGACACTTTGTTCCCCCGTCGCTCCTTTTCAGTCGGATTTGAAATGTGTCCAGGATGCCAAAGGAGGCTCTTTCTACAGAGACCACTGCCCTGTTCTAGGTGAGTACTGTATTAGTAATTCGTTGCACTACACCTACCGTCAATATTGCACCAATTTCTCCCCAGCACAGTGTTCTGCAGTGGAGTCCAAGGGCATCAGGAGCATGTCCATGCCAGGCTGCAGTTACTGGTGGCATCCACTAGGTGGCACCACCACACAGATACAGACAGGACCAGGCTGCATGGAGACAGCTTGGGTGCAGTCACAGGTCACACTGGCACAGCATTCCCACAATCCCATCTCCTTGGCTGTGAAAATGATTATCTTCTCTCAGATTGTCCTGTCCAGGGATACCTGGGTTATGTTAGGCACCCGATGCAGCACTGCAGAAACCAAATGAAATAATCACATAAGGCTCTCCAGGATCTGATTTGTCCACCTTATTTTATCTTAATGAGACTAACCTAGATAAAACAAGGTTATATAGTGTAAGGAATGTACCCCCCGTACTGTGTAACCAGTATGTATTTCCCTTGCACTCTCTCCACAGGCGAACAGAATGGCAACAGGAACCCAGGCGGTCTGCAGATCGGAGACCTGGTCAACATCGACCTGGACCTGGAGATAGTCCAGTCCCTGCAGCACGGCCACGGAGGCTGGACAGACGGCATGTTCGAGACCCTCACCACCACCGGTACCGTGTGTGGAATTGACGAGGACCACGACATTGTGGTGCAGTACCCCAGTGGGAACAGGTGAGCTCTACCAGTTCATGATTCAGACCAGTGCACAAGCATAGGGGTGTCAGGTCAATCCAGTCATAACACAAGCAGCAGCCTCTGTGTCATAACAAGAGTATGACATGGACTTGAAACGTATTTGGCCTGATGAAAAATATTTCCGACATGTCACAGAGGCCATCTGAAATAAAGCGTTACCAACGTGTGTTACAGGTGGACGTTCAACCCTGCGGTGCTGACCAAAGCCAACGTGGTGCGTAGTGGGGAAGGTGTTGCGGCGGGGGCAGAGGGCGGCAGCTCCCAGTTCCTGGTGGGAGACCTGGTCCAGATCTGCTACGACATCGACCGCATTAAACTGCTGCAGAGAGGACACGGGGAGTGGGCCGAGGCAATGCTGCCTGTAAGACACACACACACACACACACACACACACACACACACACACACACAGACACCCTTAAACCTCACAACTGGAGGGCCTATTCCATGGTGCCTGTAACAGACAAACACACCTTTTTAAAACCCTTAAACGGACATCTTTTTGTATGAGCAATAAAAACCAGAACTCGCAGCATCAGTGGTCAAAAGGAAGTGTTTCCTTCGTCAGCATAAAGGCATTTTTCTTTCCTCTCACCTCCCACATAACAATGACAGTATCGCAGGGGTGTAATGATATGTGATGACTATGGCAGAAACTAGGCTATTGTGATTTTAGGCTAAAAGTCTGTAAACTGGCATAATCGTAGATAGTCATTGCTTCATCTCATCAAATTGTATGTTACATCACACCACAATCGTCCAACGCTCCACTAAAACCAACACCCTCGGCAGCTAACGAGCTTTAAAACCCAGTGATAGGTACTTACTTTGATCACTAGCCACTGATGGTGCTGCTCTCTGCCTGCCTGTTACAGCCCCCTATAGATGGGTTAGCTGTCACAAAAACGATGCACGCTCTTCAAAGGTGCAGAAGGCTGTGTGTTATGGTTCTGGATGGGCAGATAGCTAGCAACAATGACAAGAAACTATATTGTGGGGAATCGTAAGTAGCTCGTTGGATCTTGTTCTTGATACCATGTCTTGTTTTGACTGTCACTCCTATGCTAATATGGCAAACATTTGCTTGCTAGCTAACCAACCACTGTAATGATGGGTTTGAGAGACAAGCGCTCATTGTGCAACTTTATGTTTTCAGTAAACATTGGAGACAAAATAAAGTTGACAAGTTGTCAACAATCTAAGCCAATCCAGTTTGTTTTGCCCCATAGTTGCACACGCAATCGTTTTGTTCCGAATATAACTATTATTTTGTTCCGTTGCAATTTTCCGACCAGCAAAATAAAGTTCTGAACCGGTTCAAACCCCAAAAAGTACTGCTTGATATTGTTCCTTTTGATACATCTGAAATCTTTTTCTTTTTTCCTTTAGCTCAACATTAAATGACTTCACCAATCAAGTGCCATAGTTGTTCACATGCATTGGACAGACTAGTGTAGGGTGACTGAAATGTTGCGTGTGGGGAGAGAGCAAGAGAGGGTGGAGGAGAGGAGGCTTGGCTTGAAGCGCAGTGCATTTTATGTGATTTACATTATCTGAATTAGGCCCACAGAATTACACCAACGGAGAAGCGGCTTCTATGGAGAAACTTTGAATGTCTTTCAACTTCCGAGACTTGGCTTAACGTTGGACCAGCATTTGCTAACAAGCTTGTGTGTGCGGAGCGGCACCATAATTAAAATAAAAACATTTCACAAATCCCATGTGGAACGTGATATCTATAGTATCCTCAACTGTCATTGAAAAAGTGAGTCCGTTAATCTCGGGAAATAAAAAAAAATCTATCTCCCTAATTTCTGAATCACGCATAACATCAGTAGGCCATAGACAGTAGCCTATACTTTGGAAAGGGAGGGGCAGGTTCAGGTAACCTACACGTGTACACACTGGCAAAGATTTGAAACTGGCAGGTTGACACTGGAATTAGTTTCTGAGTGACATTGAGGACTTGGATAGGCACTTTGTTGTGTTTTTTGTTGGAATGAAAAACAAATGCCCAGAACCTAAAAGAACAAGTTGTTTATCTTCTCCTCAATTGTCCGGTGTTGGTGATCGCTTCTTGTTTTTAGCCGGTGTGGGCGTCAGCTGCAATAGCCCATCCGTGACCAGGACCGACGAGTTGTGCGTTCCGAGATGCCGTTCTCCACACCACTGTTGTATCGCGCCGTTATTTGACTCTTTGTGGGTCGCCTGTTAGCTTGCATGACTCTTGCCATTCTCCTTCGACCTCTCATCAACGAGATGTTTTGGCCCACAGGACTGCTGCTGACTGGCAGTTTTGTGTGTGTCTGTCGCACCATTCCCGGTATACCGTAGACACTGTGTGAAAAGACCAGGAGGCCGGCCAGTTTCTGAGATACTGGAACCGGCGTGCCTGGCACCGACGATCATACCACACTCAATGTTGCTTAGGTCACTCGTTTTGCCCGTCCTAACTTTCAATTGAACTGTAACTAAATGCCTCGATGCCCGTCTGCCTGCTATATATAGCATGCCACGGCCACGGGACTCACGATCTGTTGGCGCGAACCATTTTCGTGAACGGGTTGGCGTACTTAATAAACTGGCCACCGAGTGCATATTGCAACATAGTGTTTGTCTGTTTTAATATTGACATTAGCATACTATGTAGAAAAACGCAGTGTGTCGGGCATGCATTCTATCTAGTATGCTGAAGACTGTGGATATTGGAACGAACCGGCGAGACAGCCAGCAAATGCCTTTCATTACTCAACTCGTACGGCGTTTCGGTGGAAGTATTTTCTGGTGTGTGTCCCTTGACGGACATCAACAAGGTCCCAGGTAATTGGCTATATAGATGAGAAATAAGTCTGCCGTTCGCTCAGCCGTTCAACTGCCCTTCCCTTTGAATGAATAATCAGAACAGTGCTTTTAGTCATCTGTGATTATTCTTTCCTGTCATGTTTTTGGAAAGGAAGGGCCAAGTCTTTCTTCCCGGAAGAGGAACGAAGGGTTTTATAGAAATTAGATGCACAGACACACGGCATCTCTTTTTTTGTTGTGACTTTTTTTTGGGGGGGGGGGGGGGGGGCATTTTGCTTATGTTTTCTATATCTTTGTTATGTCTTAGATCATTTACCCTCCCTGTGTTAGACACCAGAATGCTCAAAGGAGTTTCAGAATTCACTTCAATAATCTTCAGTACTTACTTATGAGAACGCTCCTTCATCGCAGCACTGGTTTGTCTTCAAAGACAAACTAACAATACGATGTGTTTATGCTCTTTTGTGATTGTAATGAAACGCTGTAGCAATGTAGTAATGTATTGTTTCCCTCAGACCCTGGGCAAGGTGGGCCGCGTGCAGCAGATCTACTCAGACAGCGACCTGAAGGTGGAGGTTTGCGGAACGTCATGGACCTACAACCCTGCTGCTGTCACCAAAGTGGCCCCTGCTGGCTCAGCTGTCAACAATGCATCCGGAGGTAGGCAGGACACACACACAGTCAGAACAGACACACAGTAGATGTGCGTGCACACTGAGATACACAGACCATAAACTCATCTTTTTTCCCTATCTGCTTCTAGCCCGTTTATAAGTGGGCATGCACGTACACTGACCACTTGTGCACACCACACACATTCTTCACTCCTTGGATCTAGAGGATGAACTTGGAACGTTTTTTTTTCTCCATCTGTGTGTAGAGCGTCTGTCTCAGCTGCTGAAGAAGCTGTTTGAGACCCAGGAGTCTGGTGACATCAATGAGGAGCTGGTCAAAGCAGCAGCCAATGGCGACCTGGCCAAGGTGGAGGACATCCTCAAGAGACCTGACGTGGACGTAAGTGATCCCTGCATTCAACACAGCTTCAGGGTTTAATTTAGTCCCATTTTTTTCTCTCTCTAAGATCTATTTATTGCAAATTGAGATTGCAAAATAATTCTATAAAGAAAGACATTTCTCCAGGTCACAGGTAAACATTCTGATGTGCCTTCTATACAGCACCATTTACTGCAGCCAGTCACAGCCATTTACTTCACACCTCATCTTAAAAACATTCCGCTCCGGCCCAGTGCAAGCATCCAGGGCATTGGCGTGCATTGCAGTGCTTGCTTCGTTCACCGTCTCGACATGGTGAACATACACCATGTTCTGGTCTAGGGCCAATTTTCCACGTTACTAAGACAACTCTGGGGGCTAGTTATATGATACAGGTGGGGCGCAGAGTTTTTCCTTGTCAGGGGGCCGCAGTCAGAAAAAACTCCTGTCCCTTTTTGTGATGCGTCCTTTACATCAACCAGGCCAACAAGCTTCCCCTAAGGAGAGCTGTCTGCGCTCTCCTATTTCCTATTGCCTTTCGAGAGCTGCTTAGAGTTGATCATCTTAGCGTTCTGCAGCAGTCTCAGCGGCAGTGTGTGTCAGTGCTGTGAGGGCTGGCCAGGTGCCCCGGCGCCTTTCAGTGAAATTATTACTTAAAGCTCGGTGAGCTGTGCCAAGTGATCTGCCCGCCAGGACAAGGCACGTTCTGTGACTCCCAAAGGAGCCTGCATTAATATTTATGCCCTAAGTATTGCAGTACTGCAGTTGGCAATGAAATACACACGCATATTTGTCTTCTGTTTGCAAGTGACGAGGCAGTGCACTGGATAAACTCAAAATACAAAAACGCACAAACACACGAACAGTGTTATATTGTGTGTTTTGTAGGTGAACGGGCAGTGTGCTGGACACACAGCCATGCAGGCGGCCAGTCAGAACGGACACGTGGACGTCCTCAAGCTGCTGCTGAAACACAACGTGGACCTGGAGGCCGAGGTTTGTACATCCAACAGTCCCTCCTCAATGCTAAAATCAATACTATAGTCCCCTCTCAATACTCATATATTTAAACTCTCCTCAATACCAAAATGAACAGAGAAACCACTTTAGAGAAACCAATCCCCCTCTCTTTTTCCGTACCCAGTCTACCTATACAAGTCTCGCGTCGTACTCTAAAAAGCTGACCTGGTCAGTCATAGTTACACAGTGATGTAAACAGTGCAGACATCGGGTCAGTCTATGTATAATATTCCTCCCAGGACAAGGATGGAGACCGGGCGGTGCACCACGCGTCCTTCGGAGACGAGGGCTCTGTGATCGAGGTGCTGCAGAGAGGCGGTGCAGACCTGAACGCCAGGAACAAGCGCAGACAGACGCCCCTGCACATCGCTGTCAACAAGGGTCATCTGCAGGTGGTCAAGACCCTGCTGGACTTTGGCTGCCACCCCAGCCTCCAGGTAACCGCTCAGAACACACACACACACACACTCACGCACACAGATGAGTGAGTACATGTATACATGAGTAGACTGTGTTTTGAGTCTTCAGCTGTAAACCGTGTACTCAGAAGTGAATTTCATGCTGGTGCGGTGTTGACAGGTACGTTTTCATTGATTTTGATTCACCCATAAATTGTACTTCTTGTTTTCTTTTGGTCTGTGATATTTTATGCTTAACCCTAAGATGATAAATGCTCTGTAGGGCATTGGATATTTCTACACAAATTGTCCCCGATTTTTAGGAATGAGTCAGTCTGGCTGTCCCTTCAGTGAATGTACAAACATTCATGAGATGGGAGTTTGCAGATACCTGCTTTGGAGCGCTGTCATGTATCCAACCTCTAACCAAATATTTGGGTGGATCTCGCTGCACTCAAGGGTTTAGGTGAAATCTATATGGGTGTTGTTAGTGATAATGGGTGTGGTGCAGGTGGTCAAAGTGACGTTGGTATAATGTCGCCCCCTACAGGACTCAGAGGGAGACACCCCCCTACATGATGCCATCAGTAAGAAGAGAGATGATATGCTGTCTGTGCTGCTGGAGGCAGGTGCAGATGTCACCATCACCAACAACAACGGTTTCAACGCCCTGCACCACGCTGCCCTCCGAGGGAACCCCAGGTACAACCCTGATACTTATCTGGCCCTAACCGCCAAGCCAGGGCTTGTGGAAATCTCAATGTGGAAATCTGCCTTTTGGCTTCACAGGAAACCAAGTGAATGGAATGGGAAGCCCTGGCGTCTATACAGTTGTGTTTGTGGCTTGCCAAGTTGAAGTGTTTCAAACACGGTTTTACTTTTATTGATTGCTAATGAACAAATTGAATGGTACTGCTAGAAAATGGCTTATGACCACACTGAACCGCAAATGACTTTGAGGTTGATGTGTTTGTTTCTGACTGTTAGACTAGGCAAGTCTACGGCCTCTATCAGTAGCCTCCTCGTCCTTGGCCACGTCTATTTCTAGCTCCACCTGGTTGCTTCTGCTCCACTCTGTAGCTATGGGCTATTCTCATGCATGAGACACACATTAAGGCAGGTAGCTAAGAGAGACTACAATATACCGGTCACACACACACACACACACATACACACACTAGCCGCTGCCATTGTGGCTTGGCAGTAGGTCTGGCTCGTGGTGTATGGTCTGGTCAGGGCTAGCTAGGGGACATTATCATTCCCCTTAGCTGATACACATTCCATTGGCACGAGGACAGAGGGAATTGGGGTCAGAGGGCTCTGGCGCACCTGCTATTTCAGCCCTGCCTGACATAGTCTGGTATGGTGTAGTCCACTGGGAGTGGCACAGACAGCAGTAGCACACTGGAATACAGTGGAGTAATAGTGGTATAACACTGGAATACATTAAGCCCCCCTGAATCCTCCTATGGCACTGCCTGCCACTCATAGATAGCCAGTTAAAACAATAATCTGGATTGCAATCGGCGTGCCTCGCTGTGCCGGCCTGCCTATTACTGCATAAGCCTTGTGGCCTCAGTCAGGCGCATTGAAGTCATTTGTCATAATGCGGTGATTTAACCAGTTAATGGCATCAAAAGATGGGAGACAAATGTTTCTGCTTTTCTTCTTTTTTTGTTTCATATGAATCTTCAACTCTGAGTGTGTTGCCTGGACTGAGTGGACTCCCATTGTACTGTACATTAATGCTCTGTACATTGCATTCCCTCCAGGGCCTAAGATTTACTTTTTTGTTGTTGTTATTGCCATAATTACATAAACAACACCAAAAAAAACATGACCATGCTTTGTAATGTTTCTAAAACCAGTAATGTGGTAGATTGCTAAATTTTCAGTCTTTTAACCAACATTTTATCAGATGAGAAAATGTTCAGCTGCCCCTTTAAGAGCGGGTGGTTACCGTGGTAACGGGGCCACTTGAGTTGTGTGTGTGTGATTTTGGATCTGACTAGTAGTAGACGGCGACTCTTTGCTTTCAATTGAAGCAGCAGATTCAAACCAACATCGAAAAGCAACCAAGCTTGTGAACAAAACAGTGTAGTAGCCAAGAAACACGAGGACCAAGTCTCACTTCATTGACTTTAGAGTAAATTATTAGTGCCTCCAAAAGTGAATCTATCAGCATTGAGAAGGGTGCAATTACGGCCCGGTACACAGCAGGAGGGAGGCGGTGTCAAACTAGCTAGTACACAGCAGGGCGGGGGCAACACCTTGTGCTAACTAGCAAGCTAGTTGGGGCGGTTCATGATGGGACCAATGGGATGGTGGGTGGGGGGGGGGGGCAGATGCAGGAACGCCCACATGCAAGAACGCCCCGAATTGCAGGCTGCAGTTGCACGCTATTGTCAGCACTTAACTTAATGCGCAAAGCTCCCCAGCCAGGTATTGTTGCTGCGTGAGGTGGGATACAGGATTCGTATTTCTTTGGGCGATTAGCAGCTGTGAAACAAAATGGCCGAAATTAGCACGTCCTCATACTTGACTTTTGACTGTTATTTGCAAATGTGAATGTAATGCTCGCACTGTGGAGCCCTGCATATTGACCACCCGCCTACGTGGCTGGTGAAATAGACATCCCTACCCGCCAATATCTTAATCTACCCACATTTGGCAGGTGTTCATTTTATACCCTGATTCCCTCCACCAGTGTGTAACAGTGGGAGTTGTCAGTCTTATATCAACTGTACAGTAAAGGTGAAAAGTGCTGGAGTCAGTATTTGTTACAGGCCAGGGCCCGTGTTGTTGTGACCTGCTGCCTTGCTTTCCACCCAACCTCTGTCCCCCTCGCCTTCAGAGAAACCAAGATGTGTGTGTCGATTTCACACTCAAGCTCCTCCACAATATTGCAGAGAGAGAGAAAAATGGCCTTCTGGACTCGAGCACGTCTTAAACCCCTTGAAAAGGACGTCTCCCTTGGTTGAAGTGAATGTATTTATTTTAGCAGTGCTTTAATGCAGTGGCTTTTGAGTCCTGATAGAGTGCTTGGGTCTGGGAGTAGGTTTTGACTGCAGTAGTAGTGTCGTGTTCTTCAAAAGCACCCTAGGTGGTTGTCAGACGAAGTTTAGTGGCCGTCAGTGGCGATGCCAAACCTTTGAAAATAGGTCGGGAAATGAAATCCTTTCCCTCTAAATATCTGTCGGGTGGTGTTTGTTCAGTTGAAATGATTATTGTTCAGTGGTACATGACTCAAGCTTCTGTTCAGGCTATTTATGTTCAGTTATGGATGAATACTTCCTGCCACGGGATGTTCTTGTATTGATTGTACTTATAATCCAAGTTGCATGTCTTGTGCATCATCTGGGACCAGAGAAACAAATCTGACAATCCCTCCATGTACACTAAATAGGCCACCCATCAGCCATATGTTCAGACATCAGACAGTAATGGCGGGCAGCCAGTGTGCGTGTGTGGTAGTGCCCTCCAGGTGTGGGTAAATGTTGTTGAGGATGAAGGGGGGGACGACGACACAGGAGGAGTTGAGGTGACAGATGAGTCTGGCATCTGGCAGTGTGTGTGGAGTGGAGGCCCAAACGCGGAGACAAATAAACTGTACCAGCAGGGGCGCCTGCTAATGCGGGAGCTAAACTATATTTCACCGCTGTGATGGAAAGGGGGAGAGAGGGAGGAAGACGGATGAATAGAGAGGGAGAGAGATTGAAAGCAGATTGAAATGGTCGTGTTTATATATAAAGCAACAGGTTTTGTGAGTCAGTTAATTGCGTCTTTTATAATTAGTGTGTAATTTAGGCTACTTGGTAAATAGGAAGAGTTGAGGTGACACCTTTTTTAAATTGAGTATGGAGGGTTAAGCTTGCGTGTGTACGTACTGTGTGAGTGTGTTGTGTGTGTGTGTGTGTGTGTGTGTGTGTGTGTGTGTGTGTGTGTGTGTTTACTGCTGCTTCTGCCCCTGACGGGGGACTGGTTCATCTCAGCAGCTCTGGCTCTGTCTGGCTGGAAGGCGCTAGCTTCTACAGCACTGTAAACAATACGATTAATAACCCGTGAGTCATAAACGGTACGGGGCTCCAAACAGAGCAGGCCCTGCAGTGTCAGACCAGACAACTCCGCTACCTTTTTACACGCCTCTCACCCTTTTTTAATACAGCTCTCAACATCCCCTTTAACGCTACAGTCTGGGATCTGGGAATCTGTTAAAGGGTCAAGATGCCGGGACACTTTTTTTTTCTTTTTTCTTCTTCTCCAAATTGCATAATGTAGCTTTAACGCACCAACAAACGGATAGGACACCCCGTATAGTACTAATTACCTGACCTGCTGGGTTACCAGGCGCACACACAGGTTCACGCTGCCAGAACTAATGGAGACTAGAGAGAGGAGATCGCTTCTACTGTTGGTCGTTGTAACGGGTCATAATTATTTCAAAAATATATTTTACAGAGGCCTCTAGTGAAGACTGCTGTGAAATGGTTGTGTTGGATGTTTGTTTGGTTTCTGGGATTCGTTGCTGCTGCTGCAGGGCAGACATTTCTGGAATTACAGTGAGGGTTTTACCACCTGAAGTAGGTACTTTGAGATTAGCTTAATCTGACTGGGAGACAATTGGGATTGAGACTGTTATGCTATTATTACCAGGCTAGGTTCACCTCCAGGGTTGTTGTTTTTATATCGAAAGGGGCTAAGGTGGTCGGCCTGTCGGCGCGCCTAACTTTAGAACATTTTATAGGCCCCCGTCTTGGCGGTGTAGATGAAGTTAGCATTTTTGAGACAATTTCCTGCAATTCAAAACAATTCTCCATGGAGCTGAGACATTTTTGCTGTTTTTAAAGCTAATTTAACTGCAATTCTACATTAGAGCTGAGTGAGAATGTTAGTTTTAAAACTAGTTTCCTGCAATTATAATGCTGCGTTCTTTTGCTCAAACATAATAACAAAATGAATACTGCCTACATAAAGCCAACGAATAAAAAAGTGCAGCCTGCAGGTAGAAAATATCCTGATAAAAAATAAATATCCTATAAATCACATTGGCTACGTAAGTCCTGTCTGCAATGAACTTGAAACGTTGTATCAACTATTAAGTTGGGTCCAGACCTGAAGCTTGTGCTAGCAAACTTGCAACATTGTACAAAATATTCTGCGCCCTCACTTACCCTGCAGTGAGCATTTGCGTTAAGGATAAGAAGCAGTGCTTGATTTGGGCAGGTGCTCACCAGAGCGGAGTACCGGCACCTCAAATGTTCTACTGCTTGAGCTCCTTGTTCCTCTTATAGAATATTAGCTCAAAAGTATTATGGAGCTCCTGCACCTAAATATAAACAGTGCCAGCATCCAAAATGAGTACCGAAACCTATTTCAGTCCAAGTCAAGCACTGATATGAAGTTATCAGGTTGGCCTATTTTATGACGTTTCTACTGGATCAGAGCATGACATTTTTTCCGCTTTCACGCTGAGTGGTTATTGAAGGGAAGAGGCCTACTTCTGTGTGTGTGTCCTTACTCAACATTGACACGAGCACTCCAAACCAAAGACAATGACTAAATTGAATGAAATGAACCAAAACCTGTTTCTCACAAGTATAGCATTGTTTGGAGAGTGCCCAACCTATGTGTCCACTCAGACAATGAGAAGACTGGAATAATAATGTTGAATGCATTTAAATAATTACCGTAACCAAAGCAACAAACATTGTAGATTAGAAATGATAGGAATTAATGGTAAATGTACTACAGGGGATATATGTAATGGGGAATTGATATACACTAACAATCAAACGCAAACAATTCACATAATGAAGTTATGAAACAATGAATGTGCACAAATTGGCGGGAGAGAGCGCATTCTGGAGAGAGAAGGGCATTGTGCATCTGGGTGCATGGTCAATCCGACTTCTGCATTGACCATGCAGCATTTACGGTGATATGGCCTCAGCAGATGTCAAGGTCATTCATACTTCTTGCACTTCACGGAGCAGTGCAGAGCTACCGTCAACCAATCATGTCAATGCGAAGCTATACAGAGCCTTCTGCATTGTTACAAAATGTTGGCGATGCGGTACGGAGCTCGATACCACAGCATTCTGCAGCGATATGCCATCCCATCTGGTTTGCGCTTAGTGGGACTTTCATGTGTTTTTCAACAGGACAATGACCCAACACACCTCCACGCTGTGTAAGGACTATTTGACCAAGAAGGAGAGTGATGGAGTGCTGCGTCAGATTACCTGGCCTCCACAATCACCCGACCTCAACCCAATTGAGATGGTTTGGGATGAGTTGGACTGCAGAGTGAAGGAAAAGCAGCCAACAAGTGCTCAGCATATGTGGAAACTCCAAGACTGTTGGAAAAGAATTCCAGGTGAAGCTGGTTGAGAGAATGCCAAGAGAGTGCAAAGCTGTCATCAAGGCAAAGGGTGGCTACTTTGAAGAATCTAAAATTTAAAATATATATTTTGATTTAACACTTTTTTTTGTTGCTGCATGATTCCATATGTGTTATTTCACTGTTACAATGTAGAAAATAGTCAAAACAAAGACCCTGGAATGAGTAAGTGTGTCTAAACTTTTGATTAGTACTGTATGCGTTTGTTACTGCTCGACTAAAACAATCTCGGTCGACCTACAGCCTAACAACCAAACAGTCGACGAGTCGACTAATTGGGGTCAGCCCTAAAAAATATATACGTCCGTTATCTTTTCTACGTACTTTATATCCGTTTTAGTCATTTAACTTTGCACCGAATGTGTTTTTCCATCTCTAAAATGTATTAACTTAACAATGTTTGAATTTAGGCAACCCGAAAAATACTTAGGCAGGCCACGCAAGGATTACAATGGCAGAAAAATCCCTGACTTGAAGTTGTGCAAGGCTACTCGTAGTTCAAGGATAAAGTATAACGTTTTGCTGTAAACGGTGGTCTCGGACCATGACATGCATAAGACGATCGGAGTCATGGAGATGACCAGGTGCCCTTCAATCTTGATGATGGCGGTCTTTGACCTCCACGTGTTGATAAACTCTTATGATGAACACTATGATTATTGCTTTAGACCGACAATGCAAAATATATCAACTTTTTTGCTGCGTCCAGTTTATTTAATGATCTCAAGAATGGCGTGCTCATGATGGAGTTTTATGTCTGTTTTTATGTGGTGAAGCCAAAGACAACATTTCTAATTCTAACTTTCAATTCAATAAATCTTTATTGTTCTTGAGCGGCTGCAGCTGAAAACGTATTTTTTGTATTTTTATACAAGCTAATCAAACACTTTAGGCTACTTGTGGTTATAATAGTATAATGGCACAGTTGCAATAACCACTCAATTACAAGTGCAACCCTTCTTGTTCTTCATAGGCTTATATTTTGTTTTGTTAATTTAACACCCGTGTCCCTTTTCTAGATCACAATTTCAACCAGATGTTGGCCCATTTGAGTCACTTATAGCCATGGCTTTAGGGTGTGTGATGTCACAGCTCGGTCAGGTCAGATTGACATTAAACATGAAAGCCAAGTGTGATGCAATTCTGTATGTGAGAGAACGAGTAACGGAAAGAGGCAGAAAGGTGGTGGTGGTGGGGGGGTGCAGAGGAATGGTTTGATCTGCCTGCATGAACTGCGGCTGCGTGTGTGTCAGTCTGCGAGGGGTCTGCTCCTTATGATTTGTGCGTTTAGCTCCCGTCCTCTGGAGCATCTGGCTCTTATCTCCCCCTCTTCTCGCTCACACACACACACACACACACACACACACACACACACACACACACACACACACAAAGAAGGCTTCTCCAAAGAGGGGGTCCGGGACCTGGTCTACTATTCCCCACTCCCCTTCGCTCTCTTTAAAACGTTCCCTTAGATCTGCACTTTCAAACCGTTTTATGTGGCCCCACTGTGCTGCGTTGGCTTGCCTCCCCACGTCTCAACACTAATTGTATGTTAATATATCATCCTGTGGTAGTCAGTTGGAGGAGCTAGTTCTGGTGTGGCCCCTGGGCTGCTGCTGCATTCTTTACACAGCCATGTGAGTTAACTCAGCGCAGAACGCTGGGTGTTTCTGAAGCGCACTGCGTACAGGTAACTGCAAAAATACAGGAAGCACCAACATAAAGTGTCTTTAATAGGGCGTTGGGCCAACCCAAGCCGGCATACATTCTACACGTGTCTGGAACTCTATTGGAGGGACGCGACACAATTCTTCCACGAGAAATTCCATCGTTTGGAGTTCAGTGACCACCTTTGCCCTACGGCTATGCCGTAGTCGGCAAAATAATGGCCTGCCCAGCATTTTTATAGATGGATGACGGGATGTTAATTGTTTTATCCACTCAGGAACCACACCTGTGTGGAAGCACCTGCTTTCAATCTACTTTGTATACCCCTCAAGTGTTTCCATTGTTTTGGCAGTTACCTGTACGTCCCCTGCTATTTTTTAAAAACAGCCGTTGAGTTGCGTATCTGGTTGGAATGCCAGTCTTGTACATGCGTTCTACGGTGGAGTCGAAGAGTAAGGGACGCTGCAGCGGTTTGTTCAGTCTCTGTTGGCTTCTTTTTTATTAGTCAAGATAGAAGAAAGGCAGACAGACTCAGCAATGAAACATGATACTTGATCAATAATCACTTAGACACGTCGGCTCTCATCTTCACTAAGTCGAGGCATCTGGCTACACCTGATCATTGACGCTATCATCCAGTCAGTCAGAACATTGAAGAGAGAGGAGCTCCGGTAGGACGGTATGTAGTCATCAAAGCATAGCTACAGCTGGTTGAAGGGGACCAAATCCATTCAAGAGGTGATTTGGTTCCTTTTTACCAGCTTTAGCAAAGCATTAGGTGTTCACTGGGTCAAGGACTGGAGTGTCGGCAACCCAGCTGGAACAAGCTGAAAACATGAACATACAGTATAATACAGTACAGGGAAGTGTGTAGTGTACTAATACTGCAATTAGGACATCAGCCATCAAGTATTATGTCTGCCCGCTCCATTAACTAAAATCTCTACTCTACCCCCCCTCTCTCTTTCCCACACCACAGCCATATCTCCCTCGTGCTCTGCTCTGCCCTCCAGCCAGTCTATTTATCCTTGTTGCGATGTTTTAAGTTGCCTTTCCAACCTCTCTCTGAGAGAGGGAGGAAAAATGGTTCCCTAAGAAAAGGATAATAATCTGTCGCGGTGCACTTGAGTCAAATGTCCCGGAGTCATGTAGCAATTACAGCCTGTGACGGATGGGACCTGCTGCGTGTGTGTGTGTGTGTGTGCGTGCCAGGTCACTGAAACCGAGGCCGACACCCATACCTCCGCAGTCAGCCTCACACACTCCTAATGCAGCGCTCAAGGGGGCATTACTTTGGCCCAGTCATTCATATCAGTCATAGACTGTTTTTAAAATAGTATGTATTTAAACGATGAGCATTCTCATGTCTTCCATGGTGGTCCTTTCAATGAATGTCATTGGCCTGCTGGTTAACTGTACTTTTTAACTGTCATTTAGTTATTATACCTTTTTGTTGCTCCAATTTCCGGAACAGTTTTGATGTGAACAGGTTTTTCTATGAGTGTGCCTAAGAGCCACTTTCTAAGAGCAGAGCAGCAGCTGAGGGACAGATCGGGAGAGCGATCGAGAGAGATCAGCACAGGGGCAGCTCGGTATGGCACAGGAGAGAGGCTATTTGCAACACACACACACACACTAGATGAGTCAGATGGGTGGGGGCCCGGCTGCACCATTTCGTCCACTGTCCATAACAGGGCAAAAGCAAGGGGTCGACAGACCGACAGGCACTGAGCATTTGATAATGTCAGCATCTGCTGTGTGGTGTCAGTCAGGCAGCATGTTATGGCCAGAGAGAGAGACCCCCTAGACAGTTGGTAGAATAGCTGCTATGGCTTTACAGAAATGGAGGGAGAGATTGAGGGATGGAGACATACGCAGATGGTTATTGACAGAAGGACTGAGAAAGGTTAGACTGGGGGGGTAACGAAAGAGAAATACATTTAGTAGCCTAAATCTTCTGTCCAGATTAGTCTCTTGAAATTACATTTGAGCTTGACGTAACCATTTCACCCCTACCCTCATTGGAAGGTCTCTTGTACTATTCGCTACGTTTTCTAATTTCCGAGTTCCGAACCCCCCCCCCTTCAAGCAGTAACGGCTTAGCTTACCCTAAAGCGTAGCTGCACCCTGAGCTAGCCTACACTTCATAGAAAAGGCAAACGCAGGTCTGTCTCAGTCTTCAAGCATTTTAGTTTACACCACAGAGAATCTGAGTGCCTGTACCACCAGTTTTATCTTCATGAATCAAATATGACTGCACTGAGGTAAAAAGAAAAACCAGACTGTATTAAGAGGGGACAAGTAGGTTACAAATTCCACCTCTCTCTTTCTGAAGTCTAAAAATGAGACTTTTTTTACTTAAAAAAAATTCCTGTCTTGTCGCTGGAATGGCACTGGTGCACATTGTCAAAGACTGAATTAAGAATCTTGCTTCTTCCCTACCTCC
The DNA here is from genome assembly GCF_901001165.1 of Salmo trutta. NCBI lineage: Eukaryota > Metazoa > Chordata > Actinopteri > Salmoniformes > Salmonidae > Salmo > Salmo trutta. The sequence goes on along the minus strand of NC_042987.1, from coordinate 12,384,494 downwards.
TTTCACTTTCTCTCATGGATGGCAAATGGAATATGTCCTCGCAGCGCCATCCTCAGCATGTTAATCAAACCACAACAGGGTGCCATTGTGTATTATTTCATTATACTAGTCCCATAGCACAAAGGTGTCCCAGATGAAGCACTAGACTTTTCCATTGCTTGACTGCTCTGCACTAGCATGGTCTGGTTTGCTCTATGCTGCTTTTAGCAGATTTTGTGTTAGCGCTCAGCTCAGCTCAGCTCACTACGACAACTTCCGCAAGCTTTTGTTTTTTACGCTGCAGACCAAAAAACGCAATGGAAACGCTTTCTTAGTTTTGTTACACCTTTTTCAGCTGCCACAGCCCTCTTTCCCCCCCTCCTCTCTCTCCTGTGGGCCTTTATTTGTTTGAAGCAGTGATACAATTGGAATGGTCTGACAGGGCCGAAGCTGGCCCTGATCCTGCATTGTCACTTTTCGACGGTCCTAAGCTGCACTGCCAACTGCGGTGCGGCGCAGCAAAGCATTTGGCAAGCATAGCAAACTGAACAATGAGGCTAGGAATCAGCAGCGGAGGGGAGGGGTGCAGAGGGGTTTTCAGAGGGGTCGGGGGGGGTATGTTGGGAGAGACATGGCTATAGCTGGACTGGACACACAGTAGGGCTAACGCCACACACCATGCCTGCCGTATGATCCAGCACTGTGGCAGAGCCAGCAGCTTTTTAAACGGCAGCAACTGCCTGCCTGCCTCTTTCTCTCTGATCTGCCTCCTCAGCAACTCTCCTCTCTGCTGCGTTTTCATCCCATCGCCGCGCTTTTATTAAACAAAGATGGCAACATTTTGCCATAATTCACCTTCCTTATTTTCCTGTCCCGAGGGACCTTTTTGAAGAGATTATAGTATTAATAATGGAGCTCTGGCCTGGCTCTCTGGCCTACCTATTTCTCTCTCTCCCTCCCCCTGTACTAGTCGCAAGCTAAGTTGCAGCTGGCTGTGATTCAAAAGGCCATAATGCAGTAAAGCCCACCAATGTTGAAAGGAGGACCTGTTGCTATGGCGATGTCACAGGGTCATTATTACTTCTGAGTTTGTCGGTGACGCAACTAAGTCGTTCTTTTCTAGCTCCATCTAAGTCGTTCCTTACTAGCTCCAACCAAGTCGTTCCTTACTAGCTCCAACCAAGTCGTTCCTTACTAGCTCCAACCAAGTCGTTCCTTACTAGCTCCAACCAAGTCGTTCCTTACTAGCTCCAACCAAGTCGTTCCTTACTAGCTCCAACCAAGTCGTTCCTTACTAGCTCCAACCAAGTCGTTCCTTACTAGCTCCAACCAAGTCGTTCCTTACTAGCTCCAACCAAGTCGTTCCTTACTAGCTCCAACCAAGTCGTTCCTTACTAGCTCCAACCAAGTCGTTCCTTACTAGCTCCAACCAAGTCGTTCCTTACTAGCTCCAACCAAGTCGTTCCTTACTAGCTCCAACCAAGTCGTTCCTTACTAGCTCCAACCAAGTCGTTCCTTACTGACTGGAACTAACTGACAGAACCAATTAATTCCACCACACAGGAGAATAATACAAGCCAAACACGCTAACCCTATATCTCCACTCTGGTAGACACATGTAGGCTAAACAATCGTTTCGGGAAATATTCTGATTTCTTGGTTAATAGTGTGGATCATATTGCCAGTTAGAGAAACCAGTATTAACTATGTCCCTACAGCAGTTATATTGCTGCAGTGACACTTCCCCAAAACAGTATAGCTAATGTCTTCGCCCCTCTCTCCACTCCGCCCACTATTCTAATTTACTTCCCCCCGAAATCGCAGTTGTGTTCACAATCATCTCCACACACAGCGATATAGATTGTCAACAAAAAAAAACAGGGACACTCATCAACCAAGAAACATTCCCCGTCGCTCCGCCAGTTGAGGGTCCACACCTCACCAAGAATACATACTTCTTTACATTCCATAGCTGTCATATATTCATATGGGTACATAAAGAAGTATGTACACCAAGTAGGCAATCACAGTGAATTCACAAGGTCGCACGGAGCAGCTAGTAGTGGCAGCATAGATTTTCTCTCTCACCGTTTTCCCCCTCCTAAGAATGCAGTGTGAGTCTGCACCGTAAGGTGACTTTGAGCGTGATTTCAGATCAACACTCGAGGCTGCTTTTCTTTAGCCACCCAGTAAAGTTCAACCAGCCCCCCCCTCCCCTCCACCCTCCCCCCATTTTCAGAAGTGTTCCAGTCCCGTCGGTGCTGTTTGTCCCAGTGATCCCATCAGTCCTCCGGAGAACTGGGACAAACCATTGGGAACAGGGAGTTTTTTTCTTTTCTTTTTTTCTCGCTCTCATTTTACAGCAAGAGAAGGTTGTCCTGGTCTTCTTCCAGCAAATAAAAAAAAAGAAAGAGGACGAGTGTAGAGGGGTGGGTCAAAAATTCAAAAGCGGTGGAGACTAAGCGTAGTTGACTTGTTCGTTGCTGGTTATGCGTCCTTGGTAGGTGGTTAGGCTCTGTGCACCTTGTCTTGTATGAGGCTTGATCCTACTGTCCTGGAAATAGGGGAGCACTCAAGTTACGTAGGCTACATGGTATACTTTTACACCTCCCTGATCCTCCCCCCGCTCTCTCTCTCTCGCGCTCTCTCTTACGCCCACCCTCTTCCCCATATCCCTAACCAGTTATGCACCTCCCTCCCTCCTCGCTCTTGTCCCATACATGTCTCTGGTGTCACTGTCTGCCCCTCGCCCCCCAGCTAGCGGTGTGTCCAGTGTCCACCCAGCTCCCTGCTGGCCCGTTGCCTCCTGCTGATGTTTGAAAACGAGGGTGGCGATCTATCCAAGTGGAACAGGAAGCTATTGTGAGCAGGATTTGGGTTTTAGGCTCATACACAGGCAGGCAGCACAGAACAGGCCAGAGGTCACATGCATGCACTAATACTGCTGGCCTGCCCACTCAGCACTTGTATGTTGATTGGCCGTGGGTGGCGCTGCTCCTTTTTTAATTTCCCCCCTCGCTCTTTTCTCCACCTCTTTCTCTCTGTTCCTTGGTTCTGTGGGCGTTTCGCTCCCTTTCTTCTTGTCACTCTTTCTTCCTCCTCACCTGCCCGTCCCGTGTTTACGGTGGCAGCAGCTGTTCTGTTAGAGGGGGAGAATATGACGGATAGGAGGCAATAGATCAATAACGATTTGCGCGACGGCGTGAAAAGTTCAGCGAGTCTCTAATGAATCTTTAACCCAGCTCAACACATTCCACAAGTCAACACTGCCTGGTGGCAGCTTGTACTCCCAACCCCCCTCTCTAAACCACTAGCAGTCTAGCTTAGGTGCTGACTGGCTGACTGAGGTTATGGCTGTGTGGGGGAGAGTTAGTTTACATGTTACCTCTAAACACTTATGTTTGTGAATGTGGATGACGAGTGTGGACGTGTTAATGCCATATATAGTGAAATGTATTTGTGAGTTCTGGTTCTGGAAATAGGAATGAATGAAGAGTTGGCCGTTGAGAATTGGAGGTGTCCTGTCCAGTTGTTCTCAGCTTAAAGATGGGGCAGGGCTGGCTGGGTGGGTGGATGAGGCAGCTCTGCTGTGTTGGTGTGACGTCCCGTTTAGGAAAAGTCACAGCCACCCGAGAGAATGAGTGAGGTGGGGGGGATTCCTCCTGGAGGACTAGCTAACTAGCGACTGACTGACTGACGTAAAGGGAAGGAGTGAATGAGCAGAGTTGGTGCCTTGCTGTCTGGCCCTGCCCCGGCCTGGTCTGGTGTGGTCTGAGATATACAGTAGCACTGCAGTATTGTGCCCTGCCTGCCTGCCCCTAGCAAGTGTGGGAGAGGGAGGGAGAGGGGAAGAGCGAGACAAACTGGGTTACTACCACCACTGCATGGGTTCAGCCAGCCTGTGACACACATCCACTCAGTCAGCCGTAACCCCCATCAGCCCTCCTTCCCCCTGTCCCCACCCCTCTACATCGGTGTTAATTCACTGACCCAGCTTTGTACCGTCAATCCGGTCCATTTCATCCTGTTCTGTTTAAAACTCAAGTCCTGTTTATTCGCCATGGCAACCGACGCCGTTCGTTAAGGCTGCTGACACCTCGTCGTCATCCACACCGACGATATATCATCCACATTCCGACCATCCGGCCGTCATCCTCGGGACTATTATGTCTTCAAAACGTACCCCTACGATTCAAAGAAAACAAAAACGATGATGATGACCCCGTTCCAAAAATGAAGTCTTCGGCCTCATCTTGGCTAGTGAATGAAAAGGCACGAGGGTAATCAAATACCCAGAAATGTTCTATCGCCATCAGATATCTCCTTTATCAAGTGGACGCAAAAAAAATTGAGTTCCCAGTCAGGTAGATGGAGGACAGAGTGTGAAGAAGAAGAGCGAATGCTTCTGTCTCTGGCTGTCTCTGTCTCCACGTCAGTGCGGGTTTGAGCTGACGAGTCCGTCATTAGATATCAGAGGGGCTGCAACCGTGACACCTAATGAGCCAGGCAGAGCGGGAGCTCTGATGCTGCTGCAGCAGCATGTCCTGCCACAGCACAACCGGGTGAGTGCGGGAGGGGGAGGGAGAGAGGGGAAACAACAAAAATATCCATGTGGACGTCAACTGAACAGACAGCAACTTTCCCTCCTCGTTCATTCCACCTTCACCTGCTTCTTCTTTCTCTCTTTTTCGTTCCACGCTCCTTCCTTCCCGGCCGGTATTCCCTTTCTCTTTCCTCCTGTGGGTCTACCCAGGCAGCCAGCAAGAGACCCCAGAAGAGAGAAGCCCCAAGGTGTTGGTTGGTTAAGTTATTTTCTGTCCTACTGGCTGGCTGCTACTGTGTGCTGCTGACTGCTGCCACTGCAGAACAGTAAATTCCACTCCCCCTTTCGACTGACTACGCTACTCACAGCCAAGCCATGCTCTTAATAATGGATTGCGTCCCTCCGCTGAAAGCGATAGAAGAGGACGGAGGAGAGGGAAGAGACGTCAGGGGCCCGTCGGGTAAATTCCCCCTTTTTAAATGAAAAAGGGGGGAGCATATGTTACCTGTCAGATCAGTTTGTTAACTGGGGCTGCTCCTCCTCTTCTCCCTCTCCTCCTCTCTTCTTCCGTAGTGAGGAGAACCGTAATGACCTAGAGAGCTTGCGCTCCAGCTGCTGCAGCCATCGTGTGCTGGGTGCATGCCTGACTCGCTGAATCAGCTCTCTGGTTGGGGGAGGGAGGGGGGAGCGTCAGAGTCAGGGAGAGGTGGGGGGTGGGGGGGAGCGCTCTCTCTCTCTCACACACACACACACACACACACACACACACACACTCAAGCCATACCTTTAGGAGGGGAAAGACATCGGTCTGACATGGGGAGCTAGCTGCCGTTTGAAAAAGGTGTCGGAGGAATGAAAAAACTGCAGCATTCCTCTCTTACCATGTGCATTCTGAGGGAGAGACGGAAGGGAGGATTCCCTTGTCTGTAGGAGACAGGCAGAAAGTGTAGCACTCTCCCTCTTTCTTCTAATTCATTTGACATATTCACACACATACAGCCTCTGCGCTTTCTGTGCTGGGGATTTCTAAAACGCAACACTTTTATTATTCAGTGCAACTACTTCACAAGAGAAGAGTGAGGGAGTCAGCCGAGTAGTTTTGATATTTGCCATTAAAAAAAAAAGGTCTTGATAGCAATTTGCTCATGTTACAGTTAGCGATCACAGTTAAGGGAGGAAAAGGGTAGCCTATTTTATTAACCTTTATTTAAATCTGCACTGTATAACTTTTTGGGCAATCCAATGAAATTCACATAGAAATGTGTGTTATTGATCTGTCATTCTCTTTGAAAGCAAGTCTAAGAAGCAGTAGATCTGTTCTGTGTACGCTCTTTCTGTGCTTGCTGTTCTTAAGTTTGGTTTTTGGATCTTTTACTTTCGGTTTTGTACACCGGCTTCAAACAGTTGAAAATACAATATTTTTGTTGTTATGGAAAATATATTTCGCAGCAGTTTAGATGGTTCATTGATTCTCTACACCAGGGTTCCCAAACTTGTTCACTCGGGGCCCCTTCCAGCGCCCGTGCCATGTCTATTTCTATGGGCACAAGCACTGTTTGACACAAACTGTTCACACCCCTCTTGTTGGTGGAGAGAATTTTTCAGGTTTAAAGCTTATTTCCTGCAATTCTACACATTTTTTTCAAGGGTTGCGAGATAAAATGTTGCACATTGAAAGCAAATTTTCGCGCAATTCTATACATTTTGCCATGTCTAATGTGTATTCATGTCATATTTGAGCGACACCAAAATGAAGACAAGTTATAAATAGCTCTCTTAGGTTTGCAATGACTGACATGACAAGAGGAACTGGTGATGCACTACCCAGTTTCGATAATGTACCCTGTGAACTATTGCAACTGTCAAGAGCTGGACTGAGTTCATTTAAAATAAAATATATATATTTTGTAGTTTTTTTGGGGGGTGGGGTAAAAAAAATCCTCTTTCTAGGGTGAACTGGAGCTATTATGAGGCCGTTCATAGTTCACAGCTGAAATCTTTACAGTAGACGTGACACCCTCATTAGGCCAAACCAACCCAGCAGGGGTCACCTCTTCAGGGGGAGAAGGTCACGGCCTAGAGAAGGTGGGGCAGCTAACTCACGCACACTTAAAACGCACACAGCGAATGAGACGAGCTTAACTGGTGGTTTCCCCCATAGAAATGCAATGACTAGAAAGGGCATTTCTATGAGTCTATTTCTATTGTGTCCCTTCCTCACAGTACAGAAAGCAAAGCTACCGTTGGTTACTTGACTCTCTCTTTATGGCTAGCCAAGCATTTGAAACACGCATTCAGAATTGGTCCCAGGTTGCTGGGCTGCTCCGGTGTCTCTCTCTTTCCACCACCTCCCTGACCATATTTAGTCAAGCAGTGCGTCTCCGCGTCACTCCCCCTTCCCTTCCGTAAACCCCTTTCAGCAACTGTTGGCCACAGGCTCCGGGAAGCCTACGTCCAGGTCCCCCGCCTATCGTTTGCACCTCTCGTCCATCCTTCCTGCGAGGCGAGCAGTGTCGGTTGGTTTGGCCCGGCCGAGCAGGCAAGCCCCACACTGTCTGCTACTCCTGCCATTTGCCGCGCTATTTTTAGTACCGCCAAATAAAGTGGTCTCCCTCTTATGGTTCCTCTTGTATATTCCTGAGTCTTTCTTTCCCCCTCCCCTGTTTTACTTCAACTCCCCCTCTTCTCTCCCTCCTTTTGAACCCCCCTTCACTCTCTCCCTATCCGCTTTTTAAATAGCGCTGGAGCACACTGCTTATGGTCGAGCTCGCGTCTGCTCAAACTCTATACTTAGAAACACTGCGCATTTGAGAAAGAGAGGGGGAGGAGGAGGAGGAGGAGGAGGGGGAGGGGGAGGAGGGGGAGGGGGAGGAGGAGGAGGAGGAGGGGGAGGAGGAGGAGGAGGAGGAGGAGGAGGAGGAGGGGGAGGAGGAGGAGGAGGAGGGGGAGGGGGAGGAGGAGGAGGGGGGAGGAGGAGGAGGGGGAGGGGGAGGAGGAGGAGGAGGAGGAGGAGGGGGAGGGGGAGGAGGAGGAGGAGGGAGGAGGAGGAGGAGGAGGAGGAGGAGGAGGAGGGGGAGGAGGAGGAGGAGGAGGAGGGAAAGAGATTGTGCTGGTGAGAAGTGGAAAGGGTACTGGAGAGCAGCTGATCTAGTTGTACATGTGTCAGCCTCACCTCGAAGCTTAGTGCGCGCGTGTTACCCAAAGGCTTTGTCTTTTCTCCTTTTGAGCTTTTGAATTCATTTTCAAGTGGCTTTTTCTAGCTTTGCCGAGGCACGAAGAATCTGTTGGTCTCGTCACAGGGCATATCTACTGCACTGCCTGGAATGTCCTCTGTGTCCTCTTCTCTATCTCACTCTCTCGCACTTCCTCTCTCTCTCTCTTTCGCTCGCTCTGGAGCAGTGCTTGTCTTTGACTATTCCTGCTACCTGTAGTGACAGTGCACCAGGCTCACACCCCCTACCCTGCATTTAACTGCATCGCCCGAGGATGTGTATTTCATTATTCCAGGCCCATGTTTTTTCACACCATTTACTGTCATGTCCCCTGCAAGAAGTAATCATATGGAAATGTCTCTGAGGTATTTGTGTCATTATAAAAGAGAAGGAAAACCGCCCAGAGACACAGTAGCTGAGATAGAGAGGGGCTCATGTTGTGAGGAAAGTGTGTTGTCATCAAAAAGAGTAGCCTAGCGTCTTGCATTAGCCTAATGCTCTTTATTCCAAAGCATATCTACTGATTTGATTTATATATCGTTGCTAACAAGCTCACTGGCAACACTTCCTCATCTCCACTATAGCAAAACTATATCACTGGCTTTTTTTATGGGGCGAGTGTAAGAAATCCTTGCATAGATTTAAGTATGCAACTCAATTAATATATTGTCAGTAAAATTTATAGCTTTTCGATCACGTTATCTTTATGGCTATTACAAGAATTGACCATTTGCCAGGTTGGAATGGATTCATTCCTGGCTAATGTGTGCTCAAAGCTTGACCTTACATGGCCAATGAAAGTGCAGAATTGCAACTGTATAAATGGCAGGCCCGGAACGTCCACCTGTTATTGGGCTCTAAAAAGGAGTCCCACAGTCTGTCTCCACTTTCCTTCAGCAGTTAGGCAGGGCCCTCTTTAAATCAAACCAGTCATAACTCCATTGCTAACAGACATAATTTCACTTAGTGTCATCAGATCAGAGAGGGAGGAGGGCTGTGTTTGGTGGTGGGGGTTTGTGCTTAAGTTATTGGTCTTTTTGTTCTGCTCTCAACTGGTTTTGGCTCAAATCCCCGTCTCTGGAAGTCCTATGTTTATTAGGGCTGTGTCCTAAATGGTTCCCTATGTAGTGCATTACTTCCGACCGTAGCCATTTTTATTACACTAGATAACTGTATTCCTTACTTGACCATCTCCACTCAACCATCGTGCTTACATCCCCCCGCTATTATCCAATGCTACACACTCAACAGCTCTTCATTTCCGCATTCCTGCTGTCAGGCACTGCTCCTGCTGCGTTGTCCAGCCACTACTTTATTTATGTGCGAGTAGGGCTGGGTGATATGGCCAGTATCAAAGTATTTATTTATTTTTTAAATGATGGTATTTTTATGTTTTTAAATAATAAAAGGTCAAAATGTTCTTTATGAGTAGTGTGCGACCCTAGGGTGGCAACGCATACACTACATGACCAAAAGTATGTGGACACCATCTTATCGAACATCTCATTCCAAAATCATGAGCATTAATATGAAGTTGGTCCCCCCCCTTTGCTTCTATAACAGCCTCCACTCTTCTGGGAAGGCTTTCCACTAGATGTTGGAACATTGCTGTGGAGTCTTTCTTCTATTCAGCCACAAGATCATTAGTGAGGTTGGGCATTGATGTTAGGCGATTAGGTCTGGCTCGCAGTCGGCGTTCCAATTCATCCCAAAGCTTTTCGATGGAGTTGAGGTCAGGGCGCTATGCAGGCCAGTCAAGTTCTTCCACATTGATCTCGACAAACCATTTTTGTATGGATCTTGCTTTGTGCACGGTGGCATTGTCATGCTGAAACAAGGAAGGGCCTTCCCCAAACTGTTGCCACAAAGTTGGAAGTATTGAATCATCTAGAATGTCATTGTATACTGTAGCGTTATTATTTCCGTTCACTGGAACTAAGGGGCCTAGCCCGAACAATGAGAAACGGCCTCGGACCATTATTCCTCCTCCACCAAACTTTGCAGTTGGCACTATGCATTGGGGCAGGTAGCGTTCTCCTATAGAAACCCATTTCAGGAAGCTTCCAGAGGCAGTTTGTTACTCGGTAGTGAGTGTTGCAACTGAGGGCAGACGATTTTTACATGCTACGCGATTCAGCACTCGGTGGTCCTGAGCGCTTGCGTGGCCTACCACTTCGCGGCTGAGCCGTTGTTGCTCCTTGACATTTTCACTTCACAATAACAGGACTTACAGTTGACCGTGCTTCTACACTTGCATTGCTTGCTGTTTGGGGTTTTAGGCTGGGTTTCTGTACAGCATTTTGTGACATCAGCTGATGTAAGAAGGGCTTTATAAATACGTCTTCATTTCCTGCACTCATTTGAGAGAATTTCCACACTGCCACATTAGGGTGGGACGATATGGGCAAAAAATCTAGGCCTTATTTTTTATCAAATGTGGCAAGTTGCTATTTCACTTGCAATTTAGATCAACACACTTGGGTGAACGGTGTAAAAATGATTATTCTAATTCTATAGTTGGAAAATAATAGTGGGCACTTAGAATACACTGTTTGACGTGACAATGAATGAAAATACCAGGGTAAGAACCAAAGTGTTGGTCAGTGTTTCCTATGGGACTTAATCTTTGGATACGTTCAATGTTTTCTCTTAGCCACTCTATGTAGCTAACACATTCATGATTCTACTATTCCTCTTTGATTTGAAAGATACTGTTGCACAAACATAGTCACCGATCTCAGTCCTCTTTAAAGGACTGGGTAAAAAAATAGGTTAAATATGTGTTCGCTTTGTATTTGCACTGCCCTTGCCTTTGAATGAGGACTCAAATATTTGGCCAGTTCAATTCACCTTTTTTTGTGGTCCGAGTCCCCTTTGCATTCACATTGCTATGTTTAGAAAAGAACCAAGATCTTTTTTCAACATTCACTTGGGTTTTCACAAAGTGCGCAGGGTAAGCCATTCCATCAGAAAGTATTATCGCAAAGCTAGACAAACCTATTTTGGAAGCTAATAGATTGCAATTATTATTGTTTCATCTTTTAACTAAATGCAATCAGAAGATAATATTAACATGGAAATATTATTGGTATCAAAATAAATAGCAGAAGAATAACTGCAGATTAAATAACGCTGTAATTGAAAATTTCACACTCAATGTCGGCTACCACCCCTTAAAAAGCTTGAATAGATTTTGTACCCTATGTTGATTGTGACCAAATGCGTTGTCGTCTTCTCACAGTATTTAACCCCCACATTCGAATAAACCGCTCTCTTAGCCTACAGATAACATATTGCAAACAAGTAATCTGAACAAAAAACTTCTGTGCGTCCTTGACAATCGCTAATCAGTAGCTGAAAACAGCACACGTTTTTTTTCTTCCAGTCTGCTCATCGTCTCTCTTTTGTGGCACCAGTGTGAGGGGTTATGGCAAGGGAAACGGTGTTGCAGTAGTCTAGTGTGTGGTGTGGGAATAATGACAAGTGAACCTGGGGAGCTTTGTGTTCACCTCTCCCTAAAAAGGGAACCAGACTGCGGAATTCAAGCGAACCGAACACGGACCACCTGTCGAGATTTGGTCTCAGTTCGCTTCGGGGCTCTTTTGAGGTGTCTGAGTTCCTTTTGGATTGTTTACACTGCACAAACAATTTAAGTCAACTGCCTTGAGTTCACATAAATTGTCTGAAAGAGACCAAGTGTAAAAACACCCTAGCCTTCATATAGCGAGTTTCTCTGCCCTAGCCAACCCCAGCCGAGCCAGCAGACATTTTCCCGCCAATGTGTGCTGTAAGAGTGTGCTGCCGTTGAGTTTCCTTCGCCTGAAGCGGTCGCTCAAAAAACACATGGACTTTGACCGAACAAAGTCAGGCCCCAGTTAGAGGCTATGACTAGAGCTTGGAGTTTTCCTGGTCAGGTGACCTGGTCAGCCAGGGGGAACAACTCCTCCCTAATGCAAAACCCGCAGTGGTTTGTCTGACTGGTCCCGTTTCGCCCAGCCAGCCCAACCTGAACCAAGCCCAGCAGTTTAATTAGAATTACCTCAAGACAGTCATGCATCTGCCTCTGAAGCACCATCACAGCATCACTCAACCAGCCCCAGCGGCCTCACATGCGTCCTCCCTGCCTGGGTGATAAATAGTACGGGCTGGATGTTAAGCTGAGCAGGTAATCGATCAATATGCGAAGGTAGGGGCCACAGCACTAATTGATTGGATGGTTTCAGCTGGATAAAGGGGTGGGGCAGCTGTTTTCACTCTACTGTCTTAAGACAACAACTCCATTCAACCAAGAGTTCCACTAAGACAGGCCATTTATAAGTTATTGATTGGCGACGTAGTGTTTTGGTAGGTCTCAATGCTGTTCCTTTCTGGAACCGAACATTTCGGTGTGCAAAAACTATGAAAGCTTTTGAAAACTAGTCAAGAACTTGTTTTTGGACTTTCCATGTGCCAGAATGAGTGGAAGAGTTTGAGCAACGTGTTCTCGACATTCACAATGTGCTCTCAGGTTGGACATATTTTTTTCAACTACTTTTTGGCGGGGCTATTCAATTGATACTCTCCCATGTGATTGACACAGCTTCTGTCACAAGTCTCTGGACTTGAAAGAGATCCCCTCGAACTTGATGGACTGCAGGAGTATGACGATCCTTCAGATCATTTTGAAGCTTTTTCAAGGTCTTTGACTTTGTGATCCTGACTGCTGAAGTTTGACCCATGAGGCTTCTTTCAGCTGTCCAACTCAGCTCTGTGTATCACACCAACACCATTGCGGGATTATAAGCAATTTTTTTTTTGATTGAGTCCAGTTTGTAGCCTGGTCCCAGATCTGTTTGTGCTATTTTGCCAACTCCTGTGGTCATTGATGACAATGATGAACATAGGAGTTGGCAAGACCGCACACACAGATCTGTTATCATACTGTGCTTTTGAGGTTAAACCTTCTCACTCTTCCTTCCATCAGTAAGGATCTTCTTCCCTTCATCCATTCTTGGGGCTCCCGAGTGGCGCAGCAGTCTAAGACACTGTATCTCAGTGCTAGAGGCGTCACTACAGACACCCTGGTTCGAATCCAGGCTGTATCACAACCAGACGGTAATTGGGAGACCCATAGGGCGGCGCAGAATTGGCCCAGCGTTGTCCAGGTTTTGCTGTCATTGTAAAGAAGAATTTGTTCTTAACTGACTTAGATAAAAAAAATTAAAGTATATATATTTTACTTTATCACTCCCTCGTCGGCTCTCCCTCCTCCCTCAACCATTTTTTCCCCGACTGTTTTATTTTATTTCATTTAACATGGATTTAACTAGGCAAGTCAGTTAAGAACAAATTCATATTTACAATGACGGCCTACCCCGGCCAAACCCAAACGACGCTGAGCCAATTGTGCGGCGCCCTATGGGACTCCCAATGATGGCCGGATGTGATAACGCCTGGATTCGAACCAGGGACGGTAGTGATGCCTCTTGCAGTGCCTTAGACCGCTGCGCCACTCTGCGAATCAGAGGGGGTGCTCCTAATCAAATCAAATTTATTTATATAGCCCTTCTTACATCAGCTGATATCACAAAGTGCTGTACAGAAACCCAGCCTAAAACCCCAAACAGCAAGCAATGCAGGTGTAGAAGCACAGTGGCTAGGAAAAACTCCCTAGAAAGGCCAAAACCTAGGAAGAAACCTAGAGAGGAACCAGGCTATGAGGGGTGGCCAGTCCTCTTCTGGCTGTGCCGGGTGGAGATTATAACAGCACATGGCCTAGATGTTCAAATGTTCATAAATGACCAGCATTGTCATATAATAATAATCATAGTAGTTGTCGAGGGTGCAACAAGTCAGTAACACAAGAGTAAGTGTCAGTTGGCTTTTTCATAGCTGATCTTTGAGAGTATCTCTACCACTCCTGCTGTATCTAGAGAGTTAAAAACAGCACGTCCGGTGAACAGGTCAGGGTTCCATAGCTGCGGGCAGAACAGTTGGAACTGGAGCAATGTTTGGTATACTCAGTGTGTATGGTACATACATGCACACTCTGTATGTTTGGCATTTTGACCTGATGGTTTTTCATATGGTAATATGGGAGAGGACTAAAACAGGTGCTTGTACAGTGTCAATAAAGGGAGGTGACAGGGAAGGTGTTTGATGAGGATAATGCAAAACTACCACCCTGTTGCCGTATGTTCACTCGCACACACAGTTACAATTCTCCTGAGTCACATTGAACATAGGAGCGTTTTCCTTGTTGCAGGATAAAACCAAGAGGGGACACACAGTTACATACAGAGGCCTTTTTTTGTATTTTTATTATGATACGTTTGTTGTTTATCTGCAGTGTGTATGATCGGTCCTTTCCCCAGTTGATCTGGCCTAATTCCGGATTGGGTGGCTGGAGGACGGAGATAAGTGCTCTGTAATTCATTAAAAGATAAGTGATCTCACCGAGATGCGTTACTCCAGGTAACCTTTGCAAGGCAGATGAGATGAGCTGCAGTCGTAGACCACATTTCGCTATGTGTGTCTAGAGCCTAATAGGACCATTTTACTCTTATGTGCGCCTAAATATTTTGTTGTGTGACCTTGAATTTTAATTTAGTAGCACACAGTGTGCCTAGAAAAAAGTATGTTTTATTTCTTTGTGCGCCTTTGGGTGAAAGTGACTACACAAGTGCATGTACACACACACATTCATATGCACACACACTCAAATGTAACAGGAAAAAGCCTTTGTATTGTGTAGACTACCTATCTACTGCAGGGATTGTTCTGCTATTTTAAATCCTAGTCCAAACAGTGTGAAAAAATATACACTCCCCATCAAAAGTTTTAGAACACCTACTCATTCCAGGTTTTTCTTTATTTTTACTATTTTCTACATTGTAGAATAATAGTGAAGACATCAAAACTATGAAATAACACATATGGAATCATGTAGTAACCAAAAAAGTCAAACAAACAAAATACATTTTATATTTGAGATTCTTCAAATTGCCACCCTTTGCCTTGACAGCTTTGCACACTCTTGGCATTTTTACCTGTTTTTGCTTTGTCATTATGAGGTATTGTGTCGATTGCTAAGGGATGAAAACAATTTAATACATTTTAGAATAACGTTGTAATGTAACAAATTGTGGAAAAGGTCAAGGGGTCTGAATACTTTCCGAATCCACCCGTTCAAATTTGTGGATTCGGCTATTTCAGCCATATCCGTTGCTGACACGTGTATAGACAAACATTGGCAGTAGAATGGCCTTACTGAAGAGCTCAGTGACTTTCAACGTGGCACCTTTCCAACAAGTCAGTTCATCTTATTTCTGCCCCGCTAGAGCTGCCCGGGTCAACTGTAAGTGCTGTTAGTGTGAAGTGGAAACGTTTGAAGCAACAACAGCTCAGCCGCGAAGTGGTAGGCTACATAAGCTCACAGAATGGGACCGCCGAGTGTAAATATTGTTTGTCCTCGGTTGCAACACTCACTACAGAGTTCCAAACTGCCATTGGAAGCAACTACAGCACAAGAACTGCTCGTCGGAGCTTCATGAAATTGGTTTCCATGGCCGAGCAACCGCACATAAGCCTACGATCACCATGCACAATGCCAAGCTTCGGCTGGAGTGGTGTAGAGCTCGCAGCCATTAGACTCTGGAACAGTGGAAACGCATTCTCTAGAGGAATGAATCACGCTTCACCATCTGGCAGTCCGACGGACAAATCTGGGATTGGCGGATGCCAGGAGAACGCTACTTGCCCCCAATGCCTAGTGCCAACTGTAAAGTTTGGTGAAGGAGGAATAATGGTCTGGGGCTATTTTTCATGATTCGGGCTAGGCCCCTTAGTTCCAGTGAAGGGAAATTATAACACTACAGCATACAATTACATTCTAGACGATTCTGTGTTTCCACTTTGTGGCAACAGTTTGGGGAAGGCCCTTTCCTGTTTCAGCATGACATTGCCCCTGTGCACAAAGTGAGGTCCATTTAACTAGGCAAGTCAGTTAAGAACAAATTCTTATTTTACAATGACGGCCTAACTCAGCCAAACCTTCCCCTAACCCGGATGACGCTGGGCCAATTGTGCGCTGCCCGATGGGAGTCCTGATCACGGCCGGTTGTGATACAGGCCGGGATCGAACTAGGGTCTGTATGACGCCTCTAGCACTGAGATGCAGTGCCTTAGACCGCAGCGGCACTCGGGAGCCAATACAGAAATGGTTTGTCAATCGGTGTGGAAGAATTTGACTGGCCTGCACAGAGCCCTGACCTCAAACACCTTTGGGATGAATTTTAACGCAGACTGCCCGACCTCACTAATGTTCTTGTGGCTGAATGGATGCTAGTCCCTTCAGCAATGTTCTATCATCTAGTGGAAGCCTTCCCAGAAGAGTGGAGGCTGTTATAACAGCAAAGGGGGGACCAATTCCATATTAATGCCCATGGGGGTGCTTTCAATCTAAGCTTAAATGACTAAAGCCAGATCTAAATGATATAGAAAGGATAATGAACCTACTGAGTATACAAAACATTAAGAACACCTGCTCTTTCCATGACATAGACTGACCAGGTGAAAGCTATGATTTATTTTTGACGTCACTTGTTAAATCCACTGCTGAGTCTGTCACGCTAAACAGTTTCTCGTGTGTATTAAGAATGGTCCACCACCCAAAGGACATCCAGCCAACTTGACAACTGTGGGAAGCATTGGAGCCAACATGGGCCAGCATCCCTGTGGAACGTTTTCAACACATTGTCGTTGTAGACTGTTCTGAGGGCGGGTGCAACCTAGGGCTGTGGCGGTCACGAAGTCTAGTCAGACGGTGATTGACAAGCAAATAACTGCCTGTAATCTCATGGTAATTGACCGTTAATTAACATAAATAAATGTAGCATCTCCTGGCTTCCACACACCGCCTACAAGCCACTGATGCAGACATTTTGAAACATCTACATTTTTAAAAAGTCTAAATGAATGTAATATACCCTACACCTTCGCAATAAATCCGTCGTTTATTTTACAGGTCTAAAGAAAGATGATATGAAGAAAATGTCTATTTCAGAAGAACAGAATAGCATACTCTGTGTTGTCCTTATGTTGGCATCTGATATGACTGTGGGCTACACGAGGTAATTTAGCAGACAATATATGCTTAGAATTCCATGGCATTATTTTATAGTATGAAGAATACAATTGAACAAAGCTGAATAAAATATAAATATTTTCTCCAAATGATATGAGGGAGTGCACACATGCGGCTATTCTGTGTTGAGCGGTTAACAAAGAAATAGGTACTCCTATACGCTTAATTTGGAGTTGTGTATGTAACTTTAGTTGTGATACAATCGTCGGGCTATATGTTTTGCTTTTTAATACATTGTAAGGCTGCATGATGCGACCTAATGATGATTTGAAAAAAGTTGTATGAAAGGCATGAGCTCTGCTTTGTTTTTTGTGTAGGCTGAACACACTTCATGAGTCTCTCATTCACAATTTGAAAAGCCTTGAATTTCCCGGCAGTATCCCCTTTATGTGGCCGTAATGCCCCCTAAAAAAAAGTATTCCTTTTGCATCCAGTGGCCATTTGTGCACTTGGGCTGAATATAATCACTTTAATTCCCTTCTCCCTGCATGCTGCGTGCCCCCGAAGCACTTCTCACTCACATGGCTCTCCGTCACGTGATTTGGTCTTTCTCACAGACTACAAGTGAATACAGACACATCGGGGACTTCCTTATCCAATTCTGAGGTGCATATGGAAGATTTTGGAAGAACCGTCCACATTTTAACCTATAGAAATGTTGCACAACATGAGCTCATGGGCTCTCATTAAGAGTTTGATTTGATTTTTGATTACATTTGCATAAGAGTGATTAGAGGGACAATAAGCGTGCAGAGTACAAGGCAGTTACTAAGTTTGGTAGGCTACTAATGACCGTCAGCAGCATCAGAGCTTGGAGAAGCCTATTTACCATGACTAAACGTTCACGTGGAATTTGACTGCCTTCATGACTCGTGACCGCCGGTGTGCCGGTAGTACAGTCACCGTAATAGCCCTAGGTGTGCAACTCAATATTAGGTGTTCCTATTGCGGATTTTTAAATAATATAATCTGACAACTGATAATCACCTAAATAAAAGCTAGACTGTCAGGGAGATTTGAAAATTACATACATTTAGCTGTATTGATTTTATTACATTTAAGCAAAAGAACACACCATTAGCCATGTCCAAAATTCATAGAATTGCAGGAAGTTTGAAAAGTATAACATTTTCTCTCAGCTCCATGGCGAAATATGTAGAATCGTAGGAAATTCGCTTTAAAACGACCAAAAATGCTCTGTTCCATGAAGAATTTGGTAGAATTGCAGGAAATATGCTTATAAATGCAAGAATGGCTGTACACTGCCAGCAGCATACCACCCTGCATCCCACTGCTGGTTTGCCTCTGAACCTAAGCAGTGTTGGTCCTGGATGGTCCCTGAATGGGAGACCAGATGCTGCTGGAAGTGGTGTTGGAGGGTCAGTAGGAGGCACTCTTTCCTCTGGCCACCAAACAATATCCCAATGCCCCAGGGCATTGATTGGGGAAATTGTCCTATATCAAGTGCTGTCTTTCAGGACAATAAACGGGTGTCCTTACTCTCTGGTCACTAAAGATCCCATGGCATTTATCGTAAGGAAAATGGCGCCGATAGATTGTGCAGCCGTGCTTCTAGCCCCTAGGCAACTTTCCAGTATTTTAGTTTTTTTTGTGTTAATTCTTACGTTATTAGCCCATCGTTTTTTTTGTTTGTTTACATACAGCCTGGAAGAACTTTTGGATATCAGAGTTGCGGTAACTCCCCAGCATTACGACCAAGAATTTGACTTTCCTGGATCGGATCCTTTGTTTGTACCCCCCGGGGCAATTGAATGGATTCCAGAGGCTGATCCAAAACACCGCCGGCGGAGAAGAGGTATTCCGAGTGGACTTCTAGTCCGACTCAGGAGGCGCACACACCACCTACCGCTTCCAAGTATATTAACCGCTAATGTTCAGTCTCTAGATAATAAAGTTGACGATCTCAGGGCGAGGATTTACTTCCATAGAGACATCAGTGATTGTAACATACTCTGTTTCACGGAAACTTAACTCTCCCGGGATATACTGTCTTTGTCCATACAGCCAGCTGGGTTCTCAGTTCATTGCACAGACAGGAATACATATCTCTCCGGGAAGAAGGGCGGGGGTGTATGTTTCATGATTAACCTCCCAAGAGAATTCTCTTCGGTTATAGTCACAGCCGTGTATATTCCCCCTCAAGCCGATACCACAAAGGCCCTCAAAGAACTTCACTGTACTTTATGCAAACTGGAAGCCACATATCCTGAGGCCGCATTTATTTGTAGCTCAGGATTTTAACACAACAAATTTAAGGAAAACGCTACCCAAGTTCTATCAACACATTGACTGTAGTACTCACTCTGCTAAAACACTCAACCACTGCTACTCCAACTTCCGGGATGCCTACAAGGCCCTCCCTAAGGCAAATCGGATCACGACTCCATTTTGCTCCTCCCTTCCTATTGCCAGAAACTCAAACAGGAAGTACCCGTGCTAAGGACTATTCAACGCTGGTCTGACTTATTTGGAATCCATGCTTCAAGATTGTTTTGATCACGCTGACTGGGAATGTTCCGGGTTCCCACAGAGAAATACTTTGACGAATACACTGATACGGTGACTGAGTTTGTCAGGAAGTGTATAAGATATGTTATACCCACTGTGACTATTAAAACCTAACCAGAAACCGTGGATAGATGGCAACATTCGCTCAAAACTGAAAGTGCAAACCACCGCATTTAACCATGGCACGGTGACTGGGAATATGGCAGAATACAAACAGTGTAGTTATTCCCTCCGTAAGGCAATCAAACAGGCAAAACGTCAGTATAGCGACAAGGTAGAATTGCAATTCAACAGCTCAGACATGAGACGTATGTGATAGGGTCTGCAGACAATCACGGACTGCAAAGGGAAAACCAGCCCCGTCGTGGACACCGATGTCTTGCTTCCGGACAAGCTAAACACCTTCACCTGCTTTGAGGATAACGCAGTGCCACCGACGCGGCCCATTACTAAGGACTGTGGCCTTTTCCGTGGCCGACGTGAGTAAGACATTTAAGCGTGTTAACCCTCGCAGGGCTGATGGCCCAGACAGCATCCCTAGCTGCGTCCTCAGAGCATGCGCAGACCAGCTGGCTGGAGTGTTTGAATATGTCTGTAATCTCTCCCTATCCCAGTCTGCTGTCCCCACATGCTTCAATATGTCCGCCATTGTTCCTTTACCCAAGAAAACTAAGTTAACTGAACTAAATGACTTTCGCCCCGTAGCACTCACTTCTGCCATCATGAAGTGCTTTCAGAGGCTAGTCAAGGATGATATCATCTCTACCTTACCTTACACCCTAGACCCACTTAAATTTCTTTACCGCCCCAATAGATCCACAGACGACGCATTTGCCATCGCACTGCACACTGCCCTATCCCATCTGGACAAGAAGAACACCTATGTAAGAATGCTGTTCATTAACTAGCTCAGCATTCAACACCATAGTACCCTCCAAGCTCATCGTTAAGCTCGAGGCCCTGTGTATGAACCCCGCCCTGTGCAACTGGGTCCTGGACTTCCTGACAGGCTGCCCCCAGATGGTGAAGGTAGGAAACAACACCTTCACTTAGCTGATCCTAAACACTGGGGCCCCACAAGGGTGCGTGCTCAGCCCCCTCCTGTACTCCCTGTTCACTTATGACTGCGTGGCCAAGCACGCCTCCAACTCAATCATCAAGTTTGCTGACGACCCAACAGTAGTTGGCCTGATGACCAACAATGATGACAGCCTACAGGGAGGAGGTGAGGGCCCTGGGAGTGTGGTGCCAGGAAAATAACCTCTCACTCCACGTCAAGAAAACAAAGGAGTTGATCGTGGACTTCAGGAAACAGCAGCGAGCGCTTGCACCTATCAGGAGGTTGAAGAAATTTGTCTTGGCACCTAAAATCCTCCAACACTTTTACAGATGCACAATTGAGAGCATCCTGTTCAGCTGTATCACCCACCGCCTGGTACGGTAACTTCACCGCCCGCTACCGCATGGCTCTCCAGAGGTTCACCGGGGGCAAACTACCTGCCCTTCAGGACACCTCCAGCACCCGATGTCACAGGAAGGCCAAAAATATAATCAAGGACAACAACAACCCGAGCGACTTCCTGTTCACCCAACTATCATCCAGAATGCGAGGTCAGTGCAGGTGCATCAAAGCTGGGACCGAGAGACTGAAAAACAGCTTCTGTCTGTTAAATAGCCATCACTAGCACAGAGGCTGCTGCCCTATATACATACTTGAAATCACTAGCCACTTTAATAATGGAATGCTAGTCACTTTAATGTTTACATATTTTGCATTACTCACCTCATAATTATATGCTGTATTCTATTCTACTGTATCTAAGTCTATTCCGATCTGTCATTGCTCATCCAAATATTTATATATTCTTAATTCCTTTACTTTATATTTGTGTGTTGTGAAATTGTTAGATATTACTACACTGTTGGAGCTAGGAACACAAGCATTTTGCTACACCCGCAATAACATCTGCCTAACACGTGTATTTGACCAATAGAATTTGATTTGAAGAGTGTCCTGCCTAAATTCCCAATCTGGCCCTCATACCATCATGGCCACCTAATCATCCCCAGCTTCTAATTGGCTCATTCATCCCCCCTCCTCTTCCCTATGACTATTCCCCAGGTTGTTGCTATAAATGAGAATGTGTTCTTAGTTAACTTAGCTGGTAAAATAAGGGTAAACAAAAAATGTAATACATTTTTTTCTAAAATTCAGCTGCGCCAATGGGCTGACTGCACCCATTGCCACGCCCACCGCCCAGTCCCATTTTGATCAAGAAAAAACACTGTACTGTATATGAAGCAGTGGTACTGTGTGTGTATACTGTGCCCTGCTCTTCTTTGCCAAACCTAGAAAGAGTAGGATTTATTTGTGTTGTTTCCCTTTAAGTGCTTCAGCAATGCAGGTGATAAATAGAGGATATGAAGGTGATATACTCCTTACTACACGGCTGACAGGGGTCTATGAATATTTTCTCACTCCATTTAAAAACAAACGTTTATATTAATTTGATGTATTGGAACGGCTGTCGTAATTTCTATTCGGGCCCAACTTGATAGTTCTTTATAGTCAATGATAGTGTTTCGGCTTGTCGTGTTGTGGAGGACACCTTTGGACACTGTTGACTATGTTATCATTTGTTTCATTCATGATTATTGTAGATGTAATGAAACCAAATTCTGACTGTACAAAGCTTCATAACGGGGTCTAGTGCACATGAACCCAATGTACCACACCGGTTTAGGTGTATGTAAACTTCCGACTTCAACTGTATATATTCATAAAATAAGCGAGGGGGTCCAATCCATCCTGCGGTGGGTTTGTGTATTCTGGGGGGGGGGCAGGACAGACTAACGAAATCGAAACTGTGTCGAAATAATTTACTTTCATTTATACTGTTTTTTGACTGTTCAGCTAGCTAGATAGACATGAAATATTGAAAATTCCAAAAAATGCAGGATTATCTTTTGCAAATTTTGATGGCGAGGAAATATGTAATCCATGTTCAGTTGAAGACCAAATACGGCAACCTGGGGCAAAATTAGTTTCACACCCCTGCACAACACCATTGAATAAGGAATCGCGAATAAGGAAAACCATCCAGAAGTTATCAAAAGTCCATTATTTAGCCTGTAGCTTGGACATGAAAATCTAGAACGTGAGAACTGTATGGTACTCTTTATCTATGCACCCCCAAGGATCTGGTGGACTGCAGTCGGAATTTATTCATGTTTATATGGGCTCGTTCTTATCTGTACAACAATGTACATTTAAACAGCCCAGCTCCCTCGTGAGCCACATTATACATGTCCTCTGTATTGCACTGGGGCATATGGGCCCCGTTGTTTCAGTGCTTCGGGGGTGGGGGGGGGGGGGGTTAGCGGATACAAAGCGTTTTACTCCCAATTTTTCCTCTGCAAACAATGGATACATTTCAATTAGCTATATGGACTCCTTTCTGCCCGTGTATCTTAAATCCCCGAAGTAATTTGTAGTAGGGAAGAGGGTGAGAAGTTAGAATTCACCACAGGACTCCCAGGACTCTCATCCATCCCTGCAACACTGCAGCAGACTCTTAATCTGTATGGATCTTCTGCAATTACTGCACTTTACTTATGTACAGAATCTGGTAACGGGTTGTTCCTCCTTTTGTTCATGGTTTAAAGGTGTTGGTTTATTATATTCTAGTGTGGCTGGTACCCTTGCAGCTCATCTACTACAGAGTGAACTCAGCCATCCGTCGGAGTGTAAACGGGTGTGTGTGTGGCTGAGGCAGCCAGTGATTTAGAGTGGTAGATTTACGAGCATACTGTAGATCCTTCGTGCCTCTCAGACCGTCGACCATATTTTGACAGGCAGGAGGCTGCCTGACTGGCCGTCGATCGAAGGCCCTCGCTTCGAGTAGCTTAATTCTCCACCACTGTTCTGCTCTGCAAACCCCCAGTCAATCCCTCCCTCTAAGCATGGCTTCTTAACCTCTGTGTGAAACAGTATGAAAAATCCCCAGGGGCAAGAATAGTTTTTATGTTATACTGTGTGTTGTTTGTGCCATTTTTGATGGTCAGAGTCATGGTAGTTGTGGTGAAAAAATGGTTAGGAAATCAATCAATCATGAGGGTAAGGATTGTAGTGAAAGAAATTGCAGCTGTCTCACTAGGCAGGGTCGGAGAAGTGAAAGCATGTTCTGTAATAGTTAACCAGCTATTTTGTCCATTAGTCCATGTGACGTGGAACGTTGTTCTGTTGTCATTGCTAGGCCAAATATTTATATATTCTTAATTCCTTTTCTTTAGATTTGTGTGTATTGTTGTGAAATTGTTAGATATTACTGTTAGATATTACTGCATTTCGCTACGCCCGCAATAACATCTGCTAAACACGTGTATGTGACAAATAAAATGTCATTCGATCTACGTACACACCCTTGTATTTCCCCTTTTCATTTTTCTGGATCCATTCACCCGTTAGAGGACGTGTGTTGTGAGTATTATGGCAGGACGTAGATTATGAGTATTATGGCAGGACATAGATTATGAGTATTAGGGCAGGACGTGTGTTATGGTAGGATGTAGATTATGAGTATTAGGGCAGGACGTGTATTATGGCAGGACCTAGATTATGAATATTATGGCAGGACGTGTATTATGGCAGGACCTAGATTATGAGTATTATGGCAGGACGCGTATTATGGCAGGACCTAGATTATGAGTATTATGGCAGGACGTGTGTTATGGCAGAACCTAGATTATGAGTATTATGGCAGGACGTGTATTATGGCAGGACCTAGATTATGAGTATTATGGCAGGACGTGTATTATGGCAGGACCTAGATTATGAGTATTATTGCAGGACGTGTATTATGGCAGGACCTAGATTATGAGTATTATGGCAGGACGTGTATTATGGCAGGACCTAGATTATGAGTATTATGGCAGGACCTAGATTATGAGTATTATGGCAGGACGTGTATTATGGCAGGACCTAGATTATGAGTATTATGGCAGGACGTGTATTATGGCAGGACGTAGATTATGAGTATTATGGCAGGACGTGTATTATGGCAGGACGTAGATTATGAGTATTATGGCAGGACGTGTGTTATTGCTGGTGCAAAGATAAGTGAGGCTTTTTTAAGGTGCTGAAGGGAATGAAGTGCAAGGGGCAGAGGAGCATTGTGGGAAAGTAATTGGGTCATATAGAACCAATGGAACATTTAATGTGCCATTCAGGTCCCCCTCATTGTCTACCTCTGTCTTCTTAAATCGCTATGAATCAGAATGTTCCACAATGCAAAGTGATTTAAGGATCATTTAAAAAAAATGAAGCATTATCATGCCTACTTCAGAGATGGACAAAACCCCATCTGGGTCGGTTGCTTTAAAAAAAATGCACCAGTAATTTTTTTATTTGTTACCACAAAATTCATTATATTGCTTAGCAATTCAAGCCAAACCAAAGCATAGAAATGCACAAGTCAATTAACTTTCTTCCCATCCCAGTATATGCAAATAAATAGTGGTTAACATTAGCACACACACGCAGGGCCTACGACAGGTAGACAGCGAAGGTCACTTTGCAGGGAGAATTATTCCAGCCACGCCAGCCTAATCAAAGGCTTTTTTTTCTGAAGCCTGAGCCTGGTTCCTCTGTGATGCTTTGGCCTGCACTAGTTTATTTAGCCTTTCAGTCTACATTGAGAGAGACTAGAGGGTGGAGTCCATCTCAACGGTGGGACTGGGTCAGTGGGCATCCATCCCCCTTTTGATAGCCAAAACCAACCTGTGAGGTTCTATTTACTTATTTAGGCTACATCATCATATATTTACATCATCTAGCCTAGCTCTCACTGAAGACTGTCACTCCCCAGACTCACACCAGAGAGAGTGCACCGGCTAGAGGATGGTAGCCTGAATGCCCGCCTGTTTCAATTTGTTTGGCATGAAATTCCTTAAGAAGTTGGCAGTAGACAGGTTTCCATCTAGCCATATTGATGCAATGAAATACCTGCGTGATGAAAACAGCGCATTATCTGTTAACATATTTGGTGTAGTCAATATTTTGGAAAGTTAAGGCTGGATTTAAAAAAATTTCAGCGAAACATGTTATGGAGAACACTGTTCATATTTAGCTCTGTCCTATTAGTTATTTTCCCCCTCACGTCCTGTTGCATTGTGGGTACCAGGTACTGACCACCACACAGATGGCTGTCAGCTAGGCAAGGGTAGCAGAATGGCCCTGTCGACCATTCCACCCACCCATGCACAACACACCCTCGCTATACAGGCTCCCAGTCAATGACAAATTGCAGCCCAAGACAACAGGCCCTGGTAGAGTGCTCCTGAGGGACTTCTGACATCTCCCGCTGCGTGACCCAGTTCCATCACGCCTTCACTTCTGCTCTCTTCCTCCGTCTCTTTCTCTATCCATCTCTCTCCCCATCTGTATTGGTCCCTTTCTCCCTCTATCCATATCTCTCTCTCTCTCCCCCCTGTTCTCCTTTTTCCGCTGTGCCCTTCTGCATTGAGGCACTTTCTCTCTTGCTGCCTGCAAGCTTTAACACAGATCCTAACAAAAGGAGCTGGCCTTTTTATTTCTCCAGCTTGAGTCTCCATCATCCTTTATCACTTGGCCTCCCTCCCTCCACGTGCTCCAGAATCTCTCTCCAAGCCTCCTTGGTCTTAACGCCCTGGTCAAGTCTATATGCCCTGCTACTACTAGAGGTCCACAGCCACTGCCTCCCATCTCCAATGCGCTCTCTCCCCCTCTATCTCCCCCTCTTTCCAACATACCCCCTTTCTCACAGTGAAAACCCACTCACACACCGCCAAGATAAAACATGAAGTATTTGGTATTTATTAGGATCCACGTTAGCTGCTGCAAAAGCATCATCTACTCTTCCTGGGGGTCTACATGAAACATAATATAATACATAGTACAGAAGATTATGAATCAAGGACTGAAATACATCAATTTAAAACGTCACACACGGCCTACATATCAGTACATACAAAGCTTATCAATGTCTAATACGTAGTACAGTGCAAATTACAATACAAGATATACAGTGCATACGGAAAGTATTCAGACCCCTTGACTTTTTTTATATTTTGTTACGTTACAGCCTTATTCTAAAATGTATTAAAATAATCTGCACACACTACCCCATAATGACAAAGTGAAAACAGGTTTTCAATTATTTTAGCAATTGTTTTTACAAATAAAAAAACTGAAATAACTCATTTACATAAGTATTCAGACCTTTTGCTGTGAGACTCAAAATTTAGCTCAGGTGCATCATGTTTCCATTGATCATCCTTGATGTTTCTACAACTTGATTGGAGTCCACCTGTGGTAAGATCAATTGATTGGACATGATTTGGAAAGGCACACACCTGTCTATTTTAGGTCCCAAAGTTGACAGTGCATGTCAGAGCAAAAACCAAGCCATGAGGTCGAAGGAGTTGTCCGTACAGCTCCGAGACAGGATTGTGTCGAGGCACAGATCTGGGGAAGGGTACCAAAACATTTATGTAGCATTGAAGATCCCCAAGAACACAGTGGCCTCCATCATTCTTAAATGGAAGAAGTTTGGTATCACCAAGACTCTTCCTAGAGCTGGCCGCCCGGCCCAACTGAGCAATCAGGGGAGAAGGACCTTGGTCAGTGAGGTGACCAAGAACCCAATGGTCACTCTGACAGAACTCCAGAATTCCTCTGTGGAGATGGGAGAACCTTTCTGAAGTACAACCATCTCTGCAGCACTCCACCAGTCAGGCCTTTATGGTAGAGTGGCCAGACGGAAGCCACTCCTCAGTAAAAGTCACATGAAAGCCCGCTTGGAGTTTGCCAAAAGGCACCTAAAGACTCTCAGAAACAAGATTCTCTGGTCTGATGAAACCTAGACTGAACTCTTTGGCCTGAATGCCAAGTGTCACATCTGGCGGAAACCTGGCACCATCCCTACGGTGAAGTATGGTGGTAGCAGCAGAAAACTGTGGGTATGTTTTTTAGCGGCAGGGACTAGGACACTAGTCAGGATCGAGGGAAAGATGAACAGAGCAAAGTACAGAGAGATCCTTGATGCAAACCTGCTCCAGAGCGTTCAGGACTTCAGACTGTGGCAAAGGTTTTCCTTCGGGACAAGTCTCTGAATGTCCTTGTGACTCAGTCAAGCTCGAACATCTCTGGAGAGACCTGAAAATAGCTGTGCAGTGACACTCCCCATCCAACCTGACAAAGCTTGAGAGGATCTGCAGAGAAGAATGGGAGAAACTCCCCAAATACAGATGTGACAAGCTTGTAGCGTCATACCCAAGAAGACTCAAGGCTGTAATCACTCCCATAGGTGCTTCAACAAGGTACTGAGTAAATAGTCTGAATACTTATGTAAATGTTGTATTTCCCAAAAATATAAATTCTAACTTTTTTATCTGTTTTTTGAAACTGTATTTATTGCTGGCTTGAGTTACCTGGGGTAGATAAGTTATATGTAGTCATCGCTCTATTTAATACTGTGCATTTTGTGCATTGATGTGAAGAAGGCAGAGCAACGCCCTATCATGGACAGACCTCTTCCCATTAAGCAACCATTTGAGTCTGTTTTGACCATGAAAGCTTGCTATCTAAGGTTACACCCAGCAGTTTAGTCTCCTTAACTTGCTAAATGCTCACATTATTTAGTAATAGATCTAAACGAGGTTTAGCATTGAGCGAGCGATTTGTCCCAAAAATGATGCTTTTAGTTTGAGATATTTAGTATGTTCTTTCTTCATCCATCCTTCCCCCCCTTTTTTTTTCTTGCCTCTTCGGCAAATAGCTAACTGCATTGCAGCAGTGCCAGCCAGGCAGCGTGGAAGGTGCATTAATATTAATGTCTGCCCATTTCACCCAGCGTGGCAGGGAGCCTGTCAATCTATTCAGCCTCATAGGTGCTCTCTCTTTCCAGCTCCATCTTTGCCATGATAGCTAATGTAAAAGTCCTCGATGCCGCTGTCCATGCAGTGTGCAAGTGCGACTTCTATCCATCTCTATGGTCAAGCTTCTTCGTTACTGGAGAGACTTTCCTTTCTGTCTCTCTCCACCCCAACCAGCACTAATTGACCAGTGCAGCACAGTGCCGCAGTACCACCTAGAAAACACCAGAGGCCACTAGTCTGCTGCCAGGCCCTAATCACTTTGGTGGGGGACCTGGGACTGGGGAGGCAAGGTGGGCTGTCATTGGTTAAGTTGTCTGTTGAGGAGATTTATTCGACCAATCCTGAGGGGGGAGAACTAAGGTTAGTGCTATCAGGGATCCTTGGGATGTCCCTACCCTAAAACCTAAGCTTAACCCTTATCCTTACTGTAACCTTAAGCTTACCTTAATCCTTAACTCTGTTGACACACCCGTGCTTCAATCTAAGTAACATAAAAAAAATGGCCATCAAAGTCCGTTAATTTAAGCTAGTGATGTTTTTTTGTTGCACTGGCTGCGTCTCAATCCACCCCATCTGCCTCTGTCGGCCTTCCGCATCTGCGTTGAAAGTTGGCCGAGCTACAGCAGTGTTTATGTGATGTTACGAAAATCGGCCTTCTCACGAAAACGTCTGTAGTTCTGACTGACTCTTGAAGACGATGTTAATTTGCTTTTCCTGTTCCATTTTTACATGCGCATTTGCGGGACACAACCTTAAATATGTGTTCCAACAATGAGCTCCAGTTTTGGAATAATTGCGTCATTTTCCGGTTGTCACTAGTTTCCAGACACAAAGTCAAAATAGGCTATTTTGCAATGAGGCCCTTTATCTACTTCCCCAGAGTCAGATGAGCTCATGGTTACCATTATGTCTGTGTCCAGTATGAAGGAAGTTAGAGATAGTTTTGCGAGCCAATGCTAGCTAGCTTTAGCGCAATGACTGCAAGTCTATGGGTATCTGCTAATCTAAGTTTGACAAAACGATGTATAGTGTAGAGAATGATTGTACTGTCTAAACTGCTGTGAAATATCTTTTCAATAGCCAAATATATTTTATTTTAAGTTGTTTGAAGCAGGTATACAAAACTGAAAGTAAAAGACGCAAAAACAAAATTTGACGGGAAGCATAGAAATAGTGCACATAGAACAGATCTACCACTTTTTTTGACTTGCTTTCGATGAGCATGACGGATCTATAACTCACATTTCTATGTGAATTTGGTCGGGTTGCCCAAAAAAGTTACATATTGCCGCGTTAACCATTTTACCTTTCATCTTCAATGGGGGTAAGGAAATCCCAAGGATACCAGATAGCAAGGACCAGAGAACAAAAGCTTTTTCATGGGATGGTTGCCTGTGGGTCTCATAAACTCTTGTAGTCAAGGAGAGTGCAATTCAGAAAGGTTGACTCTCAATGTCACGCTGTAGACAGTTCTTGGGGTGACAACATTTATCTTCTCTCTCAACTCAACAGTGTTTTAGTCCTGTAGAATAGAGAAGAAGAATACAGCTGTCAAATATTTATTAGTTTATACAATTGTTTAAATATTCTTGAGGGACATTTCTCGAAAGTGTCCCACGTGATCATTATATCTTATATCTTACGAACTACTGCGCTATTTCACAGTGACACGTCTTGACTGTTTAGAAAACTGGTAGCAGTAGAGCTGCGGCTGGTTGGCAACACGTTTAAGCCACGCTCTCCTGCATTAAGCATTTTAAGATGGCTGCAAGCAATGCAGGTGTGCTTAAGACAGACGCTGTGCGGAGACAGAGAGAGAGACTGGGGATCAGGGTATTCTGCAGCACTGCAGTAATACAGCAGCCAGCTCTGCTCCGTACAGAAATATACTGAACTTCTGCTGCAGCTTGGAGGGTTACTATGCTGATGCTATTTATTACTCTAAAGAAAGAGAGAGAGTGTGGGTTTAGCAGAATCCACCCTGCAGCTAACCGGTACTCCAGAGAGCTCCGAGCCCCAAAGCCTACTCTACTCCCAGCATGTGCCTGCGTCTCTACTTTCTTTCTATCGTTCTTTTTGTTTCACTGCTACATGTGTATAAGGACCTAATCTCTACCTAGCAACTACTGCGCTCCCTCTTCCTTTTCCCGCTGGTTGTCTAGTACATGCCTTGCCAGGACTTTTCAGCCGTGTCAAAACCCTTTTTGAACTTGGCTGTGTTTTTTTTGTCGCAGTTCAAAGATGCAACCTACGCCGTTCCACGGCCAGGGCTGGCCAGGGCTGGCCAAGGTGACAAGTTTCCCCACAAAGTCAGTAGATATAGCCAGGTTTAGTCTTTGACTATTGGCCTGGTTGACTGTATTAGGAAGGTTACGCTATTGCCTCACTACATGCAGTGTGTGTCGGGATGAGAGCCACTTGACTGGTCTGTGGGCTGGTCACTTCTAGCCC
This sequence comes from Salmo trutta, assembly GCF_901001165.1. Classification (NCBI taxonomy): domain Eukaryota; kingdom Metazoa; phylum Chordata; class Actinopteri; order Salmoniformes; family Salmonidae; genus Salmo; species Salmo trutta. The sequence goes on along the minus strand of NC_042987.1, from coordinate 12,353,740 downwards.
AGGCTGCTTACCCTGGGCTGGGCAGGGCAAGAGGGGATGGAGCGATGGATAGAGAGAATTGGATGTGTGTTGGCTAGCTGAGGAGGTCTGATGGAAGACCCGGTCTGCTCAGCAGGGGGTTTGTCGCATGCCTGTCTCTGTCCTTCTACCGCTCCGCCTCTCTCCCACGTTCAAATGGGGTCTGCCCATATAGGCCAGTTTTCCATTGTGATGTTGCTCTCCCCAGTCCAATGTTCTATCCCGTTTCTGTTTTGGTGTGGCGTCATTGCATAGTTGGCTCTCTTTTCCAAGTGCTCTGCAGAATGTCAATAGGCCTTATTCCAGTCCAGACACACTACTACTTGCCGCCTTGTCATGTCGTTTCCCCATGCAGCAGCCATCTCTCTAGAAGGCATGTAACCTCCAAATGACCTTCAAACAGGAGCATAACCACTCGCTGCTGCCTCGCAACGCACCCCTCTTTAACAACCCTGTTTAAACAATAGATTCTCTCCCCCCCCATAAGGAGAGCTGACTGAAAGCAGCTAACTGTGGTGTATTGACCAGTTTTCCTCTCAATAACGGGGGCTTTTGTGCTGCTTCACCAGGGGAAAGACTTTCTCTCTTCTTTCAACTGGGTTTGATTTGAGGACGTGGGTTTCTGAAATTCCATCAGGCACTTGTACAGTACTCCTCAAAGGTTAGCCTAAGTAGAAGCTGTGGTTGTGCCACTTGCCAAGCCCATCCTTAGCATTCTAGTAGTTTCCATGTAAGAATGAATGTACTGTTGAAAGAAATCTAACCGGTGTGTGTGTTTTAAAAAAAATATTGTTTTGGGTTCACTACTGTATGTTTCGGCACCTTTCTCTGTAGTGTGTTAGTCCTCAGTGGAGTGATGCCTTTCAAGCGGCGTATTGGACTTTGAGATAAAGAATCGAATCTATAGTTACGTTGAGGAATGTTATCATATTTCCAAAATGTATCCTGGCCACGTGACTGGACCATCACTGTCCTATCCCATAGGGCCGGTAGGAATCTAGTCAAAGGCAGTGCACCATTTGGGACTCATCCCTAGTCATTCAGCAATGATCAATTGATTGCGCCCTCATGACCTTCCTTCCTTCCTTCCTAGGATTCTGTTGTCATGCACCAAACCGTCATCTTCCTGCTCATCCCTCTCTCTCCCTCCCTCTCGGTTTCTCTCTCTCTCTCTCGTTGCAGTGCCATGCGTGTGTTGCTGTCCAAGCTGCCGCGGCCCTGGATCGTAGACGAGAAGAAGGACGACGGTTACACCGCCCTGCATCTGGCCGCACTCAACAACCACGTGGAGGTGGCCGAGCTGCTGGTTCACCAAGTAGGGGACACACTAGCACACCACTGCATTTCAAACAGTCTGGAATAGCCCAATGAATTCTGGGCTTGTGAAATTTCTACCTAGGCCAAATATAAGCCTTCTACAACCATAAGAGCATCTTTTATTTTTTTTTTATCAAAATAGTTGAACCTGCTTTTTTCAACAGTCACTGATCTGGCTATGAAAATGCCCTTTTGGTAACAAATTGAACCAGAACCATGTACAATGCACATCCCCACTAAGAAATGACCAACTTCTTGTAGCAGGCATTATAGAAAATGTCATAAACAATCCCTGAAGCACAAGCCCACGTGCTAGTGAGTAACCAGCTAATCTTTATATGTGAAGTCTAGCCAACTTGGATCAATTTGCTTGCTAACAAGGTAGAACAGTTGAACTGTTATGAACACACCCTTCTGTCCATCTCCATCTGTTTGAACAACATGCTAGCCTGTCCACTTTTAGATGTTGAAATCAAGTCGCCTACCTGGATAAGAAGATGCTTGTTTCTCAGAATGAGAACTAGTCGCCAATTCCTTTTATAGAAATGTGTATGAATTCGAATGAATTCAATATATTGCTCAGCCCGAGCTTAAACCATGCTGTCATGCACCAATGTACTGTAGTATACATTAGGAGGTACACTGCAGAACCAGTGTGTGTGTGTTATACTGGGGCGTTTTATACAGGAATATTTGAACGATAGCTCTCTCTCTCTCTCTCCCCCCGTCTCTGTGTGTTCCTTCTGTTTCCTCCTCTCAGGGCAGTGCCAGCCTGGACATCCAGAATGTAAACCAACAGACGGCCCTGCACCTGGCTGTGGAGAGACAGCACACACAGATAGTCAGGGTCAGTCTCCTCACTCACTCACTCCCTCCCTCCCCTCTTTTCTACTTTCCTTACTCCCTTGCTCCTCTCCTCGCTCCCTCTCTCCTACCACTAATTGAAGATGCTATCTGTAGTTATCTCGCTATCTGTCCCCCTGACGGTGCACTAAAGGCTGTTGAGAACATCAAAGACAGTAACCCACGTTTAATTTAAAATGGAGGATCTCCTGCAGTAGAATTAGCCCGCTAGGTCCAAGCTGACGTAGTGCCAAAGAAAGGAGAAAGCTTTCTGGGAGGGAACGTGAGAGTGGAGTAATGTGGCTCCTGTCTGGGTAAAGCTGTTACGTCGCCATCTTGTGGAGTGGTTGGCTAGTGCAGCTTCAGACTGGCGCAGCAGGACCACAGTCATGTGCAGGACCTCTTGCTACGATATGGTGCTATACTCATTTGGATGATGATCGTTTTGAAAGAAAAATTGGTACTGAACTGTTATAGGAATAAATGCTCATTATAAATTAGCACCATGTGTGTCTGTCTCCAGCTACTGGTGCGAGCGGAAGCCAAGCTGGACGTGCAGGACAAGGACGGGGACACTCCTCTCCACGAGGCGTTGCGTCACCACACGCTGTCCCAGCTCCGCCAGCTGCAGGACATGCAAGACGTCAGCAAGGTGGAGCCCTGGGAACCATCCAAAAACACGGTACGGGATTAAGCATTTATTTACTTATTTAATTATTCAGAGTTTAGGGGGGGGTGCTAAGCTAACATATGGAATTGTTTTAACATGGTCAAACAATGGAGCATTTAGCTATTTGATTTGGAATTTTAGGACCCCTTTTGAGTAATACATTCATAAATGGCAAAAAGGACAGTCCAAATATAAATCATAAGAAACAAGGTTTTGAAGTGTCTCGCCCTAAATCTAGGAGATATAAAAAAAAAAAAACGAATTAAATATATTTATTTTATACATATTTAATGCCTTTTTTGGGTAAACTACCTTCATACTTCCATTCGTTTTTTTTAAACCGGTACCGGTTACCTTAAGATGAGTCCTGTGACACGTGTGGGGTCGTAGAGCAAAACGGAGAACACCATTGCGTTCGTGGGAGTCTCCCCTTTCCATAGAGTGGTCATTATAGGTTGTAGGCCAAACTGTTTGGACACTACAGATGTTTAAGTGAGAAGATCGATTTTCGGGATGTCTCATGGTCTGACAGACAACGCTCTAGCTCTGCCGCCTTTCACCGCAGGTGCGGAAGTGCGACACTGGCGGATGCGGTGGATCGAGACACATCCAATGCAAAAAAAATATAAAATATCTAGCTTAAACTGACGGATTTTGATGGACTTTTTGACTCACTGACACGTCAATGGACTCTATCTAGGGGTTAAACAAAAAAGTCCCATTGAGAGATATACATAAGGGGGCATGCTTCATTGTGATTTCAAGCACCGTTTCGGCTCATTACTATGCCGAGACAGCTCCTCACTCGGCTGGCTGGGCCATTTCAAAGCCCCCTGTCTCCCAAGTAATTTATCCTCAACATGTCTGACTCTTTCTAACCAGTGGCTTACATCTGTACTGATGGAGCCATTAGGGTGGCTAATTCAACTGTCATCTTGTAAAGTGATGCTATGGGAGATTGACCCAGCCTCAACCTGTACAGCCCTACACGCTAGTTCACACATTCTAATCAGACACTGTCTGCTTCGCTCTCCTCTCCTCTGTCTGGTGGAGCTGGGAGGAGTGGTAAGTGGGAGATGGAGTGGGACAAAGACTGAGAATGGGTGAAAGGATAAGGGAGACAGAAAAAGACAGCCTTACTGACTCCTGTGTGTTGGTCCTCCACAGCTGATCATGGGCCTGGGCACCCAGGGAGCAGAGAAGAAGAGTGCAGCGTCCATCGCTTGCTTCCTGGCGGCTAACGGAGCAGACCTGACCATCCGCAACAAGAAGGGCCAGTCCCCTCTGGACCTCTGCCCCGACCCCAGCCTCTGTAAGGCCCTGGCCAAGTGCCACAAGGAGAAGAGCAGGTAAGAAACCCTAGTTCCTTTACCCAGCCCCCAGCCCAGCCCTTATAAACCACACTATAACACAGTTGTTGCGCTTCAAGTAGTTGTCTCCCCTATCTTCCATTGTATCCGATCTCCTCTTTCTCACAAGCGCCCTCTTCTCTCCCCGTGTCTCCCCTCCAGTGGCCAGGTGGGCTCTCGCAGCCCGTCTCTGAACAGTAACGGTGAGACCCTGGAGGAGTGTATGGTGTGTTCTGACATGAAGAGAGACACCCTGTTCGGACCGTGCGGACACATCGCCACCTGCTCTCTCTGCTCCCCCCGCGTCAAGAAGTGTCTCATCTGCAAGGACCAGGTCCAGTCCAGAACCAAGGTACTGTTGCACACCCACCCAGCCTCAATAAAGTGATCATGTCTGTATTGGAGAATTTTAGGGCGGTATTCTGACTTAGGATCTGGGTTTTTGCTCGAAGTTTCCCATTGATTTCCAAATCAAATCAATTTTATTTGTCACATACATATGGTTAGCGGGTGTTAATGCGAGTGTAGCGAAATGCTTGTGCTTCTAGTTCCGACCATGCAGTAATATCTAACAAGTAATCTACCAATTCCACAACAACTACCTTATACACACAAGTGTAAAGGAATGAATACGAATATGTACATATAAATATATAAATGAGTGATGGCCGAACAGCATAGGCAAGATGTACTTGATGTTATGGAGTACAGTATATACATATGAGATGAGTATTTTAGCGTATGAAAACATATAAAGCGGCATTGTTTAAGGTGGCTAGTGATACATTACATCAGGATTGCAAGATGCAGTAGATGGTATAGAGTACAGTATATACATATGAGATGAGTAATGTAGGTTATGAAAACATTATATAAAGTGGCATTGTTTAAAGTGGCTAGTGATACATCTAATTACATCAAGATGGCAAGATGCAGTAGATGGTATGGCGTACTGTATATACATATGAGATGAATAATGTAGGTTATGTAAACATGATCTAATATAAATTAATATAAAGTGGCTAGTGATACATTGATTACATAGATTTTCCCATTATTAAAGTGGCTTGAGTTGAGTCAGTATGTTGGCAGCAGCCACTCAATGTTAATGATGGCTGTTTAACAGTCTGATGGCCTTGAGATAGAAGCTGTTTTTCAGTCTCTCGGTTCCAGCTTTGATGCACCTGTACTGACCTCGCCTTCTGGATGATAGCGGGGTGAACAGGCAGTGGCTCTGGTGGTTGTTGTCCTTGATGATCTTTTTGGCCTTCCTGTGACATCGGGTGGTGTAGGTGTCCTGGAGGGCAGGTAGTTTGCACCCGGTGATGCATTGTGCAGACCTCACTACCCTCTGGAGAGCCTTCCGGTTATGGGTGGAGCAGCTGCCGTACCAGGCGGTGATACAGCCCGACAGGATGCTCTCGATTGTGCATCTGTAAAAGTTTGTGAGTGTTTTTGGTGACAAGCCGGATTTCTTCAGCCTCCTGAGGTTGAAGAGGCGCTGCTGCGCCTTCTTCACCACGCTGTCTGTGTGGGTGGACCAAAGACTTACTGTCCCTGAATGATTTACGCTAACTTTTGTTGCGCTTCGATAAGTATCAAGCTGTATAAGTTACTAATGAGAGAATCGATTGATAGATGTTTTCAATCTGTTTGGGGGTAGTAAAGACATCCTCCAATCAGAGGTATGACTTTTTCTTCTCTTTCCTTTCATTGACATCAGATGTGTTTTTTTTGTCTCCGTACAGATTGAGGAGTGTGTCGTGTGTTCCGACAAGAAGGCTGCCGTGCTCTTCGAGCCCTGCGGTCACATGTGCGCTTGTGAGAGTAAGTACATGAAGTGAATCAGCCTAGGCTGCGTCCGGTGTCTCGTCTCTTTATCCTCGTCTCTTTATCCCGAGTCTTTCACCCGTTCCAGCGGGCCTTACTGACCTGTGACCCTGTCTGTGTTTGTTCCCTCCCTCGCTGCAGACTGTGCCAGCCTCATGAAGAAGTGCGTACAATGCCGGGCTGTTGTGGAACGCCGCACGCCCTTCGTCCTGTGTTGTGGAGGGAAAGGTATGGAGGATGATGCAGCTGATGATGATGATGATGATGAGGATGATGAGGACCTTAGTGAGTGAATCTTCCACACGTTCCCTTTTAATTCCCTTTTTATCCTCCTTTCTTTCTTGTCATGACTCACCGTCCCTTCGTCCCCCTTCCCCCCCCCACGATGAACATGTTCTGTTTGTTGGTGTTGGCTTTGGTTTTCTGATTCACAGCCGTCTTGCTCACGCATTATTCAAACGTTGGCGTTGTCATTGTTTTGTGTGTTTTAGTCGAATGTGTTATTTTCCCAGACAAGGACACCACCTCCCTAGTTGAGGTCATTTAATGCGTCATCTATGATCGTCAACTTAATCAGACTAGAACTGGCTGACCAATTTTTATGGAATCTGTTTAATCATAACATGTAATTCAATCACGTCAGTTTTATAACATTTTTAGCAGCATGCACTCGTGATTAACAGAAATTGGCCTCCATAACTGGCTATTAATTCTCCCTTAACTGGCCCCTAGAAGTATATTTGTGAAACTGCTTCCAATATCACCATCAGTCCATTTCTCCATCCAAATCAATCTGTTAGCTAAGCAGTGACGGTACAATGTTGGTCATTTTTTTAATGTGTGTGTTTTGGGTTACGTTCACCATCCCTAGTGTTGTCTTTAAGTTGCACACGCTCTTCGATCGCATTATTGTCCCTCCTTTATGACTGCACCTCACACGCAGTTCCCTTTATTTTGTTGTCCTTATTATTTTATGTTGAGTTAAAGGGGAAACTGTTGTAAGTTCACTGATTTTTATATTGATTTGCCGAAGATTCGCTTGTCGAAAGATCTTTCTGTGTGTTGCCACAAACTCACGTAGCGCACAAACACACACATACTCACACACACACACACACACACCGATCTCTTCAAATACAAAGTACATCGTCTATCACACACAGATGCGCACATGCACATTCCCCTATGTCCCTTGACATTTGAAGAGGGATGCCGACCTAGACGAGACTCTCCTAGCCTTAGTGTTATTTAGTGTTTAATGGGGAGCACTTAAGAGTTGTCAGGTTAGCTGCTGGGCACTGCTGACCCAAACAGCTCTTTTCCTGGTCCTTATAACACTGTTTAGTGTGTTTTTTGTTTTTCGACTTGGAAGGAAGCGGTTGTAGCCAGCTGCCTTAGTCGATCTAGCGAAGACTCCTCCCCACCTCCCACCTAACATCTATTTCTGATTTAATAACCTCATTTTCCTTGCTCTCTCTCTCTCTCTCTCTCGCTCTCGCTCTCGCTCTCGAGGCCTTTTAATAGAGAGTAGACTGCTCCTCAGGCCTTGTCTTGTGGAGTTGTATCTGGGGCTCCTGCTATAACACTGTGACTGGTTATTCTCAGCAGGTAGCTCTAACTCAGCTCTAATGGCAGGGGGGTCGCAGCAGGATCTGCTCCAGCCCAACAATCTGGCGCTAAGTTGGTGTAAGTATCTCATCCTCTGCCCTGGTTCAAAACTCCCCTCTGCTGTCTGCCCTGCCTGGCCTAGGCCCTGCTGCCTAAACCCCCTTTTCCTTTGCAGCGATCCTTCGTCCACCGCTCCACACCACACACAGAATCGCACCGACCCACAATTTCACTGATTTCCACCATTCAGACAGGTTGTGCCCTCAAGCACATGGCCTCGGACCATTTTCGGCCAAACACTGTCTGGGGAAGTGCATGTGTCGAACTCTGAAATCCCTGCTTGTTAAAAAAGGCCTGGATTCAAGTGTAGAACTCTTCCCAGAATGGCCCCCCACATAGAACGGGGCTGTATGATTGCTTGATTCGTTCGGCCTTTAGAGCAGCATGTCAGTAAAAGGGAGGTTTGCGTTGACATTGCCACCAACAGAATGAAAGGCATCTCCCCTTCTCTCTCTCTCAATCTCTCCCGCTTGCGGTCTCTCTAGGCTGCATTGAAACGGCTCGGGGGCCACTAGTTTGAGAGCCTGCATATGTTGGTTGTTGGTTACTTTCTCAACTTTGTGTGCGCTCTATTCTTGTTTTCCTCCTACAGCCAGCGGTAATATCCCGGCCATGCAGAGAGACAAAGACAACACCAATGTCAACGCTGACGTTCAGAAGCTGCAGCAACAACTGCAGGACATCAAGGAGCAGGTAAGCGTGGTGGTATGTACGAAAGACAACATGGTGATATCTACTAAAGACCTCATTAAACGCCATGCATCATTTGAGTTTATATACTTGGTTCAGATTTGGTTTCATTGTAATAACAAATGTTAAACAGTCCTCTTTGTGTCTATGCTAGGCACATCCAATAACTATTCACTTACAATGCCTTCAGAATGTATTTACACCATTGAACTTATTCCACGTTTTGTTGTGTTAGGGCCTGAATTTACTATGGATTCAATTTAGATTTTGTGTCACTGGCCTACACACAATACCCCATAATGTCAAAGGGGAAGTATGTTTCTTTTTGGATATTTTTATTATTACAAATGAAATGCTGAAATGTCTTGAGTCTAAGTATTCAACGTCTTTGTTATGGCAAGCCTAAATAAGTTCAGGAGTACAAATGTGCTTTACAAGTCACATATTAGGTTGCATGGACTCACTCTGTGTGCAATAATAGTGTTTAACATGATTTCTTTATGACTACCTCATTTCTGTACCCCACACATACAATTATCTGTAAGGTCCCTCAGTTGAGCAATGAATTTCAAACAAAGATTCAACCGTAAATACCAGGGAGGTTTTCCAATGCCTCGCAAAGAAAGGCACCTATTGGTAGATGGTACTTCTAAAAATACATTTAATATCCCTTTTGAGCATGTTGAAGTTATTAATTACTCTTTGGATTGCTCATCAATACACCAGTCCCTACAAAGATACAGGCATCCTTCCTAACTCAGTTGCCGGAGAGGAAGGAAACCGTTCAGGCATTTCAACATGAGGCCAATGGTGACTTTAAAACAGTTTAATGGCTGTGTTAGGAGAGAACTGAGAGTTGATCAACAACATTGTACTCCACAGTACTAACCTAAATGACAGAGTGAAAAGATGGATGCCTGTACATAATGAAATAATCCAAAACATGCATTCTGTTTGCAGTAAGGCACTAACGTAAAACTGCAAAAATACAACTTCATTTTGTAAATAAACTCTGCAAAAAAAGTAAAGTCCTCTCACTGTCAACTGCGTTTATTTTCAGCAAACTTAACATGTGCAAAAATGTGTATGAACATAACAAGATTCAACAACTGAGAAATAAACTGAACAAGTTCCACAGACATGTGACTAACAGAAATGGAATAATGTGTCCCTGAACAAAGGGACACATTAACAGTCAGTATCTGTTGTGGCCACCAGCTGCATTAAGTACTGCAGTGCATCTCCTCATGGACTGCAACCGGATTTGCCAGTTCTTGCTATGAGATGTTACCCCACTCTTCCACCAAGACACCTGCAAGTTCCCGGACATTTCTGGGGGGAATGGCCCTAGCCCTCACCCTCCGATCCAACAGGTCCCAGATGTGCTCAATGGGATTGAGATCCGGGCTCTTTGCTAGCCATGGCAGAACACTGACATTCCTGTCTTGCAGGAAATCATGCACAGAACAAGCAGTATGGCTGGTGGCATTGTCATGCTGGAGGGACATGTCAGGATGAGCCTGCAGGAAGGGTACCATATGAGGGAGGAGGATGTCTTCCCTGTAATGCACAGCGTTGAGATTGCCTGCAATGACAACAAGCTCAGTCCGAATATGCTGTGACACACCGCCCCAGACCATGACGGACCTCGATCCCGTTCCAGAGTACAGTGTAACGCTCATTCCTTCAACGATAAACGCGAATGCGACCATCACCCCTGGTGAGACAAAACCGTGACTCGTCAGTGAAAAGCACTTTTGCTCGATCCTGTGCAGGTGTTGTTACACGTGGTCTGCCACTGCGAGGACGATCAGCTGTCTTCCTGTTTTCCTGTAGCGCTGTCTTAAGTGTCTCACAGTACGGACATTGCAATTTATTGCCCTGTCCACATCTGCAGTCCTCATGCCTCCTTGCAGCATGCCTAAGGCACATTCACGCAGATGAGCCGAGACCCTGGGTATCTTTCTTTTGGTGTTTTTCAGAGTCATTAGAAAGGTCTCTTTGGTGTCCTACATTTTCATAACTGTGACCTTAATTGCCTGCCATCTAAGCTGTAAGTGTCTTAATGACCGTTCCACAGGTGCATGTTCTTTAATTGTTTATGGTTCATTGAACAAGCATGGGAAAGAGTTTTTAAACCTTTTACAATGAAGATCTGTGAAGTTATTTGCATTTTTACGAATTATCTTTGAAAGACATGGTCCTGAAAAAGGGACATTTCTTTTTTTGCTGAGTTTACAAGCGTTATTTTTGGTGCAAATCCAACATCACTGAGTAGCACTCTTCATGTTTTCAAGCATGGTGGTGCTGCATCATGTTATGGGTATGCTTGTCATGGGTCAAGGACTTGGGGGTTTTTGTTTGGGGGTGGCGACTGATTAGAGCTAAGCACAGTAAAAATCCCAGAGAAAAGCCAGGTTCAGTCTGCTTTCCAACAGACACTGGGACACAAATTCACCTATCAGCAGGAAACTAACTTAATACACAAGACCAAATATACACTGGAGTTGCTTACCAAGGTCTGCGTGGCCTTGTTACGGTTTTGACTTAAATCGGTTTGAAAATCTATGGCAAGACTTGAAAATGGCTGTCAAGCAATGCCCAACAACCAACTTGACAGAGCTTGAAGAATAAAAAAAAAAAGAATGTGCAAATAGAGTGAAATCCAGGTGTGCAAAGCTCTTAGACTTACCCAGATATACTCACAGCTGTAATCGCTGCCAAAGGTGTTTCTAACATGTATTGACTCAGGTGTGAATACTTGTATGAATTAGATTTCCGTTTTGTTTCTATGAATTTGCAAAAATGTCTAAACATGTCTTCACTTTGTCGTTATTGGGTATTGTGTGTCGATGGGTGCGAGAAAATGTTGAATTCAGGCTGTAACACAAAATGTGTAAGTCAAGGGTTATGAATACTTTCTGACGGCACTGTAGCATGTGGATATTAAACACCTTTTCCTTGCCCTTAGACATGGCTTTAGACTCTCTTGGCATCTGTAGCCATGTCTTACAGCAACCATTTTCCAAATACAGTATGTTTATATCAGAACTGGGATGAGTACTAAGTGTCACTGTGCGTATCTCTCCAGACCATGTGTCCGGTGTGCCTGGACCGGCTGAAGAACATGATCTTCATGTGTGGCCACGGCACCTGTCAGCTGTGTGGCGACCGCATGAGCGAGTGCCCCATCTGCCGCAAGGCCATCGAGAGACGCATCCTCCTCTACTAGAGTCCCAGGCTTCAGTCTCGGCCTACTATACCCCCCATCAACAACCAACCACACCAGCTGCTGCTCTCTCATCTATCTGAACTTCACTGCTCTCCCCTCTGTGTCTGCTAGCCCAGCCCAGCGTAGGACGTCTTACAACCAGAAAAACAAAACATAGACTTTAGCGTTACAATTGTGGCAACCTTGTTACAAAAAAAAAGCTGACATTGTCTTAATAGAACCTTGGTGTTGTATCTCAGTTAAAAAAAAGCCTGTTGCAGACTGTAGTCTCTTGATCCCCTTGTGTCAGGAAAAAGTGCTTTGCTCCTCAGAATGCCCTTTCACCTTGCTTTCTATCTCTCTCTCTCTTACCATTTCTGTTATCATGATATCTGTAGTGGGGTCCTTGGCACGCAGCCCTGTCGTGTTGGACTCTTGGCCTTGGGAAATGTACAGGCCCGGAAGACAAGTCAACTCTTCTTCTGTTGAAGGACTGCCTCAAGCTAAATCTAAAGCCCATCATTGATTCTACAAAAATTCTTCTCTCTCTCTCTCTCTCTCTCTCTCTCGGGAGAGAAACTCGTCCTCTTATAATGATATCTGTGGTGGGGTCCTTGGCACACAGCCCTGTCATGTTGGACTCTTGGCCTTGCGAAATGGCCTGGAAGACTGCCTCTGCTAAATCTAAAGCCCATTTATCATTGGTTGTATTGGAATTGTGTTTATTATGCAAGCGTATTCATAATGGAGGCTACTGACTGACTATTCCGTTCTTTTGGAGCTTACTCAACATTAATCAATGATAATTACAGTATGATGGCATGTTTGTAAAAATGCAATGTCCGTTTTTAAAAAAGTTCAGCCGGTCTCCTGCGACACGTGCGTCTTTGAGGCAGGGTTATTGTTGTGACATGCTCCTCTACGGCGTGTTTAATACCAGTCAACAGGACAGGTTTGCACTAGTTAGCATGCTCTCTAGGTAGAACAACTTCTGATTGAACGTAAAGCAAAAGTGCTGTTCTTTCTGTCATGACTTTGGAGGTCCACCTCCACCTTAACTCTGATAGCGCGGTGATACGGCGGTCGTCCAATCGCCAGGTAACACCTCATCAGCTGTACCTTGTTTACCAACCTCTCTCTCTCTCTCTCTCTCTGTGGAGAAATGCAGGCAGGCAGCACATGTTTAGTATTGCGTCATCTTTGGGCTGCAGCGGTTAAATACTGTACACCCAGCGGAGATGCAAGTCAAGACACGTCTCATTCAGCCTACTTCCTTCTCTAAGTGAATAGTGTCCGTCATGTACTCGCTGGATGGATGAATTCACACATTATTGAGCATTTGTACAACAGTATGTCAACACGTATGTCACAAGTTGCTGTGGAGCTGTTCCGAGACTATAGGTGGTATTGTCTGTCTGATATTCATCCATCCTATGATTCTTATGAGCACCGTTAATAACCATTTGATTATTCCTGTGCCATTGCTTCCAAAAATGATGTACCTGTTAAAGACGTTTGGGGATAAGGTGCTCTTTACCTTATATTTTATTTAAATGTATTTTCTTTAAAAAATATATATATATATAATAATGTATTGAGCTAGTGTACAATCTAATGGAAAGCCAAAACGATAATATAGAGTAAATTATTTTGTATTGCTGCCCATAAATAGGATTTAGATAGCCTCTCCCACACATCCTGCTTCAATATCAATGTTGAAATTGGTCTTTTGTTTTGATAGACTTCCAGCATTAAACATTTTTATCAAAGTATTATTTTATATCTTGTTTTGTCTCTGCAAGTCTAACATGTTCAGAGTCAATAGTAAGATTGATAAGGAAAGGGATATATTTTTGTCAGGTTCTTCATGTATCCTTCTACCAGTGTTTTGTTTTTTGGCTAAGAAGAACATGGTTCCCCTGGCAAAGTTGACACTAATGCAGCACATCCCTCTGTGGAGGGAAAAGCAGTTCACTTCTGTATAAGGTGACCAGCTCCCTCGCAAATGGGTTTGCCAGTGCAAACAAGTTATTTTTTTAGGAAATAAAGTTTTTATTGCTTTCACTGATCACGTTAACATTTTTAAAAGCTTGAAGCACTAATATTGCTTTATCGTAGTATTGTCTTGATGCAGTTGTTATAAAGGCCTATTTTGTACCTTATTTTCCATACTTATATCTGTTCAGATTTACAAAGGTTTCAGTAGTATTCTCTTTCCTTTTTTTTGGCATGAATGTTTGATGTATGCAGTACAACATGTATCATGAAAGCTGGTCACTGTATTGCTTAAAAGTGCTTTAAAAAACAAACGTATAGCTGAAATAAAGTTCAAAATGAACCTTGGGACATCTAACCACAGGTACTTTTTTAAAATGTGTTTCTTGTGAACGTAAATTGACTGAAGGACGACAGTGTCAACTTGTTTATTTAGAAATGTTTGATGGACAATTAATTAGCATGTTGCCTTTCCCCTGCTGTGTAGGCTGGCGTCGCACTGTCTTTGTTTTTGACAAATTTACAAACATTTAGGAGGCATTTGGCTGATCATATCGATATACAAAACAATAATTGACTACACAAAATTGATGGGCTGCAAACTAAGGTAAATCAGCAGACACTAGGGATGGTTCTATGATCTCCCTCACTGATCACAGCACAGTCCTGGGGGGCAACGCATTTAACACATAAATAATCATAACATTTAAAACCATATAACAATATATACAAAAAGAAGTAAAGACCAATTGAAACACATTGGGGTATATAAATACAAATAAAAAAGACAATCGAATTATTAGTATTACACTATTGCTAACAAAAAAATACTACTTTTCACAAATCCTATATCACACAAATACACAAATGGAATAACACACTTATAAAGAAGAGAACCTGATTATTACAATATTGCACTTCAAACAAGAAACACAAACTAAATTGTACAACTAATTGCATTAGTACTGTACAAAGTTAGAGGTGCGTTGTTTGATAGATTCCCCCGCTCCCCCTACCTCAGGCTTCCAGTGGGGAGATCTGAGGTCAACCTACCCCCATCCCCCTCCCCATCTCGTACTTCTGAGTGGAGACCCTCCCAGGCAGTAGCCTGCCTAGCTCACAAACTAGAATCAGGGCGCCCACTCCGACAAGGTTAACTGACCCACAGTCCCACATGGTGACATGATATCATTGACGTGACGTGTAAATAAGCGATAGAAAACCCATCGCGCAAATGTCACCATTTGGAATATTAAAAAAAGAAGAATTGTGTGGGCGTCCCATGCCGCACTGGGCGGCTGACCATGTCGCCTATGCCTAAATCCACTGCTGGGGGGAGGGGGGGGGTCAAAGACAGTCAGTGGCCTCCGTGTCTTGGTGTGACTGTCGTTTCCATCCCTCTCTCGCCCGGGCTGGACTAATGGGCTCCTGTCACTCACACCCAGCAGGGGTTAACTGACAAACTAACTGCCTGGTGGGGGAATAACGACCCCCGACCCCTCATGACCCAGTCAGCAAACAGCCCTCCCCTCCCCATGCAGCACAGTCATTCTCCCCAATCCTCAGGCCAGGGTAGATAGTGCTGTCTCCAGCACCCCGACGGGGTGGCAGTGCTGCAGTCAGTCAGTCAAGGTGATGGATGATTGAATGGACGACTGGGCCTGGCTGGGTCTGAGCCATGATTGGAGTCCACCAGCAGACTGGCTGCCTTGCCTATCTGCTGCTGATCACACACCCACGGCTCAGGACAAGGACCAGGCCCTCTAGGGCTTGCCACATAACATACTGTGTAACACAACAGAAACAGCAAAGCTATGTTTTAAAGGGATGATTCATCCAGCTGTTCACCCAACTGTCTCCACTTAACCTCACAGTGGTCTTTTTTACTCAGCACACAGATGGTGAGTGGTGTCTTTTCCCTCCGATGGTCTATATATATAGTGAATTAGGAAAGTATTCAGACCCCTTCACCTTTTCCACATTGTGTTATTCCGGGTTTTTTTCAAATGTCCCTCATCAATCAACACACTACCCCATAATGACAAAGCGAAAACAGGTTATTTGAAAATGTTCTAAATGTATTACAAATAAACAGAAATACCTTATTTCTGTAAGTATTTAGACACTTTGCTATGATCTTGAAATTGAGCTCCGGTGCATCCTGTTTCCATTGATCATCCTTGAGATGTTTCTACAACTTGATTGGAGTTCACCTGTGGTAAATTACATTTATTGGACATGATTTGGAAAGGCACACCTGTCTATATAAGGTCCCCCAGTTGACCGTGCATGTCAGAGCAAAAACCAAGCCATGAGGTTGAAGGAATGTCTGTAGAGCTCTGCGGTAGGATTGTGTCGAGGCACAGATCTAGGGAATGGTACAAAAAAAGTGTCTGCAGCATTGAAGGTCCCCAAGAACACAGTGGCCTCCATCATTCTTAAATGGAAGGAGTTTGGAACCACCAAGACTCTTCATGGAGCTGGGTGCCCGGACTAACTGAGCAATCGGGGGAGAAGGGCCTTGGTCAGGTCTGATGAAACCAAGATTGAACTCTTTGGCCTGAATGCCAAGTGTCACGTCTGGAGGAAACATGGCACCATCCCTACGGTGAAGCACGGTGGTGGCAGCATCATGCTGTGGGGAATGTTTTTCAGCGGCAGGGACTGGGAGACTAGTCAGGGTTGAGGGAAAGATGAACGGAGCAAAGTACAGACATCCTTGAAAACCTGCTCCAGAGCGCTCAGGACCTCAGACTGAGGCGAAGGTTCACCTTCCAACAGGACAACGACCCTAAGCACACAGCCAAGACAACATAGGAGTGGCTTCGGGAAAAGTCTTAATGTCCTTGAGTGGCCCAGTCAAGCCCGGACTTGAACCCGATCGAACATCTCTGGAGAGACCTGAAAATAGCTGTGCAACGACACTCCCTATCCAACCTGACGGAGCTTGAGAGGATCTGCAGAGATGAATGGGAGAAACTCCCCAAATACAGGTGTGCCAAGCTTGTAGCGTCATACCCAAGAAGACTCAAGGCTGTAATCGCTGCCAAAGGTGCTTCAACAAAGTACTGAGTAAAGGGTCTGAATACTTGTGATATTTAATTTGTATTTTTTTGCAAAAATGTCTAGAAACCTGTTTTGCTTTGTCATTATGGGGTATTGTGTGTAGATTCATGGGGGGGGACAATTTAATCCATTTTAGAATAAGGATGTAACGTAACAAAATGTGGAAAAAGTCAAGGGGTCTGAATAATTTCTGTTATGATTTTAGTTGTCCTTGATGTCCTTTGTTTTTTTGCAGTGTTTGCTGTTTTCTTCTGTCTTTTTTTCTTTTTTCTCTTTAGTTCATTTTCTTGGTTGTTGGCACATTGCGGGTTCTTGGGGGTGGGGAATGGAATTAATTGTATTTTTTATACTTGGGGGGGGGGGGGGGGCTGTGGGAAGGGTCTCGAATGGTTGAGGGACAGCTATTGGGGAACTGTTGGAGGTATCTTGGCGGGTTCGGGTTCACGCTTTTTGGCCTGTTGGGAGATCTGTCAATATGCCCTTATGTAAAGCATTGACCCTGGATGCTTCTCTGTGTCACTCTGAATGGGAATCTGTTGGTTGACTGGTGTGGTGTAGGTGAGCAAATTCACTGCAAGTATATTTGTATGTTTCTGATATTCAGTAAAAATTCATAAAATGGAGATGTTGAACTTTCTATTTTTTGTAAACTTTGATTTTGCAGTGATCTTTCCCTTTAAAGTTATTGTGTAAGCACCACGACGAAGGCATACCTGGCTAAAATAATGTTTGGTGCAGGAAAACATTCTACTGAAGGTTTCAGTATGCCATCACTTCAAAACGTTGAATTATATTTTTCTATACTAAAGGATGAGGAACAATATAGTTGAAGTGCAGGTTATAGAGCATACCACAAGGTGGCAATATATCCAATGCCCAGTCAGTTTATTGGCCTATTGAACATAACTCAGAGAGGCTACATGCATGTAGTCCTGCCAGAACATTATGAAGGGAAATCAATTTGCCACCCTCTGAAAATAGTATTTCCCCTAGATATGTTCAGAATAATGTATTTGTTAGTTTCAGTTCAAACCTGCCATGTTGGAAGGATTTGATTCCTTCCTCTTTATTTGAGACATTGATATGTCATCCCAGTTCCAGATAAGAGTCATGTATTTTCACAACTGTTTGTGTGTGTTTGGCAATTGGCAGTATATGTGCCTGTCTTAGGTCTGAGTGCTGTGTTGGAGGCATTGATCGCTCTTCGTCTGAAGGTCCTCTCACACACGTCACCCAGTTCAGAACTAGAGCTATATTTATGGTCAGGCTTTATGGTTGGCCTGGGCAAAGTGCACTCTGACATGCACTTCTTGGACCAGAGAGGGCCTTATACTGGGGGTTGTGTGTGTGTGTGTGTGTGTGTGTGTGTGTGTGTGTGTGTGTGTGTGTGTATGTGTTTGTTCATGGAGTTCAGCCTGAAACCACCGCCCTCCCCACCTCCGTTGTAAATGAGCTATATTCTTTTCTTCCTTACCAACCCCACCTCCATACATACAGCCCCAGACTGACAAACAGATTGCTTTATTGCTATTGATCAGGGCAAAGTGTCCTGGCCCTCTTATGTGGGGAAACATACCACATATCTAACATGGAGGGGGGAACAAATGAGTAAACAACTCGTGACTTGATGTGATGTTCACATGTTACCCAATTTGTTGTTTGAACACTCAAGTTACACTTTCTTAGCCTACACCTACGGTTGCATGTGCAGAGCAGTTAAATGCACCACAGTATGGAATACTGCAATGTCTGTACAGTAGATATCCTACTACAGTATTATTAACTCTTATCTGTTGTGGGGACTGATATCGTTGCATGATATCATATTAATTTATGCTTTCTTATCGATGGCAGATAGCCTGTATTGTTGTCATATGGTGGGAGTGTGAAAATTGTCCTATCAGAATCTTTTTCAGAAGTTTTATATTTAATAATGACATCCCCAGTAACCCTCTGTGAAGGTTGACCCAGTGGTAGGATTTGACGTTGTGGAGGCTGACGATGAAGATCGTTTTTCTCTGCCTAGAGCTAGGCTTTTATTGGCAAATGTGACGATTACTGGCGAACTGTACAAGTATTTACAAAAATGACAAATTGGTTGTTGCAACGAAAGGAAATACTGAACCAAATAGAGATTTTCAAACAAAACCCAGGCTTCAACTATACCTGTAACCTGGCAGCATGCGGACCTGTTCCCTGTCCTGTCTCCCAAACAAATAAATGCCAGTTTAAATAGCAATAGGCCTACCCATCATGCCTCTTACCAATGAGAACATGACATACTGTATCATTCAATGACCAATAACCCTTCACCATGCATTAATTTTTAATTTATACATTTTCATATCATAAACATACATTTCATTACTGTAAGCACACATATCCATAGAGGTGCCACACATGCATTTAAGCGTAAACACAACCTGGGACATAAACCCCTGTGAAAAAGTACTATCGCCTGAAGCATAAATCATAGTCCGCAGATGCTAACACGCGATAGTCCGTAATCCCATTGGGACATAGGTACACGGCTCTGAGACCACCATCTGTGGACCACCACCCCAGGGGTACGCTCAATGCCGTTGGGGGTACGCCAAATAAAAATGTGATTCACATTAAAAATAAATGGTTTAAATGTTTTTTTCTTCACATTTTCAAACAGTCCATTTATATTTTCCAACGGGGCTATTCATTTGGGTGAGGTTTTTTTCTCGCCCGAGTAGCCTCGTTTCACTGCCAAAAATAAAATGAATGTTCAGCGAAATAACAACACAATTTTAAATACAGGTAGCCTAGTCAAATAATTAACATACAATCACATTAACTGTTACTCTCTCGTGGGAATTCCACTAATGGTCCTTATGTAGCCAAATGTAGCTGCTACTCATTTTGGTATCTGTACTGATGGCAAGGAGATATAGTGGAGTGGTAACCCGCTTGCAACGTCACTTGGGCACACTGCAGCATCCACCAAGAGGCTCTTGCTGCCAAGGGAATGCCTGAAAGCTTGAAAGACGTTTTGGACACTACGGTGAAAATGGTTAACTTAAAGCAAGGCCCCTGAACTCACATGTATTTTCTGCACTATGCAATGATATGGGCAGTGACCATGTAACGCTTTTACAACATACAGAAGTGCGCTGGTTATCAAGGGGCAAAGTATTTACATGTTTATTGAATTGAGAGACGAGCTTAAAGTTTTCTTTACTGACTATAATTTTTACTTGTCTGACCGCTTGCATGATGGCATCATGAGAAAGGACAATTATGTGGATATATTGAAGCAACATCTCAAGACATCAGTCAGGAAGTTAAAGCTTGGGCGCAAGTGGGTCTTCCAAATGGACAATGACCCTAAGCATACTTCCAAAGTTGTGGCAAAATGCCTTAAGGACAACAAAGTCAAGGTATTAGAGTGGTCATCACAAAGCCCTGACCTCAATCCCATAGAAAATTTGTGGGCAGAACTGAAAAAGCGTGTGCGAGCAAGGAGGCCTGCAAACCTGACTCAGTTACACCAGCTCTGTCAGGAGGAATGGGCCAAAATTCACCCAACTTATTGTGGGAAGCTTGTGGAAGTCTTCCCGAAACATTTTACCCAAGTTAAACAATTTAAAGGCAATGCTACCAAATACTAATTGAGTGTATGTAAACTTCTGACCCACTGGGAATGTGATGAAAGAAATAAAAGCTGAAATAAATCATTCTTTCTACTATTATTCAGACTTTTCACATTCTTAAAATAAACTGGTGATCCTAACTGACCTAAGACAGGGAAGTAAATGTTTTACTAAGATTAAATTGTGAAAAACTGAGTTTAAATGTATTTGGCTAAGGTGTATGTAAACTTCCAACTTCAACTATACGTACACTGCTGTTCAAAAGTTTGGGGTCACTTAGAAATGTCCTTGTTTTTGAAAGAAAAGCACATTTTTTGTCCATTAAAGTAACATAAAATTGATCAGAAATAGTGTAGACATTGTTCAAATCAAATCTAAGTTTATTTGTCACGTGCGCCGAATACAACAGGTGTAGACCTTACAGTGAAATGGTTACTTACAGGCTCTAACCAATAGTGTAAAAAAGGTGTTAGGTGAACAATAGGTAAGTAAAGAAATAAAACAAAAGTAAAAAGACAGGCTATATACAGTAGCGAGGCTACAGACAGTCACCGGTTAGTGAGGCTGATTGAGGTAGTATGTACATGTAGATATGGTTAAAGTGACTATGCATATATGATGAACAGAGAGTAGCAGTAGCGTAAAGAGGGGGTGGTGGGTGGCGGGACACAATGCAGATAGCCCGGTTAGCCAATGTGCGGGAGCACTGGTTGGTCGGCCCAACTGAGGTAGTATGTACATGAATGTATAGTTAAAGTGACTATGCATATATGATTAACAGAGAGTAACAGCAGCGTAAAAAGAGGGTTTGGGGGGGGTTGGGGGGTGCACACAATGCAAATACAGTGAGGGAAAAAAGTATTTGATCCCGTGCTGATTTTGTACGTTTGCCCACTGACAAAGAAATGATCAGTCTATAATTTTAATGGTAGGTTTATTTGAACAGTGAGAGACAGAATAACAACAAAAAAATCCAGAAAAACGCATGTCAAAATTGTTATAAATTGATTTGCATTTTAATGAGGGAAATAAGTATTTGACCCCCTTGGGGTATGTACGTACAGTCACTGTAGGGACGACGTCCTCGATGCACTTTTTGATAAAGCCAGTGACTGATGTGGTGTACTCCTCAATGCCATCGGAAGAATGTTAATGTTGTAAATTACTATTGTAGCTGGAAAAGGCAGATTTGTTTATGGAATATCTACATAGGTACAGAGACCCATTATCAGCAACCATCACTCCTGTGTTCCAATGGCAGGTTGTGTTAGCTAATCCAAATGTATCATTTTAAAAGGCTAATTGATCATTAGAAAACCCTTTTGCAATTATGTTAGCACAGCTGAAAACCTTTGTTCTGATTAAAGAAGCAATACAACTGGCCTTCCTTAGACTAGTTGAATATCTGGAGTATCAGCATTTGTGGGTTCGATTACAGGTTCAAAATGGCCAGGAACAAATAACTTTCTTCTGAAACTCGTCAGTCTATTCTTGTTCTGAGAAATGAAAGCTATTCCAGGTGAGAAATTGCCAAGAAACTGAAGATCTCCTACAACGCTGCGTACTACTCCCTTCACAGAACAGCACAAACTGGCTCTAACCAGAATAGAAAGAGGTAGAGTTTCTAGTTTGAGAAACAGACACCTCACAAGTCCTCAACTGGCATCTTCGTTAAATAGTACCCGCAAAACACCAGTCTCAACGTCAACAGTGAAGAGGCAACTCCGGGGAAAAAAACAACATTTGAGAGTGCGCTGACCGTGGTGATAGAGGGGGTACGCAGCTGGAGGTTGAATGTTTGAAGGGGTACGGGACTATAAAAATGTTGGGAACCACTGATCTAGAACACTGCTGTGGTTATGTGTACACGTTTGGTAGCCTACTCTGATAGACCCTTTACCCCTACCATTAATTTACTATACGCTTGAACATGCTCCATTTGCCCTTCAATGCTCTGGAAATTAACAAAACCTCTTCAATCACAACAGAAAACAATGTATTCATTTACATTTCTGAAGATTCACCTTGACATTTCAATTAGCAAACAACATCATACTGTACTTGTAACTTTTGATTACTACATGTATGACCAGAAAGAGCTACTGTATATTATGGGGAGACTCACAACAAAATGTTTCGGCGCCAAACCAATTGCCTAACTCATGTTTCTCATCTTTTTCAGGTGACTAGCAACAATCAAGAAGACATCTCTAACCCACGTTATTATCAATAACAATGTGCTTCTCATCAACTGTAAATCATGTCTAGTCATTTATAAAAGGCTTTAGATTATGTGACGGAGGACAGGGGCGGTCTTAGTGATTTGGAGGCCTCAGTATGTTTTGAAGTGTTTGTCCTATATCTGAGAGAGATAAGTAAAATCAGGAAAATAAAAATAAAACATTTAACATGGAATTACCCATATACCTTTACATGGAAATGCCCAATTCACTTCCATACGTTTTTGGGCCCGGTACCGGGTTATCTTCAGAGAAGTACTTGTGTGGGTTGTGGAGCGAGTCTCATCTTTCCGTAGAGGGGTCATATCAGTGTGTAGCACAGACCATTCCGACGCTATAGATGTTTTCATGAGAAGACCGATTTTTTTTTTAAACAAAAATGAGCTTTTTTGGTCATAATTTAAGGGTAGGGTTAGCAGTGTGGTTAAGGTTAGGTTTAAAATCTGATTTTAAGAAGATACATTTTAGAAATAGGCCAGGTTTAGCCATAATTATAACTTTGTGGCTGTGGTAACTAGTGACGACCCATTCCACCGCAGATGCGGAAGGCCGACATCGGCGGATGTAGTGGATTGAGATGCAGCCCATGCAAAGAAACTGAGATCTCTAGCTTAAATAGTTATATTTTGATGATTTTTTTATTATTTATTTATTATGCCTCCAGCGGAGCATGGGGGGGCTTTAATTTTCTTATTCCCAGCTCACGAGGCCCCTTGATGATGTGAGGCCTGAGGCAATTGTCTCTTCTGCCTAATGGTAAGTCCACCAGTGACGGAGGACATGGGACGATCATCATTCCCTCATAAAATGCTCATTATTCCCTATCTTTCAGAGAAGGTGTCAATATAATTGGTACCAAATGGTACATACTGTAGTAATGTTTGTGTCAATAAAATCTCAAAGCGTAATTACTATGCACTTATTAGATAGTTACCATTTTACCAAGCAATTTCTAAGTAACTACCTGGGAAATACCAGGCTTTAAAGTAAATGGTTACCTTTCTCACTTTTCTCTTCAATTTGTTGTAGCTTTATGAACTGTTTTTTACATCATTTAAAAAAATTACATTTCTCACCTCATTATTTACATATTTTTTTTAAAGAACTCAAGTTGTGCGATCTATACATTTTAAGATGAATTGACATTATCACGCCTGCTCCTCAGCCGGCTCGTCACGCTCCCAAGCCTCAGCCGGCTCGTCAGGCTTCCACTCTTCAGCCGGCTCATTGGGCTTCCACGCCTCAGCCGGCTCGTCCAGCTCCCATGCATCGGCCTGCGTGTCAGGCTTGCCCAGGTGGGACGCCGAGTGGCGCCCCTGGCGGGGTACTGTCACGCCTGCTCCCGCTCCCCCTCTCTGGCGCTTGAGGGCGCAAGGCGACCCATCATTACGCACACCTGTCACCATTGTTACACGCATCAGCGCTTCATGGGACTCACCTGAACTCTATTACCTTATTGATTGCCTCCCCTATATCTGTCACTTCCTCAGTTTCTTCCCCGTGTCTGCAATAATGTTGTTTTGTTCCCCTTGTCCAGACGCTGTCCTTGTTTTGTTTCATGTCCGTTATTTATTAAATATTCACTCCCTGTACTTGCTTCTCATCTCCCAGCGTCTGTCCTTACAGACATGGAAAATTCACATTGAATGATGAGCTCCCAGCCTCCTCAGCTGTATGTATGTTATAATGGTGCCGGAGTGGATGGCTGCCGTTGTACGGGCTCCATACCAACTTTGCTATTTTGTGTTTTTTTTCTCTTGCATTTTTTGTAACTTATATTGTATATAATGTTGCTGCAACTGTCTCTTATGACCAAAAAGAGCTTATGGATATCAGAACAGCAATTACTCACCTCGAACTGGACAAAGATTTTTCATTAATGAGTCCGACGCAAAGGATATACTATTTTCTCCGAGACCAGGCCGAGGTCCACGTAATTTGTGTGAAGAACAGACAGAAATACTGGGGGCGGAGATCGGGGTGCCTTGTGAGAAGTCGTCAGCGAGTGGGTAACCCGCCTCTGTTATCCGTTCTATTGGCCAATGTGCAATCCCTGGAGAATAAACTGGATGATCTTCGTTCGAGACTATCCAACCAACGGGACATTAAAAACTGTAATATCTTATATTTCACAGAATCGTGGCAGAACGACAACATGGACAATATACAGTTTGCTGGATTTTCCGTGCATCGGCAGGACAGAACAGCTACGTCTGGTAAAATGAAGGGTGGTGGTGTGTGTCTATTTGTCAATAACAGCTGGTGCGCGATGTCTAATATTAAGTAAGTCTCGAGGTATTGCTCGCCTGAGGTAGAGTACCTCATAATAAGCTGTAGACCACGCTATTTACCGAGAGAGTTTATCTATATTTTTTGTAGCTGTCTATTTACCGCCACAAACCGATGCTGGCACTAAGGCCGCACTCAACGAGCTGTATAATGCCATAAGCAAATAAGAAAATGCTCATCCAGAAGCAGCGTTCCTAGTGGCCGGGGACTTTAATGCAGGCAAACTTAAATCTGTTTTACCTTATTTCTACCAGCATGTCACATGTGCAACCAGAGGGGGAAAAAACTCTAGACCACATTTACTCCATACACAGAGACGCATACAAAGCCCACCCTCGCCCTCCATTTGGTAAATCTGACCATAATTCTATCTTCCTGCTTACAAGCAAAAACTAAAGCAGGAAGTACCAGTGACTCGCTCAATAAATACTGTAAAGCGGTCAGATGACGCGAATGCTAAGCTACAGGACTGTTTTGCTAGCACAGGCTGGAATATGTTCTGGGATTCATCCAATGGCATTGAGGAGTATACCACCACAGTCACTGGTTTCATCAATAAGTGCATCGACAATGTTGTCCCCACAGTGACCGTACGTACATATCCCAACCAGAAGCCACGTGCTGCCGCTTTCAAGGATGCCTATGACCGGACGACTGTGTGATCATGCTCTCCGTAGTCGATGTGAGCAAGACCTTTAAACAGGTTAACATTTACAAGGCCGCGGGGCCAGATGGATTACCAGGACACGTACTCAGAGCATGCGCAGACCAACTGACATTTTCAACCTCTCCCTGACCGAGTCTGTAACACCTACATGTTTCAAGCAGACCAACATAAGCAAAGGCAATCTGCCTAAATGACTACCACCCTTTATCAAATCAAATCAAATGTATTTGTCACATACACATGGTTAGCAGATGTTAATGCAAGTGTAGCGAAATATTTGTGCTTCTAGTTCTGACCAATGCAGTAATATCTAACAGGTAATCTAACCTAACAATTTCACAACAACTACCTTATACACACAAGTGTAAAGGAATGAATAAGAATTTGTACATAAAAATATATGAATGAGTGATGGCCAAACGGCATAGGCAAGATGCAGTAGATGGTATAGAGTACAGTATATACATATGAGATGAGTAATGTAGGGTATGTAAACATTATATAAAGTGGCATTGTTTAAAGTGGCTAGTGATACATTTATTACATACATTTTTCCATTATTAAAGTGGCTAGAGTTGAGTCAGTATGTTGGCAGCAGCCCCTCAATGTTAGTGATGGCTGTTTAACAGTCTGATGGCCTTGAGATAGAAGCTGTTTTTCAGTCTCTCGGTCCCAGCTTTGATGCACCTGTACTGACCTCGCCTTCTGGATGATAGCGGGGTGAACAGGCAGTGGCTCGGGTGGTTGTTGTCCTTGATGATCTTTTTGGCCTTCCTGTGACATCGGGTGGTGTAGGTGTCCTGGAGGGCAGGTAGTTTGCCCCCGGTGATGCGTTGTGCAGACCTCACTACCCTCTGGAGAGCCTTGTGGTTGTGGGCGGTGCAGTTGCCGTACCAGGCGGTGATACAGCCCGACAGGATGCTCTCGATTGTGCATCTGTAAAGGTTTGAGTGTTTTTGGTGACAAGACACATTTCTTCAACCTCCTGAGGTTGAAGAGGCGCTGCTGCGCCTTCTTCACCACTCTGTCTGTGTGGGTGGACCATTTCAGTTTGTCCGTGAACTTAGAACTTCCCACCTTCTCCACTACTGTCCCGTCGATGTGGATAGGGGGCTGCTCCCTCTGCTGTTTCCTGAAGTCCACGATCATCTCCTTTGTTTTGTTGACATTGAGTGTGAGGTTATTTCCTGACACCACACTCCGAGGGCCCTCACCTCCTCCCTGGAAGCTGTCTCGTCGTTGTTGGTAATCAAGCCTACCACTGTAGTGTTGTCTGCAAACTTGATGATTGAGTTGGAGACGTGCATGGCCACGCAGTCATGGGTGAACAGAGAGTACAGGAGAGGGCTGAGAATGCACCCTTGTGGGGCCCCAGTGTTGAGGATCAGCGGGTTGTTACCTACCCTCACCACCTGGGGGCGGCCCGTCAGGAAGTCCAGGACCCAGTTGTACAGGACCGGGTCGAGTACCAGGGTCTCAAGCTTAATGACGAGTTTGAAGGGTACTATGGTGTTAAATGCTGAGCTGTAGTCGATGAACAGCATTCTTTCATAGGTATTCCTCTTGTCCAGATTGGTTAGGGCAGTGTGATTCCGTTGTCTGTGGACCTTTTGGGGCGGTAAGCAAATTGGAGTGGGTCTAGGGTGTCAGGTAGGGTGGAGGTGATATGGTCCTTGACTAGTCTCTCAAAGCACTTCATGATGACGGAAGTGAGTGCTACGGGGCGGTAGTCATTTAACTCAGTTATCTTGGCTTTGTTGGGAACAGGAACAATGGTGGCCCTCTTGAAGCTTGTGGGGACAGCAGACTGGGATAAGGATTGATTGAATATGTCCGTAAACACACCAGCCAGCTGGTCTGCGCATGCTCTGAGGACGCGGCTGGGGATGCCGTCTGGGCCTGCAGCCTTGCGAGGGTTAACACGTTTAAATGTTTTACTCACATTGGCTGCAGTGAAGGAGAACCCGCAGGTTTTGGTAGCCCGCAGGTTTTTAGCACTCACGTCAGTAGCCATGAAGTGCTTTGAAAGGTTGGTCATGGCTCACAACAACACCATCATCCCGGAAACCTTAGACCCCAATTCACATACCGCCCCAACAATCCACAGATGACGCAGTCTCAATTGCACTCCACACTGCTCTTTCCTACCTGGATAAAAACACCTATGTGAGAACGCTGTTCATTCAAATCAAATTGTATTGGTCACATACACGTGACTAGCAGATGTTATTGTGGGTGTAGCGAAATGCTTGTGCTTCTAGCTCTGACAGTGCAGTAGTATCTAACAAGTAATATCTAACAAATTACACAACGTACGTGTACCCAATACACACAAATCTAAGTAGGAATGAATTAAGACTATATACATATGGACAAGCGATGTCAGAGCTGGACGGACTAAGGTACAGTAGAATAGTATAGAATACAGTATAGACATATGAGATGAGTAATGCAAGATATGTAAACATTATTAAGTGAATGCGATACCATAGAATAGTATAGAAAACAGTATATACATATGAGATGAGTAATGCCAGATACGTAAACATTATTAAAGTGACTAGTGTTCCATTCTTAGGGCTATCCGTCCCGCCAGCGGGACACCTGGTGACAACTTCCGGTAAAAGTGGAGGGCGCGCAATTCAAATAAATAATCATAAAAATTATAGATATTAAACATTTAATCTTTTAACTGACATAAGACACTTGTATGTACCTCAAGTCTTGTTCATCTAACTGCATTGTCCAATTTACAATTGGCTTTACAGCGAAAGCATGCCATGAGATTGTTTGAGAACGGCGCCCGCATCAAAATATTTTTCAATCAGCACAGGCTTCATAAAATCACAAATAGCGATTAAATATTCACTTACTTTTTGAAAATCTTCCTCTGATTTGCAATCCAAAGGGTCCCAGCTACAACACGCAAGGTCGTTTTGTTAAATAAAATCCTTCTTTATTTCCCAAAAAGTCTGTTTAGTTGGCGCCATCTATTTGAGTAATCCACTCGTTCAACATGCAGAGAAAGGAATCCAAAAAGCTACCGCTGAACTTTGTTAAAACAAGTCAAAATACGTTTCAATTTAATCCTCCTAAAATGTAATTAAACTATAATATTTCATACGGAAAGAAGTATGTTCAATAGGAAAGCAAAATTAGCAGGTGTGTTCCATTGGAAGAGCATGGGCTCTCAAAAAAATAAGATTCCGGTTGGTTTTTCTTTGGATTTTCTCCTACCATATCTATTGTGTTATAGTCTCATACATTATTTTAACATTTCTACAAACTTCAGTGTTTTCTTTCCAATGGTACCAATTATATGCATATCCTGGCTTCTGGGCCTGAGTACAGGCAGTTTACTTTGGGCACGTCAGTCAAGCGGAAATTCAGAAAAAAGGACACTAGCCTGAAGAAGTGGCCAGTGATTTCTAGTCTATGCCTATAGGCAGCAGCCTCTAATGTGCGAGTGATGGCTGTTTAACAGTCTGATGGCCTTGAGATAGAAGCTGTTTGTCAATCTCTCGGTCCCAGATTTGATGCACCTGTACTGACCTCGCCTTCTGGATGATAGCGGGGTGAACAGGCAGTGGCTCGGGTGGTTGATGTCCTTGATGATCTTTTTGGCCTTCCTGTGACATCGGGTGCTGTAGGTGTCCTGGAGGGCAGGTAGTTTGCCACCGGTAATGCGTTGGGCAGACCGCACCACCCTCTGGAGAGCCTTGTGGTTGTGGGCGGTGCAGTTGCCGTACCAGGCGGTGATACAGCCCAACAGGATGCTTTCAATTGTGCATCTGTAAAAGTTTGTGAGGGTTTTGGTGACAAGCCAAAAAATCTTTAGCCTCCTGAGGTTGCAGAGGCTCTGTTGCGCCGCCTTCACCACACTGTCTGTGTGGATGGACCATTTCAGTTTGTCTGTGATGTGTACGCCAAGGAACTTGAAGCTTTCCACCTTCTCCACTGGGGTTCCGTCGATGTAGATAGAGGGGTGCACCCTCTGTTTCCTGAAATCCACGATCATCTCCTTTGTTTTGTTGACATTGAGTGAGAGGTTGTTTTCCAGGCACCACACGCCCAGAGCCCTCACCTCCTCACTGTAGGCCGTCTCGTCATTGTTGGTAATCAAGCCCACTACTGTTGTGCCGTCTGCAAACTTGATGATTGAGTTGGAGGTGTGCTTGGCCACGCAGTCATGGGTGAACAGGGAGTACAGGAGAGGGCTGAGCACGCACCCTTGTCGGTCCCCTGTGATGAGGATCAGCGGAGTGGAGGTGATGTTTCCTACCTTCACCACCTGAGGGCGGCCTGTCTGGAAGTCCAGAACCCAGTTGCATAGGGGGGGGGGTTCTGACCCATGGCCTTGAGCTTAATGATGAGCTTGTAGGTTACTACGGTGTTGAATGCTGAGCTATAGTCAATAAACAGCATTCTTACATAGATATTCCTCTTGTCCAAATGGGATAAGGCAGTGTGCAGAGTGACGCGATTGCATCATCTGTGGATCTATTGGGGCGGTAAGCAAATTGAAGTGGGTCTAGGGTGTCATGTAAGGTAGAGGTGATAAGATCCTTGACTAGTCCCCTCAAAGCACTTTATGAAGACAGAGGTGAGTGCTATGGGGCAATAGTCATCAAGGTCAGTTACTTTTGCCTTCTTGGGTACAGGAACAATGGTGGCCATCTTGAAGCATGTGGGGACAGCAGACTGGGATAGTGAGAGATTGAATATGCCCGTAAACACACCAGCCAGCTAGTCTGCGCATGCTCTGAGGATGCGGCTAAGGATGCCGTCTGGGCCGGCAGTCTTGCGAGGGTTAACACATTTAAATGTTTTACTCACGTCGGCCAGGAAGGAGAGCCCACAGTCGTTGGTAGCGGGCAATGTCGGTGGCACTGTGTTATCCTCAAAGCGTGCAAAGAAAGTGTTTAACACCATCGTGCCAACAAAGCTCATTACTAAACTATGGACCCTGAGACTAAACACCTCCCTCTGCAACTGGATCTTGGACGTTCTGACGGGCCGCCCCCAGGTGGCAACTGCTCCTCATCTGACCGTAAGGCACGACAAAGGGTAGTGCGTACGGCCCAGTACATCACTGGGGCCAAGCTTCCTGCCATCCAGGACCTATATACTAGGCAGTGTCAGAGGAAGGCTCTGCTACCGCTCGGCAAGCGGTACCGGAGTGCCAAGTCTAGGTCCAAAAGGCTCCTTAACAGCTTCTACCCCCAAGCCATAAGACTGCTGAACAATTAATCAAATGGCCACCTGGACAATTTACACGTTTTACTCCCCCTTTTATTTTCACACTGTTGCTATTTGCTGTTTATTATCTATGCATAGTCACTTTAACTCTACCTACATGTAGAAATGACCTCGACTAACCGGTGCCCGCGCACATTGACTCTGTACCGGTACCCCCGGTATATAGCCTCGTTATTGTTATTTTACTGTGTTACTTACTTTTCTTTCTTTTTTACTTTAGTTTATTTAGTAAATATTTTCTAAACTCTATTTCTTGAACTGCATTGTTGGTTAAGGGCTTGTAAGTAAGCATTTCACAGTAAGGTCTCCACCTGTTGTATTCGGTGCATGTGACAAATCAAATTTGATTTGATGTCCCCACAAAGGTTGTGTCACTTTTGACCTGATTAATGTGTGTAGGGCTGTGGCCCACTAGGCACCATGCTTATCACCACCACAGCCTGATTGGAGCTCTGAAAGCCAAGGGTTAGAGCCTGTAGGGCCACATTTACAGTACAAATGTTATCGTTCAGATGACACTTTAAACAGTCTTTATCAATATATAGTCATTCAAGGTTTATGAGCTTTGATAAAATGCCACTAGCTAAGCGGGGTCATTACAAAGTGTTGCTGACTGAGTTTTTTTTTTACAGTGCCTCTCTCAGGTAAATTTCAGAAATTTAAACAAACACTCAACCTGAAAGAGGAGAGGACATTATGGCCTCTGTGGAGAAGCGATTTATTTTCTTACAGGGAGGGAGAACAGCGTTATAGGACAAACTACACTACAGTGTGACTGGCAGAACCTTATCATTGTATTATCTTTAAAACAGTGGGTTAACATAATTGCTTACTTAATAATTATATAAAGCTGTGTAAGTGCAACCTTTGGCTGGGCAGTAAACTAAACTCTAAGTGCTTTTGATGCAGAGAGAGATTGAATTGACAGACTTCTGAGAAAACAGAGAGGCTGTAAATGCTGTAACACCACGTTTCAGCTGTAACAAATATATTATATTTTTGTAATGTAGCCATATTATAGAAATGAACATCTGTTAAGAACTGGAATGTAGTAACTAGTAACTAATATTTAAAAAAGTGTGTGTAGGACAGCAATTTTGTCCTTTCACTGATTCAGCAATGTCATGCGAGAGTAGCAGCAGAGCATAGCTCTTCCAGGTACAAACAAAGCAAAACACTTTCTTAAACATGTTTTTTTACTTTTTAATATTGAAAAATATACAGTACCAGTCAAAAGTTTGGACACACCTACTCATTCCAGGGTTGTTCTTAATTTGTACTATTTTACACATTGTAGAATAATAGCGAAGGTATCAAACCTATGAAATAACACATGGAATCATGTAGTAACCAAAAAAGTCTTAAACAAATAAATATATTTTATATTTGAGATTCTTCAAAATAGCCACCCATTGCCTTGATGACAGCTTTACACACTCTTGGCATTCTCTCAACCAGCTTCATGAGGTAGTCACCTGGAATGCTTTTTAATTAACAGGTGTGCCTTGTTAAAAGTTCATTTGGGGAATTTATTTATTTCTTAATGCATTTTAGCCAATCAGTTGGGTTGTGACGAGATAGGGTTGGTATACAGAAGATAGCCCTTTTGGTGAAAGACCAAGTCCATATTATGGAAAGAACAGCTCAAATAAGCAAAGGGAAACGACAGTTCATCATTACTTTAAGACATGAAGGTCAGTCAATACGGAACATTTTAAAAACGTTTACATTTTATTCAAGTGCAGTTGCAAAAACCATCAAGCGCTATGATGAAACTGGCTCTCATGAGGACCGCCACAGGAAAGGAAGACCCAGAGTTACCTCTGCTGCAGAGGATAAGTTCATTAGAGTTACCAGCCTCAGAAATCGGCAATTAACTGCACATTAGATTACAGCCCAAATAAATGCTTCACAGAGTTCAAGTAGTCATTAGTCCAACAGTTGCAAACGAGAGTTTCCATTGGACAAATTCAGGTATATTTATCCCTGTTTCGTTCCGTTTGCTTATGTTTAAGAAACGTTTTCAACAGAATCGGCGTAACGAATACATCCCTGATCATTACAAAGACAGTTCACTTTGATAGCAGCCACATACAAACAACATGATCATTTACTTGTTGTATAATTCCGTTTCACATCTCCGCGGGTCTCCTCCTCTCACCTTTTCCCTTTGCTTTTGGACTTTAATGCACAATACAACAGCTTTCTGTGACTAGGCGATAAAACCTTTCCAAGCCAAAGATCCCAGAAATGTTCCATACTGTACGCACAGAAAGCTTATTTCTCTTAAGTGTTGTTCCCAAGTTTGTTTACATCCCTGTTAGTGAGAATTTTCTCATTTGCCAAGATAATACATCCACCTGGCAGGTGTGACATATCAAGAAGCTGATTAAACAGGTGCACCTTGTGCTGGAGACAATAAAAGGCCACTCTAACAGAATGTCACAGATGTCTCAAGTTTTGAGGGAGCGTGCAATTGGCAGCCTGACTGCAGGAATGTCCATCAGAGCTGTTGCCAAAAAATGTAATGTTCATTTCTCTCTTTTTCTGTCTGTAATAAAGAAGCCCTTTTATGGGGAAAAACTAATTCTGATTGGTATACTCCGCGTTCCGTCGTGCATAAGAACAGCCCTTAGCCGTGGTATATTGGCCATATACCACACCCCTCAGGCCTTATTGCTTAATTATACCATGGCATTGCTGAATACTCCATTCTGATTGGCTTGAAGGACATTCTAGAGCATGCATTATTTCCTTATAATGCACAGTATATTTGCATGGTAGAATTCAATGGCTATAGTTAATTATTGCATGTTTTGTTTGAACTGCTTTTGAAAGCAAAAGTCAAATTTAAAACAGTATTGGTGGGCCTCCCGAGTGGCGCAGCGGTCTAAGGCACTGCGGTCTAAGGCACTGCATCGCAGTGCTTGAGGTGCCACTACAGCCCCGGGTTTGATCCCAGGTTGTGTCACATGACTGGCCGTGACCAGGAGAGCAATGAGGCGGCGCACAATTGGCCCAGCATCGTCTGGGTTAGGGGAGGGTTTGGCTGGCAGGGATTTCCTTGTCCCATTGCGCTCTAGCAACTCGTTGTGGCAGGCTGGGAGCCTGCAAGCTGACTGTGGTTGCCAGCTGGACGGTGTTTCCTCCGACACATTGGTGCGGCTGGCTTCCAGGTTAAGCGAGCAGTTGGTCAAGAAGCATGGCAGGGTCACGTTTCGGTAAAAAATAAAACAGTATTGGTATAGTTGAATTCAATTTTCATAATAGCAAGCTAGGTTTGGTTAGCTAAACTTTGCTAAATTGTAATTACTTTGCTACTATGGCCTATTTATTGTCTTACCTCCTCACGCCATTTTCACTCACTGTAGTCTATAGTCTATAGACTTTCTTTTTTCTATGGTGTTATTGACTGTACTCTTGTTTATTTCATGTGTAACTCTGTGTTGTTGTTTGTGTCACACTGCTTTGCTTTATCCTGGCCAGGTCGCAGTTGTAAATGAGAACTTGTTCTCAACTAGCCTACCTGGTTAAAGAAAGGTGAAATAAAAATACATTTAAAAAAACTAGCAAGTGTGTTTGTTTGGATACCACGGCATCTAATGTAGCTATCTACAGTGGCAAGAAAAAGTATGTGAACCCTTTGGAATTACCTGGATTTCTGCATAAATTGGTCATAAAATGTGATCTTATCTTCATCTAAATCACAACAATAGACAAACACAGTGTGCTTAAACGAATAACACACAAATAATTATACATGTTCATGTCTTTATTGAACACACCGTGTAAACATTCGCAGTGTAGTGTGGAAAAAGAATTTGAAGCCTTGGATTTAATAACAGGTAGACCCTCCTTCGGCAGCAATAACCTCAACCAAATGTTTTCTGTAGTTGTGGATCAGACCTGCACAACTGTCAGGAGGAATTTTGGACCATTTCCTCTTTACAAAACTGTTTCAGTTCAGCAATATTCTTGGGGTGTCTGGTGCGAACCGCTCTTGAGGTCATGACACAGCATTTTAAATCAGGTTGAGGTCAGGACTCCAGAAGGCGTATTTTTTTCTGTTGAAGCAATTCTATTGTTGATTTACTTCTGTGTTTTGTGTTGGTGTCCTGTTGCATCATCCAACTTCTTTTGAGCTTTGGCGGATTGGCAGACAGATAGCCTTACATTCACCTGCTAAATGTCTTGATAAACTTGGGAATTCATTTTTCTGTCGATGATAGCAAGCTGTCCAGGCCCTGAGGCAGTAAAGCAGCCCCAAACCATGATGCTCCCTCCACCATACTTTACAGCTGGGATGAGGTTTTGATGTTGGTGTGCTGTGCCTTTTTTTTCTACACACATAGTGTTGTGTGTTCCAAACAACTCAACTTTAGTTTAATCTGCCCACATAATATTTTGCCAGAAGCGCTGAGGAACATCCAGGTGCTCTTTTTCTAACTTCAGACGTACAGCAATGTTTTTTTTGGACAGCAGTGGCTTCTTCCGTGGTGTCCTCCCATGAACACCATTCTTGTTTAGTGTTTTATGTATCGTAGACTCATCAACAGAGATGTTAGCATGTTCCAGAGATTTCTGTAAGTCTTCAGCTGACACTAGGATTCTTCTTAACCTCATTGAGCATTCTGCACTGTGCTCTTGCAGTCCTTTTTGCAGGACGGACACTCCTAGGGAGAGTAGCAACAGTGCTGAACTTTCTCCATTTATAGACAATTTGTCTACCATGGACTGATGAACATCAAGGCTTTTAGAGATAGTTTTGTAACCCTTTACAGCTTTATGCAAGTCAACAATTCTTAATCTTAGGTCTTCTGAGATCTCTTTTGTTCGAGGCATGGTTCACATCAGGCAATGCTTCTTGTGAATAGCAAACTCAAATTTTGTGAGTGTTTTTTATAGAGCAAGGCAGCTCGAACCAACATCTCCAATCTCGTCTCATTGATAGGACTCCAGGTTAGCTGACTCCTGACTCCAATTAGCTTATGGAGAAGTCATTAGCCTAGGGGTTCACATACTTTTCCAACCTACACTGTAAATGTTTAAATGATGTATTCAATATAGACAAGAAAAATACTATAAATTGTGCGTTATTCGTTTAAGCACACTGTGTTTGTCTATTGTTGTGACTAAGATGAAGATCAAATCAAATTTATGCAGAAATCCAGGTAATTCCAAAGGGTTCACATACTTGTTCTTGCCACTGTAGTAAACTTGCTAGGCTACTTCAGTGGATGTTGAACACATTTATACCAGCAAATGAACACATTTCTAGTGGCAAATGTGTTCAATTATAGCCATGGTATAAAATGGATAGTCAAGGGACTGGAAAATAATGCAACTCCATGGAACACCTTCCACGTCGTTCGTTATTTTCCATAGAACTACCCCTCGTTGATTGCCTTACTTATTATATTATTTAATCTTGCTTCTAGCCGAGCATTTGATTTCCAACAATGATGGTTTGTATTAACCTTTTTTTTCTGCCTATCTGACCTTTGAAACATTTGTTCACTTTTGAAATCCGATCTTGCCACTGTACAGAGATTGCATCCAATTAAATGTAAAAAGAAAAGCTATGAAAACAGATGAACATGTTGCGTTTGCTGGCTGCCCTTGCAACTGTAGAGTTTGTAGCTATAGTAGGCTAAGTGAGAATTCCTTAGCCAGCTTGCTGCATAGAAACCATTTTTGTTAGCCAGGGTAACCAATGTTTTTGCATGGATGAAAGTATTTGGGCTTTTGTCTTCAGATGGAAGAATGAAATAGTATGTATTTACTTATCAAAATAACGTGCAGAACGTATTACAGACATCAGAATCATATTTGGATTAAGTGACAGTGCAGTTATTGTGATTGGACAGTGTGTAACGTCTGCTTCCAACTCACACTTTCATACATGTAGATCCCCTGAATGCAGCACACTTCCCAGCTTACACTCTCACACACTATTTAGTTCAGTTCTTTGCACCCCATCTTTGGGAGGTATTGTTTGTTTTTGACACGCTCTGTTTTTCCCGTCTTTAACTCCTCCCGTGTATGAAAGTTTTTGACCGCCTCACTAACGACGCCTTTTGCCTATTCCCTGCTTGTAACTTAGCCTATCGGATTTCCTGTTCTCCCGGGCGACGTTACTAGCCTTTTCCCTGCCTGTACTGTTGCCTTTTGGACCCCCTGTGTATGACCTGCTTCCTGCCCCTGGACCCAGCTACCTGCCTCCTCCTGTGGTCCTTTACATTAAACACCTGCTGCGCCCTGCACTTGAAACCAGCTCTCTGTCTCCCTCATGTTCATTACACAGTGAGCCTTCTAGGCGTTGCTCTTGACCCTGTTTCACAATGGCACCGTGTTTCTGGGGCTAACCCTGAAAAGTCGGTGCTAACCCTGCTCCAGAGCAGGGCCAGCTAACCCTGGGCTAAGGTTGGTGCTAGCCCACTTTAGAATGTTTAAGTGTGAACACTCACTTAGTCCTGGGCTAAAATCTCCCTTAGCCCAGGGCTAAGGTGCAGTGTGAACATGCCTATTTAGAAATGCAGCAGCTATTACTGAAGCCCAAACGAGAGTTGTCTGACAGACTGGGGTGTAGTTTAATGTGGGTGTTCTTGGGTGTCTGTCATTCAATCACAACAAACAAACAATTGCAGCAGTGAGTTAGTGACAGAGGTAAGCTAAGCTAGCTTTGCCATGGAGAGCAGTTTTGAAGTTGAGGACTTCTCCCCTCCTGACTGACTCACCATCTCAAGATGATCTATTCAGACTATGTGTAGGCTAAGCCTGTGCTGACCTTGTGTTTAGCCAACCTGACAGTAGCTAGCTAGCATAGCTTGGGGATAGCTACAGCTGGCTAGCCTATCTAGCTAGCTGATATTTCTCGATCAAATCACAGTTATGCCAAGAGAGGAAAAAGTACAGTGTCTGGAATATGTTTCATGAGACACTCGTACTACAACACCTTGATATGAAAGTAGCGTGCAACTTCAAGTTTTATCACATCACGTAAAGACGTGACTATGGAAACAATATCAACAGCTGCAAGTTGAATGCCCGATCTTCAGTCAGCTCCGCTGTCAACACAGTATTCTATAACTTGCTACAGCCGGCAGATCTTCTTCTTTGGTGAGGTTTAATGACGGTTGGCATCCAATATACTATATGTTTCATTACCGACAACAACTTGGGTATATATCCTTTGTGATACTTTGTGATATACTTTGTGATACTGAAAAGGAAAAACTACCCTGCCAACTAACCTTACATTCATTAAAAACCCACCACCACCTATTCCACTATTTAACCCTACCTGATACTATCCCAGGCCAACGGGACAGGACACCACCACTCCACACCCTGTAACTCTTCTGAAGTTAAATCTCGTACCCCCAAGTACTTCTCTGCCACTGCCACCACATCTATTTTCTGCTGTACAATTGATAACCATAGCTATGAAAGCTAAGAATCCAACCTTACTGAAGCATTGTTGGCCTCTCCCTCTGTTCTGGCACAGATCTACTACTCACAGGGATCCTCTCAGGATCCTTCACCGTAGACCCATCCTTCTCTACTTTCTTCACTGCCTCAGCATACAACACCTTCTGTACTCACCGACACTAGACACTCCTCTGTCCCATGCCCTCCTGCACATTTCCTACATCTTGGAATCTCCCTCCTACACACTTCTGCAACATGACCATAAACATGACACCTGAAACACTGCAGCGGGTTAGACATAAAAGCTCTAACAGGATAGCTGAGATATCCTAACATCCTGTCTCCTCCTCCATGATCTATGCTGCAATAGTCTATGTGCCCGGGGGCTAGGGGCAGTCTGCCCTATCTGGTGAAATTCTCCTGTCTTATCTGGTGTCCTGTGTGAACTTAAGTATGCTCCCTCTAATTCTCACATATCTCTCTCTTTCTCTCTCTCCCCCTCCCAGGGGATCTGATCCCTTGGACCATGCCTCAGAACTACCTGGCCTGAAAACTCCTTGCTGTCCCCATCCCCAGTCCACCTGGTCGTGCTGCTCCTCCAGTTTCAACTGTTCTGTCTGCGACTATAGAACCCTGACCTGTCCACCGGACGTGATACCTTGTCCTGGACATGCTGTTTTCAACCTTCTCTCTCACTCTCCCTCCCTCTCTCTCTCTCTCCCCCCTCCCTCTCTCTCTCTCTCTCTCCCCCTCCCTCTCTCTCTCCCACACCTGCTGTCTCGACTTTTGAATGCTGAGGTGCTGACGTGTTGCACCCTTTACAAGCACTGTGATTATTATTTGACCCTGCTGGTCATCTATGATCATTTGAACATCTTGAAGAACAAGTTGGTCTTAATGGCCATGCACTCTTTAAAATTCCACCCAGCACAGCCAGAAGAGAGCTTTCCACCCCTCAGAGCTTGGTTCCTCTCTACTCAGCACAGCCAGAAGAGGACTGGCCACCCCTCAGAGCCCAGTTCCTCTCTACCTGGCACAGCCAGAAGAGGACTGGCCACCCCTCAGAGCCTGGTTCCGCTCTAGGTTTCTTCCTAGGTTCCTGCCTTTTTTAGGGAGTTTTTCCTAGCCATCATGCTTCTACATCTGCATTGCTTGATGGTTGGGGTTTTAGGCTGGGTTTCTGTATAAGCACATTGTGACATCTGCTGATGTAAAAAGGGCTTTTGATTTATTTAATGACTTTGTCGGGTAAAGATTCAGGCTCAAAACTCAAAAGGACTGACAGCGACTCTTCTGTTTCACCACGCTCACCACCAGATCTGCGTTGCACCAAAAGGCGGGCGTCACACACACCGGAAATCTTCAACTTAAATTGCTCCACTTCCACACTTAACGCTACCCCAGAAATCCCTCCTTTTACTGGTGCCCTGTTCCTAAGAGCAAAGCAAGAAACAGATATTGACCCAAGTTGTGTGACACAGAGCACCCACTCCCTCTGGGCAAAAGAAACACAAACAAATATCACAAGTGCACTACGAGTTACCTTCACTAGTTCAACTCCTTACCCACCCACCCTAAAACCATAAATGGATCCGCCAAAAGGCAAGGATCAATTTTCTCCAATTGGACCAGATTCTTCTTTAACAGGTCCATCGATGCAAGGCTTGGGCTCTGAGCTCTGAGCTTTTCACCACACCTTCCACCACACCAGTTGATCTGGCGTACTTCTTACTTTGTTTGTACTTGTCTTGTTTGACACCCCATTTCCCTATTTATTGCCATCTTCTTCAAACTCTACCTCTTCTTTCCTCACTGTATTCAAAACTTTCTTTTTCCTCTTCCATTCCACACAGTCGAAACAGAAAGATGTGTCCTCCAGCTTAGGTAGAGGCAGTGCTTCCCCACACCCATAACAGAAGTTCCTGTGGTTCTTTCTTGTCTCTGTAGCCTTTTCCCCATCGCTCAACACCAACTGACCTGATGCCATCTCACACACGACTCATCCCGTCCATGTTCTATCTGGTAATTCATTGCACACACCTGGTGTCCCAGGTCTAAATCATTCCCTGATTAGATGAGAACAATGAACAAATGCAGTGGAACTGGCTTTGAGGTCCAGAGTTGAATTTGAGCGCCCTAACCCTAAAACCTAGATAGCCAATTAGCACAGGTGGTGGCCTATTGGTGCTTCACAGCCAGCAGTTTTGCCTCGTCTCTCCATATGTTCGCTGTTAGCTCTTTCCAGGGGGACAAATCCCAGAACTAATATCCCTACAGGTGTAGGCTATATGTGGACATTGCACAAACTTGGCCAGCTTAGTGTAGAGTGCAATAGGGCAGTGTAGAGTGCAATAGAGATTGCATCATCTGTGGATCTGTTTGGGCTGTATGCAAATTGGAGTGGGTCTAGGGTTTCTGGGATAATGGTGTTGATGTGAGCCATTACCTTTCAAAACACTTCATGGCTACGGATGTGAGTGCTACGTGTCTGTAGTCATTTAGGCAGTTTGCCTTCGTGTTCTTGGGCACAGGGACTATGGTGGTCTGCTTGAAACATGTTGGTATTACAGTCTCAATCAGTGACATGTTGAAAATGTCAGTGAAGTTGATCAGCACTTGCCCGGAGCACATGTCCTGGTAATCCGTCTGGCCCCGCAGCCTTGTGAATGTTGACCTGTTTAAAGGTCTTACTCACATTGGCTACGGAGAGCGTGGTCAAGTCGGAAGTATATATACACTTAGGTTGGAGTCAAAAAACGTGTTTTTCAACCACTCCACAAATTTCCTGTTAACAAACTTTAGGCTGGCAAGTCAGATAGGACATCTACTTTGTGCATGACACAAGTAATTTTTCCAACAATTGTTTACAGACAGATTATTTTACTTATAATTCACTGTATCTGTGCCTTTAAACAGCTTGGAAAATTCCAAAAAATGGTGTTATGGCTTTAGAAGCTTCTGATAGGCGAATTGACATCATTTGAGCCAATTGGAGGTAGACCTGTGGATGTATTTCAAGGCCTACCTTCAAACTCAGTGCCTCTTTGCTTGACATCATGGGAAAATCAAAAGAAATCAGCCAAGACCTCAGAAAAACAATTGTAGACCTCCACAAGTCTGGTTCATCCTTGGGAGCAATTTCCAAATGCCTGAAGGTACCACGTTCATCTATTAAACAATAGTATGCAAGTATAAACTCCATGGGACCACGCAGTCGTCATACCGCTCAGGAAGGAGACATGTTCTGTCTCCTAGAGATGAACGTACTTTGGTGCGAAAAGTGCAAATCAATCCCAGAACAACAGCAAAGGACCTTGTGAAGATGCTGGAGGAAACAGGTACAAACGTATCTATATCCACAGTAAAACGAGTCTTATATCGACATAACCTGAAAGGCCGCTCAGCAAGGAAGATGCCACTGCTCCAAAACCGCCATAAAAAAGCCAGACTACGGTTTGCAACTGCACATGGGGACAAAGATCGTACTTTTTGGAGAAATGTCCTCTGGTCTGATGAAACAAAAATAGAACTGTTTGGCCATAATGACCATTGTTATGTTTGGAGGAAAAAGGGGGAGGCTTGCAAAACCGAAGAACACCATCTCAACCGTGAAGCATGGGGGAGGCAGCATCATGTTGTGTGGGTGCTTTGCTGCAGGAATGACTGGTGCACTTCACAAAATAGATGTAATCATGAGGCAGGAAAATATATTGAAGCAACATCTGAAGACATCAGTCAGGATGTTAAAGTTTGGTCGCAAATGGGTCTTCCAAATGGATAATGACCCCAAGCATACTTACAAAGTTGTGGCAAAATGGCATAAGGACAACAAAGTCAAGGTATTGGAGTGGACATCACAAAGTCCTGACCTCAATCCTATAGACAATGTGTGGGAAGAACTGAAAAATCTTGTGTGAGCAAGGAGGCCTACAAACCTGACTCAGTTACACCAGCTCTGTCAGGAGGAATGGGCCAAAATTCACCCAACTTATTGTGGGAAGCTTGTGGAAGGCTACCCGAAACGTTTGATCCAAATTAAACAATTTAAAGGCAATGCTACCAAATACTAGTTGAGTGTATGTAAACTTCTGACCCACTGGGAATGTGATGAAATAAATAAAAGCCGAA
This sequence comes from Salmo trutta, assembly GCF_901001165.1. Taxonomy (NCBI): domain Eukaryota; kingdom Metazoa; phylum Chordata; class Actinopteri; order Salmoniformes; family Salmonidae; genus Salmo; species Salmo trutta. The sequence continues at coordinate 12,311,449 of NC_042987.1, read as the reverse complement.
ATAAATAATTCTCTCCACTATTATTCTGACATTTCACATTCTTAAAATAAAGTGGTGATCCTAACTAACCTAAGACAGGGAATTTTTACTTGGATTAAATGTCAGGAATTGTGAAAAACTGAGTTTAAATGCGTTTGGCTAAGGTGTATGTAAACTTCCGACTTCAGCTGTACATTTATCAACATAAATTTGATGGGTGTTGCAAAGTCAAATAAAAATAAAAATTCTGCTGTAGATAGTCTATCACCTAGCAAATGACAATAAGTTGTGTGTAGAGAACAACCACAGATAGAACAGGGAGCATAATCATCTTCGGTACAACTTCAGCTATCCCAGAAGTAGCATAGCATTCGATTCTATTTATTTGGTCCGTTCTAAGGATTTGGCTGTCTAACCACACACTGATATGCAGAGATCTTTGGGTGAGGTTCTATCTTCAAGTCTCCAGTGGGTGATGAAGTCCTTTCCAGCTGTGTAATGTATTACAGGTTGTGGACAGGTGCAGTCAGGTGGCATGACACTCCGTCCTGGATATGTCCGTTTGTCTCAACCCATGGGTCCAGCAGGCAGAGTTCAATAAATACAAGCAGATGTGAGATGCAGGAAGATGGCACTCTTCACATAGCTACTGACCAAGCTTGACTTATAGTGAAATTATGTGAAACTTCCAGAAGATTTCAAATGAGGGCCAGGTTGTCAGGATGGGTAATGTACTGGATAAGTATACAAAAATGATAAGCAGTGCTTGACTTGGGCAGGTGCTCACCAGAGCGGAGTACCGGCACCTCAAATGTTCTACTGCTTGAGCTCCTGTTCCTCTTATAGAATATTAGCTCAAATGTATTGTGGAGCTCCTTCACCTAATATAAACGGTAACATTACAAAAAACACTGCAGTTTTGAAACTGCAGTAAAAGTGCAGTAACTGCAGTCGACTGTGGTATTTTGGACGCAGTAATTGCAGAATAACTGCAGTGTACTGCAGTTGAACTGTAGTAATACTGCACTGTAATTGCAGCTACATTGCAAAATGACTGTAGTAAAAAAGCAGCGTTATTTTGGATACAGTATTTGCTGCATACTGCAGTTATACTGCACTCTGACTTTTTCGTAAGGGTACCGGCACCTAAAATGAGTTCCGGAACCTATTTAAATCCAAGTCAAGCATTGATTATATGTAAGGACCCCTCAAGATACACTTCATTTTAATTAGCTAAATCCTGTGTAACAGTATTGTACTTATGCAAACATTACATGTACATTACTGTGCTTTCAAATAATGTATTTTTCAACATCTGGGATGCCACTCATATTAGATCCCAGTCAGTGAGGTTGACCTACTGATTTGTTTTTACCTGCTCAACCAAGTTAACCCAGATTGTACACGTTATTTTGGGGGCAAGTGCTAGCAAAAACACTGAGTGGAAATGTAGTTTGAACAATGCACATTCAAGGGTAAGTAATGTTAGCCTATTGAGCAAATGCTATAATCTCTCAGACACCGAGCGCAAAATTGAAGGGATCACAACCTTTGTGACAGTTGTTACTGTATGCAGGTGGGAAGAAGTGAAACACTAAGTTGGTGAATTTAGTGGAAACCTTACCATCTGTAACAAGCATGGTAATAAGCGTTAATTGTTACACCACTGTATTTATATACCTCCTTTACTACCAGTTACAGTGCATTTGGAAAGTTTTCAGACCCCTTGACTTCTTCCACATTTTATTACGTTACAGCCTTATTCTAAAATTGATTCAATAGTTTTTTTCTCATCAATCTACACACAATACCCCATAATGACAAAGCAAAAACAGGTTTTTATACATTTTTGCAAATGTATTCAAAATAAAATACTTTAATATTTGCATAAGTATTCAGACCCTTTACCCAGTACTTTGTTGTAGTGCCTATTTGTGGAGTTTCTCCCATTCTTCTCTGCAGATCCTCCCAAGCTCTGTCAGGTTGGATGAGGTGCGTCGCTGCACAGCTATTTTCAAGTCTCTCCAGAGATGTTCAATCAGGTTACAGTCTGGGCTCTGGCGGTGCCACGCAAGGACATTCAAAGACTTGTCCCGAAGCCAGTCCTGTGTTGTCTTTGCTGTGTGCTTAGGGTTGTTGTCCTGTTGGAAGGTGAACCTTCACCTCAGTCTGAGGTCCTGAGTGCTCTGGAGCAGGTTTTCATCAAGGATCTCTCTGTACTTTGCTCCGTTCATCTTTCCCTCGATCCTGACTAGTCTCCCAGTCCCTGCCGCTGAAAAACATCCCTACATCATGATGCTACCACCACCATGCTTCCCCGTAGGGATGGTGCCAGGTTTCCTCCAGACGTGATGCTTAGTACTCAGGCCAAATAGTACAATCTTGGTTTCATTAGACCAGAGAATCTTGTTTCTCATGGTCTGAGTGTGGGCTGTCATGTGCCTTTTACTGAGGAGTGGCTTCCGTCTGGCCAATCTACCATAAAGGCCTGATTGGTGGAGTGCTGCAGAGATGGTTGTCCTTCTGGAAGGTTCTCCCATCTCCACAGAGGAACTTGGGTTCTTGGTCACCTCCCTGATCAAGGCCCTTCTCCCCTGATTGCTCTGTTTGGCCAGGCGGCTAGCTCTAGGAAGAGTCTTGGTGGTTCCAAACTTGGAGGACACTGTGTTCTTGGGGACCTTCAATGCTGCAGAAATGTTTGGTACCCTTCCCCAGATCTGTGCCTCGACACAATCCATTCTCTGAGCTCTACAGACAATTCCTTCGACCTCATGGCTTGGTTTTTGCTCTGACATGCACTGTCAACTGTGGGACCTTATATAGACAGGTGTTTGCCTTTCCAAATCATGTCCAATCAATTGAATTTATCACAGGTGGACTCCAATCGAGAAACATCTCAAGGATGACCAATGGAAACAGGACGCACCTGAGCTCAATTTTGAGACTCATAGCAAAGGGTCTGAATATTTATGTAAATAAGGTAGTTCCATTTCTTTTTACAAATGTGCAAAAATGCAAGTGCTAACCCAAACAACATAATTGTTCTCATAAAAGTAACTAGCTACCTATCTTGCAAATCCGGGTTAGTTATCAAAATCTTTGTCAGAGTTTAAATGAATTGGCTAGCTTTCTAACGTTAGCTAGCACAGGGATCTTCTTAGCTAGCCAGTTCGAGTTGAATAATCGATAGCAAGCAGGCTACAGTAACATCCTAACAAACTTTATTGTCAGGTGCAATGTTAGCTGTGCAAATATCCCTCTCCATAACATTACATCACATTACACATTAGGGACAGTCTATGTATTTAGCTAGTTACATCACAGTATCACAACCCGCCAGACACTAGCCCTTGATCACGACTCTCAGTTCATTACATCACACATAAGAGTCATTGGACGAAGGCATCTTCTGTACGGGGGAGTTTTGTTAAGTTTTGTCTGAACATTAACACACGTGGCTCGCGGTATGGTTTTTGAAGCATTATAGGGTTAGGGTTAGCGTTCCCACACGGCCACATCTCTATGTTACAGCGCGTGTTTACGGAAGACAGAAAACTGAAGCTTATTTTCACTCCTATGCCAAGCAAGTGTGCATGCGTTGTAGACTTGACAATGTGTCCACAACACATGGCAGCTGGCGACAGACCACACCTTGTGTCTCTGGGCAATTGCACATAATAAGTGAGCATGTAAGGAATCCATACCCAGCCCAACCATACCCGTCGTGGCGCGCTCACTTCCAAATCTCGTTTTGAACGAGACTGACTTTATGACCAAAATTATCCTATGTACACTTTGTAGTAAATATTGACACGATAATGAATGTTTCTGACTCGTATCAATGTCACATAGGTTGTTTATAACCAGAGAAGTTGGTTATAGGAGGCAGTTCCCCCTTTAACCATTAACACAGTTCCTGGCACTGGTCTGTACTGGGTCCCTGTGTCCTGTGGATTTTAGCTTCCTGATGTGCATTCACTTCCAGGGTATTGGGGAGCCTGTACAGTCTGCTATGGGAGTGGCTATCATTAATAACCAAATAGATGCTCTTACAGTATTTCATTTTTGTCTATAGTGTAAAGCTCTGTGGACTTTGAATATTTCAAAAAACTTAAATCCAATGTTCCTTCCTTTAGCATTATTTTTCACAATGAATAAGTCTATTTCAATGAATAATCTTTCGTCTGGAAACATTATACTGCTCAAACGCAGCCTACACATGCTGGAATCCCGACCCGGAGCTACTGAATGCTTTGTCTTTCAGAAGTGTCTGTCTTTCAGAGCCTCTTTTTGAATGAGAGTTAAACTTTCTGACCTCAGTTTACATTTACCCTTTATCAGTTCAGCAGGAACCAGGCCTGCTCTAAAATAGCTTTTTTTTCAGGTGGTCTAAGGCCGGGGAAATCTCAGGCCCTCTTCATCACTCAGCTCTCTCTCTCTCGCTCTCTCGCTCTCTATTGCTCTCTCGCTCTCTCTCTCGCTCTGTCCAGAACACTGAGCTCTGGGATATTTGTGCATTGTGTATTGATTCGGGGTACAACCCTTGGCTGTAAAAGAGAGATAAAGAAGTTAGACATTAACTTTATTTTTCCAGGGGTCATAGTGTGGTTTTACATACACCTACCGACCACACACCAAAAAAACCTGGTTCCTCTGATGGACTCTGGAATATTGATTTTACCCCTCTCACCCTCTCTCTCTCTCTCTCTCTCTCTCTCTCTCTCTCACACTTGCTCTCTCACACATCCACAGAAAAAAGCCTTTGCAGTCAGTATTTCTCCTCTCAGATAGATAGTGTGGCTGGCAGGCAGCATTCCTGTCTACTCCCTTCAAGGTTACAACGTGGTGGAGGGGAGAGCTCGGAGCACCTGCTGCCTTGCTGCCTGAGAGAGGAACCGTTGTTTTGTTCCACCCTCAACTGAACTGTAGCACTGCTTATTCCACTGATCCACTTATCCTTTTCCAGTTCTGAAAAACTTAAAAGGACACCAAAAGAGATAATTATAGTGGTTTTAATGCAGTTTGTCCCAAGCTCAGATGTCATTATCGCAGAGAAAAGAGAACATCAAAAGGAACCTGGTGATAATAGGATCATTGTGTTAATTCAAATGAATAAATATTTATCAGGTTGTCAGGTGCTTGGAAGATCAACAACTGTTTTAATATTTCGACTTTAGCGGCAGCAAATCTTATGGGCTTCCAATTTCTGTGTGAAACGTAGCAACCACAATTCTATTTTCCAGTGCTGAAGGCCGGCTTACCCCATAGCCTGAGAACACTGCACCTGGTTTGGACAGCTGCACAGGTGAACTCTGCACATTTCCATTGGTGGAATTTCTCACCATTGGTGCCATATAGTTGACTGGATATTTGGGAGGGAATGACCGCCCAAAATAAAGCTAGGTGGCTCTTACTTTCTCCCCTTTCTCTCAGTAACTGAACTGGCTTCTCAGATTGTAGCTAACCCGAGATACTCGTCATAGTCTGTCTGGTAAACTGTATTTCTATTTCATTATATATATATATATATATATATATATATATATATATATATATATATATATATAAATGAGAGAGAGAGAGAGAGAGAGAGAGAGAGAGAGAGAGAGAGAGAGAGAGAGAGAGAGAGAGAGAGAGAGAGAGAGAGAGAGAGAGAGAGAGAGAGAGAGAGAGAGAGAGAGAGAGAGAGAGAGAGAGAGAGAGAGAGAGAGAGAGAGAGAGAGAGAGAGAAAAAAAAAAATCCACTTAACTGACTGACTGACTGACTGGCTGGCTGACTGACTGACTGACTGGTGGAGGGGGCCTCTGCCCTTTATTGAATCCTGTATGGGGGGGGGGAGTCCCACGATGACCACAGACAGACAGCTCTCTCTCTGCTGGAGGTCACTATGACAGACAGTTTGCTGTACAGAAAGCCCCTATCATCGCCAAGCCTATCTCTGACCTTTTTGAACTGTCTCTCCTCTCTGGGGAGGTTCCCATTGCTTGGAAGGCAGCCACAGTGCGTCTTTTATTTAGAATGGGAAATCAAGCTGATTAACTGTTACAGGCCAATTTCTATTTTGCCCTGTTAATCAAAAGTGTTGAAATTGTCAATAATCAACAGACTGGCTTTCTTGATGTCTATAGTGTTCTCTCAGGTATGCAATCTGGTTTCCGCTCAGGTTATGGATGTGTCACTGCAACCTTAAAGGTCCCAAATGATTCATTCTAAGAAATGTTGTGCTGCTATTTTTATTGACTTGGCCAACGCTTTTGCTACGGTTGACCATTCCATTCTTGTGGGCCGGCTAAGGAGTGTTGGTTTCTCGGAGGGGGATTTGCTAACTACCTCTCTCAAAAGTGCAGTGTATGAAGTCAGAACATCTGCTGTCTCAGCCACTGCCCAAGCTCTTCTCAATTTACATCAACAACATAGCTCAGGTAGTAGGAAGCGCTCTCATCAATTTATATGCAGAGGATTCAGTCTTAAACTCAGCTGGCCCCTCCCCGGATTTTGTGTTAAACACTCTACAACAAAGCTTTCTCTGCCCTTAACCTTGTTCTGAACACCTCTAAAACAAAGGTAATGTGGTTTGGTAAGAAGAATGCCCCTCTCCCCACAGGTGTGATTACTACCTCTGATGGTTTAGAGCTTGAGGTAGTCACCTCATACATGTACTTGGGAGTATGGCTAGACGATACACGGTCCTTCTCTCAGCACATATCAAAGCTGCAGGTTACGGTTAAATCTAGACTTCAAATCAGTAAAATGCTTACTAACAGGCTCTAACCAATAGTGCGAAAAAAAGGTGTGTGTGTGTGTGTGTGTGTGTGTGTGTGTGTGTGTGTGTGTGTGTGTGTGTGTGTGTGTGTGTGTGTGTGTGTGTGTAGGTAAGTAAAGAAATAAATAAAACAACAGTAAAAAGACATTTGAAAATAAGAGTAGCAAGGCTATATACAGACACCGGTTAGTCAGGCTGATTGAGGTAGTATGTACATGTAGGTATGGTTAAAGTACTATGCATATATGATGAACAGAGTAGCAGTAGAGTTTAAAAAAGGGGTTGGTGGGACACAATGCAGATAGCCCGGTTAGCCAATGTGCGGGAGCACTGGTTGGTCGGGCCAATTGAGGTAGTATGTACATGGATGTATAGTTAAAATGACTATGCATATATGATAAACAGAGAGTAGCAGCAGTGTAGAAGAGGGGTGGGGGGGAGACACACAATGCAAATACTCCGGGTAACCATTGGTTACCTGTTCAGGAGTCTTATGGCTTGGGGGTAAAAACTGTTGATAAGCCTTTTTGTCCTAGACTTGGCACTCCGGTACCGCTTGCCATGCGGTAGTAGAGAGAACAGTCTATGACTGGGGTGGCTGGGGTCTTTGACAATTTTCAGGGCCTTCCTCTGACACCGCCTAGGGTAGAGGTCCTGGATGGCAGGCATCTTTGCCCCAGTGATGTACTGGGCCGTACGCACTACCCTCTAAAGTGCCTTGCAGTCGGAGGCCGAGCAATTGCCGTACCAGGCAGTGATGCAACCGGTCAGGATGCTCTCGATGTTGCAGCTGTAGAACCTTTTGAGGATCTCAGGACCCATGCCAAATCTTTTTAGTTTCCTGGGGGGAATATGCTTTGTTGTGCCCTCTTCACGACTGTCTTGGTGTGTTTGGACCATTCTAATTTGTTGTTGATGTGGACACCAAGGAATTTGAAGCTCTCAACCTGCTCCACTACAGCTCCGTCGATGAGAATGGGGATGTGCTCAGTGCTCCTTTTCCTGTAGTCCACAATCATCTCCTTAGTCTTGGTTACGTTGAGGGATAGGCTGTTATTCTGGCACCACCCGGCCAGGTCTCTGACCTCCTCCCTATAGGCTGTCTCGTCGTTGTCGGTGATCAGGCCTACCACTGTTGTGTTGTCAGCAAACTTAATGATGGTGTTGGAGTCGTGCCTGGCCATGCAGTCGTGGGTGAACAGGGAGTACAGGAGGGGACTGAGCACGCACCCCTGGGGAGCTCCAGTGTTGAGGATCAGGGTGGCAGATGTGTTGCTACCTAGCCTCACCACCTGGGGGCGGTCCGTCAGGAAGTTCAGGATCCAGTTGCAGAGGGAGGTGTTTAGTCCCAGGGTCCTTAGCTTAGTGATGAGCTTCATGGGCACTATGGTGTTGAACGCTGAGCTGTAGTCAATGAATAGCATTCTCACATAGGTGTTCCTTTTGTCCAGGTGGGAAAGGGCAGTGTGGAGTGCAATAGAGATTGCATCATCTGTGGATCTGTTTGGGCGGTAACTTGGTTTCGTCTATCGTAATCGCTCCTCTTTCACCCCAGCTGCCAAACTAAACCTGATTCAGATGACCATCCAACCCATGCTAGATTACTGAGACGTAATTTATAGATCGGCAGGTATGGTGCTCTCAAGCGACTAGATGTTCTTTACCATTCGGCCATCAGATTTGCCACCAATGCTCCTTATACGACACATCACTGCACTCTATACTCCTCCATAAACTGGTCATCTCTGTATACCCGTCGCAAGACCCACTGGTTGATGCTTATTTTTAAAACCCACTTAGGCCTCACTCCCCCTATCTGAGATACCTACTGCAGCCCTCATCCTCCACAACACCCTTTCTGCCAGTCACATTCTGTTAAAGGTCCCCAAAGCACACACATCCCTGGGTCGCTCCTCTTTTCAGTTCACTGCAGCTAGTGACTGGAACGAGCTGCAAAAAACACTCAAACTGGACAGTTTTATCTCAATCTCTTCATTCAAAGACTCAATCATGGACACTCTTACTGACAGTTGTGGCTGCTTTGCGTGATGTATTGTTGTATCTACCTTCTGTCCCTTTGTGCTGTTGTCTGTGCCCAATAATGTTTGTACCGTGTTTTGTGCTACTACCGTGTTGTGCGGCTGCCATGTTGTGTTACTACCATGTTGTTGTCATGTTGTGTTGCTACCATTTTGTGTTGTCATGTGTTGCTGCCATGCTATGTTGTTGTCTTATGTGGTGTTGTGGTGTCTCTCTTGTCGTGATGTGTGTTTTGTCCTATATTTTTATTTTATTTTTAATCGTCCCCGCAGGAGGCCTTTTGCCTTTTGGTAGGCCGTCATTGTAAATAAAAATGTGTTCTTAACTGACTTGTCTAGTTAAATAAACAATTTGTTTTTGTACACTGTCTGTGTCGTACATTCTGTAGACTGGGCTTCCAGCTCTTTGCCAGGTGGTCCTCTAATGACGTCTCTCTCTCTCTGTGTGTGTGTGTCTGGTACTACAAGGCCTTGTCCTACAGATCCATCCTTGAGAAGGTTCTCCTTGAGAAGGTTCTCCATGGTGTTGTGTTAGTCACTGTACAGTCTCACCTTAGGTCCAGCGCTTCTTTCGGTCACGCTGTGTTGCGTTAACTGTTTCAACACTATTATTATTTTTTTTAATTCCCCCAATGGCTCACCGACACAACCTCAAGCAACGAGAAAGTGAACAAATCCAACCTTAACCCAATGCTGACTATAAAGTATAGACGATAGGTACTCCGCTAATATAATGATAGCTCTTAAAATGTCATAAATAATACCCTGTTCTTTTATTTGACCAAAATCAAGTCTGTCAGATTCCTAAACAGGCGGTAGTGGATTACAGATGACAGAGTATTTATCAAGATGGCTTCCGCATTGCAGACAGGACAGTGAAAACACTTATCTCTAGATATTCCCTTATCAAAAAACAATTTAGCAGGAGAAACAGACATTAGCACAGGTTTTCGCTGTGCCGAGTGCTTTGGCTTTACCCTCCTCGGTACAAGGGTCTGTTTGCACTGTGCACACACACCTCCATCTGCCTGGCTGGCTGCATGAAGACATTCACTTTACTTCAATATTGTTTCGACATCTAAATCTATTCTTTCTGACTTAAGAAAACTTGGATTAAATATATCCATTAAATTAGTGAGGAGGACAGAATGTGCAAACAGCAAGGTTATTATAATAGACTGAAACTGAAACGAAAACAAAGGCGAATCATGAAAAAATGGTTTAGTAAACTGAAATTAAATAATCAACAAACCCATCTGAAAAGCTAAAACTATACTGAAACTATTATCTTTGACTCTAATGTCAAAGTGGATGAAAAATTCTAACATTTGAAAATAATATATGGAAAATAAAACACAAATACCTTGATTAGGTAAGTATTCAACCCCCTGAGTCAATACATTTTAGAATCACCTCTGCCAGCGATAACAGCTGTGAGACTTTTTGGGGTAAATCTCTAAGATCTTTCCACACCTGGATTTGTGCCATGGGGGAGATCTTCATGGGCTATACTCAGCCTTGCCTCAGGGTAGTAAGTTGGTGATTTGAAGATATCCCTCTAGTGGTGTGGGGGCTATGCTTTGGCAAAGTGGATGGGGTTATTGTAACGCCCTGGCCATAGAGAGGGGTTTTTTGTTCTTTATTTTGGTTAGGCCAGGGTGTTACATTGGGTGGGCGTTCTATGTTCCTTTTTCTATGTCTTTGTATTTCTTTGTTCTGAGCCGCCGCCGTAAGAAGGCCCACCCGGACCCTCCCCTTCAGTGTCAGGTTTTGCGGCCGGAGTCCGCACCTTGGGGGCGGGGTACTGTAACGCCCTGGCCATAGAGAGGGGTTTTTTGTTCTTCATTTTGGTTAGGCCAGGGTGTTACATTGGGTGGGCGTTCTATGTTCGTTTTCTAGGTTTTTTGTATTTCTGTGTTTTGGGCCGTGTGTGGCTCCCAATCAGGCACAGCTGAAGTTCGTTGTTGCTGATTGGGAGTCACACATAAGGAGCATGTTTTTCCTTTGGGTTTTGTGGGTAATTGTTTTTGTTGTGTGGTTTGCACCGACAGAACTGTTGGCGTTCGTTTGTGTCTTATGTTCAAGTGTTTTGTATTATTAAAATTCAATATGAACACTCACCACGCTGCATCTTGGTCCCCTCTTCCAGACGATCGTTACAGTTATACCCTGCCTGGTTGGCCCTGTCCGGGGGTATCGTCGGATAGGGCCACAGTGTCTACCGACCCCTCCAGTCTCAGCCTCCAGTATTTATGCTGCAATAGTTTGTGTCGGGGGGCTAGGGTCAGTCTGTTATATCTGGAGTTTTTCTCCTGTCTTATCCGGTGTCCTGTGTGAATTTAATTATGCACCCTCTAATTCTCTCTCTCTCCCTCTCCCTCCCCTCCTGGAGGACCTGAGCCCCTGGAACATGCCTCAGGACTACCTGGCCTGATGACTCCTTGCTGTCCCCAGTCTGCCCGGTCGTGCTGCTGCTCTGGTTTCAACTGTTCTGCCTGCGGCTGTAGAACCCTGACCTGTTCGCCAGGCATGCTGCCTTGTCCCGGACCTGCTGTTTTCGACTCTCTCTCTCTACCGCACCTGCTGTCTCTAACACTGAATGCTCGGCTATGAAAAGCCAACTGACTTTTAGTCCTGAGGTCCTGACCTGTTACACCCTCTACAACCACTGTGATTATTATTATTTGACCCTGCTGTTCATCTATGAACGTTTGAACATCTTGGCCATGTACTGTTATAATCTCCACCCGGCAAAGCCAGAAGAGGACTGGCCAACCCTCAGAGCCTGGTTCCTCTCTAGGTTTCTTCCTAGGTTCCCACCTTTCTAGGGAGTTTTTCCTAGCCACCGTGCTTCTACATTGCTTGCTGTTTGTGGTTTTAGGCTGGGTCCCTGTATAGCACTTTGTGACATCGGCTGATATAAAAAGGGCTTTATAAATCAATTTCATTGATTGATGTTGGATTTGCCTCAAACATAAAACTTTGTATTCAGGACAAAAAGTGAATTGCTTTGGCACATTTCTTTGCAGTATTACTCTAGTGCCTTATTTCAAGCAGGATGGATGTTTTGGAATATTTTTATTCCCTACAAGCTTCCTTCTTTTCACTCTGTCAATTAGCTTACGTAAGGATCAACGCTGGCGATGAGAAGCAAGTACAGGGAGTAAACATTTACTGGAAAACGGACATCAAAACAAGAACAGGGTGGGGGAACAAAACAACATAACGACAATAATGCTGACATGGGGAACCAACTGAGGAACAGACAGATATAGAAGGGCAATCAACAAAGTAATGGAGTCCAGGTGAGTCCAATATTGCCCAGCTGCATGTAATGATGGTGACAGGTGTGCGTAATGAAGGGCAGCCTGCGCCCTCGAGCACCAGAGAGGGAAAGCAGGAGCAGGCATGACAGGTTAGTCTTGTGGAGTAAGTACAATGTAGATCCATCCTCAGTTTTCTCCTATCACAGCCATTACACTCTTTAACTGTTTTAAAGTCACCATTGGCCTCATTGTGAAATCTGCGAGTGGGGTCCTTCCTTTCTGGCAACTGAGTTAGGAAGGACTGTTGTATCTTTGTAGTGACTGAGTGTATTGATACACCATCCAAAGTGTAATTAATAACTTCACCATGCTCAAAGGGATATTCAATGTCTACTTTTTTATTTTTACCCATCTACCAATAGGTGCCATTGTTTGCGAGTCACTGGAAAATCTCCCTGGTCATTGTGATTAAATCTGTGTTTGAAATTCACTGCTCGACTGAGGAACCTTACAGATAATTGTATGTGTGGGGTACAAATATGAGGTAGTCATTCAAAAATCACGTTAAACACAATTTATTTCACACAATATGAGTCCATAGAACAAAGGGGTTGAATACTTGTTGACTCAAGACATTTCAGCTTTTCATTTGTAATTAATTTGTAAAAATTTCGAAAAACATCATTCCACTTTGTACATTATGGGGTATTGTGTGTAGGCCAGTGAAAAAAAAACTAAATTTAATCAATTTTAACACAACAAAATGTTGACAAAGTCAAGGAGTGTGAATACTTCCTGAAGGCACTGTAGCAGTCTGTTGTCCGACTGCACAATCGATGACGTGGCATGCAACCTTCGGTTGATGCATGCAGCATCTGAGCAGGTGAATGCGACCATGATGTGGTAAGCAGATATGCAAAATACCTATCCAGGTGTTGTAAGATCTGGCAGGCGTCAGCAATGTCTGAACAGAGGAGCGCGCCCATTTAGATGAGCATGATGCAAGACTTTGCTCTCACACGGTCACATAGAGTATCTGCGCATGTGTGTGGGTGCGCTTCACACTTCTACAATGTGGTAGCTACCAGACCAAAACAATGGTGAAGTTGAGCCTCGAGCTTCAACGCTCCTGGTTGTTGCAGAAATGTATCCACTACTACTGTTTACTTGGTGAATCTACGTACCTCATCTTGCTGAGTCTACCTGTAAACCTAACCTAACCTGTGACTTGACCTATCACCTTATGCACTACTGCCCCCAGTGGCAAGAAGGGACATCCCCAAAAACTATACAACACATACATGGCTCCTAGCCTCCCACACATACTTTCTGTCCCTAACACTAAAACTGAAACTTAATAATATAAAAACGAAATAGAAATGTTTTTATAAAACTTTTAAATTAAATAAAAACGAGTAAATCAGATCTGGAAAAGAACTGAAACTAAACTGAATTTAAAAGAGAAATCTTAGAGCCAATAGAAATATAAACCAACCTAAAAACACTAAACTATAATAACCTCGGTGAACAGTATTTAAAAATGAAACAGAACCAGATTTTAAGTAGACGAATAGAAATGTTGTCATTTATTGCCCTTAATGTGTCCTGTGTATGGCTGGGTGCTGGCTCCTGGTTGGAGAAGGGGGTGGAGATTGGCTGAGAGCGATGGCCAGGCTTGGCAGGGGGGTGAGGGGGTAATGGGGGTGAGGGAAGTCACAACAGGAGATGGAGCCTGTCTGGGTCACCATATTTATCAAGCAAAGCAAGCTGGGAGGTGTGTGTGTGTGTGTGTGTGTGTGTGTGTGTGTGTGTGTGTGTGTGTGTGTGTGTGTGTGTGTGTGTGTGTGTGTGTGTGTGTGTGTGTGTGTGTGTGTGTGTGTGTGTGTGTGCATGCGAATGTGCAAATGTTTTGTTTCTGTGTGAGGGTGTAGTAAGATAAGGGAAAGCAGCTCCAGGTACATGCTGCTCCAGTATCTAGTGAAGGTGTCTGTCAAGGATGGAGGCTCTTTCTGTGTGGAGCCACAAGGCCGTCTGTGGGAGTGGGGCTGGGGGGGAGATGGATAGCCCACACTCCTGTGCCTCTAACCCTGGAAGGCTACTGGCATGTCTGGCTGCCACAGACACAACTTTATACAGACTGGAGCTGTGTATATGACAATATCGTAAAGCACTACTAGAGCTTTGTGAATACTCACTCAATTTAACTTTTAAAAATTTTCGCCTAAAATGACATACCCAAATCTAACTGCCTGTAGCTCAGGACCTGAAGCAAGGATATGCATATTCCTGATACCATTTGAAAGGAAACACTTTGAAGTTTGTGGAAATGTGAAATGAATGTAGAAAAATATAACACATTAGATCTGGTAAAAGATAATACAAAGAAAAAAAACATTCGTTTTTTGTATTTTTTTGTATCAGCATCTTTAAAATGCAAGAGAAAGTCCATAATGTATTATTCCAGCCCAGGCACAATTTAGATTTTGGCCAATAGATGGCAGCAGTGTATGTGCAAAGTTTTAGACTGATCCAATGAACCATTGCATTTCTGTTCAACATTTTGTATCATGACTGCCCAAATGTGCCTAATTGGTTTATTAATAACTTTCCAAGTTCATAACTGTGCACTCTCCTCAAACAATAGCATGGTTTTATTTCACTGTAATAGCTACTGTAAATTGGACGGTGCAGTTAGATTAACCTCTCTGGGCTAGGTGGCACCAAATCGTCCCACCTACGTAACAGCCAGCTGAATCCTGTGGCGCGATTTTCAAAACCTTTGAAATGCTATTACTTCAATTTCTCAAACATATGACTATTTTACAGCTATTTAAAGACAAGACTCTCGTTAATCTAACCACACTGTCCGATTTCAAAAAGGCTTTACAACGAAAGCAAAACATTAGATTATGTCAGCAGAGTACCCAGCCAGAAATAATCAGACACCCATTTTTCAAGCTAGCATATAATGTCACAAAAACCCAGAAGACAGCTAAATGCAGCACTAACCTTTGATGATCTTCATCAGATGACACACCTAGGACATTATGTTATACAATACATGCATGTCTGTTCAATCAAGTTCATATTTATATCAAAAAACAGCTTTTTACATTAGCATGTGACGTTCAGAACTAGCATACCCCCCGCAAACCTCCGGGGAATTTACTAACAATTTACTAAATTACTCACGATAAACGTTCACAAAAAGCGTAACAATTATTTTAAGAATTATAGATACAGAACTCCTCTATGCACTCGATATGTCCGATTTTAAAATAGCTTTTCGGATGAAGCACATTTTGCAATATTCTAAGTACATAGCCCAGCCATCACGGGCTAGCTATTTAGACACCCGGCAAGTTTAGCCTTCACCAAAATCACATTTACTATAAGAAAAATGGTCTTACCTTTCCTGTTCTTCGTCAGAATGCACTCCCAGGACTTCTACTTCAATAACAAATGTTGGTTTGGTCCCAAATAATCCATCGTTATGTTCCATCAGCGACGTTTTGTTCGTGCGTTCTAGACACTATCAGAATGGTAAATCACGGTCGTGCGCATGGCGCTTTTCGTGACAAAAAATGTCTAAATATTCCATTACCGTACTTCGAAGCACGTCAACCGCTGTTTAAAATCAATTTTTATGCAATTTATCTCGTAGAAAAGCGATAATATTCCGACCAGGAATCTGCGTGTCTGTAAATAGAGGGAAAAACAGAAAGGCGGGGGCGGGCAGTGCTCGAGCCTAAGCCCTTTGTCCTCTGATAGACCACTTAGCAAAAGCGCTCGTGTGTTTCAGCCAGGGCTTTGAATTACGTCATTCAGGTTTTTCCCGGGCTCTGAGAGCCCATTGGAGACGTGGGAAGTGTCACGTAACAGCAGAGATCCTTAGTTTTTGGAAGAGATGTCAAAGAAAGCAAATAAATGGTCAGACAGGCCACTTCCTGTAAAGGAATCTCTCAGGTTTTTGCCTGCCAAATGAGTTCTGTTATACTCACAGACACCATTCAAACAGTTTTAGAAACTTTAGGGTGTTTTCTATCCATATATAATAAGTATATGCATATTCTAGTTACTGGGTAGGATTAGTAACCAGATTAAATCGGGTACGTTTTTTATCCGGCCGTGTAAATACTGCCCCCTAGCCCCAACAGGTTAACAAGAATTTAAGCTTTTTGCCAATATCAGATATGTCTATGTCCTGGGAAATGTTCTTGTTACTTACAACCTCAAGTTAATTGCATTAGCCTACGTTAGCTCAACCGTCCCGCGGGGGGACCAACCGATCCTGTAGAGGTAAGCACTAGTAGAACTCCCAAAATTGTATTTCTCAAGGACATATTTTCTTGTCTTTTGTAACATCTAACTCCTCAGCCACATGTTGAGAGGCCAGTGGAGTGTGGTAAAATCTGAAACAAGATGGTGCACAGTGCTTTACTTGGGCAGGAGCTCATCGGAGCTGAGTACCGGCACCTCAAATCTTCTACTGCTTGAGGTCTTATTGAATATTAGCTCAAAAGTATTGTGGAGCTCCTGCACCTAAGTATAAACAATACCAGCACCCAAAATGAGTACGAGAACCTATTTCAGTCCAAGTCAAGCTCTGACAGTACATGTATCATTAATGTGTTCAATAAGCATGGAGTATTTGTTTTGCACTGGATTATGCCTGTTAAAATGGTCTGTAGGTGCTTGGGCCAGGGGCACACGTAGGCCCGGGCCCACAAGGGGGCTAAAGGTCGCTTAGCCCCCTCAGTTCAAACTTTAGCCCCCTCAGTTTTTGTTTCATGTCCCTATATTCTAATAGCAACAACGGTAAAATGATTGAGTGACCGCAAAACTTGAGTTTACAGCCAGCATGGGGCACAGAATCTTCAGTATTCTCGATGCTCCAAACAAATTACTCCAGACAAAAGCAACAGAGCTTTACACTGGAGTCAAAGTGGGCCACAGTGCGTTGGAGTGCATCGAGAAGTTGAGGGGCGACAGCGAGTTCGAAGACATTTGGGCACAGTGCAGTGCCAGTGGCACTGACACACCACCACCAGCTCCAAGCCAACAGCAACATTATGTACATACACCTTTTCAGCAATACGTGGTGGACAGTACAGTAAAGCCAACAGGACAGAGGAGAAAAGACTGTTCTTCAGCACGTTGAATGCTGTCATTGGTGAAATGTCCGAACGATTCAGCAAACGCAACAGCCAACAAACTGGCGGAGGCACTGTGTGCCCTTTGACCCAGAGAGTCAGGACTTTCTAGATGTGGAAAAGGTGAAACCATTGCTGGATGTAAGCCAAACAGATTTGGTGGAAGCTGAGTTTAGTGTCGCCCGCCAGTTTTTTTGCAGACTGAAATCTTACGCTCCTCTCTGGCTCCAGTGAGGACCAATGGACCCCACTTGATATCCTGCAATGATTCTCTGTAGCCCAGGGGTGTCAAACTCATTCCATGGAGAGCCTAGTGTCTGCAGGTTTTTGGTTTTTCTTTCAATTAAGCCCTAGACAACCAGGTGTGCAGAGTTCCTTACCAATTAGTGACCTTAATTCATCAATCAAGTACAAGGGAGGAGCGAAAAAGCCACAGACACTCGGCCCTCCGTGGAATGAGTTCGACACCTGTGTGGTAGCCTATATTCATTACCGAAACGGCCTAGCTGTAGGGCGCTGTCCATTGTGCTGATACAGAGCGGCAGAGATAGGCTACAGATTTCAAAAGCACTCAATGATCTCGCAATCTCAGCATTTGAACTTTATGTTTATTGTGGTATAGTGTGATTATATAAGCAGAATTTAATATAATTCAAATGCAAAACTTTGCCCCCCCCCCCTCGTTGATTTCAACTTCCCCCTCAGTCACTTTATCCTGGCATCGGGTCTGGGCACATGTTATTAAGTATTAACACAGCCATATAACCACGTTACTGATTGACACCTCTTGTTGTTGAGACTCTTGCCGACCTTTGCGGCATGACATCGGTGCATCCTCCACACACAAGTGGGTGTTATTCAGTGGGAACATCTCAGTACAGGGAGCAAAAGTGTTTGCTTGCAACCTCCCATTCAATCCTGGCCCGGCCTGCTCTTTTATCCTGTCTCTCTCTCCCTCTCTCCTTCACTCTCTTTCTCCCTCTTCCTCTCTCTCTCTCTCTCTCTCTCTCTCTCTCTCTCACACCCACTCTTCCCTCACTCCCCCATACCTCCGTCCTTCCTTCCCATCTAACCCATACTCTGAATCCCTCCATCTCTTCAGTCCTTCACTAACTGGATCCTTTGAGAGACCTTCAGAGTGAGCCTTATCCTGTGCATCATAAAACGCTAAGACATAAAGATGGCTTGTACAGAGTGTAGGAAGGCCTGGTTGACATTTAGTGCCTCTGGTGCTTTCCGCCGGGGCAAAAGTCGAATGTGCTCTGGGGAACCTTTGATATATGATATATGATATATGCCTTTTATGCTCGCTTTGAGGCAAGCAACACTGAAGTCCCTGTGCCCAAGAAAGCGAACGTAACCTGACTAAATGATTACCGCCCCGTAGCACTCACGTTGGTAGCCATGAAGTGCTTTGAAAGGCTGGTCATGGCTCACATCAACACCATCACGCCGGGAAACCCTAGACCCCTCCAATTCACATACAGCCCCAACAGATCCACAGATGACCCAATCTCAATCGCAATCCACACTGCCCTTTCCCACCTGGACAAAAGGAAAACCTATGTGATAATTCTGTTCGTTGACTACAGCTCAGCATTCAACTCCACAAAGCTCATCACTAAGCTAAGGACCCTGGGACTAAACACCTCCCTCTGCAACTGAATCCTGGACTTCCTGAAGGTTCGCTCCCCAGGTGGTAAGGGTAGGCAACAACACATCTGTCACGCTGATCCTCAAGACTGGGGCCCCTCAGGGGTGTGTGCTTAGTCCCCTCCTGTACTCCCTGTTCACCCATGACTGAGTGGCCAAGCACGACTCCAACACCATCATTACATTTGCTGACAACACACCAGTGATAGCCCTGATCACAGACAACGATGAGACAGCCTATAGGGAGGAGGTTAGAGACCTGGCAGTGTGGTGCCAAGACAACAACCTCTCCCTCATTGTGAGAAAGACAAAGGAGCTGGTCGTGGACTATAGGAAAAGGAGGGCCGAACAGGCCCTCATTAACATAGATGGGGCAGAAGTGGAGAAGGTTGAGAGTTTCAAGTTCCTTGGTGTCCACATCACTAACAAGCTACCATGGTCCAAACACACCAAGACAGTTGTGAAGAGGGCACAACAACACCTTTTCCCCCTCAGGAGACAGAAAAGATTTGACATGGGTCCCCAGATCCTCAAAAAGTTATACAGCTGTACCATCCTGACCAGTTGCATTACCACTTGTAATGGCAACTGCTTGGCATCTGAATGTAAGGTGCTACAGAGGGTAGCACCAGTACATCACTGGGGCCAAGTTATATACTAAGCGGTGTCAGAGGAAGTCCCAAAACATTGTCAAAGACTCCAGTCACCCAAGTCATAGACTGTTCTCTCTGCTACCACATGGCAAGCGGTACCGGAGCGCCAAGTCTAGGACCAAAAGGCTCCTTAACAGCTTCTACTAACCTGTACCCCCGCACATTGACTCGGTGCCGGTACCCCTTGTATATAGCCTCGTTATTGTTATGTAGTTTTCTTGTGTTATTTTTTTATTTGATTTTATATTTTTTTACTTTAGTTTATTTAGTGGATATTTTCTTAACTCTATTTCTTGAACTGCATTGTTGGTTAAGGGCTTGTAAGTAAGCATTTCACGATAAGGTCTACTACACCTGTTGTATTCGGCGCAGATGACAAATAAAATTTGATTTGCTATGACACTATAGCACATGTATGGCATGTCAGTGTGAGATGATGAACGGTTGAAGTAATCGACTGGCAGGCCTATGTACTGTGCCTCTCTCTCTGACAATTCCGGTTCGGTTCTACACGCCCATCATTGAGTCCATCCTCACCTCGTCTATCACTGTCTGGTTTGGGTCTGCGTCTGCCCGCTGCAAGGTCAAACTGCAGCGAATCATCCGGTCTGCGGAGAAGGTCATCAGATGTCACCTGCACTCCATCAAGGACCTGCACGCCTCCAGGACAAGGGAGCGTGCAGGTCAGATCATCACCAGCCCTGCCCACCCCGGACACCCCATATTTCAAAGACTCCGCTCTGGCAGGTGATTTAGATCATGACCAAAACCTCCCGCCACCAGAACAGTTTCTTCCTCCGTGCACATCAACCGGCCAATCGGGCTCATGGGGATTAAGTGAATTTGCATTGGGACGATTACTGCACCTTGTCATCAATGACGTCAAATACTAATCTGCACTATACCGCATTTTCACTATTTACACCTCAGGTCCTCCGCACAACCCTCGGTAAATGGTATATTCCCAATGTAATTAGCCTATACTCCAGAATTTTTTGTTTTATGTTTACTGTTCCGATATTGTACATTCTGTATGATGTCTCTGTGGACTAGTATTTTATATTTATGTATACTTGTATATGGACTGTATTCTTCTTGTATATTGTCTATTGCTGGCAGTACCTTCTCACTAAGGCGAATTCTGGGTATGTGTAAATGTACTTGGCAATTCTGATTCAGATTCTGATGTGTCTTACAGTCGGACTCAATCAAAGAATGCACACTTTCTTCTGTGTGCAAAATGTAAACTCAGCAAAAAAGAAACGTCCTCTCACTGTCAACTGCGTTTATTTTCAGCAAACTTAACGTGTAAATATTTGTATGAACATAAGATTCAACAACTGAGACATAAACTGAACAAGTTTCACAGACATGTGACTAACAGAAATGGAATAATGTGTCCCTGAACAAAAAGGGGGTCAAAATCAAAAGTAACAGTCAGTATCTGGTGTGGCCACCAGCTGCATTAAGTACTGCAGTGCATCTCCTCCTCATGGACTGCACCAGATTTACCAGTTCTTGCTGTGAGATGTTACCCCACTCTTCCACCAAGGCACCTGCAAGTTCCCAGACATTTCTGGGGGAAATGGCCCTAGCCCTCACCCTCCGATCCAACAGGTCCCAGACGTGCTCAATGGGATTGAGATCCGGGCTCTTCGCTGGCCATGGCAGAACACTGACATTCCTGTCTTGCAGGAAATCACACACAGAACGAGCAGTATGGCTGGTGGCATTGTCATGCTGGAGGGTCATGTCAGGAGGAGCCTGCAGGAAGGGTACCACATGAGGGAGGAGGATGTCTTCCCTGTAACGAACAGCGTTGAGATTGCCTTGACAACAAGCTTAGTCCGACGATGCTGTGACACACCGCCCTAGACCATGACAGACCAATCGATCCCGGTCCAGAGTACAGGCCTCGGTGTAACGCTCATTCCTTCGTCGATAAACGCGAATCCAACCATCACCCCTGGTGAGACAAAACCGTGACTCATCAGTGAAGAGCACTTTTTGCTAGTCCTGTCTGGTCCAGCGACGGTGGGATTGTGCCCAGAGGCGACGTTGTTGCCGGTAATGTCTGCTGAGGACCTGCCTTACAACAGGCCTACAAGCCCTCAGTCCAGCCTCTCTCAGCCTATTGCGGACAGTTTGAGCACTGATGGAGGGATTGTGCATTCCTGATGTAACTCGGGCAGTTGTTGTTGCCATCCTGTACCTGCCCCACAGGTGTGATGTTCAGATGTACCGATCCTGTGCAGGTGTTGTTACATGTGGTCTGCCACTGCGAGGATGATCAGCTGTCCGTCCTGTCTTCCTGTAGCACTGTCTTAGGCGTCTCACAGTACGGACATTGCAATTTATTGCCCTGGCCACATCTGCAGTCCTCATGCCTCCTTGCAGCATGCCTAAGGCACGTTCACGCAGATGAGCAGGGACCCTGGGCAGCTTTCTTTTGGTGTTTTTCAGAGTCAGTAGAAAGGCCTCTTTAGTGTCCTACGTTTTCATAACTGTGACCTTAATTGCCTACTGTCTGTAAGCTGTTAGTGTCTTAACGACCGTTCCACAGGTGCATGTTCATTAATTGTTCATGGTTCATTGAACAAGCATGGGAAACAGTGTTTAAACCCTTTACAATGTAGATCTGTGAAGTTATTTGGATTTTTACAAATTATCTTTGAAAGACAGGGTCTTGAAAAAGGGCAGTTTCTTTTTTTGCTGAGTTTACATGCATCCTCTCACTGTGTTGTAATGGACTTGCTACAATGTTTAGTGTCAAAATATAAGGAGGTTTGTTTGGATATTTGTTTTTTTATGCTTCAAGCCATATGTTTGCCATGTCTCTCTGGAATACCAGTGTTGGTATGCTGTAGCAGGTAACCAGGCAAACAGACACATTCTCAGAATGACCTACCTCCATTTCATCTATACCCATTGTTCCCAGGATTGAAGTGGGCCAGAGGAGAGAATGTGATGTTGTTCTAGTCAATATATCCCAAGAATTGGCTGTGGAGGGAGGTGAGGTCAATGATTTATTAGCCTATAGCAACCCTGGGTGTCCTCAGCCTCACACAGGTGCCGTAGATATAGAAACACATAGGCTTGTTGACCTTCTCAGACATTTTAGCCTCACAATTCACTGGTCAAAAGGGGTTTGTTTGTTATAAACCGCTCCTTTGTAAAATATCTATCATTTACACTTCAAGCAGATCTCTAGATTAGTGCCTCACCTTCAATTTTTTATACTGGTCTTCCTAACACGTTCATAAGACAATATTTTGATAAAGATGTATTGCCTTAAATAATTCTAACTTAATAATAAGGCCAAGATAACACTTAATTTTTATCTCACCATGGATAAGAGCTGATCCAATGTGTTGCGAAGAATATGTCATGATCCTAACTATTATCCAACTTGTTATGGACAGTGTAAGTCACACGATGATGTCACAGAGTAGCGTTCAAGATAAATGCTGTCATTTTCCTCCTATGCCAATCGGTTCCCATCATTATCAGTGCTTGGTATTCTAGTTCCACGCTGGGTTGTTGAAGGCTAGTACACACACATGCGCGCGCGCACCAACACACACACTCATCGTCCCCAGCGCCTAGAGCATCTTGATGCTCTTTGTGAGTCTGAGCTCTGTGTTCTCTCTTGTTCTGTAAACACTGATCTGAGTGGAGCCAACACCTCTAGGCTACGGACCATGTTCTATCAAAACAAATCACACACAATGCCCAATGTTTTTGTAAAGTGGGGAGGGATAGGGGGGGAGGGGGGAGGTAGGAGGGGAGAGGAGGGGAGGGGGTGTCAAACAAGAGTCCTGGGTAGTGGATCAGTGTACGAAAGAATATGAATTTAAGTACTCAAAAATAGATTGTTTTAGGGAAATGTCAATTCAGTTGTTATTGTGTTCAATCCAGGAAATATATTTAAATGTATCGCATGTCGTCTATGAGGATTTTTTTTAAATTATACTTTACACATAAAATGTTTTCCTGACACATTTGCAGTTACATGTAATACAGTGCTTCAAGTCTACTTTTTTCTAAGTGCTTAGTTTGCTTGGTATTTCTGTTATGGCTACAGTATTTACAATAAGACATACAAAGACCCCAATCCAAATCTTGTGAAATCAACAGAGAACAGCGTTGTCCTTCTGAAGGGACAACATGCTATATAGACACTACGTGGAAGTGAGACCGGTAATGGCCTCATCCAGTAGCTACTCCCATCTCCCATGTCTTTCTTGTCCCCTTTTGTTGAGGTAGAGTGGTACAGGCACCAAGTCACAATGTTACAGTAAATGATACGTGCTGGAGATCATCCTGATATGACCTCATTTTGTAGAATCATACAGGTTTTTTTAGGTCATGGGAATGCCCCCCTCAAAGACAAACTCACCATGGAAACGAAGGGCCGGACCCACTACTACGCAGATGTCATTTTGACATGGAATTAAGAGAGAAAGAGTATTGGGAAGGACGGTGAATTTATAAACAAATCAGTTACGGTGAAGTAGAAGGGAGGTGACACATTGCTTTTCAGTCAGACCTGGAGTCATTTCATGTCTTTTCTTGCTGTAGTATAGTTAGGTGTAATATTCCCACCATGAGCAAACATTTCCGGACAAACAGAGGGAGCTGTGAGCAATATGGCTCTGCCTGGTACAGCACACTGAGGACGGAGACACAGGCACAAAGGAAAGCGCATGATTGGTCTGTTTGATGGAGATCTGATAAAAATATATATATAATTGGAGCATGTAGAATTCACATGTTGACTGTTTTCAGTCAAACAAAGACTCTGTCACGCCATAAACTGTACTGACCCAGCACCTCGATATTTTCATTGTCTGGGCAACTGGAGTAAAGTGAAGTGGTAATGTGACAGGAAATCTGCAGGCAAGTGCACAGTTGGAATGAGTGTGTTTTATTTTAATGTGTGTGGAAGAGCAGTGTGCATGCACGTGTCTGTGTCTGTGTGTCTGCATGTACACATGTGCAAGTATAGCTGTTTGAGGTGCCTGAGACAAGGTCATACGGTCATGGATGGACAAGGGAAACCGTTGCCACATGATGGTGGCCATGTTTGGTTGGTTGAGCTCTGCAGCCTTTTAAGTAACAAGATGTTATCAGGTCTGCCGAGCCCCTTGTTTGTTCTACACACTCAAACAGCCTCACACACATTTGAATACATTTTCCAGTGGAAAGAAAGAAACTGTCTATGGAGAAGGATCTAGGCCCTAGCTTAGCGATGTGCATTTCAACAGAATAGTGAAAGAGAACAAGACCTTTTTGAGTTATGTAATTTGTTACAATCGGATTGGTGTTTCTAAAATGTCACAAAAAAGTGTTGGATTGACTCAGCAACTCACAACTCCAAGGACCAATTTGGGGCTAGTGTTCAGTTCTGCACAGCCAAAATGAGCTATGGTACTACCAGGGTTGGGTAGGTTACTTTCTAAATGTAATCCGTTACAGTCACAGGTTACCTGTCCAAAATTGTAATCAGTAACGTAACTTTGGGATTACCCAAACTCAGTAATGTAATCTGATTACATTCGGTTACTTTTAGATTACTTTCCCCTTAAGAGGCATTAGAAGAAGAGAAAAATGTATGTTACCAATTGAACAACATCTATTGCAGGATAAATCAATGTTAAGGTTTACATAGCTGGCCATATGGACGTTAAATTGAACGACTCAATGCCATATGCTGCATTTGCTATAGACATATTGTTTACCTTTTTGTTGGCGACATTATCTTAATAATATGCAGCCATTTAAAGGGCAAATCCACAGATGAAACAATAACAAAACAGTTGCCACGCCTCTGTTTTGGTAAAAAGCTGAGGGATGGGCATGGAGAAATGTAACCACTCTCAGATTAATAGACAGAGCTATGGATGCAAGGACTGACCCTCCATGATATCAAAATAATTGTTTTAACCAGGTTATGAGGCTATACAGTGTTTGTTTACATTTACAAGCTTATATTTTGGGTTCTCATGGATGTATGACAGTTGAACTAAGCTCATGAGGCATTTGTAAGTTAAATTCTTCAGGAATCATACACACATATACATATAAATATATATAATTTACAAGTCCATTTGAGTCTATCAAAAGTGTGTGAGTTTGACCATGTGTCCATTAGGCCTATGCATTATTTCTTTTTTATCACCATGAATTATATTGAGCAATAAAAAACCCACTTTTATTCCGTAGGCTTGGATCCGCACTATGCAGCTGTTGCAAGAGAGCATTTTTCACTGGCTGTCCACTGGTTTCAAAAACAATGACTGATAGGCTGCTTCAACTTCTTGAATTCAACCATTATTGCGTTCAAATACACATTTAGATTTGTGAACAGCCATCCACAACAACCACAATCCGTAAGGCGCAAATGGCTAAATGAGAGAGCAGCAGTGTGATTCACATCAATGCCCTATGTAGATATAAATTATAGGTGATGTCCGTACTACACCACTGCTGTCATCCTTACCTCCAAGCGTTTATTCAAGTTGGATTATCTTTGGATGCCGACAGCAGCCGGACCATTGGAAGAAATAGTTTGAACTGTAGCCTACAAAAACCTATTCCTGCTCTTTTCCCACGATCCATCAAACATATTTGGTGTGTCATCATAATGGTCTCTCTTGTGGTCAGATATGCTCAGGTTGAACAAACTTAAACTTACGCCTTTTTTCAATGCTGATTTGAATGTCATTGAAAAACAGAGAAGTGTCAAAGACTTTTTCCGCAAACATCCTTTCTGAATTTAAAAGTAATCCTCAAAGTAATCATCTAGTTTTTCAAAAGTATCTATAATCTGATTACAGTATTTTTGCTGGTAATGTAATGGATTACAGTTACCAGTTTTTGTAATCCCTTACATGTAACAGATTCCCCAACACTGGGTACTAAAGACTTTTACTCTTTTAGGCTTTGAGATTCTAAGATTTTTACCTAGCTATTTCAATTGCAAAAACAAGTCTCCAAGGTCCACCTAATCTCCCGTGAACAGACGTAAACATAAACGGAACCGTAGATCTGTCGTGTACAACGGAGCGTGATATAATGAGCGGCATTAGTTTCGTGCTTTGGACAATTCACAATTTTGCATCTTTAGAATTCCAGAAGGGGAGGGGACATTTAACCCATAGACTTGCCCATAACTTGGAAAGAGAGAGGTTGGAGCTCTTCGTTCCGCTTCCGCTTCTGATCCTCGTTCTATCTCTTCTCTTAACACATATGGACCCAGAACTTAATAGAGCATCTGATCAATTACGCAAGACTTTAGTTCTGAGTTAACCTAGATGAATATCCACCTAACTTAGGTACAGTACAGGTATGTACACTTTCTGCCCTACAAAAATGAACAAAAGACAAGAGGGTAGTTCATTAATCTACCAAGACTGAGGTTTTACGCCCCTCTCATACAGTATCTCCCTAATAAGCAGTAGAGCCACTAAGTACAATACAATGCCCAGGCCTTGAGACCAGCTGAGAGACCTGTGTATGCTAAGGTCTGGACCTTCAGCTGCTCCTCTCCTCTTTCCCTATGTCTGTCTGCCTCTGTATGTTGCCCTATCCTCTCTCTACCCCCCCTCCCCAATACAGGCCAGAATCCCCCCAACTACTACCCCCACCCCTACACCTCTGCTTTTTACTATTTAATGACGTCACCTCTGCCAAGGCTGCTCTTTTTCTCTGGTGCGCCGAACATCTAAACAGCTGATTCAGGGAAAGTCACAGGGTGTTCTGGAAACCTGACCTTCTGCTAAGACAAAACACAGAGAGGAGCTGGCTCTAGCTGGCGAGCTAACAGGATGGAGGTGACGGGGATGTTAACGTGGAAACAATAACATGGCCTTGCTCGGGTTTGGAAAACCAAACCTCATCTATTAGCTGTACTTTCAGAGACCCAATACAGAGGTGTTCATTTAAAGGCCATGTCTAGTCTAAACAATTAGTAATTTTTAGGTAATTAGTGAAAATTACAATTTTGTGGTAATTTATGTATTCTAAAATGAAGTGCTACCATATCATCTTTGTACAAGATAGCAACATAACAGAGTTGTGGGCTAGAGCAGTGCACTCCGCCATTGTAATCTTTCCTCACAATTACAGTGCTTAAGTTCTTATTACCCTCAATCGGTGCGAGTGTTGAATTATACACCTCGGGCTTATCTGGTTAGGTTGTCTAATGGCTTTTTAAACACTTGAGTCAGATGTGTGATGGATGGATGGAGGGCTTATCTGGGGCCCGTCCCTGGAGGAGCATCCCAGGAGAAGTTCTCTGACATGAGGTTGTGAGGGGCTGGATGACCATGCACCCCCACAGACCCCCACCACTGGAGCAAGCCCTTCCACACTGACTGGGCTAAGGTAGAGAGGGGTACCAAGAGAAAGGGAGAAAGGTAGAGCTAGAGGAACCCCAACTATATCAGGGGCCGGGATGCAGTGGCGGATTTAGGTATAGGCGACATGGGCAGACGCCAGGGGCGGGGGGCTGAAGGGAGGGGGGCACCCAGGGAGCCATACAAGCTAGAACCGCCATGCCACCATTTCAGACCGCGCTCCCGGGAAAAATTCCCAATGCAACAAATCTGTGCATGCAACTTGAAATTACTATCTATCATTGTAAATCTCCCATCTAGACAAATGCATGATTGATGTGAGCGTTATGTGCATGTTGTATGACAAGGCCTACTCCGTCTTATTGTCAGTCAGACTAGATTTACTTATGTGTGTCATGCCATGTCCCTCCACCAGCTACACGGGGAAATTAACCCCTTATTTGTTCATGAGATAGGTAAGAAAGCAGTACACTGTCAGAATGAGAGGAGATGCAAATGTATTGAGTTAGGCTCTAGACTGGGGTGACCCAAGAAACGCTGGTTTAGAAAGAAGTCATGGACAACGGTTTGGCCTTCAAATCAAATTGTATCAAATCAAATTTGATTTGTCACATGCACGTGTTTAGCAGATGTTATTGCGGGTGTAACGAAATGCTTGTAAAGAGACATTAGACAACGAGACATAGAGAATGGTTTGGCCTGGGTTCATTCCAATTTGGTGACCTCTTTCCTGCTGGTATAAACTGGACACAATCATAGTTAAGACGTAAACTAAAATGCAACATCAGTGTGTTTCTCCTTTTGAGTTATCATGCATTACATCATCGGGTATACATTTGGAAGTTACTAATACTAATATGGGCATTAGAGGTCCTGATATGGTTGCATAAACAGATACTGAGCCTCATAATCTTGTCTACATTGTATCACATAGAGTAGTTGGTTCCATTCTGTAACTCCTATCTACCGTGTATGTCATTATTATTACACTACAATTAGAAAACAGAGCCAAGGTCAAGACATGAGAGGCAACTGAGTCAAAGGCACCCCCTATCACCAACCTGCGACGACGTCACTATGATAGACTGATACGTACGGAGACAATACTAAAGATTGGGTGTCTCCCTCATTGTCGGATGCAAGGCTTTTACGAGTATGAATTGGAATAGTTATCCATTTTCCAGAACTGAGCCACACTATTCAACTTGCTACTTTTATGTTCGTGTTTTTTTATGAGTTTGCTAAGTGACACCAATCCCCTAGAATCATAAACGCAGCGCTAAGCTAGTCTAAAACTCTCTTCTATTTCAGTGTCATTAGATGGAGAGGAATGTAGTTGGTCATAGACAGTGGTTCATCACTTGACCCAGCTAGGGTGTAGCTGACTGGCTGTGGCTCTACAATACTTCCGGGGAAGTATTGTATATCCCCTAGCCTCTCCCCAACACACACACACACACACACACACACACACACACACACACACACACACACACACACACACACACACACACACACACACACACACACACACACACACACACACACACACACACACACACACACACACACACACACACACAGGCACAAACACACTTGTAATCGGGCAGGTGAGGGCGTTCCCTTTTGTGGGCGAGCCTTGGAAAGCAGCAAGGATGGTTCACACTGTCCAAACGACAAAGGTTGCTTTTACACACCTGCCCTGCCTCGCTTAATCATCTACCACTCCAAACAGCAGACTGACGCTCACCCACCACATCCCATCAGCCACTGGGGCAGCCCCCGTGGCAGTTGTCGCCAACAGTTTCTCTCTTAAAAATATTATCATACAACTAACCCTAACCACACTGCTAAAGATAAACCTAATTCTTACTTTAAATTAACCTTCTACTGCAATGGGCTATGTCAGGGTCACACAGAGTGTTTCTTGATAGTCTTAAACAAATCTACTTTGAAACAAAAGTATACACCTCACACACATGGTTATAGGCTTAAAATAATAAGTAACAGAGTTTGAATGTATTCAATCGTAAGTTTGCATCCCAATATTACATTTTATATACATTAAAGAAGAATGAAATACACTGTATATACAAAAGTATGTGGACACCCCGTCAAATGAGTGGATTTGGCTATTTCATCCACCCCCGTTGCTGACAGGTGTATAAAATCAAGCACACAGCCATGCAATCTCCATAGACTAGCATTGGCAGTAGAATGGCCTTACTGAAGAGCTCAGTGCCAGCTTTCCAACAAGTCAGTTCGTAAAATTGTGGCCCTGCTAGAGCTGCCCCGGTCAACTGTAAGTGCTGTTATTGTGAAGTGGAAACGTCTAAGAGCAACAACGGCTCAGCCGCGAAGTGGTAGGACACACAAGCTCACAGAACGGGACCAGTGAGTGCTGAAGGGCATAATGCGTAAACATTGTCTGTCCCCGGTTGCAACACTCAATACTGAGTTCCAAACTGCCTCTGGAAGCAATGTCAGCACAATAACTATTTATTGGGAGATTCATGAAATGGGTTTTACAAGCCTAAAATCACCATGCCAAGCATCAGCGGAAGTGGTGTAAAGCTCGCCGCCATTGGACTCTGGAGCAGTGGAAACGCGTTTTCTGGAGTGATGAATCACGCTTCACCATCTGGCAGTCTGACGGACAAATCTTGCTTTGGCGGATGCCAGTAGAACGCTACCTGGCCCAATGCACAGTGCCAACTGTAAAAAAAAACAATGGTCTGGGGCTGTATTTCATGGTTTGGGCTAGACCCCTTTGTTCCAGTGAAGGGAAATCTTAACTCTACAGCATACAATGACATTCTAGATGATTCTGTGCTTCCAACTTTGTGGCAATAGTTTGGGGAAGACCCTTTCCTGTTTCAGCATGACAATACCCCTGAGCACAAAGTGAGGTTCATACAGAAATGGTTTGTTGAGATCTGTGTGAAAGAACTTGACTGGCCTGCACAGAGCCCTGCCCTCAACCCCATCAAACACATTTGGGATGAATTGGAACGCTGACTGTGAGCCAGGCCTAATCCCCCAACATCAGTGCCCGACCTCACTAATGCTCTTGTGGCTGAATGGAAGCAAGTGGAGGCTGTTATAGCAGCTAAGGGGGGACCAACTCCGTATTAACGAGATGTTCCACGAGCAGGTCTTCACCTACTTTTGGTCATGAAGTGTATAACAAACTGTTTGACATGGACATTTTTATCATGTTTATTTAATGATATTATTGAAAATGTTATAATCATTCCACCCATGAGGTCACTGTGTCATTTGACTGCAGGAAATGGCTATGACCTAAGAGCTACCTGTTATTTTAATGCAGTTTCATTTTGACTTAACCCTCTATGGGAGCCACTGGCCATGCAGCCATGGGAAGGTAGAGACAGCCAGACAGACAGACAGAGCGACAGACAGAGACAGAGTCTCAGGCATAAAACTTAACTGCTCTGTGCCTGCCTCCCATGAAGAAAAAAAAAACGTGTAAATAGGGCATTTCATTTGTTTTAAGCCCCAAACGCTTCAGACACAGTGAAGAGATCAATCACATACAGGAAATTACTTTCACAGCCTCCATAATGGGACACCGAGTTTTATTTGACTTCCAGAACAAATCACAACTCTTCCTCCCAAAGTCCAAGCTATGTACAAAGAGCCAGACGACCTATAAACAAACTGTAATAACTGAATCTGAATAAGGAAGTGGAATACTATGTTCTCTGTATATGTGTGACATGGAAGGTTAGATATATCAATTTTAGTCAATTCACTCTAAATGTTATCACAATACATTAGATGTCTTTAGGGGTCAATTAAATAACAACCAATTATCAGCCATATTCAATATGGCAATTTAAATTAGATTGTATGTATCGCTAAAGCATAACGTGAAAATATGTCGAGAACAATTATTTATCTGTATTGAGTCACGACCTTACAATATTTGTACATTTCCAAGACTCTCTTCCACAAAGTGACTTACAGGAGCAATTAGGGTTAAGTGCATTGCAAGTCGACAGATTGTTCACCTAGTCGACTCGGGGATTCGACTCAGCGACCTTTCGAGTTAACCATAATTAGCGGACATTAGTGGCGTCGTTTGGATTTAATCAAACCATGAGGTTTTCGCCTTTTAATAACAATGAAATGGCATTCTGCTCTGAAATGATCTTCTACCCATAAATGACCTCGAAATATATCCTACTGTATGTGGATCCTCTTGATGGATGCCATGTGCTATGTTCTATACATAGCTGTCATTTCTTTGACTGAACTATCTCACTACCAGCTGAATCTAAACTCCAAAACTGCTCGAGAAATTGTCCAGTAATTTCGAGAGAGAGTACCTACAACGATAAATCCCATTCCTTCGCTTATCTTTATCTTGTTTTTATCACCCGTTTGTGAGATTAAATGGACACTCAAAATGTAATGATAAAATGCTGTATTACATTTATCTAGTGGGTAAAACAAAAGTGTATCTTATTGTTGTTATTATAATTGTTGTAATAGCGCGGTAATAATAATCATAATTTCAAGGTCTGTATTGTCAAATGTAATATTAACAGGATATCTCAAATGTGATCGCATAGCGGTCTTGGCAACGATACTGGATTGAATAAGATGTGCAATAAAACATTAAATCAAATAAAAACATGAACTGCAACATTTTCGTTTAATTTCCGAGCACATAAAAACATCTCCACTTAATCTAATCAATCTACTGAGACGCAATCGAAACTGAGGTGAATAATTAAGTAAATGTCTGAATGCTACAAGGTAGACATTCATTTACAAATCGCTGATTGTTCCCAATTCATCATAAACTCTCACCTTTGATGACACTATTCTATTACACTACTGACAAAGCAGACTTCCTTTTTTGCCTTCAACGCCATTCATGAATAGCATAAATTATTAGGTGTCGTGTCTGTATTAAACCAATCAAATCTGATGTTACGATTTTAGCTGATATTTTTATTACGCCAAATCAATGATAATATAACTTTTATCATCACATGAATAGGCCTATCGAGTATACAAAACATTAGGAACACCTTGTTAGTATTGCGTTGCACCCCCGTTTTTCCCCTCAGAACAGCCTCAATTCGTCTGGGTATGGACTCTACAAGGTGTCGAAAACATTCCACAGGGATACTGGCCCATTTTGACTCCAATGCTTCCCCCACCTACTACCATACCCCGTTCAAAGAAACGTAAATATCTTAACCCTCTGAATGGCACACATACAACATCCATGTCTCAAAATAGGAAACCAAGGATACTCTGTCTTTCAATATAACAGAGAACGAGTAGTAGGAGATAATCATGATGAAGTCAGTACATACAGTATAAGGCAATGACACCTCAGGGCGATTACGTAATGAAACAGACACACATTATTGAGATACGACTGAAGATACCGCCATCTTGAAAATCAATAAAGAAATAAATCACAAAATAATAGAATTGTATTATCATTACTTGTACTAGCGCTACTATTATTTTCAAAATATATTATTGTATTGTTATTATTATGAATAATTATAACATTAATATTATAAGCTAGTCGAGGTAATTCGAATGAAGGCCCATCTAGGCCTAATAATGCCATTACATTATAATAAACCTTAAATTATTCCACAGTGACAGTAAATTATTCGCTTTCAATTTCCAAATGATGTAGACTATTTATTGTTGATTGCAAACAGTCTTCTCCCGGTCTGCCCCTGCCCGAGCCTGTCCGTCCCTGGATAGTGTGAAGATAGAGGCTGAGACTGACTGGCGTCCTGACACTTTACGGGTGGGGATTCGTCACAGGTAGGCTAACTATCTGAGAGACACACTTCATGGCATCACGGCGAAAACACCTCATTCGTTAAGTCGCATTGGAACAGACAGTAAAATGATGTATGATGTATTCTCGCACCTCCCTGACAACTGCCTGCCTCGCCCCCCCCCCCCCCCCCCCCCAATGTCCAGCCGAGACAGTAGCGCCTGTTTACTCCATGTTCCACCGTGCATTTGATAGGCTATGTTCTGTCTTTTTCGCTTTGCTCTCAACGATTTATCAAAATAGCCTAGGTGATAGCTGTTAGTGCTATCCCTTTTACGCACGAGGACACGTCCAATCCATGGCGCGTTAAACCAATAGTCATAGTTCGGATATCTATTTTAGAAGTATGCCGTTGCTTACACCTCTCAGAGGACGTTTATAAAATGCTACCTAGGTTTACCCTTTGCAAAGCAACGAAAAGTGAAAGGAATGCAAAGACCAAGTTAAAAGAAGAATGGCCATTGTTTGAGCCCATTTTACAAGAGGAGTCAAACAGAGGATAGATCGTGTTGCAATGGCTCGTGTCTCTCCTCTATCTTTCAGTGCAACGAAATGGTGACCTATAATTTACCCTGAAACGCGTATCGCCTAACAGTGTTATCCAGACAAATGTAAACAGAAAGAAATACCATTTGAGTTCTTCCCAGGTTGACAAACGACGGACCGATTTGTTAACGTCTGGAAGGAGTGCAGAAGACTAGTAAATGAATGGTTTAATTGACATCTCGTCACTTTTGATAATTTCACTGAGCCAATGTATATTCCAACTGAAGTAATCATCGCCAGTTCAATGTAAATCATCTCTGCAACAACAGATACGTGCTGAGAGTTTGTGCTTCCGAGGCTGACCCCATTTAATCACAATTTAAGGGCTCACTTAAATAAACTAACTGTGAATGGTCTGCCCTAACACAACGCCGAAATTGAGAATAAACAAACAAATAAACCAAAAAAAAGGCGATTTTAAAATAGCTGTTCTCAGCGAGGTTTGTATTTTACGGCGTTTTACTTTCTAATTATAATTATTGTATCATTCATTGTTAGTTATTTTAAGTATGGTGCAATTGATAGGCTATTAAATATTTCACTTTGTAAATTGAAAAGTTTTTCAATTGAATATTATTTTTTGAACTCTGTATTCGATGCCATCAGTTTTGTCGATAGTTCTGTAACATCTTACATTATTTCAATGTATTGCTTGCTAGAACTTGTAAACACATTCTGAAGAATGTTAGCCTAGGGATTACTTAACTTGTTTGTCTATAATGACTGGCCTACTATAATTTGTGAGCCTCTGGTTTGTGGTTTGTACATCTAACTAATTTGTACGCAATATCCTTTTAAACCAGGCTTGGTGTCAAATATGAAACATCCCCATTTTTGCTCTAAAATAAAACGCAGTTATTATCATATTGCTTTAAATATCTTAACTACTTTGTGAGTAAACCAATGTGCACTGCCAAAACAAGCTTTTCTCTGTATATTTATCTGATATATGAATTTCGATTTTATTTCAACAACAAAAAGTCAATAGCCTACTGTGAAACGTCAAATTGATTGCATGTCATTTTAGACAGGATCAAGTCTCTCTAAGGCTGGCACCCTCAACCAGTTGATGTTTGTTAAACTGAAATCCAATCAGAGAACGCCCTCAGATTCCAACTGCAGCCTCGAGAAGCGCCTCCTCTCTAAAAACCTCGTCACGCGCGCAGTAGGCTAACGCTTTCATTCCTATCTTCCCAGAGACCAGCTACGACCCGCACACTATAGGAAACTTCAACGAAGCGACCGATGGCACAGAACGAGTAGGTGTGTGGTGAATAATCCGTCCTCTCCTCTTTTGTCTTCTATGTTTCAGTCCAGTCTTGGTGAAACATCTGGTTTCAGTGATCGTGCTCCTGGGTGCCAGTTGCGCAGAACCTAAATCATTTGGGGTATTGGTTTGTCACCCTTACCCTGCCTCTTGGGTCTTATCTGTTACGCGTCTTATCAAGCGGTTATCGCTTTGCTCCAAAGATATATTGCATTTTGTTCCTATCTGTAACGGTGTGTGGTTTTTTTGTTATAATGAAGAGGCTATCTCGAGAGGGGAGGACAGGGTTTTGACACGGATGGATTCAACTCCTCCGGTCAGAGCGCGCGGTGTGCTTACATTTCTAATGGATTAATACCTTAGGCGGTATTGCCAAACATGTCTTAACTATTAGTCTATAACCATCATATAGTTTTAATAGTGAGGATCGAGTATTGTGTGCTAAGTAACCTAGCCTTTCGCCTATCATTTTATGTCATGTACTCAAAATTACGCGAATACGTTTCAAAATGAAACCAAGCCCCACGTCAAGGGCTATGTTGGGTTTGTATTACGCAGTTTCCCAGAGGGTAAGCTATGGAATTGATATGATATTGTTATCATGGGGGATTACATGTTTCTTGCAAATTAATAGTATCGCTTGAAAGGTCATTCAAATGTAACTCTTTGGACCAAATCTTTGGGAAGAATATTTGAGATTGTAATAAGATTTGATTACCTCATCTCATAGATCCTTTATGATACCAGAAATAGTTACATGACGCCCAAGGACCTGTTTTAAGTTAACAATTTACAATATGATAGACCCTTTTAGCCTACTTGATCTTGATAATAACATATTCTCTCTCATTCCCAGGGCAGACAACACCCTCACGATTTTCTAGCCCTACGGTGTATGGAAAGTGATCCTGGATGGACCTGGGCGAAAACAGCTGGTCCATGGTCAAGCAAGAAGTGTCCAGCAGCCCAGGGTCACCGGCTGAACAGAGCTACTTACACGGCGGTCAGGACAGGAGGGAGAGTCACGGCCAGGCGCACGACTCGGAGGGACTCAGGTCACCGCCGACAACGGATCAACTTGACTTAGTGGGACACCGGCGCGACGAGGGGCCAGGTAGACCATCTCTACACTCCTACGTTCACTTCGGACACGGACACCATAACAACAACACTGCCCTGCCCATCACAGAGGACATCACGCTGTTCACGGATTTAGACCAGGGCAACAAACTAATCATCTCTAGCGGAGCGCACCCGCACCACAAGGGGGGCCTTATCGTCGACCCCAGCGACATGTATCAAACACTAGCCATCGCGGCGGCCCACCAGAGCCAGGCGGGGTACGACTCGCCCTCTGGGGGCTATATGCACTCCAACCCCAACTCTCCAGTGTATGTACCGAGCTCCCGGGTGGGACCCATGATATCCAGCCTCCCTTATTTGCAAGCCAGCGGGTCGGCACAGCCCAGTCATGCGGTCACAAGCCATTCAGTCTGGTCGCAGTCTACTCCGGAGAGTCCCTCCTACAGCACCGGGAGTCCTCATACCTCCAACCGTTTCCATTACCCTCCAAGCCCGCCAATGAACAACGTAGCGTCCAGGGATAACGGCTACAGTAACCCGCTGAATGTGGGCAGTCGAGACCAGTACGGTCTCCCGCGGCCCCTCGGTGGATCCTACGCCAGTCCCTACTCCCCGTATGTTGGACCGCAGCTATCCCAGTTGTCCTCGCCTTGGCCGGGAGGACCGTTCGATAACACCATGTTGCACACTTTGCAAAGCAGAGGTGCGCCCTTGACGATTCGAGGACCCAATGGAGGTAGGCTTACTATTCCCAAAAGTATCGAAGAAAGCTGATTAATTGAGTGAGAACTTTAGTGCTGATATGACATCTATCGGATAGCTGTTTAACGCATGGTAATAATAATAAAAATAACCATTCAAAAAATGTATAAGCAACAAGGGCATGGGTGAAACAATGTGATGATAATTTACGATTACAAGTGTTTAGGTCTAATGGCCCCAATAAATTCTAATTCAATTTGGTTAAGGAAATTATCGGAGGTAAAATACATGTTTTATAGTAATGGTAAGACATGGTAAATAGGTTCCATTTTAGAATAGCAAGTTAATTAGGCTATATATTTTATTTATTTATCTGGCAAGTCAGTTAAGAACAAATTCGTATTTACAATGACGGCCTACCCCGGCCAAACCCGGATGACGCTGGGCCAATTGTGCGCCGCCCTATGGGACTCCCAATGAAGGCCGGTTGTGATACAGCCTGGATTCAAACCAGGGTGTTTGTAGTGTCGCCTCTTACACTGAAATGCAGTGCCTTAGACCGCTGCGCCACTCGGGAGCCCAACACTCTTAGAATAAAGGGATAGAATCAAAAAGGGTTCGATACTTGCTTCATATATGGCAACCCTAAAGGTTGGTGGAACCCCAATTGTGGTTCAATGAAGAACCCCTGGGGTTCTGATGGGGTTCTGATCAAAGAACCCTACAAAATGGTTCTATATAGAACCTTTAGGGGTGCCATAAATGAAGCAAACAATATAACCCTTTTTGGTTCTATCTGAAACCTTTTTTCTAAGAGTGTATGCTATATATTAGTTACATAGGCTATTATCAATGCATTTGTTGCATGAATTAAAGTTTAGGCCTATCCCTGATATCAAATGTTTTATAACGACTTCAAAGCCTATCATATTTTTATATTTTTATTGGTGTAACTAAAATAAATACATTGTTGATTACACCCTCCGACTGCACATATAAAACTAGTATGGAAACATGATGAGTTTCTTAAAGTAACTTAATGCATTAGACATAGATAAAATAGCTAAAGTACAGTCAAAAGTGCCGTCTCCTTGTGTATTGAATGTATAATCTTAATTTGCTATCACATATGCCTAGAATATACCTCATTTTGAAAATAATGGTGAATAATCATTAAAAAAAACATTAAAAAATGTACAATATACAATAACATATTTGAAGACAGGTGCTCAATTAAGCCTAAGAAAAATCATGGCTCTTTTAATGCGCAAGCACCTCTCTGAAGTGTCATGTAAGTGATTGGTGTATTGCCCTATCTGTTTCCCGCAGATATTCTCGACGACCTGGGAGAGAGCAGGGAATGCGTCAACTGCGGCTCCATCTCAACGCCGCTTTGGAGACGCGATGGCACGGGCCACTTTCTCTGCAACGCCTGCGGCCTGTACAGCAAAATGAATGGACTCAGCCGGCCATTAATTAAACCACAGAAGCGGATGGTAAGCAGAACACGCTCAGGGGACTAGTTAACCACTCAATTTCCTGTCCATTTATTTAAAGCAATGGCTTAAGGTTATCACCTCAGATCTCTATACTCCTTATGGTGATTTTTTTGGACAAAACAATTCGCTTAAACGGTAGACCATTTTATTGCACCCTCAGTTTAGCCAGCGTTCATATATTAACAAGGTCATTCTGGCTGTCATATAGGTAATTTAGTCAGGGTCAACAAGTGGACAGAGGCTACGTGAGGGAAAAAATACTTTTCAGACCCACATTCTCCTGGCGCCATTACGCAGTTATTACGCACACTGACAAAAGACTGATGCCTTTTTTCCACAAACTGCCTGACAATGAAATTCCTGGTAATAAGCTGAACGTAACTGCCAGTTAAATGGATGACATGAATTGGACCAATATTATTGTTCGGAAATTAGTGCAGATAACAGAAAGAGAGTCATAAGTCATAAGAGAGGAGAATCCATGCCCTTCATATCCAACGATGAATTAAAGTGCTTGGATCACAGCCAAAGATTCCATTAGTCAGGTAGCCTAACCGCGGGCTCAGACATCTCTCCATTTCACGTTTACAGCACGCGCTCACCTTTGCTTAATCGTAGCTTCATATCTTTATGTTCCAGTGTGTTTATCGTTGTTTACATATTGCCTTTTCCCAGTCATCATCCCGGCGAATTGGCCTCTCCTGCGCCAACTGTCAGACGAGCACAACCACCTTGTGGCGCAGAAACGCAGAAGGAGAACCGGTCTGCAACGCATGTGGGCTCTACACAAAATTACATGGAGTAAGACACAATCTTTTGTATTATGTCACAAGTTACCCCTTTTTTTATATAACTTTATGTTCGACAAATGCAGAGAATATTGTAACTGACACGTGCCTAATTACCGTGCGTAATTATTTCGATGACTATGGAGAACAATATTAAACGGGATCAGTGTATTCAGTGTGCCTAATAAATTATATTTATTATTAATAAAGGACAATTTACACGTTTTCCTACATTGACAAAACGTGTAGCCAAAAAAAACATGACAGACTAATGTAGTCGTTATTTTTGCAGGTACCTCGGCCGCTCGCCATGAAGAAAGAGGGAATTCAG
This sequence comes from Salmo trutta, assembly GCF_901001165.1. NCBI lineage: Eukaryota > Metazoa > Chordata > Actinopteri > Salmoniformes > Salmonidae > Salmo > Salmo trutta. The sequence goes on along the minus strand of NC_042987.1, from coordinate 12,271,524 downwards.
ACGAGGAAAAGAAAACCTAAAACTTTGAACAAAACCAAGGGATCCTCTGGTAAGCAGATCCCCCTCTCTCTCTCTCTTTCTCTCTCTCCGTTGTATAATGGAAATACTTCACTTTTATGGTTCTCTTTATATTTATATACTTTTTAAAAATCATTTTACCACAGGAAATAGTAATTCCGTCGCCATGACTCCGACGTCGACATCTTCTTCCAACTCTGAAGACTGCTCGAAGAACAGCTCTCCCAACACGCAGGTGCCAGGGTTAATATGAACGATCCATCTTTTCATATAGCGTATTCAAAAAGAAAACCAATATTCAGGTGTGGGATAGGCCGCGTATGTTATAAAAACGGACTCAAGGTCGTTTGCTATTGAAATTCTACTGTTGTTCCCTCCTCGGATATGTCTTGTGTAACAAATTATGCACGGCTGAATTCTTCCCACACATTTCAGTTAGCGGTTTTGGTAGGATAGACCCACTTTTACTTAAAAAAAAAATATATATATCTAAAATGTGATTCTATCGTTTTATTTATGCACTAATTGGTATTCTTTTGAATGAATACTGTTGACAAATGAAGGAGCAGGCAGGCTAATAATACACTTTCATCTTATATGTTCGTGATAGCAGTAATATTGGCCTGATAATACTGGATTCAAAAGTATTGAGTCACACGGTATGTGGGATGTAGCCTACTGTATCTGGTGTCTTCAGAGGTATTTAAAGGCTGTCTCCAATGGGTTCTGGGAAGTGGTCTGCATTTTTCAGAGATGATGCTCTTCGGGAATTGTGTCCTGAAACTTAGTCTCTGATTTGTTCCAAATGAAACAATATTATAGGGCTATTTAAAGTACATTTTATTAATGACATTTGTCTGTTCCTATCATTTGATAAATGGGCCGGTTTGCTATAATAACGTGGAGATTCACTGCATATAGGCCTATACACTGAATGTACAAAACAGTATGAACACCTGTTCTTTCCATGACAGACTGACCAGGTGAATCCAGGGGAAAGCTATGATCCCTTATTGATGTCACTTCAATCAGTGTAGATGAAGGGGAGGAGACAGTTTAAAGAATGATTTTTAAGCCTTGAGACAATTGAGACATGGATTGTGTATGTGTGCCATTCAGAGGGTAAATGGGCAGACAAAAGATTGAAGTGCCTTTGAACAGGGTATGGTAGTAGGTGCCGGGTGCACCGGTTTGTATCACGAACTGCAATTTTGCTTGGTTTTTCCACTCGCAACAGTTTCCCGTGTGTATCAAGAATGGTCCACCACCCATTGAGACTGTTCTGAGGGCAAAAGTCAAAATTAGGAAGGTGTCCTTAATGTTTTGTACACTCAGTGTATATCAATTTTAGCAGTTACAAATTAAGATTTATCATTGATCGGCTTCTGGAAGCCCTGGCTGTGACTATAGAAAACCCATGGATAATAGTAGGGTCGTTCCACCGATTCAGTGCCTTTTAAGAAATGTAACTTGGTCCAAAAAAGTTTGATTTCGCCTAATTTTCACATTCTGTCATTATGAGCACATGTTCAACTTAATAAAAAATACATGTTCTCATCTCAAGATTTTATATAAACACATACTATGGTGAGTGCCAATTAAGTGGCAAATAAAGTAACAGGGTTGACCGTAACATGGTTGACCATAACAGGGTTGACCATAACAGGGTTGACGATTTCATCTTAAATCAGCCTTAAATCCCCTTTGTGACAGTAGGAATGGAAGCTTGTTGTGTGCAACAGGGAGCAGCAATTGAATTCAAGCTTAAGAAAGTAAATCAAACGCGCTAAAACGTTTCTAGCCTGTCTATCTATGGTTAAGAGGGTTGTGTTATGCTCCAACCGATCAGTTTTCTACCACAAAACACCAGAACATTGCCAAAAATAGTAAATCCAGCTCACCGGCTTTTACACTATTGACTATTAGATGTTCAATGTTTCTTATTTAAATGTTTTAAGAATAGTTTCACCATATTAAAAACGAGTGTTCAGTTCACGTAACAGGGTTCATGCAATTTATTGAATTATACATGTGGTCTATATTTAAGGGCAATTCATGTAATATACCAGGCTTTTAAAATTCAATATTGGTGCACAATTTCTAGTAAAAATATCAAAGGGCACTTATTTTGTGGAAAGACCCAGTCATTTCTTTTGAATCTGTGACTAACATTTCTCTGTCCTATTCCAGGTCCAGTCCTCTGTCCTGAGTGGCCCAGCGGATGGCTCAGGCTCTGATGGCTCTGCCGTCGTGAAGTACCCAGGCCAGGATAGTCTCTACACCAGCGTGGGCCTCACCCAGTCTCCAGACATAGCCGGCTCCGTCAGGGGAGAGTCCTGGTGCCCCATGGCTCTTGCCTGAGTCACGAGCTGGGGGTGGAACCCACCACACTATCCTCTCTCTCTCTCTCTCTCTCTCTGGATGTCCTGCTGCTGCGTGGTGGAAATATTCTGTGCCTTGATGGTTCTGGGTCTGATTCCTACTTCCCAGCTAACAACAGTTGGACAGAGACAGCCCCCCCCCCCCTCCACGCTCATGCAAGTTTGAAACGTCTGGAATATTTGGGATTGATTTCCAGAATTATATGAGAAAACCTTAGTGCCTTAACAGAAAGGGAATTATGTGAGAGGAGGCCTGTTGATGCATTCTTGTTACTCTGCAGTTCGGATGCGTTCCGGACCGACCTGCTGTTTTCTCTCCCCTCTCCTCTCTTCCTCTCCCTCTCTCTCCTCTCTCCCTCTCTCTCTCTCCTCTCTCTCTCCTCTCCCTTTCTCTCCCTCTCCCTCTCTCTCTCCTCTCTCCTCTCTCTCCTCTCTCTCCCCTCTCTCCTCTCTCTCCCCTCTCTCCCTCTCTCCCTCTCTCTCTCCCTCTCTCCCTCTCTCTCTCCTCTCTCTCTCCTCTCTCTCTCTCAGCTATGGAGGTGGATAAAATGTCTGAAATGAAGAAACCTGTACATAATGTTATGGATTCCCCCACTCAAGACAAAAGTGGTTAATTGGATATTAGTGCTTGAGAAAAGCTCAACCATGCATACAGAGGACATTTTGATAATAAATTTTTTTTGCAACTGGAATCAAGCTATCAAGTTACCAAGACAACCTTCCTGAATCAAGAGAAAGTATTTATTAATCTTCCATTGTTGAAAATATGACTATGATTGTTAAATAAAGATATGGACATAGAGTAGATCTGAAACAAACAAAAAAAATGTTATATCTTCGTTTTTTTAATATACTTTTGTATTTCCTTCTCTCTTGGTGAGTGAGTAGTTGTTAACAGTAATCGTAAATCTGCAGGTTTTTCCCACTGATAGCTCTTACTGTATCTGACTGAAACTCTTGGTTTTAAAACAGGGTATCAAGGACTGCGACATCCTATGTCGGTCAGTTTTTGTTTTTAATTATTAACTCAATTCGCAAATAATGAAATCCTACAGATTAAATTAAAAATACTGTTCACTTTATGGTACTATTTTTTAAAGAAATTGGTAGAAGTGTTTTTTTTTTTTTAGGCGAGGTTAAAAAAAAGAGAGAACATGTCCGCAAAATCTTTGACACATGTACAACAGCTAGCTAAATACTGTTTGAATGAATGGCACCCGCAATTATTTTATAGATGCATATTTTTGTTACAATACAAAACTGCAAAAGAAGACTGCTGCAATATTATCTGGCTACAACAAAGACTACCTAACTGGTAGAAACAGTATACATTTACTGATGCATACATGCATTTGATGTTCATATAAAATTTGACAAAAATCAAATGAAAAGGCTAAATGAGGTCAACATAAAATAATGTAATATTGCTAATTCCGCAAACAGATGCAGAATTGATAAATTGCCCCTAGTAAGTTTTTGGTTGATAAAAGGGTAATGGCTGTTCCTACAACCAACTCAAGACTGTTATAAAACAAAATTAGTCAACGAGTAAAATGTTACACATTTACACATGCTGATGAAACTGTAGCTTCAATTGAGAATAATCTTAAAAGACTGATTTATGCCAAGAGTTATGTTTCAGTGACGTGAAGAAAATTCATATGTAGGTAGAAAACAACCTTTCACTGGTTTAAAGACATAATGACCTTATATGACAAATCACTGTTGATTTTGGTTTGACTCAACACGCAACAAAAAAGTGGAATACAAATGTGCCCTTGTATTTTTACTCAAAATATGTCAAAAGCTGAAAAAAGTAGAAAAAAAGTAGAAATATGTCTTTCCCATTCAATACACAGATCATACTATATGTCTCCCTCTCCTCCAGCAGGGGTGTGAATGGCGCCTCGCTCAGCAGAACTCTCAGTGGATCCATTTTAGGGCCAGACAAATTCCTCTAGCTCTCTGGGGAATGTCAATTTCGGTGGAATGAATCTGAAGGTCATTGTGAAACTGCCGTTTTAAAGTGCATTTCAGTTTCACCATCAGGGTCGTTCAGCTGAAACAGGGCCTGCTAATAGTTTTTTTCTGGACTTATTTATTTTTTGAAATATCATGTTTATTAATAACATTGTTTTCCTATTTTTTTGTTTGGATATTTGTATTTCTTTGGTTGGTTGTTTTACTCTTGATACAGTTTTAAATGATATTATTTCAATATTTGAAATAAATTGTTCTGTTGATATGTGAATTTTGGAATAATTGCCCATCTTTGAAGGAAATCTACACGTTGTTGTTGTGTCATTGTATCACAGTGTTTTTGTGGTATGTGCCAGAGTTTGCAGCAAGAGTTTTAGCTCCATCTAGCCATTTGCTGTGAAGGTACATATAACCATTTTGAAATTGTGATATTAAATAACCCCTCATATTTGAATAATATTTAGGCATTTGTTGTTATATTGGCATTAAAAAAAATTGGCAGTGGTATTCCTCACTTAAATTCTTTCACCTCATGATTCAGGGAGGTTCGATAAAAGCCAGTAGTCTACCGGTATTCCGGAATATAAATCGCCTTAGCCTACTTTCCATTTTTTTTTTTTTTTATTGAACTTGTATGAAGATTTCCACTATATTACTTCATGCCGGAATAATAAACCAAACGTTATCAAAACGTTTATTAAAACTGTGTTTTACAGTTTGTACATTTTTAAGATGGTACCTTCAAGAGAAATATGTCATGAGAAGATTTTGGAAAGGCAGCAGCAATGGATCCCTGAGGGTTTTGAATTTCCAGACAGTGTTGGTCTAGTTGTTTTCTCATTCTGTATTAAAGTTAGCCTTTCCTCTTACCCACAACAACAATTGTTTCTTTACACCGTGATATGCAATCACTACAATGGTTTTTATCAGTGTTTTCAGTGTGTGTTAAATCAAGTGTATTGTGCCTGTCACAGTGTGAAATATATTTAAGTGAATGTAGCTTGTAAATTATACCACAGGTAGACACAGACATTTTAGAGATGGCTAGATTTATGCCTGAGCTTTAGGTTATCTGGCTGCAATTTGACATATTGATGTTGGAGAGTTTATTGAGTGTCAGTGTAGCTATGTTCAAGACTGCACTGCACATCAGCCAGATACATCATTTAGAGATAAAGGTTATTTAAATGTTATTTCACTTTTATTTAAGAAAATGGCAATTGTTTTGTACTACCTGTCCCCTTGCATGATACTAGTTTTGAGCAGACCAGTGTAGAAAAACGTTATTATAATCCATTATTTTGATAATGTCACCAGTTCAATATCTTTAACAACCTTTATTTTTTAGTTTTGGATCTTTTGTATTTTATTCGTCTATAGCACATGCCCAAGGAGTTGGCAAATGTCTGCAGGCTTAATTTCCTTCCAGTCTTTATCTGAGGTGTTGCAGTTATGCATCATCCATATTAAAGGTCCAAAGCAGCTTGAATTTACGTCAATATCAAATCATTTCTGGGTAACAATTAAATACCCTAGTAGGATTGTTTTTAATTTAAATTGTCAACAAGAAACAAACATAGCTTCTTATAATAGAGCAATTTCTAAAGGAAATGTTTTACTAGGACTGTCATGTGGTAGTCTGAGTGGGAGTTGTCTTTCTTATTGGTCTTTTAACTAATTGGCAGGCCAAAACTCCCTCCGACCAAAACAGGCTGACATTTCAGCCGGTCTTTTCAAACAGCTTTTATCATCATTTTCACAATTTCACAGTATTATTCCAACCTTATTCCAATTATTCCAAAACACAGGTAAATCACATTTTTTGACTGCAATGGGCCTTTAACAGAAATGACCTCACACAAACTTTAAATAGGCTCTGCTGCAACCGAGACAAATTACAAACTTTTCTTTAGATATGTAAATCAAACGTAGTGTGAAACCTAAAATAAGAACAAATATTTATAGGTCTGTTAATTTATGAAGTGGTCCTAGGCTAGTAATGTCTTCCAGGTGCACTTTGCAGCTGTCCCCATGGATTAACGTTTTTTTTGGTTCCAGGTAGAACTATTTGGGGTTCCATGTGGAAAGGGTTCTATCTAGAAGCAGAAGGGTTCTACTTGGAACCAAAAGGGGTTATTCAAAGGGTTCTCCTATGGGGACAGCCGAAGAACCCTTTTTGGTTAGAGATAGCACCTTTTTTTCTAAGAGGATTCACAACACATTACATCACTGAGGTCCTTCTCCCATTTGTTACTCTGAATTCATGTGCTTAAGGTTGGGGGTCATGCGCATGACAACAGTCACTCTATGTTATTTCACCATAAATTATCTGTAGCTGTGAAGATCAGCAGTAAGAACTGACAAGTGACACAAACCAAAGCCTCAAACCTATTTTAGGAGTTTGGTGAATGGTGCAATAGGCTGATGTATTTGTCACTGAGCAGCGTAACAGAGTCTTATCTGTGTTGAATGTGCTATTCTAAATTGGCAGAGACAGAAAGAGAGAGAGGGAGAGAGAGAGAATTAGAGTGAAAGAGCAAGCGAGCGAGAGAGAGAGAAAGACAGAGAGAGCGAGAGAGCGATACACACACACAGCAACTGACGCCTAAGGCTGCTTTATTTAGACAGTGAGTAAGAGAGTCCGTGTCACCCCCGAGGGCAGCGCTACTGAGTTGAAAGTCCTCTGGCGGGAAGACTGGAGCCAAGGTAAACAGTTAGCAGCACAGCACAGCATGAGGACAGAGAGACTGCAAGCCTGGGTAACATTCATTAGGGCACACCGTACTCTCTTAGAAAAAGAGTATCAAAAGGGTTCTTCGGCTGCCGCATAGGAGAACCCTTTTTGGTTCCAGGTAGAACTGTTTTGGGTTCCATGTAGAACTCTGTGGAAAGGGTTCTACATGGATCTCAAAATGGTTCTACCTGGAACCAAAAAAGGGTTCTTCAAAGGGTTCTCCTATGGGGACAGCCGAAGAGCCCTTTTAGTTTCTAGATAGCACCTTTTTCTCTAATAGTGTAGCAAACTATTTTTCAATGGAAAACAAAAACGAGTGGTTCTTTTTGGACAAATACAGGGAATTTGTCCCTGTCCCTGTCTTAGTCTGTTTTCTTCCATTGGGTCCTAATCAGTGGAGGCTCCTCAGAGGAGGAAGGGGAGGACCACCCTCCTCAGTGAATTTCATAAAAATAAAAATGTAAAATATTTTTAAAAGGTTATCCTTTTTAGATAAAACTATACTAAATATAATCACATTACCGAATAACTGATTAAAACATACTATTTTGCAAAGAAGGTCTACAGTAGCCTTAACAGCACTCTGTAGAGTAGCACCATGGTGTACCTGGAGGACAGCTAGCTTCTGTCCTCTGGGTACATTGACTTTAATACAAAACCTTGGAGGCTCACGGTTCTCACCCCCTTCCATAGACTTACACAGTAATTATGACAACTTCTGGAGGACATCCTCCAGCCTATCAGAGATTTTGTAGCATGAACTGACATGTTGTCCACCCAATCAAAGGATCAGAGAATTAATCTGGTACTGAAAGCATAAGCTACAGCTAGCTAGCACTGCAGTGCATAAAATGTGGTGAGTAGTTGACTCAAAGAGAGAGAAAGACAATAGTTTAACAGTTTCGAACAAATTAATTTCTTCCAAAATTAAGGAGAAGCAAGAGAGAAATAGAGCAAGCGATAAAGATTGTCATTTTTTTTCCTCACTTACTTAGCTAGCTAGTTTAGCCTACTGAAACACCCTGCTCAAACAGAGCGATGCTATGTTAGCTAGCTGGCTATGACTTTCCAACACAACACTGGAACTCTTCCAAGTCAAGGTAAGCTTTTGGTATTACTAATTTATTGCCACCGGGGCCCGCTAGTGTAACTGCTTACTGACTAACGTTACTGCATGATTGTAGCTGGGTTTACAAACGCGTTAGTTCTATTAGTTATGCTGACTATGACTTTACTTCAGCTAATATGGTGACAATGATGTAGGCTGTTTGCCTTGGAAAGTTTTTTTTTGCCTGGTCACATACAGCTGAATTGTTGTGCGTTGAAGTCCACAAGCGAAGGGAAGATGACTAATACAACGTGGCTGTTATGAGAGTTGACGGAAGCAAACACAACAAAATGGGGATAAACATACCTGAATTTGTCCAATAGAAACTTTCACTTGCAACTGTTGGACTAATGATTACATCAGCTAAACGCAGGCAAGAGTGTGCAAGGCGGTATTGAATGTCACTGTCTGTCACCTCAAATTTGTCTCTCGACCTGTGTGTACCTACGTTGTAAACTTTCATTCATAGGCTAGGTTGTAGCAACCTCATGATGGGTATAGGGAACATTTGAGTATCATGTAGTAGCCTAAACCTATCGCTGTTACATTGAACTGGGTAAATGAAATATGAATGAAGGACATCCAATATGCTGTCATAGAAATAAGACCATGCTCATGAAAAAATAATCGGCCTCCCTCATCTTAAACGACACTGACCGCCACTGGTCCTAATGAATATGTTATGACCCCAGCCAGGTCCCAGGCCCTGGGGCTGTTTGGGCAGGAATGGGTAGGACCAGTACAGCAGAGTGACTCCCCCAGGAGTTGCCCGTTGATTTTTCCACAGAAAGGCTTTTCAAAGGGGAGCTCCCTCTGTTTGGCTCTGCCCTGGCTGGCCCTGTCTGCCTCCGGAAGCGATGGGATCTCTGACTCAGCCCTTTTGGGTTTCCTCGACAGACACACAGAGAGAGAGAGAGAGAGAGAGAGAGAGAGAGAGAGAGAGAGAGAGAGAGAGAGAGAGAGAGAGAGAGAGAGGGCATATTTAAAAAGATTAAAAACACATACTCTTTAAGACCGCCGACTCATGTTTCTTGGAGGATTTGAATGGCAAAATACGATGGAAAGATCATTTCAATTCATCAGGAGAAATCAATGAATATTTATTCTAAGGCCTTTATCATATACTTTTTCGAGAGATATACTGTAGCTATGTGTGGGAGTGTGAGAGTGAAAATGAGTTTTGTGAAGCTCTGTAGTTGACCATAACCGTTGACAATGACAGTAGAAGCATGAATAATAGAACAAGGGAAGACGCCAGCAGCGACCTTAGCTAGCCTGATAGTGTTGTCTTTTTTCAGTCTTTTTCATTCGTTCTGTGACTGTGAGGAATGTGAGGAAGTTGTAGGAAGGCGAAGCCAGTCTTTATGGGAGGAGATGAACTCTGAGGCTGAGATTGCAGGAAGGGCAAGAGAACAAACCCTTTTTGCCTGCAGAGAGGAAGAGTGAGGATCAGTCAAAACTGACAACCCGTGAACCCTGGATGGAATGATAGGTGGAAGTGATCCTGGATGGAATGATAGGTGGAAGTGACCCTGGATGGAATGATAGGTGGAAGTGATCCTGGATGGAATGATAGGTGGAAGTGATCCTGGATGGAATGATAGGTGGAAGTGATCCTGGATGGAATGATAGGTGGAAGTGATCCTGGATGGAATGATAGGTGGAAGTGATCCTGGATGGAATGATAGGTGGAAGTGATCCTGGATGGAATGATAGGTGGAAGTGATCCTGGATGGAATGATAGGTGGAAGTGATCCTGGATGGAATGATAGGTGGAAGTGATCCTGGATGGAATGATAGGTGGAAGTGATCCTGGATGGAATGATAGGTGGAAGTGACCCTGGATGGAATGATAGGTGGAAGTGACCCTGGATGGAATGATAGGTGGAAGTGATCCTGGATGGAATGATAGGTGGAAGTGACCCTGGATGGAATGATAGGTGGAAGTGACTCTGAGACTGACAGTAGTTTAAAGGTCCAATGCAGCTGTTTTTATTTCAGTATCAAATCATTTCTGGATAACAATTAAGTTACCAAGAAGGTTGGCTTGGAATGAAGGGTACTGTAACAGTTTTCCTTGGGTTGGATTCATTTCAATCCTGCCCACAGCTGGCAGCATGCAAGTAATCATCAATTCGGAGTGCGGCTGCATGACCCTATCATAATGGTCAATTTGGTTTTACACTCGATATCACTGTGGAGCTAGTCAGGGACCGTCAGTAAATTACACAATTTACATTTACATTTAAGTCATTTAGCAGACGCTCTTATCCAGAGCGACTTACAGTAGTGAATGTATACATTTCATACATTTTTTTCTCCGTACTGGTCCCCCGTGGGAATTGAACCCACAACCCTGGCGTTGCAAACACCATGCTCTACCAACTGAGCCACACAGGACCACGGGACAATGCATGGGATAATATTTTAAAATGTCAATAGCTCCAAATTTGAATAACTTAAACCTCACACCACCTACAGTGAATTCGGAAAGTTTTCAGACCCCTTGACTTTTTCCACATTTTGTTACGTTACAGCCTTATTCTAAAATGGATTTAAATGTTTTTTTCCCCCCTCATCAATCAATACCCCATAATGACAAAGCAAAAACAGGTTTCTATACATTTTTGCGAATTTATTACAAATAAAAAAAGGAAAAGTCACATTTAAATAAGTATTCAGACCCTTTACTCAGTACTTTGTTGATGCACCTTTGGCAGCGATTACAGCCTTGAGTGTTCTTGGGTATGACGCTACAAGCTTTGGCACACCTGTATTTGGGGAGTTTCTCCAATTCTTCTCTGCAGATCCTCTCAAGTTCTGTCAGGTTGGATGGGGAGCATCACTGCACATCTATTTTTGGGTATCTCCAGAGATGTTCGTTCAGGTTCAAGTCCGGGCTCTGGCTGGGCCACTCAAGGCATTCAGTGACTTGTCCCGAAGCCAGTCCTGCTTTGTTTTGGCTGTGTGCTTAGGTTCGTTGTCCTGTTGGAAGGTGAACCTTCGCCCCAGTCTGAGGTCCCAAGCACAATGGAGCAGGTTTTCATCAAGGATCTCTCTGTACTTTGCTCTGTTCATCTTTCCCTCGATCCTGACTAGTCTCCTAGTCCCTGCTGCTGAAAAACATCCCCACAGCATGATGCTGCCACCACCATGCTTCACTGTAGGGATGGTGCCAGGTTTCCTCCACGCTTGATGCTTGGCATTCAGGCCAAAGAGTTCAAACTTGGTTTCATCAGACCAGAGATTCTTGTTTCTCATGGTCTGAGTCCTTTAGGTGCCATTTGGCAAACTCCAAGTGGGCTGTCATGTGCCTTTTACTGAGGAGTGGCTTCCGTCTGGCCACTCTACCATAAAAGCCTGATTGGTTGAGTGCTGCAGAGATGGTTGTCCTTCTGGAAGGTTCTCCCATCGCCACAGAGGAACTCCAGATCTCTGTCAGAGTGATCATCGGGTTCTTGGCCACCTCCCTGACCAAGACCCTTCTCCCCCGATTGCTGTTTGGCTGGTCGGCCAGCTCTAGAAAGAGTCTTGGCCGTTCCAAACTTCTTCCATTTAAGAAGGATGGAGGCCACTGTGTTCTTGGGGATCTTCATTGCTGCAGAAATGTTTTGGTATCTATGCCTCGACACAATCCTGCCTCGGAGCTCTACAGACAATTCCTTCAACCTCATTGCTTGATTTTTGCTCTGACATGGACTGTCAACTGTGGGACCTTACATAGACAGGTGTGTGCCTTTCCAAATCATGTCCAATCAATTGAATTTACCACAGGTGGACTCCAATCAAGTTGTAGAAACATCTCAAAGATGACCAATGGAAACAGGATGCACCTGAGCTCAATTTCGAGTCTCATAGCAAAGGGTATGAATAAGGTATCTGTTTTTTATTTTGTATAAATTTGCAACATTTTCTAAAAACAGTTTTCACCTTGTAATTATGGGGTATTTTGTGTAGATTGTTGAGAATAAGGCTGTAACTTAACAAAATGTGGAAAAAGTCAAGGGGTCTGAATACTTTCCGAATGCACTGTAGAAATTCACATACAAATAGTTAAAGCATTTAATGAGCTTGTGACAGTTGTGCAACATGAAAATATTTTCCCATTTACATTATGTAATTTATTGATGGTCCCTAACTAGCCCCAGAGAAAGGCTATCAAATGTCAAAACAACTTTGCCACGGTTGCACACCAGCTGGCACAAGCTAATTGGCTAAATCATTTGGCTAGCAATAGCTAGCCTAGGGGACTTCAAGACATAAGACCTGGTTAGACAATTTCAAGTTATCTAGAAGGGTGAGTTACTGTAACTGTGTACTGTTTTGGCAGAGTGAATGTACAAACGCTTGCCACGTGGAAACATATATACACAAGAGACAACCACATTAAAATGCCCCCCCAAGACATCTCTCATTTGGCTTCAGTCTGCTGCATTTCTTAATTAACAGCTAAATGTATTTGAGGGTTTACCAGCATTTGTAATTTGAGTACTAAACAGCTCATCTGATAATACTTGTGGAATATAAAAATACTTGCTTGATATATGTTTTCTAGTTTGTTGAACTTTGCAAATGCAACTTATTTCTATGTGAAAACTGAAAAGGTCTATTCATTCCTTTTCAGCAGACACTCTTATCCATAGAAACTTACAGTAGTGAGTGCGTACATATTCCTGCTGGCACCCTCTGGGAATCGAACCCACAACCATAGCATTGCAGGCGGCATGCTCTACCAACTGAGCCACATCATCACAAACCACTTGATGTCTCAATGTACTCAATTACTGTATTGGTCATTGTTTTCTTCATGGTGATGGAAAGTCTACAGGTACAAACCTAGATGATCAAACTATGTACAATACAGTGATGTACATTTACATGAAGTGGTTTGTAAGGATGGTAAATTAATATTGCACAAAAAGTGATAGTTTTCCATGTTATTTTATCAAGAAAAATATTGAATTTGATGTGGATGTGTCTTTGCCCATAACTTTGCACCTTTTGATGTAAATGTTTGAGGACAGGGTTTTGTTGTTTCTGGATTCCACTAGAATGACAATTGCAGAGAAAGGGGCAGAACAAACACTCTTACAATTCCACCTTTTGAATCTGTTCTTAATTATGCAACTACCTTTTTTTGCCAAGCTGACGCTACAGACGTCTATATCGGTCCGCTAATACTAGTAAAAGCCCAGTGCACTACTTTCGTGAAAAAAAATTCACAAAATAAAATAATTCAATATTTTTTAGAAATATTTTTTTCTCAGTTGTTATATCATAAACAAAAGGTCCTTTGCTGATGTAACATCCTAAAGGTTATACTGTAACACCTAAATATAACATGCTTTATTAATATCTGCTACAGTAGGTGCAGTACAGTAGATTAGAAGGTGTTTCTTTTCTATCCTGTGCTGCAATAAGCAGGTAAAAGGCTTGTTCTGTTTGAGGAACATAACAATAAGATGTAAAGATTAACTCGTCACTCCTACGCCAGCTGGGAACATATCGGTCATGCTTACCAACTGTTTGTTCAACTCCAACCCCTTTGTTCTCTCACCTGGCATTCCACAGTTGACCACGGCAGGTTACTGGGAAGGGGGCTTTACTTTCTGGACACAACACACCGCATGTGGTAGACTGACTTAATTGTGCGTGATATAGCTTTCCTAACTACTTCTAATGAACATGACGGAAAATGGTCAAATGTCGAGTAGCCATGGGCAGATTAGGAACCTGCCGTTATTTAATTTGCATGTAAAGGTATGTCCTGTCACCAGACGTTTGGCCAACTGACTCTTTATCATTTTTGAATGTGATTTTTTTAAAACATATTCAATGAAATAAACACAGAAGCACAGAGAAATACATATGTATTTCTGTGTGCTTCTGTGTTTATTTTATTGAATATGTTTTATATATACAGTATATATACAGTTTACATACACTTAGGTTGGCGTCATTAAAACTTGTTTTTCAACCACTCCACAAATGTCTTGTTAGCAAACTATAGTTTTGGCAAGTCGGTTAGGACATCTACTTTGTGCATGACACAAGTAATTTATCCAACAATTGTTTACAGACAGATTATTTCACTTATAATTCACTGTATCACAATTCCAGTGGGTCAGAAGTTTACATACACTAAGTTGACTGTGCCTTTAAACAGCTTGGAATATTCCAGAAAATGATGTTATGGCTTTAGAAGCTTCTGATAGGCTAACTGACATCATTTGAGTCAATTGGAGGTGTACCTGTGGATGTATTTCAAGGCCTACCTTCAAACTCAGTGCTTCTTTGCTTGACATCATGGGAAAATCAAAAGAAATCAGCCACGACCTCAGAAAAAAAATTGTAGACCTCCACAAGTCTGGTTCATCCTTGGGAGCAATTTCCAAATACCTGAAGGTACCACGTTCATCTGTACAAACAATAGTACGCAAGAATAAACACCATGGGACCACGCAGCCGTCATACCGCTCAGGAAGGAGACGCATTCTGTCTCCTAGAGTTGAACATACTTTGGTGCGAAAAGTGAAAATCAATCCCAGAACAACAGCAAAGGACCTTGTGAAGATGCTGGAGGAAACAGGTACAAAAGTATCAATATCCACATTAAAACGAGTCTTATATCGACATAACCTGAAAGGCCGCTCAGCAAGGAAGAAGCCACTGCTCCAAAACTGCCATAAAAAAGCCAGACTACGGTTTGCAACTGCACGTGAGGACAAAGATCGTACTTTTTGGAGAAATGTCCTCTGGTCTGATGAAACAAAAATATAACTGTTTGGCCATAATGACCATTGTTATGTTTGGAGGAAAAAGGGGGAGGTTTGAAAGCCCGAAGAACACCATCCCAGCCGTGAAGCACGGGGGTGGCAGCATCATGTTGTGGAGGTGCTTTTCTGCAGGAGGGACTGGTGCACTTCACAAAATAGATGGCATCATGAGGCAGGAAAATTATGTGGATATATTGAAGCAACATTTGAAGACATCCGTCAGGAAGTTAAAGCTTGGTCGCAAATGGGTCTTCCAAATGGGAAATGACCCCAAGCATACTTCCAAAGTTGTGGCAAAATGGCTTAAGGACAACAAAGTCAAGGTATTGGAGTGGCACTTCACAAAGCCCTGACCTCAATCCTATAGAAAATTTGTGGGCAGAACTGAAAAAGTGTGTGCGAGCAAGGAGGCCTACAAACCTCACTCAGTTACACCAGCTCTATCAGGAGGAATGGGTCAAAATTCACCCAACTTATTGTGGGAAGCTTGTGGAAGGCTACCCAAAACGTTTGACCCAAGTTAAACAATTTAAAGGCAATGCTACCAAATATTAATTGAGTGTATGAAAACTTCTGACCCACTGGGAATGTGATGAAATAAATAAAAGCCGAAATAAATCATTCTCTCTACTATTATTCTGACATTTCACATTCTTAAAATGAAGTGGTGATCCTAACTGACCTAAGACAGGGAATTAAATGTCAGGAAATGTGAAAAACTGAGTTTAAATGTATTTGGCTAAGGTGTATGTAAATTTCCGACTTCAACTGTTTAATATATATTATATAAAACAAATATGATGCAACTTCCAACCCAGATCAATTATTGACCTGAACGCGAAACATTCTTTGGTATTACTAGGATATGAAAATACCAGCCAAGGCTCCGTAGTTAAGAGAGTGGGAGGGTTCTCTGGCCTCTGAATACATGAAAGCCTGACAAAATTTGACTGTCAAATGATCATTTATTCCCCCATGACGATGAGACAGGTTTGTTGTAGAGCTATTGTTCTACTGTTCCTAATGGGAAACGCACCTCTACTATGTCTCAAGCTCTCTGACCAACTGTCTTCTCTTCTCTCTTTCAATAAAGAACCTAGCTAGTACTTTGAAACCTCTCTAGTAAATCATGTAACTCATTTAAGTATTTTCTGTCCTAGTCTATCCAAGGAAGGCATAATCCAAGATTCTTGTGAGTTCAGAGTCCGGTCATAGCTATCTCTCCTCTCCCACTAGCTCAACAGTCAGCCTGGCGTCCAAAGGGGTTTTGAATTAAGTTCAGCACTTGTGTGTATGGGAAACCCAGCTCGCAGCCAAATGCAATAATTCCCGAGTATTTCCGTCAAAGTCCAGGCCTTTCAAAAACAAAACAATGTGAAATCACAGTGGAGACATTTTAATCAATTAACTGTGTCAACAAACAACATGCTAGTCATTCTTTTAACGGGGAGACTAATTATAGTGTGGTGACGTATGAGCAGGTGTCAATCATAGTCTTGAGGTAAACTATATTGGCCTACGAGAATGTATAACACTGTCATCTTTGCCTGTATTCGTAGACTGTTATAACCGTTAAGTTATTTCAGTTATTAATATAAAAAGGCTGATCTCCTTTAATCCTGCCAACTGTTAGAAACTGCCAGGCTCTTACTATATTACTTCACAGCATCATGGCTTCCCCATGCTTTCACTTCTGATATGTAAATATATGCATCTTATCTTCCTCCGGTCCCACCAGCAGCAGTACAAACACAATGTCCGGTGGGAGACAGATAGAGAACAATGTGAGGAGGAGAAGGATGGTCACCCCATTCCAACATATTGTGTGTGCGTGCCTGCATGGGTGGAAAACACATCCATCCTTCTGGCTGGTATCAGTCCTCTGGCTCCATGGTTCACTCTTCAGAGATTCTGCATGGAGTTACAGCCCTAGTCACTCAGGTCAAGTACAGGCTATGTAGTCTAGTGGGATACCAGCCCCTCCTTCCTGCTATGAAGGCAATGCAGGGCCAGGGTCTCTCTCTCGCTCTCTCTCCCTCCCTCTCTCTCCCCCTCTCTTCTCTCTGGTATGGCTGTGTAAACATTATTTGGCTCATTGATGTCTTGAAACGCTATACATTTTCATTTGGAGTTCCAGATAGCTGTGGAGGCGCATAATGAGGATAACATTGTAGGATGTTGTTGGGGCTCTGAGAGGAGAAAGGAGCTCTGGGCTGCACAGGACTCATGGGAATACAATAGCATTACCACAACGGACATTTCCATTTAAGCCAAAGCTCTGTCATTCTTTTTCTATGATGTGAACACAGCAGTGTCTACTCTGGCCGTAGAGAACCCAACTCAACCCTCCCCTTGATCCCTGGACAGACTGACCAGCGCAGACCCTTTGGCTGGGACCGCCAATTAATTATAGACATGACTTTAAAGCTTCCTGTTTTTCTCTCTTCAATTAAGGCCAATCTGCCCCAGCACTGGAAACAGAGGAAATAACCTCAAAATAGTCTCTAATTTCAGCACGTTCAATTATTTTGTGCTACCCGGTCTGAAAGCAGATTGCATCAGGTCGTGTTAATGTAAAGATCAACAATGTTTGATCGCAGGGAAATTATGTCTGTCATTTCTTCCTGTTTCTAGCCTGCGTAATGTGGGAATTTCGGAGGAAAAGGCTGGTCAGGCGGGTTCAAGATGGGCGCTGCCCACTGCCCCTATGCCAGGGTTAACCGCTACGTGCCCGTAGTCAGGCCCATCATCCACCATCAATCTCTGACTAAGATGTTTATTATTACACTCATGCAGTCACTTATTCAGGACGAATAAAAAAGGCTATTGATTTATTCGCTCCTTATTAAGCGTTTCCCGTCCTCTTTTATGGAAATAAAATTCCAGTGAATTCGTCCAGTATTATCCTTAGGCAGGCGGGATGACTAGCTGGCTCTTACTCACTGCATTAACACCGTGCAGCGCCACAACATGACTTCAGCTAATACCAAGAGATACGCTGCCTTAGCCTGCTATTTGCAACACATTCTGCTGTACTGTAGGATTTGCTGCCAAGTGAGTTGCTGCACCAAGCATTTTCTCTCTCCACCCCATCCACCACCACCGGACAAATCGACCTTGACACACTTTATCTTCCTCTCCCCTTTCTGCTGCAACACTCCTCATTAGAACGAAATCTACAGCGTAGCGTTCAAGAGCGACAAGTCAACTCGACTGTTATCGTACATGCTCTGTATTTGCCCGCTGAATACCTGGGAGTGTTTTCCAACGTTGCCCTTTTCAACTCTGAACTGAAACTCACCTCTAGTCTGCCTCACCCTCTGTTTTTCACAGGGAAACCGGAAAGGAGGAGAAAGTGAAGACTTAAAGTGCACCAACCCGAGCTGGGCCAGTAAAACAGGCTTTAATGGAGGATTTAAGCTTCAGAAAGTCTGTATTTTGAGCTAATTCACATGTGAGTTCTACAGTAGGGGGTGACACTTTCTTTCAGGCTCGACATCAGATAAATCCTCTCTATTGTTTTGGCCTAATGATATCTGTGCCGCAGATCTGTTGGATTGTGTGGTGAAAGTAAATAAAAGGGAGACGTAAATGCTGTGTACAGCCACTTTACAAGTCATGCATAGAGGTTGATTGGTAAGAAATGATGTGACGTCATTGATCGTTACAGATTTAAAACAGCCGAGACCATGTCACTAGATATGTCATAGAGCATGGGGATGGTATGGGGGCAGTTGTGGGAAAAGTACTCAATTGTCATACTTGAGTAAAAGTAAAGATACCGTAATAGAAAATGACTCCGGTAAAAGCAAAAGTCACCCAGAAAAATACTACTTGTGTAAAAGTCAAAAAGTATTTGGTTTTATATATACTTAAGCATCAAAAGTACAAGTATAAAACATGTTTTATTTGTATTGATGCATAGCCAGGGGCACACTCCAACACTCAGACATCATTTACAAATGAAGCATTTGTGTTTAGTGAGTCCGTCAGATCGGAGGCAGTATGGATGACCAGAGATGTTCTCTTGATAAGTGTGTAAATTGGACCATTTTCCTGTCAAAATGTAACTAGTACTTTTGGATGTCAAAGAAAATATATGATACCCCCCCAAAAAAGACTTAAGTAGTACTTTAAAGTATTTTTACTTAAGTACTTTACACCACTGTATGGGGTAGTGATGATGGGGACGAAGGGGGTTTCCTGAGGGACAGGGCTTGGTGGGGGTGGAAGGGGTGAAGGGGAAGGGGGGCTGTTGATATGACATCATCAGTGAGTAGCTAACGCCGGCAGCCCTTGTAGCAGCGGCCCGCTGGCCGAAGGCCCCTCCATAAACAGGCCGGTTATCACATCACTAACATTGATTTAACCCTTCTCTCCAGCACAGCAGAGAGAAGACACAAAGAGAAATAAGGTGTTTAGAGGGGGAATGGGAGGGTTGAGGGGGAGGCTGGTTGCGCAATCTCTCTGGCACAACTACAGTATCCCCTTTCCTGACAGTACTACAACTTTAAAAAGGCACATGCATGCACACAAAGACGAATACATAAACATTGACACCATCACCCCATCCCCTGTATTTCTGAAGTGAACTTTTCCAATGATAACTCCCTACACACCCACAAACACCCAGCCGACTCCAGCCTTACAACAGCATCACTGTCACCGTCACCCACAGAACTCCCCCCTGTCCATTTCCATCTCCCCCTCTCTCTGTCCTCTGTTTGCCTGTCTCTCTGAGACTGTGTACTGCAGTGGAGGCTGGTGGGAGGAGCTATAGGAGGACGGGCTCATTGGAATGCCTGGAATGGGAAAAAAATGGAAAGGTTTCAAACATATTGAAACCACATGGTTGACTCCGTTCCATTTATTCCATTCCAGCCATTACAATGAGCCCATCCTCCTATAGCTCCTCCCTCCAGCCTCCTCTGGTGTACTTAGGACGTGACTTCATTACTGTAAGGTGGTGGTGGTGGGGGTCTCTAGAGGCACTTGTCCATCCCTCCTCCTTTTCTCCATCCTTTCTCCTCTCCTCCTCCATCCGTCCATCCCTCCAGCGTTGGGACTGAACCCACGTCTCTCTCCCACACATCCCACACCAGGCATCGAGGTGACCAGGCCGTCCAAGCCTCATGTTTTTCTAATTCATTATTCAGAGGAAAGAAAGGCAGCACATACCAAAATAAATACGAGTCTCTTTTGGTGGATGAGACTGTGTTTTAGAGTTAATTTGATAGCTAGAATCGCCAGAATGCAATGTTGTTTTAACCGGAGGTGGATGGAATTCTATCTGGCTCTGGAGTGTGTCTGTCACTCTGTCACAGACCTTTTTCCCTCAGCCCAGCAGGCCCAGGGTCTATTGTGACAGTCTTATCAGTTGATTTACCCCCCCAATACACCACTTACAAATGGGACCCTACCCTAGCAGCAACTGTTGTTGACATTGCAGTACATTACAGTATTGGATGACCAAGAGCTAAACATCAGAGGATAAAAACAAATGTGAGAATCGTGTCAGTGGCTTATCCTAGGGATTCCACTGAGAGAACACAGTAGTGGCATATGTCTTGTAATTGCTGTTAGTTCGCTACAGAAGAAGTCAGGGAGCTGTATACCACTGGCCCTCAACAAGCAGTGGTTCACCTGATCCTGGTAAGTTATGGTTTAGGGACTTAGACCATGAAATAAGAGGTAACTTCTCCCTGCACCTACAATGGGGAGCCCATAGGCACCTGCCACTTAGTCTGAGGCTATCTTGATGCCGCCCCACTTTGGGTGAAGTCTGCTAAATGGCCAATTGAACGTTCTGTCAAGCAGAACCGTTCTGTGACCCTAACACACACACACACACACACACACACACACCTAAACCTAACCCTAATTCTAACTTTAACCCTAATTGTAGAAAATGTAGGGATTTCATGTCCCCACGAGGATAGTAGAACATGTAAACACACACACACTGCCAAACATTTACTGGGCCTCTGGAACATCAATAGTTCCTTTAGAATTAGCCGTGGCATCTCTTGACTACTTGACTAGAGAGTGATTGTTTTTCAAAATGGTCCCAGGGGAACCGTTGACTGATTGGCCCTAGGTGGCTGGCTGGCTGGCAGAACGTAGACACACACACACACAAAACGGGGGAGAGGGGTGAAGGGGGAGGAGAGAAGCCCTACTGTACAATCTATTCTGTTCCCATAACCTACCTACCCTGAGGCCAGAGCAGAGTGTTGGTAAGCTGCCCAAGACCAATTCATAAACAGAGGTGTTTAGGCAGAGAAGTGTGAGGCATAAATACCCACTGTGTGGTCCTGTAGTTGACTCTGTTGGTGGGACGACTCCTGGTGGGGCAAGGTGTGTGTGTGTGTGTGTGTGTGTGTGCTTGTATTTGAGCACACCCTGTTCTCATTATTGTTTATAAAGTGTCACAGCATCCATGGGAACACCTCACAACCACATCTCACATGGAAGCCCAACACCTAATAGCCTAAAGCCTAGTGGATTCCTCCATCCTCAGCACGCTTAGCGAAATTATCCATGTGTTTATGTTGTCATAAACGCTTTTAAATACAATTTCTAAGCATCTGAGTATAGCCATGCTTCAGAAACAGTGCCTCCATGCACATTCCCTCCTACAGCGAGACAAGGATTACTAGAAGTGTTTTGTTCAGTTAATCACATAACGAGCGGCACAGCGGTGTTTGCGTTGCCATTTTTCATCAACCCACGGCGAGACTGTTGGGCTTCACTGCATGGCGCCAGGTTAACCTATGTGCAGGTAGGGCACTAAAACCTGGACCGGTCTGAATCCCTCCTACCATCCACCCACACCATCCCCCCTTCCCCTTCCTCCCCCTTTATCCTTTCTCTCCCTCCCTGCCTCCTTCCCTACATCCCTCTTCCACTTCTATATTCCCTCCCTACCTCCCTCAGTTTCTTCCTCTATCACCCTTTATCTCCTCCTTGAAGCTCCCTCCGTCCTTTTCTACTTTCCCTCCGTTCCTTACTGTGACCTTTCACCTCTCTTTGACCTTTCACCTGCAGATGCCCCCTGCCCTCTTTTGATCCAGTGTTTACATTTCTGACTATGTAAAGTAGGGCTTACTCACTCACACACACACACCTTTGCTGCCTCCCTCGCTGTGTGAGCCATACAATGGGTCTGTTAGCCTTGTGTTGTCTGAAGCCTGAGCCTTGGATTAGAGATTAAAGAACAGCTAGTGTGAGGTAAATATAGGAGGTAAATATGACAGAACTGTATTTCACCTGCTGTCCTAGTACAGTGGATGTTTGCGTCGAACGGCCTACTTTGAATTTGTCGTTTACATTTCCACTTGAGGTATAGGAACGGGGTGGCTAGACAGAACAGTACAGAACAGACGTTGATGGTTGCTTTGCGTTGAATCGCTGCCAACAATGTGTTGTGAATGAAATGTATCCACTTGGTTCTTTGATACCTACTAGGTCGACCGGGAACTTGAATCTTCCCACCAAAGGAATGTGAAAAGCCCAACAGTGAATTCTCCCTACGTGTCATAATGGAACGCTCTCAGTCTCTGAGGACGAGAGTGAAAATGAACATTTTAATCATTGATCATTTAATCTGGGAAACATCCCAAGGTTTTGCCTTAATATTTATTCTATTGTGAATTTCTTTTTTACGAAACTGTACTCATGTTGAAAGACATGTTCAAAAGTACAAGACAAATTGCGGGGTATCAAGTTCAGACCATGCTATTGTTTAAGTCTAAATTGAAACAAGACACTCCCTCAAGAACATAGTCATTCATATTTGCTAATTGAATCTGACATATGATACATAGCTTTTTTAAAGAAATATACATATCTCCCTTAAAAAGACCCCATTAATTATAATGATACGGTACTCAAATATAAAATGAAACATTCCAATAGATATTTCCCTGCAGGAAAACATAAATAAGGACAACAAATGAACATCCCCAGAAGAGACGATTCCAGAGGCTTCACTTAGAACTTCTCTTATCCAGACCAGTGAGGACTACGAGCAGT
This sequence comes from Salmo trutta, assembly GCF_901001165.1. Taxonomy (NCBI): domain Eukaryota; kingdom Metazoa; phylum Chordata; class Actinopteri; order Salmoniformes; family Salmonidae; genus Salmo; species Salmo trutta. The sequence goes on along the minus strand of NC_042987.1, from coordinate 12,248,493 downwards.
CTGACCTGTGAACTTTGACCTCTCTGTGTCTCCATGTCGCAGTCTTCCCGGTGTTCAGTAAGTGGGCCTCCAGCTCCAGGTTCCTAAACTAACCTCAGATCCACTTTAAAACGGAACATATCTTTAAATGGAACATCACTTATAAGGATGAATACAGGCATCATAAACCATTTATAATGCAGAAGCAACATGTAGTGCCATAGCCTGTGGCAAAATTGTTATGACACATTTCTAACAATAATCATATTGAATCAGAAAGGGGCAGCAACAGAACCTGGGAAAGTAAAAAGAAACACATCATACACTGTATCAAGTTTGTTATGCCACTTGTCATATTCATATAGTTTCTAGCCAAAGCAAAATGAAGCTGCCATACATCACATAAGGGAATATGCAACATGAGCTATTAGCATAATAGAATTTGTAGGGTAGAGTTTGGAAAGATCTCTACTTCACTCCCAAATCTGTTCACTGCTTACAGACTACAAGGCCCTTATATTGCTGGCCTGAAATGGTGGCGACATTATCACGGTTTATTTTCATATGGTAACAAATGATAAATGGATATGTTTATAATGTTAAACAATGGTAGTTTATGACTCGTTAAACACTTCTCCGCTGTATCTCATTTATCAGAGGTTGGTGGAAAGTTGACCGAAACATTAAGTTGGGACTGTTTAGGATTACATGTTGGCCCATGTTGGGTCGGACATATGTAGCACTGGCTAGTCACTATATGTGGAGGGTTAACGGACTTGAGCTTCTATTGCTGCCCTGAGGAGAGAGCCCTTATTGCTTAAAAGTACTGTACCTCAATTGAAAGCAAAATACTAACACAATGAGGAATTTGGCCAAATACAAACACAGCAACAACAACAAAAAAGAAGAACCCTGAAAATGAAAGGTGAATAAAGAGGGTTTTGCATGGGTGGCTACAATAACAGAATCCCACCCATTTTAAAAACACTGCAACGGGCCACTGAAATGTAAGATTCCAGTTTTAAAGAGTGGCACTGTGAAATCCTGGAAATAGTAGACGGAGTGAGGAGGCATCCCCTGCTCATGATCAATCCTGGTTGTTCTTTGCACAGTGTCTTCATCACCTCACTCCCATTAGAATCTGATGACAAACTAGGTTTAACCTCCCAGCTACAAGGAGCTGGATGTGTTACTCCACCACTTCCTAATGCTCCAGGGTGTGGGAGTTGTATATTTCAGCGAGAGATGGATCGGTAGTGTACCCTTCTGTAGTAGCCTCTGTAGGTTATGTTTCAGAGCAAAGGGAGGGAAAGAAGGAAGTCCAGGACTGTGAGATGATGACTCATGTGAACACCGTATAACAGGAAGAGAGAGGGGGGGGTGGATGACGCCCCCCACTACTTGCTCAGAAGACAAATGGTTCAGAAAAGTACGGCCGGGAATTCAATTAACACAACTTTTTTTTGTTCACAAAATAGGCCTCTTGTAAGGAACCATGCACACATGATGAGTAACCTGGCTTGTGACCTGAAGACTTTCATTAGCTCCCCAAGCTAATCCCTACAGGCTTGAGCTCAGCAGGCCAATAAGGTTTTGTAGCCTGAGACCCTGAGTTCAAACCCAGTCGGCCACACCACCTCAATATCTCACCGTAGCCTGTACACTATGCTCTAAATATAAACTGGGTGGTTCCAGCCCTGAATGCTGATTGGCTGACAGCCGTGGATTATGAGACCATATACCACACCCCCTCAGGGGTGCTGTAAATACTCTCCTCTCTCTAGAAAAGATAACACTAGTGAAAGCTTAATTAGCTTGACATCAAAGCGGCTGCAGAATTTTCAATACATCCCTGCTGGCATTTCAACTTGTGCCAGTTCTTTCATCTCATCCCCCCCAGGGTCTGCCACTTAGACGGAGTCAGGAAGTCATTGGCATTGCATGGCATGCTGGGATAGTGGAGGACCAGGAGAGAGAGGGTCCTGTTGGCTAGTCTATAAGGTCAATCATCACAACACCATTTTTTTTTTTTCGTTTGGAATAGTCTCCTACTCAAAAAAATATGCATTTCTATTTTATTTGTATTCATCAGGGGATGCTGCAGCACCTTCAGCACCTGTACTTCCTGTGACTATGCTCACAGGTTAAATGACTTGGTGTTGAACACAAGTCAGGAAAAAGTTTGAATATTACTGAAGTAGGAGGCCTTTAGTAGCTCTATAAATCAGGGCATGAAGCCACCTCTGTTGTCTCACCACAACACAAACTGACACCCCATGTGCCATCCACCATCCTTTCACATGACAAATTATTCATATTTCCACCCGATGCGTTTCCTCCTCTCCGCCACAACAGACAAAAGAAAGGGAAAAGTGCTGACGCTGCTCGAAACAGGCTGTTTTCATAAGTGGTCCGGCATTGCTGCTGTCACATAAGCTGTCCTGTCACCCTGCCTCAGCTATCCATTAGCTTCTGTTGGAGAGAGGAAGTGATCCAGGGGTCTTATTGTGTGTGTCTGTGTGTGTGTGTGTGTGTGTGTGTGTGTGTGGCTCCAGAGGAACGCAATGGCTCCGGGGGGCCTGTCCTGTCCTCCCCCATGGCTCCCCTCTGGGCTGGTGGTGAGACAGACAGGCAGGCAGAGGATGGGGCTGGAGATAGAGGGAGGGAACGAGGACAGACAGAAAGGGGTGGGAGGAATAGAGAGAAAGACAGAGAGAGAGACAGAGACAAAGACAGAGACCGAGAGAGAGGAGGCGCTGGGCCGGCTCTTGCCCTGTCTCTGACAGGATCTGGTCAATGTCCTGCCGCCGAGGGTCGCGGCCCAAAGCTCACACACACACACAAACACACACACACACACACACACACACACACACACACACACACATATCTGCAGTGCATCTGCCCAGGCCTCCTGCGCAGCCAGCCTGTCTCCAAGGCGGCCTGCAAGCTTTTTCCTGCTCGGGGGAGGGGGGAGGCGGGAGAGGGGATGACAGAGAGAGAGTCGGTAGGAGGAGAGGGGGCTCAATGGGAAACTGAGCTGACCTATAATGAAAACACCCGCCCCCTCCTGAGTAACAGGCAAACTCTTGCACTTCTGAATTTTGGACAAACAAAAATAGCTCTGACGACTGGCTGGCTATTGACCCACTCTTTCTGTCTGTCTGTCACTTAAAATTCCCACGCGTGTAGCAAGCTCATTGTCAGACCTGAGCCGCCTGCGAGAACAGCTAATTTGCTCTTCCGTTAAGAAAAGGAGGGAGAAAAACCAGAATGAAATGTAATAATTCTAGTGGAGCCCCGTGTATTTAATCATTCCTTCTTTCTGTGGATTGATTCAGGTCCCCATTGGCGAGTCATTTCATCATTCATATGGAATGCGCTCAAATTCTCATGACCTAATGCGTTGTAGGATAATTGCGGTAAAGGAGTCAATGGAACGCAGACGTTTCATTTACCATATTGGCGCACATACAACAAATCTGATGTAACAAAGTGGATATTTGTCAAATATGTCATGATTTATGTATTGTAACAGGCCCACAATGTGGTTACTTAAAGTCCGATTTGGATATATCTGTCTGTTTTCGCTGCATAAAATGTAGAAGTTTCAGATTTAGAAGAGTTGACTGCTTAATGCTAACTCTCATTCGTAGAAGCTGGTTAGCATAGCTAGCATACAGAAATCGGCGGTAGTAGTCAAAGTCGTTTTTAACTGCAATACAGTTGATTGGTAACGATGACATGAACATGTGTTGGGGTTGACATCCATACAAGCATTATACACAGATGTTTACCTCAACATAGTGTGAAATACACATATAAACAATAGCCGAAATACAGTGGTGAAAAAAGTACCCAACTGTCATACTTGAGTAAAAGTAAAAATACCTTAATAGAAAATGACTCAAGTAAAAGTGAAAGTTACCCAGTAAAATTCTACTTGAGTAAAAGTCTAAAAGTATTTGGTTTAAAATATACTTTAGTATCAAAAGTAAAAGTATAAATTATTTCACATTCCTTATATTAAGCAAACCAGATGGCACCATTTTCTTGTTTTTATTTATTTACGGAAAGCCAGGGGCACACTCCAACAATCAGACATCATTTACAAACAAAGCATGTGTTTAGTGAGTCCACCAGATCAGAGGCAGTAGGGATGACCAGGGATTTTCGGTTGATAAGTGCGCGAATTTGACTATTTTCCTGTCCTGCTAAGCATTCAAAATATAACAAGTACTTTTGGGTGTCAAAGGAAATGTATGGAGTAAAAAGTACAATAAATTCTTAAGGAATGTAGTGCAGTAAAAGTAAAAGTAGTCCAAAATATAAATAGTGAAGTAAAGTACAGATATCCAAATAAACTACTTAAGTAGTACTTTAAACCACTGCTTAAATGTAAACTCATTTTGCTGGGGGGCAACTCGGGATCTTTCCCCCCACGTGTTTCCATGGGAATTTCATTGTTTTGTTCGAGTTCGACTTACCTCTTTACCGCATCTATTCCTGAATGGTGCTCATTACGTTATCTCTGTAATCCACTCCACTCCGTCGTCAACAGAACAAGAGAGCCATGACAGATTCTACATGGGGGAAAATGGAAGTCACATTTGAATCATTCTGACAGAAAAATTGCAGTTATATTTGAGTGGTTCTGACAGAGTGATGAAGTAGAGATAAATAAAAGAGGATATTATGATGGAGAGCAGAGCTTGTCATTCTGCTGGTTAGAACTGCCAGGGTCAAGTACCTCAGATCATTGAGAAGTGATTTATTAGAAATAGGGGCATCATAAAAATGATTGAACTATATTAGAGGCATGTTATATGTCCCAAGGACGCCATATACAATCGACAAATGATGTTGAGTTAGACATGTTCAACAGTGCATTAGTTCTGTAGTAAATCTGATTTCTAAAAGTTTACTTCAATGATTTTATTTCTCCATTCGGGCTTCGTCAGACTGTATTTTAGTCTGAGGACAAAAGGTATGTCTCAGTTTCACATTTTTTGGGGCTGAAAAACAGGGGGATGAAGATGCTGGTATATGCCATAGTAATCCAGCAGTTCTAGGACCTGTTGTAGATTCTGCTAAGCCGTCTCTGACAGACTGCCCGACACTGACACATGCACAGCCATAAACCTCTAGAGCACAGCTCTCCTCATCTGCTCCTTGTTGGGAGCCCTGTTCCAGTCAGACCTTTAACACTGGAGCTACAGAGGTAAACCCTAGCTCGGGGTGTTTACAAGACAAAGTAGCATCTCATGACCTCTTGTATTAAAATAGAAAGAGAGAGAAAGAGAGAGAGTGAGAGAGAGAGAAAGCCAGAGGATGTGTCATATTGCATTCCCTCAGAGAAAAGACAGTAACGCACAGGAGGCAGCTGAGGGGAGAACGGCTGGTAATACCGGCCGGAACGAAGCAAACGCAATGGAAACCATGTGTTTGATGTCATTCCACTCATTCCGCTCCAGCCATTATCACAAGCCCACTCTCCCCAATTAAGGTGCCACCAACCTCCTGTGCAGTAATGTTCTAGTAATGTCATGAAGTACGGTTGCATTTCAGTCACTTTAATTGGAAGTAAGAAACCTGGGACAATAGCAGCTCTACTGGCAGGGCTAGAGCAGAGTGGTTTAGTCATGCTCTGAGCTGAGTGTTGTGCTCCATTCTCCGCGTTCCAGGGGTCATATTATCCACTTTGCTCCCATTGACATCACCGTAAACATAATAAGAGACAGAGGTATGGGGGAGAATGCGATTTGTATCCAGCTCCGCACAAACGGGATGTCGTTTTCTGCGTATGGAGGAGGGGGCAAAGCCGAAGAACTTTACTTCACACCACGCCCGGGACGAAACTGGGAGAAGAAAGAGAGGAGGAGAGGTAGAGCGAGAAAGTAAGGGCAAGAGGGGAGGATAGACAGAAGAGCCTCCCTCCTGTTTTAATGTACATTCTGTCCTGGCTGCATTTCTCAAGGCTGCCTGAATAGTGTGTGTGTGTGTGTGTGTGTGTGTGTGTGTGTGTGTGTGTGTGTGTGTGTGTGTGTGTGTGTGTGTGTGTGTGTGTGAGGTGCCTGCTGGTGCCAGGCACAGTGAAGTGAGCGTCTCCTCCAGCCCAGTGTTGACCCTGTACAGTCTGAGTACATGGTGATGAATACTCCTCCTCCTACTATTCTGGGCGAGGCTCCACACTGCATGTACAGCACACACACACACACACACACACACACACACACACACACACACACACACACACACACACACACACACACACACACACACACACACACACACACACACACACACACACAGAGAGACAGGCGCTTAAAAAAAGCAGACAAATTAATACACTTGAAAACACACAGTGATTCACCAAGGGCAACGTAGAAGTTGGAGTAGAAGGGAGACAAAAGTATTGCCTTGGAATTCATCAGCACAGGTGAAAACTAAACTAGAGGATCATGGTCCAGAAATTAGGTATAGGATGAGGTGGTCAAGGTCATCTCACATCTCTGACTTTGACACCATTGAATATTGTCCATTCAGTAACACCCCCCTTATTATTGGAATCTAGTGGAAATGTGTAGTGTACTACCTCCCACATCCTTCCTCTACATGGCCCAATGTTCTTTACTATGGAATTCGCTGGTATGTTTCATCAATAAGGCTGTGTCTGAAAGATAACAACTCATTATGGAAGACCTCTCTGAATGATATGATTCTGGTTAGACTGTCTCTGCTCCCTCTTAATGAGAAGTCCCCTGGTATTCCAGATGGTCTGAGTGAACCCATACCGTCCCCCCTAGTCATAATGGTGCCTGGTCCTATCTAGCCACCGGCCTCAACTCCCTCACTCACTCTGTCTTACCCACACCCAGCCGCCCGCAAATGAATACAAATGAGTGTTTTCATTCTGAGCTAGACGGCAAAGTATGTTATCACAAGCCTGCGTTCCTACTCTTAAAACGAACCAAATCTCATCCCCAAGAAAAACAAGGCAACAGGAAACATGTTGTCCCCCACGAATGATGCAGCGCCCCCCTTTGGGACATTTGAGATATGGCATGTGAGTAATAGATTTCAGTTACTATAGCTACCACCTTGGGCCAATCAGTGTCATTTTGTAAATGCCAGATCTCTATGGCAAGACGCACAATTCACCCGTTTCATCAAAATCGCGCCAATGTGTCTGAGACATTGCGTGTGACTAACAGATGACGGACGGACACAGATCCACAGTCCCCTCCCCAATTTCGTTGTTGGGGACAATACATACTCTTAGAAAAAACGGTGATATCTAGAACCTAAAAGGGTTCTTCGGCTGTCCCCATAGGAGCACCCAGAGGGTTCCACATGGAACCCAAAAAAGTTCTACCTGGAACCAAAAAGGGTTCTACCTGGAACCGAAAAGGGTTCTACCTGGAACCGAAAAGGGTTCTACCTGGAACCGAAAAGGGTTCTCTTATGGGGACAGCCAAAGAACCCTTTAGGAACACTTTTTTCTAAGAGTGTATGATGCGGTGGAACTCTCAAAAATGCAATCGTATTGTGATCAAATTGCTTCCAATGTCCCTTAATGACTGGAGCTGAGGACAGAGAGAGCTCACTGATTGATTCAGTGTTTTGGTCATAGAATCATTGAGAGGGCATGCTCTATAACGAAAATGTTTTTTTTTTTATATACTCGTAGGCTATGTGGGAGTGTTACATATGTATGATGGACCAGGTGAGCTACTCCCTCAGCCAATAGGATCATACACTGAATGCATAGCTCTTATACTGTTTAAGGGGTGAATTCGTGTTTTTCCCCCCCTAACCATTATTAATGTTCCATAAAAGATATTTCCTCATTACTGAGGAATTCTCAGTGATGCCAGGAACATGTCAGAAATATAGAGGAGGGTTGAGTAACTTACACCCTGCCTCGGAGTTTGACTCAAACTATTTGCTAATGTGTTTATAGTTGATGTTGCTGAAAATTGACTTAGAATCTCACAACTTAGTTAATGTAACTATGCACGTGGTGACGCAAAGAACAATTTATACCACACCTACATTTTGCCAAATCCTCCTCAAGTCTTTCAATTAAACAATTTCAGATGAATGGCTTTAACTATGTTTTTCTCATAATTTCCACAAATATTTTGAGATATTGATCATATTTGGGTAACAATTTGCAGACAAACCGATGTTAATTCTCAGCATATTTGAGCAGGTCTGGTTAATATAGAGGTTTAGGTGAGGGGACGTCACAAGGGGCTGAGACGGCTACAATGTCTACAATGTGAAGGCTGCCTCAGTATAAATCTCTCAAGCAGAGGCCTGGGCTGACCCTCAGCCTTAGCCTTTGTTTGGCAGACGCCTTGGCCCCCTTTAATCTTGTGAGGAGATAAATCCTTTGATGGACCTGGCCTGACTCAGTTGAAAGAGCTGCCTGGCCATCTCCATAGATCACCACAACCCGGCATGTTTGAAGTTGGACTGGGGAGCTGAGGTGGACAGTGCGGGTGGGCCTGGAGAGGGACGGGGGGCTGGGGGGGGGGGGGGGGGGGCTTCCTCACGACCCAGAACAGAGGCATCAATCCTGGACCATGACCAGAGACCCCTCCTCACCCTCCTCTTCAAACCAGACACACACACAACCAGACCGCACCACAACCACTCCTACTGCTCTCTTGACCACAGACAACCAACACCATACCGACCGTAATACCTCGCAAGATACTTTTCCTCGGCTATAGTCACAGCCGTGTACAGTACCAGTCAAAAGTTTGGATACACCTATTCTTTCAAAGGTTTTTCTTTATTTCTACATTGTAGAATAGTAGTGAAGATACCAAACTATTAAATAACACATATGGAATATTGTAGTTACCAGAAAGTAGCCACCCTTTGCCTTGATGACAGCTTTGCACACTCTTGGCATTCTCTCAACCAGCTTCATGAGGAAGTCACTTGGAATGCACTTCAATTAAAAGGTGTGCCTTGTTAAAAGTTAATTTTGTGGAATTCCTTTCCTTCTTAATGTGTGTGAGCCAATCAGTTGTGTTGTGACAAGGTAGGGGTGGTATACAGAATGTCACGTGTGCTCCCTCTCCGGCCTCTAGGTCACCAGGCTGCTCGTTATGGCGCACACCTGTCACCATCGTTATGCGCACCTGCACGTTATCAGACTCACCTGGACTCCATCACCTCCCTGATTACCTTCCCTATTTATGTCACTCCCTTTGGTTCCTTCCCCAGATGTTATTGTTTCTGTTTCTGTGTCATGTCTGTGCGTTGTTTGTGTTTTTCTTGTTTTGTATTATGTTACGTTTATTTATTAAACACTCTCTCCCTGAACTTGCTTCCCGACTCTCAGGGCACTCGTTACACAGAAGATAATCCTATTTGGTAAAAGACCAATTCCATCTTATGGCAAGAACAGCTGAAATAAGCATAGAGAAATGACAGTCCATCATTACTTTAAGACATGAAGGTCAGTCAATTCAAAAAAATTCCAAGAACTTCGAAAGTTTCTTCAAGTGCAATCGCAAAAACCATCAAGCGCTATGATGAAACTGGCTCTCATGAGGACCGGCACAGGAAAGGAAGACCCAGAGTTACCTCTGCTGCAGAGGATAAGTTCATTAGAGTTACCAGCCTCAGATTGCCGCCCAAATAAATGCTTCATAGAGTTCAAGTAAGACACATCTCAACATCAACTGTTCAGAGGAGACTGCGTGATCAGGCCTTCATGGTAAAATTGCTGCAAAGAAACCACTACTAAAGGACACCAATAAGAAAAAGAGACTTGCTTGGGCCAAGAAACACAAGCAATGGACATTAGACTGGTGGAAATCTGTCCTTTGGTCTGGAGTCCAAATTTGATATTTTTGGTTCCAACCGCCATGTCTTTGTAAGATGCTGAGTAGGTGAACGGATGATCTCCGCATGTGTGGTTCCCACCGTGAAGCATGGAGGAGGAGGTGTGATGGTGCTTTGCTGGTGACACTGTCAGTGATTTATTTAGAATTCAAGGCACACTTAACCAGCATGGTTACCACAGCATGCTGCAGCGACACGCCACCCTATCTGGTTTGCGCACAGTGGGACTATCATTTGTTTTTCAACAGGACATTGACCCAAAACTCACCTCCAGGCTGTGCAAGGGCTATTTGACCAAGGAGAGTGATGGAGTGCTGCATCAGATGACATGGCCGCCACAATCAACAGACCTCATCCCAAATGAGATGGTTTGGGATGAGTTGGACCGCAGAGTGAAGGAAAAGCAGCCAACAAGTGCTCAGAATATGTGGGAACTCCTTCAAGACTGTTGTAAAAGCATTCCTCATGTAGCTGGTTGAGAGAATGCCAAGAGTGTGCAAAGCTGTCAACAAGGCAAAGGGTGGCTACTTTGAAGAACCTCAAATATAAAATATATTTTGATTTGTTTAACACTTTTTTGTTTACTACATGATTCCATATGTGTTATTTCATCATTTTAATGTCTTCCCTATTATTATACAATGTAGAAAATAGTAAAAATATCAAAAAACCCTTGAGTGAGTAGGTGAGTCCAAACTTTTGACTGGGACTGTATATTCCTCCTCAAGCCGATACCACGACGGATACACTGGACTTTATGCAAACTGGAAACCACATATCTTGAGGCCGCATTTATTGTAGTTGGGGATTTTAACAAAGCAAATTTCAGGAAACGCTACCGAAGTTGTACCAACACATTGACTGTAGCACTTGTGAAGAACATTGGACCACTGCTACTCAACTTTTCAAAATGCCTACAAGGCCTTCCCCCACCCTCTGATCACGACTCCATTTTGCTCCTCCTTTCCTATATACAGAAACTCAAACAGGAAGTACCCGTGCTAAGGTCTATTCAACGCTGGTCTGACCAATTGGAATCCATGCTTCAAGATTGTTTTGATCACGCGGACTGGGATATGTTCCGGGTAGAATAACATCGACGAATATGGAGACCGAGTTCATCAGGAAGTGTATAGGAGATGTTGTACCCACTGTGAATATTAAAACCTACCCTAACCAGTAACCGTGGATAGATGACAGCATTCGTGCAAAACTGAAAGAGCGAACCACCGCATTTAATCATGGCAAGGTGACTGGGAATATGGCCGAATACAAACTGTGTAGTAATTCCCTCCGTAAGGGAATCAAACAGGCAAGACGTCAGTACAGAGAAAAAGTGGAGTTGCAATTCAACGGCTCAGACATGAGACGTATGTGGCAGGGTCTACAGACAGTGACGGACTACAAAGGGAACACCAGCCACGTCGCGGACACCGACATCTTGCTTCCGGACAAGCTAAACACCTTCTTCGCCCGCTTTGAGGATAACAGTGCCACCGACGCGGCCTGCTACCAAGGACTGTAGGCTCTCCTTCTCCGTGGCCGACATGAGTAAGACATTTAAGCGTGTTAACCCTCGCAAAGCTGGCTGGAGTGTTAACGGACATATTCAATCTCTCCCTATCCCAGTCTGCTGTCCCCACTTGTTTCAAGATGTCCACTATTGTTCCTGTACCCAAGAAAGCAAAGGCAACTGAACTAAATGACTATAACCCCGTAGAAATCACTTCTGCCATCCTGAGAGGCTAGTTAAGGATCTTATCACCTCTATCTTACTTGACACCCTAGACCCACTTCAATTTGCTTACCGCCCCAATAGATCCACAGATGATGCAATCGCCATCGCACTGCATACTGCCCTATCCCATCTGGACAAGAGGAATACCTATGTAAGAACGCTGTTCATTGACTATAGCTCAGCATTCAACACCATAGTACCCTCCAAGCTCATCATTAAGCTCTGGCCCTGGGTCTGAACCTGCCCCGTGCAACTGGATCCTGGACTTCCTGACGGCCCGTCCTCACATGGTGAAGGTAGGAAACAACACCTCCACTTCGCTGATCCTCAACACAGGGGCCCCACAAGAGTGCATGCTCAGCCCCCTCCTGTATAGTCCCTTTTCACCCATGACTGCGTGACCACGCAAGCCTCCAACTCAATCATCACATTTGCAGTCGACACAACAGTAGTAGTCCTGATTACCAACAATGACGAGACAGCCTACAGGGAGGAGGTGAGGACCCTGGGAGAGTGATGCCAGGAAAAAACCTCACTCAACTTCAACAAAACAAAGGAGCTGATCGTGGACTTCAGGACACAGCAGAGGGAGCACGCCCCTATCCACATCTACGGGACCGCAGTGGAGAAGGTGGAAAGCTTTATGTTCCTCGGCGTACACATCACTGACGATCTGAAATGGTCCACCGACACAAACAGTGTGGTGAAGAAGGCGCAACAACACCTTTCAACCTCAGGAGGCTGAAGAAGTTTGCTTGGTCCCTAAAACCCTCACAAACTTTTACAGATGCAAAATTGAGAGCATCCTTTCGGGCTGTATCACCCGGGGGCAGCCTGTTCACCCTGCTATCAGCCAGAAGGTGAGGTCAGTACAGGTGCATCAAAGCTGGGACCGAAAGACTGAAAAACAGCTTCTATCTCAATGCCATCAGACTGTTAAACAGCCATCACTAACTGGCTTCCACCGGGTTACGTTACCCTGCACCTTAGAGGCTGCTGCCCTATATACATAGACTTGGAATCACTGGCCACTTTAATAATGGAACACTGGTCACTTTAATACAGTTTAAATAATGTTTACATACTGCTTTACTCATTTCATATGTGTATATATTGTATTTTATTCTACTGTATTTTAGTCAATGCCACTCCGACATTGCTCGATCTAATATTTATATATTTCTTAATTCCATTCTTTTACTTTTAGATTTGGGTATATTGTTGTGAATTGTTAGATACTACTGCACTGTTGGAGCTAGGAACACAAGCATTTCGCTACACCCGCAATAACATCTGCTAAATATGTGTATGTGACCAATAAAATTTGATTTGATTTTTGATACAGAACCAGGATGGTAATCTTTTTTTTTCTCTCTCTTAATTGTTAAGAGCATCTTAAGTGTGTAACACTTTACATTAAGTTGTAATGACAGAATTACTAAAGGAGAAAAAATGTACTTAATGTAAAGTCTGACCCAAAAGCGCAATCCAAACCAGTTCAGAGGGAAATTCCTAAGATTACCCTGAGAGCTACCCCTTCCTTATGAGGGTCTATGTGTATATGTGTCATCCAGCAACTAGCTCTCACAGTCTCACGTCAGAATTAGACGTTCATTTATGTTTTCCAAACGTCCAATTTCAAAGTGTTTAAGGTGAAGTTTAGACATTAACTCTGGAATTTTTAAGGTTAGGGTTAACTTTAGGCATTAACTCAAAAATCTTAAGGTTCGGTATTAACTCCGAATGGTTAAGGTGACGGTTGAGGTTTGGGATAGGCTGAAAACATCGCTGGATTCGAACTTGCAACCTTTGGAATCAGAGGCAAATGCCCATCCGCCATCCCCATCGCCCTGTCTAAACCGCAACCTACTTGAAGATAAGAGCTCATTGTTGCCCCTAGTGGCCGTTTCCACATCTCCCCGATGACCCTCAGACATGGATGAACATCGAATACTGACTTGTATCATGAGTGACTTGGCTGCATCTAGAATATGAACGGAGGTGAACCACAGGGAGATCTTTAGCTGTTAGCTACTGATAAGACCCTCTTTTTCCCATTACATTACTGTAGGCGCTCACACAGTGGAAGTGCTGCTCTCCCTCCTCACACTCTCCTTCTTATCTTAATCCTTCATCAACACAACCACTAATCTGAACACGGGCTAATTTTGATATATCTTCTTTTTTTGTCTCCTCGGGACATAAGACTCTCACACCCTGGGTGAGGAATAACATATCAAAGCTTTAAAAGGCCATTTAAACGACTTATCTTATTTCTCATGTTACAGAAAGGGTTTCGTTGCTATGGCCGTTAGGGATTTACAAAATGTTCTGCAGTCATGATGGGCTGTGTTTTTCCATGCTCATGCCTCGGTGAAGTGTTAAAGATGAAGGTCTTGTTGGGTTTTTCCATGTGGCTGCTGACCTAGGGTGCAGCGTTCTGGAAGTGTGGGTGTGTGTGTTCTAGGCATGCATATAAAGTGTGTCCTTCTCCAAGCAAGCCCAACTAAGGCAAGCGACAATAACACCCCCTGATAATAGCTTGACAGGCATTTTAATTGCCATACCCTGCATTAGCTCAAAATATTACTGGTTGAAAAACAAAAAGATACAGACTTTCCCAGCACTAGTACTAACAAAAACATCGACAGTCCTGACTCAATACTGAAGAAAGTATCTGACGTTGATTCATGCCAAGTAAGATGATGGATTCAACAAAAAAAATAAACAATTGCATCGTTCAAGATATTTCACCCTCACCGTCCCCCTTTCCTGGCTCATCTCTTTTTCGTTTCTCATCCTCCTCTTTTTTTTTAATAACCCCCATTATTACCATCATACTACAATATCCCTCCACTCCCATCTTGTTGCTGTAAACTAGTCAGGTCCAAAGTTATTGGCACCCTTGATAAAGGTGAGCAAAAAAGACTGTACCAAATAGATAATTCAAACACTGAGCTAAATTATATTATACTAATACAATTGCTCAGAGAAAGAGATTTTTGTTTAACAAGTAATAAAACTAATTGTCAAAAAGATACATTATTGGCACCCCTGTTTCTGCACCCTCAACTTGCGAGGATAACGGCACTGACCCTTTTTCTAAAATGTTTTATGAGATTGTAGAACACATTGGGAGGGATCTTAGACCATTCCTCCATGCAGAATCTTTCCAGATCCTCGATATCCTTCGTCTGTGCTTAAGGACTGCCTTCTTCAATTCAGACCACAGGGTTTCAATGGGGTTCAAGTCGGAAGACTGAGATGGCGATTGCAAAATGTAGGATTATGGATTTTGACGTGTGCTTCAGGTTATTGTCTTGCTGGAAGATCCACTTGTGGACAAGTTTCAGCCTCCTGGCTGAGGCAACCATGTTTTTGGTTAAAAGGTCCTGGTACATGGTAGAGTTCATGATGCCCTTGACCTCAACAAGGATCCCAGGACCTGTGTAAACAAAACCACCCCATAATATAAAAAATCCCCCACCATATTTTACAGAGGTATTAGGTTGTTTTCTGCATATGCTTCCTTCTTTTGAGGCCAGACCCACCACTGGTGGGCGTGGCCAAAGAGCTCTATTTTCGTGTCATCTGACCATAACACCGGTTCCAATCCAAGTGTCAACGACGTTTAGCAACCTTCAGGCATTTACATGTTTTTGTTGCTCTCAATAAAGTCATTTTTTTTCTGGCAACCCTTCCAAAGAGCCTATTGGCATGGAGGTGGCGTCTATTTGTAGACATGGTGACCCGAAGATGCGACCACATACTGTAATTCAGTCCTTGGATTTTTGTTTGCCTCCAAAACCATCTTCCTCACTGTACATGGGGACAAGAAACACTTGCATCCAATACCAGGCATGTTTACTTTAAACTTCTTAATTGTTGCCTTCATAGTGGTAGGTGGTATATTTAATAATTTAGAATTTTTTTGCACCTATTACCTGATTTATGAAGGTCAACAACCATTTGTCTTTTTTCATTTGTGAGCTCTTTGCCTTTTTTCCCATGGTGACCAATGAGACAAAGGGATTTTACATGCGTGTTCCTCATTTTTACACCCCAGTCAAACAGGAAGTCATGGAAGGCCACAATACAGTTCCTTGAGCTGAGATTAACTTAAAAAAGTAGAATGTTAATGCAGATTTGATTTTGTTTGATTTTATTTAGAAGAATCTTTAGGTGTGCCAAATAATTATGACACCTACAGTATATTTTTGAGGGGAAAAACATATTACTTGTTAAACAAAATATATTTCTCTGAGCAATTGTATTAGCATAGAATATCATTTACTCATTTGCTTGAGCATACAATATAGTTCAGTATTTGAATAATTTATTTTATACAGTCATTTTTGCTCATCTTTATCAAGGGTGCCAATAATTTTGGACAAAGCTGTATTGTCTGCACCTCATAACCCTTCAGGAGTAGTGCTGGTAATAAGTTATGGTGCTCTAACACTTGGCATTTTTTCCTTAATCAACTCTAAAGTAATAGCAGAGTCATGTGCATTGCGGCTCACAATGAGGTGCCAAAGCACTTCATCTGTAGGAAGCTTCACACAAACACAGGAAGTCCAGTGTTTCACGGCGACGGAGGGGGTAGTGGGAGTCAGAGTCGGAGCCGTAGCCCGCGTCTCTCTCTCTCTCTCTTTCCCCGTTGATGGGCAGCTCAGATTAATGGTAGGTGGCTAAAGGACCTGCAGTTCAGAGACAGAATCTAACCTAAGGCATCTGAGCCTAAGATCTGCAGTGCACACTGGTTTCATTTTACATCATTGTATGGCATTGCACAGTAGTGTTCTGCTACTGGGGTTAGGAAGTAATAAAACAAATGGGCAGCATGGGCTTGGATCAGTGTCAAGAGTTACTCAAAATCAGCACACAACTACAGAAGTTACTATAGCTAGGGCCAGGAGTTTTCCTGACCATTTGACCTTACCAGATATTGAAAAACTCCGGGCCCCAATTACCCCTAGCCCCAATTATAGGTATTCATCATTAAATGTCATCCCCTAATATTCCTCTGCAACTATTATTCAATAGTTAGTCTAAAACTCCATTGGGATGTGTATTAGTAGGACAGTGTGGTTGACTCACCAGAGATCAGAGTAATATCAATCACCCCAATGCTTTTGATTGCTTGTCTTCTCGGGAAAGAATGTTCAACTTGACACTACTAGCAGCCCTCATCTACTCCTCAATTGCAGTGGTTGATTAGGATTCTTTCAGCAAGAATCCGACATGGGAGCCTGTGTGGGTTTAAAATGAACACAGTGAGATTAGAAGAGCCACAGGGACATCCAGTGGTGAGTAGAGGCCTTTTCATCATAAACTGTCCAAATAACACAGCTTCCTGGATGGTGTTTTAGGGAACTATCTTTCATAAATGAAAGGCAAAAACGCTAATGCCACCCAGGGGGGTTCCTACTACACATTGGTGATTGGTGAATGCAGACTCAGTGAAATTAGCACTATTTTGTATTGGTGTATAACTGCAGTATTGTGATATTGGCATATTTAGTCTAAAAATGTCCTAACCTGACTACTAAATCAGACTAAACCAGGTAAAGCAGACAGATGGCGCAAATGTTGCAGAATTGCATATTTTGGAAACACTGCAGGTTCCATTCAAGGGGCCAGGGTTCTGGTCTGGAAGCACCGTTTCAACTGCTCCTACAGTGTTGCTTCTGTACTGCAGTTTAACTGACGCCAGGATTCCTAATAAAACACTTTAGTCATCACCTTTGTGCGCAAAACATCCATTGAATTATTCAAATAACGGTTGCTGAGGCCAATTTTTTTCCCCTGTCACTCACAGCTGAAGATATTATCATTTTATTTTCATCCAATATTTTCATCCAATGTCTTCTCCCTGTGAGCACTGAGTGCTAGTGCGCATGTGATGTTGGTCCATGAAAACGGATGCAACCGAAGACTATGGATATACTGACAAGATGTCCCTTCACCTTAACAATGGAAGTCGTTGTCCACAAAGCGGCACGGCGGGCTGTCTTGCTCCCACCTATCCTTTCTCTGGATTGGTGGATACATCTCATTATTGTAATTTTTTTAATATTCGATCAGGGTTGTTGACGTCAACCGCCTGTATTTAATGGAGAGAGATGCTATGCTACTAGCCTAATGTCATGAATATGCATAGCCATCTCGAGACAACTCCAACACTGTGTTTTTTCTAAAAGTTGCCGGGATGTCACGGGTCCTACTTATATCAGTACACTCGTAAAACTTAAGTATTACGACACTATTCGATCAAATAAACCTCTCTCATTGAGCGTCTGCTAAATGACTTAAATGTAAATGTCATTGACCTTCATACAAAAACTCCTTGCTAGGTGGGCGAAGCAATGACAACCCCGATATACCCATAGAGAAGGATAGAGGCCTCTAGTGGCCAAAAGTCTGTTTTAGCAGGGGCAGCGCCATTGAGGGCTTCCACCGTTTTAAAGTAGTCAAATTAGTCAGCTGGGTAGGGATTCCTATGGGTTGTAGCCTCAATGGCTCTGCCCTTGCTATCGCAGAAGCTATAATGGCACAGATATAAAGATCAGTCCTCTATCTTTCTCTATGTTTATACCGCAACGGTTCCATTGCTCCAAAAAAATGCGCAGCCCACTTATTTTCAATATCAAGGTCTGTTGTTTTACAGATTCAAATGTAGCTATTTTAGAGACTTCCATGCAGTAAATGTTCAATATTTATGCTTTGAGGTCTTGGTAGCCTAGGGGATTAGGATAGAATGTAGAGGTTGTTTAACCAATTACTTCCACAATATGACACCAAAGCACACTATAGTTTCCCCAAAAAATAGTTTTCAGTGAAACCATCCCGTCTTTGCCTGCAAGTTTTTCTAGCTTTGCTTATGTTACCAATCCCTTTGCTTTCGCCAAATATTTTTTATAACTAACCCAAGACAGACCACAGCCTGTCATTTCCAATGGGAGCAAATTAATCATAATGGGCAGAACAAGCAAAGAGGTGGACCGAGCCAAGCACCAGCTATCGAGGGACTTTTGGGGCATTCTAGCCTGCATTTCCGTTAGGGAATGCCTACTCGGTGACGTGCATGTGTGTAACGACTCAATACGCCCTATGCTTTCCTTAACGAAACCATTTTTTTGAAACTTTGGCAAAGGGTAAAGTCTACAACATGTTGTCCACTCTGTTCGCAACAGATTCTAGTTTTGGAAACAGAAAACTGTATTGAGATCAAATGTTTAAATCAATAAGAAAATGTGCAGAACGTTAGCCTAACGCTATCTTCTCCTACTTCCGGCCACTGGGCTTCCTCTCACCATCATATTTGGCAGTGAGTGGAAACGCCAACCGTATCCTTCACATTTATACATCTTGTAAAATACCTGTCTCACTGTTCTGTATGTGCTTTCGCTACCTTTGCTGTTGCAAAGTTTTTGCACATTCATTCCATGTAGGCGGGGTTAAGAGGGAGCCTAAAATGTTGAGTCTCTATTGGTCATCCGGTTTTGGAGTGACCGGTCAGCCTCGCCCAATGAGCCAGTTTGTTTACATCCTAGCTACATGTAGGTTAGATAGGCTACCCTGCGCCCAGGTAACTTGCTAGCAACTGGTTTGTTACTGTATAAAGTAGCTTAATTGATAATTCCAGAAGTTAGATGTGTTGATTGTATCCCCTGAACTATTATCTTCAGCACCTAAACGTCACCTATGTTAGCTAGCTAACAGGTTAAGAAGCTAGGTAGCAAGGTGATTCACACATCTGACCAAAGATACAACAAGGAGATAGATATTTCACTGGATGTATACATGTGAAGCATCCGGTTGGCGTTTCCACTCACTACCAAATATGATGGTGAGAGGAAACCCACTGGCCGGCAGTGGGAGAAGACGGAGCGAGGTGGATTTCAGCCGAAATTCTGCTAAATTTATTATCAATTAATCATTTGTTCTCAATAGTTTTCTGTTTCCAAAACTAAAATCTGTTACGAACAGAGTGGACAAAGTTTTGTAGACTTTACCCTTTGCCAAAGTTTTAAAACATTTCTTTGTTTAGAAGTGCAAGGGTAAACTGAGTGAAGGCACACACACAATTCACAAAGTATGCGTTCCCTAACAGAAATATGCAAATACATGCTAGAACACGCCAATAGCCTCTCGCTAGTTTGTACTTGACTCTGCTCACCTCCTTGCTTATTCTGACCATTATGATTAATTTGCTCCCATTGGAAACGACAGGCTGTCGTCTATCTTTGATATGACTGTGGTACTTTTGCTAGATAGCTGCAGTGCAACGTAACCAAAAACAACTTTTCTAAACACATCAATCCATGCTTATATGGATTGATGTGTTTAGAAAAAAAATATATAACAATATATCCAAGTTGTGTATTTGTCAAATATGAATAGATGGACATAACCTTAACATTCTTTGAGCTAGTTCTTGGAGAAACAGTTGTGTATAGCGTTTTTCCTTGTTAATGTCGACTGGAAAATCAGAAGCAGAGAAGTGTTAGTTAATTGTCATGTCCATCCACAATTAACCCATCAATTATTTTATTAACGATATACTCCTTATTGTACATTTAGACATTTTCCTACAGGTAAGAGTTATTATTGTCCTTAGAAGAGTCACTGGTGTTCAAGAAACAGATGACAATTTCCACGAAAAGTGTTCAACTAGTTTTCCTTGATAATGGTTTCCAACATATGATTGGCAGAACTTCACTAAAGAACAAGAACATTTCTGTATTGTATAAGTCTGCCCTACTCTTTCTCATCGGTACAGTTAGAAATATTAGCAGTATTGTTGGGAACGAAGTGATATTCCTCCTTGGCTTCTCTCAGCTATGGAGACAGGTCATCAGCCAGAACCGCCTGTGGAATAAATTAGCACAAATTATGCAAAAATGTTAACATGAATGGAAACCTATTACAGGTTATCAATGTACAACTAATGATAAGTGCACAAGTTGCAATTCAAATAAAGTTGACATTTTTTGTTATTGTTCATGATAAATGTGTGCTCGTTGTCACAAACATTAATTCACTCAAGTATGGTCTTATTGTAGTTCAATTAGGTGTTACTGTAGTGTTGGCAATTGCCAAAATATACAAACGGAAAATTGACTTGCAACAAACAAAATGTAATTTACAAGAACTCACGGGTGGGGGATGAAACTACAATAAGAATATATTTCCATTTAAACTCTACTGTAAACACTACCATGCCGTAGAGTAGCACTTAAAATCGGAATATTGCTGTAGGCTTCAGCTACAGGGCTAGACAGAGGTGGTTGAGAGAGCACACAAGGGCTACGTCCCACTTCTCTACCCTTCTCCAGAAGTGTGCACTTGCACACACCTCGTCATGGATTTAAAAGCATAGGATAGGTGTGTAAGCATTAGGTGGATGGAGTTTCCAGCATGATTAAATCCTTGCAAGAAAAGTGTGCAAGTGCAGGGTGGAGAATTGGGATGAAACGGACAGTCACATGACTTTTAGGTTAAACCTATATTGGTACTGCCTACAGGGAGAATCAGTGCAAAGTAATGACTTGCATCCATAATGTAGATATTCTCTACCTCTATGCTTCCAACCTCCACCTCCTACCTATCCAGGTAGTAGTAGACCAACATACTATAGGATACCTACTTGTGTCAGGCTCCTGAGTGGCACAGCAGTCTAAGGCACTGCATCTCAGTGCCAAGTCTAGGACAAAAAGGCTTCAACAGTTTTTACCCCCAAGCCATAAGACTCCTGAACAGGTAACCAATGGTTACCCGGACTATTTGCATTGTGTGCCCCCCCCCCCAACCCCTCTTTTATGCTGCTGCTACTCTCTGTTTATATCTTATATGCATAGTCACTTTAACTATACATCCATGTACATACTACCTCAATTGGCCCGACCAACCAGTGCTCCCGCACATTGGATAACTGCATTGTGTCCCGCCACCCACCAACCCCTTTTTTAAACTCTACTGCTACTCTGTTCATCATATATGCATAGTACTTTAACCATACCTACATGTACATACTACCTCAATCAGCCTGACTAACCGGTGTCTGTATATAGCCTTGCTACTCTTATTTTAAAATGTCTTTGTACTGTTGTTTTATTTCTTTACTTACCTACACACACACACACACAACTTTTTTTTCTTTTTTTCGCACTATTGGTTGGAGCCTGTAAACAAGCATTTCACTGTAAGGTCTAAACCTGTTGTATTCGGCGCATGTGACAAATAAAATTTTATTTGAATCAAATCAAAGTTTATTGGTCACACACATGGTTAGCATTTTATTGGTCACATACACATGTCATTGCGAGTGTAGCAAAATGCTTGTGCTTCTAGTTCCGACACTGCAGCAATATCTAACAATTCCACAACTACCTAATATACACAAATCTAAGGAATAAGAATATATATAAATAAACTCAGCAACTTCCCTTTTCCGGACCCTGTCTTTCAAAGATAATTCATAAAAAATCACCCAAAACTTCACAGATCTTCATTGGAAAGGGTTTAAACACTATTTCCCATGCTTGTTCAAGCAACCATAAACAATTAATGAACATGCACCTGTGGAACGGTCGTTAAGACACTAACAGCTTACAGACGGTAGGCAATTAAGGTCACAGTTATGAAAATTTAGGACACTAAAGAGGCCTTTCTTCTGACTCTGAAAAACACCATAAGAAAGATGCCCAGGGTCCCTGCTCATCTGTGTGAATGTGCCTTAGGCATGCTGCAAGGAGACATGAGGACTGCAGATCTAGCCAGGGCAATAAATTCCAATGTTCGTACTGTGAGACACCTAACACAGAACCCAAACCAGCTGCGTCATCGTGCATACATTTATTTTGTCCCCCCCACACCAAACGCAATCACGACACGCAAGTTAAAATATCAAAAACACACTCTGAACCAATTACATTAATTTGGGGACAGGATCGAAAAGCATTAAACCTTTATGGAAATTTAGCTAGCTAGCTTGTACTTGGGAACTAATTTGTCCTATTTAGCTAGCTTGCTGTTGCTAGCTAATTTGTCCTGGGATATAAAACATTGAGTTGTTATTTTACCTCAAATGCACAAGGTCCTCTACTTCGACAATTAATCCACACATAAAACAGTCAACTGAATCGTTTCTAGTCATCTCTCTTCCGTCCAGGCCTTTTCTTCTCTTGACTTTATATTGCGATTGGAAACTTTCATAAATTAGGTGCATTACCTCCACTGAACTCGTTCGTCTTTCAGTCACCCACGTGGGTATAACCAATGAGGAGATGGCATGTGGGTACCTGCTTCTATAAACCAATGAGGAGATGGTAGAGGCAGGACTTGCAGCACGATCTGCGTCAGAAATAGAACTGACTTCTATTTTAGCCCTTGGCAACGCAGACACTCGTTGGCGCGCGTGAGCAGTGTGGGTGCAATATTTGAATAATATAGATTTCAAAATGTATTTTGCAACGTTCGCACACGCGATGCGAGCGGTGTAGTCAGCCTGTAAGACAGAGCTACAGGGAGACAGGACGGACAGCTGATCGTCCTCGTAGTGGCAGACCACGTGTAACACCTGCACAGGATCGGTACATCTGAACATCACACCTGTGGGACAGGTACAGGGTGGCAACAACTGCCCGAGTTACACCAGGAACACACAATCCATCCATCAGTACTCAGACTGTCCGCAATAGGTTGAGATTGGCTGGACTGAGGGCTTGTAGGCCTGTTGTAAGGCAGGTCCTCACCAGACATCACCGGCAAGAATGTTGCCTATGGGCACAATCCAACAGTCGCTGGACCAGACCGGATTGGCAAAAAGTGCTCTTCACTGATGAGTCGCGGTTTTGTCTCACCAGGGGTGAATGTCGGATTCGCGTTTATCGTTGAAGGAATGAGCGTTATACCAAGGCCTGCACTCTGGAGCGGGATCAATTTGTAGGTGGAGGGTCCGTCATGGTCTGGGGCGGTGTGTCACAGCATCATCGGACTGAGCTTGTTGTCATTGCAGGCAATCTCAATGCTGTGTATTACAGGGAAGACATCCTCCTCCCTCATGTGGTACCCTTCCTGCAGGCTCATCTTGACATGACCCTCCAGCATGACAATGCCACCAGCCATACTGCTCATTCTGTGCGTGATTTCCTGCAAGACAGGAATGTCAGTGTTCCGCCATGGCCAGCGAAGAGCCCGGAACTCGTTGAGCACGTCTGGGACCTGTTGGATCGGAGGGTGAGGGCTAGGGCCATTCCCCCCAGAAATGTCTAGGAATTTGCAGGTGCCTTGGTGGAAGAGTGGGGTAACATCTCACAGCAAGAACTGGCAAATCTGGTGCAGTCCATGAGGAGGAGATGCACTGAGGTACTTAAATGCAGCTGGTGGCCACACCAGATACTGACTGTTACTTTTGATCCCCCCTTTGTTCAGGGACATATAATTTGTTAGTCACATGTCTGTGGAACTTGTTCAGTTTGTCTCAATTGTTGAAGCTTATGTTCATACAAATATTTACAAATGTTAAGTTTGCTGAAAATAAACGCAGTTGACAGTGAGAGGATGTTTCTTTTTTTGCTGAGTTTATATGGATGAGCAATGACTGAGTAGCATAGGCAAGATGCAATAGATGGTATAAAATACAGTATATACATATGGGATGAGTAATGCAAAATATGTAAAGATCATTATTGTAAGGTCACGTCAATTCAAATCTGGTATCAGAACAAAGTAGTCAGCACATAGTAACTTCTGATTTCTTTGTACTTTAATTAATGCAAACACTTGAATGGTAAATATGTGGTTCGTATATACGGGCTCCCTGTAACACCACGCAGGGCAGACAGAGAACTGGTATGACATCACAAGTTCTTCCTTAAATACTGGACAGACTTAGTTCCCTCTCCATGACGGCCTGTCATAGTAGAGGCTAGAATATGGTTTAGACTTATTCCAGCCTATCGTTGGCGTGCAGGTTGGTCCCAACCTCTAGACGCACTCCTGCTTCCTGGCGTAGCCGTTGTCTCTGGCGGATGTCTCATCTTGTGACTGCACAATGCACAGTTCTCTAAAACCCTTACACCCCCCTGCATATACATTTCACCCAGATCCTGGTATTGCTGTTATTCTACAGAAAAGCTCTTGCAAAACCCTGTTTTAAAGCATCAGCATTCTGTCCACATGACCCACCATCACATGAGCCACTTCCTCTAACATATAGCAGTACTCAATTATCTATAGTTTATATACTTATTATTATAGCATCTGTGTTATATTATATAGGTTATGCAAACAAATTGTTATATTATATAGGATATGCACACAAATAGTTGGTCAAACCCTAACATTATTAAAGTGGAATTTATAAAGTGACTAGTGTTCCATTTATTAGAGTGGCCAATGATTTCAAGTCTGTATGTAGGCAGCAGCCTCTCGGTGTTTGTGATGGCTATTTAACAGTCTGATGGCCTTGAGACAGAAGCTGTTTTTCAGTCTCTTCGTCCCAGCTTTGATGCACCTGAACTGACCTCGGCTTCTGGATGTTAGCGGGGTGAACAGGCAGTGGATCGGCTGGTTGTTGTCCTTGATGATCTTTTTGGCCTCCCTGTGACCTCAGGTGCTGTAGGTGTCCTGAAGGGCAGGCAGTGTGCCCCCGGTGATGCATTGTGCAGAGCGCACCACCCTCTGGAGAGCCCTGTGGTTGTGGGCGGTGCAGTTGCCGTACCAGGTGGCGATACAGCCCGACAGGATGCTCTCAATTTTGCATCTGTAAAAGTTTGTGAGGGTTTTAGGTGACAAGCCAAATTTCTTCAGCCTCCTGAGGTTGAAGAGGCGCTGTTGCGCCTTCTTCACCACACTGTCTGTGTGGGTGGACCATTTCAGTTTGTCCGTGATGTGTACACAGAGGAACTTAAAACTTCCCACCTTCTCCACTGCTGTCCCATCGATGTGGATGGGGGGTGCTCCCTCTGCTGTTTCCTGAAGTCCTCGATAATATCCTTTGTTTTGTTGACGTTGAGGGAGAGGTTGTTTTCCTGACGCCACACTCCGAGTGCCTTCACCTCCTCCCTATAGGCTGTCTCGTCACTGTTGGTGATCAAGCCTACTACTGTTGTGTCATCTGCAAACTTGATGACCGAATTGGAGGCGTGCATGGCCATACAGTCATGGGTGAACAGGGAGTACAGGAGAGGGCTGAGCACGCACCCTTATGGGGCCCCAGTGTTGAGGATCAGCGAAGTGGAGGTGTTGTTTCCAACCTTCACCACCTGGGGGCGGCCCGTCAGGAAGTTCAGGACCCAATTGTACAGAGCTGGGTTGACAACCAGGGCCTCAAGCTTAATGATGATCTTGTAGGGTACTATGGTTTTGAATGCTGAGCTGTAGTCAATGAACAGCATTCTTACGTAGGTATTCCTCTTGTCCAGATGGGATAGGGGATTGTGCCTTGTGATGGTGAATGCATCGTCTGTGGACCTATTGGGGCGGTATGCAAATTGAAGTGGGTCTAGGGTGACAGGTAAGGTAGAGGTGATATGATCCTTAACTAGCCTCTCAAAGCACTCGAACTGCAAGGCACTACAGAGGGTAGTGAGTACGGCCCAGTATATCACCGGGGCCAGGCTTCCTGCCATCCACGACCTCTATACCAGGCGGTGTCAGAGGAAGGCCCTAAAAATTGTCTCCCGTCACCCTGGTCATAGACTGTTCACTTTACTGTACAGCAAGCGGTACCGGAGCACCAAGTATAGGTCTAAGAGGCTCTTAAATAGCTTCTACCCCCAAGCCATAAGACTCCTGAACAGATGCAAAACATAATTGTCTAGAGTACAATCACACTCTGATGACAAACTTTCAGATAGTAGTGCCATAGCTTTGGAGAGCCCAAAGCCATACAACACTGGAGTCATGAGAAGGGCTAGCCTTGATCATGACTCAATTCCAATACATTACACATAAAAGTCTTTGGACAAAAGACATCTTCTGAAGGGGGGGATTTTGTTAAGAGCCGCGACGCTCGGTTTGAATACTAACACGCATTGCTTGTGGTACGGTTTTGGAAGCATTAGGACCTTATCTTTCATATCGGCAATAAATAAATTAAGGTTAAATTGATACACACTTTTCTAGGGTTAGAGTTTCCACGCTGCCATATTTCCATGTTACTGCGCTTGTTTACTGAAAACGGACAGTAGACAGAGTGCTACCTGTGCTAATTAGCCATCTGGGTCTCCAAACACCTGTGTGTAAACAGAAGACAGACACGTCACTTAAAAATACTGTTGCCTGCAACTGTTAAAACCGGTAAAAGCAGTGTGCACCAGAGGAGGCTGGTGGGAGAAGCAATAGGAGGATGGGCTCGTTGTAACGAAGGGAATTATGTTTGACTCGATTCCATTCCAGCCATTAGAATGAGCCCTTCCTCCTATAGTTCCTCCTCTGTAAGTGTGTATTTTGTATTTGTGAAATTATTTTGATGTGATATGAAAGTAGAGGGATTTATGTTTCTAGAACCGTACCACAATTGAGAATAGATTTATGTTTATATGGAGTATTTGGCTGTTTTGGCTTCCAGAGCCAATTCGCCCTTTAAACAGAAAAGTCCTCGGACTAGTAGAAATGAATGGTAGGCTCCTTTAGGCCATTACTATGCTAGAAAAGGGTTAGTAGTGCCCTTGTTCTCGAATAGCCACATACTGTACCTCTACAGTAACTTCAGAGTAAGTTCAGTGCATCATATCTGGATTGCTACCGGTGATATCAATTATATAACCATGCTAATTTAGATACCAAAAAAAAAAAAGACACTTACCTAGGATGTTTCCCGATGTCCTTCTTGTCGTACATTTTACGTTAGCTAGCCACCTAGTACCCACTGAGACCTTTTTATCCGAAATAGAAAAGTTAAATAGGTTTAAAAAACAGGGGGGAAAAAATCAAGGATGACCTGTCATTCCAAAACCAGTTGACCAATTAGAGACGCATCTTCTACGCCTCCCTTTAAACCCCGCCTATATGGAATGAATGTGCCAACTTTGAAAACACAAAAAAAAGGCAGCTAAAACAAAGGGCGGGCAGGGTAACGTAACCAAAGATAGAACATATTGCAGAGGGAAGCGTTTCTTTGCAATCGTTGAACATGTTTAAATGAAAACCATTTTTTTTCGCATTAATTTACAATTTATTTGTTCTTGCCTTTCAAAATGATTTCCTTGCTAAGTTATTTAATTGACCTCAATACTTGTGGGTTAATGTTTTGCTTTCAATATCATTTTTGTTTGCAATAAGAATTTTATTCACGAATTCAAAAGGTTTGCTTGATATTAAAAAGGCACAAAAGTAATTCCATAGACGAGGGGAGGAAAAAAACCTTTCATACGTATCCCTGAAAGCTTATTGGTCAATTTTTTTCTGCCACAATTCACAATACTGCACACACGTGACCATCCTGTGTTTAGTCAGTGTAACGCTTGCACTTAAAAGACAAGCATTTGACATTTGCTAACTACATAAGCACTCTTTACACACTTTTAATGTAATCTTGACAAAACCGCTGCTCGCAGCTTCGTATAGCTGAAAGTGGACCATGGCGGCTGCCATGAGCAGCAATACATCCACAACCACGCTTCAGATCAAGTATTCCAGTATCGAGCATACGCGGAAACGCATAGACCCTCGGAGGAGACAAGCCGCGCTCTCTTTTCTCAGTAACATTTCTTTGGATGGTCGACCCGTGCAAGATGAAGCCGACGATCAGATCGAAGAGGATAATTCAATTGAGGCCAGGACTAGACAGAGCCTGGTTTCCACAGCAGAGCGCCCGCTGTACGCGGCTGGTAGTGGCGCTGCGGTAGCAACCCCCACCGCCGCCCAGGCGCTCGCTATTGCAAACCAGGCTCTGATTGCTAACACCCGAGCCAGTTTTGGGATTGGTCCCGCCGCTGCAGCTCCAGCATGTACAGATCCGGAAGGGGATGCTTTCGGCCCTTCGATTTTCAGTTCGCCCTTCTCTGTAGTACCAGCCGCGACTAGAAGCAGGCTTCAGACCTTCACTCAGGGAGTCGTGCCTGCTGCCTACTCCAGGCAGGCTTCCCAGGTCTGCTGTCTGGAGGGAGGACCGATCGCCATCTCGGGACTGGAACTGCAGAGATCAAGGTAACTATAGATCTCTGCATCATGTAACGTTAGTGTTTCCATTCATTGAGGTGTGAAGGAGTTTACACGGACTGTTATGTATATAAATGTTGCCTATGTTGGGTAGACTACTGGCACAGAAGCCCACACAGGCAGTGTTTACACAGCACTCTCACAAATTAGGCATCATGTCCTATGCACTAGCGGTTCTGGGGAGGGGTGGGCAGTGCCCCTGTGACAACAATTTTGGACCCCCTTGTGGCCCCCCTAAATGTGGGGTATAAAATAATTTTTACATAACTAATTTTTGCTATCATTATTTTTTTACATCCGTTATTAGACAGTGGCAACAATGATGATTATGAACATGGTATTTTGCCTGCTAATGCCTGCAATGCAGTGAAGAAAACGATATGACAACAATAACGTCTAATGTAACTGGCCCCTCTAACAGTACAACTGGCCCCAGCTTGGCCCCCCCAGTTGAAATGGTCTAGAACCGCCACTGGTCGTATGCGACAATATTGCAACCCAGTAGTGTCAACACTACACTACAGGCTATGGTAATGCCATAAGGTAAGTGTTATCTTGATGCAGGTTTTTGTTGAGTGAAGCCAAGAAACGTGATCCACAGATCTGGGCTAGGCTAGGTTAACGTTTATCAACAGGGATCATTTAAACAACAGAACGGGTTCGTCCTGTCACATATTGTAGTATGGTTGCTCAAAGGTCATCATAAGTCTTTAGTCAGTGTACTGCTAAAGGCATGTTAAATAAAAAAATAAAGAGACATACAGCAAAGACCAATGAGCGACTTATACACTTGTGTGCCGAGATTCATTAATACACCAATACACATGCGGTGGCCCATGGAATCAAGTGGAATCAACGTTGCATAGCAACAGGATTAGGTGGAAACGGTTAACCGTTATGCCATCATTTCCATTAGCCTGCCTTAACAGTATGATGCACGTCCTTTAAACACAACTTGTAAAACATGTTAGGGATGGCACTGAAACCGTGTGAGAGATCAAACAAGTAAAGGCATGTCCGGAAGGGAGGAAGGGGTGACTTTTTCTCCCCCGTGCAGATTCAGTCCCACCGTGACTACTACTTGACAGGCATGGAGATGAAGGCCTGAACGGCTGAAAAGCTGTGGCCTAGTTCCTTTCACAGACCTCATCACTTCAGACAAATGTTTATTATCTGGAGAACTGGTAATCTACTTGTTACCTAACATGGCCAATTAAGTGAGGGCTAACTGACAATATAGCCTATTGGTTTGCACAGCACAGTATATAGAGCTAATGCTGCCCAGGTAGGCCTATTGTTTATTCTGGATTGTTTATTCTGGAGCTGAGGTTATGTGTATTTTCTCCCCATAATCCGTTGGATGTGTATGTCTTTCTAAAGCGGCCCAGCACCTGCCGCCTTGCCCTCTCCTATGCGATATAAACATCCTGTAACCCAGCACTCCCAAATACACCGGCCCACGGAGGCCTTTTATTCCATACCGTTGTTTACTCTGTAGAGTAGACCAGAGCACAGGGAAATATGAGGCTGACTCTCTCTCTCTCTCGCCACTGCAGGAGAGATGTCAGGAACAGTCTTCTCTTTCTCTCGCTGTGTCAGAAAATGCTGTTAGATACACTACACTCTCAGGCCACTCCACGATGGAGACACTCCACGTCTTGCAACTGCCAGACATCACAGGACAACGCATTCACGAAGCCATTGTGTAGCGTTTAGTTCACCTTTTGACTTCATCGAAGTGACATTAGTCAGACTGCCCCTGAAGTCCGTCATGAGCTAATGCCATATCTTAATTGTGAGAAGTACATGTAGCGTAAAACATGCCATTTGATAATGAATGTGTTATGAAGTTGTTATATTAACAAAGACCTTACAGATGGTTTATGTTTTGTTAAAAACATTTTTTTTTTAAAAGCAGAATTCATGTGTTTTTATCAACCCCAACAGTATTTTACACAAAGTTTAATTCATCAGCTTACTGCAATATATTTCTCTTGAAGGTGTTACGATGACTTAAGTTTGCGTAGGGGGCTTCTCATTGCATTAGTTAGCCATGTAGTGAGCCTGAGTTACAGTACCATGATTTATTAGCTAAACCCCCACAGGTTATGGAATGCGGTCAGTCAGAGAAGGAAGCCCGTGTAAACTGAATTATAAGCTAACTATAGGCGACCTGTTGCTAGACCCTGGCCACATTTTCCACAGGCGCATCATAGATGGGAGTCCCACAGTGCCTGGTTTGTTTTCTCAGGGCAGCAGCTTGGTGGAAACGTGGCCAGGTTCAGAGAACCCTGGCTGGGAAAGGAAAGGCAGGATGCCCAGTCTTTCAGAGACGCTGCCCGGCCAGGCTCTCCTTTCTCTCGTTTTCTATCCTCCACTTCCTCTCCCAAGGGCACCAGACTAGACATTCTTTCTCTTTCATCTCTCTGTCTCTCTCACTCTCTAGATAATAAACAAAAGTGAAAAGCAATAATAAGTTACTGGCCCAACGCTCTTAACCTCTAGGCTACCTGCCACCCCAATGCTCACAAAAGTTTCAAATAATATAGACATTTGAAATGTTATATTACTGGCTATGTACAGTTTTGTAACAATGTGCAAATAGTTGAAGTATGAAAGGGAAAATAAATAGACCAATAAATATAGTTTGTATTTACAAGAGTGTTTGTGCTTCACTGGTGGTCACAACTCTTGCTGGACTTTATCAAAATTGGATTTGTTTTGTGGGTCTGTGTAATCTGAGGGAAATATGTCTCTCTAATAGGGTTATACATTTGCCAGGAGGTTAGGAAGTGCAGCTCAGTTTTCACCTCATCTTGTGGGCACATACAGTGAGGGGAAAAAAGTATTTGATCCCCTGCTGATTTTGTACGTTTGCCCACTGACAAAAATGATCAGTCTATAATTTTAATGGTAGGTTTATTTCAACAGTGAGAGACAGAATAACAACAAAAATATCCAGAAAAACACATGTCAAAAATGTTATAAATTGATTTGCATTTTAATGAGGGAAATAAGTATTTGACCCCCTCTCAATCAGGAAGATTTCTGGCTCCCAGGTGTCTTTTATACAGGTAACGAGCTGAGATTAGGAGCACACTCTTAAAGGGAGTGCTCCTAATCTCAGTTTGTTACCTGTATAAAAGACACCTGT
This sequence comes from Salmo trutta, assembly GCF_901001165.1. NCBI lineage: Eukaryota > Metazoa > Chordata > Actinopteri > Salmoniformes > Salmonidae > Salmo > Salmo trutta. The sequence continues at coordinate 12,216,583 of NC_042987.1, read as the reverse complement.
CCACAGAAGCAATCAGTTAATCAGATTCCAAACTCTCCACCATGGCCAAGACCAAAGAGCTCTCCAAGGATGTCAGGGACAAGATTGTAGACCTACACAAGGAAGGAATGGGCTACAAGACCATCGCCAAGCAGCTTGGTGAGAAGGTGACAACAGTTGGTGTGATTATTCGCAAATGGAAGAAACACAAAAGAACTGTCAATCTCCCTCGGCCTGGGGCTCCATGCTAGATCTCACCTCGTGGAGTTGCAATGATCATGAGAACGGTGAGGAATCAGTCCAGAACTACACGGGAGGATCTTGTCAATGATCTCAAGGCAGCTGGGACCATAGTCACCAAGAAAACAATTGGTAACACTACGCCGTGAAGGACTGAAATCCTGCAGCGCCCGCAAGGTCCCCCTGCTCAAGAAAGCACATATACATGCCTGTCTGAAGTTTGCCAATGAACATCTGAATGATTCAGAGGACAACTGGGTGAAAGTGTTGTGGTTAGATGAGACCAAAATGGAGCTCTTTGGCATCAACTCAACTTGCCGTGTTTGGAGGAGGAGGAATGCTGCCTATGACCCCAAGAACACCATCCCCACCGTCAAACATGGAGGTGGAAACATTATGCTTTGGGGGTGTTTTTCTGCTAAGGGGACAGGACAACTTCACCGCATCAAAGGGACGATGGACGGGGCCATGTACCGTCAAATCTTGGGTGAGAACCTCCTTCCCTCAGCCAGGGCATTGAAAATGGGTCGTGGATGGGTATTCCAGCATGACAATGACCCAAAACACATGGCCAAGGCAACAAAGGAGTGGCTCAAGAAGAAGCACATTAAGGTCCTGGAGTGGCCTAGCCAGTCTCCAGACCTTAATCCCATAGAAAATCTGTGGAGGGAGCTGAAGGTTCGAGTTGCCAAACGTCAGCCTCGAAACCTTAATGACTTGGAGAAGTTCTGCAAAGAGGAGTGGGACAAAATCCCTCCTGAGATGTGTGCAAACCTGGTGGCCAACTACAAGAAACGTCTGACCTCTGTGATTGCCAACAAGGGTTTTGCCACCAAGTACTAAGTCATGTTTTGCAGAGGGGTCAAATACTTATTTCCCTCATTAAAATGCAAATCAATTTATAACATTTTTGACATGCGTTTTTCTGAATTTTTTTGTTATTCTGTCTCTCACTGTTCAAATAAACCTACCATTAAAATTATAGACTGATCATTTCTTTGTAAGTAGGCAAACGTACAAAATCAGCAGGGGATCAAATACTTTTTTCCCTCACTGTAGCCTGCCTTCTTTCGAGAGCCAGGTCTGCCTTCGGCAGCGTCTCTCAATAGTAAGGCTATGCTCACTGAGTCTGTACATAGTCAAAGCTTTCCTTCAATTTAGGTCAGTCAGAGTGGTCAGGTACTCTAAGGCCAAATAGCATTTCAGTTTGCTTTGTTTTTTGGTTAGTTCTTTCCAATGGCAGAGTTACAAAGAAAAAGCCATATCTCAGACTGGCCAATAAAAAGAAAAGATTAAGATGGGCAAAAGAACACAGACACTGGACAGAGGAACTCTGCCTAGAACGGCAGAAATCCTGGATTCGCCTCTTCACTGTTGACGTTGAGACTGGTGTTTTGTGGGTACTATTTAATGAAGCTGCCAGTTGAGGACTTGTGAGGTGTCTGTTTCTCAAACTAGACACTCTAATGTACTTGTACTCTTGCTCAGTTGTGCACCGGGACCTCCCACTCCTCTTTCTATTCTGGTTAGAGACAGTTTGCGCTGTTCTGCGAGGGGAGTAGTACACAGCGTTGTACGAGATCTTCAGTTTCTTGGCAATTTCTCGCATGGAATAGCCTTCATTTCTCAGATCAAGAATAGACTGCCGATTTTCTGAAGCTACTCAACTAGTCTAAAGAAGGACCGTTTTATTGCTTCTTTAATCAGACAACAGTTTTCAGCTGTGCTAACATAATTGCAAAAGGGTTTTCTAATGACCAATTAGCCTTTTAAAATGATAAACTTGGATTAGCTAACACAACGTGCCATTGGAACACAGGAGTGATGGTTGCTAATAATAGGCCTCTGCACGCCTATGTAGATATTCCATAAACAAATCTGCCTTTTCCAGCTACAATAGTCATTTACAACATTAACAATGTCTACACTGTATTTCTGATCAATTTGATGTTATTTTAATGGACAAAAAATGTGCTTTTCTTTCAAAAACAAGGACATTTCTAAATGACCCCAAACTTTTGAACGTGTGTGTGTGTGCATGTGTGTACTAAACATTAAGAACACCTGCTCTTTCCATGACATAGACTGACCAGGTGGAAGCTATGATCCCTTATTGATGTCACTTGTTATATCTACTTCAATCATTGTAGATGAAGGGAAAGAGACAAGTTAAACCAGGATTTTTAAGACTTGAGACATGGATTGTGTTTGTGTGCCATTCAGAGGGTGAATGGGCAAGACAAAAGATTTAAGTGCCATTGAACGGGTTATGGTGGTATGTGCCAGGTGCACCAGTTTTTCTAGAACTGCAACGTTGCTGGGTTTTTCCACACTCAACCGTTTCCAGTGTGTATCAAGAATGGTCTACCACTCAAAGGACATCCAGCCAACTTGGTACAAGTGTGGGAAGCATTGGAGTCAATGTGTTTTTTACTTTTTACTTCTCGTTATCTCTCTCTTTCCCCCTTCTCTCTCTCTTTTGGCCTCCAGTCCTGCTTCTGCTCCCAGCCAGCAATCCCCAGCCCCCAACCCTCAGATCAAGTGCCAAAAGATACTAGACCAGAGCTCAGGGCTGCTTAAAACCATCCTCTTGTTCGGTGTGCCCTGGTTTCAATGCACGCAGATGATGGCTGGGTCTACATAGGCTGCAGTATTCTACTGCTCAACCTAGACTCATAAATTAGGCTAGAATGGAAAAGGCATTGTGTAAGACGCCCACTCTGTCTTGCTGCTAAAGGTGTGTCCGCCTGAGCTGTTGATCTGTTTGAACCGGTTGAAATGTAAATGTATATTTAGCGTAGTGAGCATTGTTTGCACAAAATCTATTTCGTAGAAATTGTTGTTGATTGACAGTTTTTAATGCAGTTAATTCAATTGTGCATTGCAAAGTCTCCCCATGTTTTAAACCATTTTTCAGAAGTTCTCGTTGTGTTCAGAAGCCTACTATGGGGAGACTATGAAGCCATAGCAGAGAAACCACATGCAGTATAAGCCATTACAATGGTCTGGTCCTTTGCAGTTTTGTGTGAATGAGTCATATCCTTTAGGTTAGGAGGTTGATTGTTGTTTGGTGATGTCATAGCTGGCATAATCACATGTTTATGTAAGCAGCATACTTAGGCTAGTTTTCCTCTAAAACCCTTGAGATTTGAACTGTAAGCAAAAGCTCCAAGCAGCTGTAGGATATGGTTAAAAACGCCACCATAATCAAAACATTACTGGTAATGAGTCTCGAGACAAGCTAGTCAGCATGGATTACTCCTTAGTTCCAAAATGGATCTCTGAGTACAAGTTCACTAGTTCAAGTTCCACAATGCTAGTTGCACCGTTTCTCACCCTAAACTACATGCTATTTTAAGGGATGGAGGACGAAATGGATTCAGTGTTTTACTTTATGTCAAGCCACTGGGAAAGGGGGATACCTAGTCAGTTGTACAACTGAATGCATTCAACTGAAATGTGTCTTCCGCATTTAACCCCAACCCCTCTGAATCAGAGAGGTGCGGGGGCAACTAACCACACGGTTCTGTGTCTTGAACAATATACATTTGGGTTTATTGGCACCCTTTTGCACACTCCCCTGGTTGAACGAAAATCAGATCCAACAAAAGAGTCTAGATCAGAAAGTGTAATAATAATAACATCCATAGTTATGGACTTGCAAACAGAAGTCTTCAAAATGTCCAATACTGTCGGTAACGTAGTAGCGTTAGGTTACAGTAAGGCATAACGTTAAAGTTAGCTAGCTAGCTTATTGTCTTTGAGAAGGTCTGTTACTTATGCACTACTAGCTACTTAACCCCAACATTTCTCTCCATCGTTATAAAGCCGTAGTTATTTTGTTGGTTTGACAGTCATTTCTGGAGATTATTTATTTCATGTGATTCATTTACGTCTGCCCTCGTTTTTAAGGTCAACCCTATTACGTGAACTGAACTCTCGTTTTAATATGGTGAATATGTCTGGCCATTTTGTGGTGGAAAATTGAGCGGGTCGAGCATAACACATCAACCCTGTTACCCATAGATAGACAGGCTAGACATTATTTTTCAATTTAACATTTTTGTGAAGCATTCAATTGTGCCTCCCGGTTGCACACAACAAGCTTCCATTCCCCCTGTCACAAGGGGATTTATAGCTGATTTAAGATGAAATCGTCAACCCTGTTATGGTCAACCCTGTTATGGTCAACCCTGTTACTTTATTTTGCACTTAAATGTCTAATGCAGACGTTTTTATCTCAGTATCCAAATAATTTCTGGGTAACAATGACCTTACTGTGATTTTGACCATTTTCATTGAAAACAAAGAAACAAATAGCTTCTTAGCAAAGAGTTTTGATAGGACTGCCTGGGACTGGGGAGGGGAAAACTGATCGTTTGCTGTTATTGGCAAAGAGGTGATGTCACCAGGCAGGCCAAAATTCTATCCCACCTAAGCAGGCTAAAATTTCAGGCATTCTTTTCAAACAGCTCTTACACAAAAAGCGCATCATCATAATTTGTATAATTTCACAGTATTATTCCAACCTCATTGTGGAAATATATATATAAAACACAGTAAAATATTTGTGGACACTGCACTGGGCCTTTAATATGCACTTACTATAGTAATGTTTTTATTTAACCTCTTGTTGGGGAAATGTGTTCATACTCCCTGACTAAGGCCATAACGCCAAAGCGAGAGAGTTTTTAAAATCTTGGTTCCATTGAACATGCCATACAAATAAAGGCATTTTAATTAATTATATGAGGAGTGCCTTGGTCCTCCTTTATCTTTGGTGTTTCTTATGAAGTTGAACATGTGCTCTTTTTGACAGAATGTTACAATTAGGTGAAATCAAATGTTATTTTGACCAAGTTGTATCTTTCAAAAGGCACCGAATTGGTGGAACGACCTATTTAATTCCACTCCGTCACCCGACAGTGGAACGGGAAGGCAATGTCCATGGCAGGCTGCCAATGGGCGTGCATGTGAAACAATTTTAATATTCTAGAGCACTACTGCTCCGTAACCTAAAAACGGCAAGCATAGCAGACAGGTTACATATGGATTTTGTTTTTACGTTTATTGTAAAGATTGATTATTGACCTTGCTTGAAATGATTCATTGTTAATTTGAACAGGGCTTGAAAACAACCACTTGAGGCAACAAAGACACAGACAAATAGGGTCTTTCATTGGCAGCTCTACTAACAGATGCCAATGTTGTTCTTTCAACGTTGAAGGAGGCAAGAATCCGAAGTAGCCTGCGCTCTGCGTTGAAGCTTCTGAGTCTGACCAGTCCTCGTTAACGTCAGACCATTGGATTCTATTGATCCAACATCCAACCTTACCCTCAGTTTAACATCCATTAGCTGGTCGCGTCAGAGTTTTTGTCTGAAGTGAATGAGTGATCTGGTCTGTGTGTTATTGTGTCCACAGTTTACACTGGTGTGGAAACTGTCCTTTGCCAAAAACCATGTCCTGGCTGGCCTGCCGTTGCTCATCTACAGTGGCTGGATCAAAATCCTAGTGTCCCGCTGAACTGTGGAAACTAGTTTTCATGCCAGCTGGATTTTCAGAGAGCTCAGTTCCTCAGATGTGTACCGTACGAACTGTGAAAGAAAAACTTGAATTCTGTCCAAAAACATTAAAAAAAGGAAAGGTGCCTCCGAGTTAAGACTTTTTTGTCCTCTACTCAAAAACAGAGATGGTGTAGTAGGCCATCGGTAATTGAGTGAACCTAATCATTTGTCATGGAGTACCTGGAACCAGGTCATGGTCACTGCTATGTTTGTAACAGAGTGAGAGGCCTGTATTTGTTCAGCTGGCTGCTATTGCCTAGCTGTTCGTGTTAATATGTTCTCCAGGGAGAAGGTGCAGAGACATACAGGTAACTGCCAAAATAAAGGAAACACTTGAGTCAATGATGGTTACAAAGTATATTGAAAGCCAAAGCCAATTATTTGGGCGGGAATACTTTTTGTACATCAGTGATTCTACACCTCACTTTGTTTAAGCTGGACTCAAACCCAGGTCCCCGCGATTACAAGCCAACACCTTAACCGTTACACGATGTTAGGATTTTGAAAGTAGGGTACGCCGGGCATTGATTGCGTCTCCGACCCACTCACATTAAACGAGCGTCAGTGACGGCCGCATGCCCCGTGTAGGCAACGACATGGGGGTTTTGTCTCCGATCTCAAAAACCTGTGAGACAGCTAAAGAGAGGCCCGACTCGGCGGAAAATCTGCCTGACTCCAGCCAGGGGGCGTTTTTACGCCCACCAGTAAGGATATAAGTTATATAAGTTTCATAATGCTTAGGTTCTTACGAGTACCGAAACAAGTAGAACGTGACATCCCCGCAACTTTGAGAAAAAAAAAACTTTATATCGGAGTTGTCTCGAGATGGCTATGCATATTCATGGCATGAGGCTAGTAGCATAGCATCTCTCTCCAATGAATACAGGCAGTCGACGTCAACAACCCTCATCGAATATTCCAAAAAGTATTCATATAATTACATGTATCCACCAATCCAAAGAAAGGATAGACTGGAGCTAGACAGCCTGCCATGCCGCTTTGTGGACAACGACTCCCATTGTTAGGGACGGATAGACAAGTATCTTATCAGTGTATCCATAATCAGAACATTTCCTAGGATTTCCTACCTGCAGCAACACTAGTGGACAATGCTGGAAATACTGGTAAAAACGCCTGGCCCTAGTTATTTTCTTCCACCATGAATTTAAGTCCATGGTTCATGAGATGGATTGTAATTCTTGTTTTGTCCTTATAATTAAGGTTATGACTTACTCTAGAAAAATCCAGATTACATTTCTCGAGCTTGTATAGACTTAATCTCACATGTTCAGTAGGCCTGGCTGCCTACTTCTAAGACTGGCAGCTGATTATATAGGGGCGGCAGGTAGCCTAGTGGTTAAAGCGTTGGGCCAAGGTTGCTAGATCGAATCCCCGAGCTGACAAGGTAAAAATCTGCCGTTCTGCCCCTGAACAAGGCAGTTAACCCACTGTTCCTAGTCCGTCATTGTAAATAAGAATTTGTTCTTAACCAACTTGCCTAGTTAAATAAAATAAATATAGAAATAGCCTAATAGATATGGCTCTGCCTGGTTCAGTTATGCAACCCAAGTGTGAAAGAAAGGCCTGTCTGTGAGGAAACAGTTCTACATGAGAAAATGCTTTCAGAATCAGCCCTTGTCTTTATCCTCTCATTTACCAACCAACCAGTGCCTGGCTCTAGATTGTTCTACATGATCTCACACAGAGGCTGCCGGTCAGAATTTCGAACACAACAGTGGTCATTGACGACGGCAGCCGGGCAGTGTTGATGTCAGGGATTACTTGATTCAGTGACTACAGCTCTGCTTTGTAAGAGGCAGCACAGCACACTGGACGTTTTAGCTATGCCTCAAATCTGACCTGGAGGCACATGAGGTCTAGTAGGCTACTCATTCATTCTCCAGACTGTTAAAGAACTATGAAAATGATTGTCGTTGCTTTTAGATCTTCAATGATTTTAATATTTGCGTTCAGAACAGGACCGTGTTGCCGATTTCTCAGAGGTTGTCCAATACTCATATAATGGTGTTTTGTCATGGTAAGCCCAGGATATTCATATGCATAATCATTATCAAATTAATGACCAAATTTAGAAATCGTATTTCACAAAAAAAATCTTGCAATGCAGAATAAAATCTTAGAAATAGGCCTAATGCTTATTGTGTCCAGTCTTTTCCTCTTCCATGGCCAGGTAAGAGCTGTTTAGCAGCACCGCAAGTTGCTTGTTAAATTCCATACCAGCATCTTTCCTAACAACTGCTTCTTTATTTCTCTCTCCTTCTCCCCCTGCCCTCTCTTCTTCTTTCCTTTTCTCCACAGACGGAGGCTCATCTCTCAGCGTTCCTCCTTGGAGACACTGGAAGACATTGAGGAGAACGCCCCTCTACGCAGGTACTGTATAGCAACAACTGTCACAGACCGCACAACACGGCAACCCCGAAACATAAGTTTGGCTTGCTCATATTTTCCTCTCATTTTAGAGCTGTACTTGACAAGTCAATAACAGCTTTGGCCTGGGAAGTATTTAGGTAGATAATGACATTGGGGGGGTGGGGGGGGGGGGGGGCTGTAATATCACTTCAGTTTGATTTGTGGGGTACTTTTATGTCCTGTGGGGGTAGTGATGGTGGGGACGTCATGCCGCGGCGGTAATGTATTGGTCTGGCTCCGTCTCTCTGTTTAGAGTTGTAAAAATATATGTTGTCTTTACGGCTCAAATGGATCCCACTTAATCACATTTTGTTTTGATCAGTCTTATTTATTTGGTCTGTTTTTAGATGCCGAACCCTCTCAGGTTCACCTCGACCAAAGAGCTTCAAGAAGGTTCACTTCATCAAGAACATGAGGCAACACGATATGCGCAATGGAAGGTATGAATGAAAACAACCCCAGCCCTAATTCCATACAAAGTTTCAATGGAAAATGGCAGGATGCCCCCCCCAATGAACACTCAGCAGTTTGAATGTCTATCAGGTTACTCAACTTTAGCCTACATCTTGGACAAGAGATGTAGGTTATTAATTGAAGCTTATTCCTTATAGCTTAGAAGTGCTGTATCAATTAATGTACTATTGGTTAATAACTGATCTTATTGATTGATTCATGTATCAGACTGCTCAGCAGTTCATTGGGAGTCCGGTTAGTTTTCACTGAAATATTCTCAAATTGAGTTTAGATCTTGTTTTGAATATTAGGTTAAAGCTATACATTTTAAGGATCACACCATTGAATCACAAATGAGTCATGCAACACGTCACTCTCTCACGTTTATAAACAATGGCGCATGCAATGTTGACTTAGAAATTCCAGACCACTGAAGACATTTTAGCACCCTGATTTATTTTTATACATGCACACAGTTATATGTAGCTATTGTTCATCTTCTCTCAGTAATGAATACTATCACCTTTTTAGGGCTATTTCCTGGAATCTAAAAGGAAATGGACAGTTAAACTATTTCCACGGCACTTCATTTCGTATTACACCGATCACTCAAGAAGCTTTTTATCCTGGAATTTTTGAGCTACAAGCCTCAAGCTTCTTTTACACTTGGGTGTACCAGAACCCGTCTCTTTTTGATTCATTGTTTTTCAAATATCAGTCTGGACAGGTATTTGCACGGGTCTTTCTTCTGTCCCAGGAAGAAAATAGAAGTACATCTATGCTGTTGCTGTTTTTATTTACTCGTATCTAGCTCATCAGTGTGCCGTATACAGTAGCAATACATTGCCACAAGTCACTTTCTGCCTGTGACATTGATATTAATCAATGAGTAGGCCTCTTATTGGGACGTCAACTCCGAAGGTATAAATCAGCAACAAAGTTTATTAAGCAGTAGTGATGCAAACCACTTCTTTCAGGAGTGATTCAGCTTTACTGTTCTGTCGTTCAATGTTTTTACCTCATGTGCAGCTGATATTCTGATATTGTAAGATGAACAAGTTTGGTCTTTTTTAAGTCTCCTTAGACATGGATAGTAGCCTAATTTTTAAAAGATCAATATACAAAAAATGCATAATTTTGTCCCCAAACCACTGACTACACATTTATCACACAACACATGTAAAAATAGATAAATACAGGATTTCATTTAGTTTTCTAAATTTTGATTGTTTTACTGCACACTTTTTTTCTCTCCATCTTAACCTGTAGATCTGAGTGTCTTTTTCAGAGTTAATTCCTAATTAGCATATTTATTATTTTTGTTTTTATAGGATAGTCCTAATCAGTGGCAGAAGATCACTTTATAGTGTATTTTCTGTCCTGCCCTATCGAGATTGTAGCCAAGCAGGGTATGTATCCTACAGCATGCCATCCTTCTAAACTTTGTTCCTTCGTTCCCTGCTTTCCCTCCATTCTCTCATGGTTCATTCCACCAATTCGGTGCCTTTTTTGAGAAGCTACATGGTTCTCGCCACTGAAAAAAGGGGATAACACACTTAAGATCACGTAACGCTTTTAAAACAGTTACCTGCACTCCAGATCGCCAAATCAGCCAATAGATTGTATGGGCTTACTTGTCTAGAACACATCCATCCGGCCTCCTGAGTGGCGCAGTGGTCTAAGTACTAGCTGTGCCACTAGAGATCCTGGTTCGAGTCCAGGCTCTGTTGCAGTCGGCCGCGACCGGGAGACCCATGGGGCAGCGCACAATTGGCCCAGCGTTGTCCGAAGGAGGGTTAGGGGAGGGTTTGGCCAGCAGGGATGTTCTTGTCCCATCTCACTCTAGCGACTCCCGGGTCGGGCGCAGTGCACGCTGACACGGTTGCCAGGTGTACGGTGTTTCCTCTGACACATTGGTGCGGCTGGCTTCTGGGTTAAGCGAACAGTGTGTCAAGAAGCAGTGCGGCTTGGCAGGGTCGTGTTTCGGAGGACGCACGGCTCTCGACCTTCGCCTCTCCCGAGTCCGTACGGGAGTAGCAGCGATGGGAGAAAAAGAGGTAAAAAAAAAAAACACATCAATTCGTTTGCAGTATATCTTCATGACCAAGTATGTATTTCGCTTAGATGTGCTCAATATAAGCCATGTACCAATTTTTTTTTAACTCAGTTTCTCCTTCAAATACCATCTCGCAATGGAAAGGGGGATACCTAGTCAGTTGCACAACTGAATGCATTCAACTGAAATGTGTCTTCCACATTTAACCTAAACTCTCTGAATCAAAGAGGAGCGGGGGGCGTGCGTAATCGACGTCCATGTCATCGGCGCCCGGGGAGCAGTTGTTTATGGGGGTTTAACTGCCTTGCTCAAGGGCGGAACGGCAGGTTTTTCCACCTCGCCTGCTCGGGATTCGAACCAGCCACCTTCCGGTTACTGGCGCAACACTCTTAACAGCTAAACTCTGTGTGTCTGTGGGGAAAGGGCTGTTGTTGCCATAGCAATGTACTCTGCACTCGCCTTGGCGGAGACCAACTCCAAGTTGAACTCGGTGAGATGGATTCCTAAATTGTTCAGGCAATTTTTTTTTTTTTTTTTACTGCCAATAAACTTGCTGATCTTGACATTGGAATTATTGTGTGTAGCTATGTTTGCTAGCTAGCTAGCCAGCCAGCCCACAGAGAAAGAGCATTGCATTGTGGGTTTTGTAGTCGACTTTGCGCTGCAACAGATTTCCACACCGATGTTCGCATGTTGTTACCAACCTTGTTATAACAACAAATCACTTTTTTCATAAAAAATTATCAGATTTATTGAATTTTCCATGTGGCTTATTTTAAACGGCACATTTAATATAACAGGCTTCTAATTCTATTTTGGTGCACAATTCCTACTTAAAATAAAAGGCACTCTTTTCGTGGAACGATCCTAGTCCCTTTTGTTTCTGCGGATATAATCTCCTATAACTGGTACTTTATTACATTGGGAGGGTTGAACATTGTTAGATTGAACAATTTCCTGGACGTGTTGGTTTTGGTAGATACTTTTTTTTTTTTTACAACAAAAAACCTTTTGTTAGAGTGATGAACAATTAATTGCACCCATTTTCAAGGGAAAATCCACTCAATTATGCATTTTGCATCATCATGAAGTCTAATATCTTGAAAACCTTGACTGCTGACATGCAATACATTTTGAGACTGTATCAAAAGTGGAGTAATGGAAAAAATACCAACAAATAGTTTTTGGGTGGATTTTCCCTTTAAGGCTTGTATCCATTTCCCTATGTTTTCATATAGTTCTATAGCGGAGGAGGCTGGTGTGAGGTTGTATAGGAGGATGGGCTCATTGTAATGGCGGGAATGGAATCAATATGTTTGATACCGTTCCATTTATTCCATTCCAGCCATTACAATGAGCCCGTATTCATATAGCTCCTCCTTCCAGTCCTCTGGCCTATAGGTTGCTGTTGGCTGTGTCTCTAGATCTCTTTGGAAGAAGTCATGAACTTCAGTTAGTTTCATTCTAATAAAACACCGTTTTGCCCGTTGCAACCGTTTCTGGCTTTGCTGTTATCATGTAGACTGCACCTTTCCTCAAGTCATTGCTGCCGTCAAAGATTCCGTAGCATGCTTTTATCTCAGCACTCACTCTGAACTTTGCATGCGCTTTGCTGCAACTGCATAACACACATTACAACATTTTCGGAGTGGACCCAAATGAACCATCCATAACAGAGCATTTTGGAGTTTCTGTTTGGAGTTTACACCTGATATGATTTGTTGTTTATCCTCCCTGTGTGGTTAGAGGAGATATTTTCTGGGCCTTGGAGGAGATATTTTCTGGGCCTTGGAAGAGAAAGCCTGGCTTATCAGTAGTCCTCTTTCTTATTGCAACACAAGGTTCAGACTCCTACATGTTATGGGAACCCGTAGTAGTCCTGAACACTCTCCGGCCTGGTATCCTCCCACCTGGCCTGCCCGCCTGCCTGTCTATGGGGAAAGTGGCAGTGTTGTTGTGACAGTGGGGGGAAAAAAGTATTTGATCCCCTGCTGATTTTGTGCGTTTGCCCACTTACAAAGAAATTATCAGTCTATAAACCTAATAGTAGGTTTATTTGAACAGTGAGAGATAGAATAACAACAAACAAATCCAGAAAAACGCATGTCAAAAATGTTATAAAATAATTAGCATTTTAATGAGGGAAATAAGTATTTGACCCCTCTGCAAAACATGACTTAGTACTTGGTGGCAAATACCTTATTGGCAATCACAGAGGTCAGACGTTTCTTGTAGTTGGCCACCAGGTTTGCACACATGTCAGGAGGGATTTTGTCCCACCCCTCTTTGCAGATCTTCTCCAAGTCATTAAGGTTTCGAGGCTGACGTTTGGCAACTCGAACCTTCAGCTCCCTCCACAGATTTTCTATGGGATTAAGGTCTGGAGACTGGCTAGGCCATTCCAGGACCTTAATGTGCTTCTTCTTGAGCCACTCCTTTGTTGCCTTGGCCGTGTGTTTTGGGTCATTGTCATGCTGGAATACCCATCCACGAGCCATTTTCAATGCCCAGGCTGAGGGAAGGAGGTTTTCACACAAGATTTGACGGTACATGGCCCCGTCCATCGTCCCTTTGATGCGGTGAAGTTGTCCTGTCCCCTTAGCAGAAAAACACCCCCAAAGCATAATGTTTCCACCTCCATGTTTGACGGTAGGGATGGTGTTCTTGGGGTCATAGGCAGCATTCCTCCTCCTCCAAACACGGCGAGTTGAGTTGATGTCAAAGAGCTCCATTTTGGTCTCATCTGACCACAACACTTTCACCAGTTGTCCTCTGAGTCATTCAGATGTTCATTGGCAGACTTCAGACGGGCCTGTATATGTATTCTTGAGCAGGGAGACCTTGCGGGCGCTGCAGGATTTCAGTCCTTCACGGCGTAGTGTGTTACCAATTGTTTTCTTGGTGACTATGGTCCCAGCTGCCTTGAGATCATTGACAGGATCCTCCCGTGTAGTTCTGGGCTGATTCCTCACCGTTCTCATGATCATTGCAACTCTACAAGGTGAGATCTTGCATGGAGCCCCAGGCCGAGGGAGATTGACAGTTCTTTTGTGTTTCTTCCATTTGCGAATAATCGCACCAAATGTTGTCACCTTCTCACCAAGCTGCTTGGCGATTGTCTTGTAGCCCATTCCAGCCTTGTGTAGGTCTACACATCCTTGGAGAGCTCTGACATCCTTGGAGAGCTCTTTGGTCTTGGCCATGGTGGAGAGTTTGGAATCTGATTGATTGATTGCTTCCGTGGACAGGTGTCTTTTTTACAGGTAACAAGCTGCGGTTAGGAGCACTCCCTTTAAGAGTGTGCTCCTAATCTCAGCACGTTACCTGTATAAAAGACACCTGGGAGCCAGAAATCTTTCTGATTGAGAGGGGGTCAAATACTTATTTCCCTCATTAAAATGCAAATGAATTCATAACATTTTTGACATGCATTTTTTGGATATTTTTGTTGTTATTCTGTCTCTCACTGTTGAAATAAACCTACCATTAAAATTATAGACTGATCCTTTCTTTGTCAGTGGGCAAACGTACAAAATCAGCAGGGGATCAAATACTTTTTTCCCCCACTGTAGGTCTTAGTGCCCCTCAAGAAAGAGCTTGTTTTGGAGGAAGCGTAAGAGAAAAGGAACGGATCAACACAGAGAACACAATGGACAGAGAGAAAGAAGGAGCCATTCCAGGGGCTTAGTGAAGAGCATAACCGCTTCATTTATGTGGCGTAGTCTTCCTAAGACTACCCATACATCAAGGGGTTTTAAAGAGCCCCTAGTTATATCCAATAGCTGAGCCCTGTCTGCCTAATGCTGCCACAGAGGTTTTCGACAGCAGCAAAAGGAAATGTGAATTATTATGTGGATTATAATGAATGGACATTTTTGTTGAGGTTGATACATTTTTTTTGTAAGGGAAAATCCAGTCTGAAATTTCAAAGTGGAAATTACAAACTTCAGAGGACTTTTTTTAAACCTCAAATCCACCGCAAGTTTTAGATTTCCTGCATTGCAGGAACGTTCTCCTGCAACAGGGTGATCAAATTAACATCCTACACCTGTAATTGACTATTGACAGTTAAATAACGTCTTTGGATGGGTCTTGGGAGTGTCGCTACAGCAAAATACACTTTGACTATGTAAAGAACTGGCCAAGCTAAAATCCCACGCCTGTCCTAAAATGTGCCATGTACAGTTATGATCGCTGACATTATGTCCATGAGACATACAGTGCATTCGGAAAGTATTCAGACCACTTGACTTTTTCCACATTTTGTTACATTCCAGACTTATTCTAAAATGTATTAAATTGTTTTTCCTCTTGTCAATCTACACACACACACACTACCCCGTAATGACAAAGAAAAAACACGTTTTGAGAAAGTTTATTACAAATTAAAAACTGAAATATCACTTTTACATACAGTGGGCTACAAAATGACTGGCACCCTGACTGGCAATGCACAAACAATACTTAAATCAATATAAACAATATAATTATAGAGAAACTCAAAATACCAAATGTGAGAAATAATGTACTTTATTAATGTTTCAATGGAACCAACCAGAATCATACAATTATTTAATACAAAATACATTTCACCAAAATCAAGGTTTCATAATTATTGGCACTCCTCATTTAGTACTTAGTGCCACCACCTCTGGCAAGGATAACAGCATGGAGTCTCTTCCTGTAATGTTTGACAAGGTTAAGGAACACATTTGGAGGGATTTTGGACCATTCCTCTATGCAGATCCTTTCAAGATCCTTCACATTCTTGGGTTTGCGCTTATCAACTGCCCTCTTCCACTCAGCCCACAGGTTTTTGATTGGATTGAGGTCCGGCGACTGAGACAGCCATGGCAGAACATTGACTTTGTTGTCACAGAACCATTTCTGTGTGGATCTTGAGGTCCGTTTCGGGTCATTGTCTTGTTGGAAATTCCACCTACGGCCAAGTCCCAGCCTTCTGGCAGAGGCAACCAGATTGTCAGCCAAAATTGCCTGATACTTCGTGGAATTCCTTATGCCATCAATCTTAACCAGTGACCCTGGACCTCTGGGGAATTAAAACAGCCCCAAAACATCACTGACCCACCACCATATTTCACAGTGGTTATGAGGTGCCTCTCCTAGTGTGCATCTCTGTAACGACGCCAAACATGCTGATGCTGTATCTGACCAAAACGTTCAATGTTGGGCTCATCTGACCAGAGCACCTTCTTCCAGTCATAATTTAAACAACGTTTGGTAAACTCCAAGCGATTGCGTCTGTGTCTTGGGGTCAGAAAGGGCTTTCTTCTGGAAACCTTTCCAAAGAGCCTGTGGTTGTGGAGGTGGCGTCTGATGGTGCTTTTTGAAACCTGGTGACCCCAAGACGCCACCAAGGCCTGCAATTCTTTCACAGTGATTCTTGGGGATTTTGTTACTTCTCTCACCATCCTCCTCCCTCTCCTGGGTGGCAAAATGCATTTGCGTCCTCTATCCGTGAGGTTTTCAACTGTTCCATATCTTTGAATGTTTTAATAATTTCCCTGACAGTGCTCAGTGGTATATTCAATCGTTTGTGGATCTTCTTGTAGCCATTACCAGATTTATGAAGGTCTACGACCAGCTGTCTCTTTTGAACTGACAGTTATTTTGTTTTCTTCATGGTGTTGGATGGCAAAGAGATATTGCATGCTTTTTACCTCATTTTTATACCCTAGTGAAACAGGAAGTGATGTAATGGCTCAATATAGTTCCTTAAGACTTAGATAAACTGAAATAAGTGGAATTTAATTCCTGGTTTAATTTTGGTAGATGTTATTTACAGTAATCTTTAAGGGTGCCATTAATTGTGAAACCTTGATTTGGAGGGCATTGAATTTTAATTAAATCAATAAATGATTTTGGTGGGTTCCATTGAAACATGAATAAAGTACAGTATTTCTCACATGTTGGTATTTTTGAGTTTATCTCTATAATTATATTGTTTATATTTTAAGTATTGTATGTGCGTTGCCCATCAGGGGTGCCAGTAATTTTGGAGTCCACTAAGTATTCAAACCCTTTACTCAGTACTTTGTTGAAGTACCTTTTGGCAGCGATTACAGCCTCGAGTCTTCTTGGGTATGATACTACAAGCTTGGCAAACCTGTATTTGGGGAATTTCTCCCATTCTTCTCAGCAGATCCTCTCAAGCTCTGTCAGGTTGGATGGGGAGCGTTGCTGCACAGCTATTTTCAGGTCTCTCCAGAGATGTTCGATTGGGTTCAAGTCCGGGCTCTGGCTGGGCCACTCAACGACATTCAGAGACTTGTCCTGAAGCCACTCCTGCATTGTCTTGGCTGTGTGCTTAGGGTCGTTATCCTGTTGGAAGGTGAACCTTCAACCCAGTCTGAGGTACTGAGTGCTCTGGAACAGGTTTTCATCAAGGATCTCTCTGTTCTAAGCTCCGTTCATCCTTCCCTCAATCCTGACTAGTCTCCCAGTCCCTGCCGCTGAAAAAAATCCCCACAGCATGATGCTGCCACCACCATGCTTCACCGTAGGGATGGTGCCAGGTGAAACATGATGTTTGGCAAACTCCAAGTGTGCCGTTTTGTGCATTTTACTGAAGAGTGGCTTCTGTCTGGTCACTCTACCGTAAAAGCCTGATTGTTGAAGTGTTGCAGAGATGGTTGTCCTTCTGGAAGGTTCTCCCATCTCTACAGAGGAACTCTGGAGGTCTGTCAGAGTGACCATCGGGTTCTTGGTCACCTCCCTGACCAAGGCCCTTCTCCCCCGATTGCTCAGTTTGTCCGGGCGGCCCGCTCTAGGAAGAGTCTTGGTGGTTCCAAACTTCTTCCATTTAAGAATGATGGAGGCCACTGTGTTCTTGGAGACCTTCAATGCTGCATAAATGTTTTTGGTACCTTTCCCAGATCTGTGGCTCGACACAATCCTGTCTCGGAGCTCTACGGAAAGATCCTTCGAACATGGCTTGGTTTTTGATCTGACATGCACTGTCAACTGTGGGACCTTATATAGACAGTTGTGTGCCTTTCCAAATCATGTCCAATCAATTGAATGTACCACAGGTGGACTCCAATCAAGTTGTAGAAACATCTCAAGGATGATCAATGGAAACAGGATGCACCTGAGCTCAATTTCGAGTCTCCTAGAAAAGGGTCTGAATACTTATGTAAATAAGGTATTTCTGTTTTTTATTTTTAATAAATGTGCAGACATTTCTGAAAACCTGTTATCACTTTGTCATTGTGGGGTATTGAGGATTTTTATTTATTTCATCCATTTTAGAATAAGGCTGTAATGTAACAAAATGTGGAAAAAGTCAAGAGGTCTGAATGCACTGTAGAACTAGACTGTGAACAAGACCAAGCTTCTGTCTGTTATGACTTTTTCCTGCATTTTCTCCCTTTCTTGCCCCAGTTAGAGTTTTTATTGATTTACGACAGTGTTCATAATGACTATTTATGGCACCGTAGAATTCTGGGAACTTAGAATGCGTCTGGCTTCTCTTATGTTCTCTATCTGGTCCAATTCCACATTCCTTTCTTTAGAGCCGTCTCCTGTTGTTAATATTAAAAAGAACATCGTTTTCATTGCTCATTCCTGAACTGGAGGTCTCTTTTGTAACCTTGATAATTGTTAATAAAAAAACATTTGAATACATTTAGGTTTGATTCTGCTTGTTTAGATGTTGTTTTAGCTCTGTGAAAAGGCAGTTTTTTTTTGTTTTTTTTTGCCCCTCGTTTCTTATGAATTGATCCCTCAGCCACTTGACAAGATACTCTTTTGTTTCCTTCCACTACTGTGTTCTCTGTTTCATCCTTTGACAGACTGCAACCCCTGGCTTTCCTGGCTTGCTTAGTTTCCTCCCTTATCTCCCTCCCTTAAAGTTTTTTTCTGCCCTGGGATCTTTGTGTGTGTGTGATGCATCTGTCAACAAGATTTTCCCATGTGCCAGATAATGCTATTTTCATCACAGCTCCACCTCAGACAGTCTGTCATCTAATCCTAATAACAATGGTCATGTGATGGCCATCTGTGTGTCATTGTAAAGCAGTCATGCGTGTCCAGTGGCCCTTTTCCTGCTATTGCTACTGGCCTTTCTGATAGGAAACTGTAACCACCACATATCCTTTTGTCAAATCAGTCTGGTGGAAGTCCATGAAGTGATAAACGTTTAATAATAATGCATTTTCATTTAGTATGAGTCAATGTGAAACCTTTTAGTTGGTAGATGGTTTTACAGCAACACTGGACCCTGAAAGTTTTTTTTTCTAGAACATCTACCCAAGGCTGTAACCTGACGGGTCATTTCCAACGACTGTGTACCACTGACACAGTTTTCAGCTCAGTGCAGTACTACATTTCCTTCTTTAGTCAAGCGTGTGACCCGCTTTTTATTTAGAAATCTACCGCGCTGATATGAAATGTAGAGGACTGGTGATGCAACGTCTGAGCTGCAACCGCCTGCATTCCTTCAACCCTACTTGGCAGAATGCTACAGTGTGTCCGTAATGAATCCACACTCGCATTTCAACCCTCGCTGTGTACTTCTTAAGATTCCAAATTCTAACAAAGATCCCCCCCCCCAGTCAGAGATCGCATACAGGTAATCAGAGAATCTGATTGGGTTAGTGCAGTGCTCTGCAAATCAATAACGAGCACGTTTTAACCGCGTGTGAAAGATGGCATCTCTAACTCTGTCCATCTAGTTCCGAGGTGGAGTCTAGACAGCAGACTGTTTGCCAGGGGGTGTGGGCTTTTATGGGAAGGGAATGTCTAAAGGTGCTGTGCCCTGGCAGGGATGTGAAACTGGAAAGCGGGCGGCAGCGGCACCCCTCGGGCGGGGTCAGTGCCAAGGAGATGGTGATCGGGCTGGAGGGAGTGGAGCTGGGGGCCGACGGAAAGGTGAGAGAGGACTGGAGACCCTGTGTGAGAGCCTGAACATGAGTGCCTTAATTAACAACAACGTGCTCTTGAAAATGTGAGTATGTCTTTTTCTCCATAGACCGTGTCGTACACCCAGTTCCTGTACCCCACCAACGCCCTGGGCAGCGGTCGCAGGAACACCATAGACTCCGTGTCGTCCTTCACTCAGTCTCGTAACGTCAGCCACCGCAGTCTCAGCCTGGGCCGGGCCAACAGCAACCAGAGCAGCATCGACACGGGTCAGTCATATGAGTGTGTGGATCCTCTGGAGTAGTTGTAGTGTTCATACAGGTCAGTGTGTGGATCCTCTGGAGTAGTTGTAGTGTTCATACAGGTCAGTGTGTGTGGATCCTCTGGAGTAGTAGTAGTGTTCATACAGGTCAGTGTGTGGATCCTCTGGAGTAGTTGTAGTGTTCATACAGGTCAGTGTGTGTGGATCCTCTGGAGTAGTTGTAGTGTTCATACAGGTCAGTGTGTGGATCCTCTGGAGTAGTTGTAGTGTTCATACAGGTCAGTGTGTGTGGATCCTCTGGAGTAGTTGTAGTGTTCATACAGGTCAGTGTGTGGATCCTCCATGCTAGAGAGAGGCCCTGAATATGAGTAGGCCTGTCAGAGTGGGTATGATACATATCACTATTCCCGAGGCATAACCATCCGCAGTGTGACGTTTTAGTTGAATCAATTACATGTTCAACATTGAGGGCTTCTATGCATAGTGACTTTACCCCCACCTACATGTACAAATTACCTCGACTAACCTGTACCCCCCCACATTGACTCAGTACCAGTACCCCCTGTATATAGCCTCGTTAATGTTATTTTATTGTGTAAAATGTTTTCTTAACTCTATTTTCTTAACTGCGCTGTTGGTTAAGGGCTTGTCAGTAAGCATTTCACGGTAAGGTCTACCTACACCTGTCGTATTCGGGCGCATGTGACAAATAACATTTGATTTGACTATGTAGTAGAAGAAGTGGAAAACCACAGTGTTTGTTTATCCTTGGCTCATTGTGTGACTGTGTCATTTCGTCCCCTACAGGGAATGATCTGGGGGACTTGATCCGGGAGTACGACCCCAACCTGTTGGACGATCCCCAGTGGCCGTGTGGGAAGCACAAGAGAGTCCTGATCTTCCCCTCCTACATGGTGAGACACCACTCTGCTTACCAGACCTGGGTTCAAACAGCATTTCTTTTCAAATACTTTGAGAGTTTGATTGAGCCTGCCTTTAGTGCCGCACGGACATGGTTTGTACTCCATTTGTGCCAGACAAGTTCAATCAAGCACAGCTAAAGTATTTGAAAGATTTGGGGCCTATCTTGTTTTTCAGATTATCAACATTTTTCAAAGGAAATAGTTGTCAGAGAAACAACCAACCGGCTCCTATGTATTATCACAGACCAGAGATGACAACAAAAGGTTCCAATTTTTTCCCCGGGGCCCAGAGTTTTTCCTGATCTGGTAACCTAACCAGATAAAACTGGGGGGGGGGTCAAACTGCAGCAACCTTGTACTTGTTCATATGAATTATATTTTAAAACAAGACTCGTGGGGGTTTCCTCGACACAGAGACAACAATTCCAATAGAACTCACAGGGCTGACTTTGCTCCATGCAGGTTTGCATCGTGTATGCCTACGCAGCTGTAGGCCTAATTCAAAATGAACTCGTTCCCTGTCATCACTATTGTGTTGATTTGGATTATTTCCAGTTAATACTTTTGGATTAAAAAGTTCTAGGTAGCCTAGCCAGTCCAAGTTTGAATGTAAACCAAATTTGATCACATTCACATTTTCTCCTATCACAAACAGATGAGCTATAAATACATAACGTTACCATCTTATTGTAGGCGGTATACAGCTGCTGTTAGTAGCCTACAGCAGAGGTATTCAACCAGGGGTACCTTATTCTGGTATCTTCGTAATCTGATTGGTCAAGACACGCACAGAACCTGCAGCCCTCCGATGCGAAGGACAGATCAATTTTGCGTGAGTTGACAAATTGTGTCAAATCAGCCTAAAAAAAATGTACTTTGTCCCTATTTTTGAACGCTTTTGCGTCAATATTTTTTATTACACTTTTTTTAATTTTTTGGAAAAGTCCTCGGGCAATGCCAGCTCGCCACACGTTTGCGCTTGGCTCTACCTCATACTGCATCAACTGAACTCCACTGTAAGTCCAAAGAGTCTGTCTGACCATTCTAATCAGAAAGGTCATTGGCCCAATCCCTGGTTCAGCTCACACTCCTACTAGTCTGTGATGTGTGTGAATACACTCCCTGTCTCTCTATACAGTAGCGCTTTAAACAGCCACTTCATAACAGCTAGGGTGTGTTTAGAAATGGCACCCTATTCCCTGTATAGTGCACTACTTTTGACCAGGGCCCATAGGGAGTTGGTCAAAAGTAGTGCACTAAGTCGGGAATAGGGTGCCATTTCATGTTGTTTATCCGCTCCACTCGTTTTCCTGTGGACATACCTCACTGTTACTTAATCACTTTCTCATGTCCAGAACTTGGCAGGGGAACGCTCGTTTTGTGTTCAAATCAAAGCAACAACAACAGACTCCCAGTTCATTTCTCATTTGGCTCCGTTGGTGTTATTTGGGCTGGTAGAATAGACAGACCAGACGTGAAGTATTCAGTTAAGGCTAGACAGTTTTTTTTTCTTCTCTCTCTTATCTTCCTCCCGTTGCGAAACAACAATAGCTATTGTATTTACACTCGAGGAATGTGACCCGTAGATGCTGAACGTTTCACTGCACGATCAGTCACTGTGCTAATCTAAGCCTTTTATCTTTCTTGAACTGACCTTTCAAGTCTGCTACTAACTGTAGAGTGGGATAGAAATCATTTTAGTACATTTAGTTTCCTTTGCGGTAAAGGATATATCTCTACATTTGTCCTTTCGTTTTAGAAATCCTCCCTCTAGGTCTCCCAGGGCCCACACTAGCCACAGATTTGCTGCAGCAGTCAAAGTATACTTAGAAATATTTTGGTTGGAACAAATAGTTTGGTGTATTTTTGGATTCAGATAGGGAGGAATGCAAGTTTGAACAAAGCAAATGACTTGCCATGAGCCAATTTGGGCAATATGATGTTTTGATTATCGCTCTCCTATCGCATAACTAGATTCAGCGGGTTAACTACAGTTATCTCCCTAAATAACAGGTATGAACCTCTGACCTGAAATAAAGTTAAATGGCTCAGTTAAAGTACATCAACCGAACATACAGAGCGTCGTAAACGTTCTGGAATATTATTCTATCTTATCGTGGAACATGTACGGTGTGCCACCCAATGTTACCTGTCTCCAGAGGAGGCTGGTGGGGGGAGCTATAGGGGGCAGGGCTCATTGTAATGGCTGGAATGGAATAAATGGAACGGTATCAAACCTATGGAAACCACGCTTCACTTCGTTCTATTAATTCCATTCCAATAGCTCCTCCCACCAGCCTCCTCTGCCTGACTCCAATATCTCGTCTGATACTCAACCACCTTCTCAATGAAACCCAACCCTGAATCTAAAGGTCACATCACCTCCCATAGTGAGACTGAGGCTTCTCTGTGTCCTCTTCCACATATACAATGACGTAACCCTTGCGCCATTTTACCGACAGCAGAGCTTAACATCAGAGCGTGTCTTCCTGACACCAGTACTTTCATCTCTCTTTCAGACTACGGTCATAGAGTACGTCAAGCCTTCTGACCTCAAGAAGGACATGAACGAGACGTTCAAGGAGAAGTTCCCCCACATACGGCTGACCCTCAGCAAAGTCAGGAGGTAGGGACGTCTATGCGAAACATACATTTTTAGTATGATGTTGAAAAGATCATTTTGTGTCAGCCTTATTTTAACCACTTGTGGTTAATCGTTTCAACAATAGTTCCTGACAGACATTGGGGACACTGGTACTTTTGGGTTTTATTTTTTTCTTTAGCATTGACCTCTCTGCATTTGTCTATTGTCGCCCTGCCTTCACCACCTTCCACCCCCTCCCTCTCAACCTTCCTCCCCATCCCTTCACCAGTCTGAAGAGAGAGATCCGTAAGTTGGCCCAGGAGGAGTGTGGCTATGAGGAACCCACCGTAGCCATGGCCTTCGTCTACTTCGAGAAGCTGGTCCTCCAGGGGAAACTCAACAAGCAGAACCGCAAACTCTGTGCCGGCGCCTGCGTCCTGCTCGCCGCCAAGATCGGCGGAGACCTCAAGAAGCACGAGGTCAAGCATCTCATAGACGTAAGTGTCATCCTCATCTCTAAGTGCGTTAGACTTCGGCTCTGAGCAGCCTGGTGGAAACCAGGGGCGCTTTCCTGTCACGCCGACAAACAGCGATTCTGCGATTGTTATATCATATGAATTCCTTAGATGTGGTTCCTTTGAAGTTACACACTTTTTCAGATGTTATAAAGATATCGGCTGTTATGTAATCTGTGTAGAATCTGCTTTTATCTGCGTGACAGAAAAGCACCACATGACAGATGGCAAAGTGGCTAGCATAGGGATCATAGACAAAATTATATTTTTTGTAGTCCCCCTACACTGAGTTTTCAAAACATTATGAACACCTGCTATTTCCATGATCGACTGGCCAGGTGAAAGCTACAGTGCCGTGAAAAAGTATTTGCCCCCTTTCTGATTTTCTCTTTTTTGAATATTTTTGAATCGGTCTCACATTGCTGTTGAGGAATTCTGGACGATTCTTACGTACAGAACTGCTTTAACTCAGCGACATTTGTGGGTTTCAAGCATGAACTGCTCGTTTCAAGTCCTGCCACATCATCTCAATTGGGATCAGGTCTGGACTTTGTCTAGGCCATTCCAAAACTTCAAATTTGTTGCTTTTTAGCCATTTTCATGTAGACTTGATTGTGTGTTTTGGATCATTGTCTTGCTGCATGACAGCGCTGTGCATCAGTTTCAGCTCACAGACTGATGGCCTGACATTCTCCTGTAGATTCCCAATTGAGATGTTGTGGCAGGACTTGAAACGAGCAGGTAATGCTTGAAATGCCACAAATGTCGCTGAGTTACAGCAGTTCTGTATGACAAAATTCCTCCACAACAATGTGGGAGACTGATCAACAACTACAGGAAGCGTTTGGTTGGAGTCATTGCAGCTAAAGTTGGCACAACCAGTTATTGAGTGTAAAGGGGCAATTACTTTTCAGACAGGGGCAGTGGGTGTTGCATAACTTTATTTATGAAATAAATTAAATAAGTATGCAATTGTTGTGCTATTTGTTCACTCAGGTTCCCTTTATCTAATATTAGGTTTTGGTTGAAGATCAGATAAGATTCTGTATCAAAAGTATAGAAAATTAGAAATGGGGCAAATACTTTTCATGGCACTGTATGATTTCTTACTGATGTCACTTGTTAAATCTACTTCAATCAGTGTAGATGAAGGGGATGAGACAGGTTAAAGGATTTTTAAGCCTTGAGACAATTGAGACATGGATTGCGTATGTGTGCCATTCAGAGGGTGAATGGGCAAGACAAAAGATTTAAGTGCCTTTTGAACAGGGTATGGTAGTAGGTGCCAGGTTTACCGGTTTGTGTCAAGAACTGCAACTTTGCTGGGTTTTTCAACCTCAACAGTTTCCCTTGTGTGTCAAGAATGGGGAGGGGACAACTCAATATTAGGAAGGTGTTCTGAATGCTTTGTACATTCAGTGTGTATTACAGGATATAGGAAGTAATAAAGTGGGTTAGTTTGTACATTTCTCATCTCCCTTTTTCTCTGATGTGTAGAAACTGGAGGAGAGGTTTCGTGTGAACCGGAGGGAGCTGATAGCCTTTGAGTTCCCTGTCTTGGTGGCCCTGGAGTTCAACCTGCACCTGCCTGAGAACGAGGTCATGCCACACTACAGACGCCTCGTCCAGACCTCCTAGCATTAGTGACCCATCAGGAGGAGCACCCACACCCAGCCCTCCTGATCCAGGACCAGGAGACCCACCCTACTGGACCACCTCACTGAGTACGAAGACCAGCTGGTCTCTCTGCAGCCTGGAGATCCATCATGGACCATAGTGTTGGAGATCCTCTACACGCTACTGCAGGCCACATTCATATGTACATTTTCAGATCGACACTTGAAAGCAGCCAAAGTTACCCGTATTCTTACTTCAACATTCTTCTCAGACTTTTACTTATCTTTAACACTATTTACACCTTCAAAAGATTTGGTAGCTGAAAGTTGGTGAAAGTTGTTCATAACAATTCATTTTTTTTTGTAATCCTTGCTTGGCATGTTTTGGTTGCCTTATGATTGTCATGAAGAATGAAGCAAACCTGTCGCGTGGCCGATTTTGACAGGACTGTTATCCCAGTGACTCTGTGCTTTTTGAAAAACGTTTTCCAGTCTCTCATCACTAGAAGTGCACTTTTTGAATATTGTAGACATGGATACAGGCCATTTTCGGAGACTCTTGACTGGGTGAGGGTTGTGAAACAAACTCATTCTGATCAATTGTTGACTCAAACCCCGTAAGGGAAGTTGATCTAAATGGCTTTCAATATATTTTCTAATCCATTTCCTTTTTCTGTTTACTAGCCACCAATCCCACTATCCGCATGACAATTTTTCGATTGCAAAATACTTAGATTTAATAGAATTTTATACTGTACATTATTCAGTACATTTAAGTACTCTTCTTGTTTTCTACCTGTTGAGTGCTTGCTTTGGACATTATGTGAATGGGCCCACTTATCATTCAATGTGTAATCTCCTGTGCTCTACATTAGAGTGTATTATCGGCACGTTTCTAGTGCTTTACTGGAGTGGGTGGAAAGGTATCGGAAGTAGGGCATGATGTTGCCAATGCTACAGCTCTGATATTGAAACTGAACTTGAATTAGCGTCATAATCACAATATCTGTCATGACTTGACTAAGTGTTTGATATGGCAGGTGATCAATTTGTCATGGTCACAATATGATTGTGCCATCTTTTATGACGAGTGGTTCCAGTTCGAAGGTCACCATTGTTAGTGTCCCAGTCAGTATTAAATAGAATATTGTTGCCCTGCCCGCCTGTAGGGAAAATAACCTTGGCTCACAGCAAAAACTTCACCTTTTTTCAAACACAATTTTCTTGTTGTCTGCTTGTTTTTGTCAATTACAAAGTGACAGTTAAGAAAAATAAAACATGTCTAAGGATGACTTTTCAACATTTGCCTGCTCTCAAGCATTCTCACTACTTAGAAAATGGTAATATTGTAGGGCTTCCCTCATGCCCCTTTTCATTAAGGCGCTAACGTTAGCCACGTGAGTGCTAGCTAGCTACCAACCAGAACATTAAACTAGCCAAGACCAACAACACAAACTAACTGACTATAAAGCTACAAGTAGTGATTGGAGTTACACACGGACTATACCTGTGATTTAAATGTTTTCCAAACAAATAGCTATGTGTAGCCTACTTGGACACTGGGTCCCCACAATTTCCCACACTGAATAGTCTGAAGCCACAGGGCTCTTCTCGCATGCTTTATTTCCCTACGTGGGAGCATTGCAAACCGTAGGTCGGGATTTACCTGGTTACATGTACATAAGCATGTACAGCGCATTCGGAAAGTATTCAGACTCCTTTACTTTTTCCACATTTTGTTATGTTACAGCCTTATTATAAAACTGATCCTCATCAATGTACACACAGTACCCCATAATGACAAAGCAAAAACTGTTTGTTTTTTTTAGAAATGTTGGCAAATTGATTTTTTTTTTTTTAAACGGATCACATTTATGTAAGTATTCAGACGCATTACTCAGTACTTTGTTGAAGCACCTTTGGCAGCGATTTCAGCCTCAAGTCTTCTTGAGTATGACGCTACAAGTTTGGCACACCTGTATTTGGGGAGTTTCTCCCATTCTCCTCTGCAGATCATCTCAAGCTCTGTCAGGTTGGATGAGGAACATCGCTGCACAGCTATTTTCAGGTATGTCCAGAGATGTTCGATCGGGTTCAAGTCCGGGCTCTGGCTGGGCCACGCAATGACATTGAGACTTGTTCTGAAGCCACTCCTGCGTTTTCTTGGTTGTGTGCTTAGGGTCGGTGTCCTATTGGAAGGTGAACCTTTATCCCAGTCGGAGGTACTGAGCGCTCTGGAGCAGTTTTTCATCAAGTATCTCTCTGTACTTAGCTCCGTTCATCTTTCCCTCGATCCTGACTAGTCTCCCAGTCCCTGCTGCTGAAAAACATCACCACAGCATGATGCTGCCACCACCATGCTTCACCGTAGGGATGGTGCCAGGTTTCCTCCAGACATGACGCTTGGCATTCAGCCCAAAGAGTTCAATCTTGGTTTCATCAGACCAGAGAATCTTGTTTCTCATGGACTGAGAATCTTTAGGTGCCTTATGGCAAACTCCAAGCAGGCTGTTATGTGTCTTTTACTGAGGAGTGGCTTCCGTCTGGCCACTCTACCATAAAGGCCTGATTGTTGAAGTGCTGCAGAGATGATTGTCTTTCTGGGAGGTTCTCCCATGTCTACAGAGAAACCGTGGAGCTCTGTCAGAGTGACTATCGGGTTCTTGGTCATCTCCCTGACCAAGGCCCTTCTCCCCCGATTGCTCAGTTTGGCCGGGCTGCCAGCTCTAGGAAGAGTCTTGGTGGTTCCAAACTTCTTCCATTTAAGAAGGATGAAGTCCACTGTGTTCTTGGGGACCTTCAATGCTGCAGAAATGTTTTGGTACCCTTCCCCAGATCTGTGCCATGACAAAATCCTGTCTCGGAGCTCTAAGGGCAATTCCTTCGACCTCATGACTTGGTTTTTGTACTGACATGCACTGTCAACTGTGGGACCTTACATAGACAGGTGTGTGCGCCTTTCCAAATCATGTCCAATCAATTTAATTTACCACAGTTGGACTCCAATCAAGTTGCAGAAACATCAAGGATGATCAATGGAAATAGGATGCACCTGTGCTCAATTTCGAGTCTCATAGCAAAGAGAGTGAATACTGAAGGTATTTCTTTTTTTAAATACATTTTAAACAATTTTAAAAAATCGGTTTTCACTTGGTCATTATGGGGTATTGTGTGTAGATTGAGGATAAAAAAAAGTAATCCATTTTAGAATAAGGTTGTAACATAACAAAATGTGGTAAAGTCTAGGGGTCTGAATACTTTCCGAATCCACTGTACATAAGAATTTCGCTACACCCGTGATAACATCTGCAAATATGTGTTCGTGACCAATAAAATTTGATCGAACAACACAGCAGCTTTCCGGCACGTTTGTTATTTCTTCATAACAAAAAAATCTACGACGAAGTTGTCTCTTTTAGAGTGAGGGTCAATGGGAAAGAATGTTTTTCTCCAATTTGTGTGCGTGGTCGAGGGGAATTCCTTCATATGCCATGAATAATGACTCGGAATATGCTAATGATATTTTTGTGACATAGCAGTGTTACCAAGAGTTTCTCTTGAAAAACAGGAAAGTGTTGTTTATTTTATGATTTTAATCAGATTGTAGTCATTTTAATTATACAGAAAAGATGGATAGTGCTGAAATCAGGGTGAAATACTATTGTTAGATGTTTTGATTTCTAAGCCCAAAGAATTTGTTGTAGGATACACACTTTTACGGTTTGGTAGAAAGCTCATGGTCAACAACACCAAAATACATATGTGTATGTTTGTAAATATACTGCCTTGCTTGTTCAATAAAAACAAGATTCCTGAAATGTGATTGGCTTCCTCATCATTTTGTGTCACTATTCTGCTGGCTGCTGATCTTGGTGAATTGATGTACTGCCATAACATAAGATATCATCTGGTTCCACTCTAAATATTTATTGCAGAGAACCAATCATCTATTACAATTCAAGCGTGCATGATTAGACAGTGCATGTTTCTCATAAAATCCTACCCCCTTGACAACTTAAGGAGGCTTAGCCCCAAGTGTTAAAACACATTACATATCTTACTGTGACACTGAGTCTGTCACCTAAAAGGGGATATGATGAATAACTCAAATTAGACGATGAATATTAAAGTATATCTCAAGGCTCCTGAGTGGCGGAGCGGTCTAAGGCACTGCATCTCAGTGCAAGAGGTGTCATTACAGACCCTGGTTCGATTCCAGGCTGCATCACAACCGGCTGTGATTGGAAGTCCCATAGGGCTGCGCACAATTGGCCCAGCATCGTCCGGGTTTGGCTGGGGTAGGCCGTCATTGTAAATAAGCATTTGTTCTTAATCGACTTGCCTAGTAAAATAAAAAAATATATACAAATATCCCTTGGCAGTAGAGCATTAAAAAAACTACTCCAAGTCAGTGTGACTATTGCCGCGTTCACTTGCTAGTCGGAACGAGGCAACTCGGAAATGCCCGACTTGCTAACTGGTTGTAGTTATACCAAAGACAGTACAGTATGAAGACAGGCAGAAACTGCTTCGCCGATAGAAATCTCCGATCAGGAATTTTAGGTGGCGACATTGGCTCATGCTGTAGAAACACATTATCGGGTCTAACGGTCGTCTCGCACCGAACTATGCATGTGCAGGCCATCAAATCAAAGGTACTCCTTCGATATAAAGTTGTTTTACGAAGTTGGAGTAATAACATGTTCAACTAGTTAAGACATTGGCTCGAATCTAGGTTTTGCCTTTAGCTTTCGAGAAAATGAACAACTAAGGAAGAATTTTACATCTCTCATAGACTTCTCAAACCCCGGCCTGGTCTGCTTTGTTAGCGTTCCCGGAAGTCTTGCGATATTGATCTTCTGGGTTTAGAAACTCTGTGGTTATACACGTGCCGGGTTCAACCAGTCAGAAATGTCAGGCTAGCAAGTGAACACGGAATAAGAAGGCCTGCCAGTGCTATTGAGTGCCCGGCTCTGTCCTACATTGAGCTCAGTGATCATGTTGTTGTGCCCGGCTGTGGCTCTGATGCAATCTGAGAGGAGGGTTTCTCATGGAGAGGGAGGGAGGGGAGAAAGGAAAATAGAGCAAACGGGAGGGAGAGAGTGCGCGAGATGGAGAAAGGGAGGGAACGAACAGGCTCTCTCGGGCCACCTGACACATATCCAAGGTAAACAAGGCGGGCGGTCACGCCAGTCCCAGTCTCGTGCTGCAATCAAAACAAACAGTTCCAGGCCTGGCCACGGCCACATGGCCTATATGGCTTAGTCCTTTCCATTGATACTTCTAATACCCCTCTCAGCGACTCATAAAGGGGGCTATTGACTGACCTCCCTGGGGTCAGCTCACATGTCAGCCACCTCCATTGTACCAAATATGTGTTCCATCGTTTGGGGGGCAAGCCCCCTGGCCTAGTCTATTGCCCTTCCCTCTTTTTAAAATAACAACATTTGGCTGAAACGGCAGTTTGCCTGCCCAACCCCCCCCCCAGGCCTCCCCCAAGGCCTTTCCCCCCCTCCTCCTGATGCAGTGACTCAGGGCTTTTCAACCCAGGTCAGACCCTGGTCACTGCTGGGCCCACCACGTTTGTAAACAAGGAAGTGAATGGTGGGTGCTGTGTGGCGTGTTGTGGCTGTCAGTGGGAGAGGGACTCCCTGGTTGGCTGTTTGTCTGTTCAGCGGGGAGTGGGGCACACAGGGACGTATTCAGTCAGGGATGTGAAATGTTTTGAATGTTGCAGATAGACATAGAATGAATAGAGCTGACACGATTTCCTATCTAGCTGACAGACATTATTTTATGTAGTCTAACAATACATTTCTATGCAAACGTTCTGTGACTTTACATCCCAGGCCCCAGGCAGCCCTGCAGTTGGACTCGTTTGTGAATCTGATCCTCTGCATGTCTGAGATGATTCTCTAGTCCCACTGGGCGGCAGGTAGTCTAGCAGGTAAGAGCGTTGGGCCAGTAACTGAAAGTATACTGGTTTGAATGTCTGAGCCGACTAGGTCGAAAATCTATCGATGTGTCCTTCAGCAAGGCACTTAACCCTAATTGGTCCTGTAAGTCGCTCTGAATAAGAGGGTCTGCTAAATGACTAAAACGTTGTTTTTTTTTTACCACTCAGTCTATTTTGGCGTCAACAGATAACCAGTGACTCAAAACTGATTATCTGTTACTTATTAATGGACCCTTTAAAGGGATTCAGTCCAATGTCTCAAGTAGAAAATACAGCCAGTGGCCTGAATTTGAACCCCAAGGATAGTGTTGGCAGCAAATAATGCAACTCAATTACTTGTTAGGGGTAAGGTGTTGACAAGAAGTATGTGTACTTTCATGAACCAGCTTTGAGAGATGTGGAGGCGTTTGCTTTGGATTCCTGGTAGGCAACTAGCGAGAGACAGCAGGAGATCATCCTGTCTGCCCTTATTATACTCATGTGATGTGTGTCGCTTGAGTGAAGGTTTTGGTAAGCATACAGCACGTCATTGTGCCAATAAGATGTCATGGCAATGCACGTCAAGCAAAGTGACCTCACAGCAGAAAGAGAGGAATGATAATGTGCGATTGCACAGCATTACTTTTCTCTCTACATTCTTTCCCATGAAATACTTCCTCTGAGGTGTTTTTAAATCCCTTATTCAACTTAATGTAATAATGCACCAGCTTGTATGGTAACTGGTGCTGGACAGTAAGTCTTCTCCCTCTCTGTGCCAGTAGAACATTTACATAACTTGCTTTAGTTTAGTGAGCTGCTGCCTTTTCGTCCCACATTTTCTACATTGCCTTTTAGTAACCATGTTGTGCTGTTAAGACAATGGTGCAATAGAGTACCATAGTATGAGTCATAGAACCTAGAGGTCAAACAGGGAAATGGTTCCAATTGTTTTTCCACCATTCATTTTTCCCATAGGGGATTTTAGAATCACTTAAAATAAGGGTTGTGTTTCGTGGCTTACCCTGGCGTGACGTTTTGATAACCGTGTAAATCTGGAGGTATTGTCAACAAACGGGAATGGATGGGAAATGCTGTACTTGAATGCCCACAGGACACGGCGACCTTGCACCTGAGAGATAGTACAGTATACTGTATGGTTGCTGTTCATAAACATTACCTTGTTTCACGGCTGTATTCACATTCTCACTTGTAAAGCTCATCGAGGGACTGATGCTGAAAACAAGCAAACGCATGGTGTAAATGACTCAATAATTCAGTGTCTGTCTCTATTCAAATAAAGGATAGAAATAAATTAATGCAAAGCCTACTGTCTGGTATGTGATTTGCAACTTAGTTGAAAACCAGCTGATTAAATATCAGCAATGGCAAATCAGCTGTACATTACAACCATATTATTCATTTAACAGCATTGTCTGCTACAGTGACGGCTGTGCTAAGCTGTAGCCAGTATGGGGTTAAGCTGTACTGGGGCTCAGATGTGCGTGAGCTGGGTCAGGTGCAGGGTCCAGGGAGAGGTGAGCCACACAGGGCTTACATAACACCAGAACCTCGCTTCTCTCCCCCCCCCCCCCTTCTCCTCCTCTGTCCTGTTCCCTGCACAGCCCCAACCAGGGGGAAATTAATATTTTAATCCCTCTCCGACAGATTCAAAGAACAGCCCAAACACTGAAAGAGAAAACTGATGAATAAATGATGAAGTGGCATTTTGTGTGACAACACGGCAGCAAGGCTCGGCCAGAGAGGAAGTTGACACTGTTACCGACCGTCAGTCCTTCTCGGTTTGGCAGACGATTTTTGTGGGGATATCATTTTCGATGTGGAAGTGCACGCACTGTGGGTGAAGTCTGAAGTTCATATGGTTACAAATGGTTGGTTTTAAAAAGCACGAGAAAAAAAATCTCTTTAAATATTCATGTCGCACAACCACAAGGCAGTAAAAACAAAACGTGAGCCTTCAAATTGGCAGTAAATGTAAGGTATCGAAACTACCAAGTTAGACCACACCCGTCTGAAGTGAGGAAATATTGTATAACAGCGACAATAGCCCTACAGATGGCTGAAAAATAAAGTCAAGAGGTAGTTCCAGGCAGCATACAGCTAGCTACTGTGGTATCTGGCGCCACAATGTGGTCTGTTTTTACATAACCCCCTTCAACCAGGCGGTTCCTTCTGAACATGTATACTGAATAAAAATATAAATGCAACAATTTGAAAGATTTTACTGAGTTACAGTTCATATAACAAAATCAGTCAATTTAAATAAATAAATTAGGCCCTAATCTATGGATTTCAGATGACTGGGAATACAGATATGCATTTGTTGGTCACTGATGGCTTTTAAAAAAAAAAAAGGTAGGGGCTTGGATCAGAAAACCAGTCATTATCTGGTGTGACCACCATTTGCCTCATGCAGCGTTACACATCTCCTTCTCATAGGGTTGATCAGGCTGTTGATTGTGGCCTGTGGAATGTTGCCCCACTCCTCTTCAATGGCTGTGCGAAGTTGCTGAATATTGGCAGGAACTGGAACATGCTGTCGTACATCCCAAACATGCTCAATGGGTGACATGTCTGGTGAGTATGCAGGCCATGGAAGAACTGGGACATTTTCAGCTTCCAGGAATTGTGTACAGATCCTTGAGACATGGGGCCGTGCTGAAACATGCGGTGATGGTGGCGGATGAATGTCATGACAATGGGCCTCAGGATCTTGTCGCGGTATCGCTGTGCATTCAAATTGCCATCAATAAAATGCAATTGTGTTCTTTGTCCATAGCATATGTCTGCCCAAACCATAACCCCACCATGGGGCATTCTATTCAATGTTGACATCAGCAAACCGCTCACCCACACAACGCCATACACGTGGTCTGCGGTTATGAGACGGGTTGGATATACTGCAAAATTCTCTAAGACATTGGAGGTGGCTTAAGGTAGAGAAAGTAACATAGATATCTCTGGCAACAGCTCTAGTGGACATTCCTGCAGTCAGCATGCCAATTGCACGCTCCTTCAAAACTTGAGACGTCTGTGGCATTGTGTTGTGTGACAAAACTTAATATTTTAGAGTGGTCTTTTATTGTCCCCAGCACAAGGTGAACCTGTGTAGTGATCATGACATTTCATCAGCTTCTTGATATGCCACACCTGTCAGGTGAATTGATTATTTTGGCAAAGGAGAAATCGTCACTAACAGGGATGTAAACAAATTTGTGCGCAAAATTTGATCAAAATAAGCTTTTTGTGCACATGGCAAATTTCTGGGATATTTTATTTCAGCTCATTAAACATGGGACTAATACTTTACATGTTGCGTTTATATTTTTGCTCAGTGCATTTAGGTTACTCAAAATAAGGCACACATGAGATATTAGTTAGTGATTTATTTTCCCCAAAAAATTATGCAAATCTATAGTGGTGTACCAATATGAGATTCTATTGCAAATCAGATTTAAATCTGTCAATACCGAGTTGCAATGCAGTCCACACATTAAAATGTTAAAACATTAAGATTTTCATTCAAGACATGGTTACCATATTACAACATTGTGCTTCTTTCTAGTGCCAATGCGCAGCATTGTCAACAAGCATGTCTGTAACAAACATCTAGAGCCCCTGGTTGCCCCATGATAACAATAATATTACTTTAATATCGCAACCCTACATTCTGAGGTACTACAGACAACTGGGCACAGCCCTAACTGTAAGCAAAAACATTACTGCAAGATGTGGAGCCAGACCAAGCCTAGTATAAATGTACTTACAGACTGAGCTCTTATTCACTGATCTTGGATCAGTTTTGCCTTTTCATTTATAATTATATGAACAAGGTGGCCCTGGTCCTAGAACATCACTTTTACTCTGTGTCACTTTGTGAATATTGACTCTTGCCTATATAGGAATACATATCGTCACACAATATTATTATTATTATTATAATAACGTTAATAAAGTTGCCTCAATCAAGCGGGTCAAGTTTTTCCAGTAACTGTGGAACCATAGAAATATAATTACAGAATTCTAGTAATTATTTTTCTATGTGTGGAACACCTGGAATATATACCAGGTTAACTGTATCTTTAAACACTATTTGGTACAGTATACATAAACGCTTCGTCATATAAAACTTTTTGCTTTTTCCTCAGAGAAGTAATCTTTTGCATATATCATCATTCTCTTTACACATTCTACTTAGCTAATCCCCCAAAAAACACTGTCTGGTTAAAGAATAACTGTTCTTCAAGAGAAAATAAAGAGTAGGGTCATAAACCCCCATAAACTTCTAGTTTAAATCTTAAGTTTTTCCTATATTCACATAGCTGACTTCCTGTGTTGAGAGGGGAAACAGTATATATCATCCTATTGCTGCTAATGTTACATTAGGGGGCTATTCTAGGTTACTGAAATCTGTGGTGTTCATTAGGCACCAAAACAGACAAAGACTACTGGTCCTACAGGAAACGCCATTTTTTTCCATTTTCCATTGCAAAACATTTTGCCACTGTGTGCCCTAATGAAAACTACCCAGAATTGCCCATAAGAATTAAATAAAGTGTGAGAGGCCTCTGAGACACACCCGACAGTTATTCCTGAGTTGCATCCCTGCACTGCGAGTGTGTGTCAGAAATCACAGAAACTGCTGCCTCCGCCACGCTACGTCACCCCACACCGTCTCTCCCAGACCAGGACAGAAAGGTTAGTTAGTTCAAAATCATCATTGTCCTGCGCTTTGCCCCACAGAGCCTCTAGAAGTTGAGGCGGTGCTCCCTTTCTGTGCCGGCATAGCGCTTGTTGGCTGCAAACACCTTGGCTTTGTTTACCGAAGGACCTGAGGGAAGAGAGACCGACAGATTGTGTAATTTTTCCAATGGTGAAATCGTTTAAAACTTTTGGGAGGCAACCTTACCCTCGTTCCATGCAGTGTAAACATTGACATAAAGACAAACTGGTACTAACTAAGATGAGGCACTACACAAAATACTCAGGTGGTAGGCAAACGTGAATTTTAGGGCAAGTTTCCTTTTGGGGCTTGAGGGTTTTAGTGAGCTTACAGAGAGGTGCTATAGTGTGATGTTAGGATGCAAATTATATTTGCAGTGAAAGGCCACACGCACGCACAATGGGAGAATCTTAAATTGGTTTTGCTCAACTCCTCCATCCTAAAAAGGAAACTATTTTACTCGTATGAAATGAGACACCTTCTCCACCTGCGCGTCATCATGCGAATGATGTTTACGGAGGAATCCCCAAATAGATGTGTAAAGTGGTAAAAGGAAATGTAGCTGGTTGTGCCAGACATGTAGATAAGTAGAATATCGTTTTGAAATGTGTGCATGATTTTCTTCACGAAAACAACAGCTGATTCAAAGAGGGTGTGACGAATTTGAGAACTCTTCCACGACAGGGAGCCGGTACGATAATTATGAGGTTCCTCGGCGGGAAGAGGCTATCTCCTCCGTTCGCCTATTATCAAAGTGGTACTCTCCTACACATGGCGAGTTTAGAAGATGGACTTTTGCCCAATTGAGAAATCGCCCTATGCGTACCTGCGTAGCTGAGCAGCACAGGGAGGAAGATGAGTCCGTGCGTGGCCCCCAGCAGCACCATGGCCAGGTACATGCGGAAGTAGAAGATCTGGAAGATCTGGGACTTGGAGAGAGCCAGGATCAGGATGCCTCCAAACTTAGTCAGAGTGATCCCACTGAACACCTGGGAGAAGAGGAGCCATGGTTTAGTTCAATTCTGGTGCTCAGCATTCCCTGCAGTCAAAAATGAATTCAATAACCAGGTTCTAAAAACCGGAGCCAAACAATCAGGTGATTTCTACTTTCCTAGATATTCCATTCAAGCCAAGAATTCAATTTCACACCGTTTTTTTCCCCCTCCATTGCTGCAGAGCCAATTTTTTGGGGGATCTTTAGTCTACTGCACTCAAAGATCCTTCCCGAAGCTTCTGCGCACGTGTAGCCTACGTTCTCTACTTTACTCGCAGAGAACAGGCTACTCAGAGGAACGGTGCTCCTTTAATAAAGTCAGATCAAAACAGAATCAGCGTCTGCAGGACCACACAATGATCACAGTATTCTACATAACAGAACCCAATAGAATAATATAACATTACTTTAAGACAAAAACACCCTCGCATTCAATCGCGCACGATCATTCGTTAAGTTTAACCGGTGAAACGGCCACGCAGCGTCATTCTGCATAGTAACCATTTGATCTCAATCAGTTTCATGGTGATATGCATTTTGATCTTCTTGAGTTATACAGTGTAGCTTCAAAGTAGCCTACATTGTTGTTTTGAATGATGGAGTGAATGAAATTTAGAGCAGATGGTGTTCCAACTGTAGCATAGCCTACCTGTGTATTTTGCCTAGTAGCGCGCACTTGAGTCTTGGCCACATGAGAGAAGAATACAGTGGTGTTTTTCCTCTTACAGTAACGTTATACTATCATATTCAGTTCTGTTATGTAGAACACTATCGTTATGTGATCTTGCAGACATCGATTCACCTTTAATCTAACTTTATTAAAGGAGCACCATGACCGGTCGCCTGAGTAGAGAATATACACACACGTGCAGAAGCCTCCGGATCCTTTAGTGCAGTGTAAAGATCCCCAAAACGTTGGATCTGCAGCCACTCCGTACTATTTTTACATGTCAGACTACTGATAGAACAGACAATCCTCGGGCAAAGGATGAGCTACGTGCTTTTTTGAAATACATATTCAGACAGTGTGCCGTTTCCGTGGACACAACACAAAGTGTGCTAGTGTGGGTTGAACTAGAAGAGTAGAGATGTACTTACTGAGCTGCCCATGTGGGCCAGAGCCTCTTCAGCCCTTTCCACCCTGGTACCCTTCACACTGATGGAGAAAGCCCTCACTATGTGACTGCAGAACTCCACAGAGATACCACAGCTCTGCAACACACACACACACACACACAATGAATACACCGGAGATCCTGGCCTGCGTTCACAACCAGGAGTGTTCTGCATCCTCCTTTGGTGTCAAAACATGTCATTTAGAAATGACAACCAAAACTACCCAGAAATGTCAAATTATAGGAAGAGAGTTTTTTTTTAAATATACAAATCCAAAACTAATCAGCATGTTCCTTCTCTCACCATGACAAGGTTGACGAGGGACACAGCGTTGAGGCTGATGTCCCAGAGCCACATGACCCCGAACATGTTGACCAGGATCATGGCGATGGTGATGCTGACCAGCACTCCTGACCACAGCTCAAAGCCCAGCAGCACCGTGGTCACCGCAAAGATGGCCGCCAGCGACACGCCCAGCTGGAAGACCGTGTCGTAGACAATGGTCAGGTACTGCTCGTAGAACACGTAGAACACACTGGAGAGGGAAAACAACAGTTACAATTTAAGTTTCAACAAATTCAAATTCTGCAACATAATTCTAGTACAGTATGTAGAAAATGACTTGTTGTGAATGATGTACTTAAAAAAAAGGTTTGAACTTAAAAATGGCGCTAGTGTGGCAACTCAAGGCACTTTGACCAAGAAGTGAAACAAAAAAACAGAAGGGCAGTACTTTGACAGGACAAAATACGTACAGATGGCATCTTACATGCAGTGTTTACATGTACTATACAACCCCTCTTGAACCCTTAAAACAGGATGTGTAGTAAACGGTGGGGGGGGGGCATAAAAAAGCTGGATGTATAAGAAAAAAAGATGGAGAACAATCTATGTTATGAGTGTGTGTTTATTTATGACTGACTTACTTCACCTTTTATGGTTATTTTGAGGAACAAAGACCTGGACCACACAATTTAACAGCTTTTCAGAGCGGTTCTATTTAACCAGAATCAGTGAGTTCAGGGCGTATCTAGCTCACTGGTGAGTTGTGACTATATTCTCTTCTCACGAGGGCAAAACTAACCAGTGACGGTCATATCACCAGCTAACCCTGAAACACTAACCCTTCGCGGGAAAAGCCTTGCGCTTTTTTTTTCATAACATGTGAGGCAGAGGAGGCTGCTGAGGGGAGGGCGGATCATAAAAATGGCTGGAATGGTCAATCGAGTGCTATCAACCACATGGAAAACACGTATTTGATGTGTTTGATACAATAGTCTACCTGTAGGGGAAGACTTTGTGGCCCATGGCGCTCGTGATGTTGTCAGCCAGGACGCGGGCCATCTTCATGGCGTCTATGAAGTCAGGGGAGTCCTTGAGGACGGTGTGGTAGGTCATGAAGTAGGTGGCCCCCATAGATGTGTCGTTCCCCTTTAGGACCACAGCTGAACTGTAGGCCGCGTGACCCCTGCAGGACCAAAGACCACATTAGAGGCAAATAGTTCAAACAAATTACAATTCCTTTAAACAGAATGATTGAATCTCAATGTAAGAGTTCAACGCCATCAGTGAAAAGCAAAAAAAAAAAAGGTGTAAACTTCATCAAGGTAAAAGCATGAAATGCAACCAGTCAATATGTCTCAATACACACTCAACTATGAACTACAATGCCTTCATTGCCATAGAGAAACAACCATTACCCTTTCCCACACTTGACGTTTGGGTTGTCTGACAGAAACATGGGGAGGAACTTCATGAAGTCCTGCTCTATGGGCCTCAGCTTCCCACTGGGGGTCATGGGGCGGCAGTGCACACACGACGTGTCCACCACTGATGAAAGTAGACAAATGTAGGTACATCAATACAACATTTCTAGCATACAAAAGAAAAAGCCCTTCAAATACTGCCTCACTGACTAAAAGCAATGCTTCAGAATGGCACTGTTTCGCAACGGCTTGATATCGGAATGTAGCCTGTGTCTTCAAAATCAGGACGCGGCAGACATTGTTAGACGTGTTAAGAGTTGTCCTGAACGTGTAGACATGCTTTGCCCAGAAGCTGTTGGAAGAGACTGATCAGAGCGGTGTGTTATTGGCACATTGGATAATGGTTTAACGTTAGTGCCTGAGGCATTACAGAAGGCTCCAGAGGAGTGGTAATATCTACGGCAGGTTTGTGTGTGTGTGTGTGTGTGTGTGTTACCTGACGCATTGCAGAAGGCCCCAGAGGAGTTGTAATATCGACAGCAGGAGGACTGAGGCTTCACCCAGTCAAAGTAATCATCCAGCCACGACGATGGGTTGAATCCTATAGTGGTGCTGGGGGGAGAATTACATTGAGATTACTAGTCTTACAATACCTCCAAACAAGAAAAGGTATTTGTCAGCAGTGTTGGGGGTAACGCGTTACAAAAGTAACACGTTACGTAATGATATTACTTTTATGAGTAACAGAGTAATGTAACATGTTACTTTAAACATTTGAGTAATAGTTACTTTTTCAAGTAATGTGTGCGTCACTTTTCAGAAAATATTTCACCTCCGAGCTGTGCCATTGATCGCTTCTGTGATAACAAAGCCCATAGGGATTCACCGTCTAGTGCCAAGGGCACCCTCTAGCTATCCATCTCTATGCAGAGTTCTAACCAGCATTGACGGCTGGATTTTGAATGAAAAGAAAGGAAATCTGTACAGAGGTTTAGCTTAGCCTATATTAGGCCCATATATGATAGCGATAACTGTAACATTAAACTATACACAGTCACCTCTTAAATTATTGGCACCCTTGATAAAGCTGAGCAGAAAATACACAGCTATATTATATGCAAAAAAATGTTTTAATTATATTATTTAATACGAATACAATTGGTCACAGAAAGTGATTTTGTTTAGCAAGTCATATTTTGTTTCTCAAAGAGATAAGGGGTCAAAATTATTGGCACCCCTGTTTTCAATACTCCGGCACCCTCCCCTAGTGAAGATAACAGCAAGGAGCCTTTTTCAAAAATGTTTTATGAGATTATAGAACACATTGGGAGGGATCTTAGACCATTCCTCCATACAGAATCTTTCCAGATCCTCGATATCCTTCGTCTGTGCTTATGGACTGCCTTCTTCAATTCAGACCACAGGGTTTCAATGGGGTTCAAGTCCGGAGACTGAGAAGTCCATTGCCTTCTCTCCTCGGAAGATCCACTTGTGGCCAAGTTTCAGCCTCCTGTCAGAGGCAACCAGGTTTTTGGCTAAAATATGCTGGTACTGGGTAAAGTTCACCATGCTGTTGACCTTGACAATGGCCCCAGTGGACAAAAAAATAGCCACATAACAAAAGATCCACCACCATATTTTACAGTAGGCATGAGGTAATTTTCAGCATATTCATCCTTCTTTTGTCACCAAAACAAAAGTCCGTGGCCTAAGAGCTCTATTTTCATGTCATCTGACCATATCACCAGTTCCAATCCAAGTGCCAATGCCGTTTAGCAAACTACAACAAACTACATTTGTTGGAGGACATGAAAATAGAGCTCTTTGGTCATGCACAGCAGTGGTGGGTGGTTTTGTTACATGTAACAAGTAATAAAATCACATTTTATTGGTCGCATACACATATTTAGCAGATGTTATTGTGGGTGTCGCGAATCCCAGCACTGTTTGTCAGTGAGTTCAAAACCAGAATTCTAGTCTCCCTGTTAAACCGACTGATTTCACATCATACTACTGATTTCAACACGCAGTCCAAAGGTGAAAGAAGTGGAGAGGGGGTTGCTGTTGCTTCACTCACTAGTTGCTGATCAGAGATGCTTGGTAGACCTGTTGGACCAGAGAGTTGTTGCTGCAGCCCACCCCTCCACACACAGAGTTCTGGCCCTCCAGACTCAGATAGTCATGGCCGTCCTCCACCACGAAGTAGACCGGAGGACCCGTGTGGAGGTACTCGCTCAGGTTCTTAAAGTAGTCCAGCACGTACGAGTCCTATTGGATAGGAGATACAACACGAGACAAAATGTCTGATATTATCCAACGCATCAAAAGACCGATTATCAATAGCACACCGAGTGAGGCTGGTGGGGTTAGGTGTACTAGACATACTTACATCAGGCATGGAGAGCTTCTGGTCCAGTCCAATCTCTACCTTATTGGTGACAGCGATACTGAAGGACAACATCCCCACAAACACAGCCACCTGTCCGAGAGAAGTTGTTAAAGATACACTATGGAAGTTTAGTGGCTAACTGTTTACATTTACGTCATTTAGCAGACGCTCTTATCCAGAGCGACTTACAAATTGGTGCATTCACCTTATGATATCCATACATAACACGTTGGCTTGAACGCTGGCTCTATTGTACATTTAAATCTGAGTATCAGCACTCACCACAATGGGTCTGACCCACTCTTTGAGGATGAAGGGGGAGTAGAACTTCTTGAAGAAGTGGAAGAGGAAGCCATCTGTCCTCTCCTCCTGGCCAACTGGCAGCTTCACACAGCACACAATGTCCAGACGATTCCCCTGGAAAAACAACGTCTAAATTCTTAAAGCGCAAGAGAACGATGTTGACTTAACCCGGAAATCTTGAATAAGGCCCCAAGGACCCAATCAGTAAAGCATTTTAAAAACAGGTGTTCCGAATTTACTTCCTAATTAGATAACTTGTGTGTCTCTCTCTATTAAAATGTGACATCAGTGCACTGCTCACTTGAAGTGGGCTGTAACCGTGACACTCATCCTTAGCTGGAAATGACATGGTAATGAAACAGGGAGTTGGCAAACAGTGACACAGAATGCTGACAGCTACTGTTTAGCATGCCAAGCCTACCCCTGTGAGTCATCACCAGTCCTCTCACAGGAGAAGCAAATGCAGTGTGGAAACATTCATTTTATTCCCCAGCCGTCCTCACCTCCTGCCTCTTAGCGTCCAGGCCCAGCAGCTGATCTGTAGGAAGAAGTCAGCCCCAACCCTTAACCAAGCCCTACCCTACCCCCATACCAGCCCAGCCCTCCTCACATCCTGTCTCTTGGCATCCAGGCCCAGCAGACTGACAAAGCAGCTGATCTGTAGCAGGAAATCATCTCCAACCCTTAACCCAGCCATATCTTACCCTACCTCACCCCCATACCAGCCCAGCCCTCCTTACCTCCTGTCTCTTGGCATCCAGGCCCAGCAAGCTAA
The DNA here is from genome assembly GCF_901001165.1 of Salmo trutta. Classification (NCBI taxonomy): domain Eukaryota; kingdom Metazoa; phylum Chordata; class Actinopteri; order Salmoniformes; family Salmonidae; genus Salmo; species Salmo trutta. The sequence continues at coordinate 12,173,117 of NC_042987.1, read as the reverse complement.
TGAAGCAGCTGATCTGTAGCAAGAAGTCAATGAACACAGCCAGCCCAGCAAACAGGGAGAAGGTCTGCACAGCTGGCATAGTGGACAGGGCCCCTGGAGAGGAAAAAGGTAGGTAACCCACTGACATCAGAGCTCCAGACTCAAGCTTGTCGTTACACAAATTGCAGTCCATACGGAAATCCATGGGAATGAAAGGACCTAGTTGACATCTTCAAGTATTTACATACTGCCTTACACAATACGTTTGATTGTTCTATAATGTAGCCAAGTAGTGTGTCAACACTAGAGGTGTTAAGTGACTGAAGGTTACAGGTCATTCTCATACCCAGGAAGAAAGCCACCGTCTCAGAAAAGGAGGAGAGCAGCATGCTGGGAGCCACGTCTCCTAGGATACGGCCTATCTGCTGATGCAGCTCCTCCTGATGCAGCCGCTCATCCCTCTGTACAACAACGCATCACACACGGTGATCAATTCATTCATCAGTGCCATTCCAGAGTTCGACAGTGACCGTATACATGCCGTTACATGCACCTAACGAAACATTGTGGTTCAATGAAAGTATAGTCAGACGAGAATAAAGCTTAGCACCTGGTACGTTTGGACAACGATGAAGATGTTGTCCACGCCGACAGCCAGCACCAAGAAGGGGATGACCTCGATGACGATGAGGGTGAGAGGGATGCCAGCATAGCTGAAGATGCCCAGAGAACAGGCCACTGAGCTCAGCACAATCCCAATGCCTGCAATGCCCAGGGAGATCTTAGAGTCCACCTGGGCCGAAAGCAAAAGACAGAGGGTTAGTCGTTCAGAATCAGAACCTTGCGGGAGACAATGCTGCGCACAGGGGCTTGACCTCTCTTTTGAGCTAGACAAAGACCTAAACTATTGTCTTGAGTCGGGGAGATGTCGACAAACACGTTATTAAATAAAGTAAACTATTATAATGGCTGAAGTTAGTTACTACTAACCAGCACCCTCCTGAAGCTGTGGATATGTCCTAACGCCAGGGAGATGTAGACGAACATGATGACGTAGCTGACCACGACGGTGCTGAGGTCACTTTCGCTCTCGCGGTTGATCTCGTCCTCAATGCTCCTCTCAGAGTTGAAGGAGATGGTCAGGTTGGGGTTGCTGTAGTTCTTCAGGAAACTGATGAATCTGGAAATGGATGGGTGTTTTACTTCAAAATGGCAACTCATGGCACAAACCCAAATCTGACTGAAATGTGAAACTCCTTTAGTAAATGCACTAGCATCTGAAACATTCGTTTTGCTCACTCCTTCTCCCAGGCCAGGGCTTTTCCCAGATTGACGCTGTCGTTATGGTAGTTGTTGACAGGGAATGTGATCACTAGAGCTGTGGCGTTGTTGTAGTTGGTGGCTGGGGTGGGAGAACAAGATGCAAAAAAGTGCCATGGGTCAGGGAATTTGTGTTGACAGTTGACAAAGTTCCATACAAAAAAACACAGTGAACAATAGTAAAATCAATAGCAAAGAGCCTGAAGGATGTTCCAAGACATAGGTTCAAGGTTGCAAACAGTCCGAGTTAGCTCATTAAACCCGACTCTACAAGGTCAGTCACCAAATAACCATCTTTGCATAGGTATCTCTGCATAATAACAACTAGAAAAACATTTGTGATTATATACAGGAGTTAAGCAATAACGTTTAGCCTTTTTTAGCAGACACGCTTTCCTAATTTAAACACATACAATACACTCAAACATACCCATAGAAAAAAACAGCACAAAATTGAAAAGGTACATATTTCCCACCGACTAATTCTTATTTCCCACCGGCTAATTCTTATTTCCCACCGGCTAATTCTTATTTCCCACCGGCTAATTCTTATTTCCCACCGGCTAATTCTTATTTCCCACCGGCTAATTCTTATTTCCCACCGGCTAATTCTTATTTCCCACCGGCTAATTCTTATTTCCCACCGGCTAATTCTTATTTCCCACCGACTAATTCTTATTTCCCACCGGCTAATTCTTATTCCCACCGGCTAATTCTTATTCCCACCGGCTAATTCTTATTCCCACCGACTAATTCTTATTTCCCACCGGCTAATTCTTATTCCCACCGGCTAATTCTTATTCCCACCGGCTAATTCTTATTCCCACCGGCTAATTCTTATTCCCACCGGCTAATTCTTATTCCCACCGACTAATTCTTATTCCCACCGGCTAATTCTTATTCCCACCGGCTAATTCTTATTCCCACCGGCTAATTCTTATTCCCACCGACTAACTGTAGATTATATTTCTTCGTGTGATGTTAACGTATCCCCACTCACCATCATAGCCTCCCAGGACCAGCCAGGGGAAGACGGGGCCTCCGTAGGTACCCAGGCAGGGATCATGGAGCTTGTTGGTGTCGTTGAGGGATGCTGGGGCACTACACACAAGAGAGACAGAGAGAATGATTTAATAACTGAAGTAATATACACAAATCTAAGACTAACTATTCACCATACACAGCTATGAGTATATACTTGCTGAAGGAAAATGAAGCTCAAGAAAAACATTTTACAGTGTGCAATAACAGAACCAATCTTTCAATGTGAATGATTTGAGTTGGAGAGGAACTGCAACCAGTATAATCGCATGAGTTCTGTAGCATTCCCCAGGTGTAGATGTTACTAGAGAAAGTGTTCTGAGGGCCACTCACCTGACGCAGTAGAGGAAGTGCGTGTGGTAGTCTGCGTAGACATAGAACTCATCTCCTATGCTATGGTCCAGCTGTTTGTGGCTGTTCTGGAAGTAGTTGAGAACACTGAGGATGGTGCAGTTGTCGTTGAAAGGGGCCAGCGGAGCCAAGCAGATATCCTTTAAGGTCACTTTCTGGTCCCCGTATGAAGCCACTATGTTTTCTATGTCCGTCTGGAGGTCCAACACCTGAGATAAGAGATTGTGTAAAAATGTTAGAAAAACTACAACTATAAAATGTCACGTCAGAACTAAGGCAAAGTATGTACTGTATGTCTTCCTGAAGAGAAGAGCCTCCACACTTGATCAACAAGACAGCGGATATATTCTTGACACAGCATTGTTTCTCCTATACTAATTTAGCACAGGCGGGAGCCAAAGATTTTAACTAAGGTCACTGATTCAGGGTTTTAGCTGCTGAAAGAAATCCTAGGGGAAACACTACTCAGATAGCTTGAACCAAAATGTCCACAACCCATAATCCCATTCTAAATTCTACAATAATTCCATCTGAACATATCAATCACACCTCAATACATTACACACACACACACACACACACACACACACACACACACACCCCAGCCCAGTTCCTCCAACTAACCCACCTGGTGGAGGACGTCCTTGTCCAGGGGGGCTCCGAAGGGCACGTCAGCCCCCGCGGGGTACGGGGAGTAGACGGATTCTGACTGCAACGTGGTGGTGATGATGAGCTGCTCTGCCCTGAAGAAGGGTCCGAAGTGGCTGTCGAAGTAGTCCTTCTCCTGCCTGGCCTGGCTGCTGGGAGAGGACCACAGCTCCACGGGGTCCGTGGTGATCTTCATGTAGACCAGGCCCCCTGAGCAGGCGGCCACTACGGCCAGGCTGCCCAGGATGACCACGAGGGGCTGCCGTACGCAGAACGAGCCCCAGCGGGCGAAGAGGGAACGCAGGGAGCTCTCGAAGCGCTCGCCCAGCGTCTCACCACACGATGCGTCCACTGTGACACAGAGCGAGAGAGGAGGGAATGAGTTAATGGTCAGGTAGAAAATGGGAGTTTTTTTTTTAGAACATTACTGCATTTTGGGCTGATTTGGCAATTGGCACCGTCGTATCTAGATACTTTAATAGCTTGGAGTCCAGAAAGTTAAGTAAAACAAGTAAGTGCTGCACAAAGACTTCTTGATATGCAGCACCGTACCTTGGTCGATGTTGTCATTGTTCAGACAGGGAGGGTTATTGCTGTCCAAAATGGGACCATACTCCGACTCGATTCTCCTTTTTCTGGATGAGAAAAGGAGAAAAAAACCAGCACCATTAGATACATCTTAGGAAAACACTTCTTCAGACGTCAAAGTGCCAGTCAGTTCATAACGCGCTTCAGTCCTTGCCTGTAGCACCAGGCTCCGATCACGGCTCCGATGAAGATGAGGAGGAAGGCCACATAAGAGATCCACATGATGACCACCATGGCGTCGATGCCCAGAATGGTCCATGGCGGAAGCAGGGGCGGAGGGACAGGCTGGGGGCCACAGGCCTGACTACAGTCCTGGCAGGAGCATGGCCCAGAGCCATCCTCCAGACCCTCCGTACAGCCGTATGTCTTGTTGTTCATGGGGATCATACCGGACACTGGCATGTCTGGAGAGGTGGGGGTAGTCAGAGGATGTGGAGTTATTGATAAAATAAATGTGAGCTGTACCAATTTGACTCCAGATGAATGTTCTTGTGCTGTTTTAAACTGAGACCAATGTTATCCTTAACTGAAATAAGTATGAATACTTGTGGAGACCGATGCCCTTTCGTTGTAAATGGCACATATTCTGTATTGTGCATCTTACCTGAGAATATAGGGATGATGGGGAAGGGACTCTGTCCATTGTTGATGTCGAACATGTACTGGATCCAGTTGGTGGCGTTGCAGTCACTGGCGTCCTTACCACAGAGCAGTGACAAGGCCTTCACGTTAATGGAGGGGGCCTGGACATCCTGACAAGCATTGTACATGGCTGCCAAGAGAGAGGACCAAAATTACATTATACACCTTGGGACTGACTGATATCTGTAGCATTATGTCAACAACAGTGCTAGCCAATGGAAGTGACTGTATATTTCCACTCTCCAAACGGTGACCTGATCTGCCCACTAGCCTAATCTGTTTGCAGTCTTGCCAACTCCTATGGACAATGATCATAGGAGTTGGCAAGAAAGCATTAACAGATTTTAATTTTTTAAATGTTTATTTAACTAGGCAAGTCAGTTAAGAACAAATTCATATTTACAATGACGGCCTAGGAACAGTGGGTTAACTGCCTTGTTCAGAGGACAGAACGACAGATTTTTACCATGTCAGCTCGGGGATTTGATCTAGCAACCTTTCGGTTACTGGCGCAAAGCTCTAACCACTAGGGTGCCTGCCGCCCCAGTCTAGAGGACCAGGCAATGTGCCCCCTCACCATTGGCAAATGTCTGTCCAATGTAGTACTGGACTTCCACCACATTGGTCTTGTTGGCAGCTGTGTCACTAGTGAACTGGGTGCCGTTCAGGAACAGACTCTGACGGGGGCTGCAGGTTAGCTCACAGAACAGGCTCATCAGGTTGAAGAAACAGGCTGGGCATCTGGAGACGGAGAACCCAGAGAGAGTCAGGGAACTTTAGATTGATGGAGATGACAAACATATCAACAAAGCTACCTTACTGCTAAGGCACCTCGCATAACCAAAAACATAGCTATTACGGGAGTATGTCCAAGTATGGCACATGGAATGACAAAGTTATTTTTGCAAAGACTACGGTGCGTACCGAGAGAGGAACTGTAGGGGAAACTGAAGGCTCTCTTGAAGAGTCAGCAGCTGCTGGACATCGCAGCACAGACTCTGGTTCCCATAGTCATAGCCTGGACACAGTTCCTACACACACACACAAAACAAGAACCGGGATCATTTAGATGATACCTGGTTTTGTTCAAGTAAAACATGTGAGTCAAGCGTAATTTCAGAAGTGCAATGAAAACATAGAGAACCAGTTCAGAAAAAAGCTTCCATGATAAACCTTACTGTGAGCAGCTCATGGCCCTCTGGTGGGAGTGGGATAGGTGGTCCTGTATAGTTGCAGTTGTACTTCTTCCCCGGGACCTTGTCGGACTCCCCACACTCACCGTACCACACACAGTGCTGGGCTTGAACCTGAGAGGATAGGGGGACCAAAACAAACAATCTTAACATTAGTCTTGTGAGAGGTGTAAGTGATGGAAATTCTCTTTGGCTTATCAGAACTTTAAATGTGATGTTCTGTAGGCTACATACACTCCCATTAATATGTATTTGGACAGTGAAGCGAAAAACTTTAATTTGATTCTATATTCCAGCATTTTAGATAGGTCTCAAACTCAGCAAAAAAAAAAGAAACGTCCTCTCACTGTCAACTGCGTTTATTTTCAGCAAACTTAACATGTCTAAATATTTGTATGAACATAAGATTCAGACATAAACTGAACAAGTTCCACAGACATGTGACTAACATTATTCAAATTATGTGTCCCTGAAACAAAGGGGGGGGTCAAAGGGGGGGTCAGTACTTAATGCAGCTGGTGGCCACCAGCTGCATTAAGTACTGCAGTGCATCTCCTCCTCATGGACTGCACCAGATGTGCCAGTTCTTGCTGTGAGATGTTACCCCACTCTTCCACCAAGGCACCTGCAAGTTCCTGGACATTTCTTGGGGGAATGGCCCTAGCTCTCACCCTCCAATCCAACACATCCCCAGACATGCTCAATGGGATTGAGATCCGGGCTCTTCGCTGGGATTGGCAGAACACTGACATTCCTGTCTTGCAGGAAATCACGCACAGAACGAGCAGTATGGCTGGTGGCATTGCCATGCTGGAGGGTCATTTCAGGATGAGCCTGCAGGAAGGGTACCACATGAGGGAGGAGGATGTCTTCCCTGTAATGCACAGCGTTGAGATTGCCTGCAATGACAGGTTGCTAAATCCGATGATGCTGTGACACACCGCCCCAGACCATGACGGACCCTCCACCTCCAAATCGATCCCGCTCCAGAGTACAGGCCTCGGTGTAACGCTCAATCTTTCGACGATAAACGCGAATCCGACCATCACCCCTGGTGAGACAAAACCGCAACTTGTCAGTGAAGAGCACTTTTTGCCAGTCCTGTCTGGTCCAGCGATGGTGGGTTTGTGCCCATAGGCGATGTTTGCGGGCGAGAGAGAGGTGTGTGTGTTTATGAGAGAGGGAGAAAGAGGGAGTGTGTGTGTGAGGAAGGGAGAGTGTGTGTGTTAACCGTTTTTCCACATTCATTTTATATCCTGAGATTATCTTGAAACTATTCAGATATATATTTTTTTTGCAATGGGGGCATTGAGTGTCCAATATTGGTCAGGTATATCAGGAGATCAACAAATAAAGTTTATTTTCATGTTTACCAATACCTGTTATGTTTGAGTCCTGTCGAATTATGTTTTGCAAGTGATTCAATTGCCAGTGCAAACAGGAGCGGGGAGCTAGAAAGGGGCAATGACAGGGATGTTCTAAAGCAATTTCATCATATAATGTATTATTTGTGTATATTTTTGTTTTAGGACATTTAAATAATATTTGTATTAAATGTATTATTTCAGCTGGAAAGTTGAAAGCTTCCAAAGTGTTCAACAGAAAAGACCATTCAAGATGGTTGAAAGCCTTTTCGGCATCAACACCAAATATTGAAAAATGTATATCTTGTATTAAACTGAAACATGTTCTTCTATTTTTGTAAGTGTCTATTTTTAATATGTATCAGGTCTGGTAAGACTTTTGCCATTCTATTGCTTATGAGCTTTGATATTATTTTATTGACACAATTTATTAAACTTATGGGTCTGTAATAAAAGAGGGGACTCCACATTTTCTTGGTTTTAATATAACTGAAATAACTGTTTGCTACATGGAACTAGGAAGCACTGAATTGAGTAACATATGTGTTGTCATGTGTAAATAGGGGTGCTACTTTGTCCCAAAATGTTCAATAGAATTCAAATAGAAAAGCCATCAATTCCTGGCAAATGTTTTATCAATGTCTAAATTATTTTTGGAGTGATCTGTTTGTGATAATTTGACTGCTGTTAATTGCTTTAGAGTTGTTGATTCTAAGAAGGATCAGTCCAACTATTGTTTAATTCTGATTTATAAAGATTCTCATAGCTTTTAAAATTGTCATTAATTGTGTTGTTTCTAATTAACACATTTAGATCTTAATCTTTTATAATTATAACTGGTTTGGTGTGTATTCATTTTGTCAGGGCTATGGGATTAAAAGCACACCAAATTATACAGGGAACTGCTCTTCTCTGTCCTCTTTGTCTACAGTTGTAATGGTAAAATGTTTTTTTGTTTTAACGTATTTAATACATTTCGGGTCTACGTATAATTTCTAAGTATTATTCCGGAGAATGATCTAATATCACTATGTGAACCCAGTAAAATAACAAATAAAAATAAATATAAAGAAATAAACGGAACCTTTATTTAACTAGACAAGTCAGTTAAGAACAAATTCTTATTTACAATGACTGCCAACACCGGCCAAACCCGGACAACGCTGGGCCAATTGTGCGCCGCCCTAATGGAACTCCCAATCACAGCCTGTTGTGATACAGACTGGATTCGAACCAGCGTGTCTGTAGTGACGCCTCTAGCACTGAGATGCAGTGTCTTAGACCGCTGCACCACTCGGGAGCCCATAAATGGTTCAGAATTTTTTTATTTTTTTAAATACACTGCTAAAAAATAAAGGGAACACTAAAATAACACATCCTAGGATCTGAATGAATGAAATAATCTTATTAAATACTTTTTTCTTTACATAGTTGAATGTGCTGACAAATCACAAAAATAATACATGGAAATCCAATTTATCAACCTATGGAGGTCTGGATTTGGAGTCACACTCAAAATTAAAGTGGAAAACCACACTACAGGCTGATCCAACTTTGATGTAATGTCCTTAAAACAAGTCAAAATGAGGCTCAGTAGTGTGTGTGGCCTCCACGTGCCTGTATGACCTCCCTACAACGCCTGGGCATGCTCCTGATGAGGTGGCGGATGGTCTCCTGAGGGATCTCCTCCCAGACCTGGACTAAAGCATCCGCCAATTCCTGGACAGTCTGTGGTGCAACGTGGCGTTGGTGGATGGAGCGAGACATGATGTCCCAGATGTGCTCAATTGGATTCAGGTCTGGGGAACGGGCGGGCCAGTCCATAGCATCAATGCCTTCCTCTTGCAGGAACTGCTGACACACTCCAGCCACATGAGGTCTAGCATTGTCTTGCATTAGGAGGAACCCAGGGCCAACCGCACCAGCATATGATCTCACAAGGGGTCTGAGGATCTCATCTCGGTACCTAATGGCAGTCAGGCTACCTCTGGCGAGCACATGGAGGGCTGTGCGGCCCCCCCAAAGAAATGCCACCCCACACCATGACTGACCCACCGCCAAACCGGTCATGCTGGAGGATGTTGCAGGCAGCAGAACGTTCTCCACGGCGTCTCCAGACTCTGTCACGTCTGTCACATGTGCTCAGTGTGAACCTGCTTTCATCTGTGAAGAGCACAGGGCGCCAGTGGCGAATTTGCCAATCTTGGTGTTCTCTGGCAAATGCCAAACGTCCTGCACGGTGTTGGGCTGTAAGCACAACCCCCACCTGTGGACATCGGGCCCTCATGGAGTCTGTTTCTGACCGTTTGAGCAGACACATGCACATTTGTGGCCTGCTGGAGGTCATTATGCAGGGCTCTGGCAGTGCTCCTCCTGCTCCTCCTTGCACAAAGGCGGAGGTAGCGGTCCTGCTGCTGGGTTGTTGCCCTCCTACGGCTTCCTCCACGTCTCCTGATGTACTGGCCTGTCTCCTGGTAGCGCCTCCATGCTCTGGACACTACGCTGACAGACACAGCAAACCTTCTTGCCACAGCTCGCATTGATGTGCCATCCTGGATGAGCTGCACTACCTGAGCAACTTGTGTGGGTTGTAGACTCCGTCTCATGCTACCACTAGAGTGAAAGCACCGCCAGCATTCAAAAGTGACCAAAACATCAGCCAGGAAGCATAGGAACTGAGAAGTGGTCTGTGGTCACCACCTGCAGAACCACTCCTTTATTGGGGGTGTCTTGCTAATTGCCTGTAATTTCCACCTGTTGTCTATTCCATTTGCACAACAGCATGTGAAATTTATTGTCAATCAGTGTTGCTTCCTAAGTGGACAGTTTGATTTCATAGAAGTGTGATTGACTTGGAGTTACATTGCGTTGTTTAAGTGTTCCCTTTATTTTTAAGAAGTGTATTTTTTGAATTCATTCTTTAATAGCTTTTCTTAATTTGAGAAATAAAGTAGTCTTTTGTAGTTGGGAATAGTAAACTCCAGGTGTCCTGTACATTATTTGTAGAGATGACATCTCTCATCCTCTTTGAAGGTCCCTTGAATTTGCCTTTTTAATTGCTTTGATTTAGGTCGCCTGCTAAAATAATAGTTCCTGTCTGGATTTGATCTAATATAGCTTGAATTTTATCAACAACAAAAAACACCAGCTTTGCCCCTGGTGGGATATACAATGAAATCACTTTGTATTTTTCTCCATGTAAGCTACAAGTCAACATCAGAAAACTGCCTTCTTGGTCTGTGTGCTGGGATAAGGGAAATGTGTCTTCCACATTTACAGGGGTGGAAAAAGTACCCAATTGCCATACTTGAGTAAAGTATAGACACCGAAAGTTACTCAAGTAAAAGTGAAAGTCACCCAATATAAACTCAGCAAAAAAAGAAACCGCCCCAGACCATGACGGACCCTCCACGTCGATCCCTCTCCAGTGTACAGGCCTCGGTGTAACGCTCATTCCTTCCACGATAAACGCGAATCTGACCATCACCCCTGCTGAGACAAAACCGTGACTCGTCAGTGAAGAGCACTTTTTGCCAGTCCTGTCTAGTCCAGCCACGTTGGGTTTGTGCCCATAGGTGACGTTGTTGCCAGGTCCTCAGACTTACAACAGGCCTACAAGCCCTCAGTCCAGTCTCTCTCAGCCGATTGCGGACAGTCTGAGCACTGGAGGAGGGATTGTGTGTTCCTGGTGTAACTCAGGCAGTTGATGTTGCCATCCTGTACCTGTCCCGCAGGTGTGATGTTCGGATGTACCGATCCTGTGCAGGTGTTGTTACACGTGGTCTGCCACTGCGAGGACAATCAGCTGTCCGTCCTGTCTCCCTGTAGCGCTGTCTTAGGCGTCTCACAGTACAGACATTGCAATTTATTGCCCTGGCCAAATCTGCAGTCCTCATTCCTCGCAGGATGCCTAAGGCACGTTCACACAGATGAGCAGAGACCCTGGGCATCTTTCTTTTGGTGTTTTTCAGAGTCAGTAGAAAGGCCTCTTTAGTGTCCTAAGTTTTCATAATTGTGACCTTAATTGCCTCCCGTCTGTAAGCTGTTAGTGTCTTAACGACCGTTCCACGGGTGCATGTTCATTAATTGTTAATGGTTCATTGAACAAGCATGGGAAACAGTGTTTAAACCCTTTACAATGAAGGATTTGGATTTTTACGAATTATCTTCGAAAGACAGGGTCCTGAAAAAGGGACTTTCTTTTTTTGTTTACTGAATTGCTAAAATATACTTAAGTATAAAAAGTTAAAGTATAAATCATTTAAAATTCCTTATATTAAGTAAAGCAGACGGCACCATGATCTTGTTTTTAAAATGTACGGATAGACAGGGGAACACACCAATACTCAGAAATTATTTACAAAATATCATGTGTTTAGTGAGACCGCCAGACCATAGGCAGTAGGGATGACCACGTGTTCTCTTGATAAGGGTGGGAATTTCACAATTTCTCTGTCCTGCTAAGCATTCAAAATGTAACGAGTACTTTGGGCTGAAGGGAAAATGTATAGAGTAAAAAGTACAATATTTTATTTGGGAATGTAGTGAAGTAAAAGTTGTCAAAAATATAAATAGTAAAGATGCCCCCCAAAATACTAAAGTAGTACTTCAAGTATTTTTACTTAAGTACTTTACACCACTGTGCATTTAACCCAATCCCTCTAAATCAGAGAGGTGCGGAGGGCTGCCTTAAAAATCGACATCCACGTCTTAGGCGGCCGGGGAACAGAGGGTTAACTGCCGTGCTCAGGGGAAGAACGACAGGTTTTTACCTTGTCAGCTCGGGGATTCGACCCAGCAACCTTCCGGTTACTGGCCCAACGCTCCTACCTGCCAAGCTGCCTGCCGCCGGGAAAAGGGCGTATTCTTAAACACCATAATGCTGCCACCACCATGCTTCACTGTAGGGACGGTGCCGGGTTTCCTCCAGAAATGACGCTTGGCATTCAGGCCAAAGAGTTCAATCTTGGTTTCATCAGACCAGAGAATCTTGTTTCTCATGGTCTGATAGTCTTTAGGTGCCTTTTGGTAAACTCCAAGCATGCTGTCATGGGCCTTTTACTGAGGAGTGGCTTCCGTCTGGCCACTCTACCATAAAAGTGGCCAGCCTGATTGGTGGAGTGCTACAGAGATGGTTGTCCTTCTGGAAGGTTCTCCCATCGCCACAGAGGAACTCCAGATCTCTGTCAGAGTGATCATAGGGTTCTTGGTCACCTCCCTGACCTGACCCTTCTCTCCCGATTGCTCATTTTGGCCGGGCAGCCAGCTCCAGGATTAGTCTTGGTGGTTCCAAACTTCTTCCATTTAAGAATGATGGAGGCCACTGTGTTCTTGGGGACCTTCAATGGTGGAATAAAAATGTTGGTACCCTTCTGCAGATCTGTGCCTCGACACAATCCTGTCTCGGAGCTCTACAGACAATTTCTTCGACCTCATGGCTTGGTTTTTGCAAAGACATGAACTGTCAACTGTGGGACCTTATCTAGACAAGCGTATGCCTTTCCAAATCATGTCCAACCAATTGAATTTACCACAGGTGGACTCCAATCAATTTGTAGAAACATCAAGGATCAATGGAAAAAGGAGACACCTGAGCTCAATTTCGAGTCTCACAGCAAAGGTTCTGAATACTCATGTAAATAAGGTATTTTTCTACTATATTTTTTTTAAATGTGCAAAATGTTCGAAAAACCTAGTTTTGCTTTGTCATTATGGGGTATTGTGTGTAGATTGCTGATTTTTACATCTATTTTAGAATAAGGCTGTAACATAAAAAAAAAGTCAAGGGGTCTGAATACTTTCCACAGGAACTGTATATACAGAAATAAAGCAGATCCTGCTTCTGTGTTTGTTTAATCGCCTACTGATTCCATGAGCACCAAGCCTCACGAAACCACGTCGGATAAACAACTTCACAACTTCGGCTGTTTTTAATCTTTGCTATGCTGTAATAAAGGCTTTATACTTTTTCCATAAGAACAGCCTCTCTGGTATTATTTATCATTTATTTACACTGTTCCAAGTTGTCAGAAAAATTATATTTATAATAACGCTGCTTTTTGTTGATCTCCTTAATATGATCATAACTATAATAAGTAATGTCATTATCATTAGTAGGCTTAGTATCGCAGCCTTGAATAACCACCATCCAGCTGTAGGCCTAAGAGCGCATCCTGTTTAGTCTTAATACCGTACCTTCCTTAGGCCTACATTTCAATAGTTATATAGGCTATATAGGCTACTTTTTTCCAATCAATCATTCATTCGTTCGTTCATGTCATCACACAGCATGAGTCAATGATTTTAGTTTTTAAAATGAAATAAAGCAACCCTTTCATACATTTGCATAAACGATACATAAACCGTTCTGTCTTTGCGACTGTCTTTGCTGTAATAAAGGCTTTACAAAAAAACGTTACAGACTCTGGTATGCTTATAATTTACTTAGTGTTGTTTAAAATGGTTCCAAACAGTCAGGAAAATTAGATTGTAAACTAACAGCACCTGTTTGGCACAAATCATATGCACACAGCGCTTAATCCTTACCTTCTTTTTCTTGATCTCCAGTATTTTTCACAACTAGTCAAATTTATTCCACAGATCTGACTTCCCCTTTACCTCCTGAGCAACCAGTAAACATTCCCCCGGTTCGAGTTTATTCGTCACGTCCTCTGCATCCATTTTTCTGTCACGTGTTAGGAGTTTATTATAACAATTTATTGATGTGATTATGATATGCTATAGATCAGCCCCTATTGGTCACGTGCGTGCAATGTATACATGTGGCAAGTAAAGAGAGCAAGGGTTGAAGGAGTCGGGCATGTTTTTCCTAAACAAATGAAGGATTTCGGTAACAGAACTTCTCAGTCAGAAATGGCTGTAATTATGTCGCCGCTTCAGCAACACAGACAGCATTATTGATGTTCTGTGGTAGTTGCTGCAGCAGGGAGGAGAGAGAGAGAGACAATGGGTGCTAGTCACACAGCCACTCGCTGTCCGGCACAATCAAATCAATTGCGATCGGACTCCCTCTAGTCATTTGTGTGCCTTAATTATTTCATCAAACAGTGCGATTAAAGCATCAGACAAGCTCAGTCTATATAGTTGATTTGATTAAAACACATAATTTGTGTCTATATGGAAAAATACACGTTTTAAAATTGAGCAAACGATTGGTCGAAAGAACATTAAGATTTTATTTTTGTCGGAGACAGCCCTAATTGTTGTATAGTTAAATCCTTCCTTCGCTCTCTCCCAAGCCAAACCCATCTCTCTCCGTTTTCTCCCCTTTAATCCCACCCAAGCTTGTCCCAACCTCCTATCTCCCTACCTCTCAGACACACTTACACCCGGACTTACTCATCCATTCCCGCCCAACATAAACTCTATGCAGTCACACACCCATTCTCTACCACCCTCCTACACATTCATATTCACCGTCCCACACACTTCCATTCATATACACAAACTCACACACCTGCATAAACACATCCATGGAACAGTTGACAGTATTTCCCCCTTTGAAATGTATTTTCAGTGTCCATGTAGCCCATTGGCATCAGCTACTTCTATCGTTACTTCATAGAGAAAAACAGTTAGTTGAACGTTCGTTTTGGACTGATGCCCAACCGAGCATTCTACTCAATGCATCGTCAATGAGTTCTGATGAAGATTTCATCAAAAGTGCATTAGAGTGGCTTGGAAATACAATGACATTCAAAAGGAGGCAAATAACTATACTGAACAAAAATGTAAAACGCAAACATCCAGCAATTTCTAAGATTTTACTGAGTTACAGTTCATATAAGGAAATCGGTCCATTTAAATTAATTAATTAGGCTCTAATCTATGGCTTTCACATGACTGGGCAGGGGTACAGCCATGGGTGGGCCTTGGAGGGCATAGGCAGACCCACTTGGCAGCCAGGCCCAGCCATATTTCTGTCTGCTTTATTACAGACAGAAATATTCCTCAGCACCAAAACTTGAGACATCTGTGGCATAGTGTCGTGTGACAAAACTGCATGTTTTAAAGCGGCCTTTTATTGTCCCCAGCACAAGGTGCACCTGTGCAATGATCATGCCGTTTAATCATCTTTTTGATATGCCACACGGCAGCAAAGGAGAAATGCCCACTAACAGCGATATAAACACATTTGTGCACAAAATTTGAGAGAAATAAGCTTTTTGTGTGTATGGAATATTTCATGGATTTTTTTCTTCAGCTCATGAAACCAACACTTTACATGCATGTTCAGTGTAGTAGGAAAACTTTTGTCATCATTTTGAATTGCTAGCTAATTTTGACGAACTTTGCTAGCTAACGACAACATTGCCATCTGTCTAAAATAAATTTGACGACACGATAATGCTGCCAAAGTTGTTTTTTACTGAATATTTGACTACTTTAGCAATGCCATCGTACTTCCAGGCACTATAGTGTAATTTAGATGAAACAGTAGTTTGCCTCCGTCCAGAATGACTGGGTTTATCACCACTTTAGGGCACCACTACGGCGCCGCCGGTAGAGGGCGGCTTGAGAACGTTCATAACAAATGGCATGACGCAACCGAGTGACCGGAGGTGCAACCTATGAATAGATTGTATTGGGGATAGGGGGAAAGGATATTGTCTCAATTTACAATAAGCTGGTGTTAGGCATCACTGTATATAGCCTAGTGCACTCAGTTTTTTCCTACTTGGTCCTCTTCTCAGAGCAAAAAAAATACTAAAGTAAGTGCCCATTAAGTGGCAAATAAAGTAAAAGGTTAACTGGAAAAGGGTTGACGATTTCATCTTAAAATCAGACATAAATCCCCTTGTGACAGAGAGAATGGAAGCTTGTTGTGTGCAACAGGTAGTGGCAATTCAATTCATCGTTAAAACATTTCTAGCCCGTCTATCTAGTATGAGGTGTTGTGCTCGACCTGGTCAGTTTTCCACCACAAAACACCAGAAAATTGCCAAAAATAGTACAAACCACAGTTGGGTGACCTGCTACTGTCCTCTCTTCCACTGACATACTGTTATGTTCCAACTGTTTTCTTTCTCTTTCTGTTGTCTGATCCTCAAAGGTGAGAGTGTGAAAACATTCTGGACAACCCCCTCCCTCTGAGTATCGACCGACACCAGACATCCACGGACGTTGAAAAATAGTTTCAATTTTGGTCAGTCCGCCCTGGCCTTGATTTCAATGTCCACGGACGTTAGCACAAACATAGATGTCCATGATTGGTAAGTGGTTCTGATTTGCCCCTATCGTAGACATTGATGTTTCACAAGTTTGGACAGTACAGTACAGTGAAGCAGAGTAGAGTACAATACAGTCAAAAGTAGAGTATAGTTTAGTACAGTACACTAGAGTAGAGTACAGTATAATGTACTGTAGTTCAATAACCAAAAGAGATGTTTTCTAACTCAAGGTATCATGTCATAGCTGACACCTGATTACTTTGAGCAGATATTTAACAGAGTTTTTAGAAAACATGGTCACATAAAAAAAAACTGATTTCACTGTAATTCCAAGTCATAGACTGTTCTCTACTACCGCACGGCAAGAGGTATCAGAGCGCCAAGCCATAAAACAGCTAAACAATTAATCAAATGGCCACCCGGACTATTTGCATTAAACAACCCCCCCCCCCTTTGTTTTTAAACTGATGCTACTCGCTGTTTATCTATGCATAGTCACTTCACCCCTACCTACATGTACAAATGACCTCAAATAACCTGTACCCCCGCACATTGACTCGGTACCGGTACCCCCTGTATATAGCCTCGTTATTGTGTTATTTTTTAAATTACTTTAGTTTATTTAATAAATATTTTCTTACAAGTGCTTGTCAGTAAGCATTTCACGGTAAATGTCTACACCTGTTGTATTCAGCGCATGTGACAAATAACATTTGAATTCTGTTAACGAACTGCACAGCTCCAGTAAATGTGTTTTTGTTAAATGTTCTGTGTCAATTGTTCAAAGTAGTCATTGTGCATATAGTTGTAAACTTTGAAATCAATGGTTTTTGTTTGGCATACATTATGGGCAGTGGAGGCTGGTGGGAGGAGCTATAGGAGGATTGGTTTACTGTAATGGAATAAATGGAACGGTATCAAACCTATGGAAACCACGTTTCTCTGCATTCCATTTATTCCATTCCAGCCATTACAATGAGCCCGTCCTCCTATACCTCCCACCAACCTCATTTGATTTTAAGGTGAAAATCAGACTCAGCAGAATTATGTTTCTGTGGAATTGCCCTACTGTGTAAATGTCAAAGAGTATCACAGAGGCACTCTATGCTTTTGTTCAATGCTAAAGACAGCTGAAACCCAAATGATGTTCTTGTTAAATTAAAGCGCAAGTGAGCCGACACATTCTGCACCTTTGGGTTAATTTGACTTTTTTCTCTATACCAGATCTGAATGTAATATTAGTCTACTATGCACCTCGAGAGAACCCCTGCGTTTCAGGTCCCAAAATACAACCTTAACTTCTGGCAATCACGTGATGTGGTCTCTCTTGCTAATTTCATTTACTATTTTGATGGTTGACTTCCTAGCACACATTTCTCTCTCTGTTGTACTGACTGATAATGCACAGTACACTATGTTCCCTTTGGTGCCCTGTTCTTTTGAATGTTGTTGTCTCACCTGAATGAGACTTGGTTGGTTCCCTAATTGTCACTGTCAGGGGGTTTCAAGTAACATGAACTCTTAAGACAAACCAGACTGAACTTACTACGTCTAAACTACTGTCAAATGACTTCCAACATGCATCATAACTTATTGCACATGCTTTTGAAGTGGGGTGTGTTTGAGGCCTTTAACCCACGTATTTTCTGCCTTTTCTGTGACCAGACCTTAGCCGTTCTCCTTCTAGCCTATGTCTGTTCTGACACACAGGCCTTGTGTTTCAACGTGGGATGAAGTTGAAGGCCCCCGCCATCCACCACAAACCACTTAATCAGTTGCCTCTGACGAGGATGGCCAGACACTTAGACTGAGTAATGTCATTCAAATGTCTGATTGAAAGGGGAAATTCAGAAGAGAAACTCTAGTTCTTTCCTTGAGGATACAGTTCTCCAATTACAGTAGTTTTCACTATTGCTACCCCATAAAACACTGTTTCCACATCTTAAAATTAATTGCCCTTTTGCTGCATGAGTTGTCTATGGGACATTATTTGACTGTAGGAATGAGGAGTCCTGGGGTGTATTCATTAAGCCGATTCTGTAGTAAAACGTTTTTGCGGCAGACACAGTTTACTCCAAATGGAAAACGTTTTGCAACGAAAACAAGAGTTTCTTTTGGACAAATGTAGGTAGGTTCCTCCCGTTATTTCCGTGTTGTTCTTCCTAGAGTAAACCGTAAAAGGTTTCCGTTGCAAAATATTTAACAGACCAAACATTTTGCAACGGAATCCGACTAATGAATACAGCCCTAGTTTATCTTGGGGATGCAAATTAATCCGCGAGTACAAAGACAGCAATTGTCCATTTTGACAATGGGCTATTGAATACCATTCCACGACACCAAATATGTTCAACACAATGCAAACAATTGCTTTGGGTTGGGTTTATTTTAGTGTGGATTGTATTTTCTTTTGCAATAAAAGTTGTTTATTGGAGCAGGAGATAAGAGGATGCATATCTGTGGCTTTAAAGATCTTGTCTCACTTCTCGAGTCCGAATATTTTACATGTAAGCCCATATCACGCAAATATTAGATTGGTGAAAAACGTGGCCATTTCCTTTATCTTGTTGCATTTGTTGAATGAGTTTCGTCTAGCTACATGATAATCGCGTGACAGTGACGCAAAAATATTTCGCAATGTATGGGTTAGATTAGATGGCTAGAACTAGCTGTTTGCGTCCTAGCTAGTTCGTTAAACGATGTATCACCATACAAGATCATTTAGTTAGCTAGCAATCGCCTGCCGACACGGAGCTCACATTGGCTGAACTGGCTGCTTGCACAATTTGTAGCTATAGTACTCTAGCTGGCCAAATGATGCTGGTTGATAGATGCTAGCTAACACTACCTACCAAGCCAACTTTACGCTGAACAAACACTACCAGGACCGGCTAAAAGTGAACAGGCCTTGTTTTGCTTTTTGACAATGATTTAGCTCGCTTGACACACTTTAGTTACCTACCGGTGATTGACAGCAAGATAAATATAGATACACAATAAGAAGAGATTAGCTACTTAGCTAAAAGTCTCCCGTCCAGAAAGCTATTTAACACGTAGGTTGACTTACCCATTTATAATGTCCCTCTGTCAAAATGATGAAGATGTAAAACAAAAAGAAAAAGCTTCTTCCTGATAAGAGCCCCATCCTCTACTCAAAAAGACTTCAGAGTTTTCCTGTTACTCCTCTGACTTGTTCATTACGGCATTGGTGACTGGAGAACAACCGTTTGGCACATTGCTGCCACAGCCAGGATTGGATAGTGCGGACACACGCTAGTAACATTGTGCAACGTTTTCTTGTTTGATCACAGCCTGCAACTGCATCCCGCAATTCAGGGCGTCCCACTCGAGCATCCCATTGGTTCCTTCATGGGGAGGCTGCGGCGACACTGTGTGCTAGTTAGCTAGCAAATGGTTTCGCCCCAGCCTCCCACCTGCTGTGTATCTTAATCATCTTTAGGACTAGCTGGCTAAATTAGCACATAGCGTCCTTCTCTCCCACCTTCTGAACACCTGCCGTCGTTAACAGAACACAGTAACCGACAGGCGGGGCTAGCTACCTAATCTTGTCGCCCCTGCCCCTTTTTCTGTGGGGTTTATCGGCGGCTGGCATCCAACGTTATTGTGCATTAACGCCACCTACTGTACTGGAGCGCCTCTGCCTCCCACATACATTTACATTACATGTCCTAAATGTAAAATAAATACAGTACCAGTCAAAAGTTTGGACAAACCTACTCATTCTAGGGTTTTTCTTTATTTTTACTATATTCTACATTGTAGAATAATAGTGAAGACATCACAACTATAAAATAACACATATGGTATCATGTAGTAACCAAAAAAGTGTTAAACAAATCAAAATATATTTTATATTCTTCAAAGTAGCCACCCTTTGCCCTGATGACAGCTTTGCACACTCTTGGCATTCTCTCAACCATCTTAATGAGGAATGCTTTTCCAACTGTCTTGAAGGAGTTCCCACATATGCTGAGCATTTGTTGGCTGCTGTTCCTTCACTCTGTGGTCCAACTCATCCCAAACCCTCTCAAATGGGTTGAGGTCGGGTGATTGTGGAGGCTACGTCATCTGATACAGTATTCCATCACACTCCTTCTTGGTCAAATAGCCGTTATACAGCCTGGAGATGTGTTATGGGTTATTGTCCTGTTGAAAAACAAATGATAGTCCCACTAAGCGCAAACCAGATGGGATGGCGTATCACTGAACAATGCTGCAGTAACCATGCTGGTTAAGTGTGCCTTGAATTCTATATAAATCACCAACAGTGTCACCAGCAAAGCACCCCCACACCATCACACCTCCTCCTCCATTCTTCACGGTGGGAACAACACATGCGGAGATCATCCGTTCACCTACTATGCTTCTCACAAAGACACGCGGTTGGAACCAAAAATCTCAAATTTGAACTCATCAGACCAAAGGACAGATTTCCACCAGCCTAACGTCCATTGCTTGTGTGTCTTGGCAAACGCAAGTTTCTTCTTTTTATAGGTATCCTTTAGTAGTGGTTTCTTTGCAGCAATTTGACCATGAAGGCCTGATTCACGCAGTCTCCTCTGAACAGTTGATGTTAAGCTGTGTCTGTTTCTTGAACTCTGTGAAGCATTTATTTGGGCTACAATCTGAGGTGTAGTAAACTCGAATGAACTTATCCTCTGCAGCAGAGGTAACTCTGGATCTTCCTTTCCTGTGGCAGTCCTCATGAGAGCCAGTTTCATCATAGCGCTTGATGGTTTTTGCGATTGCACTTGAAGAAACTTTCAAAGTTCTTGACATTTTCCAGACTGACTGACCTTCATGTCTTAAAGTAATGATGGACTGTCGTTTTTCTTTGCTTATTTGAGCTGTTCTTGCCATAATATGGACTTGGTCTTTTACCAAATTGGGCTATCTTTTGTATACCAACCCTACCTTGTCACATCACAACTGATTGGCTCAAACGCATATGTGGAAAGAAATTCCACAAATTAACTTTTAACAAGGCACACCTGTTAACTGAAATGCATTCCAGGTGACTACCTCATGAAGCTATCTGGTTGATAGAATGCCAAGAGTGTGCAAAGCTGTCGTCAAAGGGGGGATACTTTGAAGGATCTCAAATATAAAATATATTTTGATTTGTTTAACACTTTTTTAGTTACTACATGATTCCATATGTGCTATTTCATAGTTTTGATGTCTTCACTATTATTCTGCAATGTAGAAAATAGTAACAAATAAAGAAAAACATTTACATAAGTATTCAGACCCTTTACTCAATATTTTGTTGAAGCACCTTTTGCAGCAATTACAGCCTCAAGTCTTCTGGGGTATGACGCTACAAGTTTGGTACACCTGTATTTGGGGAGTTTCTCCCATTCTTCTCAGCAGATCCTCTCAAGCTCTGTCAGGTTAGATGGGGAGCGTTGCTGCACAGCTATTTTCAGGTATCATCAGAGATGTTCGATCTGGTTCAAGTCCGGACTCTGGCTGGGCCACGCAAGGACATTCAGAGACTTGTCCAGAAGGACTCCTGTGTTGTCTTGGCTGTGTGCTTAGGGTTGTTGTCCTGTTGGAAAGGGAACCTTCGCCCCAGTCTGAGGAACTGAGTGCTCTGGAGCAGGTTTTCATCAAGGATGTCTCTGTACTTCGCTCTGTTGATCTTTGCCTCTATCCTGACTAGTTTCCTAGTCCCTGCCACTGAAAAACATCCCCACAGCTTGATGCTGCCACCCCCGTGCTTCACGTATTGATGGTCCATTCAGGCCAAAGAGTTTAATCTTGGTTTCATCAGACCAGAGAATCTTGTTTCCAAAACCATCAGGTTCTTGGTCACCTCCCTGACCAAGGCCCTTCTCCCCGATTGCTCAGTTTGGCCGGCCGGCCAGCTCTAGGAAGAGTCTTGGTGGTTCCAAACTTATTCCATTTAAGAATGATGGAGGCCACTGTGTTCTTGGGGACCTTCAATGCTGCAGACATTTTTTTTACCCTTCCCTAGACCTGTGCCTCGACACAATCATGTCTCGGAGCTCTAAGGACAATTCCTTCCACGTCATGGCTTGGTTTTTGCTCTGACATGCACTGTCAACTGTGGGACCTTATATAGACAGGTGTGTGCCTTTCCAAATCATGTCAAATCAATTGAATTTACCACAGGTAGACTCCAATTGTCAGGGATTTCTTCGTCGTCAGACGATATGGCGAAATCATCGTCGGAAAATGAGGACCAATATGCAGCAGAGTTGAGATAGTTCATTTTGAACGTTTAATAAACTCAAAACGAACATACAAAAATAACAAAATAAACTCACGATTTACAGACAGTCCTGTTAGGCTCACTCACGCTAAACAAGAAACAGTGCCCAAAAACCCCGGAATACTTAAATCAAATGCCCTTTTAGAAAAAACACCACCCCGAACCACATAAACCAAATACCCTCTGCCACGTCCTTTTTATTTCACCTTTATTTAACCAGGTAGGCAAGTTGAGAACAAGTTCTCATTTACAATTGCGACCTGGCCAAGATAAAGCAAAGCAGTTCGACAACATACAAAAACACAGAGTTACACATGGAGTAAAACAACATACAATCAATGATGCAGTAGAAAAAAATAAGACTATATACAATGTGAGCAAATGATGTGAGATAAGGGAGGTAAAGGCAAAAAAATGCCATGGTGGCAAAGTAAATAAAGTATGGCAAGAAAAACACTGGAATGGTAGATTTGTAGTTTGAAGAAAGTTAAAAGTTAAAATATAAATAATATGGTGCAAAGGAGCAAAATAAATAAAATAAATAAATACAGTAGGGGAAGAGGTAGTAGTTTGGGCTAAATTAAAGATGGGCTATGTACAGGTGCAGAGATCTGTGAGCTGCTCTGACAGCTGGTGCTTAAAGCTAGTGAGGGAGATAAGTGTTTCCAGTTTTAGAGATTTTTGTAGTTCGTTCAAGTCATTGGCAGCTGAGAACTGGAAGGAGAGACGACCAAAGGAGGAGTTGGCTTTAGGGGTGACCAGAGAGATATACCTGCTGGAGCGCGTGCTACAGGTGGCTGCTGCTATGGTGACCAGTGAGCGGAGATAAGGGGGGACTTTACCTAGCAGGGTCTTGTAGATGACCTGGAGCCAATGTGTTTGGCGACGATTATGAAGTGAAGGCCAGCCAACGAGAGCATACAGGTCGCAGTGGTGGGTTGTATATGGGGCTTTGGTGACAAAACGGATGGCACTGTGATAGACTGCATCCAGCTTGTTGAGTAGGGTATTGGAGGCTATTTTGTAAATGACATCGCCGAAGTCGAGGATTGGTAGAATGGTCAGTTTTACGAGGGTATGTTTGGCAGCATGAGTGAAGGATGCTTTGTTGCGAAATAGGAAGCCAATTCTAGATTTCACTTTGGATTGGAGATGATTGATGTGAGTCTGGAAGGAGAGTTTACAGTCTAACCAGACACCTAGGTATTTGTAGTTGTCCACAAATTCTAAGTTAGAACCGTCCAGAGAAGTTATGCTGGATGGGCGGGCAGGTGCAGGCAGCGATCGGTTGAAGAGCATGCATTTAGTTTTACTTGTGTTTAGGAGCAGTTGGAGACCACGGAAGGAGAGTTGAATGGCATTGAAGCTCGTCTGGAGGGTTGTTAACACAGTGTCCAAAGAAGGGCCAGAAGTATACAGAATGGTGTCGTCTGCGTAGAGGTGGATCAGAGATTCACCAGCAGCAAGAGCGACATCATTTATGTATACAGAGAAAAGAGTTGGCCCAAGAATTGAACCCTGTGGTACCCCCATAGAGACTGCCAGAGGTCCAGACAGTAGGCCCTCCGATTTGACACACTGAACTCTGTCAGAGAAGTAGTTGGTGAACAAGGCGACGCAATCGTTTGAGAAACCAAGGCTACTAAGTCTGCCGATGAGGATGTGGTGATTAACAGAGTCAAAACCTTTGGCCAGGTCAATGAATACGGCAGCACAGTATTGTTTCTTATCGATGGCGGTTACGATGTCGTTTAGGACCTTGAGCGTGGCTGAGGTGCACCCATGACCAGCTCTGAAACCAGATTGCATAGCGGAGAGGGTGCGGTGGGATTCGAAATAGTCGGTAATCTGTTTGTTGACTTGGCTTTCGAAGACCTTAGAAAGGCAGGGTAGGATGGATATAGGTCTGTAGCAATTTGGGTCAAGAGTGTCACCTCCTTTGAAGAGGGGGATGACAGCAGCTGCTTTCCAATCTATGGGAATCTCAGACGACACGAAAGAGAGGTTGAACAGGCTAGTAATAGGGGTTGCAATAATTTCGGCAGATAATTTTTGAAAGAAAGGGTCCAGATTGTCAAGCCCAGCTGATTTGTAGGGGTCCAGATTTTGCAGCTCTTTCAGAACATCAGCTGAATGGATTTGGGAGAAGGAGAAATGGGGGAGGCTTGGGCGAGTAGCTGTGGGGGGTGCAGTGCTGTTGAATGCAGTAGGGGTAGTTAGGTGGAAAGCATGGCCAGCCGTAGAAAAATGCTTATTGAAATTCTCAATTATAGTGGGCTTATCGGTGGTGACAGAGTTTCCTATCCTCAGTGCAGTGGGCAGTTGGGAGGAGGTGTTCTTATTCTCCATGGACTTTACAATGTCCCAGAACTTTTTAGAGTTGGAGTTGCACGAAGCAAATTTCTGTTTGAAAAAGCTAGCCTTGGCGTTTCTAACTGCCTGTGTGTATTGGTTTCTAACTTCCCTAAAAAGTTGCATATCGCGGGGGCAGTTCGATGCTAATGCAGAACGCCACAGGATATTTTTGTGTTGGTTAAGGGCAGTCAGGTCTGGGGAGAACCAAGGGCTATATCTGTTCCTGGTTCTAAATTTCTTGAAAGGGGCATGCTTATTTAAGATGGAGAGGAAGGCATTTAAAAAAAATAACCAGACCAAACTACAATAACAATTAATCCTTATACTGGCCAGGACGTGACAGTACCCCCCCCCCCTAAAGGTGCTAACCCCGGAAGCACCTCAAAAATAACAAAAACCCCAAACAACAACAAAAATCCCCCTAACTAAAGGGAGGGAAGGGAGGGTGGCTGCCATCAACGACGGCACTGTGCTACACCCCCCCTCCCCAACCCACCTATATCTGGAGGTGGCTCTGGTTCTGGCAGTTCCGGGCAGACGACCCACCCCGGCAGCTCCGGGTAGACGGGCCACTCGGGCTGGGCCGGAAGACAGTCGGGCCACTCTGGCAGACCCGGGAAGACAGTCGGGCCACTCTGGCAGACCCGGAAGACAGTCGGGCCACTCTGGCAGACCCGGAAGACAGTCGGGCCACTCTGGCAGACCCGGAAGACAGTCGGGCCACTCTGGCAGACCCGGAAGACAGTCGGGCCACTCTGGCAGATCCGGAAGACAGTCGGGCCACTCTGGCAGACCCGGAAGACAGTCGGGCCACTCTGGCAGACCCGGAAGACAGTCGGGCCACTCTGGCAGATCCGGAAGACAGTCGGGCCACTCTGGCAGACCCGGAAGACAGTCTGGCCACTCTGGCATCGCCGGGCAGTCTGGCATCGCCGGGCAGTCTGGCATCGCCGGGCAGTCTGGCATTGCCGGGCAGTCTGGCCACTCTGGCATCGCCGGGCAGTCTGGCCACTCTGGCATCGCCGGGCAGTCTGGCCACTCTGGCATCGCCGGGCAGTCTGGCCACTCTGGCATCTCCGGGTAGTCTGGCCACTCTGGCATCTCCGGGCAGTCTGGCCACTCTGGCATCTCCGGGCAGTCTGGCCACTCTGGCAGCTCCTGACTAGTGGGTGGCTCTGGCGACTCTTCACTGACGGGCGGCTCTGGCGATTCCTCACTGACGGGCGGCTCTGGCGACTCTTGACTGACGGGCAGTTCTGGCGACTCTTGACTGACGGGCAGTTCTGGCGACTCTTGACTGACGGGCAGTTCTGGCGACTCTTGACTGACGGGCAGTTCTGGCGACTCTTGACTGACGGGCAGCTCTAGCAACGTCGGACTGGGATGACGCACTTGAAGCCTGGTGCGTGGTGCTGGTACTGGACGTACCAGATTGGGAACACGCACCTCCAGGCTAGTGCGGGGAGCGGGAACAGGACGAGTCGGACTGGGCTGACGCACTTCCGGGTCCGCACGAGAGACAGGAGCTGGAAACCCAGGGCTATGGAGGCGCACAGGCGGTCTTGATCTTACCTCCTGCACAACCCGTCCTGGCTGGATGGAACTAGTAGCCCTGTACGAGCGGGGTGCTTGTACAGGGCGGACTGGGCTGTGCAGGGGCCTGATGGTAGCCGTGCGTAGAGCGGGAGTTGGGTAGCCTGGTCCTCAGAGGCGTACCGGCGACCAGATGTGCTGCGCAGGTATCCTCCTACCAGGCTGGATGCCCGCTCTAGCACGGCACCTGCGAGGGGCTGGAATAACGCGCACCGGACTGTGCGTGCGTATGGGTGAGATAGTGCGCTCCTCAGCGAAACATGGCGCTCTCCACCTCATACGCTCCTCCATATAACCACGGGTAGCTGGCTTCCGGCTCTTCCTAGGCCTAGCCAAACTACCTGTGTGCCCCCCCCAAAAAAATTATTGGGGGTGCCTCTCGTGCTTCAACGCCAGTCGTGATCCTCGGAAACGTTCCCGGTCCTTACCAGCCATTCTCCATGGGCCCTCTCCGGCCATAACTTGCTCCCATGTCCATCTCTCCCGTTTGTCCAATTCAAAATTCCTCTGCTCCTTCCTCTGCTGCTTGGTCCTGGTTTGGTGGGAGATTCTGTCAGGGATTTCTTCGTCGTCAGACGATATGGCGAAATCATCGTCGGAAAATGAGGACCAATATGCAGCAGAGTTGAGATAGTTCTTTTTGAACGTTTAATAAACTCAAAACGAACATACAAAAATAACAAAATAAACTCACGATTTACAGACAGTCCTGTTAGGCTCACTCACGCTAAACAAGAAACAGTGCCCAAAAACCCCGGGATACTTTTTAGAAAAAACACCACCCCGAACCACATAAACCAAATACCCTCTGCCACGTCCTGACCAAACTACAATAACAATTAATCCTTATACTGGCCAGGACGTGACACCAATCAAGTTGTAGAAACATCTCCAGGATGATCAATGGAAACAGGATGCACCTGAGGTCAATTTCGAGTCTCATAGCAAAGGGTCTGAATACTTAAGGTATTTAAGGTATTTCTGTTTTAATTTTTATTACATTTGCAAACATTCTGAAAACCTGTTTTCGCTTTGTCATTATGGTGCATTGTGTGGTGATTGCTGAGGATTTTTTATTTATTTAATCCATTTTAGAATAAGGCTGTAACTAAATAAAATGGTCAAAAAGTCAAGGTGTCTGAATACTTTCCGAAGAAACTGTATTTATTAGCCCCCCGAATTAAAATATTGATTGTGCTGTTAACAATACATATCCTACCGCATATTACGCAAGGTAGAAAAAGTGCACACAGAGAGAGGGGCTGTCAACAGTTTAATAAAATATGTTTCATTGTGAAAACATATTACTATCAGATTTTACTTGGATTCCCAAATGAAGCACTGGGTAGCTGCAGGAACCGGGTTGGAGAGCCCATGGCATACAGAGTTTGGGCAGAATATCACCTGCCACGCAGGGAGAGGCTGCATGCGCCTCAAACAGGGGTTGATGGCTGCAGTAAAATATCAAGAGTAGTCTACCTGGCATGATTGAAAAACCAACCAGTGGGAAAACGGCCTCCGTTCACTATTCCAGTGCATACAGATGACTTATTTTTTCACCTACCCCTGTTCCTGCACATTTGATAATGGGTAATTCTAAATCTTATCAAATTTTACATACACAATATATGCAAAGGTATGTAAACACCCCTTCAAATTAGAGGACTTCAGCCACACCCATTGCTGACAGGTGTATAAAATTGAGCACACAGCCAATCTCCGTAGACAAACATTGTGGGTAAGCGGCCTTACTGAAAATCTCAGTGAGTTTCAACGTGGCACCATCATAGGATGCCACCTTTCCGACAAGTCAGTTCGTCAAATTGATTCCCTGCTAGAGCTGCCCCGGTCAACTGTAAGTGCTGTTATTGTGAAGTGGAAACGTTTAGGTGCAACAATGGCTCAGCCACAAAGTGGTAGGCCACACTAGCTAACAGAACGTGACCGCCGAGTGCTGAAGTGCGTAGCATAGAAAAATCATCTGTCCTCGTAACACTCACTACCGAGTTCCAAACTGTCTCTGGAAGCAACATCAGCACAAGAACTGTTCAGGACCTTCATGAAATGGGTTTCCATGGCCGAGTAGCCGCACACAAGCCTAAGATCATCATGCGCTGTGCCAAGCATCGGCTGGAGTGGTGTAAAGCTCACCGCCATTGGACTCTGGAGCAATGGAAACGCGTTCTCTGGAATGATGAATCACGCTTCACCATCTGGCAGTCCCATAATGCCCTTGATTTTGGAATGAGGTGTTCGACGAGCAGGTGTCCACATACTTTTGGTGATGTAGTGTATTAGTAAGGACAAGATTAAATTGAGAATAGTCTGATGGGTGAAAATATGATCACTTGATGAGAGAACAGCGTCTGCAGCCTGAGGCAAGTAACAGAGCACAAGCTGTTTTTTGCAACTCTCTAATTATCAATAACCTAGTCACATCATGCAGCCCATATATGTTTTGATTTAGAAGACATTCTAAGGTTTGTATAATTCACAGCTAAAGTTCCCAAATAACTCTGAATCTAGCATATAGGATCTGTTTCAAACGATCACTTTAATGCTCAACATAGCCACTTAGTACGCGCCCTTGCTCTGGAATGGGAAAAATACCCTTTCTATTTTATTCAGCTAAGTTCAATTCTATTCTTCTTAGTATAAAATCACATAATATAAAATAATGGTAAGCATTATAAACATATCTTGTCTGCCAAATGAACAAGCCTAAAGTCTCTGGCATGGCCCATAGCCAGATAACATGCAGTACTCATATTCTGTTCTTCTGAAATACATTTTCTTCATATCATAATGTTTATTTAGACCAGCCTACAATAATGAATACATTTATTGTGATGGTGTAGGCCAGTGGTCACCAACTGATTGATCCTGATAGACTGGTCGATCTTCAAGGCATTCCTAGTCAATCACCAAACATTTCTACAGAAAAGCCAAAATACATTTTTTTTTATGTTGTGCTGTTGGCAGTACTTAAATCAGAAGCCCTGCGCACCGGGTAGGCAAGTGTTCCCATTTTGAACCATTTTATTTGTCTGAAAAGACAAACCTTGCTTGCCTACCAGGTGGACCTGGAGATCCATAACTAAATCGAGACTGTCAAAGAATACAGCAAAGAGCTGGTGTTTTTATAAGTGAGTTCATGTTTAAGTTTTTAATTCAGCGCTGTCAATAATGTTTTTATTCAATACTATTACAAAACATAAAATGCTTCTCCCTACTTCCGCTGCAATGAATGAGTAGCTAAGTGTATTGATAGCCTTGCGATTTTATTATTAGCAGTTCGTCATGTCTATTTTAATATCGAAGTACAGTATATTTCATTTTCTGTAGTCATAGGCACAACATTCATTTGTGCATGAAGCAGATGCTGTGTTTCGCCATCAGGTGAAAAACGGTACCCCCCCCCCCTCTGGTCAGCCTCACCGCAGGAAGGGAAGGAGAGAGCAGGGACCGTGAGAAGCGGATTCTCTGTTGCTCTCGCCCTCCCGCTGGTGAGATTAATGCAGGGTTCCAAACAACTGGGAACTTGTAAATCTTCCACTTCCGACTTCAGTGTGTTCAAGACAACTGGGAATGAGTGGAGGCCTGGAGATGCTAAATATGTTTATGTTAATTAACGGTCAATTACCGTGAGACCGGCAGTCTTTTACATGACAACAACCAGCTGACGAAATGTCATGACTGCCACAGCCCTAGGTGCAACTCGTTATTAGGAAAGTGTCTTAACGTTTTGTACGCCCCGAATGGCAGGCGGCAATTGCACCCTTCTCACGTTGACACACAGAACATTCAATCCTGGACTCTTTAGGCCTTCATTACAGTAACGATTAAATGTATTTTATTTATTTTATTGTTACATGAGACCCTTAATAATCTTGTTTGTTCAACTAAGTAAAAAAGAATGAAAAACACTCAGATTGTCAGTTCAAATATGTAAATAGGTCTTTAAAAAAACACGCAAAAAATTCAATATAAATACGTTTTATTCATTTTCACTTTGAAAGGAAATAATTACAGTTCATCAATAACTGCATATTTATATATAAAGTGGCAAGACCATTTAGATGAGGAATGTTGATAGGATCATTTATAGGTGGCCATATTGAATATATTGTACATAACATCATTTCATACTTATCTATACATGGACCTCTGTCAAACAGCAGGCTCTCAAATGACAAGTAGCTATTTAATATGTTCATTTAAAACTAGGAAAGAGATTCATTTTTGAAAGTTTGGGCACCTGCAAGAGTGCAAGACTTTAAAGCTGTGAGAAGATTTAACGATGTAGTGTTAGAATGAAAGGCCTTACTGTACAAAACAATAATAAGCAACACCGATGTCCCAATGTTGATGCAGTTACAATGGGTCACCAACAGGGGCCAGTGTCTCTCCCATCTGGCTATATGATGAAAGTTATAAAGCCTCCAGCAAAGTCATCAAGAGCAATATTTGCCATTGATGTGTCCTCGTCAAGCGCTTCTTTAGGAAGAGTCCTGTTAGGTTTCAGAAGTTCCTCCATCAACGCCCTCCATGGACCAGCCACCATCAGACTCCGATGAGGGCCTCCTCCTTCCCACTTCCGACACTAACGTTCAGCAACATTTGACTCCAGCAGGTCTCAAACTGTAGGTTCCACACAGAATGGCTCAGACGTCCAACTATTGTTCTAACAGTTCCAGCCCTTTAGATGTGGGAGCTAAATACCCAATACTATATACTCAATACACCAATACTGTATCAGTGCCATCTTCTAGTACATGTACCGTTTATGTGTTGGCAAGAAAAGGGCATATAAGTGTTTTTACATTTCTTTCACAAGAGCATCTGATCTCAAGGATTGAAGGATACGCTATTTTGTCTAGTAATATTGTTTCTCCACTTTCGTATCACAACATTGTTTTGTGCAACATGACACCTATGGGTTTCTGATATGGGCCACAGTGTCTGAAAGTATAGGCCTAAGGTATTCTCTTGCTTTTCTTTCACCCAATGGAGTTAAACATCAAGAGCCTCATTTCTGTCTCATCTCATCTAACTATCAGCTCAGACTCCATTTGAAATGTAAGAGTTTTTGGAATGAGGAGACTTTCCCAGCACTGTACCGTACTACAACTGACGAACAATAGAAAGCACACACACTTGGCTCATTTAGGCAGGGATAAATACATTGCAAAGCAGTCCATGGTACCGCTACCCCTGCTAAACAAAGACGTTATGTCTTCTCTCAGTGGGATATTAAGCCTTATTACCCGCTGTCTCTTTTCATCCACAGTGGGAGGTAGGGGATGACAGGCCTCAGGTTGGGCCTAGGTACTCTGTGTTCTCTGTGGCCGGGATGTGTCCGTTGGCATGGGTCTTGACGGAAGGGGTGAAGTCCTGCTGGTAGTCTGGGTTATCTATACTGTTCGGGGGTTGGTATTTCTGGACGCAGTGGAGACCGCCATTGGAAGTGGGGGAGAGGCCATTGGAGCTCGGGGAGGAGAGACCATTGAACATGGGGAAAAGGCTGTTAGCGGTGGTGGTGAGGCCACTGGAGGTGATGGGGGAGATGCCATTGGAGGTGGTGGGGGAGAGGAGAGAGGGCTGGAGGGTGTTGAGGTACTCAGGCCCCACTGCCTCGTTCTTATAGCAGTTCAGGTACTCTGTCTCTGTGTCGTCTGAGGAGATGGTGGGGAGGAGGGTGCGAGGGGGCCCGGGGTGCTGGTATACAGGGTTCATCATGTCCGACACTCCATTCTGGTTCATGTAGTCTGTTGAAGCGAAATAACAGAAACTAGTTATGACAGCAGGTAAACAACCACTCTGTGTACTAAGTGAAGATACTTTATTAAAATGTTCAATTTGAGTTTTCTAAACCATGGCAGAGACGCTCCACAATGACCTGCAGCCATTGCCTAGCAGAGGTCCTTCTTCTTTTGAAAATAAAGGCGTTTCTGGTAGGAAAACTTCACAATGTATCACTATTTCTTAGGAAGTGAGCCATGTTCTCGGGTTAAGACCCTTTGGGAGGTCAAGGGGCACACTTGCCTGGAGCTGGCTGGAAGGCGTGGTCCAAGAAACTGTCTGTGGGGTCAGCAATGTACCGGAGAACCATGCTTCCTTCTCTGACAGGGAACCCATTCTAGGGAGAATAAAATCCTTGTTAGACCAAAACCACACCTTAACTGCAAAGTATCATATGAGTTAGAGATGAGAGCTGTTGTTCCATTCTGTGAAAGACTCTGTGTCAATGCTACAAAGTTTTCTTTTCAATTCACCTCAATGTTACATTTGTGATGTGTGTCTCTCTTACCCCATTTCTGCTGTGGCACAATCCAATGCTGCTGTTCAATGTGCTGTTTTGGCTCTGAAAAACAGATTTACACCCGAGTCAAAAATTACATTCCAACACATATGATAAAACACCACAAAAACACAAATAAATATCCACATTTCTGTAGGCCTACTTCTACTAAGTTGTTATTGGTTGAATTCTTTACAGTAATGTTTCAAAAGGTCAAAACATTTTAATTTCATTTCTGTGTATGAAGAAGGTGAAATAAAAGCGACCACAGTGAATAAAAAGAGTGACACAGCAGCTCATCCAAATGTCATTATTTTCGAGAGGCTGAATAAGAGGAAATTAAAACAAGTTGAGCAGGGAACCATCTGCCAAAGACTACGGTCCAAGTCCATAAAAGGCTGCATAGTGTACCCAAACGCTTCTATTATATAAGCAGGTTCCTCCACTTTTACTCTGGCAGAAAAATATTTAACAAGTAGTGCTGCCTGCCTGCGAAGGTAATCAAAATTGAAAGCTTATGGAGGAACCAGCCGGCTTTCTGTGGCAGGCATACAGCCCGGATAGCCAACACTGGACCTCTTGAAGTTGAGTCTGAAGAGAACAGAGGAGGAGAGAGAGAGAGAGAGAGAGAGAGAGAGAGAGAGAGAGAGAGGATTTCTCATAATCTCAAATGTAATCAATCAAGGGGCACATGGGAGGAAGCGGGGGTGAGGGAGTAGTGGGGGAGTAGGGGGTCAGAACAAGGACAGGGGAAAAAGAAGAGTCCCCCTAACGACAATTTAACAGGAACAGGAAGTGGGCGATTGAGGCCTGTCTTGTTCAAGCCAGGTATGACACGGTATAAACGCCCACGTAAATTCAATTTACTCTTAACCTCCACGGCCGACATAAACCAAGATTGAATTTCACTACGATTGCAAAAGGAGCTAACTAAGAACTGGAACCCGTACTATCAACATAACCTGACCTGATTTAATCTGGTTAAATACAGGATCAATAAATAAATAAAGAGATTGTTATAGAATTTGCGGAAACAATTGACCACAAGGTTGTTGGTTCTAATACAAGGTGTAGTAGGGAAACCTAAATTCCCTCCAGTAGTCTAAATTGCCCAATAAACGTCAATTTCACCCTGCCAAAATGTGAACTCAGTGGAGGTGAATAGCAAAATTCTGCAGACCCCTTCTTTGTAAAACAACAGAAAAGAGCTGTGAGCATAAAAACTTAGATGGAATTCATTTTCTTTGATTCACTGCAATGATGCATTTAATCCAGTTTCCTTAATAGACAAAAAAAAAATATTCTCTGTGTTAGAAATGAGTGTAGAGGAAGAGAGCCAGTGGCTGCTGGATGTTGGAAACCTTTTCTTTGGGCTAGTTTCCTGGATATAGATTCAGCCTTCTCCTGGACAAATCCCCATTGAACATGCTTTTTAGTCTAGGAGTAGACTATTCCTGAGAAATAGTATCTCTCTGTCAATTTGAGCCTCGTCCCCAGGCTCAAATTGCTGATGCATAGAGCCTGGTAACAACTTGAAAGGGGTGTGGTGAATTAGCTGTATTAGATGGGACTTTGAAAAATGGCGAAAATCGTCAATCGAAATAAATGTTCTATCCCATTGACCATATTATTTTTGGGAAGCCCAACTGATTCTGAGTTCGGGCATATACAGTTTGTATGTGAAAACTATTTATCGAAGATGTGTACTTTCAGATTTTCCAAACTCACTTAAACCTTGTTTAAATCACTTGTGCTGCTCACGCCTTGAAGTCCACAATGTAGTGGGGAGGTTCTGAGGGTTATGCTAGATGGTGATTGAATGAGAGATCAGCCAATTAAAACCGGCAGTTGCTTCGTCCGCTCCTTCCATAGACTTCCAGTCAAGTCCCGTTCCAAGGCACTGTGAAACCAGACGGTTCGACAGACAGAGCCGGCCAGTGGACGAGATTACAAAGCAGCAGATTATGGCTAGCCTAGTGGATGTGTTATTTTACCATAGAGTGTAGGAGCTGGGTACGGGAGGTACTGGGGCTGGAGAAGAAGCTGTGCTGAGGTACCAGGTACTCGTCTGCGTCCACAGCGTCCTCCATGTCCTCTCCACTGATTAGGCTCTGGTAGAACTTGGTGTCTGTGGGACTTGGGAGGTGCATTCGGTCGTCACCCTGGAAGAGACACATACATCAGCACCCAAAAACCGGTCCGAAAGAATTATAGGGTAGGTACGTGTTTGTTCACTAAACTTACAGTGGCTGAGTGAGTTTAATCGGTTTGTGTGGTCTGTGACTCCACAGTAATTCATGACAACGAGTTACACCGCTCACCTGGATGACAAGATAACGTGGGGGATCCCGCGCCATCTTGGAAAACTCAGCTATCAGCTCCCGGAAACGAGGCCTGCTGTCTGCGTCGATCATCCAACATTTGACCATGATCATGTAGACGTCTATGGTACAGATGGGAGGCTGGGGCAGCCGCTCCCCTTTCTCCAGCACCCCTGCTATCTCATTGGCTGGGATGCCGTCATAGGGCTTGGTCCCAAACGTCATCAGCTCCCACACGGTCACACCTAAACAGATCAGAGGCACAATCAATGACCTAATCTCAGTTAAAAACGTTCATTACGGTCACAATGAACCGTTTTCACTTGTGGGAATCGGCCTGTTTGGATAGGGCTAAATTGAAATGTTTCTGACCGAAGAACTATGAAAAGCATATGCATAACCGCGGTAGCAAATGAAAGGGAACAGCTTGGAGATGATGGGACAATTATTAGACCAAAGGTGAGGACACAACAGTTCACCTGACACAAGACTGAATCCAAACATTACACTGTTGATTTTATGGGCGTTTTACATTTACTGTACTTTTTGCCGCATTTGTTAATAACAAAATCAGAAAATACTCTCGATACATTCAGCAACATGATAAGAATATTCCTGGAAAATGTGGGGTAGGTGCAACGTAAGGGTTTGAGTGAAGGAACTAACTGTTGCCTCCAAGTGGCCATATTCCTCTCCAAAGTGGACACAGTTCCTAAGTCATTTCCATACACTTTTATGACTCAAAGAAGAGTCTTCAATTATAAAGTGCTTTTTTGAGCTCTCTCAGCTGTGCCGTTGAGGAACTAGAGCGAGCACACTTGTTGTTGTTTTATTTGGAACGCAACCCTGCATCCCCGCCTTCACACAATTACTGTTGTTTACACAACCCAAAAACAGCGTCATGTATAGCACGTTACTGTACACCCACTGCATTCCAATTTATGCGCTTGTCAGTGCACAAACCTGCCATTTTCAACCCGTATAGAGGTACGAGTGTAAAGGGCTACTTCTAGTGGCACAGGAACAATCTCAATTAAAGTTAAATAACTAGGGAACATTACTTTGTTTTCATTCCAGAAAAGCTGATAGGCAGATACCAACAATGTCAAGTTACTTTCTAAAACCCGGCAGAGTCAACATCAGTAAGTTGGATGTGTCCTTAGGAGTGGGAGTTGGCAGGTTCTGTTGGTGTTGGATCAGTTTGAAAGGCAAAGGACATCAGCAGGCCCTGGCAGTTTGAAAGAGGAGAGGAGGACCAGGAAAAGGAAAAGGAGAGGAGGACAGAAAGAGGGGCTTA
Organism: Salmo trutta; assembly: GCF_901001165.1. NCBI lineage: Eukaryota > Metazoa > Chordata > Actinopteri > Salmoniformes > Salmonidae > Salmo > Salmo trutta. The sequence continues at coordinate 12,136,674 of NC_042987.1, read as the reverse complement.
GGAGGGCTGCCGGGTGGTGCTGCCAGGGCCTGCTGATGTCTTTGCCTTGTAGAGTAGAAGACACAACTTCAGAGAACCGGATCTGGAGACCGGCCCACAGAGTGGAGTGTGTGTGTGTGTGCGTGTGTGTGTGCATGCGTCCAAACTGTGTGTCCAAACCAGGAGTGGTGTGTGTTAGGGACATTGGTTTGAGGTGGGAGGTTTCAACATTCTAAGACATCGGACCTCCAGGACCTGCCGGTGTAAAGTTAGATCCGCGATACCAGATACCCGTTTCACTAATCTCCCAGATACTCAAAAACCCAATACTCCTATCTGAGCCTGATTTGAACAGTTCTGATTAAGTACATGATCCAGAAACAATATTTATGTATCAGGATTTACACAAGCATTGTGGTTAATTCCGGCATTGACATGCATTGCTGTACATCCAGTATTGCTATATGTATGTTAAATGGATTCGTGCATTAATCCTATTAAATAGTGTGGGTGTGTGGGTTCCTGACCATAGCTCCAAACATCACTCTGATGTGTGTATTTCCTGTGGAGGATGGACTCCAGTGCCATCCATTTGATTGGTACCTGCAGAGAGAGGGCTCTTATGAGTTAGGGTTCACAAGACCAAACTGAGGTAGTTCTTCCAGATGGCTAATACAACATTAGGTATGTAGGTAAAGTATAGCAACTGTTATCAATTGACTATATTAGGTCGGGATGGAAATAGTAACATAAATCACCATCATACAGAAAAGAAGAAAAAAAAACGGGACCATAATATTATATTTACTTGACAAAAAAATGTGTTCCTTGTGTTACATTTCTTCACAGTAATTCAATTCAATCAGTACTGAGGGGAATGAGGAGCAGACCTTTCCTCCGTCTGCGTGGTACTCCTTCTCGTCAGCGTTGAGGAGTTTGGCCAGGCCAAAGTCCGTGATCTTGACGTGCTGAGGGGTCTTCACCAGGACGTTCCTCGCTGCCAGGTCACGATGCACCAGGTGACGCTCCTCCAGGTAGCTCATCCCCTGAGGCCAACCACAGGTTAAAGGTCAAATGAGGAGGTAGAAGTGAATGAGTGAGTCTATGGCCATACATAGACGCAGCACTTTTTAGTGACTCATTGTATTATTGTTTTAAAAAGGTCAACAAGATGTCAAGTGAACGTTAAACTGTAGGTGTCTATAGGAGTGTATGGACATACATGGCCATTCCGGACTTTCCACTGACTCACTGTTTGATTATGTTTTAATACATTACACTGTGACTCATGGGTAGTCTTAAAGGGCCAGAGTTTTGGTCAAGTCACATGGTTAGGAAAGAGGTCAGAGCCTTATCATAGTCTGGGTGCCACGTTCCAGTTTCGTCATTTATGCCTAACCCCGTCATGATCGTTGTGTGACAAGACAGCAACAAGTTTTCTAAATCAAACCCAGACTGACACCAGATCTGTATAATTATGCAGCAGAGCATGACAGACGGCTTCAGGACAGGAAGTGCACCCAGCATTTTGTGGTTTGAAATTCCAAATGTAGCTGTAGCAAGAGTAAAAAAAATTCACAAACACACTTTTCTTTTGGTTAGTTGGAAATTCACTACATTGAATGAACACATACTGCCCGGTCGCTTAAATGCACCGCAGTCTTACCTTGGCGATCTGCACACACCAGTTGAGGAGGTACTGGGATCCGATGTTGTCCTTGTTCTCCTTGACGTAGTCCAGCAGACAGCCGTAGGGCATGAGCTGGGTGACCAGCTGCACTGTGGAGGTCAGGCAGATGCCCAGCAGACGACACACATGGGGGTTGTCCACGCTGGCCATCACATAGGCCTCCTATAGTCGGTTAGATATAGTAGCAACTTTTATTCCAGGGCAGTACAGTACAGTATACCGCCTTTAGGGCTAGGGATGCTGGCATCATTCTAGTGTGCGCTCATAAAACTCAATTATGATATCTAAACATGGACCATTTCAACAACTGACAGCTTGAAGACAATGTACGCTTACGAGCCAGATACGTAAACGTGCAAGACCTTTTCTTTAAGAAAGTTCTTGACCTTCGTGGTGAGAGGTCATGAAAAACATCACTGCAAAGACCTCAGCTGTCCATACGCTCTAAATCCTGAAACTGAATATTCACAGGACCGTGCCAGACCTGGGCTCAAATCATGTTTGATATCTTTCAAATACTTAGGGCGTTTGATTGAGCCTGCCTGGAGTGCTAGATCGGTGGGGCATGAAGTTGGACTATTCTATTGGTTCCATTGCGCCAGGAAAGCTCAATCAAGTGCAGCCAGCCAGCCAAAGTATTTCCGAATACTTTATGAACCCAGGTCTGGACTGTGTTTTTTAAAACTGCGGTTACTGGAAAAGATTTTAGATTTCATTCCAGAAAACCTTAACCTTGAATTAGTATCCTCCTCCCACGCCCCAACCCTGGTCCAAACCTTCTCAATGAGTTAATCTCATTTCCTACGCTCCCACTGAGAAAATGACTTCTAGAAACCTGACTCCATTTCCCATTTTCAAACTAAACGTTGTCATTATTTCAGCTTCTTCCTGAATTGATGAGCATGTGCTTGGAATTAGTGTCCAGTGACATGCAGTAGTGGCTGTATAGGCAACTCAATAACATATTATGCCGCTAAATTAGGTCAAAAAACGAATTTGGCAACGAATGTTTCGTTTGAAAGTGCTTGTACAGTGTGGTATGGGTAACCATCAATGAATGTATGATACCTAATAGTGCCTAATAGCACTAACTTAGATTGTACTGTAAATCAGATATAGAATGTCTTTATATTTGGAAGATACCAGTTCTAACTCCCATGAACAAACATCTTTAAGCAGGGATGCCAATCCTGGTCCTTGAGGGCCGAAACATTTCTGGATTGTGTTTCTACCAGCCTTGTCTAAGAGTGAAGTGATATAGTGATATAACTCACGTCCAAGATCTCCCTGTTGGCTTTAGGTGATGTGGCCTCTCTTAAAACCTTAATGGCCACAGGAATCTTCACGTCCTCTCCTTCAGGGACCCACAGACCCTGCACGACACACACACACACACACACAGCCGCACACACACGCACACACACGCACACACAAAGTACAGATGTTTTCATGGTCATGTCAAGAGGTCAGGAAAAATTCCAGGCACTAAATAATCATAAGAAAAATGTGTGTACTTTAATCATTTCTTAAAGGTTTGGTTCGTTACAGTGGAATGTGGGAATGGTAAACTAACTGGTAGTTACTGTGGATTGGATTATGATGCCGGATGTGGTACGTTAAATATGTGGCTGTTAATTGCAAAATTGACAACAGACGTAGATGTGGTTAAAGGGTGTTGGTTTATAAGCAGTCGTAACACACATTCCCATATGCTCCTTCACTACAGTACAATCCAAGACACTGGAGTTCTCTGAACGAAATCGAGAAAAAGTTAACGCTTGTATTTACCTTGTAGACAGTGCCGAAGGCCCCTGATCCCAACACTTTGATCTTCTTAAACTCGGTCTCTTTGAGAATGCGGAGCAGGGCCTGGTTGGGGGCCTCACCACTGGGGGTCAACGGTTCAACTAACTGTAGAATAGTAATAGATGCGGATAAGGACGGTTTACTTTCTGTTCACTTTGATGCACTATCAATGATGACTACATTCCATCCGTAGAAAGCCCTTAAAGCTCAGTGGTTCAGTGTCTGTCTCTCACCTCTCTCTCCTGGAGTAGTCTTCGCAGGGTTCTCTTCCTCTTGATGTGGCGTCGCCGCAGCAACACGAAGACAGACAGGCCCATGATGAGGAAGGCAAGCAGCCCACCCACCACACCAGCCGCGATCACCGATAGACCAGAGTTACTGCGTGGGAGACAGGTGGTAACCAAACAACGCAGAGAAGAAAAAGAAACAACATACAAATGATAAAATGTTCATTAGCTTAGTGAACTTAGTGTTTCTAAGTTTGAATACAATTTGAACAGTACCATTGTAAGTTACTGTTCATGATAAGAGTCAATTGCTTACCCTATAGACTGACAGCCTTTCAGACCAGGACCGGTGCATCTGGAAACACATAAAGCACGTATGAACACGTGTCCGTTCTATTACCTCTACATCTATTTTTTTACTGAGACATTTCATTTTTTTACATTTAAAATGGGATGCACGTGTCTGTATTTGTGTATTACGGTATTTATGCGGTTGTGACAGATTCCTTCACTTACCCCTGGGTACAGTTGTGGTGGCACAGCTGGCACACCTTCATCTTATCTGCATATTTCCAGATGAAGGTGTTCTTGCCCCCTGCCACCCCTGGCACCCCTCTAGGGCACCCCAGGACACAGTTGTTGCCATCTTTGAAGTTAGCGCACTGGATACACTGCTCTTGGCCCTGAAAGAGAGAGAAGAGGATAGCAAGACATTGTATTACGTTCACATCTAAAAAAAACAACTGTGCAGAGACATACTATATTTAACAGACACAACTATTGTATAATAATAGCATGCTAGAGAAATACATTGTGCCTACTGTGCTGGGACATGGCATGGAGAGACACATAGTATATTAAGCAATAAGGCATGAGGGGGTGTGGTAGGGAAAGGGGGATACCTAGTCAGTTGTACAATTGAATGCATTGAACTGAAATGCGTCTTCCACATTTAACCCGGGGAACGCCCGGGGAACAGTAGGTTAACTACCTTGCTCAGGAGCAGAACCTTGTCAGCTCTGGGATTTGATCCAACAACTTTTCGGTTACTGGCCCAACGCTCCTCCCCGCCAGGCTATCTGTCGCCCCTATATGGTCAATATACCACGGCCAAGGGCTGTTCGTATGTACGACGCAACGCAGATTGCCTGGATACAGCCATTAGCCGTGGTACACTATATATACAAAAGTATGTGGACACCCCTTCAAATTGGTGGATTAGGCTGTTCATCCACACCCGTTGCTGACAGGTGTATAAAATTGAGCAAACAGCCACGCAATCTCCATAGATTACTTACTGAAGAGCTCAGCGACTTTCAACGTGCCACCATCATAGGATGCCACCTTTCCTACAAGTCAGTTTGTCAAATTTCTGTCTTGCTAGAGCTTCCCCGGTCAACTGTAAGTGATGTTATTTTGAAGTGGAAATGTCTAGGAGCAACAACGGCTCAGCCGTGAAGTGGTAGGCCACACAAGCTCACAGAACGGGACCAATGAGTGCATAAGCACGTAGCGCATAAAATTGTCTGTCCTCAGTTGCAACACTCTGTGGTCTCGTTCTGTGAGCTTGTGTGGCCTACCACTTCGCGGCTGAGCCGTTGTTGCTCCTAGACATTTCCTCTTCAAAATAACAGCACTTACAGTTGGCCAAGGTCTGGGGCTGTTTCGCATCGTTCAGACTAGGCCCCGTAGTTCCAGTGAAGGGAAATCTTAACACTACAGCATACAATGACATTCTAGATGATTCTGTGCTTCCACCTTGTGGCAACCGTTTGGGGAAGGCCCTTTCCTGTTTCAGTATGACAATGCCCCCATGCAACAAAGCGAGGTCCATACAGAAATGGTTTGTCGAGATTGGTGTGGAAGAACTTGACTGGCCTGCACAGAGCCCTGACCTCAACCCCATCAAACATCTTTGGAATGAATTGGCTCGCCGACTGCGAGCCAGGCCTAATCGCCCAACATCAGTGCCCGACCTCACTAATGCTCTTGTGGCTGAATGGAAGCAAGTCCCTGCAGCAATGTTCCAACATCTAGTGGAAAGCCTTCCCAGAAGAGTGGAGGCTGTTATAGCAGCAAAAGGGGGGACCAACTTCATATTAATGCCCATGATTTTGGAATGAGACGTTTCGACAATCAGGTGTCCACATACTTTTGGCCATATAGTGTATATTGGCCATATCGTGTATATTGGCCATATACCACAAACCCGAGGTGCCTTATTGCTATTATAAACTGGTTACCAATGTAATTAGAGCAGTAAAAAGAAATTGGGGGTCATACCCGTGGTATACCTGATATACCGCGCCTTTCAGCCAATCAGCATTCACGGCTCGAACCACCCAGTTTATAATATAGAGACAAATACTTAGACATAGAATAAGTATAAGAGACACACATACTGGTCCAGTGCAGGTCTGGGTTCCATTGAGGAGCTGACACTCAGGGTGACATTCCACACACGTCTTATTCACTTCAGTCTCACGTGGCTCCCTGCAGAATGAGGACAAAATGTCAGCATGTAGCATATTTCCACTTGCGCTGTCTTGCCAACCTTTATTGTCATTGTCCCAAAGGAGTTGCTAAGACAGCACAAACAGATCTGGGACCAGGCTACGCTTTCTACTCGTTCAACATTGGATTTTAGGTGGTTCCATTTGCAGATGGCTGCATTGATCCCTTTCCTCATAGCAAGGTGACGCTCAATGTTTGACAGAGGAGACTCCCGAAGTTAAATATCTATGAGTTAAGTGCTCCCATTCCAGCCGAGAGGACTGTCTTCTCATGCATTGGATTTATTGCCGCCTTACTGCCTTAAGAACCTTTTACATGTACTCCTGACGGCAAGTCTTCTGTCTGATTTTACTATTTCATTCCATGCAAAACTGCATCTCGTAAAGTACCCATGTTCAATTGATAGCTTGAGTTGCCAATAGTTTTCTTTGCCAAGTGTACAAAAAGTTAATTTCACTCTTCTTCACTGCTTCAGCTTTGCAGAATCAGGTCCCTTTAATTGTATAAATGGGGAACAGACAAGGGATCCTCCCTCACCCCTCTAGTAGGTTACAGGAGTCTACACAGCTTCCTGTTCGGCTGTAGTCCTGACAGGCGAAACACATGGTGGGTCCAGGTCCCCAGCAGCCATATCTGGTACACATTGTGTCACACGTGTTGTTCTGCAGCCCTGCAAACACATAGATATCAACACAAAATCCTTATTTTAACCAATACATAAAGTATATATAGTATTCAAAATATCCTTTTCACTTTTCACACAACCCTGTACAAGCAACAAGCTAGCGTTCATTTCCTAGTTCTCCCACACTTTCACAGTTTTATGGCCACAACAATAGAGATTGGCAATATTAATCTCAGAGCCACATACCTCGATGTGACCTTTGTTTTAGTAAACACAGAACATCATGTTATCACCCATTTATTATGCGCTTGAGTTGTTTATGTGACATTATGGTGTTGACTGTTGGTGTTTGTTGCGACTGCTCTGTTTGCTGCTGTTCCTTTTTCTTCGGTGTTATGTGACCACACACATCAATAAAGATGTTCATCACTAAATAATGACTTTATGATTTACCGCATTCGGTTGGGTGGGCATTGCTCTCCAGCTGTATGGTCTGCCTGTCGGACTTGAACAGCTGCTTCCAGTGGCGTTTCTTGGTGTAGCAGAGGTTGGAGTTCTTGGTGATGACCACGTCTCCATCGCTGATCTCCTTCAGCGAGCGAAGACCCAGGTGGGTGATGGTTAACTGGGTTATGGCCAAGCTCACCATACCACTTGAGGAGGGAGAGAGAGGAGAGGGGAGTGAGAGAGAGCGAGAGAGAGACACTTCCTTTTTAGAAGTTCCAGGTGGCTATTAAGGGCTTGACCAGCTCACTACTGCCACTCTATAATAGATGCGGAGACTGAACAGTGATCTTACTGTTTGGTCCGTCCTCTAATAATCTCCAGGTTTTCAAAGGGACTGAGAGATGTCATGTTCTCTGGCCAGTTCTGAATCAGCAGGTAGCCTGGATGTTTGTTTTTTTAGAATAAAAAAAAGAAAAAAGAAAGACAATTCAAATACATTTGAACGTAGAATAATCAACAGCATGGCTCTTTTGATAACCTTTTAGTATAGCTAATAGACTGGTCTGCACTGCCTCTTACCAGTGATTTCTCTGACCGTCTTGAAAACGTCTAGCTTGGCAGGATCCATCTTTGGTGCTTTGGTAAATGGGTCCCTGTGAATAGCAAGAACTGTGAAATGTATCTGCCATATTCACAAATACAAATACAACACATTATGTGTGATGTAAAAAAAACGAGTCAGGTCTTACTCTACAGTCTCTTAGGTCTGATTCTATATGTTCTTAACACTTACCCATGGATAGACGTGTAGATAATAGCAATGTTCCCATTGATTTTGGTGCAGTTTTTGAACGTGTCAATGTTGGTGGCGTTGACTGACAGAATTTTGTCAAGATTCCCCATTCCAAGTCCATTGCAAACTGTGAACATTAGTAATACGTTAATAAAAACAAACGTGGCTTCTAATTTCTTTGCCCGTACTAAAATGTTTGAGAAATCACAAGCCAGAAAACGAACGCAGTACAGCAGGGTAAAACACATTTTGTATTCAAGAAGTCAAATTCAATTCCAATTCAAGAATCAGAAAATCTCCTATTGGAAATAAAATTGTATTGAACACAACTCTCCAGTGCATCTTTGCGGAATAACACTCTGGGGTGAACTTTCCGTGTTACAGAGAGGCACATTCAGGCAGTGTCATCATCCCCTGCCATGAGGATGTAAAGTAACGTTAGAAGTTGTGGCAGTATCAACTGTACCTTTGGGACACAGTCCATCACACTTCTTGCACTTCCTGACCCCTCCCTCGTCCACTTCGTACGTGTCACCACTGCACGTCCGAACGCACGCTCCATGGTCTGTCACCACATAGTTATCTGAGGTGAAGAAAAAAAATATATATATATAACAAATCTACGTAATGCATTGTGTACTGTATAGGACAGTATTGTGTACTGTATAGGACAGTATTGTATGCATGCCAGTGTCTGAGAGCTGATTCTAACAGCCTGGAGAAAGTGGAGGCAGCTGGAGTATTAGCACTCCCTGAACCTAAATCCTTTTTTTTCCCTCCTCGTTTATGCAGTTTCTGATTCAACTCAGAGAGACTGGCACAGACTGACTGACCTAGAGTAATACACCAGCCTATAGGCCAGCGGTTTCCAACTCCAGTCCTTGACCCCCCCCCCCCCCCCCTCCCCCAACAGCACACATTTGTGTTGTGGCCCCCGGACAAACTCAGCTGATTCTACTTATCAACTAATAATCAAGTCCCCAATGAGTTGAATCAGGCGAGTTTGTCCGGGGCTACAACAAACGTGTGCTGTTAGGGGTACTGGTGGACTGGAGTTGGGAAACACTGGCATAGAGGGATCACCTCCTCGTTCAGCACACCAGCATATCATCTCTGAACGTTACACATCACTGAATGTCAAGAAAGACTCATATGTGTTCTCTGTAGTCTCAGTTGAAACCCTCTCTCTGTGTACAAAGCTTCGAATGAATCCTTATATCCTTTATCATATACAGTAGCCTCATAGAAGAGGTCATAAGGGGATATGGATGGGACATGGGGGTTTTCTTACGAGGGCAGGTCTTGACGCAGGTGGCCCCGAAGTTGTACTTCCCGTCTGGGTTGTTGACTAGTTGGTGAAGGTTGCGGTCGTAGAGCAGGAGGCGCGGACACGAGTCTTTACACGTCCCGTCATCCTGAAAGTCCCGGCAGGCCTACGGCACCAAACAGGGCCATGTTCATTTAGCAACAAACCAAAGATAACAGACAAACAGGAAATGGACTACCTGAACCCGTCCAATAAGAAACGCTTGTTTCCGTTGCAAAATGTTTTAAAATGTTACATGTCCTAATAAATACGTCCCAGCCATCATTGACAGAGCAATAGGACCATAACAGACCCGTATGCACAGATTATAACACTGCATTGCTATTTCACGGCTCAGCTTAGCCAGAGAGGAATGGGTGACGCCGGCTTAGCTTCCCAGCCGGGGACTAAGCCTGATTCTCAAGGCACTGTCAAAAAGCAGGGTTTAATCAGTGATCCAAAGGGTCACCGGATACAATGTGGTTTCAATCATAAAGTGGATAGAAAACAGTGTTACTGGTGTACAGTATGTTGGTCACCAGCCAATAAGACAAAAGGGAACATTATAAGACAGAAATAATGATGTGTGAAATGTGAAATGCAGTGTGTGTCTGTTTCCTAACACATTTATTGGGTGAAGAAATAAAAAGAAATAATGAAAAGAAGATTTTTTATTTTTTATTTATTTATTTTATTTAACCTTTATTTAACTAGGCAAGTCAGTTAAGAGTTAGGTTCCCTGTGGCTCAGTTGGTAGAGCATGGTGTGTGCAATGCCAGGGTTGTGGGTTCGACTCCCACGGGGGCCAGTACAAAAACAAAAATAAATAAATAAATATATTATGAAATGTATGTATTCACTACTGTAAGTCGCTCTGGATAAGAGCGTCTGCTAAATAATGTAAATGTAAGAACACATTTTTACAAAGACGGCCTAGTATATGTAGTATATGTGAGAGATGTCATTCTTGACCTATGACTAGCCAGGGTTTTTTCAGACCACGTGACCTGACCAGGGGAAACTCTGGACCCTACTTAAAGCCTAACTAAAGCCCAGAATCGTTCACGGTCACTCCTGTCCCACCCTATGACGCCAGTACAATGTGAAGGTGGAATCTGTCTCTCTCTTTCTGGTCAGGTCACTTGAAAGTGGCGTGTCTGTCTGTCGGTCTGTCTCTCACCAGCCACTCTAGGTCTGGGTCAGATACAGTGTGAAGATGGGTTAGGGTTATGGTTAGGGTCTCTCACCAGACAGTCTGTAGGTCTGGGTCAGATACAGTGTGAAGATGGGTTAGGGTTATGGTTAGGGTCTCTCACCAGCCACTCTAGGTCTGGGTCAGATACAGTGTGAAGATGGGTTAGGGTTATGGTTAGGGTCTCTCACCAGACAGTCTGTAGGTCTGGGTCAGATACAGTGTGAAGATGAGTTAGGGTTATGGTTAGGGTCTCTCACCAGCCACTCTAGGTCTGGGTCAGATACAGTGTGAAGATGGGTTAGGGTTATGGTTAGGGTCTCTCACCAGACAGTCTGTAGGTCTGGGTCAGATACAGTGTGAAGATGAGTTAGGGTTATGGTTAGGGTCTCTCACCAGACAGTCTGTAGGTCTGGGTCAGATACAGTGTGAAGATGGGTTAGGGTTATGGTTAGGGTCTCTCACCAGACAGTCTGTAGGTCTGGGTCAGATACAGTGTGAAGATGGGTTAGGGTTATGGTTAGGGTCTCTCACCAGACAGTCTGTAGGTCTGGGTCCAGTGCAGCCAGCAGCACAGTGTTCGTTGCAGCAGTCGATGGGAGACGGACCCTTACACCTCTTAGAGCACTGCTGGGCACAGTTTAGCTTCGTCACTAGACGGAAGGAAAACAGCATCAGTAATGTGCAAGTGCCAGTTATGATATCATACAACTATGCCCTTGTTTTTGTCTTACGGGTATACGTTTCAACAATATTAGAGTATGGTTTACAGACTTACATGTCTGGCAGTGTTCTGGGCCGGGCGCCCAACATGAACCATTGAAGCATCCAGGATCACATTTTTTACCTACAGAAAATATATTAAAATAATAGTTCAAGAACTCTGCAACTTCAGTGTACTTTAATACTGTATAGTGTACTTCGGTATTTTAATGTTCAATAAAGCAAAGTTGGAGTATTTGATTAGTTGAAAGTTAAACATGACTAAACTGTTGGCTGCGCTGGGTGAAGCAGCTTCCTGTTAATATCTAACAACATGAACAAATCTAGCCTCAAGGGTGTATAAAAACACAAATCATTGAATGGGATTATGGTAGGTGCATTTATGTGACGCATTGTTTAATGTGCTGTAACAGGAGCTCCTTACAGAGACGATTTCTGTTGGGTTCAGGTAACTGCATGTTGGGTTTGCTGTCAATGTCCACGATGTCCAACCACTGGATCGTCTCCACGTTACACAGCTGGTTGCCTGAGAACTTCACTCCTCCTTTCAGGATCTCTGGATAACGGAGAGAGATGCGTTTATTTTCAGATGGATGTTGATGTGAATTAATCAATGTAATAAAACGGTGTAGATAACCTTACTCCAAAAGCAACCCTAACCCTAGCCTCAACCCTAACCCCAGCTTCGTGTCCACATCTTGGTTCAACCCTAACCCTAGCCTCAACCCTAACCCCAGCTTCATGTCCACATCCTGGTTCAACCCTATCCCTAGCTTCGTGTCCACATCATGGTTCAACCCTAACCCTAGCTTCATGTTCACATCCTGGTTCAACCCTAACCCTAGCCTCAACCCTATCCCTAGCTTCATGTCCACATCCTGGTTCAACCCTAACCCTAGCCTCAACCCTATCCCTAGCTTCATGTCCACATCCTGGTTCAACCCTAACCCTAGCCTCAACCCTAACCCTAGCTTCTTGTTCACATCCTGGTTCAAACCTAACCCTAGCCTCAACCCTAAACCAGCTTCGTGTCCACATCCTGGTTCAAACCTAACCCTAGCCTCAACCCTAACCCTAGCTTCATGTTCACATCCTGGTTCAACCCTAACTCTAGCCTCAATCCTAACCCTAGCTTCATGTCCACATCCTGGTTCAACCCTAACCCTAGCCTCAACCCTAAACCTAGCTTCATGTTCACATCCTGGTTCAACCCTAACCCTAGCCTCAACCCTAAACCTAGCTTCATGTTCACATCCTGGTTCAACCCTAACCCTAGCCTCAACCCTAACCCTAGCTTCATGTTCACATCCTGGTTCAACCCTAACCCTAGCTTCATGTTCACATCCTGGTTCAACCCTAATCCTAGCTTCGTGTCCACATCTTGGTTCAAACCTAACCCTAGCCTCAACCCTAACCCTAGCCTCATGTCCACATCCTGGTTCAAACCTAACCCTAGCCTCAACGCTAACCCTAGCTTCGTGTCCACATCTTGGTTCAAACCTAACCCTAGCCTCAACCCTAAACCTAGCTTCATGTTCACATCCTGGTTCAACCCTAACCCTAGCCTCAAACCTAACCCTAGCTTCATGTGCACATCCTGGTTCAACCCTAACCCTAGCTTCATGTTCACATCCTGGTTCAACCCTAACCCTAGCCTCAACCCTAACCCTAGCTTCATGTTCACATCCTGGTTCAACTCTAACCCTAGCTTCATGTTCACATCCTGGTTCAACCCTAACCCTAGCTTCATTTCCACATCCTGGTTCAAACCTAACCCTAGCCTCAACCCTAACCCTAGCTTCATGTCCACATCCTGGTTCAAACCTAACCCTAGCCTCAACCCTACCCCTAGCTTCATGTTCACATCCTGGTTCAACGCTAACCCCAGCTTCATTTCCACATCCTGGTTCAAACCTAACCCTAGCCTCAACCCTAACCCTAGCTTCATGTACACATCCTGGTTCAAACCTAACCCTAGCCTCAACCCTAATCCTAGCTTCATGTACACATCCTGGTTCAAACCTAACCCTAGCCTCAACCCTAACCCTAGCTTCATGTACACATCCTGGTTCAAACCTAACCCTAGCCTCAACCCTAATCCTAGCTTCAAGTCCACATCCTGGTTCAAACCTAACCCTAACCCTCAACCCTAACCCCAGTTTCGTGTCCACATCCTGGTTCAAACCTAACCCTAGCCTCAACCCTAACCCTAGCTTCATGTTCACATCCTGGTTCAAACCTAACCAGAGCCTCAATCACAACCCTTGCTTTATGGACACAACCTGGTTAAGCCCTAACCATAGCCTCAATCACAACCCTAACCCTCATGATGCGGCTGGGTACAGAGTCTGCCTGGGCAGAGCAGGGACAGGCCGAGAGACTGACCTGTGAGGCTGGTCAGAGATAGCTCGGTGGTGCCTGCTCCCATTGACTTGTTATGGTTCATCAACACAGCCAGGGCAAAGCCATCGTTGTAGAGAGTGTGGCCTCGGATGATGCGCAGGTTGTCCAGGGGAATCCTGTTGGCTGTGTTGAGGGCAATCAGAACATAGCCACCCACCTCCTGAATGGACTGTGGACAAACAAGGAAACATTTGGGTTAGGTCTTGTCTTCACACACTATGCCAGGGGTGAACAACTTCAGACCTAGAGGCTCCAGCTCAGGTCCTACTGGTTTTCACCTGTCTATAACCTCATAGCTAGACAAGGTTCACAGAAGGTTACCACCGGTAACCCACTGAACCTAGTCTCAAGTATGAGCGCAACCTAAGAGACTATCTCAACTGAAGCTATAAGGCTCTATTGAGGTGTTTTGGACAGCTTACCCGTTGAAATAGCTTTGGACCATGTTAAAACAAGCTTGTGAGACATTTTTTTTTGCAGCTGTGATGTTTTCATCCAGTAATGCTTTCTCCAATGCTTTCTCCAAACAAAGGGGTTCCTTACCTGTAGCCTGATCCCAGAACTGTTTGTGCCATCTTGACATCTCCTATGGTCGTTGTTCATAGGAGCTGACAAGACAGCGCAAACAGGTCTGGGACCAGGCTAACGTTCCTTTTATCTTACCCTGAGGAAAGACAGATCATGGTGGTCTTCCATGTGTGTGACCTCCAGGTTCTCCAGGACAATGGTACAATTGCTGTAGGTCTTGACCATGTTCAAGTAGTGGCCCTCTTTTGACCCCAGAAGGCTGAACCGGTTAGTGATGCCCTGGCATACTGGGGGGGTAGAGGAGAAGATGATTAGAAATCATCCAGGAAAGGAGAAGACAGAACACCTGAGTGAAAAGTGACTGTACTTGAATTTCACAATGAACATGGAGAAACTGCTGCCTTGATCCAGACAGGAATATCTTAGCTACCAAGCACCCTTACATGGATAGTGATATTCATCATGCATAGTCACTGTTAAAATGTACACTGGCATACCCAAGACAACAAAGTACACCGACTCTCTGATTCACTTCTGCCTCTCTCCACACACGTGTGTCAGCGGAGCTTAAGTTGTCTTGTTTCTTTGTTTGTAGGTGTGAGCTGTGCTGTGCACAGTCATACTTTGGTTCATTCAATAGCATTAAATAGCTGAGCTGGAATGAATCTAGAATGGGGAATTGATGCCTACGATGCTGGCGCTTACTCATGAGTCGCTGTGTGCTCTGAGCTGGCCGACCATATTTATCTTGGCCCAGACTCTTTCCATTGCTATTCTGGATAGTTAAAACAAAAGCCTTGAGTTTCTGCACCGTGTCAACTCTGTGCAGAAATATTTTGAGTTCCTCTTCACAAACAGGCGTTTCATGGGGATTATTATCTGTTCCACTCATCTCCTTGTCACAACGAAGAATATTGGCAACATTAAAGGGACGTTATCGGTCCATGAATGCGGCATCTTCTGAAGTTTATGAGCCGACAGGTTTTGGAGTTAGATAACAATGATTATTTAAAGGTATTGAACAGTCAAAATCATGTTTTTCATGAAATTGGTTGATATTTGGATGAAACCAGATCAAAGTATGATGACCAAAGTATGAAAAATGACTGTTGCTTCTACATTGATGAAGTTTGATCATAAAGTTACTGGTCCCCTCTGTAACTGACAATGAACCTGTCAGGGAGCTGGAGGGAGATACACCCTCCTCCATGTCAATCACTTGGATTCAGGAGGCGGGATTACTAAGGGGATAGGGTGACATCACCCTAACTCTCATTTTAATACACCAATGGTACAATATTCTCTTATCTAATTTAAATAAATATTGCCAACATCGGAGAAGGCATGTTTGCGGAGGGGTATGGTTTATATAGCTAGATGGCTACTCTACTGGTGCCTAAATTTGACTGTAGGGAGCCATCAAATTCAATAAAACATGTACACTATTCATCTATGGCAAAGATACTTATGTCTCCCCTTTCATCTGTGTCTGGTGTTAGCTAGTTACTGGCTAGCTAGGTCTTCAGCCAGCATGGAACAAAATGGGGGGAAAGGTCATTCAAAACACCGACACAGTTGTCAAGTTAACACATCTGTCAGTGCAGCTGTGAACCATCTCCCAAGAGACATGACAAACGGGAGATGTATATATACAGTTGAAGTCGGAAGTTTACATGCACTTAGGTTGGAGTCATTAAAACTTGTTTTTCAAACGCTCCACAAAATTCTTGTTAACAAACTATAGTTTTGGCAAGTCGGTTAGGGCATCTACTTTGTGCATGACAAGTAATTTTTCCAACAATTGTTTACAGACAGACTATTTAACTTATAATTCACTGTATCACAATTCCAGTGGGTCAGAAGTTTACATACACTAAGTTGACTGTGCCTTTAAACAGGCTTGAAAAATTCCAGAAAATTATGTCATGGCTTTAGAAGCGTCTGATAGGCTAATTAACATCATTTGAGTCAGTTGGAGGTGTACCTGTGGATGTATTTCAAGGCCTACCTTCAAACTCAGTGCCTCTTTGCTTGACATCATGGGAAAATCAAAAGAAATCAGCCAAGACCTCAGAAAAAAAAATGTAGAACTCCACAAGTCTGGTTCATCCTTGGGAGCAATTTCCAAACGCCTGAAGGTACCACTTTCATCTGTACTAACAATAGTACGCAAGAATAAACACCATGGACCCACGCTGCCGTCATAACACTCAGGAAGGAGACGCGTTCTGTCTCCTAGAGATGACCGTACTTTGGTGCGAAAAGTCCTAATCAATCCCAGAACAACAGCAAAGGACCTTGTGAAGATGCTGGAGGAAACAGGTACAAAAGTATCTATATCCACAGTAAAATTAGTCCTATGTCAACATAACCTGAAAGGACGCTCAGCAAGGAAGAAGCCACTGCTCCAAAACCGCCATAAAAAAGCCAGACTACGGTTTGCAACTGCACATGGGAACAAAGATCGTACTTTTTGGAGAAATGTCCTCTGGTCTGATGAAACAAAAATAGAAATGTTTGGCCATAATGACCATCGTTATGTTTGGAGGAAAAAGGGGGATGCTTGCAAGCTGAAGAACACCATCCCAACCTTGAAGCACGGGGTGGCAGCATCATGTTGTGGGGGTGCTTTGCTGCAGGAGGGACTGGTGCACTTCACAAAATAGATGGCGTCATGAGGAAGGAAAATTATGTGGATATATTGAAGAAACATCTCAAGACATCAGTCAGGAAGTTAAAGCTTGGTCGCAAATGGTTCTTCAAAATGGACAATGACCCCAAGCATACTTCCAAAGTTGTGGCAAAATGGCTTAAGGATGACAAAGTCAAGGTATTGGAGTGGCCATCACAAAGCCCTGACTTCAATCCTATAGACAATGTGTGGGCAGAACTGAAAAAGTGTGTGCGAGCAATGAGGCCTACAAACCTGACTCAGTTACACCAGCTCTGTCAGGAGGAATGGGCCAAAATTCACCCAACTTATTGTGGGAAGCTTGTGGAAGGCTACCCAAAACGTTTGACCCAAGTTAAACAATTGAAAGGCAAAGCTACCAAATACTAATTGAGTGTATGCAAACTTATGACCCACTGGGAATGTGATGAAAGAAATAAAAGGTGAAATAAATCATTCTCTCTACTATTATTCTGACATTTCACATTCTTAAAATAAAGTGGTGATCCTAACTGACCTAAAACAGGGATTTTTTACTTGGATTAAATGTCAGGAATTGTGAAATACTGAGTTTAAATGTATTTGGCTAAGGTGTATGTAAACTTCCGACTTCAACTGTATATAAAAAAAATACATAATTGATGCAATTTCAATGTTGTTTGAGTTGCTTTGTGTGTCACCAAATATGATTGAGATGATTTTACTGCAATTATGCATCCAAGTTTCTTGACAAAGGTGGGGCCAGTACAAAACAAATTTAAAATATATATATATATATATATTTTTTTAAATGCATGAAATTAAATGTATGAAATGTATGCATTCACTACTGTAAGTCGCTCTGGATAAGAGCGTCTGCTAAATGACTAAAATGTAAAAATGTGTTTCAAAGAGCTCTCAGTCAAGGCCAGCTCATGAATATAAACGTTTCGTCCACTCAGCTTGTCTTTTCAAAATTCATTGGTTGTTAGCCATGAAAGAAAAAGTTTTGTTTTATAGCATTTCTATACCTCCCCAAAATATATAATGGGTGATATTTTAGTCACTAAAAAGGCTATTTTCAGGACCTTTAAGACATTTGTGGAAATTAAAGCTGGAGCCATATTGGAATACAACTCCCATTCTTGGCACAATTAAAAAAATGTCTCAGGCTCTTCCAAGTGCTGATAACATGTATGTACACACAGGCTCTAGCACCAACAATAGAGCCATTGAGCGAGCCAGGACAACAAACGCCTACGATAAAAGGCTGATAATGCTGTAATCTACTCTTACATAACCCGTGCTCAGATAAGCAAAGGCAAGGAGGCAGTATTAGCGATACGTATGCAGAGGAAGACAAGAGGATCCTTTACATAGTAGTAGAGACTGTCTGAGGAGAATGTGGGTCTGGAGGAAACAGGTCACCTTACTGACTTCCTGTTCATTCTGTCTGTCTGTCCCTTGAGCTGGTCTGACAGGCTGTTGAGACTGACTGTGATACTGTGAATCAGGGGCAGATTTGATTTAATTGAACCTTTATTTAACTAGGCAAGTCAGTTAAAGAACAAACAGATTTTGACTTTGTCAGCTTGGGGATTCGATCCACATGAGGAAAGATGCGTGGTTTCCCAAGCACCATCACACATTAAAGACCACAAGTGATCAACTATAGACGACTGTACAGTACATAGTTAAATGTGGAATAAAATCTAATTTGAACAAACAGAGTAGCCTGGGCTCGAACCAGGGACCCTCTGCACCACAACACTTCACACTCAATAAGCAGCATTCTAACCAATCACTCGAGCAAAACTATGGTCGTGGTTGAGCAAGAGCGACACTACTTTACTTTACATTCTGGTAAATGTATCCCTGGTGTCAGACTAAGAGCTTTGGGACAAACAGAAAATGTATCTTCCTCAAATTCAAGTCAGTATCTAGGTTTCCATCCAATTGGCGACAGGTTGTCATGCGAAGATTCTAAAATCCGCAAAAAAGATCCCACCTTGTCTAGCGTATTTTGTTTTGTCGACACTTGGAAAGTTTACAGAAAAATTCTGTTTCCATCAGGCCTGTCATGACATTTTTTTTTTATCAGACATGTTCTTTACTCGCATTAAATGGTTGGATGGGAACCTGGTTACCTTCTGTTGTTGTAGTGTTCCTAGGAATACATTCCTAAACATGCCTGGTCCTGACAGCAAAGTCAGAACACGCTCCAGAACTCAAGAAGCAGCCTCAGCATAAGACACACCTTACTAACACAACACTATGCTCTTATACACTGGCCTTTTCATTTCCAAGAATGGAGGAAATAAACCTATCATTACTAAGGAGTATTATTCTAACAAAGCTTGTCCTCTTGAAATGATGCCATATGGAACTTCATAATGGAACTGGCAACACAAATGTCAAAGTAATATTTTACTCTATTTATTTACTCCTTCCATGGTACACTTCACTTGTTTGTTATTACTAGCTCTTGTGATCAGTTGACATAAGCTAGCCTGGTCCCAGATCTGTTTGTGCTGTCTTTCCAATTTATCTGGTCATTGTCTCGCTGAAAACATAGGAGCTGGCAATATAGCACAAACAGATCTGGGACCAGGCTAGCGATGGGGCCAATCAGAGAGAGAGTATAGGACCTTGAACAGCTGTGTTCCTTGGTGAAGCCCTTACGTTCTAGTCCTCATTAACAAGTCCCTGAGGGGACACCCTGACATGAACCCTTATCATCCACTGCACTGGCCCAAGGGTGCGTCCCAAATGGCACCCTATTCCATTTAGAATGCACTGCTCTGGTCCAAAGTAGTGCACTACACAGGGAACAGGGTGCTATTTGGGATGCAGGCTAACGCCCTAACTCTGTGGCAATAGAGGCAGACCCAAACCTCCTAACCCCTAGCAACAGAGGCAGACTCAGGATGCTACTGTAGAAAGCTGCCTCTTTTGTTTTAATTAGGAGAGCCATGATGTGAGATTTAATAAATGTAATTAACTCAATTATGACTGACGGAAAGGCCGAAGAGGAATAAACCAAAAACATCACAACCTGTCTATATACAGTATACAGAGAGGTAATGCATTAACGTATTAACCATCATTTGACATCCCAGATAGATCGTCATAGGGAGTGATATCATATGATTACTGTTGTGTGCCATAAGCATCACTTCCAATATCAAACTACACGTTCGGCTACAATCAGGCCTAAAACCTGACCATGTGTCTCGTCACCGTTGCCCTTCTCTCATGGAGAGGTTTTCCCTTTTTCAATTTTTCTTTTCAATGGTGTTATTGACTGTACGTTTGTTTATGTGTAACCCTGTGTTGTTGTTTTTGTCACACTGCTTTGCTTTATCTTGGCCAGGTCGTAGTTGTAAATGTGAACTTGTTCTCAACTGGCCTACCTGGTTAAATAAAGGTGAAATAAATAAACAAATAAAAATCTTCTTATATGTCAGTGGTATATTCAGTCTGAAGAAAAAGTGTGTGTGTGTGTGTGTGTGTGTAAGCCATGGTAAACATTGCACTGTATTTGCCTACTGATTTCATCAACAGTTTTATGGCAGACCCAGGCGGTGCTCTAAACGACCTGACATTACACCACCATAAAACGACTTACTGCGTACGCCACGACAAGAAGAAACCCCAAATAAAGTGCGTCATTTCAGATGCAGCCTTCAGCGGTTAGAATAACACCACGCTCGTGATTATGAGAGAATCATGGATTTATAACGAATGCCAGATGAACAGTCGAAATTGAAAACAAACTTTGGTGCAAATGATGCAATCATCTGCCTCTACATGGATCTGAGAACTACTCCAATACGTTGGCCCTAGTCAGACATCATTCCATTACAATCCTTCATGAGATCCAAATGTGGAAATACTACATCAAAAACCCACAAGTAGCTAAATTGTACCGGATGCGCCGTTTCTTCCGTCACACCTGATGCACGTTTGACTCATCGAGAATGACAGTACCGTCACTTTACATAAGATGCAGAGGGAGTGGTTTCTGAGGATGTCAATGGGATGAGTGAGGAGGTCGTTTATGATATTGTTAAAATGCTTCGCTGATTGCTTCACTTCCTTTCCGCCCAGCTGCGGTGACATCACTTACTATGCCAGGAGTCGAGGAGGAGCAGGCAGGGAGTGGCGGCTCTGGCAAGTCTCCAGAACCTCTACCTCTTTGTGTGTGTTATGTAATCAGGTAAACCACTTCCTGTTCGAGAGGCTCAGTTGTACAGAACATTCTCTGGATCACCGTGTGCTGCAGCACTAACAACGCCGCGCACACACACGCACGCACACACACGCACGCACACACACACACATCCTAGACTAACCTGATCATTAGTCATCTGAGCTTGTTTCAATGTGCAGTCACATATCTGCCTTTTGATGTTTTCCTGCTGGACTAGTGTTAGAACTCAAGGTTGTGAAAGCAGATTTCTTGTTTCTGGAGGCTATCAGATCTTTAAACTGCAGGACGTTTAATGAGGCAACTACTTCACCTCCACAAGTTAATTTTATTACAGCATTAACATTGCATTGCTATAAAAAGTTGTGACTAAAAGAGAGTTTGCAAGGAACCTCTGTAGGTCTATTACGGTGAGGAATCTGGCCAAGTTGAATTCTGCATCAACAATTGCTCTAATTTCACAAAAGCAAAACGGTAAACAATATTCATATGCCAACTGGGTTGTACTAATGTATCTATAGCCTATCTTCAGTAAAGGGAATGATGATTGACAGCCCGTTCTACTGGGAGAAACAGAAATGATCCAACAATCTTGTTTCCTTCCCCTCATTCACTACCTGCAATTCAATTCACTGCCACCAGAGTCGGATAATTACATTAGTGAAATTTGACTCATAATTAATGGGGAAGTGGCTATGTTCATTGATATTCTTGTTTATTCCTCCCCCCGAAGAAAGAATCACAGCAGAGTAGCCCAACCGCCAGTGTTATCCTCTCTTTGATACAAATCAATACAAAACACTAATTTCCTTAGTAAGACTTAGGCTACATTTCTATTAATGCAGAATGATAGTATCATCAACGTAACATTAAATACATGTAATAAATTGTACGAAGAAAGTAATAAGAAGAATCATCTATTTCCTATTCAGCAATCTATCTCCTAAACGCAACGACCCCACGCTTCTGAATGGAAAAACAGATGCATTGTGTAGCAGTTCTTCTGCTTTCCTTGGATGCAGTACAAAGTATAGGCTCCTCGGGGGTGCAGTGGACTGCCTCAAGTTTCCATCCACACCCCCAGATTCGACGGGAGCATAATCTCAAAGGCCCACTATCTGAGGGAGGAAAATAAAGCACTTCCCCCATACTTCCTGTGCATTGAGCACAAACTTCCTCCTCCCTCCTCTCCTCCTTTCTGATTGGCTGTTGACGAGGGGGTGAGGGATCAAGTCCCGATTTCGCCATATGATTCAAAATGAATACTAATGCAGTTAACATACACAGGTACGTATCCTAATAAAAAACCTTCATTCTGAGAAGTACCCTGTTTAGGCCTACTGTGCAAGAATAGGCCTACAGACTTGCAGTTAAAGAATCCCGTCCTAATATCCTGCTCTTTGTACTGTGAGGCCAGGGGAAGACTTCATCTTCCTCTGCGTGGGAGATGCATGTAGCATCAATCTCTTTGAGAAAACAACTCGGGCGTCTCAGAAGAAAAAGGGTCCACAATGGGAGTGGAGGGTGGCGGATACCCCCCCGTACCCCTCAGAATTGCAGAGAGGACAAAACACCAGCCCAGCTGTGGAGCACAAGGAGCACAGGGCAAGCAAACACCAGTGAATGCTGTGAATGACCGATGATCCCTTCTAACTGTGTCCACTTTCATTTACGTGAATCTATCTGGAGAGCAGATTGAGCCCTCTGTAAGCACAACACAACTCCATGACTTCTCACTGGAAGAGCTCTTACAGTTTGAGCTGAAAGTAAACGGCTTTGAAAATGTAGCCTTTCGGAGCGGTTTGGTCCTTTAGAACTCTGAGGGAAAAGAGACCAAATAAAGGCCAAAAGGCTAATATTTACCCCAGTTAGAGAGTGTTCCTGTACAAACACATAGTGTTCTCTAGCAGTCACTGAGACACTCCAGATATCTGCAGCAGAAGGGTCAGTCGTATGTTTACTCTGTGACCCTGTGGTGGAATGCTGGAATAGACCCAGTCACTCTGCACTGTTGCACAGCACACACACCGTTTCGTGTAAATCGCAACAATAACTAAGAAGAGGGGAGAAGTTCATAGGAGCACTTCAAATTTGGGTTGAGAAACGAAGGCGTTTATAAAACAAAAATGACAAAAAAAAATGACATCCCAAATATTTGAAATAAGCAAAGGCTTTGATTTCTGGTCAAACAGATCTTAAAGGGATCTAGCGAATACATCTAGCAGAAAAAAGTCATAAGGTATTAGAAATACATGACACACATACACAGTCATGTTGAAGTAATGGCTAATGTCAACGTTTAGATTTAGTTTTGCAGAAATTGTGCCTTCTGTACGTTTAAGAAACATTTCCTAGTCTTGATATTTCCAATAGTGAAAGTACACAGAAGTAACAAGTAAATATGAGGACCTCTGTGTAGCTATGGCCCTGTAGAGCCCTGTAGAACCCTGTAGAGCCCTGTAGAGCCCTGTAGAGTTCAGTATAATTTACTGTACTGTACTCTACTCTGCTGTACTGTATAGGGGTGTGAACGTTTAAACGTTAAAACCTTTGAATTAAGTTGGGATCCTTAACCTAGGACAAACCGGGACTTAGACAAAACCTCCAGGGGGACATGACACAACATCCCAAGAACGTCCTAAAAATGTCCTCGGGGACGTCCCCAGGATAAACCTGGAACTAGACAAAACCTCCAGGGGACCATGACATAACGTCCGAAGAACGTCCTAAAATGTCTTTGGGGACGTCCCTGGGACAAACTAGAAAAAGGTTCCCCAGAGAACTTTCCCTTGGGACATCACACAACGTCCTAAGAACTAGCAAAATGACATTCCTGAGAACGTCCTAAAAAGGCCCTGACATGGTCCTCAGTGACATCCTGGGAACTTACAGGGAACTCGACAAAGGTCCCCCAGAGAACGTTCCCTTGGGACTGTCACGCAACGTTCTCAGAACGTCAAAGGGATAACGTCTCGCCGAAACTCTTAAGGGAAGTAATGGGAACGTCGCCGAATCTCCTCAGGACATCCCTATTTGCTGGGATGTAGGCTTGGCATACACAGAGCTGCTGTTCGATACTGATATTGATACAAGAAGCTCTTTTCATGGCATTCAAGTCGGTGATCCCTTGAATTGACACAGTGAACCCTGGTCACACAACAGACTCTTCATTCATTTACTTGAACTATCAATGGCGCATTCACTGCTCCTAATGATGCCCTTTTGTGGCCACAGAAAGAGATATTATAGATGTGCAAATAACCAAGTAAAATAATCAATTTATTTTAGCTTGCCAGTGACCATAGATATCTACACCAGTATCACTTCCCACAGCTGTCCCATATAGAAGACCATAATTCAATCTGGGCTTTATAATCATTAGACACCCATGTCATAAACATACTTGGCACCATTTGTATGTGCTATCCATTGCTCTGTTTTTAAATCACACTGCATCCCACCAGTCACCCAACACTCTATCCCTTTTAAAATCCAAGAATTTACCCACCAGCCTCCTTAAACGTTCAACAGTCTGCCCACTTCCTCCTTTCCTTCTTTCACTCCAGACATTCTCCCCATTGTCCCCTTTTAGGCTCAAGACATTCTACCCCATCTCCCCCTCCTCTCCCAGTGTCACCCCCCTTCCACTGCAAACACTATCCTCCTCTTTAACAATCCCACAGGAAGTCAGAGAGAGGAAGACTGGAGAGAGAGTGGGCGGTAGAGAGACCGGCAAGACAAACTCACTGCTGCCTGCTAACTCACTGACGCACGCACACCACTTACACTCACACACACACACTTTTGTATTGCTATACTTGTTGGGACCAAAGAATTGTGGGGACCAAATTCCTATTTTCCCTAACCCCTAACCCTAAATCTAACTCTAACCTTAACCTTTAACCTAACCATAAATCTAACCTTAACCCCAAAACCCTAAACCTAAACCTAACCCCTAAGCCTAAATAAAAAATGCAAAAAACATTTGTGGGGACAAGCAAAATGTCCCCACTTGTCCAAATGTTCCTTGTTTTACTATCCTGTGAGGGCTATTTACAAGTACTAGAAGGTTGTGGAGGCATTTCCCATTTCCTTTACCAATGCTTTTTAGAGAACCATGCCTGGAAAAGGAGGGGGGGGGGGGGGGGCAAGAACCACAGGCAGAAAAACCCACACATTTCACACATCATTCCAGCAAGAAAAAGCAGCTGTAATTCGGGAATGCCCTATTTGTTTGGTTTCAGCAGAATTCCCAAAGCCATCCCGGGTCCGAGTGGAGCCAAGCAGAGCAGCACGCAGCACAGATTAGGATGGCTGAGTTCTCTGTCCTTAACAGCATCTAAGGGCACAGGAGATAAAGACACTGGTTTCTTCTTATCAACCCTACACTGAAAGCTCCAGTTAAGTCATGGTAGTGAGGGGTAGTGAGTTGAACCTGATCTAAACTTTTAAATGGGACAGATTGAAAACAGTTCATACTAGGGAAGCGTGAAGGGGATATCAGGGATCAAACTGAATTTCTCCTAGTACTGTTCCTGTGTGATTCTAACCACGTGTGCCAACTCAGCTACTGCCTTAGTCACATCCCTATTAACTAACTCCATGGCCTCTTCCTCTCTGGACCCATAAAAAGGCATACATACTTTAAAAGAGACTGAGGTTTTAGTCCGTAAGCGGCATTGTGTTGCTCAGCTCTTACTCACCGTCACTTTCACCCCCTGGTCTACGCATTAAGCAGACTGAGACTAGAGGCCTTTACTATAGCCTCCTAGTGATGAATAGTTTCCTCCTCATTCAATCACACACACACACACACACACACACACAAACACACAGTCTTGTACAGCTAACCTTGTGGGGACACACAATTCAATCCCATTCAAATTCCTATTTTCCCTAACCCTAATCTTAACCCTAACCCCAAAACCTAGCCTTAACCCTAGCTCCTAACCTTAACCCTAAAACTAACCCTAGCTCCTAACCCTGAACCTTAACGTAATTCTAACCCTAACACTACTTATAACCTTAACCTTAAACCCCCTAGAGATAGCATTTGACCTCGTGGGGACTAACAAAATGTCCCCAGTTGGTAAGATTTTTGTTTGTTTACTATTCTTGTGGACACACACACACACACACACACACACACACACATACACACGTACACTGAGGGTAGCTAGCTACTAGCTAAGTGATTCAACAGAGGCCCAACTTTGCGACACTTCCAGGAAAGCTTTCGCGAAGCAGACTCGACTCCTATAATTATTCTCGAATTTATAAAGGCAAAACCTAGATTCGAGCCAATGTCTTAAGTAGCTGAACATGTCGTTACTTCAACCTTGTGAGTGACAAACTGACACATTTTCATTTTCGTTCAAAATAACTTCATATCGAAGGAGTGCCTTTGATTTGACGGCATGCATTATGCACAGTTCGGCGCGACATGACCATTAGACCTAACGACGTGTTTCTGCGCACGAGTTTAGCGAGCTAACGTCATCATGACATCGCCTACAAGTGTGATCGGGAATTTCCTTTGGATAAGCAGTTTCTTGGCCCCTTCACACTAAACCGTCTTAGCTTGCGTAGTTGTCTAAGGAGCACTCTGAATTAACGACACTGCGAAAGAGGGATTTGGTTACATTGTGTCTTATATTGGCCCAAAGTGTGACCAATTCCATTTTCACCGTGAAGCTCAACAGAATTTAGTTATGACTTGGAGATGACACATCAAACTGAAATGCCTAAAATGTGAAAGACGTGCCAAGAGCTTGGGGTATAACGACAAGTATTCCGCTCGGTAATAATCTTCAGAGTATTGAGAAAGCAATCCCCTTATCTGGAAATTGTGCAAACAATATGATATGAAACCCGACATTAAAACGCTGTAACATTTCCCTTGTCTGAAAAATCTCACACAGAAACAGAGGCTCATATGGCCTCTAACGTTAGATTAGGGGTGTGTGATTGAAATCACCCTTGTTCTGTGTGACAAAAAGACACATCACATATGGTTGGTAACGGAAGCCAAAACAATGACTTGTTTTTTTAAGCTAGTTGTTTGAAGTGATCATGGTTGCAGTGCGGAACTGGGGACAGTTGTTTTAAAGCCGCCCCCTCATCTCGCCGGATACAAAGCAGTGCTGTTGGCAGGGACCACAGGACCTCGGTGCTGAGCGCTGGCTGTTTTGCGTCAATCATCAAAGGGTCTGGGTCTTGGCCGAACAGCGAATCGCTCCCCTATCAGGGTGTAATGCACTCACTTCTGAGCCTTAGGGCCCTTGCTCAGAGTAAGTATGTGTGAGACACACTCTATACTACATACAGTACACACAGACCAGGAGTGGGTAGCTAGGGAGAAGATACACTGCAAGGCCAAAAGTACGCGGACACCTGCTCGTCGAACATCTCATTCCAAAATCATGGACATTAATATGGAGTTGGTCCCCCCTTTTGCTGCTATAACAGCCTTCACTCTTCTGGGAAGGCTTTGTACTAGATGTTGGAACATTGCTGCAGGGACTTGTTTCCATTCAGCCACAAGAGCATTAGTGAGGTCGGTCACTGATGTTGGTTGATTAGGCCTGGCTCGAAGTCGGCGTTCCAATTCATCCCAAAGGTTTTCGATGGGGTTGAGGTCAGGGCTCTGTGCAGGCCAGTCAAGTTCTTCCACACCTATCTCGACAAACCATTTCTGTATGGACCTCGCTTTGTGCATGGGGGCATTGTCATGCTGAAACAGAAAAGGGCCTTCCCCAAAAGTTGGAAGCACAGAATCGTCTAGAATGTCATTGTATGCTGTAGTGTTAAGATTTCCCTTCCCTGGAACTAAGGGGCCTAGCCCGAACCATGAAAAACAGCTTCAGACCATTATTCCTCCTCCACCAAACTTTACAGTTGGCACTATGCATTCGGGCAAGTAGCGTTCTCCTGACGTCTGCCAAACTCAGATTCGTCCGTCGGACTGCCAGATGGTGAAGCTTTACACCACTCCAGCTGAAGCTTGGAATTGCACATGGTGATCTTAGGCTTGTGTGCGGCTGCTTGGTCATGTAAACCCATTTCATGAAGCTACCGACTAACAGTTATTGTGCTGACGTTGCTTCCAGAGGCAGTTTGGAACTTGGTAGTGAGTGTTGCAACCGAGGACAGACAATTTTTACACGCTAAGCGCTTCAGCACTCGGTCCAGTTCTGTGAGCTTGTGTGGCCTACCACTTCGCGGCTGAGCCATTGTTGCTCCTAGACCTTTCCATTTCTCTAGCAGGGCAGACATTTTAAGAACTGACTTGTTGGAAAGGTGGCATCCTATGACGGTGCCACGTTGAAAGTCACTGAGCTCTTCAGTAAGGCCATTCTACTGCCAATATTTGTCTATGGAGATCGCATGGCGGTGTGCTCGATTTTATATACCTGTCAGCAACGGGTGTGGCTGAAATAGCCGAATCCACTATTTTGAAGTGGTGTCCACATGCTTTGTATATATAGTGTATGAGGAACATGGACGGTCCTACAACTGTTTGGCTAAAACAGCTATCACACAGTCCAACCAGTGGCATCACAGCATTCTTATTGAGAGACGTGAGCTTCGGATCAAACTCCTCTCAGCAGATGCAATGACGTTTCCTGTAAAAAATGTTGTATGTCTAACTTTCCATGGCCTTTTCAGTTGTAGGTACTGTTGGTGCCAAAAAAACAGAACTGGGGGTCATTTGTCCTGGGAAAACTTCACATCCTTTAGCTAAATACCTGAGATCTAGAGACGACAATCAGCCTTAGTGTCTGCCTCAGACAGACAAGACAGTTGAAAACGAGACGGGGGAAAATGACCCATATACAATGACCCGACGGAGTGTTCCCCCTTCGCTGCCAATGGCGATAGCTGCTTGGCATTCTTCGCATACCTCATGCTTGACTATTTGAAAGCAATCAAACTTGCTTGTGTTGCTCTTAAACGTATTCTGATGTTTGGGGCAATATTCTGCACGGGCGATTATTACTGTGTACGCCATGCCCACGGTGGATTATACTTTGATAATACCCAGACAAGTGAATCCATTTGAACAATTCTGACTCTCTCGCCCTACCATAATCAGCTCAGAAGGGGAGGTTGATAATATAGTGAATACAGGTCTACTGGGCTAATCCTATTGGAACCAGTCCAACTTTGCACTCTATCACGGAAACACCCATAAACCTCCATTTGTTCCCGAGAACAAATCATTTATTTTCAATAATATTTCAGCCGTCTCCTCTAGATTAGGCAACTCATTATGCTATAATGTCATGCAATGTATGGGGATATGATGAAATACCTGCCCTAATATGGTAACATCAACCAGGTCTCTTTTGACAGAGATTTTATCTCAACAAGACTAACCTCTATAAATAAAAAGGTTGAATGTAAGGTAACATAGTACAGTCTCTGTGGACAAGGAATGAGAACATCAATCATGCCCTGTTCTACAGATGGGAAACTGCCTTCTGGCTCCTATTATGACAACATGTGGCCATTAAGTTGTCCAGCCTTTAAAAAAAAGACTGTCTCCCACCAGGAAATACATCTTAAGTGCAATGAGGCATCAGTTGCTTGAACCTACAAGCCCAGACAGTTACAAAGGTGAGAGACGGGCCATCACGCTCACGCAGACCAGTGATCAACATCTTAAACATCGAATTGAATAAACAAATCACTTATTGACAGGGTATGGGGATGCCAACTCGATATTGACACACAATGCCAAGAAGAGTCACGGCCCTGCTGACCAGTATCTCAAGTTAATCGAACGACATACAAAATCACAGATCATCTCTATGCTTATTGATAGTGAGTGATGATACCCACTAGATATCGACGAGCAGCTCCTCCCTGCAGTAAAGAACTGTGGATGATAGAACATTGTTTCACAGCTGAGATTTGTCTGAGCTTGTAAAGGCTGTACCAGGGGGTGAGACACCCTGCCCGGCCTGGCTATGACGTGCTGCCTGCTGCCCCATCATCATGCCTATACCTCATACAGGGATAAGCCTATACCATCGTTTCCTCCACGGTAACGTACAGTAGGTACTAATATAGACGTTTGTGAGCAGAGGGTTTACCAATTCCCTCCAACTTATTCAGTACTCGTATTGTGGTTTTATCACGTGCCTGCACAGTAGTTAGCTTACACTAACTGCCGACATAAATAATACGTTAATACAAATCTTTAACGACACAATGTGAAGTTGGACCAGTTGCTTTATGGCTACATTTTTTTAACAGAATGGTACATCAGTTAAATTCAGGATATTCCGGCCTTGTTATCTGAAACATTGAGCCATCTAAGGGCATTCTCTCGTGCCAATAAATATCAGCCAAGGAACTGGCCTTTCTCCCAGTGTTGACAAAGGGTTAAATAACAATGTGTCTAAAAGTCATGTCTGCACAGCCCATTAACACCCCAGAAAACAGATAAGCCAGTGTCACAGCAGACGCCAAAGCCCTGGAGAAAGAACCTTTTGTCCAACCGGGTTGTGGTCTCCACGGAGATGGGGCTATACATTCAGGTTTGGTCTGTTTGGATCAGTGGCTGAATGCACGTGCATTTAGCTTTCTCTTTCCTCCCCCTTCTTCTCTCTCTCCCTCTGTTTCTGTCTCTCTGAGCCTGCGCTCGCTCGCTCGCACTATTTCCCTATTCTTCTCTCTCTCCCTTTTTCTCCCTTTTCTGTTTTCTCTTCTCTCTCAGATTCAGATTAATTTATTGGCATGAAGTACAATTTGTAGATATTGCCAGAGCAGTATACTGGTACAGCATTTCAGTAAATACAGTACAATGCAATGACGATAATGAAATACAGTTCATCTCAGTAGTAATAATAATAGTACATACTGCCCAAACTACTACCTCTTCCCCTACTGTATTTATTTATTTTATTTATTTTGCTCCTTTGCACCATATTATTTATCTTTTAACTTTCTTCAAACTACAAATCTACCATTCTAGTGTTTTTCTTGCCATACTTTATTTACTTTGCCACCATGGCATTTTTTTGCCTTTACCTCCATTATCTCACATCATTTGCTCACATTGTATATAGTCTTATTTTTTTCTACTGCATCATTGATTGTATGTTGTTTACTCCATGTGTAACTCTGTGTTGTTGTATGTTGTCGAACTGCTTTGCTTTATCTTGGCCAGGTCGCAATTGTAAATGAGAACTTGTTCTCAACTTGCCTACCTGGTTAAATAAAGATGAAATAAAAATAAAAAATAAAAAATAAGGTACAACACTACTGCTGTTGTATTGTGGAATCTTCAGTCAATACATTTCATTAAATAAAAATAAGATTATAAAAAAGAAAAAGAATGGCTAATAAATAAACAACTCTCTCATCCCCCCTCTCTCTCTTTCCTCTCTCTCTCTCTCTCCCCCCTCTCCCTCTAGCATATATAACAAGTGCATTGGGAAATGTAACAACCAAACAGGACAGCACTTGGTCTGTTGATGTTACAGGCAGCTCAGCTGGCCCGTTGGGTAAAGCTTGGGACCTTGTGTGTGTTTAGTTAATCCAGCCTGCAGAACGAGTGGTGTCAACGAGGCTGTTGATCAGGAGCCAGCGGGATAACACACACACACACATCGCCAGTGCTCTCTGCCTGTAGGCCTAAAGCATGCCTGACTTCAGAATGTTGCCCCATGCTTTTTCGATTTTAGCTCCCTTGTCAACATTATTCAGACATGTTGTAGTGATTTCCAGAAGGGTTTTGAAGAATGAAGCTGGGTGGGGGCGTTAATGTATCACTTGACGGTTGTTCTGTTTAGCACGTCTTTTCTTCTTATCACAGGAACTTTTAGAGGAACACTGACTGTGTATTTATTCATTGTGTCACTATTGTATTATTCTTATTTATCTTTTATCTTTAGCTCTGCATTGCTGGGAAAGGACCTGAAAGTAAGCATTTTACTGTTAGTCTACACCTGTTGTTAACGAAGCAAGTGACAATTAGCGTTTGGTTTCATTTGGATTTGACTGTGATAGTGCTGTACATGACGGCGGTTTACAGGCAGATAGATGGGGTTACAAAATGCAAAGTTATCCAGGCTGAAAGTCTGTCAGTGTTGGTATCCTGGGATGACAAATGTATTTGCAGTAGAAACAGTGGAATTCTTAAGGGCAATAATATCACGTTATTGGCTCTGTTTTTTTCTCCAGCCATGGCCTTGCGGGAAGCACAATCAGTTGTGTTTAAAATTCTGTCACGTTTAGACCAAACAATGGCTATTCGTCTGCAAAAAATGTTCAGGCTCTATGCACTGGAAGCAGCTTTAGTAGAACATTTAAAGTTATATAGGCCTTGACCAACTATTTTACCACACCCATTGAAATAAAGCATGCACCTCCATCATGGGGAAAGAAAACATGCCATTCTGTAGTTACATGTCAAGTGATGAAAACTCACTGACAAGACATGACAGGATTTCCACCTGAATCAACTGTTTGCTCGCTTGGTTTTGTAAGACATTTGAGTTCTCTCTACCGGGTTGAGGCAAGACAATTTTACCTTTAGCAGGCAAGTTGTACATTCGTATACACACACACACACACACACTCACCTGGCAGTTTATTAGGTACAACCATCTAGTACCTTTGCCTCCAGAACAGCCTGAATTCTTTAGGGCATGGATTCTACAAGACGGAAACGTTCCACAGGGATGTCTGTCCATGGTGATGCGATGGCATCATGCAGTTGCTGCAGATTGGACAGTGGACTATGCTTACGCCATATCTTGACTCTGCCATCAGCATGACGCAACAGGAACCAGGATTTATTTTTTCCACACCAGGCGGTGCTTTTCCACTCCTCAATTGTCCAGTGTTGGTGATCGCGTGCCCACTGGAGACGCTTCTTCTTGTTTTTAGCTGATAGGAGTGGAACTCGTTGTGGTCGTCTGCTGCAATAGCCCATCCGTGACAAGCATAAGTTGTGCGTTCCTAGATGCCGTTCTGCGCACCACTGTTGAACTGCGAACTGTGCCGTTATTTGTCTGTTTGTGGACCGCCTGTTAGCTTGCACGATTCTTGCTATTCTCCTTCGACCTCTCTCATCAATGAGCTGTTTTCTCCCACAGGACTGCCGCTGATATTTTTTGTTTGGTCACACCATTCTCGGGAAACCCTAGACACTGTCGTGCTTGAAAAGCCCAGGAGGGCGGTCGTTTCTGAGATACTGGATCAGGCGTGCCTGGGACCGATGATCATACTACGCTCAAAGTTGCTTAGGTCACTCGTTTTGCCCATTCTAATGTTCAATCGAATAGTAACTGAATGCCTCGATGCCTGTCTGCCTGCTTTATATAGCAAGCCACAGCCACGTGACTCACTGTCTGTAGGAACGATCCATTTTCGTGAACGTGGTGGTGTACCTAATAAACTGTCCGGTGAGTGTATGTACTGTACATTTGTATATACTTTAAATTATGTACGGCAATTCCACAGTAACAGAATGATGCTGAAACTCAAAATGTATGCCAAACAAAAAACAATGATACTGAAGTTAAACAAACCATACAACTCTATGCACCAGGATGACTTCTAATACACTTTAAAGTTAAACATCTGAGACTCAGCATCATTCAGCATCATGTTACCGTGGAATTGCTCTGTACTTCTATCTAAAATACACACACACACACGTGCCTTCACATAAATCATCTACGATGTGTTTTATGTCTAGCCTTACATGAGGTTTAGAGTCTAGTCTTACATGAGCTTTAGAGTAGCCTTACATGAGGTTTAGAGACTAGCCTTACATGAGCTTTAGAGTAGCCTTACATGACGTTTAGAGTCTAGTCTTACATGAGGTTTAGAGACTAGCCTTACATGAGCTTTAGAGTAGCCTTACATGACGTTTAGAGTCTAGTCTTACATGAGCTTTAGAGTAGCCTTACATGACGTTTAGAGTCTAGTCTTACATGAGGTTTAGAGTCTAGTCTTACATGAGGTTTAGAGACTAGCCTTACATGAGGTTTAGAGACTAGCCTTACATGAGGTTTAGAGTCTAGCCTTACATGAGGTTTAGAGTCTAGCCTTACATGAGGTTTAGAGACTAGCCTTACATGAGGTTTAGAGGCTAGGCTTACATGAGGTTTAGAGTCTTACATGAGCTTTAGAGTAGCCTCACATGAGGTTTAGAGTCTAGCCTTACATGAGCTTTAGAGTAGCCTTACATGAGGTTTAGAGACTAGCCTTACATGAGCTTTAGAGTAGCCTTACATGAGGTTTAGAGTCTAGTCTTACATGAGGTTTAGAGTCTAGTCTTACATGAGGTTTAGAGTCTAGCCTTACATGAGGTTTGGAGTCTAGCCTTACATGAGGTTTAGAGTCTAGTCTTACATGAGGTTTAGAGTCTAGTCTTACATGAGGTTTAGAGTCTAGTCTTACATGAGGTTTAGAGTCTAGCCTTACATGAGGTTTAGAGTCTTACATGAGGTTTAGAGTCTAGTCTTACATGAGGTTTAGAGTCTAGCCTTACATGAGGTTTAGAGTCTTACATGAGGTTTAGAGTCTAGCCTTACATGAGGTTTAGAGTCTAGACTTACATGAGGTTTAGAGTCTAGTCTTACATGAGGTTTAGAGTCTAGCCTTACATGAGGTTTAGAGTCTTACATGAGGTTTCGAGGAAATGTTTTCTCTCCGGGAGACAGTGTAAGTGTGAAAGTGCCTCAGGTGTGGAAAATCACATCTGCTTTACAGCAGTCAGACTCAGGCTGACAAATCAGAGGTCACATGTCATATATACACATTACAACAGAGACCAACAGGTATCTGTCTGACACCAGTGGAAAATCTCAAATTACGACATAAAATATTTTTGGGGGACAGAAATTGAACCACACAGACAGACAGACAGACAGACAGACAGACAGACAGACAGACAGACAGACAGACAGACAGACAGACAGACAGACAGACAGACAGACAGACGGGTTCTAACCAAAAGCAGTGCATTATATAGTGAATAGGAATTCCTCAAAATCAGGATGTCATAAAACAAGCCTCGATCTACAACTCAGAGGGAAATTAGAAGGCAAACATGCTGAATCTCAACAATTATAGATTCAGAACATATGGAGAATATGAATGTACATGTACAAGCGGACAAATTAACTATATACAGTGCTTTCGGAAAGTATTCTGACACCTAGACTTTTTCAACATTTTGTTACATTACAGCCTTATTCTACAATGGATTAAATATTTTCCCCCTCATCAATCTACACACAATACCCCATAATGAAAAAGCTAAAAAAAAAAAATTCAATATTAGCAAAAAAAAATATATACATATTTTTTTAACCTTTACTTAACTAGACAAGTCAGTTAAGAAAAAAATCTTACTTTCAATGTCAGCCTAGGAACAGTGGGTTAACTGACTTGTTCAGGGGCAGAACGACAGATGTTTACCTTGTCAGGTCGGGGATTCGATCTTGCAACATTTTGGTTACTAGTCCAACACTCTAACCACTAGGCTACCTGCCGCCCCATTAATATATATTAATTAAGTATTACATTTACATAAGTATTCAGACCCAGCTATTTTTAGGTCTCTCCAGAGATGTTCGATCGGGTTCAAGTCTGGGCTCTGTCTGGACCATTCAAGGACATTCAGCGACTTGTTCCGAAGCCACTCCTGCGTTATCTTGGCTGTGTGCTTAGGGTCGTTGTCCTGTTGGAAGGTGAACCTTCGCCCCAGTCTGAGGTCCTGAGCGCTCTGGAGCAGTTTTCATCAAGGATCTCTCTGTACTTTTCTCAGTTTCATCTTTCCCTCGATCCTGACTAGTCTCCCAGTCCCTGCCGCTGAAAAACATCCCCACAGCATGATGCTGCCCCCACCACACTTCACCGTAGGGATGGTGCCATGTTTCCTGGTTGCCATTCAGGCCAAAGAGTTCAATCTTGGTTTCATCAGACCAGAGAATCTTGTTTCTCATGGTCTGAGTCCTTTAGGTGCTTTTTGGCAAACTCCAAGCTCGCTGTCATGTGCCTTTTACTGAGGAGTGGCTTCAGTCTGGCCACTCTACCGTAAAAGCCTGATTGATGAAGTCCTGCCGAGATGTTTGTCCTTCTGAAAGGATATCCCATCTTCACAGAGGAACTCTGGATCTCTGTCAGAGTGACCATCGGGTTCTTGCTCACCTCCCTGACCAAGGCCCTTCTCCCCCTATAGCTCAGTTTGGCCGGGATGCCAGCACTAGGAAGAGTATTGGTGGTTCCAATCTTCTTCCATTTAAGAATGAGGGAGGCCATTGCGTTATTGGGGACCTTGGTACCCTTCCCCAGATCTGTGCCTTGACACAATCCTGTTTCAGAGCTCTACGGACAATTTCTTTGACCTCATGGCTTGGTTTTTGCTCTGACATGCACTGTCAACTGTGGGACCTTATATAGACAGGTGTATGCCTCCCCAAATCATGCCCAATCAATTGAATTTACCACAGTTGGACTCCAATCAAGTTGTAAAAACATCTCAAGGATGATCAATGGAAACAGGATGCACCTGAGCTCAATTTCCATTCACATAGCAAAGGGTCTGAATACTTATGTAAAAAGTATTTCTGTATGTTATTTCTAATACATTTGCAAAAATGTCTGAAAAACTGTTTAAGCTTTGTAATTATGGGCTATTGTGTGTAGATTGATGAGGACCATTTTTTATTTAATCAATTTTAGAATAAGGCTGTAACATAACGAAATGTGGAATAAGTCAAGGGGTCTGAAACAAACATATGACTCATATAGAGCTTTAATATAACCATGTTGTTTATTAGACCGATGGGAGGACCACACAGGAAGTGGCTAAAATGTAGGTATTAGTATTAGGAAAGCCCACCCATTATGGAAATCAGACAGCCACCTCCCTTGATCCAGCCCCAAGGACGGTTTGGGGAAGCAAAGACAACTTGTTTTGTTTGTGGAGCTATTGTTCTCTTCCCAATGGGGGAATCCTTTCTGTGCAAGCCATATTCCACAGAAATGTTCTGCTTAAAGACCCAAGGGTAGGCTTGTTACTGAAGTTACCACACCTCGAATGATGAGAAAACGAGAAATTCCAGGCTCTGGTATCTAAATATGATGCAATGTGTTAGGGAGTGTATGAAGATTAAAGAAAAGACTATGATAGGCAACTGAGGGATAGCACGCAAATGTGGAAATATTCCAAACCAAATGTCAAGAATCTGACCCTGTTTTTCTGAAGGTTGTTTGTGCACCTTTGATTTTCAGGTGTTAGAGAAGAAAGATTCCAGTCACTGTTTCATCTGTTGAAGAGCCAGGTTTAGTTGTGAGAGGAGTCAAGAGGAGAGAGAGTGTGAGAGAGAGAGCGTGTGAAAGAGTGAAAGTGTGTGTGAGAGAGAGGATAGACCTAGGCCACAGTGGAAAACACATTAATTTGCCTACCAGCCAACCAAACAGCCAAAAAACAAGCAAGGAACTGGAAGTGAGTTCTTTAAGTTTTTGATTAGCTGACATCAATATGGTATTACATAAAACCCCTTTTGTACTTAGGCCTCTGGTCTTTTAACTTTTACAACATATTTTATTTGATTTATTTCACCTTTATTTAACCAGGTAGGCTAGTTGAGAACAAGTTCTCATTTGCAACTGCGACCTGGCCAAGATAAAGCATAGCAATTCGACACATACAACAACACAGAGCTACACATGGAATAAACAAAACATACAGTCAATAATACAGTAGAACAAAAGAAAACAAAAAGTCTATATACAGTGAGTGCAAATGAGGTAAGTTAAGGCAATAAATAGGCCATGGTGGCGAAGTAATTACAATATAGCAATTAAACACTGGAATGGTAGATGTGCAGAAGATGAATGTGCAAGTAGGGATACTGGGGTGCAAAGTAGCAAGACAAATAAATAAATAAATACAGTTTGGGGATGAGGTAGGTAGATAGATGGGCTGTTTACAGATGGGCTATGTACAGGTGCAGTGATCTGTGAGCTGCTCTGACAGCTGGTGCTTAAAGCTAGTGAGGGAGATATGAGTCTCCAGCTTCAGAGATTTTTAGAAGAACATAGAAGAACAACTGCCAATGTTTGTGCCATTATTGCAGTTCAATATTTTAATAGCTGTGTGCTGCTATATACTTAAACAGGCCTACTGTTACAGCATATGCAGAGTTTATAGATTATGCAAAAACATACAAAATATTTAAGTTATCTGTGTGCTTTAACCTTACTAATCGAAATATTTGGAGAGAAAATACATAATTGCACGCAATCATACTGTGATAACCTCCCTCAATAAAATAAAGGATATTGACAGTGATTTTACTGATGGGGAAGAAAAATACTCAGTCAAAGCATTTAATTCACAATCTGTGTTTTCTGATCAACTTTTTTTATTAGTAAAATATGGCTTCATCGCAATCGGTATAAGGGGTCGCAGAACTCAAGTGAGCAATGGGCTGTTTTCCTGGTACACGATACTGCCTGCACCTGTTGAGATGGTAAGATAGCAGCAGGGCCTTTAGCTCGTTTTTCCAGCCTAAATTCCTGCGTCTCTTTCCACTGGAGCCTCTCACACAGCCACAGATGACCCACTGGATCATGGAAAGGCTATAAAAGCACTCCATTACTCTGTTACCATGTACATACAAAGGATTGAAATAACCTCAATGAATAACTACTAGTGCTGGGACAATAAACCAAAAATGATCGACACCGACCATACCGATCACTTATCCCAGGCATTTTGCTGATATCATTCAATGCGATAAGTAGCCTATACTAGAGAGATGTGAAGTTTAAAATTAAATGTTTTGTAATATGGGTGATGATTTATGAGACAATTGATGGCTACAACCATCTAACTAGTAGTAGTAGTTTAAAGGATAATAAAACAATTTATTTGATGCACATTAATGTTATAAACTTATTGTTCCATTTATCGTTATCGCATCAATTCAGACAATTTATCGTGATATGTATTTTTGTCCATATCACCAAACTCTAGTAACTACATGCAGACAAAGCCCCTTCTCCAAAGCATATCTACGCTGAACAAAAATATAAACGCAACATGTAAAGTGTTGGCCCCATGTTTTATGAGCTGAAATAAAAGATGCCAGAAATGTTCCATATCCACAAAAAGCTTATTTCTCTCAAATGTGTTTACATCCCTTTTAATGAGCATTTCTCCTTTGCCAAGATAATCCATCCACCTAACAGGTGTGGCATATCAAGAAGCTGATTAAACAACATGATCATTACACAGGTGCACCTTGTGCTGGGGACAATTAAAGGCCACTCTACAATGTGCAGTTTTGTCACACAGCACAATGTCACATATGTCTCAAGTTTTGGCGCTGAGGAGTATTTCTGTCTGTAATAAAGCATAAGCTGCCTCCAACGTCATTTTAGAGAATTTGGCAGTACGTCCAACCGGCCTAACAACCGCAGACCATGTGTAACTTAGCCAGCCCATGACCTCCACATCTGGTTTCTTCACCTGCGGGATCATCTGAGAACAGTCACCCGGACAGCTGATGATTACTGTGGGTTTGCACAACCAAAGAATTTCTGCACAAACTCAGAAGCCATCTCAGGGAAGCCCATCTGCGTGCTTGTTGTCCTTACCAGAGTCTTGACTTGACTGCAGTTCGGCGTCGTAACCGACTTCAGTGGGCAAATGCTCACCTTCAATGGCCACTGGCACGCTGGAGAAGTGTGCTCTTCGCGGATGAATTCCAGTGTCAACTGTACCGGGCAGATGGCAGACAGCGTGTATGGCGTCGTGTGGGCGAGCAGTTTGCTGATGTCAATGTTGGGAACATAGTGCCCCATGGTGGTGGTGGGGTTATGGTATGGACAGGCATAAGCTATGGACAATGAACTTAATTACATTTTATCAATGGCAATTTGAATTCACAGAGATACCGTGACGAGATCCTGAAACCCATTGTCGTGCCATTCATCCTCAATCATCACTATGTTTCAGCATGATAATGCACGGCCGCGTGTCCAATGGATCTGTACACAATTCCTGGAAGCTGAAAATGTCCCAGTTCTTCCATGGCCTGCATACTCACCAGACATGTCACCCATTGAGCATGTTTGGGATGCTCTGGATCGATGTGTATGACAGCGTGTTCCAGTTCCTGCCAATATCCACCAACTTCGTACAGCCTTTGAAGAGGAGTGGAATAACATTCTACAGGCCACAATCAACAGCCTGATCAACTCTATGAGAAGGAGATGTGTTACGCTGCATGAGGCAAATTGTGGTCACAGCAGATGCTGACTGGTTTTCTGATCCACGCCCCTACCTATTTTTTTTAAAGGTATCTGTGACCAACAGATGCATATCTGTATTCCCAATCATGTGAAATCCATATAATTTATTTCTTGACTGATTTCCTTATAGGAACTGAATAATATATCACTGAAATCACTGCTGACCATCTGGTAGGGGATGGAAAACATTTCTTGATGTTTAAACTGCCATTGTTTTATCGGTTTCCCGTTGAACTATAAGAAAAATGCATTAAATGCCATGTGAATTCACAATGCAGCTGTTCTGCTTCCAGCAATGGTCTGGGTCTCACGGTGCGTCCCTTTCAGATGGTTAAGCATTGCACCTGTACTACCATTACTTTAGGCCAACCTCAATTCCACCTTGCAAAGTTTGCATTTCCTTCTCATTGAACTTCTCAAAGTATTGCCATACAGGACTTCATTGCTGTCGCTTGCCTTTCTCTGACATTTTTTCCAACTGTTAATTCCTCGACTCCTTGTGCGTCAACTCCTGGTGTTGACTCCCATTTCTGAGTGTCAAGATTCGATTCCGCTAGGTTAAGATTCAGTATTTTTGGAATGGAGATTTATTAGTTGCCGTACATCCGAGAACACAAACCCTCGCATCTTTCATAGCGAGCTAGCGAGGGACGGAGAGAGAGGGGAGGGGCACAGTATAGGTAGGTCGGCCACCAGGCAGACAGTCAGAACCGTGCACTGGGCCTATCTATTGGCAATCAAAAGCTGTATGTTCTAATGGAATGATGTATCTTGCAATTTCTTGGCTTGCGATGTCTCGCAACTTCAATAAAGCAGAGCCTATGATCAATGAATAGGCTAGGATATTCTACATGCAACAGACTAAAGACTGAACACACTCGCATCATCAGCGAAGAGAAAAAGCAGGGGTGGAATCATTAGTCCAAACAATTGTAAAACAGAACTAAAAAGTTTCTATTCGACAAATTCAGGTAGGTCCCTCCCCAAGATCATCCGTTCACTTACTCTGCTTCTCACAAAGACACGTTGGTTGGATCCAAAAATCTCACATTTGGGCTCAACAGACCAAAGACATTTCCAAAGGTCTAATGTCCATTGCTGATGTTTCTTGGCCCAAGCAAGTCTCTTCTTCTTATTGGTGTCCTTTAGTAGTGGTTTCTTTTCAGCAATTCGACCGTGAAGGCCTGATTCACGCAGTCTCCTCTGAACAGTTGATGTTGAGATGTGTCTGTTACTTGAACTCTGTGAAGCATTTATTTGGGCTGCAATCTGAGGTGCAGTTAATTCTAATGCACTTATCATCTGGGTCTTCCTTTCGTGTGGTGGTCCTCATGAGAGACAGTTTCGTCATAGCGCTTGGTGGTTTTTGCGACTGCACTTGAAGAAAGTTCTTGAAATTTTCCAGATTGACTGACCTTCATGTCTTAATGTAATGATGGATTGTCTTTTCTCTTTGCTTATTTGAGCTGTTCTTGCCATAATATGGACTTGGTCTTTTACCAAATGGGCTATGTTCTGTACACCACCCCTACCTTGTCACAACACAACTGATTGGCTCAAATGCATTAAGAAGAAAATAAATTCCACAAATTAACTTTTAACAAGGCACACCCATTAATTGAAATGCATGACTACCTCATGAAGCCGGTTGAGAGAATGTCAAGAATGTGCAAAGCTGTCATCAAGGCAGGGTGGCTACTTTGAACAATACAAAATATAAAATATATTTGGATTTGTTCAATACTTTTTTGGTTACTACATGATTCCATGTGCTTTTTCATAGTTTTTGATGTCTTCGCTATTATTCTACAATGTAGAAAATAGTATAAATAAAGAAAAACCTTTGAATAAGTAGGTGTGTACAAACTTTTGACTGGTACTGTACGTCTCCCGTTTGGCATGTCTCCTGTGATGCGGTTCACAGCAGCACTGACGAATGTGTTGACATGACAACTGTATCAGAGTTTTGAACAACCCTTCCCCCCATTTTGTTCCATGCTGGCTGAAGACCTAGCTAGCCAGTAACTAGCTAACACCAGACACAGATGAAAGGGGAGACATAAGTATCTTTGCCATAGATGAATAGTGTACATGTTTTATTGAATTTGATGGCTCCCTACAGTCAAATTTAGGCACCAGTAGAGTAGCCATCTAGCTATATAAACCATACCCCTCCGCAAACATGCCTTCTCCGATGTTGGCAATATTTATTTAAATTAGATAAGAGAATATCGTGTTACCATTGGTGTATTAAAATGAGAGTTAGGGTGATGTCACCCTATCCCCTTAGTAAACCCGCCTCCTGAATCCAAGTGATTGACATGGAGGAGGGTGTATCTCCCTCCAGCTCCCTGACAGGTTCATTGTCAGTTACAGAGGGGACCAGTAACTTTATGATCAAACTTCATCAATGTAGAAGCAACAGTCATTTTTCATACTTTGGTCATCATACTTTGATCTGGTTTCATCCAGACATCATCAAATTGAATGAAAAACATGATTGACTGTTCATGAC
Organism: Salmo trutta; assembly: GCF_901001165.1. Taxonomy (NCBI): domain Eukaryota; kingdom Metazoa; phylum Chordata; class Actinopteri; order Salmoniformes; family Salmonidae; genus Salmo; species Salmo trutta. The sequence continues at coordinate 12,093,773 of NC_042987.1, read as the reverse complement.
CTTTAAGGGTCCCAATTTAATTTAAACGTTAGTTCACACCCCTACCATCTGGTATGCCTAACAGCTCTGGACCTGCTTATCATGACACGTATTGATTCATTTCCTTGAAGGCAAAAATGGACCGAAGCCAGATTAATGATAACAAGCTGGAAATAATGGTGTCCTAATGACAGAATGGAAATCAGGCCATAACAATTGGCTTCTATAGCTTCAGCTTATGAAGACACATGTGGTGATATTTCTAACAGCACTTCAAGACCAGATATGGCCTTGAACCACAGCTGGGTGCCCCTGCTCATGTCAGCCATAGATCAGAGTCCTCAGCAGAGGTATCAGTGTTCCTTCCTGGATACCTGCAATCTACAAAGCCACCATTGTCCCTCTGTGAAACTGTACTCGTCTCGCCAAATGAAATCTCTCTCTGCCACTCTGAGGTAGAGCAGTTTATCAAAGAGAGAAGCAAAGAGGGAGAGTTGGTTTCTCTCCAGGCAGCAGTTAGCTCTCATGGCCATGCTCCAGAAGCCATATACACAACAATGGCTTGAGCAGATGAGAAATCTGGGAAGGTCATCAGAGAGCACACCTGGGTTCAAATAGTATTTGTTTTCTTTCGAGCACTTTAGCAGCACTTGACCGAGCTCGCCTGGCGCAATGGAAACAACGGGATAGTCCCAAAAGTGCAAAACCCTTTGTATCTGGCACTGATCAAACACTCAAAGGGATCAAACACTCAAAATATTTGAAAGACAACCAATACTATTTGAACCCAGGTCTGTCAGAGCTGCTACAATAGCCAGGCAAGCACCTCCTTGATTCTAATGAACAGCCAGGCTGTTTCTGGGGTTACTAAAGTGTTGCAATCTATATTTCCCTCACGACGACAATATTAAAAGAAAAGGAATGCGTTTTGTGAAATGATGGAAAACAATGGATGATGGCTGGATTGTAAGGATTCTGGTACGGTGCAGTGGCACTGAGATAAGATCATATAAGGTGTGGAAGAATAGTATAGGAATGAAGTGGTAAAAAAAAGAAATAGGCTAGTAGTAAGCACCACGCAATCTATGCTTTATTGACAATATGTCGGCCCTTAGGTCTTCCTCAGGTCAGACCGGAACATAATCTTTGACCTGCTGTGCCTTTATGTCATATTTTCTTATACAAGAATAGGGGAGATACACTACAGTCTGACTATACCACTCACACGGCTTAATTGAAAGATAGCAGTTTGGTTTGTTGCACTTTAACTGGATGTATACCTACACCTCTCACTTGCACTCACTCACTGCCTAGACATACAGCCATACAAGAGCTCCAGTCACCTATTAACTGGGAATAGCAGAATATTGCTGAGGGGAACTCTACTACCCTCCATATCTCTTCTCTCTCTGACAGCTTGGGGTGGGGAGGGGTGATGAAATGACACATTGAAAATATAGGAATGTTTAGGACTGCCTGCAATAAGAAAATGTCAAGCATCTGAAAATGCCTATGTTTTTGAATGTGTCCTTTCTACCGATCAAAAACTGTTAATGACTGCAAAAAGAATCATCTTAACCAGTATGGAATTCTCCAAATATAGATCCACTGGAAGACACACTGACTGAAATGCATCCGAGCCCGGTAATGTATAATTGCTGAAATGATAGCTTCCGGGTGGATGATGATAATTCTATGGGTTCTATTGACGTCCTCTCACAGAAGATGACAGTTTATAATCATTAATACCAATGAAGTGCATGAAGGAACATCAGAAGATCTCTCAGATCTTTCAGAAGATATTTTTCACCAAATATTGTATGAGGAAGGACCTTGGCTAGAGGCCATGGATGTTGATTAGGGGAAAGGCTGCGCCAACGTAGCCTGTTTGGCGTGACAATGACAGCAATAGAGTCGGCAAGACAGTACAAACTGATCTGGAACCAGGCTAGTGCCAACTTGCAGGGAGGAACACTAGAAGATCTCTCTCAACACTAGTTATACCTGAATCCCACCACAACCACTAAGCGGGTAGCCAGGCCGCTTGGCTGTCACAGTAGGACTGACAGAGCTGACAGGCCCTACTTCCTGTGGGAGATGGTTAATCGCTGCTAAGTGCATTATCAAATCTCCAATTCAGCTCAACAAGGACAGAGGGAGCCCAGTAGCCCACTGATTTGCCTTGATGTCTTCCCCATGCATACAGGATAACAACATCTACTAAATGCATTCACATCCCCAGAGCAAACTCCGGCAGGACTTTCAGTCCTTCTTATTGTCACTTATGTAGGAAGAACAGTACTGTGGGGGTGTGTTTGTGGTTTTCTCCCACCCATCTCAGCCTCATGACAAAATCTGTAGAATTGCAGGAAAATAACTTTAAAACTGTACAATTTTCACAGCAAAAGTTTGTGTCTGGTGGCCAAGATGAGGGCCTCCAAAAAAAAAAAATATATATATATATACACATTGGCCACATCTAACTTTGCCACCGCTGCTGAAAAAGTTCAACACTGACATTTAGCCCTAGGACATAAAAATAATAGTCTATCTAGAACTCTATAGAGAAATTCTAGGAAAATGCTGAAACAGAAGTTTTTCGTTTTGAGTAGGCTACATTTATTTCTTTTTATGACTTGAATGTGGAAGACAAGCCACAACGTCATTAACATAACGCGACATTCCTGGCATCTTCTCTCTCTGCTGAGTAACTCATATCACTTTTAGGTGTAACCTCCGACACTCAGTGAACAGCGAACCTGGTTTAAAGAAACCGATGAAGCGACACCTCACGGCACGACGCCTCTCCCCTAATTGACCTAGATAGTTTGTGTGGGTGTACTGATAATATGTAGGCTGTGTTGTGACGTTTGAAATGTACGTAGCTCTGTCCTTGAGCTGTGCTCGTCTATTAATGTTCTGTATTATTACACGTTTCATGTTTCGTGTGGACCCCAGGAAGAGTAGCTGCTGCTATCGCAGCGTGCTAATGGGGATCCTAATGAAACACCAAATACCTTTCCAATCCGAACCTCTCAATTGCCTTTATGAGACAGAGCTGTAACATTTCAGATGGCTGTTTTGAAATCAGCCAAAATGAGGAGAATGACGTTAAATGGGCAGACTATGTCATACGGTCATTTCGCACAATGTTTGGTACTTTCCGAATGCAGTGTATGTCAACAATCCTTCCTCCAAAGGACTATTGTATGGATTACATTTTGTGAAAATACCCCAAATCAAGGTCTTTTTTTTGTGTGGAGGAATCACTCAATGGCAGGGCTTGAAATTCTGCGAAATTCTATGCATCGCCAGCTTTTTTAAACTAACGTTCTGTGTACTGAAACTTAAAAAGACTAACTCTCCAGTCAGACAACTACTGACTCTCTAAAAGCCTTATTTAGGGTCATTTCACTTCTTTTACAACAGGGTGCCAATGTGCGCCTTCCGGTTTGTTTAGCTGCTCTGAAATATTTAGGAAATCTGTCTTTTGGCTCACAAACACGCCTGACTTGTTATGATTCTGTGAACACCGGCTGGGACTGTGAGAAGAACTTGCTAGAACAGGCTGATGAAACCTGTTGCACTTGTTAACTCTGTAGGGACTCAGTAGGGACGACGGTTTGCAGGGACTCTGTAGGGAGCATGGTTTGTAGGTTCAAGTCAGGGACCACGGTTTGTAGGGACTCTGTAGGGAGCATTGGTTGGAAAGCTGTGATTGTTATCTGCTACAGTGGTGTTGGGGGACAGGATAATAAGACTTGATGATGATGGATGAACAACGGAACTAAAGGTTATGAAGGCTTAAAGAGGCTCCCCAGGGGCCACCTTCTTACACCTGCCTCTCCTGGGATATTTTTTATTTATTTCACCTTTATTTAACCAGGTAGGCAAGTTGAGAACAAGTTCTCAAATATATGGATATATGGAGTCATTCCACCATTCTCTTCTGTTCTAACTGGCTTGATGTGAATAAACAAACCAGTGTCGTACAAATATAATAGACTTGAATTCTGCACATTAGGACCCATTTATTGATGTTGTTGTTTTTGTCCTCTTAGTTTGAGTGACCACTTATTGTAAATCACTCTAAATAATAACATCTGCTAGCTAGCCTACATTACCAAAACGAAACAGAAATGTTTTGATCTCCGTAAAGATTTTTTTCCACGACATTGCCACCACCAAAGACTACATTTGCCTTCTTGTCAGCTGAGGGATGACATATAGTTCACTGGGTGCTTGTCCTCCTGGTTTACTCTGCCTCGCAAAGCTTCTATTTACTTAGTTTATTCATGCTTACTGAGGAAGCTAACTAAATTGGCGTCAGAAGTCGTACATGTTGTAGGGCAGGGCTATTCAACTCTTACCCTACGAGGTCCGGAGGTAAATTATTTTACCTGATAATTAATTGCACCTACCTGGTGTCCAAGGTCTAAATCAGTCCCTGATTAGAGGGGAACCATTTTTTTTAAAGCAGTGGAACTGGCTTCGAGGTCCAGAGTTGAGTTTGAGGGTTGTAGGGAAACCAAAAAAACACCTTCAATGTGCCATGCAACTGAACTCATTTGTCTACTTTAGAATCATTACAATTGTACTATGGTTAAAATAAAATCTTTGAAGAACACAGACAAATGAAATAGTTTAGAGTAGCAGACATAACAGCTCCACTTGTGTCTAGTTAACAATAACCCTGTACATTCATGACCTTTAGAACAAGGCCAAGAGAAAGACCTTCACTGTTTTCTCTACAGTAAACCTGTTTCATACATCAATTAAACAGATTATTTGTTGATTATACGTTTGGTAACAGAATGACGGTTTGTGCTGTTTGTGCCGTCATTCTGTTGCCAAATTTTGGATCGGCACTGTTTCTTGTACAATTGTCTGTTGTTAAAGGCAGGCCTTGTCTTGTGCATGAGTTGTACGGTTTAACTTTTCTTTCAATCGTTGGTTTTTGTTGTACATAACATTTTAAAGTGAAATTGGATTTGTCCTTTACGTACGTAAATGATGCACACTATGCAAAATGATGTTCTCCAACTTGTACACTGAGGTTATAAAACCATTAGGAACACCTGCTCTTTCCAAGCCATAGACTGACCAGGTGAATCCAGGTGAAAGCTATGATCCCTTATTGATGTCATCTGTTAAATCCACTTCAATCACTGTAGATGAAGTGGAGGAGACGGGTTAAAGAAGGATTTTTAAGCCTTGATACAATTGAGACATGGATTGTGTATGTGCGCCATTCAGAGGGTGAATGAAAAAGACAAAAGATTGAAATGCCTTTAAAGGTATGGTAGTAGGTGCCAGGTGGACCACTTTGAGTGTGTCAAGAACTGCAACGCTGCTGGATTTTTCACGCTCAACAGTTTCCAGTGCATATCATGAATGGTCCACCAACCAAAGGTCATCCAGCCAACTTGACAACTGTGGGAAGCAACGGAGTCAGTCAACATGGGCCAGCATCCCTGTGGAAAGCTTTCCACACCTTATAGAGTCCATGCCCCAACGAATTGAGGCTGTTTTGAGGGCAAAAAGAAGTGCAACTCAATATTATGAAGGTGTTACTAATGTGTTGTACACTCAGTGTATGTTGCAATTCAAAGTCTGGTACCGCGGAAGCCATTACGAAACAACTCTCCTCCATTCCCGGGCATCATCAATGGAGTGAATATTCTGGTGCGTTGCCTAAGGCTTCGTTTCGCATGGAAGGCGTACTGTAGTTCGCGCTGTAGTGGTCTATTGGTCCATGCCTGTGGTACATCAAACAGGACCTAGGCTACTATGAAAGTATATCATCGATCTTTCTATACAAGAATAATACACTGTGAGTTAACTATTTTTCACAAGTGTCCTACATAGTCTCAGACATGTAATAACCAGAAAGAGTTATTCTCCCCTGGATTCTTTCCCACGCAAGGCTGTCTGGAGTTTCTACATCTTTGAGAGTTTGTACTGAGCTCACGGCAGTGAAATACCTCAACTTTCGTTGATCATTTAAAGAAAAGCAACTAGGATACCAAAAATGTTCAGTAAAATATGCTAACATAAGCACATCAAAGTTCGTTGTCTTACCTTTCTTTTCCGGTAAAGCACACGAGACCAAGGAGACCAAAGAGGTGAAAATGATCCCGATTTGAAACTGTGTGGCCATGGTATTTTTGAAACTCGTCTTCATTCTTCCTCTCCGAATGAAAACGTGTCAGTCCATACTAATGATGTGTACAATTCAACTAACTTTACAGTAGAACTGTGAGCTGGCGTCAACTGAAGGGACTTTTCCTTTACTAGTAAGTTTGACAGCTCCTCCTCTCCGGGCTGTGTAGCTCAACAATACGAGGCGCTCGAAGGAAAGGAAGAGAAATGGATTTCCGACGTCATCCGCAGGGAGGACCATTGGTGTGCGTCCTCAAGTATTCTCTCAGGTAAGCGGCTCACCAGGTATGACGTTAACAACGGGTCTCTCTTTTCAACATTTCTGCATGACGCTACACATTCTCATGATGCTATTTACATTTAAGGACAGAAAAATACAGAATGTTAAAAGCGAAATGTACAATTTTGAGCCCTGAATGCTGATTGGCTGACAGCCGTGTTATATCAGATCATATACCACGGTTATGGCAAAGCATGTATTTTCACTGCTCTGATTACATTGGTAACCAGTTTATAATAGCAATAAGACACCTCAGGGGTTTGTGGTATATGGCCAATATACCACGGCTAAGGGCTGTGTCCAGGCACTCCGCGTTGCTTTGTGCATAAAAACAGCGTTGTGGAGAAAGTTCGGAATGAGACAATTTCATGTGTACAACATCTATAGACCTGCGTCACTATACTGAGAGCGTTGCCGTTTCTAAAACAACGTAGTTGAGCGTTTTGGGTGCCCCTGCAACTGCAGAATGAGCATGAGGAGTATCACAAAAAATGTGTCTTTACAGTACACTTCTATAACATTCCATTTATGTAAAAAATAAAATAAAATAAAAAAGTGGTAAAACAAAAGCAGTTAACTTGTCCGTTAAGTCAGACTATAGAGGCGTTAGAAATGTGCTTCCTATGTATTATGAAGAGGGTATTTATTCTTGATTCTATTTCACCAGATGTATGTCCTTAAACCGATTATTTTAGAATCGCACACAGAAGAAGTTATAAGGATAATTTAGTGGCTACCGGCAGCCTGCAATATCCCGGTCAGTCTTCAACTTGAGATACTCAATGAGAGGGGGCAGCACTGAGCTTGCCTGCAACATGACTTCCTAGAGTAGCTCAAACTGCGCATGCAATGTTTCCATAAACTCCTCCATGAAGCAAGAAGGTGGCACGCTAAAATGAAATCTGTCTCTGTGTTTGCCAAGATGAGTGGAAAATATGTAGACAGAGTGTGTGCATTGTGCAAGTGTGTGCTTTAATTAGTAAGGTACCCCCCTGGTTGTCTAGGGCTTAATTGAAAGGGAAAAACCTGCAGACGCTAGGCCCTCCATGGAATGAGTTAGAAACACCTGCTGTAAGCAGTCTATGGACAAGGTATGACAGCAATCCATGCTTTGGTTTAGTTGCGCGAAAAATGCTAATATCGGTCCCATGACTTGAATGGGTTTTGTGCCACATGCTAAACCATAAATGTACCACAATTCATAAACTTCAAATCCCCTGGAAAGAAAGCGTCTAGACAATATTTCCCCATGCTACTAGCCTAGCATTTGGTTTGCAACAGTTGTTGTTTGTCTAAACCTTGCTGCCTGCCTCTCCCAACCTGTGCAACAATGTTTCTGTGTCTTTTTTTTTTAAATCTGCAATGTGCCATATGAGAAAGAACTTGACGAGACTGACAGCTTCTCTGAGCCAGGCAAATTCATTTAGCTGTGATTTTGCAACTACAAGATTTTGTGTCTCTGTTCTATTTTTAAGAAAAAAAATAATTTTGAGTTTTATTTGACATATTTTTTTTTCTTTAAGCTCTCAATTGTCTGGATTTCACTGTATTGCACTGTAGCCTTGTCTCACACCCAGACTTGTAATATTCTGCTATGGATTTTTCTATATACATTTTGTTTTAGAAGCACATATTATTTTCTAAGAAATACAGTTCTCTCACAGTATTGCGCCATTACCATCACACTGAACAAAGTAATCAATTATAGTGCTTTTTCAACATTAAATCATTGTATGGTGTACGCTACACCCTACTCCCCAGATATGAAAGATTAAAGAGGCATTGTTACATTTGTTTGATAGAATACACCTCTCTCTCTCAGCCAGGTAACATAATGTCTCATGGGCAGTATATCAGAGGAAATGTCTTGCTCTGGATAGCAGACCAAGGATGCACTGCAGTGTAGGAGGGAGTCAGGGGGAGGCTAATGAGGCTATTTTAAACCAACACACTCCATGAAAAAGATCTGATCTATCTCACCTTTTCATGATGAAATTGGATTGATTATTCACTATTTATATAACGGGTGGGTCTAATTCTGAATGCTGATTGGTTAAAATCGCATTCCAGCCAGTGTCTGTTCCACAAGTTACCACCGGCTAAATCTATGAGGTTAAAATGCCTATTCACTCTGTTCAATCTGACTGCGAAATCCACTGTCTCATCAGCCCAGCCAAGCAATTTATAAACTTCATCTCCACAACGGCTATGAAAAGCATCTAGACATTATCTCACATTTCTTTTATACTAACATTTCGTTTTCAACAGCAAAGATTTGTATAAACCTTGCTGTCTGTCTCTCCGACATTTTTAACATTGTTTCAATATTCAAATTCGATCTCCATGTTAATGAACGTGTCAGGAGTCGGGACGAGAGTGTCACGTCCTGACCAGTAAAGAGGTTATTTGTTATTGTAGTTTGGTCAGGACGTGGCAGGGGGTGTTTGTTTTATGTGTTTCGTTTTTTTTGGTTAGTGTTCTATGTTAGTCTATTTCTATGTTCGTTCTATTTTTTTCTATTTCTATGTTTAGTTTATTGGGTTGACCTTCAATTGGAGGCAGCTGTTCCTCATTGCCTCTAATTGAAGGTCCTATTTAGTAGGGGTGTTTTTCTATGGGTTTTTGTGGGTAGTTGTTCCGTATGTGTAGCTGTGTGCCTCACAGGACTGTTTCTCCTTGTCGTCGTCGTCGTCGTCGGTTTTTGATTAAGTGTTTGTTTTGGTTTTCTTCTAAATAAAGAAGACGAGCATGCACATTCCCGCTGCGTTTTGGTCCAATTCCTACGACGAACGTGACAGAGAGAGACAGGCAGCGTTTCTCAGCCAGTCGAAATCATGAATCAGCTGGCATCATTTTTATGGATATATACAAAGAAATGTAATTTGAAAAAAGGTGAAAGGAAACGAACTGCAGCTAGTTTGCAGTTGTTCCAGCATCAATTTGAAGTTATTGTGTTAGCTGTGTTTTTGGCTAGCTCCTCTGAACAACAGTGTCCTGACAAGTTTCGCCTGACATTTTCTATGCCAGGCGAAATCGCGCCTCATTAGCTCATTGTTATGGATGTATCCAAATAAATGTCACTAGAAAACAACTTAAACAAATGCAAATGCAGCTACTTTGCTTTTTATTCTGGCTGCACTTTTTGATGTGACTGTAAGTTAGCCGCAGTTGGCTAGCTACTGTAGCAGGCAAGGGATAAGAACGTTGCCAGCCAGTATGGTAATGAAACATTTAGAACGAACAACTGGGTCGCGTCCATAGATACAGAACAAAAAGACGGAACGACTGGGTCTCGTCACTGGCAACAGAACCGATAGAACGAACGACCAGCCGGCTTGGGTAGCAACCCAAGATTTGTGTCTATATCTTGTGGAAGGATGAAATAGTATGAATAAATTCATGAAGCCAGCTGGTCATCAAGCCGGCTGACTTTGTCTCGTGCCAATATATCCTCCAAACACCGGCTTCCCAGGCATTATCACTTAAATGTACTGTACAATGAACATTCTGTACTGTAATTTCCTTAAGAGTTGAAACAGGACAGGATGACTAGTCTACCACTTGTGGAAAGATTCCTATTGGATTAAAGTAACCAGGTTCATTCATATACTCTGAGTGTTTACTGTATTACCCAATGGGCTGCTATGGAGACCACATGTTCTGACAAGAACTGTATTGGCCTGGAGAGATTGTTGGGAAACGGTAAAACCATCACCATGCAATGAGAGAAGTCCTGTTTCACTGTGTCATAACATAAATGTCTGCGTGTGTGTGTGTGTGTGCGCGTGTGTGAGTGTGTGGGTGTGTGTGTGTGCGCGTGTGTGAGTGTGTGGGTGTGTGTGTGTGTGGGTGTGTGTGTGTACAATGTGTCCATGCATGCGTGTGTGGATATGAGTTTCACTGTTATTTTACAGTACATATGCTATCTCATCCATCACAAAACAATGTTGTTGCCATTAACAGTAGGGGAATCGACCAGTGAAAATATTGTCCCATCTTGTGAAGTCCCCATTGCGCATTCAAATATTAGCTAGTTTAAGCTGTGTGAACACAGTGAAAACTGCCTGTAGGAAAGCAGACGCTTTACAGATATCAGGTGGTGTTCTGTAATCTCTGCAGCTCTGCTAATTAACTCTTCATTAATTAGTGTTAGGCTGTTTGTTCACAGTGCATGGAGCCTTCTTATATCACTGAACTGTTGACATAGCCTGGTTAATGCAGATGGAATGATGTGAACAAACCATTTCCAGGCTGCCATTGAGAATAGTATTCAGTTATCCCTTTCAACATTTCAAGTCTGCTGTGTGCGTTCTCCACATTTTTAGTGTTGTCCTACAGTTCTGAAAGGGGGCCAAGTCAGTTGACCAGAACTAACAACTGTATTGAAAAACTGTTGGAGCAACAAAACCTAGAAGTAGGAACAAGAACTGCCATCTTATAATGCTGATATACCAACCCAAAGCCATAACAACACCTCTAATGGAGTGATGGGTCAATCTGGCAGATGGTATATAGCCTCAAACTGACACAGGGTCCTCCTATATGATATGCCATATGGTGTTTACAGTACTGTACGGTACCTCCCCCTCCTCTGTCTGCCTGTCTCCACCCACCTCCAAGATACTTCTCTCTCTGAGGAGGATCGGGGAGGGGTCTCTCTGTGTATTATATGGTTGTACGTTTTTTTCTTCCTACATTCAATGAATAACTTAGTTAGATGAGAGGACCCTGGTCCAGCTGGTGCCTCTCATGCAGATCAAACCAGAGCAGAGCCCTGAGACCTGGAGGCCACCTCCCTCACATCATTAGTCACGGTAGCATCCCCCATCGCTCTGCTTCAATTAACCACTTAATTGGTTCGACTGCTTTGTCCGGTTGTTGTTGAATAATGATGGACATGTAGCTATCGTAGTTGGGTTGCCTTTCTTTTAGTTACTGTAGATGCTCCTAATACCTTCTTCAGTCAACTGGGAGTAGACTATAGACCTGCTTCCTACCAACATTTTCCTTCTTTATGTGAAGAACATGTTTTCTCCTCCGATAGGTCATTCCCTGGGGAACTGGTCTTAACCACACGAGGAGGGGCTAAATTGAAAGGTGATGAGGGAAAGAAAGGAGGGATGACCAACCACTACCTTCATTCAGCCACCACTCTCCCTTTTCAGAGGAATCCCCGGTAGACTAGCAGGTCATTATGTTGTGTTCGTTTAGAGTTTCTGTTTGGCTGACAGCTGTGGTATGGGGCTGGGGCTCTGAGTAGGTTAGGGTCTACACAAACAGCCTGAGGGAGGGAGAGAGAAGTGGAGAGTACCAGATAGTCATGGATGGTGCATGCTCTGATACAGGGTTAAAGGGGGAGTTATGGGGACAGGTTGATTAGCAGGGTCTGTCACAACAACATGTTTTTAATATGGCCATTCATTTATATTTGGGTCAACATCATCATGGACCAAAACAGGCTCTTTCCTTTTCTTGTGTAAATGCAGATCTGAAATGCCATGGTGTTCTCTTGTTTTCAGAAGTGTTTGTAAACCTTTAAGCAATAAGGCATGAGAACCTGGGAATTATTGTGTGGATAACTCCTGTCTAAGGGCTGTTCTTAGGCCCTACGCGAAGCTAAGGGCCGGGAAACAGCCCGTAGGAGGTTGGTATTCACAATCATTCCGGGTTCTCATGCCTTATTGCTTTTATAAAACTGTTGCCAACATATTAAAAAAAAGATTAACGACATGTTTTCACTGAAAACATTATTTGAATGAGTACATTTGTTTTATTCCATCCTTCCACCATTCAATATAGTCCGGGGGAAAGCCAGTTGTTAGTTCTGAGATTCTGAAGTTGTTAGCCAAATGGGCTGGTCATCTATTCTATTGGCATGGATGGATTAAGTAAATAAGGTTGCCACGGAGGCTAGCTAACACAGTCAGATCAAGCAGCTGAAATGACAGCAAACTATCTGCATTTTCGTTTGTTCAACCATTGTTTTCTATTGCCATTTCTTTGCATATATCCATTAACTACGATGGATATACTACGGCATTTCTTATTTTGGAAAAAAAAATGTTTCTTGAAAAATACTTTCATCAACATAAAAACTTTTCTCATTTTGTCAGGAATAATAAACTGTTATTGGCTGTGACCATTTTATTGAATACAAATCTTGTGCAGGTGTCATTAGTTTCACATCATAAACATTACATTTTAGTTTCAAATTGAATAACAAACACAATGGGATTTGGGATTATTGGCTTTATCTGTCTGTAGGATTTGGTACTACCACATTTTAAATAATTATTTATATTTCTTATTGCATAAATATGCAATTACTTGTTGAAATTGTTATGTTTTTATCATTTCTAAGTAGCTATATTGAGAACAAGTAAGTGCTTTACACCTGAAGACAGGAGTATGATATTTAATGTGTACTTATATTTTTTCTTAACAAATATGTGTAGATTGTGGTGGTAATTACTGTGTAGCGGTAATGACTAGGGTAATCTCTCAAGAACGGGAAGTGACAACTTTTTTGAGAATTTTACTTCTGGGTAACCAAGATTATGACTAGAGTAATTGTAAAATGCATTACTTGTTAAAAATAACTTTGTGTAAAAGTATATAAAAAATATGATTGATTGCTATAAAGACAGTGAAAGATTAAGTAATAAGCAGTATTGAGCAGGGGTATACCCTTTTAATGCAAATGTTCTACATTTTGTTCTACTTTGTCATGGTAATGACAGTGTTGGTAATGACAATTTGCTACTTTTTGGGATTTAACTGCCAGGCCATAAGGTTTACTTCGTTAATATGATCAGCTATCATTTGATAAACTCCAACCACAACAGAATTAGATGTATTTTTTCAAATAGAGGACAATCCAGACAAGTTATAGACATTGCAGTAATGACGCAGAATAAGAATAATGTTCTATTTTTATGCATTCTTGGAGATTGAGATATAATTTCAAACACTGTCATATCCTTGTTCTCCACTTCTGTCACGTCCTGACCAGTAAAGAGGTTATTTGTTATTGTAGTTTGGTCAGGACGTGGCAGGGGGTGTTTGTTTTATGTGTTTCGTTTTTTTTTGGTTAATGTTAGTCTATTTCTATGTCTGTGTCTAGTTATTCTATTTCTATGTTTAGTTTATTGGGTTGACCTTCAATTGGAGGCAGCTGTTCCTCGTTGCCTGTAATTGAAGGTCCTATTTAGAAGGGGTGTTTTTTCATGGGTTTTTGTGGGTAGTTGTTCCGTATGTGTAGCTGTGTGCCTCACAGGGCTGTTTCTCGTCGTTGTTTTTTTCATTTAAGTGTTTGTTTTGGTTTTCTTCATTAATAAAAGAAGATGAGTATACACATTCCCGCAGCGCCTTGGTCCCATTCCTACAACGTACGTGACAACTTCCCAGTTCTTGTGTGACTTGATGTCTAAAATGTTGAAAAATAGCCTCATTAGCCTCCCCCTGACTCCCTCCTACACTGCAGTGCATCTTTGGTCTGCTATCCAGAGCAAGACATTTCCTCTGATATACTGCCCATGAGACATTGTTACCTGGCTGAGAGAGAGAGGTGTATTCTATCAAACAAATGTAACAATGCCTCTTTAATCTTTCATATCTGGGGAGTAGGGTGTAGCGTACACCATACAATGATTTAATGTTGAAAAAGCACTATAATTGATTACTTTGTTCAGTGTGATGGTAATGGCGCAATACTGTGAGAGAACTGTATTTCTTAGAAAATAATATATTTAGTGCATAAAAAATTTATATAGCAAAATAATATTATTTTTCTAACCAGGTGCATTAAATCTAAAGTGTAATACATAGCAGAATATGAAAAGTCTGGGTGTGAGACATTGCTAAAACAGGGCAAAACATTTTGAAAGCTGAAAAAAAAAAAACCGTTTTAGGTTATTTTAGTGTTTACTTAATATATGTAAAATAAAAATCACAATATATTTAATTTCTTAAAAATAGAACCGAGACACAAAAAAGCTTGAAGTTGCAAAATTACAGAGAAATTAATTTGCCTGACTCAGAGAAGCTGTCAGTCTCGTCACGTTGGAGATTTCAAAAAAGACACAGAAACATTGTTGCACAGGTTGGTGGTGAGCCAGGCAGCAAGGTTTAGACAAACCACAACTGTTGCAAACCAAATGCTAGGCTAGTAGCAATATTGTATAGATGCTTTTTTTCCAGGGGAGATTAAGTTCATGAATTGTGGTATATTTGTGGTTTAGCATGTGGCACAAATCCCATTCAAGCCATGGGACCGATATTAGCATTTTTCGTGCATCATGCCCAAATCATCCGAATGTATCTCAAAGTGATTGTGAAACCCAACAAAGTCACTTATACATATTTTGAACATGATGCATGAAAAATGATAATATCGGTCCCATGACTTGAACTGGATTCGTGGCACAAATGCTAAAACGTTAGCATGTGGAAATAGTGCCAAGGAAACTAAACCAAAGCATGGATTGCTGTCATACCTTGTCCATAGACTGTTTACAGCAGGTGTTTCTAACTCATTCCATGGAGGGCCTAGCGTCTGCAGGTTTTTGGTTTTTCACTTTCAATTAAGCCCTAGACAACCAGGTGTGGGGAGTTCCTTACTAATTGGTGCACACACTTGCACAATGCACATTTATTTTCCCCTTACTTATTTTGGCAAACACAGAGACAGACATACCCATTTTGGTATCAATTTACCTGACACCCAGTCATAACCATGTCATAATATGTCATAACAGTTGACAGAGCTTGTAATAACCTGTCATGATATGGTCATAACACTGTCATGACCCATATATTTACACCTGTTGTGATATATATTGTGTTATTTTAAGGCTGGTTATGACACCTACAGAAGAGTGTCAAAACCAACATTTATTCAAATGTATTTTTTTCCCTGCCAAGAAGTTTCCTTTCGTTTGAAAGTTTGCTTTATTGTTGTTATAATGAGTTCTTTAGTCATGTTTTTTTTCCATCATATTTAAAATAACTTTCAGAAAATGCACTTTATGACACTGTCATGAAGCATTATGACCATCCTGTGTCACTTTATTTGGACAAAAAAAATGCACTTTATGACACTCTCAAGGAGCATTATGACCATCCTAATCATATGTCAGTCATCAGTCAAAAAGAGGGTGTCTTGTCCTGCTCCTGAAATCTGCTCCTGCATTCATCCCAGTCATCAGCAACAGAGCATTGGGGTAGGTGCATGTCTGACATCAATTTGTGCGCAATTCCAATGATAATTGAATATAGTACATTTCAGAAAATGTTATGTAACATAAACGTAATATTGACAAGTAGGCTATGGTGTAATGGAATGTGTTGCCTTGTGTGGTAGGTTTTGTGGGTTTTGACACTCTTATGAAGGTGTCATAACCAGCCATAAAATAATACAATATATGTCACAACAGGTCTAAATATATGTCACGACAGTGTTAGGACCATATTATGAACGTTATGTCAGTTGTTAAGACGATATGATATGGTTATGACAGTGTCATAATGTGGTATTACACTGGGTGTCAAGTGTTACCTTAATCTTTTCTAAGAGGGCAAACTAGTTGCAACACATCCACATGCTAAAAATCATTTGAAGATCAGAAAATGTCATTTTAGTGTGTCACCATCTTGCTTCATGGAGGTGTTTATGGAAACATTGCAGGCGCAGTTTGAGCTACTCTAGGAAGTCATGTTGCAGGCAAGCTCAGTGCTGCCCCCTCTCATTGAGAATCTCAAGTTGAAAGCCGACTGGGATACTGCAGACTACTGTAGCCACAAAATTATCCTTATAACTTCTTCTGTGTGCGATTCTAAAACAATCGGTTCAAGGACATACATCTGGGGAAATAGAAGCACGTATTGGTGCCATTATTGTGTTCAATTTTCTTTTATATTCACGGATATTGACCACGAAGATCGCCATACTTTGATTGACTATAATGGGGGATTCTGTTTTCTGAAAACATTGCCTGCAGTACTCCGGTCAGTCTTGAACTGAAATCCTCAATGAGAGGGGGCAGTCGTTCTCCCCTGCTCCACCATAATGTGATAACGACTGAAAGGGAAAGAGGATACCTACAACTGAATGCATTCAACCGAAATGTGTGTTCTGCATTTAACCAAACCAATTTGAATTAGAGACATGCGGGGGGGGCTGTCTCAATCGATGTTATCAGGGCCCGGGAGAAGTTGTTGTTGGGGGTTAACTGCGTTGTTCAAGGGCAGAATGATGTGACAAAAAACAATTATTTCAGTCCTGGCTGCTCTGTGTACAGAAAAACAAACACACACACATTTTTGTACTGACAAAGTGAAATAGGACTTGTCTCATTGGTGATGGTTTACCGTTTCCCAACGATCTCCCCAGGCAAATACAGTTCTTGCCAGAGCATGTGGTCTCCATAGCAGCCCATTGGCTTATACAGTAAACACTCAGAGTATATGAATGAACCTGGTTATTTTAATCCAATAGGAATCTTTCCACAAGTGGTAGACTAGTCATCCTGTCCTGTTTCAACTCTTAAGGAAAGTACAGTATCAGAATGTCCATTGTACAGTACATACAGTGCATTCGGAAGGTATTCAGACCCCTTGACTTTTTCCACATTTTGTTACGTTACAGCCTTCACCTAAAATGCATTCAATTGTTTTTCCCCCACATCAATCTACGCACAATACCCCATAATGACAAAGCAAAAACAGGTTTTAGATTTTTTGGCAAAAAATAAATAATTTAATTTCACATTTACATAAGTATTCAGACCCTTTACTCAGTACTTTGTTGAAGCGCCTTTGGCAGTGAATACAGCCTTGAATCTACAAGCTTGGGACACCTGTATTTGGGGAGTTTCTCCCATTCTTCTCTGCAGATCCTCTCAAGCTCTGTCAGGTTGGATGGGGAGTGTTGCTGCACAGCTATTGTCAGGTCTCTCCAGAGATGTTCGATCCATTTCAAGTCCGGGCTCTGGCTGGGCCACTCAAGGCATTCAGAGACTTGCCCCGAAGCCACTCCTGCATTGTCTTGGCTGTGTGTATAGGGTTGTTTTCCTTTTGGAAGGTCCTGACTAGTCTCCCCGTCCCTGCTTCTGAAAAACATACCCACAGCATGATGCTGCCACCACCATGTTTCACTGTAGGGATGGTGCCAGGTTTCCTCCAGACGTGATGCTTGGCATTCAGGCCAAAGAGTTCAATTTTGGTTTCATCAGACCAGAGAATCTTGTTTCTCATGGTCTGAGAGTCTTTAGATGCCTTTTGGACAAGTCCAAGTGGGCTGTCATGTGCCTTTTACTGAGGAGTGGCTTCCGTCTGGCCACTGTACCATAAAGGCCTGATTGGTGGAGTGCTGTAGAGATGAACTATGGAGCTCTGTCAGAGTGACCGTCAGGTTTTCGGTCACCTCCCTGACCAAGGCCCTTTTCCCTTCGATTGCTCAGTTTGGCCGGGCGGCGCGCTCTAGGAAGAGTCTTGGTGGTTCCAAACTTATTCCATTTAAGAATGATGGAGGCCACTGTGTTCTTGGGGACCTTCAATGCTGGAAGAAATATTTTGGTACCCATCTGTTCCTCGACACAATCCTGTCTCGGAGCACTACGGACAATTCCTTCGACTTTATGGCTTGGTTTTTGCTCTGACATGCACTGTCAACTGTGGGACCTTATATAGACAGGTGTGTGCCTTTCCAAATCATGTCCAATCAATTGAATTTACCACAGGTGGACTCCAATCAAGTTGTAGAAACATCTCAAGGATGATCAATGGAAACAGGATGCACCTGAGCTCAATTTCAGGTCTTATAGCAAAGGGTCTGAATACTTATGTAAATAAGGTATTTAAATAAGGTATTGCTACAATTTCTAAAAACCTGTTTTCGCTTCATCATTATGGGGTATTGTGCATAGATTGATGAGGGGAAAAAATGATGTAATCGATTTTAGAATAAGGCTGTAACCACCAAACGTCACGTAACAAAATGTGGAAAAAAGTCAAGGGGTCTGAATATTTTCCGAATGCACTGTATAGTGAGTAATCAATCCAATTTCATCATGAAAAGGTGAGACAGATCTGTGGCGATTTTCCATGGTGTGTGTTGGTTTAACGTAGCCTCATTAGCCTCCCCCTGACTCCCTCCTACACTGCAGTGCACCCTTGGTCTGTTGTCAAGCGCAAGACATTGAGAGATAGAGGCGTATTCCGTCCAACAAATGTAACAATGTCTCTTTAATCTGTCATATCCATTGAGTAGGGTGTAGCACACGCCACATAATTATTTAATTAAGATATATTTATCTTGACCCCATTGAAGTAGTAGTAGGGAACCTGTTTCTCAGTTCAACACTGCCAGCTTGTGGTTAAAGTACAGTATCTCTGTCTCATGCAGATTCCTGACATTGGTACCCAGATGAGGTTTCTTGTCTCCATGCATTCATTCACCAATCACCATGAACCTGCTAATGGAGTATTTCCTAGAGTGGTGTTGGGATAGGCTTATCTGACTGAATGGTTATTGATATTAAAATGCTTGTCTTCACCGAATATCATATGTGTATCTTCGTATGTATCGTATTACGGAATAGGCCATATGATTAAAACTGTTAATATACCCCGTATTACATTACATTGTTATAACCGTGTAATAGTCTGTACTTGAATGATATCGGTGCATATTGAAGGATGATTGCTCCATCTGTCTCGGGCTATTTCTATTCCCAGTATACATATTTTATACCAGGGTACATTACATTTGCCTGACGACTGAAACGGAATTCTTCCTCTGCTCTATGTTCAGTGGGGAGAAGAAACTAACATCCCTGGGCCACTGGCGTATAGTTCACCACCGCTGCAACCCCCAACCCTTCCTAAAAACGAAATATATAAAATACAATGTAGGTTGGGGTCCACCCGGAGTTCGGGTCCACCAGATAGCATATGAACACGTCATTAACCATGATTTTCTTTTTAAATTACTGGCAATTTGCTTTAAAACTGCAACATTTTCTCTCAGACTCATGGCAAAATGTGTAGAATAGCAAGAAATTAGCTCAGGGATTAACATTATGATTAACATCTATATATAAATATTTTTGGGGAAAAAGTTGAGATTGTCCCGTCTTTCAAGGATCCCTCTAAAACGGCAACATTTTCTCTCAGCCTCACGGCAAAATGTGTCAAATAGCATGAGATAAGCTGTAAAACTGCCGTGGGCGTAAATCGCGTTGCGTTTGGGAGCAAGGAGTTTGGGTAGCCAGGCAAACATTACAAGACGCTGGTCTTTACGCCTTCATGGGGAGTGTTGCGCTGCTGGAAACATCAAAGCGCAGGCGTGGACTCTGGAGGTATGATTACTGTACATGGCCATCGATGCCGCTGGATAAACCAAACCAGCGATGTAAATAACAGCGACGGAGGCGGTGGATCTAACATGCCTAATTCTATCACAGCTTGACATGAGAAAGTAATACATGGCATCTGGGTTTATCCCCTTGGCAAAACCACCGCGGCCGTCCTTTTATGCGCGTCTCCGAATTTGGCTTTGACACCTCACCGGATGGTTTTCTTAATTTGACGCACGAACCTAATCACACGACGGGCGGTTTTATCTAATAACCCACTTGGGAAAAACGGGTCATTATGACCTTAGTATCCTCATCTAAAAGAAAACCATTGGATTGTTTTTACGCAGCAGCGTTCTGCTTGCATTTCTTGCTGTGGATTGTATGCGCTGTGTCCGGAGAAGAGCATCATCAGTTCAGCGTTGAGGTAAGATAAATGGCCTGCTTGTGCTTCGCGGCTGCTCATCATAAATTACTGTGCACTCTCCTCTGCTCGGGTGGCAGCGCTTTGCGCGAAAAACAACATTAACTGTAGACGAGGGTTGTTATTTATCTGCTACATCATCACTGAAGCATGGTGGATGGCATGGCAAATGTATCTGATTCGGATGGATGTTTCAAGACGCGCGGAACATCGAAATGATTATGCGTTCTATTCTTTTTTTTTTTACAATCACAAAAACAACATCTGATGCTGTTGGCATTGTTTTGAACGAGATGGTCCAGCGCCCTTCCGCTCAGTCGGCTCATGAGCTGACACCGTCTGTAATATTTGTTGTCATACATCTGTAAATATATATCTGTAGTATACTGTATATACTAGTATTCTATAAATTACCTACGCAACTGGGTGGGTTTATGGTTGTGCAGATTAAGATGTGATCCAAGGTGCGTAATAGGATAGATCGGGTTGAATATATTGTACCATATTTTCTATATAGGCCTAGTCTACTGTAGGCTATTCTCTCTCATCGTTCTGGCCTCGGATCCTTATTCGGTCCTTTGTGCTGTGAACCAGAACCCGGGCCTTAGCTATACACAGACAAAACAAAGAAACAACCATTGACTACATCTGATTGAGGGATGGTGGGAAAGATGGACAAACAACAACAAGGCATTTGGCTCAGTGAGCAAGCGATAGAGATACAGGGATAGAGGGGGGGGGGGGTGAGGGAGAGATAGATGAAGGATTAGCGGAAGCGTCTCATAGGCTGGGTAATGATGGTGATTGTGAGCAGCAGCAGTTGGACGGCAGTGTGGACAGCTGTGGTGGAGCGTGGCTGCCTGCCTAGCCGCCACCTCATGACTCTTGGCTAACGGTAAACGGGGGATTGGGTCTGACAATGACCCCTGGACGACACTGAATCTCTACTTTACTCAGAAGGAGTGCAGTGGTGGCAGTGTCACTCTGTGTGGGTGGCAGCTTTGACCAGTGGTGGTTATAGGTAGAAACACTGAGTGAATGTTATTGGGAACTGATTTGGGTAACTGGGCATAGCCACATGGGTTACAGTGTTCAGCCTTGAATACTGGACTTTGGTCCATCCTAATATGCAGAAGATCTGAACCTGAACTAGGCCTTTCCTCTGTCAGTGTTACTGTGTGTGGGTGGAAGCTTTGAGCAGTGGTGGTGATAGACAGCACTGAGTGTTCCTGTAACTCTGGAGGGCATGGAGGTATACTGTAGCCCATTGGACGTGGCTTACAGGCTACACTTCAGTCCCGAGTGTATGAACCTGGAATGTACGATCAGTTTGACTCATACTAGAGACTTTATGAACAAGGACAGAACAGCACCCTGTCATTTCTATCTTGGTGACGATGACCAAAATGTAGCTTATAACTCACGTAATAACAAAGTAATAGCAGCATTTGTCATGACTCTCTCTCTCTCCCTCTCTCTCTCCCTCTCTCTGTCCTGTAGGGATGGCTACAGAAGTACGGCTACCTGCCCCATACAGACCCCAGAATGGCTGTCCTGCGCTCAGCCCAGACCATGCAGCAAGCCATCGCAGCAATGCAGCGTGTCTACGGCCTCAATGTCACAGGGACACTGGATGAGAGGACCACATAGTGAGTAGACACACACACACACACACACACACACACACACACACACACACACACACACACACACACACACACACACACACACACACACACAGAATGGCACTGATGTATCAGTGAAAATATGAACACAAAAAAGTAATTATCACCAATGATAAATGTATGTAGCCTACATTGACTTACCCAAATTAGCTCCATCTCTACTAGCAGCCCCATTGAGATCATAACACTTTTCATTCCTCTCTTTCTTGCTTAAATTGATGAAGTGATATCACACTAAGGTGAGGCTTTATCTTTTCCATATTATCTCTGAGCACAGTGTTCCATATGTGTCACATGGGTTTGAATGTAACGAGATCAGTCATTGAAGCTCTAACCTGGCCAGCACAGTCTCACCACTTTTTCTCAGAATGGAAAGAACCATTTCAGTCAACTAGATGTCACATTTTTATGGTCATATATTTACTTTGTTTTGTACTAGAATATTTTTTGGTTTCGCTCCCAGAAGTAATATACAGTGCCTTCGGAAAGTATTCAGACCCCTTGACTTTTTCCACGTTTTGTTACGTTATGGCCTTATTCTAAAATTGATTAAAGAAAACATTTTCCTCAGCAATCTACACATAATACCCCATAATGTGTGAGATGATGTTATAATGCTGTTATTGCATCAAATGGTTGTTTTATGGAGTAGAATAGGGTTCTTAGAACACTGTCATCTGTGTGTGTTCTGAGTTGGGCGTCTGGGGGCTTAATGCTGACAGTGGATTTACGATGCATTTGGTGATAAAATCTAAAGACCGCATTCCATAGCATGAGTTAGTGTTTGTGTGCTGGAAGGTACCAGGGTGGAGATGGTTCGGGTATGGATAAATATGAGAGGAATCTTGTTTTGGGGGTCAGACCCTGGTTTCCACACAATGAGAACAGTCTTTACAGCAGATACTGTTTGCTGTGAATTATTAATTTATTTCATATAAAATCCTAACAAATACAACCCATTTCACACATCTGTTGTTTGTCATGAACATTCAGGAGGATGTACTTTGCTATAAGATGCTGTGGCTCAAATCCGCTCGTTGTGCTCTCAACGAATCATCTAAGGGTGGTTCGTCGACCAGCTTTATTATTGCAAAAATGAATCAATGTTATTAATACGTTTTGAATAAAGTAATATCCTGATTGGTGATCGATCTTGTCTCTCCTCATTATTGATTAGAATTTCCACGACAAATGACAAAGCGAAAACAGTTTTTTTTACATTTTTGCAAATGTATATAAAAAAACGAAATACCTTATTTACATAAGTATTCAGACCCTGTCTGAACCACCAAGTCTCTTCCTAGAGCTGGCCGCCCGGCCAGACTGAGCAATCGGTGGAGAAGGGCCTTGGTCAGGGAGGTGACCAAGAACCCAATGGTCACTCTGACAGAGCTCTAGAGTTCCTCTGTGAAGATGGGAGAGCCTTCCAGAAGGACAACCATCTCTACAGCACTCCACCAATCAGGCCTTTACAGGTAGAGTGGCCAGACGGAAGCCACTCTTCAGTAAAAGGCACATGACAGCCAGCTTGGAGTTTGTCAAAAGGCACCTAAAGACTCTGATCATGAGAAACAAGATTCTTTGGTCTAATGAAACCAAGATTGAACTCTTTGGCCTGAATGCCAAGCGTCACATCTAGAGGAAACCTGGCACCATCCCTACGGTGAAGCATGGTGGTGGCAACATCATGCTGTGGGGGTGTTTTTCAACAGTAGGGACTGGTAGACTAATCAGGATTGAGGGAAAGATGAACAGAGAGTACAGAGAGATCCTTGATGAAAACCTGCTCCAGAGCGCTCAGTATCTCAGACTGGGTTAAAGGTTCACCTTCCAACAGGACAATGACCCTAAGTACACAGCCAAGACGACGCAGGAGTGGCTTCAGGACAAGTCTCTGAATGTCCTTGTGTGGCCCAGCCAGAGCAGGGACTTGAACCGGATCGAACATCTCTGGAGAGACATGAAAATATCTGTGCAGCAACACTCCCCATCCAACCTGATAGAGCTTGAGATGATCTGCAGAGAAGAATGGGAGAAACTCACCAACATTGTAATTGTTTTAATTTTTTAATTGAACCTTTATTTAACTAGGCAAGTCAGTTAAGAACAAATTCTTATTTACAATGATGGCCTACCCTGGCCAAACCGAACGACGCTGGGCCAATTGTGCGCCGCCCTATGTGACTGCCAATCACGGCTGGATGTGATACAGCCTGGATACAGGTGTGCCAAGCTTGTAGCACCAAAACCAAGAAGACTCAAGGCTGTAATTGCTGCCAAAGGTGCTTCAACAAAGTACTGAGTAAAGGGTCTGAATACTTATGTAAATGTGATATTTCCATTTTTTATTTTTATATAAATTATCAAACATTTCTAAAAAACTGTTTTTGCTTTGTCATTATGGGGTATTGTGTGTAAATTGATGTAGGAAAAAAAACTATTTCATACATTTTAGAATAAGGCTGTAATGCAACAAAATGTGGAAAAAGTCAAAAGGTCTGAATACTTTCCAATTGACTGTATATACACTTGAAAAAACTTTTTTGTCACACCATCTCTGTACAGTCTTGCAGTTACTGTTTTAAGGCTTATGATGATGTATTTTGTTTGGGTTGATGTTAAGGTCAGTGTTAGTAGGATTATTAGGGGTAGTTAGAGGCAGCTCTACACTGATTATATAAAACAATAGGAAGTCTTCTCATGACACAGACTGACCAGGTGAATCCAGGTGAAAGCTATGATCCCTTATTGATGTCACTTATTAAATCCACTTCAATCAGTGTAGATGAAGGGGAGGAGACAGGTTAAAGAAGGATTTTTAAGCCTTGAGACAATTGAGACATGGATTGTGTATGTGTGCCATTCAGAGGGTGAATCGGCAAGAAAAAATATTTAAGTGCCTTTGAACGGGTTTTTTATTTTACCTTTATTTAACTGGGCAAGTCAGTTAAGAACAAATTCTTATTTTCAATGACGGCCTTGGAACGGTGCGTTAACTGCCTTGTTCAGGGGCAGAACGACATATTTTTACCTTGTCAGCTCGGGGATTCGATCTTGCAACCTTTTGGTTACTAGTCCAACGCTCTAACCACTAGGTGCCAGGCGCACCGGTTAGAGTGTGTCGAGAACTGCAACGCTGCTGGGTTTTTCACGCTCAACAGTTTCCCGTGTGTATCAAGAATGGTCCACCACCCATAGGACAACGCTTTCGACAATGTGTAGAGTCCTTGTCCCGACGAATACAGGCTGTTCTGAGGGCAAAAGGGAGTGCAGCTCAATATTACGAGGTGTTGTTAATGTTTTGTACACTCAGTGTATATTATTGTGGGAAGTACTAGTCCCATTGTGCACTTAACTGCAGTATGTAAGGCCATGTGTTTGGTATTCTAGTTCAGAGTAGTTCTTGATGTGGCATCAGATATAATCAGTCAAACGTCTGGTTAAAAAAAGTATGTGGACACCTGCTTGTCGAACATCTCCTTCCAAAATCATGGGCATTAATATGGAGTTGGTCCCCCCTTTGCTGCTATAACAGCCTCCACTCTTCCGGGAAGTATTTCCACTAGGGGACTTGCTTCCATTCAGCCACAAGAGCATTAGTGAGGTTGGGCACTGATGTTGGGTGATTAGACCTGGCTCGCAGTCGGCGTTCCAATTCATCTCAAAGGTGTTCGATGGGGTTGAGGTCAGGGCTCTGTGCAGGCCAGTCAAGTTCTTCCACACCGATCTCGACAAACCATTTCTGTATGGACCTCGCTTTGTGCATGGGAGCATTGTCATGCTGAAACAGGAAAGGGCCTTCCCCAAAAGTTAGAAGCACAGAATCGTCTAGAATGTCATTGTATACTGTAGCGTTAAGATTTCCCTTTACTGGAACTAAGGGGCCTAGCCCGAATCATGCAAATCAGCCCCAGACCATTATTCCTCCTCTACCAAACTTTACAGTTGGCACTATGCATTGGGGCAATTAGCATTCTCCTGGTATCCGCCAAACCCAAACTGTTGTCCTTCTCTTCCCTCCATTGTCCGCTTCTTCCACCTCCACTACTTCCTTTGTTCTTAGTTGGATGAAGAGGCCGAGGTGTGGAAATCCAGACAAACTAAAGGGCATTTCAAGGTCACGGAAGCGGAGGTACGCGCTGACGGGGCAGAAGTGGCAGCGAACACACATCACTTACAGGTGAGAAATGTAGGCCGGCACATGCACGCACACACGCATCATCTACAGGTGAGAGACTCATTCCAGCAGCCTTGACGGTTACCATGACAACCAGCTGTTAGTCAGATAAGCCAAGGGTTATGATAGGGTTCTGTGTTTGTCAGTGTAGTTATTAATTTGTGCTCTCGCTTCCTCCTTGGTCTCACATTCCCTCAGCGTTGCCTTAGAGATAGCACATATGGGTACACACGCACGCACGCGCGCACACACACACACACACACACACACACACACACACACACACACACACACACACACACACACACTCACACACACATTGATATACATAGAGGAAGAGTTGTTTGTGTGTGAATAGAAGTCAGGTCAGAGAACAGAATAAAGTGATGTAATGGTTTTCAACTTTCTTCTTCTTTGCATTCCATTGCATTCCTTTGCAGTTATCTTTCATTTCTCCTTTTAAGAGTACCAGAAGACAAACTGGCAAATTTTAATAGCAAGGACGACCGAGACGAGGACAACTTTTACTTTGTCCAATTCTCTCCAAATTCCTCAATGCAAATCATCCAATAATCGCAACAAAAATATTCAAATTCCCCATCTTATCACGCGTGATTAAGTTTCCACTGTTAATGGGGTCTGAGAGAGCGGGATAAGGGGTGCTGCTCGGCGCGGTGGGAAATTGACAGGTTACAGCCGTAATAGACGATAACACTGTCAATTTATTTAAATCCTTCCTTCCTTCCTGCATGTGAATTGATGAGGCACCTCTTCTAATGGAATGTCAGTCAGCCTGGCTGTGCTGCCAGGCTCTGGCTGTCACTACTGACTGCACTCTCTACATGAAAATGAGTTGGGGAGAGAAAACAGGAAAGAAGATTCCTCTCTCTCTCTCTCCCTCGCTCTCTCCCTCTCTCTCTCCCTCTCTCTCTCCCTCTCTCTCTCTCCCTCGCTCTCTCCCTCTCTCTCTCCCTCTCCCTCTCTCTCTCTCTCTCTCTCTCTCCCTTGCTCTCTCCCTCCCTCTCTCCCTCTCTCTCTCTCCCCCCCTCTCTCTCTCCCTCTCTCTCTGTCTGCGAGCGACTGATAACGACAGCTGTGTTAAAAGTGCAGTGAAAGCTGCTGGGTTTGTTGGAATAGTTTAATACTGAAACTTTTTCGAGTGTCTCGTCAACCATTTTAGAGAATATTCTCCCCAAGCAATAGTGGGAGGGTGGTTCAGATTTGGACATACAGTATATGATATGTGGTGCTGTATGTGACGCTGTAGCCATCTTTTTCGTTCTCTATTTAAAATGCTCTGTTTGCGGGGCTGCCTTGTGTTAAAGCTTTGTTGTAGCCTCCCTTCCTGCAATCGAATGACCAAATCACCCTCTCGTGGCCTCATGGGTGGAATGTTAATATATTTTTGAATGTCATAATTAATCAACATTCTTTTTTTTTTCAAATGCCGAAAATCCAGTGTTTCTATATCTAATGGTTTGTTATATTTTAGTCTTCTGTGATGCGTAAAAACTGTAATATTGGGAATCAAACTCAACATTTAATACATATCAGCTCTATATCTGACATGGTTCAGATGTCTCCTTTTTTAAGCCCATAACCATGTGTGTGAGGTGTATACTTTTGTTTCAAAGTAGATTTGTTTAAGACTATCAAGAAACGCTCTGTGTGACCCTGATTTAGCCCACTGCAGTAAAAATGATGAATGATGTGTGTCACGGTTGTCGTAGGAATGAGCGGACTAAAGTGCAGCGTGTGTGTCGTTCCACATTTTATTTACACTGTGAAACTATGCAATACATATAAACAAACTTGAATAACCCCCCCCCCAAAAAAAACCGTGACGCAGATGTGAAACATACACTACTCAAAAACAATCTCCCACAAACCCAGGTGGGAAAAAAACTCAACTTAAGTATGATCTCCAATTAGAGACAACGAGGACCAACTGCCTCTAATTGGAGATCATCCCAAACAAAACCAACATAGAAATACAAAACTAGAACATGAACATAGAAATAGAAAACATAGAAAAACACCCCCTGTCACGCCCTGACCTACTCTACCATAGAAAATAACATCTTACTATGGTCAGGACGTGACAATGTGGGTATAATTGGTCTGGTTAGATCAGAATAGGAGTTAAATCTTTCTAAGGAGTAAAATATTTTTCTTATATTACTGTCAATGTCTTATAAAAAAAAATGACCAGTAAAACCTTGCTCTCATCTAGCTGGTGGTACCATCCAACCTCCCAATAACCCCCCACCCAGGATGGATCACACAATCTGTTTTCCACATTTATCATATTCCCTATCCATTTCTCTCCTAACATCAGGTCTTTATTGTAAAACATGTTGTCAATGTAAAGAAGAATATGTTCTTAATTGACTCACCCTCTCTTCCTCCCTCAGCATAAAGAACGTCACACCCAAAGTGGGCTCCAGGGAGACCCACGATGCCATCCGGCGTGCGTTTGATGTGTGGCAGGGGGTGACGCCGCTCCACTTCGAGGCCGTCCCTTACAGCGCCCTGGAGAGCGGCAGGCGTGATGTGGACATCACCATCATCTTCGCCTCAGGTGAGAATTGTATTGAATGGTGCCTGGGAGAGGAAAACTGAAACTATGTCAATGTCGGCCTAATCCCGTTCTCCCAATGTAAACTTTGAAGTTAAATGAAATTGATCTCACCTCAGGTTTCCATGGCGACAGCTCACCCTTCGACGGCGAGGGCGGGTTCCTAGCCCACGCCTACTTTCCGGGCCCTGGGATCGGAGGGGACACCCACTTCGACTCAGACGAACCCTGGACCCTGGGGAACCCCAACCACGATGGTGAGAGATGGAAAGAGGGAGAGGGAGAGAAAGGGGGAAAGATAAAGAGGGAGTGGAGAGGGGGTGGGGAGGTTTAGAGAGAAAGATTAAAGGAATATAGTTGTGAGAGAATCATATCAAAGAGTAACAAGTCCAAAAATGGATCCTGTCCAGTGACGTGCGGTGAGGTCGGTGCACTGGCTATTATCAAAGCCAGATTTACTCACAAATAAACCTTGATGAAGCCCAAATTCACCATATAACAGATAGCTCCAACAACCAGCGACATAAGCTATTAACTGAAATTAACAAAAAAATATCACCAAATGTAAATACCAATGTAGCTAAGACACACAAGGGATAGCCTCCGATGGCAGCATATTTCATATCATCCGACAAAATGACACACTGCTCAACTCAGCCGTAGGCCGATGTAGCGTCCACAGTTACAACTGATGTCACTAAAATACCCATGTGTGGACACATTTAATCGGAATAATTCCCAACGATAACACGCACGCATGCACGCACGCACGCACGCACACACACACACACACACACACACACACACACACACACACAATAATATTATTAGGTCAAATATTATTACACACAAATACTGTATATAATAAATAAGGTATTAACAAAATGTCCATATCAACAATCGAAATGACTGAAAAGTGTCTCATCAAAACGGAATTCTAGCTTGATAAATCAAATGCATCAATTTTTACATTTTTTTTAACATTTTAGTCATTTAGCAGACACTCTTATCCAGAGCGACTTACAGTAGTGAATGCATACATTTCATACAATTTCATACATTTTTTTTTTCTGTGCTGGTCCCCCGTGGGAATCGAACCCACAACCCTGGCGTTGCAAACACCATGCTCTACCAACTGAACTACAGGGAAGGCATCAAAGGGATGTTGTCCGTTAATCAAAACCATAAACAGCTAGACAGCTTAAGGAAATGAAATACATATTAAAGCCACTAAAGTATAGACAATGGTGAAAATGAGGAAGTAAGCTACAAAGGAAAATATTTGATTAAAGGTATGTGAGGCTGTGGCCAGGATTCAGCACTACTGAATGGACAGCGCCTTGGAGGCAACTAACGTGATAGCCTACAGGTTAACTCTGTTGTGCTGAATGGTAAGCAGCAATATTCTCATGTTCAGTCAACAGTAACCTAAACTGCAAAAAAATTAATAATAATAAATAAATAAAAATTTACACTCTGGGCTGCATTTCACTGACTGTGAGATCACCAAGTTTAACAGTGAATAAATGGAACTTCGGGCACTTTTTCTCTTATCTTGGCCTGCACCCCATTAAGCTGGGATGCCATCACTGAGGACCCATCGTATGTTTGAGCTACCAGCGTTTCAACTCAGTTGTACTTCCCCAACACTCCCAATACATAATCTGCCAAGGCTGCAGCTCATTTGTCATCACTCACTAGTGCTGAATGATTAACCAAAATGTTGGTTATTAAACAACTAATTGACCGACGCGCAATTTCTCTAGAGAGAAATCAAATCATTCACGAGAGAAATCAAGTCAAGAACTATGTGGGACGCTGGGCTGAATAGAGTTGGAGTTTTCATCAACCTAGGTCAGCGCATAAACGTGGTAATTAACTACAATGACCATAATCCATTGCGCCTGTTCTTTCTGGCTCGGACAGAGATAGATACACTTTACTACCTGCTACATTAGGTTAGATACACACAGACCACATAGACCACATGAAAGAGGAATGTACACAACAATGACGAGAGGGATAGAGACAGTTTGTGAAAGTATGCCTTATCTTCTTTGAAGAACTAGTAAAATGATTTAGTCAAACAGCTCTGCAGCATACTTAGGCAGGTTAGCCTAGATAAATAGGATGACTAAAGACAGTACAGTATAGGGAGGACAGAGATAACGTTAGATGGTCTGGCTGGCTGGCTACTATTGCTACTGAAATATTTTCTATGGATGTTTACCAGAAGATACCGACCCTGCCTTTACAGTTGTTTACACTGAGCTGCACTGGGGTCGGAACACAATCATGGTTACTTTAAGACACTGTGGAGCCACTGCGATATATGGGTCGGAAAATTTACCTCAATGTAGGGATGAGATATGCCACTGTACTCCAAATTTTACCTTTATCCACACTGATACATTGAGAAGATTGAAATAATAATAACAACAAAGAAGCTAATTGGCTGAGAATGACATTCCAAAATGACTGCTGTGGCTACTGCTAGCTAGCATAAGGACGAAAAGGGCAGTTTTCCGAACTAATAATCGAGCTGAAACTGAAACAACCTCGAAAAGCACTAATCGCTAGGCACTATCCCTCACATCATTAAATTCCCAAAACACCTCCTTGATTTCACTTTTAGCCACATAACGAAAAATTACAGAGATCTGGGCTTTGTTTGTAACATCTATGGTTTCATCTACTTCTACTGCAAAAATGGGGCTACATTAATCTCATCTTCAAAGTCCTTTCGAATCATATCAATGACTGCTTCAATCAAATCATTCTGTATTCTGTTTGATAACCGAAAACACAGTGGAAGTTTTTTTTAGCAAAGGTATACAATAACTCCACATAGTTGCCACGATTACATAAGCTTGTACTCAAATAAAATACAATTTTACAACAGGTGTAGACCTTACAGTGAAATGCTTACTTACAAGCCCTTATCCAACAATGCAGTTTTACGAAAAATATGTGTTAAGTATTATAAGAAATAAAAGTAACAAATAATTAAAGAGCAGCAATAAAATAACAATAGCGAGGCTATATACAGGGGGTACCGGTACAGAGTCAATGTGCGGGGGCACTGGCTAGTCGAGGTAATTGAGGTAATATGTACATACATGTATGTAGAGTTAAAGTGACTATGCATAGATAATAAACAGAGAATAGCAGTAGTGTAAAAGATGAGCCTTATGGCTTGGGGGTATAAGCTGTTGAGAAGCCTTTTGGACCTAGACTTGGCGCTACGGTAACGCTTGTTGTGTGGTAACAGAAAGAACAGTCTATGACTAGGGTGGCTGGAGTCCTTGACAATTTTTCGGGCCTTCCTCTGACACCACCTGGTATAGAGGTCCTGGATGGCAGGAAGCTTGGCCCCAGTGATGTACTTGACTGTACGCACTACCCTCTGTAGTGCCTTGCGGTCGGAGGCCGAGCAGTTGCCATACCAGGCAGTGATGGAACCAGTCAGGATGCTCTCGATGGTGCAGCTGTAGAACATTTTGATGATCTGAGGTCCCATGCCAAATCTTTTCAGTCTCCCAAGGGAGAATAGGTTTTGTCATGCCCTCTTCACGACTGTCTTGGTGTGCTTGGACCATGATAGTTTGTTGGTGATGTGAACACCAAGGAACTTGAAGCTCTCCACTACAGCCCCGATGAGAATGGGGGCGTGCTCGGTCCTCCTTTTCCTGTAGTCCATAATCATCTCCTTTGTCTTGATCACATTGAGGGAGAGGTTGTTGTCCTGGCACCACACGGCCAGGTCTCTGACCTCCTCCCTATAGGCTGTCTCATCGTTGTCAGTGATCAGGCCTACCACTGTTGTATCATCAGCAAACTTAATGATGGTGTTGGAGTCGTGCCTGGCCATGCAGTCATGAGTGAACAGGGAGTACAGGAGGGGACTGAGCACACACTTCTGAGGGGCCCCTGTGTTGAGGATCAGTGTGGCGAATGTGTTGTTACCTACCCTTACCACCTGGGGACGGCCCGTCAGGAAGTCCAGGATCCAGTTGCAGAGGGAGGTATTTAGTCCCAGGTTCCTTAGCTTAGTGGTGAGCTTTGAGGGCACTATGGTGTTGAACGCTGAGCTGTAGTAAATGAAAAGCATTCTCACATAGGCATTCCTTTTGTCCAGGTGGGAAAGGGCAGTGTGAAGTGCAATAGAGATTGCATCATCTGTGGATCTGTTGGGGCGGTATGCAAATTCGAGTGGGTCTAGGGTTTCTGGGATAATGGTGTTGATGTAGGCCATGACCAGCCTTTCAAAGCACTTCATGGCTACAGACGTGTGCTACGTGTCGGTAGTCATTTAGGCAGGTTACCTTGGTGTTCTTGGGCACAGGCACTATGGTGGCCTGCTTACAGACTCAGACAGGGAGAGGTTGAAAATGTCAGTGAAGACACTTTCCAGTTGGTCAGCGCATGCTCGGAGTACACGCCCTGGTAATCCGTCTGGCCCTGCGGCCTTGTGAATGTTGACCTGTTTAAAGGTCTTACTCACATCAGTTACTGAGCACGTGATCACAGTCGTCCGGAACAGCTGATGCTCTCATGCATGTTTCAGTGTTACTTGCCTCAAAGCGAGCATAGAAGTAATTTAGCTCGTCTGGGAGGCTCGTGTCACTGGGCAGCTCGTGGCTGTGCTTCTCTTTGTAGTCTGTAATAGTTTGCAAGCCCTGCCACATCTGATGCGTGTCGGAGCTGGTGTTATACGATTCAATCTTAGTCCTGTATTGATGCTTTGCCTGTTTCATGGTTCGTCGGAGGGCATAGTGGGATTTCTTATAAGCTTCTGGGGTTAGAGTCCCGCTCTTTGAAAGTGGCAGCTCTACCCTTCAGCTCAGTGCGGATGTTGCCTGTAATCCATGGCTTCTGGTTGGGGTATGTGCGTACAGTCACTGTGGGGACGACGTCATTGATGCACTTATTGATGAAGCCAGTGACTGATGTGGTGTACTCCTCAATGCCATTGGATGAATCCCGGAACATATTCCAGTCTGTGCTAGCAAAACAGTCCTGTAGCTTAGCATCTGCTTCATCTGACCACTTTTTTATTGCCTGAGTCACTGATGCTACCTGCTACTAGGGTGGCAGGTAGCCTAGTGGTTAGAGTGTTGGGCCAGTAACTGAAATGTTGCTGGATCAAATCCCTGAGCTGACAAGGTAAAAATCTGTTGTTCTGTCACAGAACAAGGCAGTTAAACTCCTGTAGGCTGTCATTGTAAATAAGAATTTGTTCTTAACTGACTTGCCTAGTTAAATAAATGTCAAATATTGTCGTTGTTTTTGCTTGTCAGCCGGAATCAGGAGCATAGAATTATGGTCAGATTTGCCGAATGGAGGGCGAGGGAGAGGCTTTGTATGCGTGTCTGTGTGTGGAGTAAAGGTGGTCTATAGTTTTTTTCCCTCTGGTTGCACATTTAACATGCTGGTAGAAATGAGGTAAAACAGATTTAAGTTTCCCTGCATTAACACCGGCCAATAGGAGCGCCGCCTCTGGATGAGCGGCTTATGGCCGTATACAGCTCATTGAGTGCGGTCTTAGTGCCAGCATCGGTTTGTGGTGGTAAATAGACAGCTAAGAAGAATATAGATGAAAACTCTCTTGGTAAATAGTGTGGTCTACAGCTTATCATGAGATACTCTACCTCAGGCGAGCAAAACCTTGAGACTTCCTTAGATATCGTGCACCAGCTGTTGTTTACAAATATACATAGACCGGCACCCCTTGACTTAACAGAGGCTACTGTTCTTTCCTGCTGATACAGTGTATAACCTGCCAGCTGTATGTTATTCATGTCATCTTTCAGCCACGACTCGGTGAAACATAAGATATTACAGTTTTGAATGTCCCATTGGTAGGATATACGTACTTGTAGTTAGTCTATTTCATTATCCAATGATTGTATGTTGGCTAATAGGACCGA
This sequence comes from Salmo trutta, assembly GCF_901001165.1. Lineage (NCBI taxonomy): Eukaryota > Metazoa > Chordata > Actinopteri > Salmoniformes > Salmonidae > Salmo > Salmo trutta. The sequence goes on along the minus strand of NC_042987.1, from coordinate 12,059,203 downwards.
TGGTAGAGGCAAATTACCCACTCACCGTCAGATTCTTACAAGGTACCCCGACCTTCGTCCTCGATATCTCCGTCTCTTTCTCCTGGGAATGACGGGGATGAGGGCCTTGTCGGGTATCTGGAGTAAATCCCTCTTGTCCGACTCATTAAAGAAAAATCATCTTTCAATATGAGGTGAGTAATCGTTGTCCTGATTTCTTGAAGCTCTTTTCGGTCAGAAGAGATTGTGGTAGAAACATTATGTGCAAAATAAGTTACAAATAACACGAAAAAACACACACAATAGCACAATTGGTTAGGAGACTGTAAAATGGCAGCCATTCTCTCCGGCGCCATCATTACTGCAAAATGTTAACTCTTGTTTCCCTAGGTAGCATGTTGCTCTAATAAGGTCCTTCAAAATCTCATAGTTTTCCTTTACCTTAGCATTGTGGATGGTCACTAGCATTGTGGATGGTCACTTGTTGTTTTTGCCCATCATTTAACGCCAGATCGATCATGTGTTCTCAAAAGTTTTTAGGGTGATCTGGTGTTGGATGTGCGATGCCGACTTTTCGTGTTTGTTGAGGGCATTGGTCAGGTTGTTGAGGTTGCAGTAGCCGCCTTCCACCCGAACGTTGTCCCCGGATGAGAAGAGCAGGCAGGAGAAAGAGTACAGGCGGCTTCTAGTAGCGCAGCCAAACGGCCACTCTTTTATTTTACACCACTTCTGTTTAAACGGTCGTATGATTTTCTGTCCCATCCTCTGTTGAAATTCAGTAAGTGCAGGTGTTGGTCTCCCTCTCTGAATTCTACCAAGTTTTCCTTGGAAATCTAAGTCTTTTCATAGTCCCCAAATCCAGAACAAATTCAAGAAAGCGTACAGTATTTTATAGAGCCATTATGGCATGGAACTCCCTTCCATTTCATATTGCTCAAATGAACAGCAAACCTGGTTGAACATTTTTTATAAACAACACACGGCACAACTCCTCTCCCCTATTTGACCTCAATATTTTGTGTGTACTGTATGTATTGATATATAGCTATGAGTGACTTTTTAAATGTATAGTATGTAGTTCTGTCCTTGAGCTGGTCTTGTCTATTAATGTTCTGTATTATGCCATGTTTAATGTTTGGTGTGGACGCCAGGAAGAGTAGCTGCTACTTTCGCAACAGCTAATCAGGATGCTAATAAAATACCTAATACATACAGTAAATTGGAAGTTTTTTGAGGTACAATAGTGTCCATTTTGTCATGTTGTTTTTGCTAGCTAGCATCGTTCAGTTTAAAGGATGCACGCGCCAAATTATGTAGACATGCCCAAATGTGCAGAGCTTTCCCACACAACATGTTTAGGCAAAACATGCAAAATATGAAATCCACTCAATGCAACGAATGTCAGCTAGGCAAAGCAGTGAGTCCTACCCTGACCCTGTCCGTTAACAGTGACTGGAATCATGAACGGCCGTGTGCATCAACGATTTGAATGGATTTTAAAGGATGGGAAGGAAGGAATGCATACCGTGGCGTCTTTCCTGAGGTTTTGATACAGTTTTTGCACATTTTGGGATTTTGAGCTTAAAAACCACCAGAATAGAATCACTGAAAAAAGACATCTGATAAAAAAAATAGAATTACCATATTTTATATAATTGTATTTTTTATTAGGCTTTTCATAACAGCTTTTATTAGACCGCCTACCCTGACTGCACGTCACTGATACAGTCTGCATTTCAACAGGCTGCATTGTATTGCACCACACCCTGCTGTTATCAGATATAAACCCTCACATTTTCATTCTGTTATGGTCAGGGAGTGTATTGTACTGTAGCTGCAGGGCAGGGTGGAGTGGGGATCCAGCCTGCAGCCCTAGAGAGCTGCAGCTTGAAGAGGGTAATCAGATCCCTCTCTCAGCCCTGTCAGCCTCCATCCATCCACCGTCAGGCAGCACTTTACTTTAATTACCCTGCTGCCAGCCTGCTCTGCTCTGGCTGCCGTTAGTACTGCCTGCGGAACAGCACATCTAGAGGGCTGTCAGGCAGCATTAACTGGCACAACACTGCCACTTAGATAGGCAGTCGCCTCCTATGCCGCCTGCCTGTCAGTGTGAAAAGGGCAATAGCAGCCAGTGTTTTGTTTGTTTCTTGGTTCAGCTTTTTGTCCTGTAGCCCCCTATCAATTCTCCTCAGTTGCTTCTTGTTATTATCTCTGATTCAGATTTCTCTCTACATGTTGTTTAAAATCATGGCTAACCACGCAGAATAGACTCTGGTTCAATCCTTTGCCTCAGCTTGTGTGTGTAAATCAATGACTGTAAAACAGAGCTGTCAAATCATTTTTAGATTTGTCTGTATATATATAGTTGTTGTGGAACTGTTAGATTACATGTTAGATATTGCTGCACTGTCGGAACTAGAAGCACAAGCATTTCACTACACTCGCAATAACCTCTGCTAACCATGTGTATGTGACCAATAACATTTCATTTGATTTTGACAAAGTACCTTACTGTTAGAGATTTCCAATAAAATCAGCAAAAATTGCTTTTTTAGCAAAAAACTATTTCTCAAGCAGGAATTACGCTAGGACTGTCTGAGTGGTCTGAGTGGGGAGGGGAAAACTGAAAACTAGGTGTTATTGGCAGAGGTTTTTATTGGTCTATTAACCAATTTACCGCATGGGGATGTCACCATGGAAAGCCGAAACTCCTTAAGCGATGTTCTCAGAATGTTCAGAGAATGTGTGGTTCTCTTTTGTGTCAGTCCTTGGCAATATTCTGGGAATGTAAGAAAAATAATTATTCTACACATCAATTTAAAGAATCAATTAGCTTTAAATTTCGTTCTCAGAACATGAAGAAAACTTTCCATAAAAGTCACAGGAAAACTTAGCAACGTTCAGAAAACGTTATAAGAATGTTATTTAAAAATATGTACATTCCATTCTGTGTCAACAAAACTCTATCGTCTATCTTGTTAACTGTGTTCAAATGTGTTGACAGCAGTGGTGTAAAGTACTTAAGTAAAAATACTTTAAAGTACTACTTCAGTCGATTTTGGGGGTATCTGTACTTTACTATTTATATTTTTGATAACTTTTACTTTTTCTACACAAGAAAATATTGTACTTTTTACTCCATACATTTTCCCTGACACCCAAAAGTACTCATTACATTTTGAACGCTTAGCAGGATGGGAAAATGGTCCAATTCACACAATTATCAAGAGAACATCCTTGGTCATCTCTACTGCCTCTGATCTGGCGTACTCACAAAACACAAATGCTTTATTTGTAAATTATGTCTGTGTGTTGGAGGTAGCCCCTGGAAATGGTGCCATCTGGTTTTCTTAATATGAGGAATTTGAAATGAGTTATCCTTACCTTTAGTTTTGAAACTTAAGTATATTTTAGCAATTACATTTACTTTTGATACTTAAGTATATTTCAAACCAAACACTTTTAGACTTTTACTGAAGTAGTATTTTACTGGGTAACTTTCACTTAAGTCATTTTCTATTAAGGTATCTTTACTTTGGGTACTTTTTCCAGCACTGGTTGGCAGTGCCCACTAATTGGTCACACCTGAGCGCATGTTGATGCCGTACCACAATAAAAAAAAATGTTTGTGTCCTACTGTATCTATAGCCTTAGTACCAGTCTCTTTAGCTAACATTCCACCCCTTGTCATTGCCAAAGAGACTGACCCTTTCGGTAATCTTCAAATATGAACATTCTATCATTAATGAGCTCGAGGAAATCAGAGGATTTGATCCTGATTCGATAACCGTCACAGCTATACTCCAATCACAATGTTTATGCAAATTAGATTGATAGGAAAACTTAATTAATGGATTTGATTGCATACATTATAGCATCGGGCATTCTGAGGTAATACATTTCATTGCAAACATAAACACAGGGCGTGGGGAGAACAGAGGATTTCCGTTTATTGCATTTTAACCACCAGCCAATGTGATCGTATCACACCAGAGAAGCTCTAACCATTCAATCTTCCCCGCCAGTTCAGTGTGAACGCTGAAGCTTCTTTTATATCCAGCATACAAGAACAACCTTGCTTCTTTCCTGAATATACAGTTGAAGTCGGAAGTTTACATACACTTAGGTTGGAGACACTAAAACTCGTTTTTCAACCACTCCACAAATTTCTTGTTAAAACAAACTATAGTTTTGGCAAGTCGGTTAGGACATCTGCTTTGTGCTTGACACAAGTCATTTTTCCAACAATTGTTTACAGATGTGATGCTCGTTGAAATGAGTAGACCAAGGTGCAGCGTGTTGAGTGCTCATGATAAATATTTATTTAAACTCAGAACACTAAAGCAAAACAACAAATAACGAACGTCACGTTCTGCAGGCTTTACAAAGCTGTGCAAAAACATGATCCCACAACTGAAAGTGGAAAAAAAAAGGGCTGCCTAAGTATGATTCCTAATCAGAGACAACGATAAACAGCTGCCTCTGATTAGGAACCATACTCGGCTCAACACAAAGAAATAGAAAACATAGAAATGAACATAGAAATACAAAATCTAGAATGCCCACCCAAATCACACCCTGACCTAACCAAAATAGGGAAAATAAACGGTAATCTAAGGTCAGGGCATGACAACAGACAGATTATTTCACTTATAGTTCATTGTATCACAATTCCAGTGGGTCAGAGTTTACATACACTAAGTTGACTGTGCCTTTAAAATTATGTCATGGCTTTAGAAGCTTCCGATAGGCTAATTGACATCATTTGAGACAATTGGAGGAGTACCTGTGGATGTATTTCAAGGCCTACCTTCAAACTCAGTGCCTCTTTGCTTGACATCATGGGAAAATCAAAAGAAATAAGCCAAGACCTCAGAAAAACATTTGTAGACCTCCACAAGTCTGGTTCATCCTTGGGAGCAACTTCCAAATGCCTGAAGGTACCATGTTCATCTGTACAAAGAATAGTACGCAAGTATAAACACCATGGGACCACACAGCCATCATATCGCTCAGGAAGGAGACACGTTCTGTCTCTCAGAGATGAACGTACTTTGGTGCGAAAAGTGCAAATCAATCCCAGAACAACAGCAAAGGGCCTTGTGAAGATGCTGGAGGAAACAGGTACAAAAGTATCTATATCTACAGTAAAATGTGTCCTATATTGATATAACCTGAAAGGCCGCTCAGCAAGGAAGAAGCCACTGCTCCAAAACCACCATAAAAAAGCCAGACTACGGTTTGAAACTGCACATGGGGACAATGATCATACTTTTTGGAGAAATGTCCTCTGGTCTGATGAAACAAAAATAGAACTGTTTGGCCATAATGACCATCGTTATGTTTGGAGGAAAAAAGGGGAGGCTTGCAAGCCGAAGAACACCATCCCAATCGTGAAACACGGGGGTGGCAGTATCATTTTGTGGGGGTGCTTTGCTGCAGGAGGGACTGGTGCACTTCACAAAATAGATGTCATCATGAGGAAGGAAAATTATGTGGATATATTGAAGCAACATCTGAAGACATCAGTCAAGAAGTTAAAGCTTGGTCGCAAATGGATCTTCCAAATGGACATTGACCCCAAGAATACTTCCAAAGTTGCGGCAAAATGGCTTAAGGACAACAAAGTCAAGGTATTGGAGAGGCCATCACAAAGCCCTGACCTCAATCCCATAGAACATTTGTGGGCAGAACTGGAAAAGCGTTTAATGCATTTAAATTAACAGGTGTACCTTGTTAAAAGTTCATTTGGAATTTCTTTCCTTAATGCATTTGAGCCAATCAGTTGTGTTGTGACAAGGTAATGTCACGTTGGCATAAATGGTCAGGAGACAGGCGCAGAAATGCGTAATAGGGGTTTTTATTTCCCAAATTACAGTGTGCCGTGTAAAAACACGGGGACGAAGACCAAACAAAAGAGCGAGGAGTACCTCTAATAAATACACGGGACAAGACCCGAACACACAATGATTATTACACGGGACGAGACCCTTAATCATCTACGCAATACAAGTGGCATAAAAGCCAAAACAACACAGCACAGGTGCTCACACGACCAACTGACATTGTAACAATAATCGACAGGACAATGGTGAACAAATGGTGAACAAAGGGATACAATACTAATCACTGGGAATAGGGACCAGGTGTGCGTATGACAGTTCCGGAGGGATCCGTGACATGTATACAGAAGATAGCCCTACTTGGTAAAACACCAAGTCCATATTATGGCAAGAACAGCTGAAATAACCAAAGAGAAATGTCAGTCCATCATTACTAAGACATGAAGGTCAGTCAATCAGGAAAATTTCAAGAACTTTGAACATTTCTTCAAGTACAGTCGCAAAAACCATCAAGCGCTATGATGAAACTGGCTCTCATGAGGACCACCACAGGAAAGGAAGACCCAGTGTTACCTCTGCAGCAGAGGATAAGTTCATTAAAGTTACCAGCCTCAGAAATTGCAACCCGAATAAATGCTTCACAGAGTTCAAGTAACAGACACGTCTCCACATCCACTGTTCAGAGGAGACTGCGTGAATCAGGCCTTCATGGTCGAATTGCTGCAAAAACCCCATGGAAGAAGAAGAGAGGTGCCGCTCTAGCAGGTGGGGGAGGGGCCGTACTGTGAACGAGTGAAACAGGGAGCATGGACGGAGAGACAGCAACCAACCAACCAAGCCGACTCGCGCTATATTAGACTAATAGCTTCCATAGCTAGGTTATTTATCATCAAATGTGATTAAGTGGTACCTGTCTTGACTGCATCAAACCGGGAGAAGCTAGTTAAACCAGCTAACGTTAGCTAGCTTGGCTAATTGACGCTGCAGTTGATGCATTTTCTCATCCTACAGTTGCAAATAACAACAACTCCATTCAGAATATTAGCTAAATAGCAGGCTAGTTGTTGGCTTTTGGTGGTTGTAGCCTATCCTTCTCCTTTAACTTTTAATTCTGTCATATTAATTCCATCTTCCGTTGATTAGATATCTCCTAACTTTTTCCACACGGAGGCTCAACGACTGTAGCCACTTGTAATGACTTGTGATTGGCCAACAACAACAAGCTACATGCGTCACGCTCCACTCTTGTGAAAAGCGTGAGCAACAGAATAAATTAGACCATTTCTCTCTCTCTCTACTGCAGCAGTTGCGTTCAGGTCTGTACGGGCCCTTCCGGACAAGTCAGTTAAAATTACACATACTCCAGACCTATGACTAGTAACGTGGAGTCAAGCACGTATATCTGTGGTGTGTGTGTGTTGTGTAACAGGACATGAATGTTCCAATGCCCTGGGCAGGGACACTCTTTTCTCTGTAAGCTGTGACTCCCTATAGACACATAATATGCCCTTCACGTTTCCCAGCCTCAATAGCCTCATTCTAACCTTGCCGTTCATAATAGAGTTGAATCCCCAGGTGAAAAACACGAAACCGTATGAATTATAGCCCTATAGACTATAGTAAATGTCAGCAGTGTGATTAACGTGTTGATCCACTTCTGTAGAATTCAATTGGAAATGAGCCAGTTTCGTAGGTGTGTGTGTCGTAGCTAGCACATAACGTTCTGAGAACCATATGTTTCTAAGAGCTTGGTGAGAGTTTGGTTGTCCTATAGTTATTTTGCATGCAACTTTCCCACAAAGTTATGAGAATGGTGCAGGATACCCAGCTTTTACTTTTCTTTTTCAGTTTCTCAGGTGGGAATTTCAATATTTTCAACATAATGTTTTCGACAGGTTTCCTCACGGTTCAATTTAAAGTAATGTTCTCAGAACGTTCAGAGAACGTTAAGAAACAACATTCTTCTGTGGGAATTTCAGTACTTCAGAAGAATGTTTTCTGCAGGTTTCCTCATAGTTCTATTTAATGTCATGTTCTCAGAACATTAAGAGAACTTTCCATAAAAACCACAAGAACATCAGTAGCGTTCAAGGAACTTTCTAACAATGTTATTTAAAACCATATGCACTGAGTGGACAAAATATTAGGAACACCTTCCTAATATTGAGCTGCACCCCCTTTTGCCCTCAGAACAGCCTCAATTATTCGGGGCATGGACTCTACAAGGTGTCGAAAGCATTCCACAGGGATGCTGGCCCATGTTGACTCCAATGCTTGTGTCAAGTTGGGTGGATATCCTTTGGGTGGTGGACCATTCTTGATACACACGGGAAACTGTTGAGTGTGAAAATCCCAGCAGTGTTGCAGTTCTTAACAAACTCAAACCGGTGCAGTGCGCCTGGTACCTACTACCATATCACGTTGAAATGCACTTAAATCCTTTGTACTTCCCATTCACCCTCTGAATGGCACACATACACAATCCCTGTCTCAATTGTCTCAAGGCTTAAAAAAGCTTCTTTAAACTGTCTATTCCCCTTCAGTTTTTCCCCTTAAATTGTCTACTTCCCTTCAGTGCTCAGTTTGCACCGGGGCCTCTGACTCCTCTTTCTATTCTGGTTAGAGCCAGTTTGCACTGTTCTGTGAAGGAAGTAGTACACAGCGTTGTACGAGATCTTCAGTTTCTTGGCAATTTCTTGCATGGAATAGCCTTCAATTCTCAGAACAAGAATAGACTGATGCGTTTCAGAAGAAAGTCTTTGTTTCTGGCCATTTTGAGCCTGTAATCGAACCCCAAAATGCTGATGCTCCAGATACTCAATTAGTCTAAAGAAGGACAGTTTTATTGCTTCTTTAATCAGGACAACAGTTTTCAGCTGTGCTAACATAATTGCAAAAGGGTTTTCTAATGATCAATTAGCCTTTGAAAATGCTAAACTTGGATTAGCTAACGCAACGTGCCATTGGAACACAGGAGTGATGGTTGCTGATAATGGGCCTCTGTACGCCTATGTAGATATTCCATAAAAAATCTGCCATTTCCAGCTACAATAGTCATTTAAAACATTAACAATATCTACACTGTATTTCTGATCAATTTGATGTTATTTTAATGGACAAAAAAATGCTTTTCTTTCAAAAACAAGGACATTTCTAAGTGACCCCAAACTTTTGAATGGTAGTATACATTCCCACAACTTCCAAGGAACCAAATGTGCTAGCTGAGGTCTGTGTGTGTGCATGTGTGTGTGCAGTCACACTGCGTGTGTGTGTTTGTGTGATTCTAATCCCTAGGCTTTCTCTCCCTTCCCAGGTAATGACCTGTTCCTGGTGGCAGTCCATGAGCTGGGCCACGCCCTGGGTCTGGAACACTCCAATGATCCCACAGCCATCATGGCTCCATTCTACCAGTACATGGACACAGAGAACTTCAAACTTCCTCACGACGACCTTCAGGGCATCCAGAAAATCTATGGTACTGTACCAACAGGTAACTGCCAAAATATAGGAAACACCAACATAAAGTGTCTTAATAGGGAGTTGGGCCAACCACCACGAGCCCCCAGAACAGCTTCACTGCACCTTTGCATAGATTCTACAAGTGTCTGAAACTCTACTGGAGGAATGCGACACGATTCTTCCACGAGAAATTCCATAATTCAGTGTTTTGTTGATGGTGGTGGAAAACGTTATGACTTTAACTACTGTTCCCTGAATGAGGGCAACAAGGTACACCATATTATGGGTAGTCACACTCTTGCGACTTCGGTTGAAGGATCTACAATCACGTCTTCCACAGGTGATAAACATGAGGCTCGGATTCACTCCTTCAATTTAATACCACTCTTAACCGAGCCCAGGAATGGATGGTGCGTTTCCCTCCTTCAGGGAACAGTAGTTATAGTCATAACGTTACATTCCCTTTCAGTCAGTCAACTTCGGTACAACATACAATGGGGAAATATAATCACGCCCCAAGCCGACCCCAACGGATAGTAAATGAAACGGCCCATGGCAAACCACCCAGACCTGATCTCGCCAGATGCGGCAGTCTGGGTATTGCGCACACAACGTGCTGGCTAGTGACTTTCCCCTGGAGCAGTGACATCCAAGCAATAAAACCTCACAAAAGTGTGTGGTGATGCCCAACTCGCCGCAGCACAAATATCTCCTATAGTCAACCCTTTAAACAATGCCCAAGATGCCACCAGACTCCTGGTGGAGTGGACATGTACACCGCTAGGTAACCCTTGCCCCATGCTGCTATATGCCAGTGAGAAAGCCTCCACAATCCAATGGGAGAAACGCTGCATAGAGAGCGCCCTGCCGTGAGCTGGATTAGCAAAACAGACAAAAAGTTGGTCACATAACCAGATGTCCTGGGTCCGTTCAATATACGTGCATAAAGCTCACAAAGGGGCACAGGGCATGTAACCTCTGTTTCTCTTCAGAAGCAAAAAGAGGACACAAAAAGGGAAATAGCTCAAAAGCTAAGTACCTGTAGGACATAGCCATGACTTTTGGAGCGAAGGCCGCATTTGGACGCAATGTCACCTTAGAGCTGAATACAGGAAGGATGTACGGATAACAATGTACGGAGGTCCCCAACATGTTTAGCTGAGGCCAAAGGGAGGTTTTGTAGGAGAGGATCTTCAGATCCACCGAATCCAGAGGCTCAGTGCCTCCAAAACCAGTGCCAAGTCCCAATTCCTATAAATTCTGGGATTATGTCCTACATTCTTTTGGCTATTATTGATGCATACCATTTATAATCCATGTTAAGAATTGCGATATGTCTATAGGAACTGTATTCCTTCTTATCTTTACCCACTTTTGGAATTACAGATATGATGGCTTCTCTCCATGGTGGTAGATCTCCCTCTCGTAGATTCCAGTTAAAAGAGGCCTGAAGTAGAGGTGTTAGTTGTTCTCTGAAGTTAGTTGTTCTCAGTCATGCCATCAGTGCCTGGAGATCTTTTTGCTTTTAGATTAAATATTGCATTATTCATTTCTTCAGTAGTTATTTCTGAAGTAAGTCTATTTTTTTGCTCTGTCCCAATTGAAGGGAGATGAAGTGAGTTCAAAAAACGCTCTGTTGTCTGTGCATCTGCCTTCTCTGGTTGCTTGCACAGATTTGTATAGTATGATTCAAATGCATTCTGTATTTCATATAATTTGCATGTAATCTGCTTTGTTTTGCAGTCTTTTATTTAGAAAATTGTATTCTGTGCTTGTTGTTTTCTGAGTCCCCGTGCTAGTAATTTTGTTGCCTTTGAGTCTGCTTCATAATATCGTTCTTTCAGGAACCTAAGCTTTTTCTCTACTTCTTCAATATAAATCTGGTCTATTTCCTGTTTTACCTTTTGAATCTCTCGTAATATAAGAGGGTCTTTGTATTGACTATGAGATCGTTCTAAGCTTCCTAATGTTTCCTGTAATTTCAGCAGTTTCTGTGCATTAATCTTTTTCTTGAGAGATGATGTGGCTATGATCTTCCCTCTATTACCCAGCTTAGTGTATCCCACAATGCAGCAGGGGATACTTCCCAGTTATCCTTATTCTCCAGATAGACATTCAATTCTGTCTTTATTGACTCCTTAAATGCTGGATCATTCAGCATGCGTGTATTAAGCCTCCATAGAGTATTTCTTGGTTTGCTATCAAGATGTCGAGTTAGGTCAACTCCATTATGATCTAATAAGTCGTTCTGCCTGATCCTACAATCCTTAAGCCTGTGTCTATCTGCACTGTACATGAAAAAGTACTCTAACCTGGAGTATTCAGTGTGGCGGGCTGAGTAAAAAGTGCATTCCCTATCTGACATATGGAAGTAGCGTCAAACATCAAACAGTCCTAAATCCTGTAATATCCTATTGATCTTTTTAGCAACCAAGCTCGTTTTCCGATTTTGATTTGTACTGTCCAATTCTGAGATTAAAATCATGTTAAAATCCCCTCCACTGATAAGCGTGCCAGAGGTTTCTGTGGCAGTTAAATCAAACACATTCCTAAAGAACACCATGTCATTCCCCGGTGGCGCGTAAACATTAAATGATGTAACTTCCTTGTGATCCAGTTTATGTTTAACAAAGATAAATCTACCCTCCTTTCCTTTTATTTCTGATATAAGCTCAAAATGAACTGAATTTGGGATCAAAATTGCAATGCCCCTTCTACCCATTTTATAAGAAGAGAAAATGGTATTCCTATATCCCATAATCTTGAGTTCTCGTGATCAGGACAGGATAAGTGAGTTTCCTGCCAGAATAATATGTCAACTCTCTCCCGTTTCAACTTTGCTATTACCTCACTTCTCTTGATGGCACTCCCCAATCTGTTTACACTGAAATTTATGACCTTAAATTCCCGATGGTGCATCGATATAAACCAAAAAACCTGTGCACCATAACAGCCTGCTTAGCATCAACCTAAAAAAGACAGAAAAAACAAGAACAATAAAAAAGTAAATTAAAGTGGGGAAAGACTTTGCAATGTAAGAGGACTGAGGGGGATGAGCCTGACTGTTGGAGGGGCCCCTCACTCAAATGTCAAAATGCGTGACGCAAACAAAACCTTGTAGTGACTTTCATTAATCTGATGACTGTTATTTATTTAATCCGCTAACTATTAATTAGCTAAATAATGTTAGCCTGCCTAGCTACTTCTGAAGAAGGAAAATGTTTTATTTCCAAAAGCTAACCAAACAAAAACATCATTAATTTTACGAGACGTGTTTGTGCCGTCATGTGCATTAGTATTAAATTAATCAGGTAACAAATGAACTCATTAGGAATTTGGGGCACCACGGAAGAAGTTGTTTAATGACATACCATCTCCTGAATTAAACTCTAAATGATATATAAGTTATATACTGATAAGTCACTTATTAACCATTACCTCATATCAGTCTCATTCTGAACAGTCGTAACCTTCTTGGATCTGCAAGAACCCCAGCCTTGCTGATTATTCAGTATAACACAAATTGGTTTAATCATTTATTTACTAACTAAATAATAACACAGAATACACATACACACTTGCATAAGACAAAAGTCCCTAGTGGACTGACAAGATATGACGGCTTGTTACAACATAACATTAGAGGGGGGGAGAGAGAGAGAGAGACAAAGGGAAAGAGACACTTTTGTAAACTACACTCACAGTAACCATTTACTTTGCATACGAACCACCGCCCGTTGGGAGTAAGAAATTACTGTATTTACGCGTTTGAATGCCGTCATTCGTCATCTATCTCTATTGAAACCAACCCTTCTTTTAAGGGGGTTTTGTTGGCCTTTCCTGTGGGCCACTTGTACACACTCTGATTGTCCACCAGAGGTCACAATGTCCTTCTTCCATTAACTTTTCCTACTTTCCCCTTTTAGTGTAAGTTACTATAATACTCAGAGTAAATACTTGAATTTATGGGGAAAATACCCAACCGATGTGCAGTACGGAAAATCAAGCAGCCATTTCCTAAATTGTGTCACCAGAAGCCCAGAGAAGGAAAACGTTTAATTAAACTCAAATACAGGAAACAACAGTTTTAACACCCGTGAACAGTGTGGAACTCACTTGAAAAAAAAATGTGTTTGTGCCAAGGTTTGCCTAAAGCCCATCCCACTCTGGGTACAATGGCTCCGGCTATCAGTGGCTGCATTACAAACACTTAACAGACACACACTCTCCCCTCAGCCCTCAAATTAAGTGGACACTTCTAATGACATATCATGACGTCTGACGAGTATACACTTGCAGGGCAAGGGGCGTGGGAGGAAGGAATGATTTTTAAATGGACCGCCCTTGCCCGAAAATTCGTCACTCATTCATCCCGCGATGATTGTGTTTTCAGCCACTGGTAGCTTGTGGGTGCTTTATATTTGCTACCGTCAATTATGATTGCATTTCTACTTACATTAAATGTATAATTATTAATATACACCTACTGTATGATAGCTAGCAAATGAATTAGCTAAATAACGTTAGCCTTCCTAGCTACTTCTGAAGAAGGAACATTTTTTATTTCTGCAATTTCCAAAAGCTACCCAAACAAAAACATTAATTTTACGAGACGTGTTTGTGCCGTCATGTGCATTAGTAGCACCATTTCTAACTTATTTACATTCGTTTTTACTTACACACAAGTTTTGGTGGACTTTTCTTAGTGGATGTACAATCATCGCGAATTGAATTATGGGGCATTTCAGCACCGACGTGAACATAAATGTACACTCTCAAACTCCATTAAAATCGAGGGCGGAGGGGCATTCATTGCAAACTTCCCTTGCTTGGCTAATCATTTGGACCGATGACAAATATGGCTGCGGGGATTCTCCCAAGGGCATAAGGCGAGGGTAAGTGGACGAGTATGTGTCTTTTATGGGTTTGAAATGCAGCCAGTGATGTACCCCGATTGTCCGTGCCACAATGAGCCTCACTCGGTTTAGGCGGTAAAATGTGTTCCAGTAACCTGCTGGCACCCAGAGCTGGACTGGACGCATTAAAAATAGACCCAGGGAAAAAACGTTATCATGGAGGTTACCCTACCAACCAGTGATAGGTACTGGTGACAAAGCTCCTTGTAACATCATTGGAAATGGGAAGACAGCTCTAACAAACGAACCCCTTTTGTTGTAGCAGACAGGGGCGATTTGTAATTTAATCTTATTCCCAGGAATGAAAAGCGTTGAGCTGGAGACATAGCTCATTCATATTAACCACAGAGACTGCGTGTGGGATAATAGCGTTGTCATGTCCAACCCTGCTGGTTCCCTCGACTCCCCTACCAACAACTAATTGCCTATAGAGCCCATAACCTGTATCACTAGACACCTTAAAGGGACTAGTGAGCTACAGGCAGGAATCAGCAATGGATCCCACCTATGGGGGAGGGACACCCCCTTGCGGACAGTGACCCAACTTGTCACTCTCAACCTGGGGACACTGATATACCCCTTCAACCCTGTGAACAACGTGGAACATGGGGTAACAGAGGGAGCAGCTTTAAACATGGCCAAGCTTCCAACATACGTTGTGCTTCCATGAGACTGTATAGCCTGCATGAAGCCCGGCCCCTTTACTGGCACAGGGGTCTCTGGCAATGGCTGACATAGTAACCGTTTTAGCTAAAGTAGGGGCACTGTTTTCACAGACCCATGCCAAAGCCCCTCGCTCTGGGCGTTACCCCAGCCAAGTGTCCGGGTGACTGCTTCTTCATCTGAGGTGCACACAAACTCCATTTGTTTCACTCCCTCCAACTCCAGGAACTGAAAATAGCAAGAAGGTTGCCATAACGCCAGTGGAAAGCTAGTCAGTTTTACTTGCCATAGGTTAAGTAGGCTAGCCAATGTTAGCCAGGAGGCTTTTTAGCATAAGCTAGTGTCGTGTCTCTATTATCCTTAATGTGATGACAGGCTATTTTCAAAACGATTACCTAACGTTTAATTATTTGATTAAATTAATCAGGCAATAACTAACTCATTAGGAATCCGGGGCACCACGGAAGCATTCGTTTATATGGAGCGGCTATCTCCCAAATCCACTCTTAAAGATCTGACGATCTTTTATATCAATAGCAGTCCATCATTAATTATTCTTTACCTTCTATCAGTCTCATCGGAACGTCTTAAAAATTCTGCACGAACCCTAGCATAAATTATGAATCAGCATTATACAAATTGGCTTAATTATTTATTTACTAACTAATCAAATCACATAAATACATAACAAACAAACAGTAGATATTATACATTGGGTTGCTACATGATACAAAGAAAAGACTCCCTAGCTGGCAAAGCCAATATGATGGCTTGGTAGACAAAAGAAAGGGGGTGTGGACCGATAAAGAGCGGGAAACTCATAGAGGATTACTACACTCATAGAAATTGCTAATACTTTACATGAACGACCACTCATTCAAAGAGTTGTAGAGTTGTAGTTTAAACCACTTCACACACCAGCATCACACGGCATGTTTTGGTCTTAGAAATTCAACCATTTGCAACCTTAGCTTACATCGGGGTTTACGTGGTCTGATGTGAGTTTCATCAGGAGTGGGTTTTATACGTTTCAGACAGCTGGGAAATGTACACTTTAAGAGATACCATTCAGTAGAAAAGGGCCATGACGCCTAATGTGATGTCTGGGCTCACAGGAGTGTGGCCACTGACTAGTTAATCTTTTTATGAAAATCCATACTCTCATTTAGAAGGTTAATATCACATTACATCTTTTCACAAATAGTTTCATTTTTAATCACATCCTTTTCACAATATTTAGATGTAAACCTGACAGCTGGGAAATATACACTTTAAGAGAACGTTATGTGTGTTTCCTGTCCTTCATGAGATCACCAAATGAAACACACTCATTATAACTGTCCCTTAAGTGTCCATGGACCATTCCCACATTCTCAAAAGTAGAAATAGTTTAATTCTCCCATTTTGGGGATTTAGGAGTTTGGCAAAGTGAAGTCCTTTGTTCTCTCTCTGTGCTCTCTCCCTCTTTTTCTGCATGACCAGGGGGAGAGAGCCTCTGCCAAGAATTTATGGCCTGAGATAACAAAACCTGGGTTTAGGAGAGAGAGTCGGGGGGGGGGGGGGGGGCATGATCCATACCCAGAAAGGGCCACGTCATGATACTAGGCTAGCCTCTTTGACCGCAGCACGGTTCGTTTTAGAATAACCAACCGACTTAATGATACATATACTAAACAAGAGAGCTAGTCCAGAAACTCCACTGTGGGGAGGCAGGAATAGCTAGTAATAGCTTGCTTGCCTTAGTGAGTTAGCCAACCTGGCTAGCGCGCTATGCAGCGCTTGTTTAGCTAGCCCGGTCTCGAAAGTCCACATAGGAATGGTTCACTGAGGTGGGCCGGACCCTTCATCAACAAGTCTGGGAAGAGAGGCAAGCAGTGCTTGACTGAGACACACAGGCGGTGGGAGGTACCCACCGAACCAGGATGCCCCTTCTCTCCGAGTAGCCTCCCGAAACCGATGACTGAGACACACAGGTGGTGGGAGGTACCCACCGAACCAGGATGCCCCTTCTCTCCGAGTAGCCTCCCGAAACCGATGACTGAGACACACAGGCGGTGGGAGGTACCCACCGAACCAGGATGCCCCTTCTCTCCGAGTAGCCTCCCGAAACCGATGACTGAGACACACAGGCGGTGGGAGGTACCCACCGAACCAGGATGCCCCTTCTCTCCGAGTAGCCTCCCGAAACCGATGACCGAGTGCACAGAAGTCGAGATGGGCACAGGCAGCCACCACATACCCCACGCCCAGGCAGACCACCCAATCCATCTCCGCTTCCAGCATTCGGGAAAGGAAAGTCACCATCAGTAATTCCAAGCTTCCTCAAGAATGCTACACGTCTTTCCAGGGAGTTTGTACACAGTACGTGGCAATGCGTACCCGAACTGGTTTGATTGAGGGCCACCTGAGCGTGTTCCAAGCCGAGGCAAACTACACATAGATCATGAGTATCTTTCAGAGAAATGCTATAACCTCATGACTGGGGGCATGATCTCAACCCCAAACCTGGCATATGGATTATTGTCTCAGTCGTTTTGTTGGCCAACTAACTCATTGCACCAGCAAACTGAAGAATAACTAATAACTAAAAACTTTGTTTGTGATTAGAAAACTTATGAGAACTAGTACAGCGTACAGGAAGTGATCTCACTCTATCACTATGGGACAGTTTAGTTAGTGCAACGTAAGACAGTCTCCTTTTCCAATTGTTTGTGTTAGTAGCGTGAATCGTTCATGTTTTTACATTTTAGTCGTTTAGCAGACGCTCTTATCCAGAGCGACTTACAGTAGTGAGAGCAAGATACATTTTCATCCTGGTCCCCCGTGGGAATCAAACCATGTTCTACCAACTGAGCCACACGGGACTACACGTGGTGAAGAGTGGAGTAATTGAAAGAATCCGGGCCTCACACTGGGCTTCTAGCGAGGCGTGGATTTAATTTGCCTTATCAGGCGTGATTGTAGATCCTTCAACTAGAGTGCGACTACCCATAGTAGGTTGTACTGAAGTTAACTGACTGAAAGGGAACCCTCCAGAATCTCCCACAAGTGTTCAATTGGGTTAAGATCTTATGACTAACACGCACGCGCACACACACACACACACACACACACACACACACACACACACACACACACACACACACACACACACCCTTTAAACCCCCTATGCTCCTTTGAGACCTCTCTTTCAAAGTCACCGAGATCCTTTCTTCTTGCCATGGTTGCCAAAATAATGAGCAACTGGGCATTTTTATACCTGACCCTAAGCATGATTGGATGTTAATTGCTTAATTACCTCAGGAACCACTCCTGTGTGGAAGCCCCTGCTTTCAATATACTTTGTATCCTTCATTTACTCAAGTGTTTCCTTTATTTGGGTATTTACCTGTATCTATGGTACTGCATTTCATTTCCAACATAATATTATATTATAGTAATGCCCTCAATCTGTTTAGTACACTAAATCTACACAAAGTAGTATAATAATAATAATAGTATTGTGTATATAATTTAAAAAACATTTGTTTTGTTGTTTTCATTGAAGGAATAAATGTTCAATGATAATGTTCAATGACAATATGTATATTTTTTTATGCCCTTAGCTAGTTAGCTGGCTAGGCTAATGTTTCTCATTCATCTCCAGGTCCACCAGACAGGGCTCTCCAGCCCACCAGGGCCCCACCCACGGCCCCTCCCCCACGCTTCCACTCCCCCTCGGAACCCCGTAAGCACGACCGCCAGGTCCGGCCCCACCGCCCTCCTCAGGGCGCCAAACCCTCCAACCCCTACGCCAAACCCAACATCTGTGACGGAGGCTTCAACACCCTGGCAATCCTCAGACAGGAGCTGTTCGTATTTAAGGTAGGTCGGCATGCACAGATACTGTATAATGTACACTTGTCTACCCTATAAAATCTACAAAGTGTTAAAAGGTAATAGATTTTTCCTTCTGGTTCCGGTGGCATGCATTGAAACGTGTGGCTTTTCACGGCTTTCTTTTGCAAATTACTATAAATTAATGGACTTATTTCCTAAAACTTGTCAATAATAAACATCATATTAAGGTATGGAACATTCATTGTGTGACAAGGAATAACTAGTAGGTCTAAGGCGCTCCAGCAGCTAGAATTTGTCTGTTCACAATTCGACTGTGGGAATATGTCGTCTCTCAATACCAGCTTGTTCATGAGGGGGGAACGACAAATTAGTGTTTTTTTCTGTGGCTCCTGCTTTTTGTTTTACAGCCATGGGCTTATTACTTAATACTACTTTTTTTTGGGGGGGGGGGGACAATGGCAACGCTAGCTATTCTCTCCTGGAATGTGAAAGGCCTAAACTCACCAATCAAATGTTCCAGCTGTCTTGATATTCTAGCAAGAAACCATATTGATATAGTGAAGTTCCAAGGAAAACACCTGCTCCAAAAGGACACACATAGAATAGAGAACTACTTGTACAAACTGTTTCTTTTTCATCAACCCCAAACAAAACTAAAGGTGCACCCTTGCAAAAAATATTAATATTTAAATATCCTTAAATCATACACCATTAATATTTTAAGTATATGTATTTAAGTATATTTAAAATGATCTAAATTGGAACAACATTTTAAATAAATTTAATGAATGCATTTAATGTCAATTTATTTGTATTTTATAACCATTCAAGTATATTAAATACATACAAAATTATCTAAATTGGGGCATGTTCTTAGAATATTAGATACTAAGGTGTATTCTAATATACTTTGAATACACCTTAAGTACATTTTATGTGTATTTCTCAAAAGTGGAATATTTTTCTTCTGTATATTTGTATTATTCTTTTCACTCTGTCATTTACATCATTATTGTGGAGTCACTGCAATGTTGTTGATCTATCCTCCGTTTTCTTTCATCACAGCCATTGTCTGTAATTGTTTTACAATCAATCACCAATCACCATGGTAACGTCACTTAGCAGTTTCATTCCTGTCCTGCAGCTCAGTTCAGAAGAACGACTGTACCTTTGCTATGTCTGGGTGGTTTAATTCATAATCCACAGCATAATTATTAACTTGAACATGCTTAAAGAGATATTCGATGTCTGATTTTGTATTGTTACCGATCTATCAATCATTGCCCTTTTATGAGACTTTCGAAAGGCTCCCTGGTCTTTGTAGTTGAATCTGTGCTTGGTATTCAATACTTGACTAAGGGACCTTACCTATGTTGTATGGGGGACAGAGGAAGGGTTGGTCACAAAAAAAATTGTCGACCCCTATTACTTCACACAGATCCATGAAACATATTCTGTGATTTGTTAAGCCAAATTCTACTCCTGAACTAATTTAGGCTTGCCTAAACAAAGGGGCTGAATACTTATGCAATGGCTATATTTTTGTGATCTAATTTGTAATATAAATGTTTTACTTTGATATTACAGAGTATTTTGAGTTCATTGTTGACAACAAATGACAATGAAATCAATTTTAATCCCACTTTTTAACACAATCAAATTTGAATACAAGAGGTATGAATGCTTTTGCAAGGCACTGTATACTTATAGTGCACTTGATCAATCACAAGAGTTTCATAAAAAAAAAAATTATGCTTCAACTTATTAAAAACAACTCCTAGTGTATTTTGAATGAATATACTAAATTACAATTCAAGCGATTGAAATTCAAGTACAGTTTTAATGTGTTTAAGTTTAATGATAGTGAGCATATAGTATACTTAAAGACTGAAAAAGGATTAATTTAAAGTTAACTTTTAATAAGTGTATTGAAGGTTGATGATAGCATATTTATACTATACTACAAGTCTGAAAAACAATGAATATAATATTATAGTCTACTTAATATATACTAGAAAAATACATCTCATATTTGAAGTATATTATTAGAATTTTTTGTATATTTCAGTATACTTTAGTATACTTGTAATATATTAAAATATACTTATTTTTTGCTTGGGTAATCATTGTGACACACAATAAATAAAAAAGTACCATCTTGGGTAAAGGCAAAGACCAAGAAGGCAGAATCACTTTCCTTAACTGTAGCCATAATGGAAAGAAAATTGCCTTTACTCATATGTATGCTCCAAATTCATATGATCCTATGTTTTTTGATTCTCTGAGCAGCATATTATTAGAATTAAGGGAATTCCAACTGGTTATTGGGACAAACATGAATGCCATTTTTGACATGCGGGACAAATCTAATAAGACAAACTACAATCCACAGGCAGCCAAGGCTCTCCAACACATACTCTCTGATTACAACCTCATTGATGCCTGACTAGCTCATAACCCTAAAGCAAAAGAGTACACTTTCTATTAAAACAGGCACAAAACATTCTCCCGTATTGACTTTGTGCTAATATCTATTCCTCTATTTTCTTAAATCATGAGAATAGAAATTGGACATATGAGCATATCTGATCATCATGCTTACTATTGCCAGATACAAATGCCAGAATCTCCTAAAAGAACCACAAGATGGCGCTTTAATGTTTCCTTACTACAAAATCATACTTTCTGTGAACAATTTGAAACTGAATTAATTTAATTGATAATGATTAACAAAAATTAAATTGATGATCATCAGATTTTATGGGATGTCAAGGTTTTATTAAAAACAATGCAACTGCATTTGCATCTGGGCTGAATAAATCACAATAAAAGAAGATATCAGAATTGGAAAAGTTGTTAACGACGTTAGAGTGTTTTCAACAAACACCTTTATCAGACTAGGTAGCGACTACTCTTTTCAAAGTCAAGACAGATCTAAATCTATTTTTAAGACAGAGAGCAGAATTTGACATCCATCAAGTTAGACTCAACCTTTACTTCCATAGTAATCCATCCAGTCGTCTGTCTAACGAGCTTTGTAGTAATGATCGATTAGCGGATATTGCAACTATTGAATCTTAATCAGGTGAATTACTAATTACTTCCCGTTTCTATAAAATAATTGTACACCTCTGATTTGTCCACACAAAGCCAGATTGAATCATTTTTAAAAGCTATAAGAACTCATCTTTTTTCAACTGAAGAAGCCAGCTTCCTGGGAGCCCACATCTCTCTCCATGACCGCAAAAGAGCATTGGATAACATGAATAAAGACAAATCACCTGGTTGTGACGGTATTTCTCCTGAGGTCTATCATTTTTTGGGGAACCAATTAGGTCCACTGCTACTTGAAATGATTAACACAGCCGTTCACAAAGGTTTGTTTTGAAGGGATGTAAATACAGCACTAATTTTGCTTTTATTTTTAAAAAAAGGTAAGGACTCCACCCAGTGCTCTCACTATCACCTATCTTTGATAAACACAGATTTTAAATTATTTTCAAAAATTCAAAATTTCTTTAAATTGGAAATTCTGTGAACTGTCTTGTAAGTTTTAAATTGACACAATACCTGTTAGCAATGCTAACTAGCGTTTTCGAATTTGAGAGTAAATAAAACCTACTACATTGATAAAAGTCCCCTTGTCCGAAAGAGATTTACACGGTTACCAAAACGTCATGCCGGGTAAGCCTACACGAAACACAATCCTTATTGTAAGTGCTTCTAACATTTCCTATGGGGAAAATGAATGGTGGGAAAATTATTGGAACCATTTCTCTGTTTGACCGCTAGATTTTATGGTTATTATTACACTTCCACTGTTGACCATGTCCCCTGACTTTGGATGGAGAGATGTTAAAAGATATGTTTACATAAGGAGGTGGAAGTGTTCACTGAAGGCTTTCAGTGGAATCAATCACTGCTGGTTTTAGGGAATGCGACGAAGCAGGTTTCAGAGTTTGGGTTTATGCCACCACAGAGAAGGAGATGACGATCATGTGTTGTTGTCTGCACCGTGTGTAGGACCAGTGGTTCTGGAGGGTGAGGGACAACTCGGTGGTCCCTGGCTACCCCATGCAGATCAACTACTTCTGGAAAGGCCTGCCTGCCAAGATCGACGCCGTCTATGAAAACAGCGAAGGGAAGTTTGTCTTCTTCAAAGGTGAGAGAAAGAGAGGAATGAGAGATGGAGGAGAGGAAAAAAGGAGAGGATGGGAGAGAGATGGCGGAGATGAAAGGGAGCTTATTTTACTCTTGTATCAGCAGAAGGTAGCATTACATTTGAAGTGTAGTTTGAGGAGAGCAATTGAGAGAAAAAGACAGAGCAAAGCAGTTTGTGGTCATCACAATGTCATATTAATAAGTACAAGAGAATGCCAATGCAATTAGAAATATGTTCTAAATAGCATCCATTTTGTACTGTATGATAACAGGTGAGAGTTCAGCCCCTCCTGCATCCCTCCATCAGGCAGATTAACATGACATCTGTCACCCAGCAGGATCACAGAGCATCATGCTTTATTTATTACCTCGTGAAGGAGCTACTTACTGGACTGGGCTCCCAACACTTCAGTAGCCCCTTATTGTACTGCGTTCACAATCAAACAACACTTTAGTAGCCCCTTATTGTACTGCGTTCACAATCAAACAACACTTTAGTAGCCCCTTATTGTACTGCGTTCACAATCAAACAACACTTTAGTAGCCCCTTATTGTACTGCGTTCACAATCAAACAACACTTTAGTAGCCCCTTATTGTACTGCGTTCACAATCAAACAACACTTCAGTAGCCCCTTATTGTACTGCGTTCACAATAAAACAACACTTCAGTAGCCCCTTATTGTACTGCGTTCACAATAAAACAACACTTCAGTAGCCCCTTATTGTACTGCGTTCACAATAAAACAACACTTCAGTAGCCCCTTATTGTACTGCGTTCACAATAAAACAACACTTCAGTAGCCCCTTATTGTACTCATTATAATTACACTAGTTTTCAAAAGCTCTTAAATAATCTCACAACACTATAGTAGCTCTTTACTTCTTCCTGAACTATGCAAATAAGTCACTGGCGTAATGCAGTGCCCCCCCCCTCTTCATGTCTATTTGGCTGCTTATAGAATCGATGATGCCAGGGCATGTAGCCTGTAGCTTTGCTTTAGCTAATGGGTTGGATAAATGTTTCTTACTAGGCCTATTTAGTCGTCCTTTTCTCATGTTAATCCTAACATTTCACGAAGCTATACATAGTGTCTGCCGGCTGGCGGCAATAATGTAATTACTTGTTCGGTAATTAAAGTAGGACATTCAAACATTGCAGATTGTAAAATACATTTTTGATGCAGCAGCATACTAATCAGCTCCCAATTGATTTTTTGGGAATATACAACGGTCCTGTATAGCCTACCTGAACATGCATGACATGAGCTGTCCTCACGCTTTCTCCCAGCTTTGATAGAAAGTTGTTGTGCGTAAAACCAATCTATTAATGCCAAATGTATTGACTGTCCAGTATCCAGACGACCTGTCCCCAGAGCTTCCTATACAGTTCATCTCTTTCCTTAACGTGTTGAGGCCGGCAATTAAGAAGAATGAGAGGTTTAATTAAAGATGTTACAGAACTACTGTATTTAAAGCACCACTCCCTTCTGCCCAGTTTCCCTGATGTTGCTACGGCAATCAAGCTGTTTTTACCCATCCCTGTAACTGTCGCTTCTGCGGAGAGATCGTTCTCTGAACAAAAACTCTCTCGGTCTGATATGCGCGTTTGAACACCTGAGGAAGCTCCACTCATTGCACTAGCGCCGTCGTAGCCTTGACCACGGCCTTTGTTCACTGATATCCCGTTTCTTTCAATCAGTTTCTTTTTTTCAAGGCTTGAGGCACTTGAGACACATTCCTGAAGCCCAAGAAACACACTTAGCTTCCTAGTACGTATGGAAATGAAAAAGGTTTATAAATTACTTTTTGGAGGGTTACTGTAAAAAAATGTAAATAAGTAAATAAAATAGACATAGAGGACATGCGGATGGGCCCCCAGAGGTGTGGGCCCTCCGCCTTGCAGGGGCTGCGGGGGTGTCCGGTACGCCAGTGTAATAAGCCCTCATTATTGGAATGAATTAAAAGTCACAATAGCGCCAGTACTGCTCACAGTGTTACATAGCAACAGTGTAAAACATAATGTTTGGACCCAGGCTCTGTTTGTGATTACTGGATAATTATGACCACTGATCCATTTGTGTCTATTTTTCTTTTTAGGGAACCGCTTCTGGGTGTTCAAGGACACTACTCTGCAGCCCACCTACCCTCAGGATATCTCTCTGTTTGGGAGCGGGATGCCCACCCAGAGTATAGAGACCGCTGTGTGGTGGGAGGACGTGGCCAAGACATACTTCTTCAAGGGAGACAGGTCAGTTTAACCTTCTCATGTCTCCATGACACCACATTGGTTTTTATTCATAGTGACGATAGATTGCAGCTGATGACAGAATTGACTGGCAGGCATTGATGACAAGGGGCCTGCATATTATTGAGGCTTTGAGACCATCTGACCATCTATTTACATTAGATTTGTTAGATTGTGAATTAGGTTGTATGTTATACTGTATTAGTTTTTATCAATGACAATGATACAGGCTAGCTGATATAGAATTGACTGATATTGGCACGAATGTTGAGGGACTTGTCTGCTAAGGAGACCATCTATGTATGTGGACTGCAAGAGGATAAGATGCTATTCTTAGTACATGGTGTTTACCGATATGACTCAAATATTTTGTGAAGCTGTCATGGTATATTAAATCATGTGAGGCGCTGACCCTGTTGCGAGGGCAGATCAAATGATTTGTCATGATGCTGTCATCATTCCGCAGTTGTTCTTTAAGACCACGCCATCGTCCCTCTGTGTATGACAGCATAACATTATCTTGAGCCTTAAAAGTTGTGTGTGCGTGTAGAAAATCATGAGATTAGTGTGTGTGTGTGTGGTGTGTGTGTGTGTGTGTGTGCAGGAAATGCAAACTTGTAGTGTATTTGGGTTTTAAAAAAAGCTTCTAAAGTTTGGAATTTCCACTTTGAAATGTCCGACTTAAGTTGCCCTAACAAAAAATGTATCAACCCTTATAAAAATGTAATTAATTATAATCCACATAATAATTCTAATTTCCTATTGCTGCAGGATTATTTCCCTGCTTTAGTAAACTGGCTCAAATGATGATCCTAATCTGCGTTTATGGATATTGACTGCACTGTTTCATTCGTACCTGGTTTTAGATACTGGAGGTACAATGAAGACATGAGGAACATGGACCCTGGTTACCCCAAACCCATCACGGTTTGGAAGGGCATCCCTGACTCCCCTCAGGGGGCGTTTGTGGACAAGGCCAACGGTAGGCCATCCATTCCTCCCTCTATATCGTCCTCTATCTCTGCATCACATCTCTTTCTAATGACTCAAATTGGCCTCTTTGTTCTATATAGCCTATTTATGCCTTGCTTCTCAGTACAGGACATTTTTGATGGTGTTCTAAAACTAGAAAATGTACATTTTAGGATAAACTTTTTGGCACAAGTCATTTTATTAACTTGTACGAATGTTTAAATGTTGAGTTTCCTCTCCTGTGAACAGGATTCACCTACTTCTACAAGGGGAAGGAGTACTGGAAGTTCAACAACCAGCGGTTGCGTGTGGAGCCGGGCTACCCCCGCTCCGTCCTGAGGGACTTCATGGGCTGCGACGGCCTGCCGGCCGACCCCGACTGGGACTGGAGCCCCCCAGAGGTGGAGGAGCGCCACTCCGACAGCAGCAACGGTGACGTGGACGTCGTCATCAAGTTGGACAGCACGGGGGGCACAGAGAATGCTGTGGCCATCGCCATCCCCTGCGTCCTGGCGCTGTGCATGATGGTCCTGCTCTACACCGTGTTCCAGTTCAGGAGGAAGAGCACGCAGAGACACATACTGTACTGCAAGCGCTCCATGCAGGAGTGGGTCTGAGCTGAACCTAAGAGGGGACTGGAACTGTAGGGGAGGTGTATGGGAACTTCCACTAGGGACTGTGCTCTCTAGTTGTTAAACTAACCCCCTCTGTGGATGGACAGTATGTGCAGTACAGTAGAGGAGTCCGCCTAACATGTTCGAAACTGTGCTTTGCCCTCTTTGTGACATGCAAGGTGGAGCGAAGCTAGCCGTCTTCATTCAAGACTATGATGGACTGTGGCTGCCAATTCCAACGAAGATGTGTCTGATTTAACTCTTGACTCTATCATTGGGTACACTCAGTAGTTATTGGAGAAAAAGGAAAGCTGTGTGGGACCTATGTCTATCTCTGTCTCTGCACGCCCCTAACAAGCCCTTACTAACTACAGTGGACCATTTAGTAATAGGCTACTACTTTTTATTTTCATGTCCTAGTAAAGTTCAAGTTGCCCAGACTCTGTGCTTTTTGATTTCATTCTCTTTCAAATATTAGTACTTGTGAGGTGGACTGTCTGATACCCAAACCAAATATGACCTTTGACCTATCTTCCCTTCCTTGTGAGGATTACGACTCCGGGATTCTTTGTTGGGATGTTTAATTCTAATCTAACGTCATCATGACATCACGCTTACGTTTTCTTTGGCCATGTCTTTTCCATATCTGCTCATGACCATCCGTCTGGTCTGGTGTGCTCTCTGTCTGTCTGTGGTCTATGGGAAGCAGCAGCAGCTAGGAACAGAGCTGAGAACTGAATAAGACTGTTGTGGCAGTCTGTCTCTAACACAGGGGCCAAAACCATCTCTGCAATATTTTGGAGACTGCCTTAATCATAGCTTACTTTTTTTTATGTTTCTTTGTGTGTGTGTGTGTGTGTGTGTGTGTGTGTGTGTGTGTGTGTGTGTGTGTGTGTGTGTGTGTGTGTGCATTAACATATCTACTGTATGTAGGCTCCACAAATCTGTATGAAGATGGTGGTAGTGGGGTTTACTGTATCCATTTCTTAACATCTTTTGACATGTTGTTCTTCTGACTGGCAGTGACAGCGGTTGGTTTTTCATGTATTCTTTTACATGGTGTGATAAAAAAAAAGTTAAAGAAAAAGTGGCAAAATCCTGGCTGTGATCTGAAGACATATACAGTAGGTTCAGTCAATGTGAATACAATATACAGTAGGTCCCAAGAAACATGTTACAGTATATTGTCTCTGAATTGCCCATGGTTGCCCTCCATGATATTAAAATCAATGTGGTTGTGTGATGTCACGTTCCTCTCGACGTGTGTGAGATGACTCGGTGAACGTGAAAAAAACGTTATTCTTTTCATTTTTAGGGATTTGAGTTGTGCACATTTGTGGTACTTCTTTTTTGTTTTTACTTAAAAATATTTGATAGAATCAGGATATTGAACTCCCATATCAACAGCTATATAAATACCATACAGTGCCTTGTGAAAATCTACACACCCTTGTGAAAATCTACACAACCTTGTAAAAGTTAACATTTTGTGCCTTAAATTTCCATCTAAAGAGATTAAATTGGGATTTTTTTGGTGTACACAATCTACTCCACAGTGAAAGAACATGGCAAAGAAATAAACTTTTGGCCTCGATTTTTTTTTAAAAAGGAAGGTTTGGGGCAAATCCAACACATCACAGAGTGAAAAAGTGTATTTCCAAGTATTGTGGGGGCAATATGTTATGGGTATGCATGTCACCGGCAAGAACTGGGGAGTTGGTCCAGATCCCAAAAATATGAAAGGAACAAAGTCAATGTAAAAATGTTGAGGAAAACCTGCCTCAGTCCTCTGAAGACCTAACACTGCGATATAATTGTATTTTTCAGTGGGACAAATAAAACACGTTTTAAGGCAAAATACACTCCAGAATGGCTTTTGAAGACGTGTTAGTGTTCCTTAGTGGTCCAGTCTCAGTCCTGACTTAAATGTTCTTGAAAAACAGAGACAAGGTTTGAATGTTTCTATACATCAATCATTTCAAACGAAATTGACTGAGTTTGAGCCATTTTTACAAAAACAATGGATATACAAAACATTAAGGACACCTGCTCTATCCATGTCATAGACTGACCAGGTGAAAGCTATGATCCTTTATTGATGTCACTTGTTGAATTCCCTTCAATCAGTGTAGACGAAGTGGAGGAGACAGGTTAAAGAATGATTTTTAAGCCTTGAGACAATTGAGACATGGATTGTGTATGTGTGCCATTCAGAGGGTTAAGACTAAAGAGCCTTTGAATGGGGCATGGTAGTAGGTGCCAGGCGCACTGATTTGTGTCAAGAACAGCAACGCTGCTGGGTTTTACACACTCAAAAGTTTCCCATGTGTATCAAGAATTGTCCACCACCCAAAGGACATCCAGCCAATTTGACACAACTGTGGGAAGCATTGGAGTCAACATGGGCCAGCATCCCTGAATGCTTTCGACACCTTGTAGTGTCCATGCCCCGGTGAATTGGAAGCTGTCCTTAATGTTTTGTACACTCAGTGTATGTTGCCCTAAAAAAGAGATTCCCAAACATTTTTGCCCCACAACACCATTTTGATATCTGATATCCACTAATGAGATGGGAGTGCTTGATTCATGTTGCGTCGGAGGTTCTTAAAGTCAGGGGGCGTGGTCGACAGTGCACACCTCATCTCTGCGGTCACTTCCAACCTGGATCGATAATTGGTTTTAATGCAGATGAGAGCACTGAATCCAGCTTCACACAGATATGAGCTGGCGAAGGGTACCATGAGATTTATGGTGCTTTCAAGACAACTGTTCCCACGTTCAAAACAACTGGGAACTGAGAAATCTCAGACTTCCGACCTGTGCTTTCAAAACAACTGAGAACTCTGAAAAAAACGAGCTCCGACTGGGAGAAAATGATTTGAAGGGTCATCCAACTCGGAATTCCAACTCGGGAACTCAGGCCTCTTTCTAAAGCTCCGACTTTCTGACCTGAAGATCATTGACGTCATGATTTGACCTTGTATTTTTCTGAGTTCCCAGTTGTTTTGAACGCGGCATAAGAACTCCGAAAAATATGAGGTGAAATCATGACGTCAGTGATCTTCAGGTCGGATAGTCGGAGCTCTAGAAAGAGGCCAGAGTTCGTCGCGACCCCTGCTTTTGGAATCGCTGCCTTAAAAATTGACATTGAGAAATGTTCTATACAATTTCTTTCACTTTGAAAATGTG
Organism: Salmo trutta; assembly: GCF_901001165.1. Taxonomy (NCBI): domain Eukaryota; kingdom Metazoa; phylum Chordata; class Actinopteri; order Salmoniformes; family Salmonidae; genus Salmo; species Salmo trutta. The sequence continues at coordinate 12,029,321 of NC_042987.1, read as the reverse complement.
CAGTTGGTTGTGTAGATCGGTGATGTGAAAACTGCTAGGGGTGTGTAGACTTTCACTAGACACTGAATTGTAACCCTTAGAAATCATAGAACTAAACGGTTCTTATCAAGCCATACATTTTTCATTGTTGTTCTCCATGGATCATTTAATCTAGAGTCGATGTCCGCTCCCCCGCAGAAATGTCGCACTTCCGCATCTGCGCTGAAAGGTAACAGAGCTAGAGCGGTTTTTGGAAGACCATGAGACATCTCGAAAATCGGTCTTCTCACAAAATCGTCTGTAACATCGAACAGTTTGGCCTACAAAACTCTATGGAAATGTGAGACTCTCACGAACAGGTACATGTCGGTAGTTGCTCTAGGACGCCCACAGGCCTCACAAGACTCGTCTGAAGGTCCCCAGGTACCAGTTCGAAAAAATAAATGGAAGTGTATCTGGAGACTTTAGTGCCAAAAATAGGGATTAAATACATAACAAAAAAATAACAAATGTTATCTGATCTTTTTTATATCTCTCAGATATCAGACAGACACTTCAGAACAAACTTCCTTTAGATTTTTGGGGGGGACTCGGTTGTTCAATGTGAATCTGTTATTCAATGCGTTTGGATAGGCTAATAGCAGTAAGACCAAATAAAAATGGTCATAAAAAAATATATATATATATTATTTATACAAGGGGTCTTAAAATCAAATAGCAAAATTATGTTTGGTATGACTTTCTTAAAACAATTCCATATGGCTTAGTAGCTTAGTATTCCATGTCAATTCGTGAAGTATGCTGAAATTCAAATTTTCCCTAACGAGGATTTGGAATTCAGTTGGTGTACTTCCTGAATTGACTGAATTGAATTGAAATGGAACCCAACTCTGAAGCAGAGCCAGTCAGGCTAGTTCTGTTCAGTCAGTACTGCATTGCTGTATTTATTCCTCTGTGCTCATCAGCACCTCAGTCTCGTTGCACTGTTCTGAGGGCAAGATAAAGTCTGTCAATAAAGTGGATTTTAAAATGCAGTGCAGCTTTTTTGGGCATCCTCATGCTTTGTTTGTTGTTGGTTGTTTTTGTCATTGTACATTACAGTCACGCCATTCATGTAAATGTTATTTTCCTTTTAAGTGTTTAATTCTAAGAAAATGAAATACAGTGGTAGTAGTATCATCGCCAACAGAAGTGATGATTGAAGTTTGAAAGCAAAGAGATCAAAAGAGAAAATGAGAAAAAAGGCTAAACCAAAAGGATGAATACGCTTAAAAAAAAGGCTTTGCCATTAAATCAGTTTGGGTTGTATAGAGAATTCCATCTGTGTGTACAAAGGATCAGCATCAATGCCATAACAAGCCAAAACCCTATAATTGTATAGTCAACTAACATGAGATCTTCTCCAGTAAGGGCAAAAGGGAACGTCATAAAAACCAGGAGCATTAAATGTTAAAACTGTCTGGCATAGTAACCAGCTCTGTCTGTCCTCTGGAAGTAGATAAGTGTTGCCTTTACCAGGCTCTTGAGTGCCTCTCTCTCTGCTGCTTTGACACATGCTATTAAGCCATTAGGGATCATTTGGAGTGCCATTAATGGAAGTTGGAAGAGGCCATTACACAGCAGTCGATACAAGAGACGTGACATTTTTGGAGAGAGAGAGATAGAAAGAGAGAGAGAGAGAGAGAAGGGGGGCGCACACTCCCACAGCACAGACCCATATATTCATATCCATCTGTTTTGTCTTCGACAATTAATGACGTTCGACAAAACAAAAATACACTGTGAAAGCAGTGTGAGGTGTGATGGGATGATTACAGAAAAAACATATGCTAATGAAGATAAAGTCAAAGATGGTTTGAAATATGTATTATCCAGGAGAGTTACAGTAGTACTGCAGCTCCACGGTAGGTACCTCATCTTTGATTAACAGTGTCAGGTAGCAGATTAATCAAATCAAATCAAATTGTGTTTGTCACATGCGCCAAATACAACAGGTATTTCACCTTACAGTGAAATGCTCACTTACAAGCCCTTAGCCAACAATGTAGTTTTAAGAAAAAAGTGTTAATAAAGTATTTACTAAATAAAGTAAACAATAAATAAATACAAAGAAGAAAAAAATAAAATAATAATAATTAAAGAGCAACAATAAAAAACAGTAACGAGGCTATATACAGGGGGTACCGGTACAGAGTCAATGTGTGGGGGCACAGGTTAGTCGAGGTGATTCAGCTAGTATGTGCATGTAGGGTAGCCATTTAGTCAGTTGTTCTGGAGTATTATGGCTTGGGGGTAGACGCTTTTAAGAAGCCTTTTAGACCTAGACTTGGTGCTCCGGTACAGCTTGCTGTGCGGTAGCAGAGAGAACAGTCTATGACTAGGGTGGCTGGAGTCTTTGACAATTTGTAGGGCCTTCCTCTGACACCGACTGGTATATAGGTCCTGGATGGCAGGAACCTTGGCCCCAGTGACTTACTGGGCCGTATGCACTACCCTCTGTAGTGCCTTGCGGTCGGAGGCCGTGCAGTTGCCATACCAGGCGGGGATGCTCTCGATGGTGCAGCTGTAGAACTTTTTGAGGATCAGAAGGCCCATGCCAAATCTTCAGTCTTCTGAGGGGGAATAGTCATTGTCATGCCCTCTTCACGACTGTCTTGGTGTGTTTGGACCATGACAGTTCATTGGTGATGTGGACACCAAGGAACTTGAAGCTCTCAACCTGAGCTTCCCAGAAAGGCTGGGGTAATTTGACATGCATCATGGGACAGAGACTTATAAAAGGATAATAACATTCTCACAGAAACAATTAATTATTGTTCTGCATGGGACACATTATTAATGTCACAGATGTTTCTTCCCTTGACCACACAACATAGTGCATGATAATACTACATGGAAATGGTCATACCAGGTGAGACATGCGGACTCCTCAATTGGCATATCATCCAATTTGTGAATGATTGTCTACTTTATGTATGAATGGAGAATATCCTGACCACTTCAGGGAGGTGGATCAGTAAAATAAACTTTCTGTAGGGATCTACAGCTATCTAAGGTCCATCAGAGAATCATTCAGGATGAAACTGTCTGATAAATCTACAGTATTTTATGAAATAATTATGGTACAATACATAGTAGGTTAATATAGCTTTCCTGATAAAAAGATTCTATTGTATTGCTTTGAGGAAAATGTTAAATACTTATTCACAAAATATCCAAATTGCCCATCTCTCTTTCTCAACAGACAATTATCAGGTACATGTCAGCCCCACAATGTCATTGGTCAAACATTTACTGGTTTGAGTATCCAAGACAGGACCAATCATTGGACCAATCGAGTGGCGCAGCGGTCTAAGGCACTGCATCTCAGTGCAAGAAGGGTCACTACAGTCCCTGGTTCAAATCCAGGCTGAATCACATCTGGTCATGATTGGAAGTCCCACAGGGCGGTGCACAATTGGCCCAGTGTCGCCAGGGTAAATCAAATCACATTTTATTTGTCACATGCAGATGTTAATGTGAGTGTAGCGAAATGCTTGTGCTTCTAGTTCCGACCATGCAGTAATATCTAACAAGTAATCTAACAATTCCACAACAACTACCTTATACACACAAGTGTAAAGAAATGAATAAGAATATGTACATATAAATATATAAATGAGTGATGGCCGAACGGCATATGCAAGATGTAGTAGATGGTATAGAGTACAGTATATACATATGAGATGAGTAATGTATGGTATGTAAACATTATATAAAGTGGCATTGTTTAAAGTGGCTAGTGATACATTTATTACATACATTTTTCATTATTAAAGTGGCTAGAGATGAGTCAGTATGTTGGCAGCAGCCACTCAATGTTAGTGATGGCTGTTTAACAGTCTGATGGCCTTAAGATAGAAGCTGTTTTTCAGTCTCTCGGTCCCCGCTTAGGCAGTCATTGTAAATAAGAATTTGTTCTTAACTGACTTGCCTAGTTAATTTAATATATATATATTTTTAAATCTCAACATAGCCTGGAACAAAGAGGAGTCCACTTCCTGTAAAGACAGGAAACAGACATGAAAATACTTAACCTGTTAAACTCTGATGCCCTCTGGTGGCATTTTCTAAGCAATGCATAATATTGTATACTACCCTCTAAAGTATATTTAGGTTTCAAAACTCTAAGCCCTACAAACACATGCTACATACTGTTAGAAAGGTAAGAAATGTGGATAAAAGTGTCAGAAACAATGTGACAATTACAGAGTCTGAGATACAGCAGGCCCCACAATGTTTAAATGTTGGGGGAAAAATATGTCACCAATTACTGTTCCAAAATGATTTTTACCTAATTGTGACACTCTAAGCATGGACAAATTCCCATAGGAACACAGCCATTTTAAATGTGCAGGGCTTGTGCAATGTAATTTTTGGGCTTACAGGAATATTCTTATGACGTTGCCTGCAGTAAGATTTGAGTTTGATTTCCAAAAAGACAAGGGCTGTAGCTATCAAATGATATGTCACTTTCTATTTTCTGACCCCAAAAATTGTGGGGGGAGGTACCCCCCAAACTCGTCGGACCCGGTACCAGTTATAAGACTTCATGAGCAGTGTGACATGTAATAATATTGTAGAGAACTACTCTACAATAGAAAACTAGGTCTTACCCTGCAGCAGGTTGTAGAGGTTGCAGTAGTTGGTTCCATTGTCCAGAAGACTGAACCAAGAGAGTTTTTGATGAACCCTGTTGAAAATCACAACAAAAAGCACTAATAACTGTTTTTTAATCCATTAATAAGAAGAAATATATATCATATTAAAATGGTTTGTAAGAGCCAGTGTCAACAGAGCCCAGGTTAGGGCGAAGAGATGGACGGAACCTACACTGTTACATCTGCGGTATTATGATGAGCCAAGATTTGTCTTGTTTAGAATAAAAATGGTGGCTGCTGTTGATGATGTGATAGTTTTCCTTTTACATTGAATGAACTACAATTGTCTGACTCACCGACACCTAGCAGCCCATAGCTACTTTGATAGAGGGCATGGTAAAGCTAAGGTTCTCAACCTGGGGGTTATCTGGAGACGTGTGGTTGGATGTTATCTCTGCTACAGAGGCTGATGTCAGCTAGAACAGGGAAAGAGAAAGACCAGCAATGTTTAAGTGTGTATTACCTGTCTTGTAATGCTACAGTACAGTGTTTTAAATTGTTATAAACTGCACCAGTTGGTGCATATATTAACCTTTACTATGCCTACACCACTAGCAAGGAAAGAAATGACAAAGTGTCTGAGGTGATAAAACAGATTCACGTTTTGGAGAAAGCTCCTTTGTCATATCAGTCAGAGCACTCTCTATTTCAATAAAAAAAAAAACGTTGTTACGAAAACTGATCTTCCACAGTGAAGTTAAGTGTGATGTATACAGAAGCAGGGTTCTTTCCTCAGCCGGCCATGCGGCTCCAGGCTTTACTCTGACTCACCAGAGCCTTGTTGACCTCAGCACATGGCTGCCCAAACAGCCTGGAGAAAGACAAGAGACAAGAAAGACAGGCAGGTTAATAAAAAGACACAGAGCAAGACTTAGAGTGTGAGTGACAGACATACAGACAGACACATACAGATTTTGGCATCACTAGGACTAATTTAATTTATGACATGCTATATAGATAGATATACAACTGCTGCAGTAACCTGACTATATTCGTTTGAAATCTAAAAAACAAAAAACGATTTACTGTCCTGTTAGTTTCTAATTGATTTCCCAACAGCATGATCACCCTCATCTTAGTTAGTAACACAATTCCAAACTACTCAAGATGCTATCATGACAGAGACCGGAAAACGTACACGGAAATGTTTGTTGAAAGGAATCAGAGATCAGTGAGACTTACCAGATCACGTTTCAGAATGCATGGACGGGTGAAGCATTTGAGATCATGGACATCCCCAAGATCAGAGCAGATGTTTCACAGGCATGATGGAGCTGGTTTGGTGTCTTCTTCAGTAGCTGCTTGCTCCTTGGGAAGAGTGTCGGTGTGTGCCGTAGCGGTGCAAACCCAGGTTTTATAAAGGATTCTTCCCAAAAATCTTCAACACCATAGGACTGACATGTGTAAAGAAAAGAGAGCAGTGCGACATGGATTTGTAAGACAATGGCACGACGTCTTGGTACATATTTGGGAAGGTTTTGTTTGATCTTTGACAGTTTTGTAAATGATCTTTGACTCTAGATGACCATAATAGGCCTGTCATATCCGGTCGGCCTAAAGAAGGAAGCAGCATAGCATTAATTAGTCAGACCTGGCAACAGGAGCCAGAGCGTGACTTCCTGATTTTTGGACAACATGACCTTTAAAGGTGCTACATGGTCAAATCCGACATCTGCATAGGGCGTGCAGCATTTATGGGGATACGGCCTCTGCATAAGTCAGGGCATTCATATTTCTTGCTCTTCACGGAGCAGCGCAGAACAGTTGTGAAGGAAGTTGTCAAGGGTGTGAGTTTGTGTTTATACTGGACCTCCCGCTCCCACCTACCATCAACCAATCATGTCTATACGGAGCTATACGGAGCCCTCCGCATTGTTCCAAAATGGGCTCGAACCAGGGACCCTTTTCACACCACGACAACAGTCACCTGTGAAGCATGGTTACCTATCGCTCCACTTGCAGAGCAAGGGAAACAACTACTTCAGGGTCTCAGAGTGAGTGATGTCACCGATTGAAACGCAACTAGCGCGCGTCGCTAACTAGCTAGCCATTTCACAACGGTTACATACAGAGCCTTCAGAATGTATTCATACCCCTTTACCTTTTTCATATTTTCTTGTGTTACAAAGCGGGATTAAAATTGTTTTGTCTTTTTTTTGTCAACGATCTACACAAAATACTGTAAACAAAAATGTAGCCAATATCATGTAGCCAATGTCGTGTTTTTTTTATTAGCTTTAACATGGAAAAAATCCTCTACACACATTGAATTTGCATATTGAGAATGCACTGCATGTTCGAGACATGTACAATTACAGATTACCCAAACTTTATAATAAGATTAGCCTACCATCATTGTTGATATGGCCTGTTAGTGACTTTGCCACGTGAAAGGTAAACAAACGAGCAGGGAAATAGCCTAACCTACAATTGATTTGACAGTTAGGTCCAACAGATGAAAGTATTCTAAAGGATAAACAGTAACCAGTCTATTCTATTGTAATAACTTGATGTTCCAAAACAGACTCCCTGCAGTCACTGACACCTTTCATTCAATGTACATCGCATTTAGGCCTTATGAGTCCAAACTTTTCACAGAAGCTGTATGGACAAAATAATTTACAATATAAATAAAAAAATCTACTTGAATGTCTGTTGACTGTTTTGCTGCTCTGATATTGCAATAAACATGATAGGTTATAGGTTACTAATTAGGCTAGGTGATTAGGCTAGTTAGGCTGGGCTGTGTGATGCCATAACCAATCGATGGCATAACCAATTGCATTATCGCTAAGACCAGCTTTAAATAACAACAATGATAATAATAAAATACCAGCTTTTAATGAATTTTGAAATAGGCACACTGGCACACATTTTTAACGAACACACCTCAAATATTTCCACCCCTCAGCACAAGGGGCTGATATAAGATGGTGCCAGGGTTGGGTTGGAAAATACTACAGTGCTGGCTTTTACATGTCGAAATTGCCAAAGAGCATGCGTTTGACACTAGCGACTAGCGACGCCTTCCGTCAATTTAAGTACCATAATAAAACAATAACATCAAAATCCGTTGTTGCATGGGCTGTCTCAATTCACTGCATCCGCCTATGTCGGACTTTCCCATCTGCGGTGGAAGGTGGCCAAGCTACAGTGGTGTTTGTTTGTCAGACCACGAGACATCCCGAAAATCGGTCATGCCACAAAGATGTCTTTAGCGTCCGAACGGTTTCGGCCACAACCTATTATGGAAAGGAGAGACTCTCACAAAGACAATGGTGTTCTCCGTTTTGACTCCCACAAGTGTCATGGGACTCATCTCAAGGTACCCTATACAAACGAGTGGAAGTATGGAGGTAGTTCTGTGCCAACTAAAATAAGAGGTTAAATATGTGTAAAAAAAAACTAATATATTTCCTGAGCGTTCATATATCTCCTAGATATAGGACAGACACTTTAAAACGTTATTCCTTATGATGTCTTTGTCGGCGTCACCGGTCTTCCTGCCATCATTGATCCTTTTTTCATTTTCCATTGGTTTTGTCTTGTCTTCCTACACACCTGGTTCCAATCCCATTTATTACATGTTGTGTATTTAACCCTCTTGTTTCCCCTCATGTCCTTGTCAGAGATTGTTTGTTGTTATGTGCTCGTGTTGTTGGATTGGTGCGCGACGGGTTATTGTACCCATGTTTATTTTATTATGTACTTTGGTTTTTGGAGTTTGTTTTTAACTTTATTAAACTACTCCAGTTACACCAAGTTTGTTTCTCCTGCGCCTGACTTCCCTGCCGCCTGACTTCCCTGCCACCTACACACACACACGACATGACAATTGTAGCAAAGGCCAAATTCAATATTTTATCAAATATCTTTTGGGGATTTCTTTTTATACCTAAAGGAGTCCTAAAATTCAAAATAAAATAGCTAAATGATCCATTGGATGATAATCTTAAAACAATTCACTATGTTAGCTTAGTACTCCAGTGACATGATCCACCTGAAAGCCTAAGGGAATTTGTGGAATTGTTGGGGATAATATTGAATTAGGAATTGTATTCTTGGAATTTACCTAACATTTGAATTGAGAGGAATTTAATTATCTCTGAATTCAAAGACTGATCTGGTATTTGAGTTGAATTAAATGGAATTTACCGGAGAGAGGAAATGTAATTATAATTTAATTTGTGGAATTAACTCCAACCCTGTAATGTTTCTCCACTGATCAGCTACAGCAACACTAATCATTGGCCAGAGCATACCTATTGATTATCATGATGCTCTTTATTAGGTGTTTAAACCTCTTAGATGGATCAGAGGAATGGTCCACTATTACAGTGCTTTCTATGTTATAGAAAAATCCACAACTAACTGGCAGCTGCTGTACTAATCTGGAAAAGGAATGTGTGGATGGGGGAATGGGAGTGGCGGGGTGGGAGATATGCAGGAATCAAAGTCATATTCATATTCTCCTGTCTACGACCATCCTTGCAGTCTATTCATTGACTTTTGGATAAATGAATAGTCAGTTTGCATGCAGCTCTCCTTTTCCACCCACAGAGGGCCTTATGATCTAATGGTAAACACAGTATCCTGCCTTCCAGCATGACAGGAGAGCTTTCAAAACGTTATGAACAGTAGTATGTAGTGAGTGATTGCCGATTGACAATTTGGGATTTAATTTACTGATTTATAAATTCAGGAATATAATCCCAATGCTAAGAATACAGTAAAACATTAACATGAGTATATCTTTTTTGCCCTCTTTGTTTGTGAAAACCAAGACATCGTGGGTAGCAACAGCCTACCCCTAACTCACAATGATTAACAAATGGCAATGGACAACGACCACTATCAAAGAACAGCAAAACTATGCATGAAATCACCTCCCTCCCCCCATGCCATGCCTCTCTCTGTGTGCGTACGTGCAGCAGAGTCAGGGTGACTGATGTTTTTATGTGTTTTATAGTAAAGATGGAATTTAACTGTAAAAAAAGTATTGCCTTTAAATGTGCCATGAACACAAACTGTCATGATGTTTTCATCTGATTGTCAAACAAATCACTTCAAAAAGTTTGCACGGTTCATCCAAAATAAATCCAGCATCCGAACAGTGCACTGTGCACATGCCAACATTTCATCAATTTGCAAGGTGCTGAAAGGACATGTATCTCACCGGAGAAAGCATTTGAGCGAGCGAAACAGGGCCTCTCTGTCTTACTATATGTAGGCCACGTATTTGCCCACGTATTTGATGCTGTCTGGACGATGCAGGAATTATCACCACAGCAGAACCTGTCTTTTTCCTAAAGAAATGCGTTAACTAAGGACATTTTTCTTAGAGGTTGGCTGACATCGTTGACAACATGTAAACTAGATTTAGTGTCAAAATGTTTATTGAAAACATAAACACATTTGCACAATGAACACTTGTTGTCTCTTAAATACATTGTTACCGTTGTTGGTTAGCTAGCTAGGGATTTTGTTGCCATATTAGCATTGACATGAAATCAGCCAAAACACCTCAAAACAAGACATGATATCAAGAACAAGATAAAACTAGCTGAAACGAAACCTACAATTCCCCGCATGGCAGGTTCTTGTCATTATTGCTAGCTACTGGATCTAACCGTTCAGAATCATAACAAAGCACAGCTTCCGGCCACATCGATGCACGCTAATTATTTTCGTGAAGTTTTCAGACAACAGGTCTATGAATTCATTTTTTTAACACAGTGGCCAGGCAAACCCCCCCCCCCCTCCCTCCCCATGTCCTCCCTCCCCATGTCCTCCCTCCCTCCCCATGTCCTCCCTCCCCATGTCCTCCCTCCCTCCCTCCCTCCCCATGTCCTCCCTCCCCATGTCCTCCCTCCCTCCCCATGTCCTCCCTCCCCATGTCCTCCCTCCCTCCCTCCCCATGTCCTCCCTCCCCATGTCCTCCCTCCCTCCCTCCCCATGTCCTCCCTCCCCATGTCCTCCCTCCCTCCCTCCCCATGTCCTCCCTCCCCATGTCCTCCCTCCCTCCCCATGTCCTCCCTCCCCATGTCCTCCCTCCCCATCCTCCCTCCCCATGTCCTCCCTCCCCATGTCCTTTCCGAATTTGAAGCTTCCTGAAGATTTTGCTGCTGCTGAACCAACCTATTGAACCAAGGGTTATGAAAGCGATGAGCTGAGCAGCCCATGACAACGGGTCGTTTGTCGTGGGAGGAGGGGTTGGGGGACCTCAAGCAGAGAAATTATTTTACAAATGTATTAATAGTATTTTTTTCTTATGCCAAGCTCACGAGCCCCCTTTATGATGTGAGGCCTGAGGCAATTGCATTTTCTGCCTAATGGTAAGTCCGTCACTGAGGGCAGTGAACTCTAGTTTTAAGCCTCAGTCATCTTTAGGGGCTTGAGTTTTTTCTGATCATACGATCTGAGCTGGAAAAGCTCTGGGTCCCAATTAAAGACAATAACTAGGGCAAAACATCGGTTTTTTAAATTGTCATAGCCTCTCTCTCTCTTTCTGTCCCACGTGACACTGTTGAGAGGTCATCCTCTTGCTTGCAGATGGAGAACAGCCGTAGTCTGTCATTCACTCAATCATTGGGAGAAATGGTTTACTTCACTCTGAACTCATTTCTCATAACAGAATGCTGGAGAACATAAAGTGCAAAAGATTCTGCTCAAACTTGCTCAGAGAGAGCACATACGTTGGCCCTAACTCAAACTGTAGCCTATATCAGGCTCTCTGCAATGATCTCACATGCTGTATGAGTTCTATATCCACTGGGCCAGTCACTGAGTGAGAATGATACACTGAGGTTACCTAATCAATCTGTCACTGTCAGTGAACCTGGTCAAGGAATGGGAGCTATACAAAGGAAATAGAAAATATGGAATTTAGAGAGAATAGAGGATGACAGAGAAAGATAGAGATGAACGAAGGGGATGTGATAACATGTCCAAATTACAATCAATCCTGTTATACCGTGCCTTCAGAAAGTGCATACCCCTTGACTTATTCCACATTTTGTTGTGTTAAAGCCTGAATTTAAAATAGATTAAATCTTTTTTTTTTTTTTTTACACACAATACTGTCACGACTTCCGCCGAAGTCGGTCCCTCTCCTTGTTCGGGCAGCGTTCGGCGCTCAACGTCACCGGTCTTCTAGCGATCGCCACTCCACCTTTCATTTTCCATTTGTTTTGTCTTGTTTTCCCGCACACCTGGTTCACATTCCCTCATCAGACTAAATGTATATTACCCTCTGTTTCCCCCACGACTTCCGCCGAAGTTGGTGCCTCTCCTTGTTCGGGCGGCGTTCCGCGGTCAACGTCACCGACTTTCTAGCCGCCACCGATCTACGTTTCATTGTCCATTTGTTTTGTCTTGATTGTACACACCTGGTTTCAATTACATTATTATTTATTCCCTATTTAACCCTCTGGTTCCCACATGGTTTTTGTGCGTGATTGTTCGTTGTTAAGTGTTCGCTATTTCTGTGAGCTGGAGTATTTTCCCTGCGTGGAATTGTTTTGTGGTTTATTCGAGTGAAGTACGTTGTTTTACTCAGTTCTGTGTCCTGCGCCTGACTCCGTCCTACCCACTGCACATTGACACTTGACAGCTAGGTTTGTTTGTTTTGTTTAATCCGGTTCATGTTACCGTGGTTGTGCTTTGTGCTGCCTCTCCTGTGCCTTTGGGCCAGGGTGTATATTAAAGTTCTACTGTTATCACCCATCTCTGCTCTCCTGCGCCTGACTTCCCGGCAACCAGTCACTCACCCGTTACAAATACCCAATAATGACAAATTAAAAACATGGCAGTTATACTGCACTCTAATTGCAGTTATGCTGCAGTGTACTGCAATCTTTTTCGTAAGGGAATTGCCATAACAAAGGAGTTGAATACTTACTGAATCATTTTTTATAATTTGTAAAAATTCCCCAAAACATAATTCCACTTTGACATTATGGGTTATTGTGCTTAGGCTAGTGACAAAAAATCTAAATGTAATCCATTTTAAATTAAGGATATAACACAACAAATATGGAAGAAGTCAATGGGTGTGAATACTTTCTGAAGGCACTGTAAATGGTGTGTAGCATTTTGCAAGAATACTCAGTTCTTCAAACACATGGTGGTAGGATATTCTTGAAGGCTATATTAATATGTCAATGACCGTATGAGTAATGTCATTTAGTCGCCTAATGTATTTACTCATTATGATGTACGATACATTCCGGCGGGTTACAGTAGCATACTTTGTATCAGTCAAATTCTCGCGATAGTTAAGACTGCCTAATCGCACGACTTGTTGCTTCCTGGGTCTTCCTCTCTTTTGCAAGTTAAGAAGAACGTTTGGACTACTGAATTGAAGCAAGATTTCCAGGTCTTATATAATTTTTGCTACATCGTAGTGTCATGAACAATGAATGTATATTTTTCACTAATGAACTGAATAGCTGTTGCATTTGCAGAAATCGCAGTTGCATGCTTCAGCCCGCTGTATTTACTAGGCTCAGTTACTACATTCAGTTGATTGCATGTTCAATAATTCGAGATCACAAGTGTGATACAAAATCTAAAACTAACGGTGCAAGAATGCATTATTTTTGTAAGAAAATAACACTAGGAACAATTCAATTATATTTATTCGCACCAGAGACTGCAGTAGACTAGTTAGCAGGACATGTGAGTTAAAATGGGGGCACTTGACCTCTTGTATACAACCATAGGTCTAAAGGGCTCTTCAGTGCAGGGTTGCCAGGTCTAGCTAAAATCTTGCCACAAGGTCTGAAAACTAGCCCAATATTTTTTCACATGAAAAGAGTTGCCACATTTATCAAATAAACATTTTTTCCATAATGTTATTGAGCGAATTAAGAACAAATATCGACGTCATATAACGACAGGCTAAGAAGCAAAATTTGGTTTTCCATCAAAATAATAATTATTGCGAGTTTAAGAATGTCGCAAGAGCATATAAATCACCCTTATTAAACTTGCCAGGTAATATTCCATCAATGGATGTCGATTTAACTTGTTTTGACTGCTATGATTAAGCAATACGGCCCAAGTGGGTGTGGTATATGGCCAATTTACCACAACTAAGAATTGTTCTTAGGACAATTTTTTTTGTCATTCCCGTGCTACATGGTCTGATATACCACGGCTTTCAACCTATCAGCATTCAGGGCTCAAACCATCCAGTTTATAATTATTAATAAATCCTGTTTACGCATGTGCATAACTATAGATAAATATGATAGGAAAGTTTGAATGATCTAAGTTGGACAGAGGATCTCAATCTCTGTTCAAGAAACACTGTCAATGGTGCCATTATTATGTGCCAGATGTTAAGACTACAAACCATTATAAAAACCCTCTTAGGCCTCGCTCCCCCTGTCTGAGATATCTACTGCAGCCCTCATCCTCCACATACAACACCCATTCTGTTAAAGTTCCCCACAAAGCACACACATCCCTGGGTTGCTCCTCTTTTCAGTTCGCTGCAGCTAGCGACTAGAACAAGCTGCAACAAACACTCAAACTGGACAGTTTTATCTCAGTCTCTTCATTCAAAGACTCAATCACGGACACTCTTACAGACAGTTGTGGCTACTTTGCGTGATGTATTGTTGTCTCTACCTTCTTGACCTTTGTGCTGTTGTCTGTGCCCAATAATGTTGGTACCATGTTTTGTGCTGCTACCATGTTGTGCTGCTGCCATGTTGTGTTGCTACAATGCTGTGTTGTCATGTGTTGCTGCCATGCTATGTTGTCTTAGGTCTCGCTTTATGTAATGTTGTGTTGTCTCTCTTGTCATGATGTGTGTGTCCTATATTTTTATTTTATTTATTTTTAATCCCCGACCCCGCAGGAGGCCTTTTGCCTTTTGGTAGGTCATCATTGTAAATGAGAATTTGTTCTAAACTGCCTAGTTAAATAACGGTTAAATAAAACATAAAAAATAGCCTATTTGCAAGATGTACTTGTCATTTCAATTGGGTAGGCTACTGACTAAAATCTGGGTTTATAATTTCAATTCAACTTTGCCATGGTTTGCTGAGCTAGATGCAGGTAGCCTATAGGCCCTGACAGGCCAACATGCCGAAGTCCACGATGAAACTGGCATTAAATGTGGAGGATGATACATTTACGATAGAGCTGTCACCATGATCACATTTGATCATTGCCAGCTCCAGGTAGGCTACACAAGTGGCACATTGATTTGCATTGACTCCAGTGATATCTTCATTTCAACATTTTTATTGTATCAAATGGTAGCCTACAATGGCAACCACATGAATAACATGTTTGATGGCCAACAGATGCAAATGTATCATTTTACACATTTTAATGTCAGTTTACCGTTTCAAATATCCACTCGCTCAGCGCTCCAGACCCTAGAACTGAGCATGAGTAAAAACCTTCGCTTGATACGGTTTCCCAAAGGAAACGTCGACATTAGAATGCAGTTTACTTTAAACCGCCTCTGAACGAATGTATCTAAAGAGCTCTAGATTTCCAATGCTTTGTCGACGCTATGTCAGTTTTAGCGCGTTAATATGTTTTATGGAAAAGGGGGTTGAAATAGGTGTCTCCGTAATGACCTACCAACAACTGGTTAAAAAGTTGTCACGATGTGCGCGCGTACTGCTCTGTCTCACCGCTCTCTCAACCAATCCCCTTAACGCACTCACCCCTCCGGCTGGCTCTTCCCCTCCTCAGTAACAGCCTGCTCACTGCCTGATAGTCAGCAACAGCAGGTCACAGCGAAATATAGATTTTTTTTTTAAAGAGAAATGCAGTGGCGGCCGCGGTGCAATTTAGAAGTAGCCCTGAAACTACGAACAATACATTTTCACCCGCGACATCGTTTTCAAAGTAGCCCAATTCTTACCGGAAAACCACAAACATGGCAACCCTGCTTGAGTGGGCACCTGTCTAGTCATATCTATTCATGTGAAAGACGTGTGTCCAGTAGCTTTCTATCTCTGTGTTTTCCTGCTGGTCTCAATCAAACCAGTAATCCATGGAACTATTCATCAACCAAATAGTTTTCCCTTTAAAAAAAGATTGCAGATTTGAAACTGCTGTAGAAGTGTAGTAACTGCAGTCGACTGTGGTATTTTGGATGCAGTAATTTCAGAATAACTGCAGTTAGTCTGCAAAATTACTGCAGTAAATGTTTTATTTTATTTTGGATGCAGTATTTGCAGCATAATGCAGTTATACTGCACTCTGTTTACCATCTTTTTTACTAAGGGATGTTTTTCCAGAACTGGAATAGCTCATAACTAATACGTTATGTGTAATGTAGTAATTATAAAATATTATATTCTGCAGGATTAAAACCCAGAGACCCAACCATGTCAGCACTGAGCGGTAAGGTCCAGACGGTGTTGGGTCCGATAGAACCCGACCAGCTGGGTAGAACCATGACCCACGAGCACCTGACCATGACCTTTGAGTGCTGCTACTTCTCTCCGGCCCCGGGGGACGAGACTGTGGCCCAGGCCCCCATCCAGATGAAGAATCTATTCTGGCTGAAGCAGAACCCTTACAGCAGGTAAACTCCCCTCCATATGTATTTTGACAGTGAAGGACATTTTTTATTTCATTTGGGTCTATACTCCAGCATTTTAGATTTGAGAGAGAATGTTTCATATTAGGTGACAGTACATAATGTCAGATTTTATTTGAGGGTATTTTCATACATATCTGTTTTACTGTTTAGATGCATAAAGTCCTTTAATTTCTAGTCTCCCCATTTGAAGAAGTCATCATTATTTGGACAAATTCACTTAGTTTAATAATGTAGTCAAAAGTTTAGTATTTGGTCCCATATTCCTTGCACAGAATGACTACATCAGGCTTGTGACTCTACAAACTTGTTGGATGCATTTGCGGTTTGTTATGGTTGTGTTTTGGATTATGTTTTTCCCAATAGGAACTGAATGATGAATAATGACGTCTGCCATTTGGGAGTCACTTTTATTGTAAGTAAGGATAGATGTTTCTGAACACTTCTACATCCATGTGGATGCTATCATGATTATGGATAGTCATGAATGATGAGTGAATAATGATGAGTAAGAAGGTTACAGAGGCACGAAGATCATACCACCCCTCAAAATGCTAATCTTGCCTGTTATTGATAATGGTGAGAGGTTAGCATGTTTTGTTGTAGCCTCTGAACGGCGTCTTACTCATTATTCATGATTTGTGAAAATATGGTGCCGAAGAACATGGCTGATATTTTACATTCTCCCAACCATATTTAATTTTTTTGCTTTTTGTGTACATAATGTTGCTGCTACCGTCTCTTATGACCGAAAATAACTTCTGGACATCAGAACAGAGATTACTCACCGCAGACTGGAAGAAAATGTTTCCTTTAACAAGTCCGACGAGAAGGATATCCTGCTTTCACTGGAACAGGTCCAGATCCATTCCTTTTGCGTGAAGAAAAGACGCCGGAAAAGGGGACGCAGATCGGGGATCCTTCTGAGAATCCGGAGGCGAGCGAGAACTCCCACTGCCTTCCATTCTTCTTGCTAAAGTGCAATCATTGGAAAATAAAATTGATGACCTACTATTAAGATTATCCTACCAACGGGACATTAAAAACTCTAACATCTTATGTTTCACCAAGACGTGGCTGAACGAAGATACCGACAACATAGAGCTAGCGGGATTTTCCATGCACTGGCAGAAGAGAGACGCTACCTCTGGTAAGACGAGGGGTGGGGGTGTGTCTTTTTGTCAATAACAGCTGGTGCTAATATTAAAGAAGTCTCGAGGTATTGCTCACCTGAGGTAGAGTACCTTATGATAAGCTGCAGACCACATTATCTACCAAGAGAGTTCTCATCTGTATTATTCGTAGCTGTCTATTTACCACCACGTAACGAAGCTGGCACTAAGACCACTCTCAACCAACTTTATAAGGCCATAAGCAAAGAAGAAAATGCTCACCCAGAAGCGGCGCTCCTAGTGGCCGGAGACTTTAATGCAGGCAAACTTAAATCAGTTTTACCAATTTTTTTACCAGCATGTCACAAGTGCAACCAGGGGGGAAAAAATCCTAGACCACCTTTACTCCACACACAGAGATGCATACAAAGCTCTCCCCCGCCCTCCATTTGGCAAATCTGACCATAATTCTATCCTCCTGATTCCTGCTTACAAGCAAATACTAAAGCAGGAAGTACCAGTGACTCGCTCAATACGGAATTGGTCAGATGACGCGGATGCTACACTACTGGACTGTTTTGCTAGCACAGACTGGAATATGTTCCGGGATTCACCCAATGGTATTGAGGAATACACCACCTCAGTCATCGGCTTCATCAATAAGTGCATCGAGGACGTCGTCCCCACAGTGACTGTACGTACATGTGTCAACCAGAAGCCATGGATTACAGGCAACATCCGCATCAAGCTAAAGGCTAGAGCTGCTTCTTTCAAGGAGCGGGAGACTAATCCGGACGCATATAAGAAATCCCGCTATGGCCTCAGACGGACTATCAAACAAGCAAAGCGTCAATACAGGATTAAGATTGAATCCTACTACACCGGCTCTGAAGCTTGTCGGATGTGGCAGTGCTTGAAAACTATTACGGTCTACAAAGGGAAACCCAGACGCAAGCTGCCCAGTGACGCGAGCCTACCAGACGAGCTAAATGCCTTTTTTATGCTCGCTTCGAGGCAAGCAACACTGAAGCATGCACGAGAGCACCAGCTGTTCTGCATGACTGTGTGATAACGCTCTCGGTAGCTGACGTGAACAAAACCTTTAAACAGGTCAACATTCACAAAGCCGCTGGGCCAGACGGATTACCAGGACGTGTACTCAAAGCATGCGCGGACCAACTGTCATGTCTTCACTGACATTTTCAACCTCTCCCTGACCGAGTCTGTAATATCTACATGTTTCAAGCAGACCACCATAGTCCCTGTGCCCAAGCGAAAGTAACCTGCCTAAATGATTACCGCCCCGTGGCACTCACGCCGGTAGCCATGAAGTGCTTTGAAAGGCTGGTCATGGCTCACGTCAACAGCATCCTCCCGGACACCCTAAACTCACTCCAATTTGCATACCTCCTCAACAGATCCACAGATGACGCAATCTCACTCCACACTGCCCTTTCTCACCTGGACAAAAGGAACACCTATGGGAGGATGCTGTTAATTGACTACAGCTCAGCGTTCAACACCATAGTGCCCACAGAGCTCATCACTAAGCTAAGGACCCTGGGACTAAACACCTCCCTCTGCAACTAGATCCTGGACTTCCTGACGGGCCGCCCCCAGGTGGTAAGAGTAGGCAACAATAGGTCTGCCACGCTGATCCTTAACACTGGGGCCCCTCAGTGGTGTGTATTTAGTCCCCTCCTGTATTCCCTGTTCACTCATGACTGCGTGGCCAAACACGACTCCAACACCATTATTAAGTTTGCTGACGACACAACAGTGGTAGGCCTGATTACCGACAACAATGAGACGGCCTATAGGGAGGTTAGAGACCTGGCAGTGTGGTGCCAGGACAACAACCTCTCCCTCAATGTGAGCAAGACAAAGGAGCTGATCGTGGACTACAGGAAAAGGCGGGCCGAACAGGCCCCCATTAACATAGACGGGGCTGTAGTGGAGCGGGTCGAGAGTTTCAAGTTCATTGGTGTCCACATCACCAACGAACTATCATGGTCCAAACACACCAAGACAGTCGTGAAGAGGGCACGGCAACACTTTTTCCCCTTCAGGAGATTGAAAAGATTTGGCATAGGTCCCCAGGTCCTCAAAAGATTCTACAGCTGCACCATCGAGAGCATCTTGAGTGGTTGCATCACCGCCTGGTATGGCCACTGCTCGGCATCTGACTGTAAGCCGCTACAGAGGGTAGTACGAACGGCCCAGTACATCGCTGGGGCCAAGCTTCCTGCCATCCAGGACCTATATAATAGGCGGTGTCAAAGGAAATCCCATAAAATTGTCAGAGACTCCAGTCACCCAGGATATAGACTGTTTTCTCTGCTACCGTACGGCAAGCGGTACCGGAGCACCAAGTCTAGGACCAAAAGCCTTCTCAACAGCTTCTCCCCCCAAGCCATTAGACTGCTGAACAATTCATAAAAATCGCCATAGGACAATTTACATTGACCCCCCCCCCCTTTTGAACACTGCTGCTACTCGCTGTTTGTTTGTTACCTATGCATAGTCACTTCGCCCCCACCTACATGTACAGATTACCTCAACTAGTCTGTACCCCTGCACACTGACTCGGTACTGGTGCCCCCTGTATATAGCCTCGTTATTCTTATTGTGTTACTTTTTATTTTAGCCTACTTGGTAAATATTTTTTTTCTTCTTGAACTGCACCGTTATTTAAGGGCTTGTAAGTAAGCGTTTCACGGTAAAGTCTACTCTTGTTGTATTCAGCGCATGTGGCAAATAAAGTTTGATTTGATTTTGATTTGATTCATTCATGATTTTTCTTAACCATGGCATTATCAGGATTAATTTAGAAGTGTTCAGAAACATCTCATCTTCTCATTTAGAAAGAAAATTACTCCAGTCATAGGGCTTTATAAACCAGTTTTATTTTTGCCTGATTCCGTTTTTTCCCAAATTCTGTTTTCTCCGTTGAGTTTTTCTAGGTTTACGTTCATCAGTTTTTCAGGTTTTCGATCTCAAAATCACACTTTTTTAAAGAGTAACTTTTACGAAGATAAAAAATAACATAATCGAAAACCAGATGTCTTCGTTATAGTGAAACAAGTCGATTCTGGTCTTCATTTTGACAGTTCGTTACAAAAGTGATAGATTTTGGTCCTTCAGTAGTAAATCTAGCTCTTTTTGCCCCTAGCGGTTCAACTCTACCATTGACATCATGATGTGTAGGCACCTTGAGAAGGTGCAACGTGCCTCTACGTCATCTCAAGGGAGGTGTTCGGTATGAAATACACTCCCTTCTAGATGTGCTGGGTGGTACCACCTCAGCCTTACTATAAAAGTAGGTGACAGCACGCCTTATTTGGCAATGGTCTTGGTAAGTATAGTGTGCCAATATATTTTGCATGATGCTTTCTTGACTAGACTACTAAAGTTACTCAAAATTCAAAAGGCAGTAAGGCACATTTCCTTAAATGACCAAATTCAACGTTTCATACACATTATGTGCTTTTCCAAAAAGAAAAGAAATGTAGGCTATGAGGATTATACTTTTATATTTGTAGCTACATCATCTTAACAAGAAGTAGATGGCAATGGTGGTCATGACAACTTGGCTCATAGTTCAATGGTTGTGAGTTATTTAAAAAAAATTCTTTAACCCTTATTTAACTAGGCAAGTCAGTTAAGAACAAATTCTGATTTACAATGACGGCCTAGGAACAGTGGGTTAACTGACTTGTTCAGGGGCAGAACGACAGATTTTTACCTTGTCAGCTCGGGGATTCGATCTAGCAACCTTTTGGTTATGGGCCCAATGCTCTAACCACTACCTGCCACCCTAATCCCACATGGGGCAGATATCTTTTTTTTCCTCTTCATTTTCATCCCCAGCCCACACACTTCTAATTCTGAAAACTGAAAGCATACCTTTGAGCATGGCTGGATTAAGAAATCATAGAAAAAAAGAAATCATAGGTACTTAGTTTAGTTTTTTTTATAGCTTTTTTAATACCACACAAATGACCAAAATGAGTGGCTACTCTGACTGACAAACTGAGATCAAGCTGGTCTTGAATTTTAAAAAAGAACAATAGCCCAGGCCAATGAAGCGACACACAGATTGTACAATATTAGGAGGAAATACACTACCGTTCAAAAGTTTGGGGTCATTTAGAAATGTCCTTGTTTTTGAAAGAAAAGCTCATTTTGTCCATTAAAATAACATCAACTTGATCAGAAATACAGTGTAGACATTGTTAATGTTGTAAATGACTATTGTAGCTGAAAGCGGCTGACTTTTAATGGAATATTTACATAGGCATACAGAGGCCCATTATCAGCAACCATCACTCCTGTGTTCCAATGGCACGTTGTGTTAGCTAATCCAAGTTTATCATTTTAAAAGGCTAATTGATCATTAGAAATCCCTTTTGCAATTATGTTAACACAGCTGAAAACTGTTGTCTGATTAAAGAAGCAATAAAACTGGCCTTCTTTAGACTAGTTGAGTATCTGGAGCATCAGCCTTTGTGGGTTCCATTACAGGCTCAAAATAGCAGAAACAAATAACTTTAGTCTAAAACTTGTCAGTCTATTTTTGTTCTGATAAATGAAAGCTATTCCATGCGAGAAATTGCTTAGAAACTGAAGATCTCGTACAACGCTGTGTACTACTTCCCTCACAGAACAGCACAAACTGGCTCTAACCAGAATAGAAAGAGGAGTGGGAGGCCCCGGTGCACAACTGAGCAAGAGGACAAGTACATTAGTGTCTAGTTTGAGAAACAGAAGCCTCACAAGTCCTCAACTGGCAGCTTCATTAAATATTGCCCACAAAACACCTGTCTCAACGTCAACAGTGAAGAGGCGACTCCAGGATGCTGGCCTTCTCGGCAGAGTTCCTCTGTCCAGTGTCTGTGTTCTTTTGCCCATCTTAATCTTTACTTTTTATTGGCCTGTCTGAGATATGGCTTTTTCTTTGCAACTCTGCCTAGAAGGCCAGCATCCTAGAGTCGCCTCTTCATTGTTGACGTTGAGACTGGTGTTTTGCGGGTTTCCAGCTACAATAGTCATTTACAACATTAACAATGTCTACACTATATTTCTGATCAATTTGATGTTATTTTAATGGACAAAAAATGTGCTTTTCTTTCAAAAACAAGGACATTTCTAAGTGACCCCCAAACTTTTGAACAGTAGTGCATTTACATTTATATATTCTTATTCCATTCCTTTACTTAGATTTGTGTGTATTAGGCAGTTGTTGTGGAATTGTTAGATATTACTTGTTAGATATTGCGGCACTGTCGGAACTAGAAGCACAAGCATTTCGCTACACTCACAATAACATCTGCTAACCATATGTATGTGACCAATAAAATTTGATTTGATATACACAGGAAACTGTTGAGCGTGAAAAAACGGGCAGCGTTGCAGTTTTTGACACAAACCGGTGCGCTTGGCACCTACTATCATACCTGTTCAAAGGCACTTAAGTCTTTTCTCTTGTCCATTCACCCTCTGAATGGCACACATACGCAATCCATGTCTCAAGGTTTGAAAATCCTTCTTTAACCTGTCTCCTCCCCTTCATCTACACTGATTGAAGTGGATTTAACAAGTGACATAAATAAGGGATCAGAGCTTTTACCTGGATTCACCTGGTCAGTCTGTCATGGATGGAGCAGGTGTTTTTTTTATGTTTTGTACGCTCAGTGTAGTCTAGCATCCTAACAGCAAGTAGTCTATATAGCCCGTACAGCAGGCAGATTTCTAGAACCATACAGCAGGTAGTCTAGCACCTTTACAGCAGGTAATCTAGAACCTGTACAGCAGGCAGTCTAGAACGTGATCAGGCTGAAGCCAATAGACAAATCTCTGTGTCCCTGTAACAATCTTCTTCAGCCATGAGAACCTGCTGCTGCTGCAGGAGACCAATGCTGTGCGGGAAGAGCTGCATGAGTACCGAAAGGCAGGAGGGGGAACCATCGTAGAAAACACTACCCAGGGTATCGCCCGGGATCTGCCCTGCCTCAAACAGCTGGCCAAGGAATCAGGCGTCCACATCATAGGAGGGGCGGGGTACTATGTGGATGCCACCCACTCTGAGGCCACTAGGAAGATGACCGTGGAGAAGGTGGGGGAGGTTTATGTTAGTTTGTGTCTGTGTGAAGGTATACTGGCCCATTTTGTAGAAGCCCTGTCTCAGTCAAATGTATCCAAGTGGCTTTGGTCAGCCACCTGAGGGAGCTATGGCCAGTTTGTGTCCATTGTCTGCCACTACTTCCCCTGACTAACACCCGACTTCTCTCTCCAGCTCACAGACATCATCATCAGTGAGGTTCTCCACGGGGCAGATGGGACCGAGATCCGCTGCGGTGTGATTGGAGAGATCGGCTGCAGCTGGCCAATCACGGACAGTGAGAAGAAAGTGCTGCAAGCCACTGCACACGCTCAGACCGAGCTGGGCTGCCCAGTCATCATCCACCCAGGACGGAACCCTGGTGCACCGGCTGAGATAGTCCGTCTCCTGCAGGAAGCTGGAGGTGACATCAGCAAGACCGTTATGTCACACCTGGATAGGTGAGAGCTTTCAGGACCCAGAGTGGACTGGAGGGGTGGCAGGAATTTTTTTCCTGGTCAGTCACATGGTCAGGAAAAAGTCAGAGCCTACATGGGTTTATAATATAGTATAAACAATTTTACTTAAAGCAAGCTTCTACAGCGCATTCGGAAAGTATTCAGACCCATTGACTTTTTCCACATTTTGTTACGTTACAAAGCAAAACAAAAGTATCACATTTTCATAAGTATTGAGATTCTTTACTCAGTTCTTTGTTGAAGCTGTGGCTTCCGTCTGGTCACTCTACCATAAAGGCCTGATTGGTGGAGTGTCCTTTTGGAAGGCTCTCCCATCTCCACAGAGGAACTCGGGAGCTCTGTCAGAGTGACCATCGGGTTCTTGGTCACCTCCCTGACCAAGGCCCTTCTCCCCTGATTGCTCTGTTTGGCTGGGAGGCTAGCTCTAGGAAGAGTCTTGGTGGTTCCAAACTTCTTCCATTTAAGACTGATGGAGGCACTGTGTTCTTGGGGAGCTTCAATGCTACAGAAATGTTTTGGTACCCTTCCCCAGATCTGTGCCTTGACACAATCCTGTCTCGGAGCTCTACGGACAATTCCTTGGATCTCATGGCTTGGTTTTTGCTCTGACATGCACTATCAACTGTGGGACCTTATATGGACGTGTGTGTCTTTCCAAATCATGTCAAATCAATTGAATTTATCACAGGTGGACTCTAATGAAATTGTAGAAACATCTCAAGGATGATCAATGGAAACAAGATGCACCTGAGGTCAATTTCAAGTCTCATAGCAAAGGGTCTGAATACTTCTAAGGTATTTCTGTTTTTCATGTTTTATACATTTCTAAACCTGTTTTCGCTTTGTCATTATGGGGTATTGTGTGTAGATCAGATTTTTTTTTTTAAGTATTTTTTTTTGTTGAGTAAGGCTGTAACAAAATGTGGAAAAAGTGAAGGAGTCTGAATACTTTCCGAATACACTGTAATTGTTCAGGAATGTGTTAAGGCGTATTGTGGAGAATTTTAATCTGCTGATGCCTCAAAGGTAGCTTCAGTGATGAGTGACTAAATTATTCATGTTTCTTTTCTCCCTAACACAGGACCATATTGGACAATGGAGAGCTGCTGGAGTTTGCAAAGATGGGGAGTTACCTGGAATACGACCTGTTTGGAATGGAGACGCTGAACTACGCCTATAACCTGGAGGTGGACATGCCCAGTGACAGCCAGAGAGTCAAGGCGTGAGTGCTCTTTGCTACCAAACTACCTACTACACAACTGCAGCTAAACTAGGTCAATTTGGTTGTCTGTATCTACTTCGTAATACTTTACCAAACGTAAAAAGTTAAATAACGCCCGTGGATCTCTTTTGATGTGTGTGCGTGCATCAAATCAAATTTTATTTGTCACATGCGCCGAATACAACAGGTATTTCACCTTACCGTGAAATGCTTACTTACAAGCCTTTAACCAACAATGCAGTTCAAGAAAGAGTTAAGAAAATATTTACCAAACTAAAGTAAAAAAAAAAAAAGTAACACAATAAAATAACAATAACGCGGCTATATACACAGGGTACCGGTACTGAGTCAATTTTCCAGGGGTACAGGTTAGTCGAGGTAATTTGTACATGTAGGTAGGGGTCTAGTGACTATGCATAGATAGTAAACAGTGAGTAGCAGCAGTGTAAAAACAAATTTTGGGGGGGGGTCAGGCAGGCAATCTAAATAGTCAGGGGTGCCATTTGATTAATTGTTCACCAGTCTTATGGCTTGGGGGTAGAAGCTGGACCTAGACTTGGCGCTCCGGTACTGCTTGCCATGCGGTAGCAGAGAGAACTTAGATGACTGGAGTCTTTGACATTTTTTTTTACTTTCCTCTGACACCGCCTAGTAAATAGGTCCTGGATGGCAGGAAGCTTGGCCCCAGTAATGTACTGGGCCGTTCGCACTACCCTCTGTAGCGATTTATGGTCAGATGCCGAGCAGTTGCCATACCAGGCGGTGATGCAACCGGTCAGGATGCTCTCGACGGTGCAGCTGTAGACATTTTTTAGGATCTGGGGACCATTGCCAAATCTTTTCAGTCTCCTGAGGGGGAAAAGGTGTTGTTGTGCCCTCTTCACAACTGTCTTGTGTTTGGACCATGATAGTTCTATGGTGATGTGAACACCAAGGAACTTGATACTCTCGACCCGCTCCACTACAGACCTGTTGATGTTAATTGGGGCCTGTTCGGACCACCTTTTCCTGTACTCCACGATCATCTCCTTTGTCTTGCTCACATTGAGGGAGAGGTTGTTGTCCTGGCGCTTTGACCTCCTCCCTATAGGCTGTCTCATCGTTGTCGGTAATCAGGCCTACCACGTTGGAGTCGTGTTTGGCCACGCAGTCTTGGGTGAACATGGAGTACAGGATCGGACTAAGCACTCACCCCTGAGGTGCCCCAGTGTTGAGGATGAGCGTGGCAGATATGTTGTTGCCTACTCTTACCACCTGGGGGTGGCCAGTCAGGAAGTCCAGGATCCAGTTGCAGAGGGAGGTGTTTAGTCCCAGGATCCTTAGCTTAGTGATGAGCTTTGTGGGCACTATGGTGTTGAACGCTGAGCTGTAATCAATTAACAGCGTTCTCACATAGGTGTTCCTTTTGTCCAGGTGGCAAAGGACAGAGTGGAGTGCGATTGAGGTTGCGTCATCTGTGGATTTGTTGGGGCGGTATGCGAATTGGAGTGGGTCTAGGGTATCTGGGATGATGCTGTTGATGTGAGCCATTTCAAAGCACTTCATGGCTACCGACGTGAGTGCTACTGGGCAGCTCGCGGCTGGGTTTCTCTTTGTAGTCTGTAATAGTTTATAAGTCCTGCCACATCCTACGAGCGTCAGAGCCAGTGTAGTAGGATTCAATCTTAATCCTGTATTGACGCTTTGCCTGTTTGATGGTTCGTTTGAGGGCATAGCGGGATTTCTTATAATTGTCCGAATTAGTGTCCCACTCCTTGAAAGTGGCAGCTCTAGCCTTTAGCTCGATGTGGATGTTGCCTGTAATCCATGGCTTCTGGTTGGGACATGTACGTACGGTCACTGTGGGGACGACGTCGTCGATGCACTTATTGATGGTATACTCCTCAATGCCATTGGATTAATCCCGGAACAGATTCCAGTCTGTGTTAGCAGAACAGTCCTGTAGTGTAGCATCCGTGTCATCTGACCACTTCCGTATTGAGCTAGTCACTGGTACTTCCTGCTTTAGTTTTTCCTTGTAAGCAGGAATTAGGAGGGTAGAATTATGGTCACTTTACAAGATGGAGGGCGAGGGAGAGCTTTGTATGCGTCTCTGTGTGGAGTAAAGGTGGTCCAGAGTTAATTATTATTTATTTTTTCCTCTGGTCGCACATGCTGGTGGAAATGAGGTAAAACTGATTTAACTTTGCCTGCATTAAAGTCCCCGGCCTCTAAGGAGCACCGCTTCTGGATGAGCATTTCCATGTTTGCTTATGGCCTTATACAGCTGGTTGAGTGCTGTCTTAGTGCCAGCATCGGTTTGTGGTGGTAAATAGACAGCTACGAATAATATAAATGAGAACTCTCTTGGTAGATAGTGTGGTCTACAGCTTATCATAAGGTACTCTACCTCAGGCGAGTAATACCTCGAGACTTCTTTAATATTAGACATCGCCCACCAGATGTTATTGACAAAAAGACACACACCTCTGCCCCTCGTCTTATCAGACATAGTTTCTCTGTCCTGCCGATGCATGGAAAATTCCGCTGCTCTATATTATCCGTGTTGCCGTTCAGCCACGTCTCGATTAAACAGAAGATATTACAAATCACTTGCCTACGAATTCTCCGAAGGCAGCCCGACCTTCGCCCCCTTTTTCTCCGTCTTTTCTTCACGCAAATGACAGTGATTTGGGCCCGTTCCCGAGAAAGCAGCATATCCTTCATGTCAGACTCATTAAAGAAAAACATCTTTGTCCATTTTGAGGTGAGTAATCGCTGTTCTGATGTCCAGAAGTTATTCTCAGTCATAAGAGACGGTAGCAGCAACATTATATACAAAATAAGTTACAAACAATGTGAAAAAACTAATGAAATAGCACAGTTGGTTAGGAGCCCGTAAAACGGCAGCCATCAACTCCAGCGCCATTAGACTCGTGTGTGTGTGTGTGTGTGTGTGTGTGTGTGTGTGTGTGTGTGTGTGTGCGCTCGCTCCTGTGCCTGTGTCTCCCACCCTCTCTAGCTTGGCGTTCCTGGTCCAGGAGGGATATGAGGACAACATTGTCATTGCCCACGACATCCACACCAAGAACCGTCTCACCAAGTACGGAGGGCACGGCTACTCACACATACTGAAGAACATCGTGCCCAAGATGCTGAGAAGAGGGATCAACCAGACCCAGGTGGACAAGATCCTCATAGACAACCCCAAACGCTGGCTCACATTCAAATGAAGGATCAGAATCAGATAGAAAGGCTGCTCCATAGGCCTTTATCCTTTGCAACAGCTACTGAACTCACAGTAAAAAAAAAAAAAAAAAGTTTTATTACTTGCAAATTACCAAATGCAATTGACGTCAGAAGTTGACACTTTATTCTTGCTACTTGTCTGTGATTTACTGAATTAAAGTGTGCTATTGAGAAGTAAACAAGGAAAAAACCTTGGATTGAACACTAACAACATTCTGATAGCTGAGTGAGGAGTAACGTTAAATCAAATATTTTTATTTGTCACACAATTACTAGCCATGACTGAATCAAAGCTTCAATTAATGTTTGTGATTAATAATTAATACTGTAAGCAAATAAATTAAACCATCCAGCTAGAAAATAAGTCGCAGACTAAATATAATTGTGGTGCCAATATACACAGAAACCGAATGTCATTTAACAACACAAAACAACAGTTTCTGCCCCAAACAAACTCAAGGACGTGGACTGCACATCGTCTGCACTTGGTACTCTACTCATAAATATGGTGCTCTCTGTTCTGACTAGTTTTATTGAAAGCCATAGGAGCTTTGTTTGTGGTAATAACATTTAACAAAGATTCTTTGTGAAAAGTAGTAACATTGTTCCCGTTCGATTTTTTTTTTTTTTTTTTTTGCTACTAAAAGATATTGGGGTACCAAAAGTTCTTTATTAGTATGCTCTGCACTCAAAGCTTGTTAGATGAGTTTTCGTGATGTCACACTGTGACTGGGTGGCTATAGAAGGGGATCTGGTTGGCTGGTAGGTTGTGATGTCACCCAATGGGTTCCTATGGGAGGGGGCTGGTTGGCTGGTAGGTCATCCTGAAGGACATGGTCTCTCCTTCTGAGAACAGGTGGCATCACAGAAGGACTTCACCACATGAGCAATGACATCACAGCAGACAATACATAACCATTATGTCACTTTAGGACAGTGTGATAGGATTTTAAAAGTTAGGGAGTAGGGAGTGTCTTTTTTTTCTTCCTGAAAAATCACCAAATCGAACATCATGGTAGCCTACCATTCAAAGGGAAATGTAACACAGGAATATTTTCTTACCATTTTTAATGCTCTGCTAAAATTAGAACTGACCTGTTGATTTTTACATGAATACTGTACCAAAGTCATTAAAATTGGTTTTGATTTATTTTCTCTAGTGGCATGTTTTTCTTACGTATAATGTATCGTTTCCATTTCAAATACTGGCTGTAGGCCTAATTCATCTTAGTGAAGTAGCACTTAATTCATTTCCCAGGAAAAGGTTGAATTGGACTGTGTATGAAGATAATGATGGCTCTTTTACACTAATGCAGTAGTCTGATAAAGCATTAGTAACAGATCAGCAATGCAGTAAGATGCAGACGGAAACACACCAAACATTACTTCATACAGTATAGATTTAATCACCTCTGAGTATTATTTCCTATTCTATAGACTTACAAGACCAATTGAAATGAATTGATTCGTTGACCCAATGTCAAAAGCCATGAACAGCAATGAAGCATTAACACCATTCCTGTTTAACCTGCATTAATATTGGCTTATACACATGAAACGTTCACTCATCACCTTCCTTGTTTCCACGTGTTCAACTTTCTTTATTGGACATTGCATAATTCTGAGATTTTTACTCGTAAAACTAAATGTCCATTGTAGTGTAAATTTAAAGGTTCACTTCTGTGTCAAGGTCCCCCAGTTTCTCTGTAACCACCTGTCTTCTAAACGACAGCGGGTTCACCAATCTAAACAAGAGACTATAGCAGATGAAGGGAATAGCCTAGCGTAGAATAGATGATCTGTTTATCGGCGTTGACTATGAAGCCGGAGAAGGTGCTGTACCTCTTGCCTTATCCCCGGTCCAGCTTGATGTAGATCTCATCGCCGGGCTCAAGATGCTGGACGACACTGTCGCTGGCAAAGTCGTAGTTCTGGTCGGCGTCTTGGGTGTAGGACTGGAACTTCTGCACCACTGACGGCTCCTCTCTGATTGATGCAACCCCTTTGGTACCTACATAAACTCACCTCATCAAATTGTATTGGTCACATGCTCTGAATACAACTGGTGTAGACCAGGCTTGCTTAAAAGCCCTTCCCAACGATGCAGAGTTTAAAAATCCTAATACAAATAGTAAAATAGTAACACAATGAGGAATAAATTAATATGCACAAGAATGGGGTACCTGTACCAGATCAATGTGCAGAGGTATGAGGTATTTGAGGTAGATATGTACATGAAGGCAGGGTAAAGTGACTAGGTATCAGGATAAATAATATAATAAAATAAAGAACAGAGTAGCACCAGCAAATGATGTATAAAAGTGTGTGTGTGTGTGTGTGTGTGTTGTGTCGGTAAAAGTGAGTGGGTGCATATGTAGCGTATGTGAATATGTGTGAGTGAGTGTGTATATGGTTTGTATGTATTTTCTAGTGAGTGTGTAGATGGTTTGTGTATATGGTTTGTATATATAGTCTAGTGAGTGTGTATATGGTGTGTATATATAGTCTAGTGAGTGTGTATATGGTCTGTATATATAGTCTAGTGAGTGTGTATATGGTTTGTATATGTAGTCTAGTGAGTGTGCGTAGGGTCAGTGCAAGATAGAGTCAGTGCAGATAGTTCAGGTACCATTAATTGACTATTTAGCAGTCTTATGGCTTAGGGGTAGAAGCTGTCTAGGAACCTTTTGGCCTGAGAGCCGATGCTCCGGTACCGTTTTCCGGATGGTAGCAAAGTGAATAGTAGTACATGGCTTGGGTGGCTGGAGTCTTTGGTCATTTTTCGGTCCTTTCTCTGACACCGCCTGATATAGAGGTCCTGGATAGCAGGGAGCTCGGCCCCATGATATACTGGGCTGTCTACACCACCCTCTGTAGCGCTTTGTGGTCAAGGGCGGTGCATTTTCAATACCAAGCAGTGATGCAGCCAGTCAAGATGCTCCCGATGGTGCAGCTTTAGAACTTTTTGAGGATCCAAGGGCTCATGACAAATATTTTCAGCCTCCTAAGGGTGTGCATTATGTGTGTGTAAAACTGTAGCCTTAAGTTGATGTTTTGAATCCTAATCAAAGTGGTTGCCAAGGTTGGTGACCACGTCATCAAATTTCAGCACTTCTGCTGTTTGTTCAGCCCGGCGGCCAACCTTCTCCTGAGTGGACGGTCTTCCAGTCTGCTTCTGGACTAAGTTTTGGTGGATGACAGGGATCGCTTGGTTCTGCCAGAGCACTTTAATGATTGGAAAAGTAGACAAAAAAATTATAAATTTGTGTGCATAATCTATGCACAGCAGGCTTTTCTAATGTTGTCCCGTTCTTGTCTTGAAAAGGTATTAATGAATTCAACTTTTACACGCAACAATATCTATTCTGTTTTTCCTCTCCGTGCTGGTATGGCTCAGTAACATTACATTGGAGCCTTTCTTTTGTATTCAACTAAAACTCACAATTAGTTCAATCTATAATTCCCTAGTAGCCTAATATTTTTTTAATTTTTTAATTTTTCTCCACAATTTCGTGATATCCAATTGCAATCTTGTCTCATCGCTGCAACACCCCAACAGGCTCGGGAGATTGAAGGTCGAGTCATGCGTCCTCCGAAACACGACCCTGCCAAACCGTGCTTCTTAACACCCGCCAGCTTAACCCGGAAGCCAGCTGCACCAATGTGTCGGAAGAAACACTGTTCAACTGAAAACCGAAGTCGGCCTGCAGGCGCCCGGCCAGCCACATAGAGTCGCTAGAGCGCGATGAACCATGCTACAATATCTTCAAAATGGTCACAGCGATTCCCTGTGCATGAGTGTTTGGAGAGAAGAGGGGAGGAGGGAGATATGGTGATAGCTCTGATATTAGATGCATGTTGAGGGAAAAGTACTCCAATTCAAATATTATGTAATCTCTTCCATCAAAAGGAGAGAGAGAGAGAGTTTTGCAAATTCATGAGAGAGAGAGAGAGATTTTTGCAATTTCATATTTGAACATCCACTAACAGAGGCATGCTGTTTGTAGAATGGCCTTTCTGGATGGCCACAGAGGACATGGGCAGTAAGTTTTCTTGGTACCTGGTCACACCTCAGCTCCCCCTGTGTCCAATTAATCACTGGAGAAAATCAATAAAGCCACAGAGGGATAGCATTAGGTGGGAGTTGGGTGTAGGGCATGTTTCCCCATACACATTAGCAGTGGCGATTTCAGAATGTAAATCTTGGTGGGGCAAACTCCCACATTTTTCGGGGATGCATGCCAGCAAATCCACAACACAACACTAAACATACATTAATTGCGCTATAAAGGTGACAAACGGTGCCCAGAAACTATTAGGGCCTACATAAAGCTGTCCCAACAACAGAGCTTTCTTTTCAGCACCATGGAGTGAATCCTTACTACCTGGCTGTCAGGGAAGCCTTGTCTGGCAGTGAAGCAGTTAATTTAGCCTCGTTTACTGCCTTTAAAAAAAACATAGCTGATATGGCTGACTTGCTTAAATAAATGTGGTTTCTACTGACAATTGAGATGTACTAGCTATCACATAAGGGGATGACGAGCGAATAAAAGGCAATCCGTAATTTTGATTAAGACAATAAATGAGCTAGGACGGACGTTGTCAGTAGTTCAGCACTTTTAAAATGTACAGCGACAGAATTCAGAACATGGGCCATTCTTACAGTATTCTCCCTATACACCAAGTCAGAACTGTAGGATAAATAAAGGGGGCAAATAAGCAGACAATGAAAGCTATTACAATATTTCATGATTACATTATAGGCTACATGTGCACCATCAAGTCAGAACAGTAGGCTAAGTTATGAGTGTGAAAGGGAACAAATATTTAGGATGAGACACATGGGCACAACAACTTACTACACAACATACACTTAGTATTACTTTCTTAGCTACAGTATACATAGCTCCCTGGAAAATTACATAATTATGGAACAGCATACAATACATTTTTGGACCATTGGGCTGTGCTCACTTGAATAGGAAGGTGGCACGACGATGCTTCTTGTGGGCAAATTTTGTCATGAAACTTTGTCATCAAAGTCTGGCATTCTCTGGATTTATGGTGCTTTCAAGTTAACTGGGAACCTGGAACTCGAATTATGACGTCAGTGAACTTCAGGTCAGAGCTCTAGAAAGAGGCGCGAGTTCCCGACTTTGAATTCCGAGTTGGAGGACCATTCAAAACGTATTTTCCCAGTTGTCTTGAACTCACTGAAGTCTAAGATTTCCCAGTTACGAGTTTCTAGTTGTTTTGAACGCAGCAGAAGTCATTCTGGATTGACAGCATGGCCAATATTCAACCTTTTATGGCCCAATTAATGTTTATCCTTTTAAGCATGGAAAAGAGACCCTTAAACCCAGACTTTGGACCACACATCCACTCCATGGAATAGCAGGCTAGTGATTGCTTTGCAACGCTTGCAGTTAGCCATTGATTCCTTCCAAAACACTCATTGTTCAATTTGCGATTTCCAACTGATTGTGTAATGTTTATGTCCAATGGCCGATGAGCACCGATATGTTTTAGATTATTTCTCTTCATATGACAAGGATTGAAAAGGACTTGGCAGTAGATTGTCGACTTGATTAATGATTATGACTGCTTTCTTGCTAGCAAAAATGTTGAAAGTATGATGTTGACATGATCAGTCCAGTCAAAGCTACAGTAGATATAACGTGATTTGACATTTTATCTCTAGTCAATTTTCTTGAATTTTCAAGCTCTACCCGTAGATTTTGCGGTTATGATGTAGTTTCCCCATAGGTGACGGAACAGTGAGCCAATCACGGTGCACCTAGAGAACATTAGCAACCCCTACGCTCCGTATTTTCCGCTGGCTGCCCCACCACCACAGAAATCAAATCAAATGTTATTTGTCACATGCACATATTTAGCAGATGTTATTGCAAGTGTAGCGAAATGCTTGTGTTCCTCACTCCAACAGTGCAGTAATGTCTAACAATTCACAACAATACACACAAATCTAAAAGTAAAATAATGGTATAAAGAAATATGTAAATATTAGGACAAGCAATGTTGGAGTGGCATTGACTAAAACACAGTAGAATAGAATACAGTATATACATATGAAATAAGTAAAGCAGTATGTAAACATTATTAAAGTGACCAGTGATTCAATGTCTAAGGTGCAGGGTTGAGTAACCGGGTGGTAGCCGGCTAGTGATGGCTATTTAACAGTCTGATGGCCTTGAGATAGAAGCTGTTTTTCAGTCTCTCCGTCCAAGATTTGATATTTCTGTACTGACCTTTCCTTCTGGATGATAACGGGGTGAACAGGCCGTGGCTCGGGTGGTTGATGTCCTTAATGATCTTTTTGGCCTTCCTGTGACATCGGGTGCTATAGGTGTCCTGGAGGGCAGGCAGTGTGTGCCCGGTGATGCTTTGGGAAGACCGCACCACCTTCTGGAGAGCCCTGCGGTTGCGGGTGGTGCAGTTTCCGTACCAGGCGGTGATACAGCGCGACAGGATGCTCTCAATTGTGCATCTGTAAAAGTTTGTGAGGGTCTTAGGTGCCAAGCCAAATTTCTTCAGCCTTCTTCACCACACTGTCTGTGTGGGTGGACCATTTCAGATCATTAGTGGTGTGTACGCCGAGGAACTTGAAGCTTTCCACCATCCCCACTGCGGTCCCGTCGATGTGGATAGGGGAGAGCTCCCTCTGCTTTCTCCTGAAGTCCACGATCAGCTCCTTCATTTTGTTGATGTTGAGGGAAAGGTTATTTTCCTGACACCACTCCGCCAGGGCCCTCACTTCCTCCCTGTAGACTGTATCGTCATTGTTGGTAATCAGGCCTACTATGGTTGTGTCATCTGAAAACTTGATGATTGAGTTGGAGGCGTGTGGGGCCACGCAGTCATGGGTGAACAGGAGGTGACTAAGTATGCACCCTTGTGGGGCCCCTGTGTTGAGGATCAGTGAAGTGGAGGTGTTGTTTCCTACCTTCACCACCTGTGGGCAGCCTGTCAGGAAGTCCAGGACCCAGTTGCACAGGGCGGGGTTCAGACTCAGGGCCCCGAGCTTGATGATGAGCTTGAAGGGTACTATGGTGTTTAAGGCTGAGCTATAGTCAATGAACAGTATTCTTACATACAGTTGAAGTCGGAAGATTACATACACCTTAGCCAAATACATTTAAACTCAGTTTTTTACAATTCCTGACATTTAAAAAAAGTAAAAATTCCCTGTCTTAGGTCAGTTAGGATCACCACTTTATTTTAAGAATGTGAAATGTCAGAATAATAGTAGAGAGAATGATTTATTTCAGCTTTTATTTCTTTCATCACATTCTCAGTGGGTCAGAAGTTTACATACACACAATTAGTATTTGGTAGCATTGCCTTTAAATTGTTTAACTTGGGTCAAACGTTTTGGGTAGCCTTCCACAAGCTACCCAAATGTTGGCCCATTCCTCTTCTGTCAGAGCTGGTGTAACTGAGTCATGTTTGTAGGCCTCCTTGCTCGCACATGCCTTTTCAGTTCTGCCCACAAATGTTCTATAGGATTAAGGTCAGGGCTTTGTCATGGCCACTCCAATACCTTGACTTTGTTGTCCTTAAGCCATTTTGCCAAAACTTTGTAAGTATGCTTGGGGTCGTTGTCCATTTGGAAGACCCATTTGCGACCAAGCTTTAACTTCCTGACTGATGTCTTGAGATGTTTCTTCAATATATCCACATAATTTTCCTGCCTCATGATGCCATCTGTTTTGTGAAGTGCACCAGTCCCTCCTGCAGCAAAGCACTCCCACAACATGATGCTGCCAACCCCGTGCATTGTTGGGATGGTGTTCTTCGGCTTGCAAGCCTTCCCCTTTTTCCTCCAAACATAACGACGGTCATTATGGCCAAACAGTTCTATTTTTGTTTCATCAGACCAGAGGACATTTCTCCAAAATGTACAATATTTGTCCCCATGTGCAGTTGCAAACCGTAGTCTGGCTTTTTTTATGCCGGTTTTGGAGCAGTGGCTTCTTCCTTGCTGAGCGGCCTTTCAGGTTATGTCGATATAGGACTTGTTTTACTGTGGATATAGATACTTTTGTACCTGTTTCCTCCAGCATCTTCACAAGGTCCTTTGCTGTTGTTTTGGGATTGATTTGCACTTTTTGCACCAAAGTACGTTCATCTCTAGGAGACAGAACGCGTCTCCTTCCTGAGCGGTATGACGGCTGCTTGGTCCCATGGTGTTTATACTTGCGTACTATTGTTTGTACAGATGAATGTGGTACCTTCAGGCATTTGGAAATTGCTCAAGGAAAATTGCCCAAGGATGAACCAACTTGTGGAGGTCTACAATTTTTTTTCTGAGGCCTTGGCTGATTTCTTTTGATTTTCCCATGATGTCAAGCAAAGAGGCACTGAGTTTGAAGTTAGGCCTTGAAATACATCCACAGGTACACCTCCAATTGACTCAAATGATGATGTCAATTAGCCTATCAGAAGCTTCTAAAGTCATTAAATCAAATCAAAGTGTATTTGTCACGTGCGCTGAATACATCAGGTGTAGACCTTACAGTGAAATGCTTATTTACAGGCTCTAACCAATAGTGCGAAAAAAAAGGTGTGTGTGTGTGTGTGTGTGTGTGTGTGTGTGTGTGTGTGTGTGTGTGTGTGTGTGTGTGTGTGTGTGTGTGTGTGTTTTCGTTGGGAATTATTCTGTGTGTTTTCGTTGGGAATTATTGTGTGTGTGTAAGTAAAGAAAGAAATAAAACAACAGTAAAAATACATTTGAAAATAAGAGTAGCAAGGCTATATACAGACACCGGTTAGTCAGGCTTATTGAGGTAGTATGTACATGTAGGTATGGTTAAAGTACTATGCATATATGATGAACAGAGAGTAGCAGTAGAGTTTAAAAAAAGAGTTTGGTGGGTGGTGGGACACAATGCATTACATCATTTTCAGGAATTTTCCAAGCTGTTTAAAGGCATAGTGTATGTTAACTTCTGACCCACTGGAATTGTGATACAGTGAAATAACAATTGTTGGAAAAATTGTTGGAAAAATTACTTGTGTCATGCACAAAGTAGATGTCCTAACCGACTTGCCAAAACTATAGTTTGTCAACAAGACATTTGTGGAGTGGTTGAAAAATGAGTTTTAATGACTCCAACCTAAGTGAATGTAAACTTCCAACTTCAACTGTAGGTATTCCTCTTGTCCAGGTGAGATACAGCAGCATGCAGTTCAATTGGGACAGTAAGTATTTTGAAGTGGGTCTAGGGTGTCAGGTAAGATAGAGGTAATATTTTTTACCTTTATTTAACTATGCAAGTCAGTTAAGAACAAATTCTTGTTTTCAATGACAGCCTAGGAACAGTGGGTTAACTGCCTTGTTCAGGGGCAGAACGACAGATTTTTACCTTGTCAGCTCAGGGATTAGAACTTGCAACCTTTCAGTTACTGGCCCAACACTCTAACCACTAGGCTACGATCCTTAACTAGCCTCTCAACGCACTTCATGATGACATTAGCGAGTGCGATGGGTCAATAGTCATTTAGTTCAGTTACCTTTGATTTCTTGTGTACAGGAACAATGGTGGACATCTTGAAGCAAGTGCGGACAGCAGACTGTGATAGGGAGAGATTGAGTATGTCTGTAACCACTCCAGCAAACTGGTCTGTACATGCTCTGAGGACGCGGCTAGGGATGTCATCTGGGCCGGCAGCTTTGCGAGGGTTAGCACGCTTAAATGTCTTACTCACGTCAGCCACGGAGAAGGAGAGCCCACAGTTCTTGGAAGCGGACTGTGTCGATGGCACTGTGTTATCCTCAAAGCGGGCAAAGAAGGTGTTTAGCTTGTCTGGGAGCAAGACATCGGTGTCCGCGACGTGGCTGGTGTTCCCTTTGTAATCTGTGATTGTCTGTGGACCCTGCCAGATACGTCTTGTGTCTGAGCCGTTGAATTGCGACTCCACGTTGTCTCTGTACTGACGTTTTGCCTGTTTGATTGCCTTGCGGAGGGAATAACTACACTGTTTGTATTCAACCATATTCCCAGTCACCTTGCCATGGTTAAATGTGGTGCTTCGCGCTTTCAGTTTAGGACAAATGCTGCCATCTATCCACGGTTTCTGGTTTGAGTAGGTTTTAATAGTCACAGTGGGAACAACATCCCCTATACACTTCCTTATAAACTCAGCCATCGTGTCCGTGTATACATCAATGTTATTATCCGAGGCAACCCGGAACATATCCCAGTCCGCGTGATCAAAACAGTCTTGAAGCATGTATTCCGAATGGTCAGACTTGTGCTGAATGGACCTTAGCACGGGTACTTCCTGTTTTAGTTTCTGTCTATATGAAGGGAGGAGCAAAATGGAGTCGTGATCTGATTTGCCGAAGGGAGGACGGGGGAAGGCCTTGTATGCATCCCGGAAAAAGAATAGCAGTGGTCAAGTATTATCCCAGTGCGAGTACTACAGTCAATGTGTTGATAGAACTTCGTGAAACTGAGCTAGGCTGAAACACCTGCATTTTGGAGCTGCCTAACTCAAGAAAGCAAAAAAGAGACCATGTTTGTTTACGGCTTTATTAACGCAATTATTATATATTTTTTTACATTGTTTGCAAACTGACATGTGACACGTATGAATGCCAAAATAACATGCAAAACAGGCTAAATAAATAAATACATATTTATTTATTTTTGCTAAATAAGTGGAGATCAAATGCACATTAGCTAGGTTTCCATCCAATTAGCGACAGATTTTCATGCGAATATTATAAAATCGCACTTTGTGTTTCCTTCAAATTGACTTGTTGAGGATAAAAGGCTGTGTGTGAAGACGTTGCAAACATAAAAATACCTTTTGCAGTTAAATAAAAAAATACAAGTTAAATGGGTTTCCATCGCATTTTCTACTCTACGGATGGTTTTCTCTCGAAAAATGTTGCGTTATATAGCGAGTGTGCCCACACTGATATTGGAACGGGCACTCTAGCCTACAGCTCACAGATGGGCCAACAGTGCAGGTATATAGCCTACCCTACATGATATTATTATGGACAAAAGAGCGATATAATTTTTATTTGTCAAAAGGCAGCAAAACATCAATGATCATGTCACCAGAATAAGACCCTGATAGGTATTGGAAAGGCGCTTCAAACTCATCACCTTGCACTTTCACCATTTACATTTACGTCATTTAGCAGACGCTCTTATCCAGAGCGACTTACAAATTTACCACTCTGTGAAGTTCATCATAATTTATTTAATCTGTAGCCTAATAAACTGCATGCTTTCCTGACCAGTCGTACTGGAAGGACCACACAATGTCATCGCGTGACTCTACTTCGATTTGATGGTTATTATATCAATATTTGCGCATAAAAGCGGTTCCACCGACATTTCTCGCATAATTAATTTTACCCACATAAAAAGATTTCACCTTGTCTACCATATTTTGTTTTGTTGTCGTTTGGAAAGTTTACCGATAAGTGTTCTGTTTCCATCAGGCCTGTCATAAAAAAAAAATACCCGACATGTAGGCTGTAACGAATACGCAGGGAGTCAGATGCAGACGGGGAGTTTAATAATAATAATAAACATGACGAAAATACAAAATATGAGCCATGTACTGAACGTAACCAAAACCAATACTGCCTAATGACTGAGGCTACAGAGGGCTATATGGAGGGAGTGTAATCAGGGTGGTGATGAAGTCCAGGTGTGCTTAACGATGGGGAGCAGGTGGTTAGTAGATGGCAACTTCGAGCTCTGGAGGGAGGGAGCAGTGTAGGCGTGACATAGGCCTACTTTACTTGCTTTAAAAGGTTGGAAACCTGGTTAGTGAAAGATAAAATAACTGGATAAACTGCCTCTGAATGATAACGCAATCACCCAAAAGACAGCAGAGAGATCAGTTCATTAATTGAAGTTGTTCATATATTAAATTCAGTCTTGGGATGAGACGTTAAACCGATGTCCTAAACATTTTATGTCTCATCTACATGTTTTTAAGTCACTCTAACAAAAGTTAGTTGATCTAATATTTTGTCGTTTTGAAAAAGTTATATATATAATCTAAGTAAGTTAGATCTATAAACGTTTCATATATATCCCATTAGGGGATCCTAAAGATATATAATCAGTTTTGAATAAAGCAGTCAAATTTAAGGTGAGTGTGTTTGGGGGAAACTGCCCCCCGCTCCAATGCTCTCCGGCAATCCAATGCAAATCAATGGTACCTAAATTAGCATTTTGCAAATCATGTCCAAATCATCTACAATTAACTTAATTGAGTAAAACTGTATTTTTTCTGATACTTTAGGATTATTTGAACATGATTTGGCACGAAAATTAGAAGAGGCACCTTACATCAAAACCTCATCATAGTGAGGATATTAATAGTGAGATGTGCAATGATTTAATTAAAAAGGAATCAGAGTAAATAAGTATTTTATCAATCTGTCCTGCTTGTTGGATGTCCACATTGTTCAAAGGATGTAGGCCTAACAACCCTGGTGCTTTTCACACAACCAGCTCTTTCTGCAGAATCTTTACATGGATATGTGTCAAATTGTATGTACTCCCCCTGTGACCACACCACCAACCCCTCAAAGTGTGTCTTGTAGCTGATCAGTGGTTACATCACCTCTAGAACCTTCAATCAATTCCAATAAAAAATGGTCTGGGTTCTGAAATAGAAACCTCTCAAAGACAAAAGGACTGTGATCTGAGTTCATATTTCGAGAATGTATTTTTTTGGGTGCTCTTAGTTGTTTATGCGTTTTTGTCATCAAACATTTGGTGCTACGTGGACTTAGTGCTAGGCATCCTGAGACAGTAAAATGAACCTGCCATGCCAAAACTGCAAAGGATTGTTACAGGTAGAAACTAGACAAAAACAAATCCCCCAAATGAAAAAGAGAGGATGGATTCTTAGAGGAACACCGATCAATGTTCCACTTGCTGATGACATCAGGGGGGGGGGGTCACACTCCCTGCCAATGCAATTGAGTGGTGGCGAGGAGCTTAGTGGCAAATTAGATGAAAGTTGTCAACATGCCAGTGGAACACAGGGGAACACAGAGACAACGATCGATAAGGCCAGTCTGGGAATAACTAATTACCCTGGCTGCAAGAGGTTCTGAGGTGCTGTTGGAGCCACAGAGAAACCAGATCACATCCTAGCAATCTCCTACTCCACTAGCTCTCACTCTTAATAGTTCTTACTACTTTCATTGGGCCTAGGCCTACATGTGCTACGTAAAATACAGACTCTGGCATGTTGAAATGTAATGGCAGAGGTTTATGGATGAGTGTGAGAGTGTAGGTGAAAACGGTGCCGAGGGAGAGATGAGAAAAGAGGTGGGGTTTGGGGATTGAACAGAGGGTCGGTGGGAAAGAAGAGAGAGAGAGAGGGATGAGGAAAGAGAGAAGACAGAAAAACAATAAGATGCAAAAAAAAAATGATTGAAGTGTGTGACGGAAAAGGAGTGGTGTAGAAAGAAAAAGAGGGGATGATAGAAGCCTATAATAGTTTGCTACAGGGAGCTAAACAAGTGGCAAATCAGACATTCACAACAATTATAGGAAAACCACACAGAAGTAAGTTCCCCTCTCCTTCACTCTTCAAGTCTGCAATTACATTCAAACCCAACCACTGATCATTAAATCAGGCTCAGCTCAGTTCAGCAATCGCTCCACCACACCCTCTGATTTCAACATGAGTGGTGGCTGCATTTGGGTTGGGTACCAGCTTTGAAAGTAGCCGCGCTTAGCAGACTACACTATCATCCATCACATGCGACCTTGAAGATGCATGGAAGAGAACTGTAGTAGTAGAGGCAGGGAAACAGAGACAGAGCCAAGGCAAGTCATCATAAATATGAGAATCGCAAGTTAGGCTTATGTTCAAGAGCCGGGAAAATGGTGCAGCCTGATGTTGACTGTCACTCTGCTGACCCCGTTTTATGGTGACTTTGACCCCCACAAATATTTTGTTTAGGGGGTAGATCAGCTTTAATATTGAGGATAGATTGTAGCTTCCATCAATGTAATTGTCTGCATCACTTCCAATCCCCCATATATTTTTTTGCAAGTGTATATACATACAGTACCAGTCAAAAGTTTGGACACACCTACTAATTCAAGGGTTTTTCTTAATTTTTACTATTTCTACATTGTAGAATAATAGTGAAGATATCAAAACTACGAAGTAAAACATATGGAATCATGTAGTAACAAAAATAGTGTTAACCTCTCTAGGGTATGTGGGACGAAATCGTCCCACCTACTCAACAGCCAGTGGAATCCCGTGGCGCGATATTCAAATACCTTAGAAATGCTATTACTTAAATTTCTCAAACATATGACTATTTTACACCATTTTAAAGACAAGACTCTCGTTAATGTAACCACACTGTCCGATTTCAAAAAGGATTTACAACGAAAGCAAAACATTAGATTATGTCAGCAGAGTACCCAGCCAGAAATAATCACACACACATTTTTCAAGCTAGCATATAATGTCACATAAACCCAAACCACAGCTAAATGCAGCACTAACCTTTGATGATCTTCATCAGATGACACTCCTAGGACATTATGTTATACAATACATGCATGTTTTGTTCAATCAAGTTCATATTTATATCAAAAACCAGCTTTTTACATTAGCATGTGACGTTCAGAACTAGCATACCCACCGCAAACTTCCGGTGAATTTACTAAATTACTCACGATAAACGTTCACAAAAAACATAACAATTATTTTAAGAATTATAGATACAGAACTCCTTTATGCAATCGCTATGTCCGATTTTAAAATAGCTTTTCGGCAAAAGCACATTTTGCAATATTCTGAGTAGATAGCTCGCCATCACGGGCTAGCTATTTTGACACCCACCAAGTTTGGCACTCACCAAACTTAGATTTACTATAAGAAAAATTTGATTACCTTTGCTGTTCTTCGTCAGAATGCACTCCCAGGACTTCTACTTCAATAACAAATGTTGGTTTGGTTCAAAATAATCCATAGTTATGTTCAAATATCCTGTGTTTTGTACGTGCGTTCAAGACACTATCCGAAGGGTGACGAAGGGTGACGCGCCCGGCGCGTATCGTGACAAAATAAATATTACATTACCGTACTTCGAAGCATGTCAACCGCTGTTTAAAATCAATTTTTATGAGATTTTTCTCGTAAAAAAGCGATAATATTCCGACCGGGAAACCCTGTTTTCGTTCAAAGACTAAAAATCTAAAATGGACTCTTCACGTGCATGCGCGCCCCCGTCTCATTGTTCTCAGATCGACCACTTACCAAATGCGTTACTGTTTTTCAGCCATGGCCTGCTAAGTCATCATTCAACGTTCTGGCGCCCTCTGAGAGCCTATGGGAGCCGTAGGAAGTGTCACGTTACAGCAGAGATCCTCAGTTTTCAATAAAGAGAGTGTAGAAGGCCAAGAAATGGTCAGAGAGGGCACTTCCTGTTTGGAATCTTCTCAGGTTTTGCCTGCCATATGAGTTCTGTTATACTCACAGACACCATTCAAACAGTTTTAGAAACTTTAGGGTATTTTCTATCCAAATCAATTATATGCATATTCTAGTTTCTGGGCAGTAGTAATAACCAGATTAAATCGGGTACGTTTTTTATCCGGCCGTGCAAATATTGCCCCCTACCCTAGAGAGGTTAAAATAAATCAAAATATAATTTATATTTTAGATTCTTCAAAGTAGCCACCCTTTGCCTTGATGACAGCTTTGTAACACTCTTGGCGTTCTCTCAACTAGCTTCACGTGGAATGCTTTTCCAACAGTCTTGAAGGAGTTCCCACATATGCTGAGCACTTGTTGGCTGCTTTTCCTTCACTCTGCATTCCAACCTATACCAAACCATCTCAATTGGGTTGAGGTAGGGTGATTGAGGAGGCCAGGTCATCTGATGCAGCACTCCATCCCTCTCCTTCT
Organism: Salmo trutta; assembly: GCF_901001165.1. Taxonomy (NCBI): domain Eukaryota; kingdom Metazoa; phylum Chordata; class Actinopteri; order Salmoniformes; family Salmonidae; genus Salmo; species Salmo trutta. The sequence continues at coordinate 11,984,981 of NC_042987.1, read as the reverse complement.
TGGTCAAACAGCCCTTACACAGCCTGGAGGTGTGTTGGGTCATTATTCTGTTGAAAAACAAATGATAGTCCCAATAAACGCAAACCAGATGGGATGGCGTATCGCTGCAGAATGTTGGGGTAGCCATGCTTGTTTTTGCTAAAAGTATTATTGATCGATTGACTATGACTTTTCAGATCACCCAGTAGTGCTATCTGCTGGGTTAGCTCCAGGTAAATATTTCAATTCTTCAGCCATTCCTGGATCTGTGACCAAAAACAAGCTAGATATGGACCAAATCAAATGATCTAATGACTATGGTCCTTCGCAGCAAAATCTGCAGAGCTGGGAAGGTTGTATCCCCCATATAAATAACGTTCTATTGGTTGCAAGAATTTTGTATAATAATTTAAATTGAAAAATTCTACGTTTTGAATCCGCCGTCGTTTTGAGTATCAGTTCATAAACCATGTGCCATGGAATCGGTACGTCAAAAATCTCTTCCCAAACTATTTTGCAATCTATATGGCACAGCTGTCAATTTTCTTGTCCTTAAATGAAACTGGTATACTTTTTTATTTATGACAGTTATGGTCTTTAATGCAGGGGCGACAGATAAGTTCCTTACTTTTTCCCCCTTCCACTTTCCTCTTCCACTTTTGCTGTAATTCTGCAAGTAGTTGGTTGTAATTTTGAGTAGAGCAGACATTTCCATGTGTTTTTGTTAGCTGCATGTGTCACATTACTCCACGAGTCCTATTTATGATATCATTTATGAAGATTATACATTTTAAACATTCTTAAATTATATATATATTTTTTTAATCAATTAGTATATTTGAGTTTAACCACAATATTTGTTGTATTATTTTTCTGTATTTTCTGGTGGATTAAATGGAAATTGCAAATATACAGGTTGCCTTTGTCGTCCTACTCTGACCAAGGTCAGATCAAACGAGTTGATGGCGACAGTGTAAAACAAGTTCACCCAATTCAATTAGTGAGGACAGGGATGTGTGGCTGACTGGACGTATCTAGCTGTGAGGGGGGATTGTAAGGGCTACAGAAAGACGAAGAGGTGGTTAATTAGGAAAGGGGGTCTGCTTTGTCAGGGATAATGAATGTTGGCAGCCACTGTAGAGGACAGGAGAGAGAAAGAGCTTTACAGACTAAAAGCTCTCCCCCTCCCTCAAGAAATAAAGTATATGTCCAACAGTATCTTGATCATTGTAGATAATAGCTAGAAGATGGAAGTGGTGGTTATATAATAAATACATTCACGTGACATCATTAGAGATAATATTAACAGGAACTGAACTCTCAATAAAACCTGTGAAAGCAGGCCAGTCCTCAAGGAGAACTCATCCTCAGGGGACAACCTCTCCCAATGTGTGTGTGCTCACAGTAGGCTCCTGACTCACTCCCCATGATAACTGCCATGAGCTGTTGTTGTCTTCATAATTCTACAAATCCTTGACAGCATTTCTTTTATTTTCATTCTCCTGCTATTCAAAAACTGGTCTCTGATTTTTCTCCCTGCTGTCTCCTTTTTATCCCGGTTTTTCCATGAATTTGGTCTAAAGAATGTAACGGTATGCTACTCAACTGAAAGTCAAGGACATTCTTTGTAGTAGATGTATGGCGTGTGACAAGTGTGCCCTCTTGTGGAATTCTAGCACTATGGCGGAAAGTTCCACACAAAAAAAAGGCAAAAATGTTATATTTATTTAGCAAATGTAATAAAATCATATTTCAATTAAAATCATTATGTGAAAGCTTCTCTTACATAATACTATCTTATACAGTACCTTACTACAATACTTACAAAACTATTTCTACAGAGTCTGGAAATAATCTAGTAGCTCTTTCCATTTCTTCATTTCATACACTACTACTAGTCCAGCGTACCTCAGTTGGTAGAGCATGGCGCTTGCAACGCCAGGGTTGTGGGTTCGATTCCCATGTGGGACCAGTATGAAAATGTATGCTCTCACTACTGTAAGTTGCTCTGGTTAAGAGTGTGTGATAAATGACTAAAATGTACTATACCATCATACTGGCCTTGACTTGTGGGATCATGACACACACCCTCTCTCCCACACAAGTGTGTGCACGGACACACAACTGAGATGACAATGAACATCAAGTTATATATGTCAGATAAATTTGATATGTCCCAACATTAAAAAAAAAAACTACAGCTCTAATCCTGATTTATAAAAACTAAATCTCCTTGGTGTTCACAACCACTACATTTTCACATGTACAGTCTGTGAGTCCACCATTTCTTGGAATCTTGTAGGCCTAGGAGTTAAAGTGCATTGTCAAGGTGACCGAAGACAGAGGCACTAGTACAGTAGGCACTTAGTGACAGATGATTTCTGATAGGTTGGCTGGTAGACTGTGCACATATTGGTCTGTGTCCTATTCTCTTCTGATTTGGTGAAAGTTAGGAAGTTAAGGAGGATGATTAAGAGTACTGCTGAGTGAATCTCAGGTGGAACTCCTTTACTTTAGCCAGTAAGATCTTCAGCTTGTCTGTGGGCGGCAGAATGGTCATCCTGGAACAAGGAAGGGAGAAAATGAAAGAGAACATCATTAAAGAGCTGTAAAATAAATAATAGACTCCACACCTTGGTAATCTACTACAGCTTGGACTTTGAACAGAAAGCAGTGCATTGGAAATTATGGATGACACGTTACTTATGTTGTCTACATTCCTACTTTGGGATGTACATCCAAAAGATCCAGTTTCACCATAACGTACTATGCCCATTTTACGCTGAGAGAGGTTGTGATAAGATGTTTGAGTAAACTGGGTTGGCCATACCTGAAGTGGTAGGTCCCGTCTTTCTGTCCAAAGCCACTTCCCGGCACCAGGCAGATGCCAGTCTCCTCCAACATCTTCATACAGTAGAACATGTCTGGTACCTGGCCCAGAGCCTGGAGAGAGAAGCACAAATTACAGTATTAAAGCAGGTTCAGAAGCATATGTGAATTACGGTATTGCAGTAGGTTCACACGTCCATAGAGTAAGTATTTCACAACCAGATTTTTACAAAAGGATTTTGTTTAAAAATGTCTTGCTTAATGTTTTTAGCCCTTTTTATTAAAGCTTTTTCTTTGAATGGTTGCTCAGAATGTAAAGAGCTTTGTGATTTTACGTCTGTAAACGAAAAGCGCTCTACAAATGCAATTTATTATTATTATTCAAATAAAATGGAAATTCATTTCCTGAATTTGACTTGTTTCAGGTCCTAACAGCAGAGCAGAACTAATTAGGGCTGACTAACCTTCGCCTCCTTGATGGCTTTCTGAGGCAGGCTGATGTTGGGGAACGAGTACATGGCTCCCTGGACAGGGTTACAGGTGATCCCAGGTACAGTGTTCAGAATTTCCTCTGTCAACTTGGCCTTCTCTGCCAGCAGACTGAGGGTTGCTGTTCGCTCCTGGACACAGGGAAGACGGTGTGTGTTTCATTTTGCGAATGGGCCACAAACAGTGAGGCCCGAAATGATTGACACCGTTCACAAAGATGAAGAAAAATGAATCGTTTATTTTATACTGTCAAATACTGATCTACAGTACCAGTCAAAAGTTTGGACATCTACTCATTCAAGGGTTTTTCTTTATTTTTACTATTTTCTATATTGTAGAATTATAGTGAAGACATCAAAACTATGAATTAACCCATATTGAATCATGTAGTAACCAAAAAAGTGTTAAACAAATCAAAATATATTTTATATTTGAGATTCTTCAAAGTAGCTACCCTTCACCTTGATGACAGCTTTGCACACTCTTGGCGTTCTCTTAACCAGCTTCATGAGGTAGTCATCTGGAATGTATTTAAATTAACAGGTGTGCCTTGTTAAAAGCTAATTTGTGGAATATCTTTCCTTCTTAATGCACTTGAGCCAATCAGTTGTGTTGTGACAAGGTAGGGGTGGTATACAGAAGATAGCCCTATTTGGTAAAAGACCAAGTCCATATTATGGCAAGAACAGCTCAAATAAGCACAGAGAAACGACAGTCCATCATTACTTTAGGACCTTTTTCTTTCTTTCTGTAACTAGGAAAGTCAGCTAAGAACAAATTCTTATTAACAATGACAGCCTACTCCACCCAAACCCAGACGACACTGGGCCAATTGTGCGCCACCCTATGGGACTCCCAATCACGGCCGGATGTGATACAGCCTGGATTCAAACCAGGTACTGTTGTGACGCCTCTTGCACTGAGATGCAGTGCCTTAGACCGCAGCGCCACTCGGGAGCCCAATGAAGGTCAGTCAATCCGTAACATTTCAAGAACTTTGAAAGTTTTTTCAAGTGCAGTCGCAAAAAACATCAAGCACTATGATGAAACTGGCTCTCATGAGGACTGCCACAGGAAAGGAAGACCCAGAGTTACCTCTGCTGCAGAGGATAAGTTCATTAGAGTTAACTGCACCTCAGATTGCAGCCCAAATAAATGCTTTACAGAGTTCAAGTAACAGACACATCTTAACATCAACTGTTCAGAGGAGACAGTGAATCAGGCCTTCATGGTCAAATTGCTGCAAAGAAACCACTACTAAAGGACACCAATAAGAAGAAGAGACTTGGGCCAAGAAACATTAGCAATGGACATTAAACCGGTGGAAATCTGTCCTTTGGTCTGATGAGTACAAATTACATTTTTGGTTCCAACCGTTGTGTCTTTATGAGACGCAGAGTAGGTAAATGGATGATCTCTGCATATGTGGTTCCCACCGTGAAGCATGGAGGAGGAGGTGTGATGGTGTGGGGATGCTTTGCTGGTGACACTGTCTGTGATTTATTAACCAGCATGGCTACCACAGCATTCTGCAGCGATACGCCGTCACCTCTGGTTTGTGCTTAGTGGGACTATCATTTGTTTTTCAACAGGACAATGACCCAACACACCTCCAGGCTGTGTAAGTGCTATTTCACCAAGAAGGAGAGTGATGCATCAGATGACCTGACCTCCTCAATCACCCAACCTCAACCCAATTGAGATGGTTTTGGATAAGTTGGAATGCAGAGTGAAGGAAAAGCAGCCAACAAGTGCTCAGCATATGTGGGAACTCCTTCAAGACTGTTGGAAAAGCATTCCAGGTGAAGCTGGTTGAGAGTATGCCAAGAGTGTGCAAAGCTGTCATCAAGGCGAATGGTGGCTCCTTTGAATAATTTAATTATATATTTATTTTATTTAATTGAACCTTTAATCTCAAATATATTTTGATTTGTTTAACACTTCTTGGGTTACTACATGATTCGATGTGTTATTTCATAGTATTGATGTCTATTATTCTACAATGTAGAAAATTGTAAAAATTAAGAAAAATCCTTGAATGACTTGGTGTGTCCAAACTTTTGACTATTATTGACTATATTGTATGCAAAAAAATACAATTTTTTCCGTCAAAAATGAACTCTCATACATTACCAATACATCACCTTGCGAGGACAAGGGCACTGAGCCTTTTTCTAAAATGTTTTATGAGTTGGAGAACACATTGGGAGGGATCTTAGATCATTCATCCATACAGAATCCTTCCAGATCCTTGATGTCTTTCGTCTGCGATTATAGAGTGCCCTCTTCAATTCAAACCACAGGTTTTCAATGGGTTTCAAGTCTGGAGACTGAGATGGCCATTGCAAAATGTAAACTTTGTGGCCAGTTAACAATTTATTTCTGGATTTTAATGTGTGCTTGGGGATATTGTCTTGCAGCCAAGTTTCAGCCTCCTGGCAGAGGCGAACAGGTTTTTGGATAACATGTCCTGGTACTGGGTAAAGTTCATGATGCCATTGACCTTAACAAGGGCCCCAGGACAAGTGGAAGCAAAATAGCCCCATAATATCAAAGATCAACCACCATATTTTACAGTAGGTATGGGTTTTTTTTCTGCTAATGCATTCTCATTTCGACACCAAACCCACCACTGGTGTGCGTGGCCAAAGAGCTCTATTTTCATGTAATTTGCCCAAAGCACCAGTCCCAATCCAAGTGCCAATGCCATTTAGCAAACTCCAGTCATTTACATTTGTTAGATGACGTGAAAAAAAGAGCTCTTAGGCCACGCACAGCAGTGGTGGGTTTGGCATCTAAATGAGAATGCATGAGCAGAAAAGAACCCCATACCTACTGTAAATTATGGTGGTCGATCTTTGATGTTTTGTGGTTTGAATTGAAGAGAGCAGTCCATAAGCGTAGACGAAGGATATCAAGGCAGAGGCAACCATTTTGAAAACAGGGGTGTCAATCATTTTTACCCCTACCTTTTTGAGAAAAAAGTTTTACTTGTTAAACAAAATCTATGTCTCTGAGCAATTGTATTAGTAGAAAATAATATAATTTCCCCAATTTTTTGGAGCACACAATATTGCTCAGTATTTGTTTTATTTATTCATACAGTCATTTTTGCTCATCTTTATCAAGGGTGTCAATCATTCCAGACCCCGCTGTATATTAAATATGTGTCCCTATCAATGTTAACAGTCCGGTAAGTCATTTTTGATTAAAAAATGTCTGCTAAATAACCATATAACCAAATGATTACCTTCATGAAGGTGGTGTAGGAAGGTTCTCCTGGCTGTGGGGAGTTGACCACCAGGTCCATCAGAGCCTGACCAGGGACGGGGGCACACAGTCTGATCGACACCAGCTTAGTGAGCTGTGCTTTCACCTCTGGGTCCATGTTGATCACCTCCATGTAACCTCCACGGAAACCACACCTGGGAGAGCAAAAGGGGAGACCAGTTACAGTACAGTGGTTCATAAGACAACACATCACCGTACCATTACCATATCTATTGGTGATACAGTATATACTGGTTTAAATTAAGTCATATAATGGTTTATATGTCAAGTCAGGTTACTGAATATTGCTCTTGAGGTTTCTACAGAAAATAACTCAGTCCTCTTGGCCTGTTTGTATATTGGTTGTGAACGGTTCAGGGTATGAGCATGAAAGAGCAAGAGAGGGAGAAAATGTCTTACTCTCCCATGTAGCACTTGGAGGTGGAGTGGAAAGATGCCAGTTCTACAGTGTTCGAGTACTGTGGTCCCAACTCAAACAGCACCTTCTTAAAGGAATGGAACTGGCAACCCTCCGCATACACATTATCCTGGTACACCTGAGGGACAGAAGAGGAGGGAAGGGGATGTTAGTAGATTACGTAAAGGTAAGCACAGTTGAAATTGTGTTTATGAGGAGCATCAGTATGATATTGGTAAGGGACAGATCTAAATTTACTAGTGGGAAGGGGGAGGCTGGTCCAACTCAAGCTGTCATAAACAAAATGCACCCCCCTCCTCAAAGTACATTTCTTTTCACATGACCTTCCCCTTGTACTGTCAAATCTATTTAACACCCTCCCCCTCATAGAATTAACTCAAAATAATGTTTATGACCACAAATAACAATAACTGTAGCGACCCTGTGTTTATAAACGTGGATATCTACTTTGCTTTTTTTGTCACAGTCAATGCCACACAGGGCTACGTGCCACCACACAGGAGCTCACTCTCCCTACCTGTTTCATTACTTTACGATCAGAGCCGGTTGCAGACAATTATCAGCTGGGGTGAAATCAGATTTTCAACATTTTGATGCCATATTTATAATTACATAAAATAAATAAAACACATTTTCCACCAACATGATTCTGTGCCAATGCACCACACAACCAATAAACAAAACATACCGGCACTTCAATATCATGGTTTGCATTTTCAACACCACAATAAATAGACTATGTCAATCATGGCAAACAGAAAACACATCCCTCCCTATCTTGTAGGCTTGCCCAAGGCTTGGCTTGACAATCTCTGAATGTCAGTAAACTTTTGAGTGTTTTGTAACAGATGCCTCTTTCCATTCATCAAATTGGAATGATTGATTTATTTTATTTGTCAGTTAAAATACATACACACATACATACATATGTATATATATAAACACAGTACTAGGCAAAAGCTTGGACACACCTACTCATTCAAGGGTTTTTCTTTATTTGAACTATTTTCTACATTGTACAATAATAGTAAAGACATCAAAACTATGAAATAACACATATGGAATCATGTAGTAACCAAAAAAAGGGTTAAACAAATCAAATTATATTTTATATTTGACATTCTTCAAAGTAGCCACCCTTTGCCTTGATGACAGCTTTGAACAATCTTGGAATTATCTCAACCAACTTCACCTGGAATGCATTTTAAAAAACAGGGGTGCCTTGTTAAAAGTACATTTGTGGAATTTCTTTCCTTCTTAATGCGTTTGAGCCAATCAGTTGTGTTTAGGTAGAAGTGGTATACAGAAGATAGCTGTCACGTCCTGACCAGTAGAGGGTGTAGTTGGGTCAGGACGTGGCAGAAGAGAAGTTTGTGTTTTGATTGTTTCGTTTATTTTGGCCGTGTGACTTCCAATCAGGCACAGCTGTAGAGGGTTGTGGCTGATTGGGAGTCACACATAAGTAGCCTACTTTTCCTTTGGGGGTTGTAGGTAATTGTTTCTGTTTAGTGTGTTTCACCTGACAGGACTGTGTTGGCTGTCAGATCCTTGTTTTTGTTTGAATAGTGTTACGGCAATAATTAAATATGTTGAACACTAACTCCGCTGCGTTTTGGTCCACTTCTTCCGACGACAGCCCTTACAATAGCCCTATTTGGTAAAAGACCAAGTATATATTATGGCAAGAACAGCTCAAATAAGCAAAGAGAAACGACAGTCCATCATTACTTTAAGACATGATGGTCAGCCAATCTGGAAAATTTCTTCAAGTGTAGTCGCAAAAACCATCAAGAGCTATGATGAAACTGGCTCTCATGAGGACCGCCACAGGAAAGGAAGAGCCAGAGTTACCTCTGCAGCAGAGGATAAGTTCATTAGAGTTACTGGCCTCACAAATTGCAGCCCAAATAAATGCTTCACAGAGTTCAAGTAACAGACACATCTCAACATCAAGTGTTCAGAGGAGACTGCGTGAATCAGGCCTTCATGGTCGAATTGCTGCAAAGAAACCACTATTAAAGGATATTAATAAGAAGAAGAAACTTACTTGGGCCAAGAAACACGAGCAATGGACATTAGACCGGTGGAAATCTGTCCTTTGGTCTGATGAGTCCAAATTTGAGATTTTTGGTGTCTTTGTGAAATGCATAGTAGGTGAACGGATGAGCTCCGCATGTGTGGTTCCCACCGTGAAGAATGGAGGAGGAGGTGTGATGGTGTGGGTGTGCTTTGCTGGTGACACTGTCAGTGATTTATTTAGAATTCAAGGCACACTTAACCAGCATGGCTACCACAGAATTCTGCAGCGATACTACATAAATTCCATATTATTTCAGAGTTTTTATTTCTTCACTATTATTCTACAATGTAGAATATAGTAAAAAATAAAGAAAAACCCTTGAATGAGTAGGTGTCTCCAAACTTTTGACTGGTACTGTATGTATTACGTTAATAAATGATATATTGTCTAGACATTCGACATTATGGTAAACAGACATTGCCTACAAATGTCAATGGAAAATGTGAACAGTCTGTTCTACCGTTAAACTGTGCTTCGGACCGCATAAGGCAAAACACTTTAAATATTGGTTGATTATTTATACACTACTGTAAAGTGGGTCCAATCAAATGAGAGATGGGATGAATGGTAGCCTATCCTGACTTGTATTAAACCATCACAGTCAGAAAAGGTGAAGAATGTGTTCTGCAATAATCATGGAAATGTAATAAATAATTGGAAAGAGATTTCTAATTATTTTAGAACGCAAAGATAAAATGTATATATTTTCACACTTCTCACTAACAGCAAATGATTGCATCTTGTTATTAGATTTTTTTTGTTATGAATAAGTCATCATATATTCCCTATTTGCAAAAAGCTACTAGGCTACTTTTGACTTCTTTCAATGCAATACTTTAACCATTAGAAACTGTGCGTATACATGGTCTAAAGTTTGCGGGATGATAAGCACATTCTTACATCAAGTTCAGTTTTTATAAATGCCAACTTTTAGGTGAAAACTGGCACGCGCATGTTTTGGGGCATATTCTATGGGTACTCAACCTTTATAAATGAGGCCCCAGTTCTTGACCTTGCCTGATTAGTTTACCTCATCAGCCATCAGGAAGAGATGCTCCTTAGCAGCGAATCGGATCACATCCTCAATGCACTGTCTACTCTGGACCTGACCTATTACAGAGGAGGAGAGGGAAAGGTTCAGATTCATATTGGCAGAACTGGACATTTTGGTTTATGTCTAAGTGGGATCTATGTCCTCTGGCGCCGTCTAGTGACATGACTGGGAGGACTGTGAAATCACTATGTCAACCTCTACATGACGCATCATGAATTCCGTATGTATTAAGCTTTGGCTGCTTACCAGTGGGGTTTCCAGGGTTGATGACGCAGAGGGCTTTGGGGTTGCAGTGCTTCCTGGCCTCCGCTAGGGAGCGCTCCAGCTCACTGAGGTCCATGCTCCAGCACTTATCCTCGTTCAGGTAGTAGTTGACCTGCACAGCGCCCAGCTCAGCCAGAGCAGCCGAGTACAGAGGGTACTGAGGGATGGAGATCATCACCCCTGTCTTCGACGCACCCTCACCACACACCAACAGCTGCAGCATAGTCTGGGAGAGAGATGGGAGTGAAGGAGGACCGATGGGTGCATCTCAAGTTTAGAGTCCTCAACGCTTCCCTCCTGTCCCCCCCCCCCCCCCCCCCCCCATCTGCAGTGAGAAGTTTACTTGTAAAATCTAATTATTTGATTTTTTAGTTTTTACCACGATGCCGTTGCTGGCGCCGGTGGTGAGGTAGACGTTGTCTGGGTCACAGGGCACGCCCCCGTCCCGACGCTCGATGTAGCGAGCTACATCCTGCCGCACACAGTCTATACCCTGACTGGCACTGTACGCACCTGAGAGAGAGAGAGAGAGGAGCAAGCATGGGACTGTGGAATGGGACTGTGGAACTCTCCAGGATCGGGGTTGACCACCCTAGACTGCGAAAGGTCATTCATTGCTTATGCAGACACTAACAGGCTGACACAGGCTTATTGGCTAAAATATCCCCTTTGTGAATTTTATCTTAACTTACATCCCTCCCATACACAATCAATCAAGTATCTGAACAACATACCCAAACTATTCCCTCCACAAGCCTGCAGAATGCGGCGCGCTCTGCTTTTGGCATCCTCTGGAAACATGTTGTCATTCAAGAGTTCCGGGTAGGAGCAGAGTGCCAAGACCTTCAGGAGGAAGAGAGGACAGCGAGAGCTAGGTGAGGAACAGACAGGAGTTGATGCAGGATAGTGTACACAAATCTGCATGAAACGCTGCATGAATCTGCATGAAAATGTCACAATGTGATTTTGCCATATACAGAACGGTTTCAAATGACAAAGGACAATGAAAGACACCCTGTAATCAAAAAGAGAGTTGTTTTAGATTAATGGTTTGGAACATAGGGGATAAAAGCAGACCTGGCGGAAGAAGGTGATTGGCTGCTGGCCCATGGCATGAGCGTCACCGATATTGGCCTTGATGACCTCAGTGAAGGGCTTCTTCACTCCCTGCAGGACAGAGAAACAAGACAGAAAACAATGAGGCAGAGAGAGGATGAAACAATTAGGGCAAGGAAGAAAGAGATGGATGAATACAATGTGTTCTTGGGAAACACTCTTCACGCCACTTCGATACCGAAGTTACGTTTTCATAGAAGGTTAGGGGAACTTGCGCAGCAGGTTAGGAGACTGAGGTTAAGGTTAGGAAAATGGTTAGGGATAGCAAAAAGAGTAGTGAAAAGAGTGTGTCCCATGCGTTCTTTGGTCACAGGGGTGTGCAGGGGATAAAGGCAGTCCAATACTTTATTTTATTCTTTATAAACTCATAATTAACAATTTATAACTACTTATCTGAGCGTGTCCCTCTAAGTAAGACATGAGTATGAGGTCACTTCCTGCTGGAATATGAGGTCACGTCTAAAGGTAACCCGGTACCGGGCCGAAAAATGAATGGAAGTGAATGGGGCAGTTCCACATCAAAGGTATACAGATAATTCCACATTGAACTTTTTTTTTATTTCCTGAGCTTTCTTATATCTCTCAGATATTGGACAACATACTTCCTTTATTTGTACACTGTTTTCCATGTATGAATCTGTTATTCAATGCGTTTCTATAAGCTAAATTCAATATTTCATCAAATCATTTTTATATATATATTTTTTTATACCTAAAGGGGTCCTAAAATTCAAAATAAAATAGCTAAACGATCCTTGGTATGACCATCGTAAAACAATTCCAGATGTTAGTTTAGTAGAAACCCAGCCCCTAGCCCTTAGACCTTTAAATAGACAACCCTTAAAGCCAAACAGCTCTTCATAATTTCCTTTGCCATGTGTTTTTACTTAAACTCTCAAGCACAAATACAAAATGCAGGTATAGTCTTTGCCAGGAGAAATGACTTGGCAGCCTGCATTGCTTAAATATGTGCTTTCCTCATCCCTTGCTTTTAGGTCCTAAAATGTAGGACATCACAGGAGACCTTTTGCCAGGCCGTATTTGTTCTTAATTGACTTGCCTTGTTAAATAAAGATGAAATTAAATAAAACCATAAGAAAAAGATAAAACACATGAGTGACAGAATCCAATTTTAGCTTTTCCAATGTTAGGGTTTCCAACTGTACACACTTACCTACAAACACAAACACATCATGTGTGTCTGTGTGTTTGGGAGCAGAGTGGAGGAAGTCAAAACGAGAAGTTGTTCAGCCCAACTACTGTATAGTAATATATTAAAGAAGAGAAAATGCCGTCTGGAAAGCAAAAAGAAACACACAGTCCCATGCTGGCTGCTGCCTGGAAGGCTTGTCAAGTGTTATATCAGCCCGTTTCCAGCTGTAGAAACAGACGATAAGTGTAAAGTAGGTGTCAAATGCGGTGTAAAAAACAGACTGCAAAACAGAACTGGTCATGGAGAATAGGAAAAAATAATGAATTTGGGGAGGTTGTCAAGGAATGTGGTGAAATATTGTTCTTATAGGCCAATGGTAACACTAGCAGTCTGTTCCCTTTTCTCTGTCCTTATAAGCAAAGAAAAATGCAACTACTTATGTAGCTACTTCTCTCATTATCTGAGAACAATATGTCAAGAGGTTGAAAGTATCTCCTTAAGAACAACCTGTCCTGGATGGACAACGGAACTAAACTGGCCAAGAACACAGGCTCCTCAGTGAGTGTCCAGATGCTCGGTATTTGACAACATGGACAGCGATCAGTGGCCACAAGTGGAACTCATTCAAACCCAGAGGGAAGCAAAGCAGCCCTGCTGTTGTTCTACCCACCAGAGACATTTATCCAATCTAATTGGGCCAGCTGGACCAGCAATGACCACCAAAGTTCACAACAGAAAATAAACCTCCTACACTCCCATTGGTCACAAGACAGAGGTGTCTCTCAGTTCAGACCAATCACAAACAGCAGGGGAGTGACACCCACTGAATAACAAAGGACCTCCTCCCATTCCATTCATACTGAGAGTAGAGAGCAGTTTACATTTTTTTGCAACGAGATATGTTGCAAAAAAAAAAAAAAAAAAAATGTTCCCAAGTGACGAGAGTACGTTTTATTAAAAAACAAATCCAAAAATAATTCCAAAAATCAGTCCCCCTCTTTTTCTGGGAACTTTAAAAGTATTTTTAAGTGTTCAAAGTGCTTCTAATCAGGTATTTTATCTCAGGGAGTCTTTTTACATTGTCACATAAAGACCACATAGCAGGCCCCTTGTTGAAAAACCTTCACTGATTAGGCCATGTGCTCTTGTCAGAGTCCTGCATATTGCATGTTCTTTATAAGATGATTGAGACTAGCCTACAGTTGATTTTGCCCTCTCTCTCTCTCTACCTCCTTACCCAGGTCTCTAGTTGTTTCTCTTTCTGCGTGTTTAAGTTTATTTGCCTCTTTTTCTGTCTCTGGTAAGTAGCATTCTAATTGGTCTGGCAAAACAAATTCAAAGTCTGGCCAAAGAAAGCTACATCATTATGGCTACTAGTTTACTCTTCAAAATTAGCGAAGTAGCAGAGGCAGGAGATGAAATGTGATGTCTTTCATTCATTAAAGAAAGTCACAGTGTGCCGTGCTACTCAGAAATTCTCCTGCAGTCTCCATGGAGACCACTGAGGCGGTAGAAGGTATCTCCGTGGGCCTCTAGCCTGGTCCTAGAGCTGTTATTGGGTTGAAGTTGTTTTGCTCACATTCTACTTAGTGTTTTTTTCTCTTCCTGCTAGGCTAAGAGGGGAATTAACTAATGAGGACAATTTAAGCCGTATCAGGTTTCAGAAAATGTTCCTGAACCTTATCTGCACCTGAAACATTACAGTTCATCTGAGCCCTCAAAATAGGAAGGTGTGTTAGTAGGAGAAAATAGTGAGGGGGTGAAAAGGGGATAGAGAGGGAGTGGAGAAAAAGAGAATGTATTTTGTGTGAAAGTGGGTGTTCCTTCCTTACCTTTTTTAAAGCAAGCAAGTGAATGTAAGCTTTGTTCCCTGTTTTCACAAAGAAATCTAACACCCATCAGAGCTCAGTATGAAAATCAGGTTAGACTTGGAATAGCCTACAGCTAGTTCACCTGATACAGCACAGATTAACAAGTTTTATGTTTCAGACTTAATATATTTGGAGGTTCCCCTAAATAACAAAACACACTTGCTTTCATATTTGTTTTTTTGGATTTATTTTTACCTTTATTTAACTAGGCAAGTCAGTTAAGAACAAATTCTTATTTACAATGACAGCCTAGCCCGGCCAAACACGGACGACGTTGGGACAATTGTGTGCCGCCCTATGGGACTCCCAATCACGGCCGGATGTGATACAGCCTGGATTTACAGGTGCTCAATACGATATGAGGACGTAACAACTTCTTATTAAACCCCTGATGTAGACTTCTGACAGACAAAATCAATCAAATCAAATCCAATTTTATTTGTCCCATTCGCCGAATACAACAGGTGTAGTAGACCTTACCGTGAAATGCTTACTTACAAGCCCTAACCAACAATGCAGTTCAAGAAATAGAGTTAAAAAAATATTTACTAAATAAAATGGAGTAAAAAATTAAATAAAAAGTAACACAATAAAATTAAAATAACGAGGCTATATACAGGGGGCACCGCGACCGAGTCAATGTTCGGGGGTACAGGCGAGTCACTGGTACTTCCTGCTGTAGTTTTTGCTTGTTAGCAGGAATCAGAAGGACAGAATTATGGTCAGATTTGCCAAATGGAGGGCGAGGGAGAGCTTTGTATGCGTCTCTGTGTGTGGAGTAAAGGTGGTCTATAGTTTTTCCCCTCTGGTTGCACATGTAACATGCTGGTCGAAATGAGGTAAAATGGATTTAAGTTTGCCTGCATTAAAGTCCCCGGCCATTAGGAGCGCTGCTTCTAGATTAGCATTTTCTTGTTTGCTTATGGTTTTATACAGCTCGTAGAGTGCAGTCTTAATACCAGCATCGGTTTGTGGTGGTGAGTAGATAGCTACGAATAATATAGATGAAAACTTTCTTGGTAAATAGTGTAGTCTACAGCTTATCATGAGGAGCTCTACCTCTGGCGAACAATACCTTGAGACTTCTTTAATATTAGACATTGCGCACCAGCTGTTATTGAAAAATAGACGCCCCCACCCCTCATCTTACCAGACGTAACTGCTCTGTCCTGCCGATGCACGGAAAACCCAGCCAGCTCTATGTTATCCGTGTCGTCGTTCAGCATCAACTCGGTGAAACATAAGATATTACAGTTTTTAATATCCCTTTGGTAGGATAGTCTCGATCGCCGATCATCCAGTTTATTTTCCAGTGATTGCACGTTGGCCAATAGAATGGATGGTAGAGGCGGTTTACCTACTTGCCGACAAATTCTCACAAGGCACCCTTACCTCCGCCCCCTGTATTTCCGTCTTTTCTTCATGAGAATGACAGGGATTTGGTTCTGGTCTCGGGAAAGCAGTATATATTTTGCGTCGGACTCATTAAAGAAAAAGTATTTGTCCAGTTCGAGGTGAGTAGTCACTATTCTGATGTCCAGAAGCTCTTTTTGGTCATAAGAGACAGTAG
This sequence comes from Salmo trutta, assembly GCF_901001165.1. Classification (NCBI taxonomy): domain Eukaryota; kingdom Metazoa; phylum Chordata; class Actinopteri; order Salmoniformes; family Salmonidae; genus Salmo; species Salmo trutta. The sequence goes on along the minus strand of NC_042987.1, from coordinate 11,968,867 downwards.
CAGCAACATTATGTACAAAATAAGTTACAAACAATGCGAAAAAACTAACAAAATAGCACAGTTAGTTAGGAGCCCGTAAAACGGCAGCCATCCTCTCCGGCGCCATTACCGGTAATAACCAACATTCCCTAACCCAGGTTGGCTCTTGGTTGGCTGGGGTGTTTGAGGATGACTCGGAACAAATAGTAGAGAGAAAATCCATGAATCCAAATTGTATTTGGGTAAAGCCCCAGGACCATCTGGTAAAGGTCACCATAGTCATTACTATGATAGTCCCTCCACACCCCGCCGCAGCCAAAAAGCGACCCTTTCACCTCTTTCTCACACACACAGATACACGCTGCTCGTCTTCCTGGAAAGAGCCCCTCGGAGGGTCCGCTTTACACACCTGACTGACCTCAGTAAATTATGCTCTCTGGGTTTCCATGACAACCCTTGAAATTAAGTGAGAGGGGACGGGATGGTGCAGGTAAAGGTTACACTGAGGGCAGGTACATAAAAACCAACTGGAAAATAACATTGACCTAAGAGGACAAAGTCTGATCAAAGTTTGTAACAGTGTGGACAATATCAATAGATGTAGATTGAAATTGAGAAAAACAACAAATATTGCATTGTGTGCATGTGTACATTGTTGAAAAATGTACAGTATGATTGTAAAAAATAAATGTCAGTAGGCTACATCAAAATGTCAACAACCTACCTCTTCACTCTTGAGTGGACTGTTAAATCTAGAAACACCACTCCACTTACTAGCAGCTGTAACATGATGACCAGCGAGTACCAACAATTTCACATAACAAATGTCGTAGGACTGGAGGGGGGCTGGCGACTCTAGGAGTGACGAGTTATTGCTTTTAAGAGAGTTAAAGGAGACAGTGGCATTGGTCTGGGGGAAAGTGAGGATTTGACCTCTGATAGATTTTATACTGTACGTCATTGTGAGCTCAGAAGTTTAAATAGAGCCGTTGTAAAAACAGACAACAGACTGAACTGAAGTGAATCCCTCGGTTTGCTGTTTGACTTGAGGACTTTGACCTTGCTCTTCCTCAGCTCCAATGAAAACTGATACTGTATAACCGAGAACAAACAGTGACAAGGGAGAGCGAGTCAGAGGGAGAGGGCGAGGGAGATAATGAATGAGCGAGCGAGTGAGAGTGAAAGAAAGAGCGATTACGCTCTCTCCAATCTTCAACAACAAAGCCAATAAGCTCTTGCCTCATCATTGTTGAACAAATAACTAGACAGGTGTCATAAGAAATCAGCGATGTGGTGTTTTAACAATAATTTGATTTCCGATGAGGGGTCAATCTGCTTGTGGGTGACACACTGGGTGTGTGAGCAAATGCACTCAAAAAGTATACATTTTGGTGAGCATTTAGGCTAGATGGCAAAGGGCATGACAAGAGCTTCTCAAGCCACTGGAAACCAGTTATTTATGACATTTTAGGGGGGGTTCAAATACTTCTATCAATTTTAACACAGAAATGGATTAGCCTAACTCTCCATAGTTCTTAATCTTAGCCTATCTATTTATTTTAGAATCACCCAAGTTTGGTAGCAGAGAGCAAACATGTTTGATACAGGGATAGACTGTTTTTACATACAAATCTGATTGAATATAGCATTTGATTAGTGAATTGTCAGCCTCAATTTACTTCAGAGTTGCTTTTTTTCTTTCTGGGAGCTAATCAGGAACATTTCTGGGAAATCTTTAGCTGGGGGACAGGCCACCAAAATCGTCTGGTCACCCTATAATCACACAAGCCTGCAGGCCTAGGCTGCATGTCACTGCTGCAGTTGCAGATCCAGAAAAACGGAGCATTTGAGGCCACAGGAAACTGTCAAGTTAAAAGTCAGACTGTTGCAATGAGTCTAGGTGAGACAGACAGTGCATAGGATTGCTTTCTCACTTTGCAAACTGCTGTACATTTCAGATTGAGAGAAACAAATGATTTGAGCAATTTAAAAACAAATGGGAAAAAATAGAAAATAATGATTTAAGAAAGTTACATTTTATTATTAAGTATACCTCTCTCAGCTCCTTCTCGATCTGCATCGCGCGCTGCACAATGGGTCCGCGCACGGCATACTCCATCTTCTTCACATTGGGGTTCATGGTGTCGATGGTCAAAACCTTGTTCTGGGAGAACGCTGCATTCTCGGTCATTTTCTCTTGGACAAGTCCACGCGGCGGTTCACTGACTCCTGAAAGTGCTCTTCTCTGGGAAGAGAAAGGTGACAGCGGAGAGGGGATCGTCACTGAGCGGACACCAGAGGTGAGGTGCCCCGCGGGGTATTGTGCCCCATTGCCGAAAAAACGGTACTTTCCTCTGGTTATAACGCGCAAACTTTTGGATGACAACATTTGCCCTATGAGCGAAGCAGACATGTCACAATATTATATCTCGTTACGTTAGTTGTGAAGCGCTGCGACCACCCTCACGCTCAATGAATGTTGTCCAACTGGCAAACTTTAAAATATTTTTTTAAAGCCGGCCAGACCTTTGTACCTTACAATTTCCACAACCCTGTTATTCACAGACTGGGGCACTCTTTTCAACCTGAAATGTATGTCTTCTGCACAGTACATATATTGTAACATTACTCCCCCATGTGAGTTTTATCCAACTTCCATCCCCTCATTTCCCCATTACGCACCGATAAATTGTCCGTCAGGAACAGATCTCCGGTATCCGAAAAGACAGACACAAGCGACACGCCTATGCGAGGAGATCTGGGGCAGCTTCAATCTTTCACCCTCTCCGTGCAACTCCCTCTCTTTTGATGGTTTACACACACCCGGCGGCGCGCTCTAACCTATTGGGAGGAGACTACGGACCTGGTTATTCTGCAGAAATTGAGCGCAACTCCTCCTGTTTGGACACGAGACCAGCTCTCTCACTGTTGGAGCAGCATACAGTATTTGCACGAAATGTGCACGGCGCTTAACTTGATACTTTTTAAGGGCGCTCTACTCTAGGCTAGTTCAGTTTTTAGTGTGAATGACTGAGGTAAATGTCGCTTTATCACTCCCCTTTATAGCATATTTACAGTGGTGTAAAGTACCTAAGTAAAAATAATTTAAAGAACTACTAAAGTAGTTTTTTGGGGTATCTGTACTTTACTTTACTATTTATATTTTTGACAACTTTTACTTCACTACATTCCTAAAGAAAATATTGTACTTTTACCCCATACATTTTCTCTGACAACCCAAAGTACTCCTTACATTTTCAGTGAAATTCACACACTTATCAAGAGAACAAGTGGTCATCCCTACTTCACTAAACACAAATGCATCTTTTGTAAATAATTTCTGAGTGTTGGTGTGTGCCCCGGCTATCCGTACATTTTAAAAACAACAACATGGTGCCTTCTGCTTTACTTAATATAAGGAATTTTAAATGATTTATACTTTTACTTTTGATACTTAAGTATATTTTAGCAACTAAATTGACTTTTGTTAAGTATATTTAAAACCAAATACTTTTAGACTTTTACTCAAGTATTATTTTACTAGGTGACTTTCACTTTTACCTGAGTAACTTTTTTATTAAGGTATCTATACTTTTACTCAAGTATGACAATTGGGTACTTTTTATATGATATGATAGTTCTTTAACATAGCAAATACTTCATTCAAAGGATATATCCATTCCTAAATGAAATGTCCAATGCAGCCATTTTTATATCAATATCAAATTATTTCTGGGTAACAATTAAGTACCTTACTGTGACTGTTTTCAATTAAAATGGTCAAAAAGAAACAAAAAATGCTTCTTAGCAAAGAGCAATTTCCCATGCTACATTTTTGCTAGGACCAGTGGTGGAAAAAGTATCCAATTGGCATACTTGAGTAAAAGTATAGATACCTTAATAGAATGTTACTCAAGTAAAAGTGAAAGTCACCTAGTAAAGTAATACTGTGCTTTTGAACAGGATATGGTAGTACTGTAAGGGCAAGGCAAACCGGTTTGAATGTGTTAAGAATTGCAACGTTGCTGGGTTTTTCACGCTCAACAGTTTCTTGTGTGAATCAAGAATGGTCCACCACCCAAAGGACATCCAGCCAACTTGACACAACTGTGAGAAGCCTTGTCCTGAAAAACGGCTTCTATCTCAAGGCCATCAAACTGTTAAACAGCCATCACTAACACAGAGAGGCTGCTGCCAACATACAGACTTGAAATCACTGGCCACTTTAATAAATGGATCTCTAGTCACTTTAATAATGCCACTTTAATAATGTTTACATATCTTGCATTACTCATCATATGTATATACTGTATGTTATACCATCTATTGCATCTTGCCTATGCTGCTCTGTCATTGCTCATCCATATATTTATATGTATATATTCTTATTACACTCCTTTACTTAGATTTGTGTGTATTAGGTAGTTATTAAAAAAAAATAATAATAATAATAATAATAACATTTTCCTGCATTGCAGTTGGTCTTTCCCTCAATGGCTGGATCTCTGTCCTCAATGGGTGTTATACAACTATGGATAACATATGCTCATTAACTAATGTTATGATGGAGTTGTTATTACCTGCTACCATCTGCATACAATCTGTTAATGGTTTGCTTTGTCCTATTGCTCATCACCCTGCCGGCTATAGTGATAAAGTCCAACTTGCTCTGCCACAACAAAATCTGTATCTACAGTGCCTTCAGAAAGTATTCATAACCCTTGACTTTTTCCACATTTTGTTGTTACAGCCTGATTTTAAATGGATTCAATTGAAATGTTTTTTTTACACTAGCCAACACACAATACACCATAATATCAAAGTAGAATGATGTTTTTGAAATGTTTACAAATTAATTAAAAATGAAAATCTGAACGTCTTGAGTCAATAGGTATTCAACCCCTTTGTTATGGCAAGCTTAAATAAGTTCAGGAGTAAAAATGTGCTTAACAAGTCACATAATAATTTGCATGGACTCACTGTGTGCAATAATAATGTTTAACATGATTTTTGAATGACTACCTAGTCGTGCAGTGAATTTCAAACACAGATTCAACCACAAAGACCTGGGACGTTTTCCAATGCCTCGCAAAGAAGGTACAAAAAAAAGCAGCCATTGAGTACTTTGAGCATGGTAAAGTTAATAATTACACTTTGGATGGTGTTCAATACACCCAGTCACTACAAAGATACAGGTGTCCTTCCTAACCCAGTTGCCGGAGAGGAAGGAAACCGCGCAGCGATTTCACCATGAGGCCAATGGTAACTTTAAAATAGTTACAGAGTTTAATGGCTGTGATAGGAGAAAACTGAGGATGGATCAACATTGTATTTTTTTTTATTTCACCTTTATTTAACCAGGTAGGCAAGTTGAGAACAAGTTCTCATTTACAATTGCGACCTGGCCAAGATAAAGCAAAGCAGTTCGACAACATACAAAAACACAGAGTTACACATGGAGTAAAACAACATACAATCAATGATGCAGTAGAAAAAAATAAGACTATATACAATGTGAGCAAATGATGTGAGATAATGGAGGTAAAGGCAAAAAAATGCCATGGTGGCAAAGTAAATAAAGTATGGCAAGAAAAACACTGGAATGGTAGATTTGTAGTTTGAAGAAAGTTAAAAGTTAAAATATAAATAATATGGTGCAAAGGAGCAAAATAAATAAAATAAATAAATACAGTAGGGGAAAAGGTAGTAGTTTGGGCTAAATTAAAGATGGGCTATGTACAGGTGCAGAGATCTGTGAGCTGCTCTGACAGCTGGTGCTTAAAGCTAGTGAGGGAGATAAGTGTTTCCAGTTTTAGAGATTTTTGTAGTTCGTTCCAGTCATTGGCAGCTGAGAACTGGAAGGAGAGACGACCAAAGGAGGAGTTGGCTTTAGGGGTGACCAGAGAGATATACCTGCTGGAGCGCGTGCTACAGGTGGGTGCTGCTATGGTGACCAGTGAGCGGAGATAAGGGGGGACTTTACCTAGCAGGGTCTTGTAGATGACCTGGAGCCAATGTGTTTGGCGACAATTATGAAGTGAAGGCCAGCCAACGAGAGCATACAGGTCGCAGTGGTGGGTTGTATATGGGGCTTTGGTGACAAAACGGATGGCACTGTGATAGACTGCATCCAGCTTGTTGAGTAGGGTATTGGAGGCTATTTTGTAAATGACATCGCCGAAGTCGAGGATTGGTAGGATGGTCAGTTTTACGAGGGTATGTTTGGCAGCATGAGTGAAGGATGCTTTGTTGCGAAATAGGAAGCCAATTCTAGATTTCACTTTGGATTGGAGATGATTGATGTGAGTCTGGAAGGAGAGTTTACAGTCTAACCAGACACCTAGGTATTTGTAGTTGTCCACAAATTCTAAGTTAGAACCGTCCAGAGAAGTTATGCTGGATGGGCGGGCAGGTGCAGGCAGCGATCGGTTGAAGAGCATGCATTTAGTTTTACTTGTGTTTAGGAGCAGTTGGAGACCACGGAAGGAGAGTTGAATGGCATTGAAGCTCGTCTGGAGGGTTGTTAACACAGTGTCCAAAGAAGGGCCAGAAGTATACAGAATGGTGTCGTCTGCGTAGAGGTGGATCAGAGATTCACCAGCAGCAAGAGCGACATCATTTATGTATACAGAGAAAAGAGTTGGCCCAAGAATTGAACCCTGTGGTACCCCCATAGAGACTGCCAGAGGTCCAGACAGTAGGCCCTCCGATTTGACACACTGAACTCTGTCAGAGAAGTAGTTGGTGAACCAGGCGACGCAATCGTTTGAGAAACCAAGGCTACTAAGTCTGCCGATGAGGATGTGGTGATTAACAGAGTCAAAAGCTTTGGCCAGGTCAATGAATACGGCAGCACAGTAATGTTTCTTATCGATGGCGGTTACGATGTCGTTTAGGACCTTGAGCGTGGCTGAGGTGCACCCATGACCAGCTCTGAAACCAGATTGCATAGCGGAGAGGGTGCGGTGGGATTCAAAATAGTCGGTAATCTGTTTGTTGACTTGGCTTTCGAAGACCTTAGAAAGGCAGGGTAGGATGGATATAGGTCTGTAGCAATTTGGGTCAAGAGTGTCACCTCCTTTGAAGAGGGGGATGACAGCAGCTGCTTTCCAATCTATGGGAATCTCAGACGACACGAAAGAGAGGTTGAACAGGCTAGTAATAGGGGTTGCAATAATTTCGGCAGATAATTTTAGAAAGAAAGGGTCCAGATTGTCAAGCCCAGCTGATTTGTAGGGGTCCAGATTTTGCAGCTCTTTCAGAACATCAGCTGAATGGATTTGGGAGAAGGAGAAATGGGGGAGGCTTGGGCGAGTAGCTGTGGGGGGTGCAGTGCTGTTGAATGCAGTAGGGGTAGTTAGGTGGAAAGCATGGCCAGCCGTAGAAAAATGCTTATTGAAATTCTCAATTATAGTGGGCTTATCGGTGGTGACAGAATTTCCTATCCTCAGTGCAGTGGGCAGTTGGGAGGAGGTGTTCTTATTCTCCATGGACTTTACAATGTCCCAGAACTTTTTAGAGTTGGAGTTGCACGAAGCAAATTTCTGTTCGAAAAAGCTAGCCTTGGCGTTTCTAACTGCCTGTGTGTATTGGTTTCTAACTTCCCTAAAAAGTTGCATATCGCGGGGGCAGTTCGATGCTAATGCAGAACGCCACAGGATATTTTTGTGTTGGTTAAGGGCAGTCAGGTCTGGGGAGAACCAAGGGCTATATCTGTTCCTGGTTCTAAATTTCTTGAAAGGGGCATGCTTATTTAAGATGGAGAGGAAGGCATTTTAAAAAAATAACCAGGCATCCTCTACTGACGGGATGAGGTCAATATCCTTCCAGGGTACCAGGGCCAGGTCGATTAGAAAGGCTTGCTCGTTGAAATGTTTCAGGGAGCGTTTGACAGTGATGAGTGGAGGTCGTTTGACCGCTGACCCATTACGGGTGCAGGCAATGAGGCAGTGATCGCTGAGATTGTAACTACATTGTAGTTACTCCACAATACTAACAAAATTGACAATGAAAAGAAGGAAGTCAAAAAGCAATTACCTTTTTGTCCTGAAGAGAAAGTATTATGATTGGGGAAAATCCAATGAAACAAATTACTGAGTACCACTCTCCATATTTTCAAGCATGGTGTGGCTGCATCATGTCATGGGTATGCTTGTAATCGTTAAGGACTGGGGAGTTTTTCAGGATAAAAAAGAAATGGAATGGAGCTAAGCACAGTCAAAATCCTTTCCACCAGACACTGGGAGATGAATTTACCTTTCAGCAGGACAATAACCTAAAACACAAGGCCAAATCTACAATGGAGTTTCTTACCAAGAAGACAGTGAAGGTCCCTGAGTGGCTGAGTTACAGTTTTAACTTAAATCTGCTTGAAATCAATGAGAAGACCTGAAAATGGTTGTTGGAAAATGTATGGGCAAATGTTGCACAATCCAGGTGTGGAAAGCTCTTAGAGACTCACAGCTGTAATAGATGCCAAAGCTGCTCGAACAAATAATTGACTCATGTATTGACTCAAGGGGTTGAATACATATCAAATGAAGATATATTGTTTTCATGATGTTTTTTACAAATGTTATAATTTTTCTTCTACTTTGACATTACAGAGTATTTTGTGTAGATCGTTGACAAACAATGGCAATTAAATCCATTTGAATCCCACCTTTTCAACAACAAAATGTGAAACAAGTCAAAGGGTGTAAATACTTTCTGAAGGCACTGTATGTACCATCTTATATTCCTCCCAATCAAGGTCCTACCACCTCTACATAACTCTGATCAGGTAAATAAAATCACTAACCTAAAGTCTTCACATTTCTACTGGGTCCTTTATGTACTCCACTTCAAATTGTACAGTCGTGGCCAAAAGTTTTGAGAATGACACAAATATTAAGTCTGCTGCCTCACTTTGTATGATGGCAATTTGCATATACTCCAGAATGTTATGAAGAGTGATCAGATGAATTGCAAAGTCCCTTTTTGCCATGCAAATGAACTGAATCCCCCAAAAACATTTCCACTGCATTTCAGCCCTGCCACAAAAGGACCAGATGGCATCATGTCAGTGATTCTCTCGTTAACACAGGTGTGAGTGTTGACGAGGACAAGGCTGGAGATCACTCTGTCATGCTGATTGATTTCGAATAACAGACTGGAAGTATCAAAAGGTTGGGTGGTGCTTGGAATCATTGTTTTTCCTCTGTCAACCATGGTTACCTGCAAGGAAACACGTGCCATCATCATTGCTTTGCGCAAAAAGGGCTTCACAGGCAAGGATATTGCTGCCAGTAAGATTGCACCTAAATCCACCATTTATCGGATCGTCAAGAACTTCAAGGAGAGCGGTTCAATTGTTGTGAAGAAGGCTTCAGGGCGCCCAAGAAAGTCCAGCGAGCGCCAGGACCATCTCCTAAAGTTGATTCAGCTGCGGGATCGGGGCACCACCAGTACAGAGCTTGCTCAGGAATTGCAGCAGGCAGGTGTGAGTGCATCTGCACGCACAGTGAGGCGAAGAATTTTGGAGGATGGCCTGGTGTCAAGAAGGGCAGCAAAGAAGCCACTTCTCTCCAGGAAAAACATCAGGGACAGACTGATATTCTGCAAAAGGTACAGGGATTGGACTGCTGAGGCCTGGGGTAAAGTCATTTTCTCTGATGAATCCCCTTTCCGATTGTTTGGGGCATCTGGAAAAAAGCTTGTCCAGAGAAGACAAGGTGAGCGCTACCATCAGTCCTGTGCCATGCCAACAGTAAAGCATCCTGAGACCATTCATGCGTGGGGTTGCTTCTCAGCCAAGGGAGTGGGCTCATTCACAATTTTGCCTAAGAACACAGCCATGAATACAGAATGGTACCAACACATCCTCCAAGAACAACTTCTCCCAACCATCCAGGAACAGTTTGGTGACGAACAATGCCTTTTCCAGCATGATGGAGCACCTTGCCATAAGGCAAAAGTGATAACTAAGTGGCTCGGGGAACAAAACATTGATATTTTGGGTCCATGGCCAGGAAACTCCCCAGACCTTAATCCCATTGAGAAGTTGTCGTCAATACTCAAGAGGCGGGTGGACAAACAAAAACCCACAAATTCTGACAAACTCCAAGCATTGATTATGCAAGAATGGGCTGCCATCAGTCAGGATGTGGCCCAGAAGTTAATTGACAGCATGCCAGGGCGGATTGCAGAGGTCTTGAAAAAGAAGGGTCAACACAGCAAATATTGACTCTTTGCATCAACTTCATGTAATTGTCAATAAAAGCCTTTGACACTTATGAAATGCTTGTAATTATACTTCAGTATTCCATAGTAACATCTGACAAAAATATCTAAAGACACTGACGCAGAAAACTTTGTGGAAATTAATATTTGTGTCATTCTCAAAACTTTTGGCCACGACTGTACTCAAGTGTCTGCACACACGTTATGGTCACACTGTGTGTGTGTGTGACCATGACTACAGGGTCATATCAGGTGACGGGAGAGCCCTATCTCTGGCCAAAATCTGTCCACGTTAAGCAGATCCTTCGTTTTTGTATGGGAGGCAATGAGAGAGTGTCAAATTCAGTCAAGGTTAACATTAATTACTATTTTGATATGTGTGGCTTATTTGATTTAATAGAAGTTTGGTAATACTTAGGTTGTTACGAGTGTACTGATAAGTGTGATGCACGTGACATCCTGTCAACTTTGAGAAAAAACACTTGATATTGGACTTGTATCTGTTGAATTTCGAGATGTTCAATACATATTCATGAGGCTGGCATAGCATCTCACTCCATTGAATACAGGTGGTTGATGTCAACACCACTCTTCGAGCATTTAAAAATGACTCAAATAATGAGATGTATACACCAATCCAAAGAGAGGAATAAGCGGAGCTGGAGCTTGACACTCAGCCGTTCCTCTCTGTGGACGACAAATCTCCTTGTTACTGCAAAGACAAAGCATAACGTCATTATATCCATATCTCTGGTCATATGCACCAATTAAAGTTTCAGAGATATTGGGATTGTTTGAGCTGTAAGGCTGATGCAACCGACTGCAGATGAATGTCAAGGAGTGAAGTCTGGGGAGGTGTATCTGCAACTGCCGAAAGTCGGACACTAGTGTGGTTTTCCAACAGCAAGGCTCAGTGCAACATGGCAGTGTTGCCATTGCTTATTTTTGTAATGTTTAAATAAGCATTTTTCTAACACTCAAATTGCACACTTAAACTGCAAATATATACAGTACTAGTCAAATGTTTGGACACACCTACCCATTCATAGGTTTTTCTTAATCTTTTGCTATTTTCTAACATTGTAGAACAATAGTGAAGACATCAAAACTATGAAATAACACATATGCAATAATGTAGTAGCCAAAAAAGTGTTCAACAAATTAGCCAGCCTTTGCCTTGATGACAGCTTTCCACACTCTTGGCATGCGCTCAACCAGCTTCACCTGGAATGCTTTTCCAACAGTCTTGAAGGAGTTCCCACGTATGCTGAGCACTTGTTGGCTGCTTTTCCATCACTCTGCGGTCCAACTCCAACTCATGTTTTGGGTCATTGTCCTGTTGAAAAACAAATGATAGTCCCACTAAGCGCAAACCAGATGGGATGGCGTATCGCTGCAGAATGCTAAGGTAGCCATGCTGGTTAAGTGTGCCTTGAATTCTAAATAAATCACAGACAGTGTCACCAGCCCCACACCATCACACCTCCTCCTTCATGCTTCACGGTGGGAACTACACATGTGGAAATCATCCGTTGACCTACTCTGTGTCTCATAAAGACACGGAGGTTGGAACCAAAAATCTCGAATTTGGAATCATCAGACCAAAGGACATATTTCCACCGGTCTAATGTCCTTTGCTCGTGTTTCCCAAGAAAGTCTCTTCTTATTATTGGTGTCCTTTAGTAGTGGTTTCTTTGCAGAAATTCAACCACGAAGGCCTGATTCACGCAGTCTCCTCTGAACAGTTGATGTTGAGATGTGTCTGTTACTTGAACTCTGTGAAGAATTTATTTAAGCTGCAATTTCTGAGGCTGGTAACTCTAATGAACTTATCCTCTTCAGCAGAGGTAACTCTGGGTCTTCCTTGCATGTGGGAGTCCTCATGAGAGCCAGTTTCATCATAGCGCTTGATGGTTTTTCGACTGCATTTGAAGAAACTTTCAAAGTTCTTGAAATTTTCCAGATTGACTGACCTTCATGTCTTAAAGTAATGATGGACTGTCGTTTCTTTTTTCAATTATTTATAGTTTTACTTTTGATACTTAAGTGTATTTGAAACCAAATACTTTTAGACTTTTACTCAAGTAGAATTTTACATTTTCTATTAAGGTATCTTTACTTTTACTCAGTTGGGTACTTTATCCACCACTGGCGTTGAGCGACTAGTATGGGAGGACTGTAGCTCCGACGTCACATAAAATGTTTTTTCTTTTTTTCTGCTGCTCAACTCCAACGTAAATCGTGGAGTTGAGTTTAATCGGTTACTAGCTACTATACATAGCTAGCAAGGCTAGCTATGGCTCAGGGCAACATGGCAGTGTTGCCATTGTTTATTTTTGTAATGTCTAAATAAGCATTTTTCTAACACTCAAATTGCGCACTTAAACTGCAAATATATACAGTACTAGTCAAATGTTTGGACACACCTACCCATTCATAGGTTTTTCTTAATCTTTTGCTATTTTCTAACATTGTAGAACAATAGTGAAGACATCAAAACTATGAAATAACACATATGCAATAATGTAGTAGCCAAAAAAGTGTTCAACAAATTAGCCAGCCTTTGCCTTGATGACAGCTTTCCACACTCTTGGCATGCGCTCAACCAGCTTCACCTGGAATGCTTTTCCAACAGTCTTGAAGGAGTTCCCACGTATGCTGAGCACTTGTTGGCTGCTTTTCCATCACTCTGCGGTCCAACTCCAACTCATGTTTTGGGTCATTGTCCTGTTGAAAAACAAATGATAGTCCCACTAAGCGCAAACCAGATGGGATGGCGTATCGCTGCAGAATGCTAAGGTAGCCATGCTGGTTAAGTGTGCCTTGAATTCTAAATAAATCACAGACAGTGTCACCAACCCCACACCATCACACCTCCTCCTTCATGCTTCACGGTGGGAACTACACATGTGGAAATCATCCGTTGACCTACTCTGTGTCTCATAAAGACACGGAGGTTGGAACCAAAAATCTCGAATTTGGAATCATCAGACCAAAGGACATATTTCCACCGGTCAAATGTCCTTTGCTCGTGTTTCCCAAGAAAGTTTCTTCTTCTTATTGGTGTCCTTTAGTAGTGGTTTCTTTGCAGCAATTCGACCATGAAGGCCTGATTCACGCAGTCTCCTCTGAACAGTTGATGTTGAGATGTGTCTGTTACTTGAACTCTGTGAAGAATTTATTTGGGCTGCAATTTCTGAGGCTGGTAACTCTAATGAACTTATCCTCTGCAGCAGAGGTAACTCTGTGTCTTCCTGCCCTGTGGCGGTCCTCATGAGAGCCAGTTTCATCATAGCGCTTGATGGTTTTTCGACTGCATTTGAAGAAACTTTCAAAGTTCTTGAATTTTTCCAGATTGACTGACCTTCATGTCTTAAAGTAATGATGGACTGTCGTTTCTTTTTTCAATTATTTATAGTTTTACTTTTGATAGTTAAGTGTATTTGAAACCAAATACTTTTAGACTTTTACTCAAGTAGAATTTTACTGTGTAACTTTTGCTTTTACTTGAGTCATTTTCTATTAAGGTATCTTTACTTTTACTCAAAATGACAGTTGGGTACTTTATCCACCACTGGCGCTGAGCGACTAGTATGGGAGGACTGTAGCTCCGACGTCACATAAAATGTTTAAAAAAAAAATTCTGCTGCTCAACTCCAACGTAAATCGTGGAGTTGAGTTTAATCGGTTACTAGCTACTATACATAGCTAGCTAGCTAAGCAAACAAGCAAAAGATTAGCAATTTATTTTACTTTTTGCAGGTCAGCTAAAGCTAGCGGCAAGCTAGTGGTAACCTTTTCACTATAAACAGAACAATATCAAATATTGTTCAGAAACTCTGTGACAACATGCTGGCGTCAAGGGCAGAGAGGCAGCCCTATAAAGACTGTAGTGCAGTACAACAGCCATTGTGACATTATAGAAACCAAATGAACTAAGATAGGGGAGTGTGGGGTAAGTTGAGCCATTTTTACATTCAGCATCACTCCATCAAGGGAAATAAATATTCTTTCTAACAAAGATGTCTACATCAGTGGCGATCGGTGCCGTTTAAGATGAGGGAGGACAATTATTTTATGAGCATGGCCTTATTTCTATTACAGCATATTGGATGACTGTCATTCATATTCCATTCACCCAGCTCAATGCAACATCGATAGGTTTAAGCTACTACATGATACTCAAATTTTCCCTATACCCATCATGAGGTTGCTACAACCTAGCCTATGAACTAAAGTTTACAATGTAAGTGCACAGGTCGAGAGAAATTTGAGCAATCAAGGTGACAGACATTGACACATTCAATACCGACTTGCACTTGTTTTGAAAACATAGCTTGTTAAAAAATAGTGATCTCTAGGCAGAACTTACAGTATAAATTAAACTTGGTAACCTTAGCAAGCTGGCTATTCTACCAAGAGAAGTAGCAATGTGAATGTGTGGCCGGCGAATAGCTAGCTAGCTAGCTAACGAAAGTGAACCAAGTTGACTCCACTCACATTTCCACAGCAACTGGCCATCCTCACACAATATGAGCCCTACACCACATTGGGCAGTGTTCTATCCAGCTGGCCGTACACTGCAGACAGGGCAAGACCATTTGCCACAAGCACAATGAGTCTCAGCTTCCCCATTCCACCATGCCAAACACCATTGCCAGTGTGTCGAAGCCAGATAAAAGACAGTGTGGCTCAACATAAGACCATGTAGAACCACCATAAAATAAATATAGATATTTTCTATCAATCTTCAAAACTTGGCTGCCTTTATGGATTCACAGAACATATTTATATAAGCTGTACAGGGCTATGTAGCATCAAACAGATGTTAGACATTCAGATGTCCAAATAATGTTGATTTGTCAAATTCTAAAATACAAGGGAGTGTGCACTATTTAATGCCAACTCAAAAAGAGAACTGGGTATTCAACAAGAATGTTATACGGTAAAAGTAACATAGAAAACCAAATACAGTATGAACAGTTTCTACCTTGTCAGTTCAGGGTGTCTGAGTGTGTCTCAGGTATAGTAGTGCAGAGAACTGTAGCTAAGGACTGTTACACCAGATAATGTGATTTGTGATTTAACCAAACATGTTTGGTATCCATTACTGGGAATTATAGGATAGGTAATTAGAGCATTTTTGACCAACCTTAGCTTGACGATAGTTGTACAACTGATTGCATTCAACTGAAATGTGTCTTCCGCATTTAACCCAACCCTTCTGAATCAGAGAGGTGCGGGGGGCTGTCATAATCGACATCCACGTCTTCGGCACCCGGTGCCTTGCTCAGGGGCAGAACAACAGATTTTTACCTTGTCAGCTCGGGGATTCGATCCAACAACCTTTCGGTCACTAGGCTACCTGCCGCCCCATGCCATCTTCGTCCTCGATTCATGGAAACAGAAGTCTTATAAAATGTCCGTGTCCAGTGGCAGGGGTTCTGTTTGAATTTAGAAAATGCTCAGTTATTAAAATAAATAAAACATTTTGCTTCACGTGTACGCCGCCATCTTGTCTATTTCAAGTAGTCTCTTATTGATCGAGACAGGTGAGTGTGAACCCCAAATGATGACAGACACCGGTCTCGATTCATTGACCATCTATATCCAAGTTTCATCTGGTTTATACCAATGATTATGGATATGTTGACAAGATGCATGTCTCTCCGCCCTAACAATGGGAGTCGTTGTCCACAAAGCGAGCCGGCTGGCTGTCTAGCTCCCGCCTGTCATTTCTTTGGATTGGTGGATGCATCTCATTATTGTAATCCTTTAAATATTCAATGAGGATTGTTGACGTCAACATCCTGTATTCAATGGAGAGAGATGCTATGCTACTAGCCTCATGCCATGAATATACATTGCCATCTCGACACAACTCTGATATAAAGTGTTTTTCTCAAAGTTGCCTGGATGTCACGTCCTACTTATATCAGTACACTCGTAACAATTTAAGCATTATGAAACTTCTATTCGATAAAATAAACCTCATGTAGCAAATAAGCCATACGTTTTTTTTGTTGACCAAATGTAACACTTGACCTCCATATAAAACTCCTTGCTTGGTGGGCAAAACAAAGAAAAAACACCACCTGCTGGAAGGAGACAGATTTTCCGCCGAATCGGCCATCTCAATTCATTCAATTCAGTATACTTTATTGACATGGAAAGTGAACACTTACAGTGTCAAAGTAAACATATAGCGACAATGGTCAAAGACAGGAATATACTGGACTATTTATAATAAAGCAATAATAATGATAGTATGATTATCACTAAGAGCAATTACAACAACAAAAATGAATAAAGAATAGGCAGATATGAATAATCACACTATACTTCTCACTGGTTGTCCCTCAGGTTGTGGCAGGAGGCCACAAATGTGGCTGCTAAAAGACAGAATACATTTTTTTCACCAAGTATGTAGTTGTGTCTTTATCATTTAGATTTTCAAATCCTTCTTATTGTTTTAAAATAATTGGGAAGAATGTATATCTTATGTCAGTATATCTGTCAAGGTTTGAAAGAAAATGCAGCACTGTCTCCATCTCTTCCTGCGGGCAGAATGAGCACAGCCTGTTCTCTCTGGGCAGCCAGGTTTGCCTGTGATAACCGGTGTCTATGGCCAGGCTGTGCTCTGTCTGTACATAGTGTTTTCCTCAGTTTTCTATCAGTCACGGTGGTCAGATAGTCTGCCACTGTGTACTGTCTGTTTAGAGACAAATAGCATTGAAGTTTACTTCAATTTTTTGTGGTTTCTTTCCAATAGGTGATATTTTTGCTTTGTGATCATTTGGATGGGACAGATTTTCTATGTGCTGTCCTGAGGCTAGTAGTTAGAGAATTGAGCCTCAGAACCAGCTAGCTGAGGGCTCTTCTTTATGGTCAACTCTTGGCACTTGAGAATTTTGTAAATGGTAGGAGTGGGGGTCACTTGTTTTTAAATGATTATAACATTTGGTGGCTATTTTTTGGGATATTAATGAATCAGAAGAGGGAATTTGCCTAATTCTGCCCTGCATGAGTTGTTTTGAGTTTCTCTGCAGTCTGAGGATGTGCTTACAGAATTCCGCATATAGGGTTTCAATTTGGTGTTTGTTCCTTTTGTCAAATTCTTGTTTTGTAAGCGGACCACACACACTTCACTGCCATAGTGCAATTGGTTCTCTTATTGATTTGAATATTTTGAGTCAGATCCTAATTGGTATGTCTAATTTGATAGATATTTGAATGGCATAGAAAGCCCTCCTTGCTTTGTCTTTCAGTTCATTCACGGCCAGGTTGAAGTTCCCTGTAGAGCTGATTATTTTTGTTCCAAAAATGTGTAGGTGTGTGTGTTCTATAGACGTGAAGCCCAGTAAAAATGTTATTTTTGAGATTGACTGTCAGGGCCCAGGTCTGCCAGAACTGTTGCAGATCATCTATTTGTTGCTGTAACCCCTCTTTTGTGGGGGACAGCAGCACCAGGCCATCTGCATACAGAAGGCATTTTATTTTGCCGTCGTTTAGTGAGACCGTGGGCTGTTGATTCTTCTAGTGTTTTTGCCAATCCGTTCATGTATACAGTACCAGTCAAACGTTTGGACACACCTACTCATTCCAAGGTTTTTCTTTATTTATACTATTTTCTATATTGTAGAATAATAGTGAAGACATCAAAACTAGGAAATAACACACATGGAATCATGTAAAACCCACAAAAGTGTTAAAAAACTGAAAATATATTTTATATTTGAGATTCTTCAAAGTAGCCACCCTTTGCCTTGACAGCTTTGCACACTCTTGACATTCTCTTAACCAGCTTCATGAGGTAGTCACCCTGGAATGAGCCAATCAATTGTGTTGTGACAAGGTAGGGGTGGTATACAGAAGAACCCTATTTGGTAAAATACCAAGTCCATATTCTGGCAAGAACAGCTCAAATAAGCAAAGAGAAATGACAGTCCATCATTACTTTTAGGCATGAAGGTCAGTCAATTCGGAAAATTTCAAGAACTATGAAATCAAGTGCAGTTGCAAAAACCATTGAGTGCTATGATGAAACTGTCTCTCATGAGGACCACCACAGGAAAGGAAGACCCAGAGTTCCTCTGCTACACAGGATAAGTTCATTAGAGAGTTACCAGCCTCAGAAATTGCAGCCCAAATAAATGTAAGAGTTCAAGTAAGAGACATCTCTTTGTGAGACGCAGAATAGGTGAACGGATGATCTCTGGATGTGTGGTTCCCACCGTGAAGCATGGAGGTTTGATGGTGTGGGGGTGCTTTTCTGGTGACACTGTGTGATTTATTTAGAATTCAAGGCACACTTAACCAGCATGGCTACCACAGCATTCTGCAGCAATACGCCATCCCATCTGGTTTGCGCTTAGTGGGACTATCATTTGTTTTTCAACAGGACAATGACCCAAAACACACACCTCCAGTCTGTGTAAGGGCTATTTTACCAAGAAGGAGAGTGATGGAGTGCTGCATCAGCTAACCTGGCCTCCATAATAACCCAACCTCAACCCAATTGAGATGGTTTGGGATGAGTTGGACCGCAGAGTGAATGAAAAGCAGCCAACAAGTGTTCAGCATATGTGGGAACTCCTTCAAGATGGTTGGAAAAGCATTCCAGGTGAAGCTGGTTGAGAGAATGCCAAGAGTAAGCAAAGATGTCATCAAGACGGTGTGGCTACTTTGAAGAATCTAAAATATATATTTTGATTTGGTTAATACTTGTTGTTACATGATTCCATATGTGTTATTTCATAGTTTTGATAGATTCACTATTATTCTACAATGTAGAACATAGTAAAAATAAAGAAAAACCCTTGAATGAGTAGGTGTGTCCAAATTTTTGACTGGTACTGTGCGTTAAATAGACTTGAGCTCAAGTTTTTCCTGTTTCACAGTGTGCCTTTGGGGAAATAAATGTGTGTTTACTTCCAATTTGACAGCATTATTTCTATACATTGATTTGATGATGTTTATTTTTCCACCTATACAACTTTCAATTAATTTGCAAAAATGCCTTAATGACAAACTGAATCAAAGGCTTTTTGTAAATCCACACAGCAGGAGAAATATTTCGTTTTGATTCACGTTTATCAATTAGGGTGTGTAGGGTGTAAATGTGACCTGATGTTTGATAATTTGGTAGGAATCCAATTGGACTTTTGCTCAGGACATTGTGTTCACTGAGAAAGTGTAGTAATCTGT
Source organism: Salmo trutta (assembly GCF_901001165.1). Lineage (NCBI taxonomy): Eukaryota > Metazoa > Chordata > Actinopteri > Salmoniformes > Salmonidae > Salmo > Salmo trutta. The sequence continues at coordinate 11,949,460 of NC_042987.1, read as the reverse complement.
TGTTCATGATAGCACAGAATATTTTCCCCAGGTTGCTGTTCACACAAATGCCACAGTAATTGTTTGGATCAAATGTCTCAATTTAAAAAAAAAAAATGTTATTAGTCCTTGGTTGTAGATGTCAAGGAAATAGCCTACACTCACAACTATATGTATTTTGTACTTTTTAGCCCCTTTCTCTCACCACTTTTGTGATATTCAATTGGTAGTTACAGTCTTGTCCCATCGCTGCAACTCCGGTACGGACTCGGGAGAGGCGAAGGTCGAGAGCTATTGCATCCTCCGAAACACGACCCAGCCAAGCCGCACTCCTTCTTGACACACTGCTCGCTTAAACAGGAAGCTAACCGCACCAATGAGTCGGAGGAAACACCGTCCAGCTGGCAACCACGGTCAGCTTGCAGGCGCCCAGCCCGCAACAGGGAGTCGCTAGAGTGCGATGGGACAAGGATGTCCCAGCCAGCCAAATCCTCCCCTAACCTGGAATACGCTGGGCCAATTATGCGCCGCCTCATGAGTCTCCTGGTCGCAGCCGGCTTCGACACAGCCCGGATCAAACCCGGGTCTGTAGTGATGCCTCAAGCACTGCGATGCAGTGCCTTGGACTGCTGTGCCACCCGGGAGGCCCCTACATTCAAAACTTTAAATAGTTTGAGTGTGGCAGTGCTAAATTTGTGGTCTGTGTATTTTATAATTCCGTTAAAAATTCCGTCATGACCACAAGCTGTATTTCTTTCTTTTTTTACTATAGATTCCCCAATAACCCAAACAGAACTAACAGGTTCTGGTTGTCTTAAATGGCTGATTCAAGAATTAGCCGTTTTTCATAGATTTTTTTGTTTCGAATCTATTTTAATATGTATATATAGTTCTTCAAAGTGAGTTTTCAATTAGTCACCATTTTGGATAGCACATTTTTCCTCGGTGTGGTTTGTTTAGGCAGTTCTAACTTTCCCAAAAGTTGTTTGTATCAATGGATTCCTCAATTTCATTGGTTGTCGTCTGTTGTGTTGTTCGTTTTTTGTTCTGGAGTCTATTCTTTCAGGGTTGCCCAATACAGAAGGCGTAGATTCTGGTTCTCTATTTTTGGCTGGATAGTCCTACGTTTTTTTCTTATAGATTTGCAATCATAATCAAACCATTTTATCATGTCTTTTTGGGATTGTTTTTAGGTGTCTTTTTAAAAATTGGATAAGGATGCCAATTTGTCAAAATGTTGTTTATGTTTTGTACACCCAAATTTACACCTTCCTTATTGTGATGAAATGTGGGGGCCATAAAGTTGTCTAGGAAGGGTTTAATTTTGGATTTCCAATTGCTTTCTTGTAGTGTTCCATGCTATTCTTAGGCCATCTACAGTGCATTCGGAAAGTATTCAGACCTCTTGACTTTTTCCACATTGTTACGTTACAGCCTTATTCTAAAATGTATAGCTTTTTTTCTCTCAATCTACACACAATACCCCATAATGGCGAAGCAAAGACAGGTTTTTAGAAATGTTTAAAATGTATAAAAAAATAAAACTATGAAATATCACATTTACATAAGTAGTCAGACCCAAAGGTGATGACTAAATTGGGAGTTTTCTAATCTGACTTCTCTATGTGGCCATGTATGGAAATTGTCTTTCTGGGCCGAGCATCAGTTAAACTGCAGTACAGAAGCAAAACTGTAGGCTCAGTAGAAACCGTGCTTCTATACCGGAACCCTGTCCCATTCGCTGCGAACTGGCCAGTCAGGTTTGAGAATGGTGTGTGCGCCTGTTCACGAGCTTCTTGTCGCATGCCGACTCGCAGATCCTTTGAACATATCAGAAAATTGAATGAGAAATTCAGGTGGTTTATAGATCAAATACACAGCGCCAAGCACACGATCGTGAATAAACCGGATATTTATTTACACCCTAAGAACTATAAAAAGGAAACCAACTATCTCGCGAATTAGCAATAAAAAGGTAAGTGGCAAATAGACTGAACCAGAACGTTGGCAATGATATGATACAATGATATAATTTCAGTAGTAAGCTATAGTAATATTGAATAAAGTATCCTGACTAATTATTCAAAGTTTGTAATGTATACCCATTCTTCTATTACTACATATTTCATACGGCATCTGACTTTTGTTACACATTGTAATGTTCCACTTAAACAGTCCTCAATGTCATCACCATCAGCTATATTTCTGTCCACGGATGTGTATAGTCCTGAATGAAATGCAGTGTCTAAAGTTGAAACTATATGAATGATGCTTCTGGTGGAAATTAGCTTTCCAAAGATAAACTACTGAACATCCAAGACTGGTAGTCTCGTAGGTACAGTAGCTACACTGAATAGAGAAGTTTTAATCATGCCGATCAGGGAGCTTTAAATTGCCCCAGTCTCTGATATTTGGACTCAAATCTAAGCGCAACGCATTCCATGGCTTTGGATCAGGTCAGAATCCACAGACCACATTGTATTTCAGTATACTCACTAATGTGATGATTATATCCTCCATGTTATGTGAACCCTATTGCCCATCATCCATTGAAGACTGATTGCTTTTTGGCATTATTGAATGCGATTTCTGATCTACGCATTTGTACCATAGTATTTCCAGTGTCAAGCGCTCCACATCTATGTTGCTTAGCAACTGAGTACTCTACTTACTCGTGTCAGCATTTCAAAGAAATTGTTCAAAAAACGACTCTGGCTTCTCTATTCAACACTCAGTATATCAGATGCTCTGTAGTTTAAGGTTTCAGAAACAACTGCCCATATCCAGATAACCTCTTGACACGTCCTATTACAACGAACTCACGTTTCAAGTAAGTAGCGAATGTGTTGACTTTATGACAGTCCTCATGTTTCTTCATAAACCTAATCTTTTGGATTGAATTGTATTTTTGCTTATCCATATCTCCATCTCACCTTTTTCTTTTTCCTCTAGCTGGAATGGAGAACAAAACAAATGGATCAGTGGAAGCCAAAGTGTAAGTCTAGGGGTTGTTCTTGTGTGGATAAGGGATAAGATTGTGCTGTCCTCCTGCCTTGTCCCTATACCCATTTTCCTGTTCTGTCTTTTTCTAGTGTGGCGGAGAATGGCCAGCTGCCGGACCCTGCAGACTGGGCATTCACTGATGTCGTCAACTATTTCAAAGCTGCAGGATTTGATGAGCAGGCTACTGCTTTCCAGGACCAGGTAAAGATTGTAATTTACTAACCTTGCAAGTTGCTCTTTCGTGTGGGTAAGAGCTTCCCAATCCCTTCCATTTGTTATTCTTGTAGGAAATCGATGGCAAGTCTCTGCTCCTGATGACACGGAATGACGTCCTGACTGGCCTGTCTATCAAACTGGGGCCAGCACTGAAGATCTACGAGTACCACGTGAAACCACTTCAAACTCAGCACCTGAAGAGTAATGCTAATGCATCACTGCATGCTCCTCAACGTGTAACAAGATAATCACGAGGCAGGACGGACAGACCAGTCCGAGATTTACAGACCCAAGAGGACAGTGGACGACGACGGGGCTTAGAAAACTCTTGCGTGGTTGCATCTTGCATCCTTCTGAAAATATTATTTTACTTAAACTGTTAACAGATGCCAAATGATTCGAGCCGTTACGTCCATTTACAAAGACGGTGATCAGTTTGTTGGTAGTTAACTGAGTGGTATCAGTTTATGAAACCAAAGGACTTTAATTCTTTGAGGTCTTGGACAGCATAAGATCATTTTACAGGTCTTAAAAAGTACAGGTTTATTTTTTCTTCTTCTAAGAGTTAGTCTGAAAGCAAAATCAGGCTACTGAAGCAGATTCAACTGAATGGGTTATTTAATAGTGGACAATCCTTTTCAGAAGGATGCAAAAGGTGCACTAGATGGCTGACTTTGTGATGATCTATGTTCTACCCTTGTCCCATTGATATGATCAGTATATACCAAACTATTGGTAGGACATGTACGTGTTCGAACCATACTTACTGATCCTCCATTAATGCCATTTTCTTTTCCTAATATGCCACTATTTCACTTAATCAAAAGCTGTATCTATGAGCATTATGCACATCAAAGGTAAATTTAAGCACAGGGATATAGGATGATGAATGTGTTCTTTGATTTCCTTCATCTTAAATATATGGCATTTTACTTTCATGTTTGATGTGGATGCTTTTATCACGCATAACAGTGGCATGCTGCTGCCTTTTGTATTGTAAATTTGCCCTGTTCACATTTTGCTGTTAGAAACTACTTGCATCTTAAGTAATGATTTGAGATGTACCACTGTCAGTCTTACCCAAGAACAATTAGCAAAACACAGTCATGTAGAGAAAGAAGAATGTTAATTTCTAAATACAAAAAGTCAAGAACAATGAATAAAATAGAATAGAAAAGGCACAATCATTTACTTGAAAACCACACTGTGCCATGAAAAATAAACCCGTCTCATCGTATCCTCTAAGGTGGTTGGCTGAAAATAGATGGCAAGTCTTCCTGACATGTTCTACACTTCATAAGATTTTGTGGCAGTGGATTGCCGTTGGCAATGAGGAGCAGTGTTGAGGTCAACTTTTTCCCTGTAGCATCAAAACGAAGGCCTGCGAGACAGGACAATACAGAGGTACAATGTGATAATACTCTTGCACATTAAAGAAACAGGTATTTATCTGTAATGCAATCAAAGACTAGCATGGAATAGAGAATCTGTTTCACTTTACTGATTTAGTGTGGCTTACAGGCCAATCAAGGCAAGAATCTCAATTGCATACTCCTCGCATCCTCCTTCTCAAAACCCATTGGATGAGAAAGCAAGGAGGTCCTTATCCTCGCTACCCAGACTCCTTGCTCCAGCCAAACGCTACGTGCACTGACGTTAGTTTCTTCTCCGCAATGTGTCTGGATCGGAGTAGCTCCCTGACCCTTCACCAAATGCAAACACATTCGGGGCTGTCCAATTGGTCCAGAAACCAATGGGCTGGGCCAGAACACATGTGGGTAAAGCGGTGGTTTGAAAATTCATAATAGTCTTCGATACTCTGATTGGATAGAGACAATCCAATCGCTGATGACTTTTGCACAATTCCCTTTGTCACCACAAATGACTCCAATGACGGCAGTCTCAGATTAAAGTATGTAGTAAACGACAGAGCAGCAGAATAATTGTGTAAGTCGTCAGGCTACCTCCAACCATCTTCTTCAATGGGTTTTGAGAAGGTGAGGAATCGAGGAGTATGCAATTGAGATTCTCCCAAGGACTACATACACCAAAAAAGAAACTCACCAAAGAATGCTGCGGTCTGTCTTATGAGTCGTCCTCACAAGAAGGAGCACACCTTCTGTGGTCTGAAGGGGTTTGTACTGGAGGAGACCCCAGTGAGCAAGGGATCCTGGAGGGCATTTTGCATGCAGAACTGCTGAAGGTCTGCAGCTGCTTGGGACACCTACAAAGACAAAGGAATATAGCTGTGAAAGGAAAGCTCTACCTGTTGCACCCCTAACTAGCTAGACTCCTGCAAGTGTGTAAATATCCTCAAAAATGGGTGTTGTCAATAGTATGGTGTGAACACAGATCCTTGAATTAACGTTAGGCTTTTCCTGCTGTTCAATGACTGTTGGGAATAATTATCCTGGGGCGTTAGGCCACACTCAATCTCGGCTATTAGCCTCTAGACCCAATAACTAAGAGTTCAAGTAAAGAATTTAGCTGAAGATTGTGTTTTCATGGCTAGAGCTCCATTTATGTGCCTAGATTCCACGCCCTTAGCGCTAGCTAGCTAACGTTACTTATGTTAGCTAGCTCTGACTAGTTTCATGGGCATTTTACCAAATAGATTTTCGTGTGAAATAGATTCTTACCTTCACTCTGTTTATGCTCGCTTCAAAACGCAGCTGCTGGACAATTTTCTTCATCACAACGAGGTTTGATGAGCCAGACATCTTTACTATTTTCTAGAAATGAAGCGGTGGGCTGTTAGCTCGACGGACGCATAGACAAAGCACGGATGACCACACATCCGATTGTGACTTGCGCAGTCGCAGCGTTGCACAGTAAGCGACCACACTTCCTGGTACAAACCGCTATGGGGCGCCAAGCACAAAAAGTTGAATTGATAGATTTAAAAAAATGCGTTTATTGCAATTTCAGAGTAGCATATATGATAGCACGTCATTTTAAACATTTAGAATAAAGTTCTCATTAAACTATTCATGATATATCTGGAGTGAAAACAATGTGTAAACATTCTCATGGCTAGTCAGTAGCCTATTGATAGCTTTTCCCAAATTGGAAAACAATTGTTGTGATAGAGAACCCCAATTTACCCAAATTAAGGTTTGGCCGCCACTTGGCGAAAGCTTAGAGACTTGGATATGCTTTGCTTAATAAAAATGTATATAGAAGAGAAAGAAAAAAAACATTGGCATGTCCAATAAAGTGCTCTCTGAATGAATCAAGTTTGGTGAACGACAATGTGCTACTGTTCAGTATTAGTCTGTGATCAAGCAACATGAGTTGCACAAAAATAGGTCTCCGTGGCATCCTGAGGCAGTGTGGCGTGGAAACATGGGTCATGTTCATTAGGGCACGCAACAGAAAATATTTTGCAACAGAAAAAAAAAAGTACATCTTATTGGACAAATCCAGGTATTCTTTCCCTGTTTCAGTCCATTTTCATCTGTTTGGTGCCTAATGAACACTGCCATGGATTGTCATCCGAGTTGTCTGTTGAGTCCACAGTAACACAATGGTACTAGTGTGTCTTCAGTTGAGGCTGTTTTCCTCTGACCCTAAAGAGAAGATACTACAGCAGTCTCCACCGCCGTGTCTGTGCTTTGACCTGACCGGAGTGTCTTCTCTACTGTGGATGGTGTTGGACTCCTGCCAGCTCCCTTGTTTTGAACTGCCTACAGAAGAGGAGCTTAGATAGATAGAAAACAAACAAAAGTTAACCACAGTTTGAGAGAACTTAAGTGATAATCAATGATACCGATTTGATAATATTATCTAAATGTAGGAATCAAAAATACAAAAAAAAGGGATTCATCTCACAAAACCATAATGACTACCAAATATCACCCTGACGGATGACTACTACAGTGAGCTGGCATAGAGCAAAGTAACTAGTAAACTGTACCTCCTGTCTGGTATGAGGCATAATGTACGGTAGAGATCAGCTGTGGAGGGCATGCCAGCATCAGAGGCAGCTTTAGGAGTTGAGAACGCAGTGTACGTCCGAGATTTGGTCAGCATGGCAGGGGTGGAGGGGATCCTCATCTCTGGTTCACTACCTAGAGGGGAACAGGGACTTGTGACCAAACACTCAAAAACACAATATGATTCACAAAAGATCATTGGTGTGTTTTTTTTGTGTGGTGATGCCGCATTATACAGTATACTGCCCATCTTCCAATACAATCTTTTCTACACATATCTCCCAACAGAATCTGCAGTATACATTTTCCATTAATCTCGATCTGGATTAGCAATACGAATCGTTGCTGTGGCAATCACGACTCACTGACTGACAAGGCACGAGGAGTTTCTGACGTGGAATGTCTTTTGCGGTCCACGAACGAAGTCATGTTCAAGAATTGATTCTTGAGCCACAAGGCGCGGTCTTCCTCAAAAGCCTTTTTCTGTGTAAACACAAAAGGAAAAAAAAAGAAAAAAAAAGGGGTAATACACAGTTACAGTGGCAAGAAAAAGTATGTGAACCCTTTGGAATTACCTGGATTTCTGCATAAAACTGTTCATAAAATTTGATCGGATCTTCATCTAAGTCACAACAATAGACAAACACAGCCTGCTTAAACTAATAACAAACAATTATACATTTTCATGTCTTTATTGAACACACCGTGTAAAGATTCACAGTGTAGTGTGGAAAAAGTATGTGAACCCTTGGATTTAATAACTTGTTGATCCTCCTTCGGCAGCAATAAACTCAACCAAACGTTTTCTGTAGTTGCGGATCAGACCTGCACAACGGTCAGGAGGAATTTTGGACCAGTCATCTTTACAAAACTGTTTCAGTTCAGCAATAATTTTAGGATGTCTGGTGCGAACCGCTCTCTTGAGGTCATGACACAGCATTTTAAATCAGGTTGAGGTCAGGACTGACTGGGCCACTCCAGAAGGCGTATTTTCTTCTGTTGTTGACTTCTGCGTTTTGGGTCGTTGTCCTGTTGCATCACCCAACTTCTGTTGAGCTTCAATTGGCGGACAGAGCCTTACATTCTCCTGCAAAATGTCTTGATAAACTTGGGAATTCATTTTTCTGTCCATGCTAGCAAGCTGTCCAGGCCCTGAGGCAGTAAAGCAGCCCCAAACCATGATGCTCCCTCCACCATACTTTACAGCTGGGATGAGGTTGATGTTGGTGTGCCCTTTTTTTCTCTACACATAGTGTTGTGTGTTCCTTCCAAACAACTCAATTTTAGTTTAATCTGTCCACAGAATATTTTGCCAGAAGCGCTGTGGAACATCCAAGTGCACTTTTGCAAACTTCAGACGTGCAGCAATGTTTTTTTTGGAGAGCAGTGGCTTCTTCCTTGGTGTCCTCCCATGAACACTATTCTTGTTTAGTGTTTTACGTATCGTAGACTCGTCAACAGAGATGTTAGCATGTTCCAGAGATTTCTGTAAATCTTTAGCTGACACTCTAGGAGTCTTCTTAACCTCATTGAGCATTCTGCACTGTGCTCTTGCAGTCATCTTTGCAGGACGGACACTCCTAGGGAGTAGCAACAGTGCTGAACTTTCTCCATTTATAAACAATTTGTCTTACCGTGGACTGACGAACATCAAGGCTTTTAGAGATACTTTTGTAACCCTTTCCAGCGTTATGCAAGTCAACAATTCTTAAATCGCAGGTCATTTGAGATCTCTTTTGTTCGAGGCATGGTTCATGTCAGGCAATGCTTCTTGTGAATAGCAAACTCAGTGTTTTTAATAGGGCAGTGCAGCTCTAACCGACATCTCCAATCTCATCTCATTGATTGGACTCCAGGTTAGCGGACTCCTGACTCCAATTAGCTTTTGGAAAAGTCATTAGCCTAGGGGTTCTTATACTTTTTCCAACCTACACTGTGACTGTTTATGTATTCAATATAGACAAGACAAATTAAATAATTTGGGTGTTATTAGTTTAACACACTGTCTATTGTTGTGACTAAGATCAGATCAAATGTTATGACTAATTTATGCAGAAATCCAGGTAATTCCAAAGGGTTCACATACTGTAAGTGACAACTTGACAAAACATAACATTTCCAACTCGAGAACTTGCCAAAAACAAAACGGATACCTCATGACCGAGGCGAATGGCAGCGTCAGTAAAGTTATGTCTCTCCCTCTCAAAGTTCCTCCTCTGCTCGTCAAAGAGCCTCCACCCCTCTTTGAGACGCTCCTTCTCCTCCAGAGTGTAGCAGTCATTCAGCAGAGCAGCAGTCTCATCATCATAGCAGGGAGAGTTGAGCTGCTGCTACACACACACACACACACGGAAAAGGTTATAATACTTGACTGAGAAACTCCTGGAAGGGTCAAATTCAAGGCAATAACAAGAGATGTACAGTAGATCAAATTTTAATTTGTCACATGCGCCAAATACAACTAGTGTAGACTTTACCATAATACAAATAAAATAGTAACACAAGAGGGAAACAAATAAAATGCACAAGAATGGAGCTACATACAGAGAGTACCAGATCAATGTGGAGCTACATACAGAAAGTACCAGATCAATGTGCAGAGGTACAATGTACTTGAGGTAGATATGGACTTGAAGGCAGATACTTGTAGCTCGGTTTGAAAAAAAAGAGAGTCTTGTGTTGCGTTGTGGGTCTAACTAACCTGTAGGAGTTGCTGCTGGGTCTGGATGAAGTCTTTACACTGCTGGACCTCCAGTCTCATCCTCTCCATCTCCTCCTCGTGGATCTGTCTGGGGACCAGCTCTTTACCAGCACACTGCTGGCTCTGCTGCACTAGGGAGGCTGGGAAGTGGATGGATGATACAACACATTATGATCAATGGTGGAGAAGAAAGCTCCCTGTGACGTATAGAATGTATTGGCAGCAGAGTTGTTTACATTTGTATTTTTTTAAACCTTTATTTAACTGGCAAGTCAGTTAAGAACATATTCTTAAGTACAATGACGGCCTACACCGGCCAAACCCGGACGACACTGGGCCAATTGTGCGCCACCCTATGGGACTCCCAATCACGGCCGGTTGTGATACAGCCTGGATTCGAACCAGGGTGTCTGTAGTGACGCCTCTAGCACTGAGATGCAGTGCCTTAAACCGCTGGTAGTGAGAGCCAAAAATGCAGTAGTGCTGGTAGTGATTTTATGGCAGTCAGCCATAAATGGATTCTTTCATTTGCCTTCATGTAACACCTCTTAATGACTAGAGAAAGCCAGTGATGACTACTAGGTGAGTTAGATTGTCTACTTCCATGATATATATATATATATATATATATATATATATATATATATATGATGTGATGCATTTGTACCCTGGTTGTCCAGTCTCTCCATGTGGCTCTTTAGTCTCCTCCACTGCTGTCGGATGCTATTGGTCAGCTGCTCCCGGGCATGCTCACAGGACTGGTCCCTAGCATGATCACATGACTGATCCAGGGTCTCCTTACTACAGTCACCAACCTCCTCTCTGTCCAAGCTGGCCTGAAAGCGTAACAATAGGCACGATCACTCCTCTACTCTCCACTATGTTTATAGCGAAATGTCACTTCCATACTATGTAAAACGCTTTGAGATTTTGTGAATGGCTCTGCATAGACAGACACGATTCGTGATTAAGATTTGCAGGAGCATTTAAAAAAATAATTGATCTAATCCATTTATTACCACGTAAAAATTACTAAGTAGACTATTGCTACGGTGTCTCAGATAGGACAATCCATCAATTCACCCGTTCCAGGCTGTCTTCCGCACGGTCTCCTCTGGAGCTGGAGCAGGATTTCCTAGGACTAAGAATGGACACCATCTCCCGCTTCATCTGCTGCAGCACCTTCTTTAGCTCAACGTTCTCCAGCATCAGAGCCCTCTGACGACCCTCATAGTCACTCAGCAGGGACTTGTACATCTCCCCCTCGTGTCTACAATCATGGCAAATAAATACGTACTCATCAAAGTGGGATCTCCAAAGCTATGTAGGATTTGTTGCATCAAGAGTTGATGAAAGCACCCAAAACAGACATGGTTCAGTTAGATGAGTATTGCTACCTGGCCTCCACCTTTCCAGTCTTCCATTGGCTTCTCTTCCCATCAGCCCGTCCCAAGTAGTTCAATACATCAATCGCTAGTAGAGATAAAGGGAGGAAAATGGGAATGAGGGACTTTCTATATAGGCCTACATCATTTTCAGTGTTCTCAGACTTTTATGTTGTTGGGAAAAAAAAAAAGGGGGAAAAAAAGACGACACTAGGTTGCAAACATATTCACATTTCCAACAACCTTTGGAATAAGGAGGAAACCATAGTCTTGAGATACCCATACCTAGTTTCTTATCCCTCTTGTCCACCAGTAGCTGGTTGAGGCGTTCTTTGAGCTTGATGCTCTCCCTCTCCTTCCTCTTGGCATCATGGCTGTACTGAGAGGCTCTGCTGGCGATGATGCTCTGGAGCTTCTGCACCTAGGGTGTGTTCAGTAGGGAGAAAACGTTTTGAAACGGGGATGTACTACCTGAACTTATCCAATAAGAACACATGTTTTGCTACGGTGTGCACTACCGAGCAAGATGCTGGTTAAGGCTCACACACTCAAAACTAAATTTCCAATGGACGCTTGCAGCTACATAAGCACATCATTCAATGATTAACAATTTTATGACAAAGTCTTTACCTCATCTTTTTCTGTTTTCAGGCAATTCTGCAGAGTCTTGTTTTTGAGTTGCAGCTGCCTCTCTGTCTCAAGCAGTCCTGACTTCTCTCTTTTGTAGAGCTCCAGCTGATCCTTTGGGCAATTACATACATTGAATTTTTTTATTTTACCCCCCCCACCTTTTGATGGTATCCAATTGGTAGTTACAGTCTTGTCCCATCACTGCAGCTCCCGTACGGACTCAGGAGAGGCGAAGGTTGAGAGCCGTGCGTCCTCCGAAACACAACCCAGCCAAGCCGCACTGCTTCTTGACGCACACTGCTCGCTTAACCCAGAAGCCAGCCGCACCAATGTATCGGAAGAAACACCGTACACCTGGCAACCGTGTCAGCCCGTATTGCGCCCGGCCCGCCACAGGAGTCGCTAGTTCGAGACGGGACAAGATCATCCCTGCCGGCCAAACCTCCCTTAACCCGGACGACGCTGAGCCAATTGTGCGCTGCCCCATGGGTCTCCCGGTCGCGGCCAGCTGCGACAGAGCCTGGACACAGCTAGCATTACGATGCAGTGCCTTAAGACCACTGCGCCACTCGGGAGGCTGGGCAATTACATACTTGCTGTACATGTTATATCAACACAATTTTGCATACTCAATGTGCTCACCTTGACAACAAGATCATAACAATAACATGTTGTATTCTAAGCAGTAAGACCTTTCAGGACACCGTCAAACCTTAACTTAGCTCCCCAAGCCAGTATTTACTGACAATTTGCACCCTGCCTGGAAAACGATCTATGGGAAAGACTGCCTGACTGACCTTGAGTCTGGAGTTGGTGATCTGCAAGTGTTCCAGGGCACTGGAGCTCTTCAGCTGCTCGGTCTCCTGCTCCTGCAGGCTGCGCTGGCTGCGGCGGTGCATCTGGAGCAGCTCATACATCATGTTCAGGGCTGGCACCGTGTTCAGCCCCCAGCTTCCCTCTGGTGAGCTGGCCTCAATACAGGCAGAGGAAAAACCCAGAGAGTCCATCTCCTGTACAAGCCCCAAAAGAGGGCAGACAAATGGGTTAGCAGCATACAGTGAAAATTAAACTAGATCAATGAATAATAATTTAGCAACATCAGATACACAAACCTATAAATCAAGCAGTAAAATAAGCACCTACACAAAGTCAGTATGGATAATTCCAAATGTAAACTAAATAATAGTAATTTCAGTACCTGATTGATGTATGAGGTACACTGGGGAACATTCTCCTCAGTGCAGAAGGCACTTAACACATTGTAGGAGCTCTTGGACAGTGTCATTGTGGAGGAGTGCATCGTCGGAAGGTTGTTATGATGCCTCGAAGGAGACATCGTCATTCTTGATATGCTGTTGATCTCATGGTTTTCTAAACACCGCAGGGAAACAGAGAGAACAACCAATTGATAAATCACAAGTTCACAGGCAGCTGACTATGAGGCTCAAAAAACAATTGTGCCCAAAAATTGGGCTAAATCCCACACCATCCCCCAAAAAATCCATATATAAACAATTGTCTATTTTGTCCCCGGGTCCCCATTTGAAATAAATTACCTATTGATGGCTCTATGGTTGCTGTCGTCCACCAGTCTCCCATGTCATCAAAGTGTCAGGACACTTGGGAGGTCATCCGCGAGATGACAGACCTGACCGACCGGAGGCTGCACTCACTGGAACAGAATCCTGAAATAGAGCGTCAAGCAGCAAGCCAATGACATAAGACTCCAAGGCAGCATAATCTGGGTCGATTCTTCACCAACGCCATGCGGGATTAAACGTAATCTGTGTGTTGTGCCAGTATGGGACGGGTTGGGGGTGGGTAGGGCTTTCAGGCCTTGGCTGTTACACTGGACTGTAGTAGAGTGATACTTTGAGCTTGAGTAAAGAGCGTTTTGCATGTTAACTTTAACTAGGCTAATGACTGTATGCCAGGGGAAGGCTTTGACTCCCACACAGAAAGGCCACTGACTGTGGTGTGTGCAAGGTTTAATTAACAATGCCAGTGGAACTGAATTCAAAATGCTTAGTTTGAGAAAAATGGCTTCAACAAGAGGCAACTGCACACTCATTATTCAAGAGTGCCTCTTCAGTACTTCATTGTTCTCTTTGACTCTATATAATAACGTCGACCTATACGCTGACTCGTGAGTGAATTTATAAGGAAGTACATTGGAGATGTTGTACCCACTGTGACTATTAAAACTTACCCTAACCAGAAACCGTGGATGGAGGGCGGCATTCGCGCAAAACTGAATGCGCGAACCACCACATTTAACCATGGAAAGAGGTCTGGAAATATGGCTGAACATAAACAGTGTAGTTATTCCCTCCGCAAGGCAATCAAACAAGCGAAATGCCGGTACAGGGACAAAGTGGAGTCGCAATTCAACGGCTCAGACACGAGACGTATGTGGCAGGGTCTACAGGAAATCACGGACTACAAAAAGAAAACCAGCCACGCCACGGACACCGACGTCACACTTCCAGACAAACTAAACACCTTCTTTGCCTGCTTAGACGATAATACAGTGTCCCCGTCTTGGCCCGCTAACAAGAACTGCGACACCCCCTTCCTCTTCTCCGCGGCCGACGTGAGTAAAACCCTCGCAAAGCTACTGGCCCAGACGGCATCCCTAGCCGCATCCTCAGAGCATGCGCAGGTGTGTTTAGGGACATATTCAATCACTCCCTATCCCAGTCTCCTGTCCACACATGCTTCAAAATGCCCACCATTGTTCCTGTACCCAAGAAGGCAAAGATAACTGAACTAAATGACTACTGCCCCATAGCACTCACTTCTGTCATCATAAAGTGCTCTGACAGACCAGTCAAGGATCATATCACCTCCACCTTACCGGCCACCCTAGACCCCCTTCAGTTTGCATACCGCCCTAACAGGTCCACAGACGATGCAATCGGCATCACACTGCACAATCCCATCTGGACAAGAGGAATACCTATGTAAGAATGCTGTTCATTGACTACAGCACAGCATTCAACACCATAGTACCCTCTAAGCTCATCATCAAACTGGAGGCCCTGGGCCTCAACCCTGCCCTGTGCAATTGGGTCCTGGACTTTGACGGGCCACCCCCAGGTGGTGAAGGTAGGAAACAACATCTCCACCTTGTTGACCCTCAACACTGGGGCCCCACAAGGGTGCGTGCTCAGCCCCCTCCTGTACTCCCTGTTCACCCATGACTGTGTGGCCATGCACGCCTCCAACTCAATCATCAAGTTTGCAGATGACAACAGTATTGGGCTTGATTACCAACAACGAGACAGCCTACAGGGAGGTGAAGGCACTCGGAGTGTGGTGTCAGGAATACAACATCAACAAAACAAAGGAGATAGTGAACTTCAGGAAACAGCAGAGGGAGCAGCCCCCATCCACATCGAAGGGATAGCAGTGGAGAAAGTGGAACGTTAAGTTCCTCGGCGTACACATCAACGACAAACTTTTTGGTCCACCCACACAGACAGTGTGGTGAAGAAGGTGCAATAGTGCCTTCAACGCATCACCGGGGGGCAAACTTTCTGTCCTCCATGACACCTATAGCACCCGAAGTCACAGGAAGGCAAAAAAGATCAAAGACAACCACCCGAGCCACTGTTTGTTCACACCACTACCATCCAGAAGGTGAGGTCAGTACAGGTGCATCAAAGCTGGGACTGAGAAACAGAAGCTGTTCTTCAATCAAGGCCATCAGACTGTTAAACAGCAATCACTATCTCAGAGAGGCTGCTGCCTACATGGAGACCCAATCACTGGTCACTTTAAACAATACCAATTTAATAATGATATATATATATATATATATATATATATCTTACATTACTCAATCATATGTATACTGTATTTTATACCATCTATTGCACCTTGCCTATGCCTCTCAACCATTGCTCACCCATATATACTCAGCAAAAAAAGAAACATCCCTTTTTCAGGACCCTGTCTTTCAAAGATAATTCGTAAAAATCCAAATAACTTCACAGATCATCAATGTAAAGGGTTTAAACACTGTTTTCCATGCTTGTTCAATGAACCATAAACAATTAATGAACATGCCTGTGGAATGGTCGGTAAGACACTAACAGCTTACAGACGGTAGGCAATTAAGGTCACAGTTATGAAAACTTAGAGAACACTAAAGAGTGCTTTCTCCTGACTCTGAAAAACACCAAAAGAAAGATGCCCAGGGTCCCTGCTCATCTGCGTGAACGTGCCTTAGGCATGCTGCAAGGAGGCATGAGGACTGCAGATGTGGCCAGGGCAATAAATTGCAATGTCCGTACTGTGAGACACCTAAGACAGTGCTACAGGGAGACAGGACGGACAGCTGATCGTCCTCACAGTGGCAGACCACGTGTAACAACACCTGCACAGGATCAGTACATGCGAACATCACACCTGTGGAACAGGTACAGGATGGCAACAACTGCCCGATTTACACCAGGAATGCACAATCCCTCCATCAGTGCTCAGACTGTACGCAATAGGCTGAGAGAGACTGGATTGAGGGCTTGTGGGCCTGTTGTAAGGCAGGTCCTCATCAAACATCACCGTCAACAACGTCACCTATGGGCACAAACCCACCATCGCTGGACGAGACAGGACTGGCAAAAAGTGCTCTTCACTGACAAGTGGCAGTTTTGTCTCACCAGGGGTGATGGTCGGATTCGCGTTTATCGTCGAAGGAATAAGCGTTACACCGAGGCCTGTACTCTGGAGCGGGATCGATTTGGAGGTGGAGGGTCCGTCATGGTCTGGGGCAGTGTGTCACAGCATCATCGGACTTAGCTTCTTGTCATTGCAGGCAATCTCAACGCTGTGCATTACAGGGAAGGCATCCTCCTCCCTCATGTGGTACCCTTCCTGCAGGCTCATCCTGACATGACCCTCCAGCATGACAATGCCACCAGCCATACTGCTCATTCTGTGTGTGATTTCCTACAAGACAGGAATGTCAGTGTTCTGCCATGGCCAGCAAAGAGCCCAGATCTCAATCCCATTGAGCACGTCTGGGACCTGTTGGATTGGAGGGTGAGGGCTAGGGCCATTCCCCCAAGAAATGTCCGGGAACTTGCAGGTGCCTTGGTGGAAGAGTGGGGCAACATCTCACAGCAAGAACTGGCAAATCCGGTGCAGTCCATGAGGAGGAGATGCGCTGCAGTACTTAATGCAGCTGCTGGCCACACCAGATACTGACTGTTACTTTTGATTTTGACCCCCCCTTTGTTCGGGACACATTATTCCCATGTCTGTTAGTCACATGTCAGTGGAACTTGTTCAGTTTGTCTCAGTTGTTGAATCTTATGTTCATACAAATATTTACACATGTTAAATTTACTGAAAATAAACGCAGTTGACAGTGAGAGGACGTTTCTTTTTTTGTTGAGTTTATTTATAGTACATATTCTCATTCACCCCTTTTAGATTTGTGTGCATTAGGTAATTGTTAGATTAACTTTAGATATCACTGAATTGTCGGAACCAGAAACACAAGCATTTCGCTACACTCACATTAACATCTGCTAACCATGTGTATGTGACAAATAAAATGTGATTTGATTTATAATATGATCCTTAAGATTTTCCTGGTGAAACAAGCTCAACCACATTCTACACTCTCACCACTCCCCTTTAAATAGGTAACTGTACAGTTCTCGACGAACTCCGTTTGAACATATATTGTGCATTTTAGACTTAAGTATAGTAGACCTGACTGTCTCAATTGCCTTGGGCAACACGTGATACCACCAGAGTAGAAAGTTAGTCGAGCCACAGAGGCAGTAGCTATGTCGGAAAACAGTGGGAAAACACCTTCTCAGGCTCCCTTATCCACTGATCCAGGCTGCATCTTATGTACACGGATACTCACTCCCGTTTAACCAGAGACACTGATTTCCCCTTTTGTCTGTGATTTAACCTTGCCCTATGTCACACTGTTACCATATCCACTGCGCCTCCATCTAAATCCAAGAAGAGCAACCAACTAGCTAGCTAACAAGAAGCAAACATTTTAGCTAGTGTTGACATTACCATTGGGTGAATATACTGTCAACACACTTTGGCACATTTTCATACAGTATTTAACCCGTTGTTTTACCCAAAAGGCTCAGACTTTTCTGTTTCCATCTATGCGGGCCGGCAATCGTGCCTTACTGGGCCCCATGTCTCCGGCGGACCTGCTGTCACTTGGGGCCAAAGCCAGGTACTTTTCAGATGGCATTTACATACCACTGGCTAACTGTGAACTTTAACACCTTCTCACAAAGCAACTGTTTTGATTATGCATAGATTATTGACTCTGCTCTTGACAAGTCCTCACTGTCAGCCCTTGCTATGTAAACACAATTTCCCTAGTAGACAATAAGGGTGTGTATGTACAAGTGTAACTCTGGTGTTACAGTTGAAAAGCAGTAGCTAAAACATTACTACTGTTCGCTTCTTCTTATCATCTTATTGAGCTGCTGCAAGTGAGTCAAATGAACAAACAGGAGGCTCATTTGAAAACGTAGTCACTCATGTAGTTACAAGCCAAGTTAAAAGTTAGCTGTCTAACGTTAACTTGTCACCCTTTCAGCTACTATTAATCTGTTATCTTGTTGAACTGGTTTACCTACAGTAACGTTACCTAGCCAGATAGAAAGCTGCTAGCTTCTGTAGTAACGTTAGCTGGCTAACTCTGCTTTGATGAAACTTGTATAATAGCTAACGTAACGTGTGTATAAAGTTAGCTAGCTAACGAAGCAAGCAAGGACCTGGCTGGATAGTGGATACTCACTTGACTTGATTAGACTGCCTTAGTGCCTGCAAAGCCAACTCTATGCGAAGCCGAGAATGCTAGCGTACAATAATTTTCTCTGTCTAGTTCTTGACAGTGAATGCCAAGCCACTTGGATAATTATGCTCACATTGACGCACTGTGGTACAGTTGACCCCACATTGACAAAATTAGATTTTTTTTTTAAGTGGACGTCTTTCTGGCTTCAAAACAAACACCACCGTCATTGGCGAATGCGTTGTCAAGCAACCAGTATTCGTCCGCTGTATTGGATCATGCGCACACCTTTAACGGACGATGTATGCAAATATGGAAGGCTGTCAAGTGTATTGTCGTGCTTTTCCATTGAGATTTACACCCACTTTACACCCACACAAGTGGTTCGCCAGTGTTTTATGATAATGTTGGAATTAAAAAACAATTTCTATTGTACTCTTTAGGAACTTAGTCTGGGTATGAAGTTACTGTTGAGATTTAGAAAATTAGAATGCACAGGGTGCAATTTTTTAATTCAGTCACTGACAGTCACTCAATGAGCCCATGTCAACTAACATTATTTAGATCACTAGGTAAAGTAATCTAGTCAGATTACGGACTGGGCATACAGGGCATGTGACCAGGGGCCCTGACTTCCACCATTGATTTTGTTATGAACATATATGAATTGCAGGAAATTAGCTTTAAAATTGCAGAAATTTCTCACCACGCCATGGCAAAATGTGTAAAATGGCAGGAAATGTGTTTTAAAACTGCAAAAGAAATCTTCACCTCATGGCAAAATGAGTAGAATTGCAAGAAATGTTTTTTTAAACCATAACATGTTCTCTATAACCCATGGCAAAATGTGTAGGATTGCAGAAAATGTACTTTAACACTACAAAAAAAAAAATAATCCACTGCCAAGAGAGGGAGGGGGGAGGGACACCAAACCAAATCTCGCTTAGGGACACCAAAAGGCTAGAGGCGCTTCTTCCTGATGAGCTCTGATGTTTTCCTGAACTTTCCAATACCATCCGGATGCATTTTTAGTGACTTACTGCTGCAAAGACAAATTGTTACACCTTTCCCATAGTCAAGTCATTTGAAACATATTCAAAAAACTAAAATTAAGTGGAAAAAAATGAAAAGAGAAAGAAACTAGAACGTTCTAAGTGCATAAACCCATTTGAACTTGGCGCTGTAAGGTGTGGTATAGTCTAGCCAGCAATAATAGCACGCAAGCAAAAAAACAACACTGCCAGACATCTTAAAGTAAATTATGTTGTCACATCATTGTTCAGTGATTATAGTAATTTGTCTGATGATCATAATACATACATTTGATGATGTGTTCTGACTCAATCTTGGTAAAATAGTATTATTCTATAATGAGTGTATTCAAATAGCTACAGTTTTCTTAAAAATGAATTCAGAAGTGTTAGATAGAACCTTATTGCTGAAGCCAGATTTACATTTCAGAGCCACAAGGTTATACTGTATCTGAGATTGCATCCCCCTAAAGAAACTGATTTACAAATGTCTCAGGATTTTTGATACTCTGCACTTTAGGTATCTTTAAGGTGAGGACCTTAATGGGTTATGAAAGAAGAATTCACTACAAAACAGTTCTGAGATCTGGGATGTGAAAATGTTGATAATCATTATCTCAGAACTATGCTTTGCGTAGACAGAACTTTATAGTCCCATGGTCACGATCTCTAAATACATAATGTCTATTTGTTTGGCCTGTGACCCACCACTCAGATTATATTTTGGCCCACCAAGCCCAAAAGTTTGAGAACACCTGCTCTAGTGTAATTGTGTTTCCATCAGGAGTGTGACACTAAAGACTTGGGGCGAGCAGAATCAACAACCTCTGCATCATTCAAGACAGTTGCTTTGTGAGAAGGTGTTGAAGTTCACAGTTAGCCATTGTTATGTAAATGCTAGCAGAAAAGTACCCAGGGCCTGGGCTTGGCCCCAAGTCTGGGCATGCCCCCCGGAGCCATCCATGGCCCAGTGAGACCCGGGTGCCGGCTCACGTAGACGGAAACAGAAAAATCTGTCTTTTGGGCAAAACACCAGGATAAATCCTATTGGAAACTCGCCATTAGCCCACTGATTTAGCCTACCTATGAGTGATATGAGTGAATGCATACATTTCCTCTACTATGTTACCTAGTAAACGCAAGCACAAACACAATGTCACGTTACATTAAAATACCACCCATTGTGCAATTTAATTGTTCATACATAGTTACATAACGTTCAAGCATAATAATATCAAATATAAAAAAAATTATATATTCCTTATTGACCGACATATACAAACTTGAAACAATTTTCAAAATACATTTCCCAACACATGAATAGAGCTTTAATGCCTACTAACATATGTCACACACACACACACACACACACACACACACACACACACACACACACACACACACACACACACGCTTATGGCTACTTTATAGGGTCTATCCAAAGCAGCAGCAGCAGGTGGGTTCCTTGTCTATCTTATACTTCCCAGAGTCAGGCTGGTCTCTACACTCAGCCACAAAGGCCTTCAGCTGGGACTCCAGGACTCTGTCCTTCTGGTGTTGCTGAAAATAAACAGTATGGCAGTTAACTTTCTGAACATTTACATACAGTACTATACTATTACCATGTTACATAACCACGGTATTGTGTGCTGTAACGTTACATATACCAGGAAGGAGAAGCAATATTATACCAGATCATTGAAGTACCATCTTTCTCATTGAACAGGCATACAGAAGATAAACAGGGATGGTTACTTTTGATTATGTCATGCCATGTTAATTCAAAAGCTGACCTTGATGGTCTCGTATGCGTCTGTGATGAGGGCAATGAACAGACTGAGCACCATGTAAATGAAGAGAGAGAGGAAGGAGTAGAGGTAGAGCCTGCTGAACAGCCACACAATGTATCTCTTCTCTCTCATCTTCTGGAAAGTGGAGTACAAGTCATCACCGTTGATCAGAGAGAACAGGCACTCCGTCACCTTGTCCAAGGTCCGGAACTGGTAGAAAATCAATTGGTAACACTTTGCATTAAGATATGTTGTGTTATAAAGGATTATAAACTTGTATTAGTTATATGCAATAAACCATTGTAACACATTGGTTAAAATTGTAGCCCTTCATATACTGGACTGACCTTATATATGTGGATTCTAAAAGATCTTGGGCCTACATATACAGGTACCGTATACCTTTTTGGTTTTTAGTGTACCTACTTACTTTCTCATGATACGGCCCCAGAACGATCCAGCCACAGAAACAGTAGCCCAAGTAGATCAAGCCAGCGCAGCAGGAGAAGCGGATCACATTTGGAAACGCTGCCCTTAGGGCCAGAATTAGGATCTAGGAGGAACAAGGAACCTTACTCATCTATGTTTCACTATTTGAATATGTGCTGTCCTTTATGAACTCCATGTACTGTAATGTTCCTATTCAAAGAACAAATCATTGCTGTGGCGCTGATGGAACATTGCTGTTAAATTGAGTTCATTTCTTATGTTAGTCCTTACGTTATATTTCTTAAAGAAACCCAGGTAGCGGATAACTCCAACCCAGACAAGCATTGTGGATGTCCCAAGCAAAATACTGCAGACGTCATAGTTTGTAAGGTCCTGAAAAATACAGAAATATAAATGTCATATTGGACATAAACACATGAACAAAAGGTATGTGCTCAGGTGTAGTCACTACACCTTAGTCTGTATTCCTATTTTGAGGGTGGATCCAGCGATGGTCAGTGTATCGCTGACGATGATCAGAATATACCATCCGTTCACAAACTCCATGCGCTCAGACCAGGACACAGTTTTGCCAAAGTAGGTGTGGAAGAATGCAGTGTAATGCTGAATGAGAGAAACACACACCATAAACAAAAACACATCAATATTAACGCTATTGTTATAGTGAGTAGGCGATCATGAGCTGGGTATGCTTCTACTTGTATATTGTATGAATGCCTGACCATATTCATGGTATGCACAATCCTAATATTTAACCTATTACCCCTATAGAATGGTCTTCTTAACTTACAAACTGGAGCTGAGATCCTTTGTAGACTGAGCGTGTGCACAAGATGAGTGAGGTAAAGCAGGCGAGGATGACGAGGGAATCGAACAGCAAGAGGTGGTTGTTCTTCCCAGCTGCAAATTCAATCAATCAGTAAATTAGATAGTGACACTTTTTTCCCCATGCATATAGGATGGAGGCTGACAGATTACTGCCACTGCAAATGGTAGGATCTCTACTGTAAATGTATGAAATATGGACTGTAGTAATGTGGAGGATGAACATACTGAGCAACAGATTATGAACATTTTCTAAATGTTTTAAATTGTGCCTCCTTCTGGCATTGAGAGGCACAGCCCTTCTTAGAACTACAGTATGTTACAAATAAGGAGACGTGACAGTCTGACTCAGCTCACTAAACACTCTAAATCTTAACTACTGAGGTCACAAAGAATGTAGCTATTACTCAGACAAATCGTATGCTGACTGAACTAATACAGTTAGTGAAGCAAAGCATTTTTTTTAATATACTGGGATGATCTTATGATATACTTACAAGTGCTTGCAACATTCCAGTCTTTACATTCATTGATTCCAACATTATTTTCTAAGTTAATCTTTATCCTCCCACTGTGTGCACGATTGTCAAACATTATCTGCCAAAAATAAAGTCAGACAGAGACATCATTTGCTAGTGAGTTCTAGCAAGGATGACTGAATCCAGGTTTCAGCAGCTGGATTTCTACTGGTTTAAGTAACATTTTAAATGCACCATTACTAGAAAACGGAGAATTGACTAGCTTTTCCATGACACAAATGAATCCGTAAACTTTGTTGACTCGCTACTGGTTTCCATTTGTCTTCTCCATTGACACAGAGGACAGCTGCATCCCACTTAAAAGCCTAAAAGAGCTTGAAGAAGTTGTTCCCTGAGTCATACAACCCACCACCTACAATTATACTAAAGGCATAACAGTCTGGGAGCTCGTGGTGGCGCACTGTCTGCAGGTTGATGGCTTTCAACGTGAGGTAGATGTTTACAGACAACAGCCTGAGTGAGAGACAAAGAAACATTTATGATTATAGACTACAACAAAAGAAACCTAATATAGGGGGCCAACTGTAGTTTGACTGTTGGTCTGGGTCAGTCACCTTTTAAAATCCAGAGAAAAGTTGATGTCTCTTGACAAAGTTCTATCCTCCAATGGCTCCAGAGGATATATGGAAATACATTCTGTGAGAAAAAAACAGAAAGGTCTTCATAATATATCTTAATCCACTTTAATGACATGACACATTTAGGTCTCTACACTTAGGATTCAGTGGAAACTCTTGTAATGGCTACAAACAATTCCCAAACTTCCTGTTTCTGCAGTCACACGAATTAACTGACAATGAGATAAATACTATACACTGAGTGTACATAACATTAGGAACACCTGCTCTTTCCATGACATAGACTGACCAGGTGAATCCAGGTGCAAGCTATGATCGCTTATTGATGCCACCTGTCAAATCCACTTCAATCACTGTAGATGAAGGCGAGGAGACAGGTAAAAAAATATTTTTAAGCCTTGAGACAATTGAGACGTATTGTGTATGTGTGCCATTCAGAGGGTCAATGGGCAAGACAAAATATTTAAGTGCCTTTGAATGGTAGTAGATGCCAGGCGCACCAGTTTGAGGGTGTCAAGAACTGCAATGCTGCTGGGTTTTTCATGCTCAACAGTTTTCGTTGTGTATCAAGAATGGTCCACCGCCCAAAGGACATCCAGACAACTTGACAACAGCTGTGGGACACATTGGAGTCAACATGGGCCAGCAACCCTGTGGAACACTTTCGACACCTTGTAGAGTTCATGCCCCAACAAATTGAGGCTGTTCTGAGGGGATAAGGGTGTGCAACTCAAAATTAGGAAGGTGTTCCTAATGTTTTGTACACTCAGTGTAAATCTACTACAACAACAAACAATCTGGGCACTGACAGCCGTGAGAAGCCAGAGATCTGTAAATAGGACAAACAGTCCACGGTCAGTGTTCAGTTGAGCATGTAAGCAGATATTTAACAGCTGGAATGGATTAACCTAACAAAATAACTTACATACTGTTTATTCCCAGTCAATGTGGGCGCATATATTAAAACTAAACATTATTCTCCCTTATCATATATCTTTTTTTAAGATATCTAAACCATGTTATTATCCTCTCTTATAGAACACTTGAGGCTATCACAAAAAATACATTCATAATATACTGGTGTGCTCTTGTACCTTTGTCTACATGTGGGTCTATATCAAAGGTGTCGTTGCCAGGGGAGATGCTGCCTTTCCTGAAGAACTCCTGACAGAGGGTCAGAGGGGTGTACTCGCCCTCTATCTTCTCATACGCATGGTTCCCTACCGTCAGGTTCTGCAGGTTTATAAACTGAAACAAGGAAAATATAGTGAGACATGATATACAACCATGTTCTTGGCCAGATTTGTCAAAGGTGGTGCAAATGAGGAATTTCACTATATTGTTTTGTTGTCAACATGTTTAGGGTAGCTATAGTTTCACTATAAACAACACCGTGCGCCACTGTTTGATAAGTCTCATATGACTGTGTAACAATTTTAGATGACACACGGTGAATCAGCTACTGTATCCTTTAAATACTGTGCTGTAATCTACAGAAGACAATTCATCAACACTGGTAGCCAACAAACAGTGAGAAAGACTTCACTGTTTTTAGGTAATTTGAAGTCTACATTACCCTATCGATGATGTAATAGATGTGGTCGTACACATCTGTTTTGGTGTAAACTGCGTATCTGTCCACACGTTGATCCTTATATTCTTTCAGGAAGAGGTGTTTAAACACAATCAGGTTTTCCTCTTTAAAGGTCACCATCATCTCGTTACTCAATCCAAAAGACACTAACTGAGGAATACAAACATGTAATAGATACATACATCAATTATGCGTAACACAAAGCATTTGAGATTTTTTCATTTTATTAAGTGAATAAAATATTTTGGGATTTTAGACATGGTCTTTCTATGGACTTCCATAATTGTGTAATGCCACTTTGGCTCACAGTCATGGTTTAATGGGGAAATGGTTAAATCTTTGGGTATTTCACTTCTCTCTAGGCGGGTATATTGTACCTATATTTTACATGACCGACAGTAGTAGCCTAAGTCTCCTCCTACACTGTATTCTACAGTAGCCTACCTGGAACGTGATGATGGCAATTTTCAGAATCTGTAACATTAGTTTCCATGGTTTCCGGCCCCTGGCTCTATATTTTTCACAGGGGTTCATAAAGAAGTACTTGAGCCTCCTCCTGAAGTCTTCCACCACTTTGGAATCACCGGGGCTCTGGCTGGAGATGGGGCACCGGGTGCAGTGGCCATTTGGGCTCCTCTCTGCTGGCCCCTGGGGCACAAGGGGCTCCACATCATCCATCTGGGCAAGGAGATCCTTCTATACTGTAGATACCACTCGATTAGTCACACACAGATTTACATGACAGCCAAGGTCAAGGGAAGAAGTGGCAGTGGTTAAAATGAATCAGCATTCTGATTGTCATTTCAGCTGGTGTTTAGTCAAACACAGGATTTCACCATCTTGGAATTATGAACTAGTACTAGGCTACCGAAACTAATAGAGAGAGTCAGGCAGAGTCAAACAGACATGTTTCTGAAAGTGCAGAATAATGTGATGAAAGAGAAAGAGTTCAGCCATTCTTTTCATTTTGATCTACATCTAAACAGGTTTGACTGCATTCAATGACTTCTGTCACTGTCACTTTTTATGCTCCCATGGGCTCCATAAATGACACTAAAACATGATAAATTACACTGGCCTGTGACATCTATGAACACTTCTTATTTTCCATTACTCATTAGCATGAAGATGTAGGCCTACAGCAGAGCAAACACATAAACAACTTTAAAAATACCTTTATATTGGTAAAACGTAGGAAAATGTAATGTGGTCCACATAAAGTTGCTGCTCAACTACAATTGATACTGTCTAACACAAGTGGCAAAAAAAAATAACATTTACTGTCCCAAATCACCAAATATAAATCAAGATACAACCTCGTTATTTGATCAAAATATTTAAACGTCTTCATCTTTGTCTTTGTCATCATAATAACACTTTGCTAGGTTATTCCTACTAAAAGTTTGAACATAAATGAAACCGCGACGGTTTATCATTTACCTGTAATCCAGAGATACACCTGCCGCGCTCTGTTGAGCAGATTGTTTAGCGCATGAACGAGCACATTTTTTCTGTCAACATCGGATAGAACACACACCGAGACACTCGATCACTGACTGTCATTCTCTCGCGTCATTCTGCGGTTTTCCTCTTTTTCCATAGTAGCGGGAAGATGTTTGGGGGGGAATAAAAAAGATCCCCGTGCTAAAGACGGCTATAGGTCCGCTAATAAAGGACTAGTAAAGGCCCAGTGCACTACTTTTGTGGAAAAGGAGAATGTTCTAACTAAAAAATGTTTTGCCCGTGCTACAGATGGCTATATCGGTCCGCTAACACAGGATTAGTAAAGGCCCAGCACCACTTATGAAAAATGTAACCACAAAATATTTATGTAATTTTTATTTAATTTTATTCAGATTTCTCAGGGGGTCCCCCCCCCTCCAAAAAAAGAGTTCCCAAGTACAGAAGAGCTACATTTACAAAAATGACTGAATTTTGAAGTCTGACTGAAAAGCTCAAGTTTCATGCATGTAATTGCCTAATTTACTTCTCAGGATCATAAAATCATAATGAAAGTTGGGCAATCAGAAAATAAGGACAGAATGTATTTCTATGAGCCATCAGATCTTTAACATTTACATTTTAGTCATTTAGCAGACGTTCTTATCCAGAGCGACTTACAGTAGGGAATACATACATTTCATTTCATGCATTTTACTGTTTTAATTTTATTATTATATATTTTTTTGTACTGGCCCCCCGTGGGAATCAAACCCACAACCCTGGTGTTGCACACACCATGCTCTACCAACTGAGCCACAGGGAAGAACAAACATGAACACATTTTACCAGAAATTAGGAACGTCTCCTGTGTCTCATATTCCTTTGGTTTATTTATAGGTCTAAATGATCAAGATCTCCAACATAAAAAGTACAGATACATCAATTATCAAAATTATTAAAATGACAATCATTTTTGATAATAAGTAATACCATTGTACTATGACTCATTAATGCCCTATCACAATAAGAAAATTGATCTTTAATAATATAACAATACTCTAGTCAAGAGTAAAAACAAACCATTTCAGTGTAGGACTACCACATTTTGTAACTACAGTTTGTGTGCCTAAATGCATACGATGAACAACTTATTCCAGTGTTGTGTAAATACAGGGAAGTTGTCTTCTGATGATCTGGGATCCTTACAAGGACAAATCCCTACTGTAGCTGGCATCGCTAGCATAGATGTGACGTTCGTCGTTAAAGGTAGATCAAGGCGCAGCGCGAGTTGGGTTCATCATACTTTATTTTCAAAGTGAACCAGCAAAAACAATAAACAATACAATACAATCAATGAATGAATGAATGAATGAATGAATGAATGAATGAATGAATGAATGAATAAATGAATGAAAAGCTAGGCGTGCAAACACAAAGACAAGATCCCACAACTGACTGGGAAAAAGGGCTGCCTAAGTATGATTCCCAATCAGAGACAACGAATGACAGCTGCCTCTGATTGGAAACCATACTCGGCCAATCAAAGAAAAAAACAACACAGATATACAACACATAGAATGCCCACCCCATGTCACACCCTGACCTAACCAAACAGAGAAAAACGTCTCTCTCAGGTCAGGGCGTGACAATAGATATGTAATTGTTTTATAGATATGGATGACAGTCAATCATGAACTCACACACCCATAATTCATAGGAAAGGAGCAGTGTTGGAGAATGACGACCTACTGCGACCTTAGTCCAAGTCCAGAATAAAGTGAACCTAGTGCCTTCAGAAACTATTCACACCACTTTACTTTTTACACATTTTGTTGCGTTACAGCCTACATTTAAAAGTTATTAAATGTAGATGTTTTTGTCACTGGCATAGAATGAAAACCTACGACCTTAGTCCAAGTCCAGAATAAAGTGCACCTACAGTGCCTTCAGAAAGTATTCACACCCCTTGACTTTTTACACGTTGTTTTGATACAGCCTGCATTTAAAATTAAATTGAGATTTCTTCTGCCATTGGCATACACACAATACCCCATAATGTCAGTGTTTTCAAAATGTTTAAAAATGTATTAAAAATGTCTAGAGTCAATAAGTATTCAACCCCTTTATTATGGCACACCTAAATAAATTCAGGAGTAAAAATTGCTTAACAAGTCACATAATAAGTTGCATGGACTGTGTGAAATAATAGTGCTTAACATGATTTTTGAATGACTACCTCATCTCTGTACCAAACACATACAATTCTCTGTAAGGTCCCTCAGTCGAGGTTGTGGGGTTCGATTCCCACAAGGGACCAGTATGAAAAAACAACAACAATGTAAGCACGAAATACTGTAAGTCGCTATGGCTAAGAGCATCTACTAAAATGTAAAAAGTGTAAACCACAAATTCCAGGGAGGTTTTCCAATGCCTCGCAAAGAAGGGCAGGCACCTATGGATAGATGGGTAAAAAAAAAGCAGACATTGAATATCACTTTGAGCATAATTACACTTTGTATGGTGTATCAATACAGCCAGTCACTACAAAGATACAGGCATCCTTCCTAACTCAGTTGCCAGAGAGGAAAGAAACTGCTCAGGGATTTCACCATGAGGCAAATGGTGACAGAGTTTAATGACTGTGATAGGAGAAAACTGGGATGGATCAACATTGTAGTTACTCCACAATATTAACATAATTGACAGAATACAAAAATTCCAAAACATGCATACTGTTTGCAACAAGGCACAGACAAATGTGGCAAAGCAATTAACTTTTTGTCCTGAATACAAAGTGTTATGTTTGGGTCAAATCCAATACAACACATTACTGAGTACCACTCTCCAAATGTTAAAACAGAGTGGTGGCTGCATGTTATGGGTATGCTTGTAATCGTTAAAGATTTGTTAATCGTTAAGGACAATAAACAAAATGGAGCTAAGCACAGGCAAATCCTATAGTTAAACCTGGTTACCAAGAAGACAGTGAAAGTTCCTGACAGGCAGAGTTACAGTTTAGACTTAAATCTACTTGAAAATCTAGGGCAAGACTTAAAATTGGTATGTCTAGCAATGATCAACAACAAAATTGACAGAGCTTGAAGAATTCTGAAAACAATAAAATGGGCAAATGTTGTGCAATCCAAGTGTTGAAAGCCCTTAGAGACTTACCCAGAAAGACTCACAGCTGTAATCACTGCCAAAGGTGCTTCTATAAAGTATTGACTCAGGGGTGTGAATACTTATGTAAATGAGATATTTCTATATTTCATTTTCAATAAATTTGCAAAAACTGTCATTGTGGGGTATTGTGTGTAGATAGGCGAGATTTCTATTGAATACATTTTGAATTAAGCAGTTACTTGTTTCATATTGAACCCAAAATAGGTTTGTCCAGCTTTCGGATGACCCAGTGTATAATGTAAGGCATGGAACATAACTTACAAGTTGCTATTTGTTTAAAGTATCACCCAACTAAAACCATTGATAAAACACATACACTGGTACAAACAACACATTTGAAGAGTGAATGTTTGTTATGAGAAATGCTGGGAAGTAGTCCAGGGCAGGAGGGGAGGGGGGGGTTCTCAGTAAGATTTTGGTGGGGGCTGAGGTGAGAGGTCCCTGTATGACATGGAAGTGGGTGTGGAGCGTGACCTCAGGGGCTGGAAGTTGACGTCCCCTCCACTGATCGCCGTGCTCCTGTCTGGTCCAGCGTCCATGTTAGATGAGGCCTCTGGCAGTAGCAGCACTTCCTGCGGCAGGGGGGGAGCCCCTGGGTCTCCAGGCCTGGGCAGTGTGGAAGAGACCTGGGATGAAGACACAGCCATGCTACCCCCTCGCATGGATGACAACACCTCCTTCCCATGGCTGGAGGCAGCGGGCCGGTTGAGGAACCTTAGGGCGTCAGAGGTGCATGGGCTCCTCTCTCCATTGTAAAACATGGTGGATGCCAGGTTGGACTCATATGACAGTGTCCTGGAGAGGTCTTTATTGACCCCGGATGTGTCCTGAGTTGGCAGGAAGCTCGAGGAGGAACTGGATGCCCCTGCTGTAGAGGGCCAATGGGAGATGGTCATGATAATGGTACTAAGCCAGTGTTAGACCACTGAGCTAAGGTCTCAGGCAAGGTTACTCGTCACTCAAGTGTGGTTCACCAAACCTCCTCTATTACATGTTGTCGAAAAATGAATAAAAAAACAACACTTGAACACACACACAACGTACCTCTGAGAGACTCTATCTTCTCGTTCTTCACCTTCTGCACTTCATCAGTGATCTTGGTAATCAGGAAGTTGAGCGTACGTCCTTGTTGGATGGACTCCACCAGAGCGTCCAGCCCCCGAGGGTTCTCAGCCAGGTAGTCCAGGAGCAAGCCCGTCTTCTTGGTCTGTGTGATCCTGCAGCTGATCTCCTCTGTGTCATCTCGCGTCAGGATCTTCCGCGAGCGCAGGTAGTCAAAATGACGGTCAGCCCGGATCTTTTCACAAAGGTAAGGCCTCAGCCTCGTCAGGACCTAGACAGAGAACAGCAAGATGGAAACTGTGGGGTTGTTGAAGGATGGGTTCTCAACCATCTGTATGTTATATAGGGCCAGTATTAATTGATATGTTTTATCAAGTGTGTGTGACCAGAGGACTGACTACTGATGGCTATACTGTAAATGCACCGAAGGACAGGTAAACATGTGTGGGAAAATAATGATTAGAGTATGGACATGCCTTTGTTAATCATTAATATTAATGGGTTAGATATAATACGCGAAGGAATAATTTTATTTACACTATACACACATAGGCTTCTGTGAAAATGGGGTAGCCTATAGAGGGTGCGGCATAAGTTGGTTACTTTCACTTCTTTATTATGCGCATTTCAACATTTTAAGTTAATAACATTATGGTAAAACATTATTGTAAAACCGACTCACTAACAGTTGAATTGACAGTCAGACAAATAGGCCACTTACTTCCTTTTTTACATCGGCCATTTCATCTTCTGTCAGGTGAGAAACATCCATCCTACTCACCCTACCTAAGGTATCAAATTCAAGTCTTCCGGGTACTTTACGAGAATAAAATGGCACACTAAAAATATTTAAACCAAAAGATAGGCTCCGGTACACGGATATTGTATTTTCCAGCACGTAACTCTTGTCTAACAGCCTATAGTCTAGTTATTTGCCGATACAAAACAGAAGCTTCCAGAGCCTCGGTAAATATAAGTTTCTCATTAGCGAACCGCTGACAATTATTACTTCCTGATTCCATGGATGAGTTTACGCAAGTCATGTATGGGCAAGTGAATGATGAGTGTTTTTCATTCAGTTGTGCTATACTAGTCGGCTGCTATCGCATCACCACTGTTTTTTCCATTAGGGGATAAACAGCATATTCCGGTGTTAAAATAATCTATTGTTATTCTCCGATTTCTTTTTTGTTTTGCTTGACATGGTCAAATAACTGAAGCATAGAGTGGTAACTGTTTTTCTAATTTGGCGAACAGAAACTAGAACCTATGTGAAGCTAGCCACAATAGAATTAGGAGAGAGCCGAGGCTGCACAGACTCGCCTGCCCAAATTGATGACGTTGTCGCGCAGCTGAGAGTCGATTGGAGACGAATGGGTTCAGTCAACAACAACAGCATGGCTTAGTTAAAAGTCGATGGGCGAGGGGAGAGAGAATAGTATTGGACACCATCTGGAATCTGGACGTCACCGTGACAGGCCAATTAGCTAACATAACGACAAACCGGTGTTAATAACCAATGCAACGTGTTGTGTTGCAACCTGGTCTCAATACATTTCGTATTATTCTGTAAGTAAATTCGAGACAGGCTTGAGTATGATATGTTACTTTTCGTATGGTATATATTAATTTGTGGATGTCCATCACCCATTTCGTATGATATGTTACAAATGACAATTCGTATTATATGTTACGAATTTTCAAAATGTACAATATGTTACGTATTTGCCAAACGTATGATATGTTACGAATTCTAACTAGGTGGCTAACATTAGCTAGGCTAGGAGTTAGGATTAAGGTAAGGTTGAAGGGTTGCTGTTAGAGTTAGCTAAAAGGGTTAACCTTTTCACACGTACCAACAAAAGGGTGTGATCATTCTACAGTGGTCCCTGCAGCGAATACTCAAACCGGTGTGATTAGAATGCTTATTTAGAACGTCCAGTTTTGATTGACTGCATTTGAGCTGGCCACACACATTTTTTACAAACATTTTGCACAAACACAGTCCTTACGTCCTGAATGTAACCAGTTTATTTTTGGATCCAATGTTCAGACATTCACAGATGTACCGACAGCATAACACAATTCTCATCCAAACCGGAAAATGTAGGCTACATTTGTCCTCGTGTGAAATGGCTAGCTAGTTAACGGGGTGCGTGCTAATAGCGTTTCAATCGGTGACATCACTTGCTCTGAGACCTTGAAGTAGTTGTTTCCCTTGCTCTGCAAGGGCCGTGGCTTTTGTGGAGCAATGGGTAACGATGCTTCGAGGGTGACTGTTGTCTATGTGTGCAGAGGGTCCCTGGTTGGAGCCCAGGTAGGGGGGAGGAGAGGGACGGAAGCTATACTGTTACATTGCAATAAGCATTCTAATCACACCGGTTTGAGTGTACACTGCAGGGGCCACTGTAGAATGATCACACCCGTTTGTTGGTATGTGTAAAAAGGTTAACCCCCTTTTGACCTCTTCATTCTAACATCTTTGGTCTGACAGATGTTTACGTGACACCCAGAATGCATGGTATAATGTCAACAAAGATGGCTGGCAAATAGCTTAGCATTAGCTCATTGTAATCAGTACAACCTTCAAAAAGTATTTTACACACATCATAGGTGTCCATTACAGTGTATGCAATCATCAGAATGCATTATTTGACACCAGTACTTAAAAACATGTTAATAAAACTGTAAATACATTATGCTCCATACATATGCTACAATAAAAACGACAACACGATATACAGAAAATAAGGCACTTACTTTGATAGGAATGCACACATGTCCAAAGTTATTATTTGTAAGGAAAACAATGAAGGCAATGCAAGTTCCAGACAGAAAATGTGCCAGTTCGTGCAACACTGTGCAAATGTCTGCATACTTGATCTGCGGAAACACTAGAATTAGTGCTTGAGCTCTCCTGGAAGAGTGAAGTTTGTCCCGCTCAGTAAAGCCTCAAACATAAATTGTCCTCAACACTGAAATAGCCTACTTCAATGTGAATCAATGACGAGGCAGAATACACCTCAATTAAAACTGTTAAATAAAAAATAATAAAAATTTACAAGTTTTAGTAAATGTACATCTTTTAGTTTTTGCCTTAAGTAACAATCTCTCTAATGTAACCATACCAAATGTAACATATCTACTAATGAGTGTCCTGGAGCTATCTTTACTATGTTACGTCTAGTGAGACCAGGCTGGTATATTGGGTCGCTCATCATCAGCCAGGCTAGATGTTTCTAGCCACAACCAGGAACTAGCTGGGGATTCCTGGCAATGTAAATAGTTGGGTATGTATGCTTGTTTGCATGTGACTATTCCTCTTTTGTTTGTTGATATTTGTTTGTTAATAATAAAAAAATAAAAAATTCAAATTCAAAAAGGAGAAAGAAAAAAAGGAGGCTGGGGAAGGCTCATTATCAAGACTGACTGAACCGAATCCATTCCTACCCACTCAACTCTCGCTGCGCGACATAAATCATACATTTTGAGCACCAGGCGTGCCCACATAGCTTCCACCTGGAATGTGCGTTTGCCTTCAAAATAAAAGCCCCTAATTGAAAGCGATGCAAATGGTAACAAATAGTGGAATCATGCCATATTTGCACTAGATCATGCTAAACACGGTTGGAATGTTGTTATATAAATCCAATAAAACACAATTATTAGTTAATTTGTGAAAATCAGTTGAAATTGCACTGTGGATGTGTTAGACTTCAGAATTGCATTCACTGTACGATCTTACCTATGGATTGTGGATCAATGAAATGGGCTACCAGTATACTCATTGACACCCACAGAACACAACTGTGAAGAGTTTACACAAATATTAGCGTAGTAGTTCTTATTGTGGGACTTTGACTGTGGGAAATCACTTCCCCAGTCAGCCTATTGTGCATATTGACATTGATATTTATATGATACAGGGCGAGACCCAGATGCAGACACAGGAGGCAGATGGTTTGCGTCTCTGATATGTATTATAATCCAAGGGGCAGGCAAGAGACAGATCGTGGACAGGCAAAAGATCATAAACCAGGTCAGGAGTCCAGGAGGTACAGAGTGGCAGGCAGGCTCGAGGTCAGGGCAGTCAGAATGGTTAGGCAGGCGGGCTCAGAGTCAGGGCAAGCAAGGGTCAAAACCAGGAGGACTAGAAAAACGGAGATAAGGAAAAAGCAGGAGCACGGAAAACACTCTGGTTGACAAGACAAGACGAACTGGCAACAGACAAACAGAGAACACAGGAATAGATACCCAGGGACTAATGGGGAAAACAGGTGACACCTGGAGATGGGTGGAGACAATCACAAAGACAGGTGAAACAGCTTTACCTATGGATTGTGGATAAATGAAATGACACCCACAGAACACAACTTTGAAGAGATTACACAAATATTAGAATCATAGCTCATATTGCGGGACTCTGAAACCACTGTGAAATGAGCCACATTAAGCTTACCAGTCAATTTACTATGTGTGTTGGACATTCACATTGCACTGTACAGCCTTACCTATGAATTGTGGATAAATGAAATTGGGTATCAGTCTTCTCAGTGACACCCACAGAACACAACAGTGAAGATTACACACATATTAGCATCATGGCTCAATTTGTGGGACTTTGACGAGCATTACTCTACTATTTGTAGCCATTTGCATCACTTTTGATATGTGACTTTTAATTTGAAGACAAACAGCAAATTACACTATTGTGGCTAGCTTCACATAGGTGAAACTAGAGGCCATGAGCAACTTGGTCAAGAAGAATTGCACCAATTGGCCTATATGTAGCACTGTTATAAACGGTCTCACTTAAACCCTTATATCTGCTGCCCCCTTTGAACTAGAGACATGAAACTGTTTGTTGGTGTCTTTCCTCATGCTGAACAAATTTGCCTCAAGAAGCCATAAGGTCCTTTAGGATAGATTTTCCTCCATCTTGGACATTTTTGAAAACTTTTGAAAACGTCTTCTCATGAACCAGTCCAAATAACACCAATCCGGTATGTAGGCATTTAGTACATCTCTTCAGGGGTGTAGGAATAGGTGGGGAGCCAGGCCTACCCAATCAGATTGAGCAAAAAACAAAAACGTATACATTATTAAAATAAAAATGCCCAGTACATCAGTCTTTTAATGGTGTTGAGAAACAAATGTTGCTGCATTCAAATATGGCCGCACTGTATTTATAGATGCAGGTTAGCGCATATGCTTATGCTAAGAATACTTTTAAAATGTTCTTCTCACGAACCATAACTCAGATTGACTCCAATTAATTAGTCTCTGTTGAATTTGACAATGATTGGTTGCTGCAGTCGAAGTCGGCCACGCTACACCACTAGATGGCACCATATCACACCAGGGCTATAAAGAACTGAACCGATGGACATGGGGCCATGAAACTTGGTATGTAAACCTAGTGGTGGAAAAGTATCCAATTGTCATACCTGAGTAAAAGTAAAGATAACTTAATAGAAAATAAAAGTAAAAGTCACCCAGTAAAATACTACTTCAGTAAAAGTCTAAAAGTATTTGGTTTTAAATATACTTAAGTGTCAAAAGTAAATGTAATTGCTAAAATATACTTAATTATCAAAAGTTAAAGTATAAATCACTTCACATTCCTTATATTAAGCAAACCAGACAGCACCATTTTCTTTTTTTAAGGATAGCCAGGGGCACACTCCAACACTCAGACATAATTTACAAACAAAGCATTTGTGTTTAGTGAGTCTGTCAGATTAGAGGCAGTAGGGAGGTCCAGGGATGTTCTATTGAGAAGTGCGAGAATTTGACTATTTTCCTGTCCTGCTAAGCATTCGAAATGTAATGAGTACTTTTGGGTGTCAGGGAAAATGAATGGAGTAAACAGTACATTATTTTCTTTAGGAATGTTCTTTAGGCACTATAGATATCATTGGCACCAGTGGCACAATAGGATACTGTAGGGCTGGCACGAAGTGCTTCTTCTTATCAACTGTATGCAAGAATTTCCTCTGTGTTGTCTTAGGAATTCAGCATTCTCTGTTTTATCTCTCCAACCCCCATTGTGTCACCTCTGAGAAGCAGAAGTTACATCATGTAGGTTTGATATCTGATTGGAGGTTAACTTTACACTAATACTATTGATCAACAACTCAGATTTTGAATCCAAACAACTCAGATGTTTATTAAAGGGTCTTAGATTCATTGTTCTTTCTCTATTTTGTTCCTGAACTGCTGTGGTGAGATACTCTCTCTTTCTTTCGCTCTCCGTCCCATGGACTTTTGGGGCATGGCCTTTCAGGCTATGATTTCTCTCTTTCTCTCTCATCATGCTTAGAATAATGCTTTGTTAATGTCGGTATTGCTTAAGCTTTATGTCGTGCATGGGAATCCATTCATTTGACAAAGTAATTAAATAATACTTGTATTTAAAATTCCATTCTCAGACATTTATTAATTGCCTATTACTTTAACTCAATAGTGTTCTTGCATCTTTCCAAATCATCTTTATGGAGTCAGATAAACACTTGAATAGGCTAATTACTTCGTCTTATTATGAGTCGCATGTGAGGTATTTATAATATCATACAGTATATACTGTATGTACACATGTCAAATATTACTGCCCACTACAATAGTATAGCAATAACTATTGATCAAGTGGACTTTGTCTCATGCAAATGAATGTTAGATTTAAATGATGCAGATGGACAATGTGAAATATCATGATTACTATTAGAGGTCGACCGATTATGATTTTTCAGCGCCGATACCGATACCGATTATTGGAGGCCCCCCCCAAAAAAGCTGATACCGATTAATCGACCGGTTTAAAAACAAAATATTTGTAATAATGACAATTACAACAATACTGAATGAACACTTATTTTAACTTAATATAATACATCAATAAAATCAATTTAGGCTAAAATAAATAATGAAAATGCTCAATTTGGTTTAAATAATGCAAAAAACAAAGTGTTGGAGAAGAAAGTAAAAGTGCAATATGTGCCATGTAAGAAAGCTAACGTTTAAGTTCCTTGCTCAGAACATGAGAACATATGAAAGCTGGTGGTTCCTTTTACATGAGTCTTCGATATTCCCAGGTAAGAAGTTTTAGGTTATAGGAATTATAGGACTATTTCTCTCTATACGATTTGTATTTCATATACCTTTGACTATTGGATGTTCTTATAGGCACTTTAGTATTGCCAGTGTAACAGTATAGCTTCCGTCCCTCTCCTCGCTCCTACCTGGGCTCAAACCAGGAACACATCGACAACAGCCACCCTCGAAGCAGCGTTACCCATGTAGAGCAAGGGAAACAACTACTCCAAGTCTCAGAGCGAGTGACGTTTGGAACGCTATTAGCGTGCACCCGCTGACTAGCTAGCCATTTCACATCGGTTACACCAGCCTCATCTTGGGAGTTGATAGGCTTGAAGTCATAAACAGCGCAATGCATTGCGAAGGGCTGCTGGCAAAACGCACGAAAGTGCTGTTTTGAATTAATGCTTACGAGCCTGCTGGTGCCTACCATTGCTCAGTCAGACTGCTCTATCAAATCATAGACTTAATTATAACATAATAACACACAGAAACACGAGCCTTAGGTCATTAATATGGTCGAATCCGGAAACTATCACGTTTATTCTTTCAGTGAAATACGGGTGGCATCCATAAGTCTAAATATTCCTTTTACATTACACAACCTTCAATGTTATGTCATAATTACGTAAAATTCTGGCAAATTAGTACGCAACGAGCCAGGCGGCCCAAACTGTTGCATATACCCTGACTCTGCGTGCAATGAACGGAAGAGAAGTGACACAATTTCACCTGGTTAATATTGCCTGCTAACTTGGATTTCTTTTAGCTAAATATGCAGGTTTAAAAATATATACTTCTGTGTATTGATTTTAAGAAAGGCATTGATGTTTATGGTTGGGTACAGTCGTGCAACGATTGTGCTTTTTTTTCGCAAATGCGCTTATGTTAAATCATCCCCCGTTTGGCGAAGTTGGCTGTCTTTGTTAGGAAGAAACAGTCTTCACAGTTCACAACGAGCCAGGCGGCCCAAACTGCTGCATATACCCTGACTCTGTTGCAGAGGTGACACATTTTCCCTAGTTAAAAGAAATTCATGTTAGCAGGCAATATTAACTAAAAATGCAGATTTAAAAATATATACTTGTGTATTGATTTTAAGAAAGACATTGATGTTTATGGTTAGGTACAAGTTGGAGCAACGACCGTCCTTTTTCGCGAATGCGCACCGCAGGACAGGCTAGATAACCTAGTAATATCATCAACCATGTGTAGTTAACTAGTGATTATGATTGATTGATTGATTGTTTTTTATAAGATAAGTTTAATGCTAGCTAGCAACTTACTTTGGCTTCTTACTGCATTCGGGTAACAGGCAGGCTCCTTGTGGAGTGCAATGTAAAGCAGGTGGTTAGAGCGTTGGACTAGTTAACCGTAAGGTTGCAAGATTGAATCCCCAAGCTGACAAGGTAAAAATCTGTCGTTCTGCCCCTGAACAAGGCAGTTAACCCACCGTTCCCAGGCCGTCATTGAAAATAAGAATGTGTTCTTAACTGACTTGCCTAGTTAAAAAAATGTTTTTGTTTTAAATCGGCAAATCGGTGGCCAAAAATACAGATTGTTATGAAAACTTGAAATCGGCCCTAATTAATCGGCCATTCCGATTAATCGGTCAACCTCTAATTTCTATATCTGTGTAGTCACATAATGTTGCCCTTATTGTAGAAACAGGAAGTCGTGCTGCTTGCGCAGTCAGCGTATTACAGCTGTGAGAGTGTATTGAAGTATTTTAGAACACTAATGTGAACTGTACCAACTGAGATTTAAATAATTTACAAAAACACATTGACAAAATAAAGTCCCAGAATTCAAAGTTGACTGTAACAAACCAATACACTAATGCTGAAAATATTTCACAAATCTTAACATAAACGTTAGTCAAATTGACCCCAGAATTGGTATATAAACTCAGTACATTAAGTAATGACTTTAAGATTGATTACCCGTTGCATGCAAAGATGCATGCAAACCAAACTACAGCATTAGACTACACTTCACTAGCATCATCATTGTGGCATTGCGAGATAAACATGGTAATGTTTTCACTGCACATAATGGAAGATACTGTAGTTCCTACATGATAGAGTGCTTGCTTTGTTATCAAACTGATTGTGTCTGTGCTGTCATCCTGTCAACCCTTTCATTGCTACTTGTAACTATATTTTCATTGTCATATTTTTTACAAAACATTTTTAAAATACATGATTATTTTATACGTAGGCTATGGGATGGGGCTATAACAGTAAGTAATAGGCTATCATTCTGAGCTACAGTTAACCGCCAAAATAATGGAAACACTTGAATAAATGAGGGATACAAAGTATATTGAAAACAAAGTATATCTCAACATGCTCAGGGTCATGTATTAAAATGCTGTGCAGGCCATTACATTTACGTCATTTAGCAGACGCTCTTATCCAGAGCAACTTACAGTAGTGAATGCATACATTTCTTACATTTTTTTAATGTACTGGCCCCCCGTGGGAATCGAACCCACAACCCTGGTGTTGCACACACCATGCTCTACCAACTGAGCCACAGGGGAGACAGTGGTATGTGCCAGGCGCACCGGTTTGAGTGTGTCAAGAACTGCAACGCTGCTTAGTTTTTCCATGCTCAACAGCTTCCCGTGTGTATCAAGAATGGTCCACCACCCAAAGGACATCCAGCCAACTTGACACAACTGTGGGAAGCATTGGAGTCAAAATGGGCCAGCATCCCTGTGGAATGCTTTCGACACCTTGTAAAGCATGCCCAGACAAATTGAGTCTGTTTTGAGGGGAAAATGGGTTGCAACTCAGTATTAGGAATGTGTTCCTAATGTTTGTATACTCAGTGTATATTAGTACTGGTATCTTTATTGTAGAGTAGTCTGCTGCACCTTGCAATATTGCAGTCATCACGTCACCATTATACTTCTACTTATGTATTGCATAATCATGTGTAATACATGCATAATGAATTAAGTCTTAGTTAATGTGGTTAATAAATGTATATTTACTCCTGTTGGGTTCAGTTGCTGAGAGGGTGTCTGCCTTTATTAATGTTGATGTAGTTAGGATGACACAGAGTGCCTGAGGTCTAATATCAAAAATGCTGCTCTACATGTTATGAGGAGATTCTACATTTTCTGAGGCTATCCTAGGGCTATGAGAACACGTCTAGGCTATGTATATTTCTAATTTGCCTTGGCAACCTGAAAACACATGTCATATTGAATAAGGAATCATGTAGAAGAGATCATTTGTGTTCAAGTATCCATTACAGTACATAACGAAAAAGTGATAGAATTGTTTACTATAGGGCCCACAAAGAGTGGGTAAGGTACAGCCCTGACCAGGTTAAAGTAAGCCAACAAGAGCAAGTATTGGCGGAGGACGGTGAAGTTTCCTCTACTCTTATTGCCAGGTTAACCGCTTTGCATGAGAAGGCAAACATAACATTCCAGAAGGCAAAAAATACATTCAAAATTGGTACAACTTGTGCCTTCTCAGTTTTCAGTTTAATCATGATATTACAGGACTCCTTTGAAGACTGATTGCTTCCCTGAAGTTATTGTTGTTATGCTTGTTGGGTCATACTGTGCCCTGAAATGTAAAAATGGTGTTGTTTAGGAGGAGTGCAAGGGCGAATTGAGTTATTGCACACACGGACTTCACAGAGTAGGTGTTCCCTAATGGAAATACGCAAATACATGCTAGGACGCGCCAATAGACTCACGCTAGCTCGTGCTTGGCTCTGCCCAGCTCCTTGCTTGTTCTGCATGCTAGGATTAATTTACTCCCATTGGAAACAACAGACCATGGTCTATCTTGGGTTAGTTATAAAAAGTATTTGGTTGAGCCATTCCGATAGTGAAAATGAATGGGGAAAGAGTAGTGGTTTGGGATAAACGCTGATTTTTATTTCTTTTAATTAACCTTTATTTAAACGCTGAAAATAAGGTCTGAGGTTAACACAGGCTTAGGAGATCTTATACATTTTGTTCTATGACATGTCAGTCAGTTAACATGACCTTTATGAATTATGAAGCCTTTATATGCATGTGAGGTTAGCTGATGAAGATTATCTCATAGAACAAAACGTATAAGATCTCCTAAGCCTGTGTTTACCAGAAACCTTATTTTTGGCGTTTATATATATATATATATTTTTTTTTAAATACAAAAACTCAATTCATTTTCCCATAAGCTTTGCCCAATGAACCATGGCGGAGTTAGCCTACAAAAGGACGCCATTACTATTGATCTCTATTGCTTCAAGTAGGCCTATAGATAATCTACAATTAAATAATTAAACAATTCAAATAATTAAACTTGACGTAGCAAGTTAAGCGACGTTGCCATAGACCTAATATGTTGACCTTTAGGTTATTGGTTAGGCTACATTGAAATGCGTGAGCTTTTAGATATAAGCCTAATAGATATGAACATTTAAGCGGCTCAGATGTAGCCAAATGGCTTAATTATAGGTAGGTCTATTGATTGTACATACAGTGCCTTCAGAAAGTATTCACACCCCTTTACTTTTTCCAAATGTTGTTGTGTTACAGCCTGCATTTAAAATGGATTAAAGAGAATTGTATTGTCACTGGCCTACACACAATACCCCATAATGTCAAAGTGGAATTATGTTTTTAGAAATGTTTACAAATGAATTAAAAATGAAACGCTGAAATGTCTTGAGTCGATACGTATTC
Source organism: Salmo trutta (assembly GCF_901001165.1). Lineage (NCBI taxonomy): Eukaryota > Metazoa > Chordata > Actinopteri > Salmoniformes > Salmonidae > Salmo > Salmo trutta. The sequence continues at coordinate 11,906,538 of NC_042987.1, read as the reverse complement.
AACCCAATAAAACTTGAAACTTATTAAAACTCTAGGTACAGTAAAGGCCTGTACAGTAAGTCCCAGATGCTTAGGTATGAGAATGTGTTCCTCCATGACATGACAGCAGTAGGAACAGTCCAGGCAATGGTTATAAAACGTGAACAAAATCAACTCCCTCGAAACACAGCTAGTTCTCTTCTCCCTGTTAGGAAACAGCCAAAAGACCGGACTGTATTGTGATTAGCAGCATGTGTTTAGCAGCAGGTCATACAGTGTTTAATGCCGAGTCAGCAATGGGGAATGTCAGATGAACACTATGTTCCTGTTCTGAATGCCCATGGCATGCAGCGAAAGGAAAGGGACCCAAATTGAGGAAACAAATGTATAGAAATTGTGTAAGAACTGGATTTGCAATCACATCTTGAAAATGGACGCAAAGCCACTACAGACATTCCTGTGTACCTCATAAAACCTGTCAGTCAGACCCATAAAAACATACAGTATGTTCAAACCATCTTCTCACTAGATGTACTACTTACTCTACAACATTAATAAATCATGTGCCTTTTGGTGGGATACTAAACTTATTTTGCAAAGGCGTATCTACCAATTACACAGTGAATATCCTAAAAGAAAATGGAATTGATTGACTTCAATCCTGTTTACGAAACACACAACACAGAAAAATGACAGTCACACAGAGACAGTGTGTGTGGGGGGGGGGGGTTACAGGTACAATATTAATGTCAATTTACACAGTTTATACCACATGTATATTCATAGGCTGACACTAAACAAATTAAATAATAATAATAATAATAATAATAATAATACATACATACATACATACATACATACATACATACATACATACATACATACATACATACATACATACATACATACATACATACATACATACATACATACATACATACATACATACATACAGAGAAATGATCATATTGATCACACAGGATTTTGTAATTATACCTTTGTTAGGTAAAGAAATGAGAAACAAAAAGTGGTGGGCTTACACTCCCGACTCCCCATCCAATTCCTCCAAGCCCAACATGTCTCAGTCTAATACCCCCGCATCCTCCCCCCACCCGGATCCACCCCTTCCCACCCCACCTAGCAACACGGGTTGGTTGTCAGTCCCCACCCCCCCATATCACTATATACCCACCTGGCCCCCACACCCTCTACCTCCTAAACAGCCATGGTTTCTTATCAACTGAGGATACTTTTACATCCACCCTCCTGCCCCCCTGTCCTGGCGACTAGAGAAAACCCTCCTCATACCACCCCTTCCCTTTGGGAAAGAAAGTGAAAAAAGTAAATATATACAGTGCATTTGGTAAGTATTCAGACGCCTTGACTTTTTCCACATTTTGTTATGTTACAGCCTTATTCTAAAATTGATTAAATCGTTTTTTTCCTCTCATCAATATGCATAATATACCCCATAATCACAAAGCAAAAACAGGTTTTTAGAAATGTTTGCAAATGTATTAAAAATAAAAACCTTAAATGGCACATTTACATAAGTATTCAGACCCTTTACTCAGTACATTTACATTTACATTTAAGTCATTTAGCAGACGCTCTTATCCAGAGCGACTTACAAATTGGTGCATTCACCTTATGATATCCAGTGGAACAACCACTTTAAAATAGTGCATCTAAATCTTTTAGGGGGGGGGGGATTAGAAGGATTACTTTATCCTATCCTAGGTATTCCTTAAAGAGGTGGGGTTTCAGGTGTCTCCGGAAGGTGGTGATTGATTCCGCTGTCCTGGCGTCGTGAGGGAGCTTGTTCCACCATAGGGGTGCCAGAGCAGCGAACAGTTTTGACTGGGCTGAGTACTTTGCTGAAGCACCTTTGGAAGCGATTACAGCCTCAAGTCTTCTTGGGTATGACGCTACAATCTTGGCACACTTGTATTTGGGGAGTTTGTCCCATTCTTCTCTGCATATCCTCTCAAGCTCTGTCAGGTTGGATGGGAGAGCATTGCTACATGTTCGATCGGGTTCAGGTCCGGGCTCTGGCTTGGCCACTCAAGGACATTCAGAGACTTGTCCCGAAGCCGCTCCTGCATTGGCTTGGCCGTGTGCTTAGGGTCGTTGTCCTGTTGGAAGGTGAAACTTCGCCCCCAGTCTGAGGTCCTGAGCGCTCTGGAGCAAGTTTTCATCAAGGATCTCTCTGTAATTTGCTCCGTTCATCTTTCCCTCGATCCTGACTAGTCTCCCAGTCCCTGCCGCTGAAAAACATCCCCACAGCATGATGCTGCCACCACCATGCTTCACCGTAGGTATGGTATTGGCCAGGTGATGAGCGGTGCGTGGTTTCCTCCAGATGTGGCACTTGTCATATAGGCCAAAGAGTTCAATCTTGGTTTCATCAGACCAGAGAATCTTGTTTTTCATGGTCTGAGAGTATTTTATGTGCCTTTTGGCAAACTCCAAGAGGGCTGTCATGTGCCTTTTACTGAGGAGTGGCTTCCATCTGGCCACTCTACCATAAAGACCTGATTGGTTGAGTGCTGCAGAAATGGTGGTTCTTCTGGAAGGTTCTCTCATCTCCACAGAGGAACTCTGGAGCTCTGTCAGAGTGACCATCGGGATCTTGGTCACCTCCCTGACCAAGGCCCTTCTCCACCTATTGCTCAGTTTGGCTGGGCAGCCAGCTCCATGAAGTCTTGGTGGTTCCAAACTTCTTCCATTTAAGAATGATGGAGGCCACTGTGTTCTTGGGGATCTTCAATGCTGCAGAAATGTTTTGGTACCCTTCCCCAGATATGTGCCTCGACACAATCCTGTCTCGGAGCTCTACGGACAATTCCTTCGACATCATGGCTTGGTTTTTGCTCTGACATGCACTGTCAACTGTGGGACCTTCTGTAGAAAGTTGTGTGCCTTTCCTAATAATGTCCAATCAATTGAATTTACCAAAGGAGGACTTTAATCAAGTTGTAGAAACATCTCAAGGATGATCAATAGAAATAGGATGCACCTGAGCTCAATTTCGAGTCTCATAGCAAAGGGTCTGACTTATGTAAATACATTTTATACATTTGCAAAAATGTAATCTATTTTAGAATAAGGTTGTAACCTAAGGAACTGTGGAAAAAGTGAAGGGGTCTGAATCCTTTCTGAATGCACTGCACATGAAGTGGGTAAAACAGTATGTAATAATATTTAAGTGACCACTGTTATATTATTACTGTTTTGACCAGTGTTACATGTCTATGTACCTAGGCAGCAGCCTCTAAGGTGCAGGGTTGAGTAACCGGGTGGTCGCCGGCAAGTGACAGTGACGAAAGTTCAGGGCAGGGTACTGGGCGGAGGCCGGCTAGTGGTGACTATTTAACAGTCTGATGGCCTTGAGATGGAAGCTGTTTTTCAGTCTCTCGTCCCAACTTTGATGCGTAGGGGTGAACAGGCTGTGGCTTGGGTGGCTAAGGTCCTTGATGATCTTTTTGACCTTCCTGTGACACCGGTGCTATAGATGTCCTGGAGGGCAGGCAGTGTACCCCCATTGGAGAGCACTGCGGTTGCGGACGATGCATTTCCCGTACCAGGCGGTGATACAGCCCGACAGGATGCTCTCAATGGTGCATCTGTAAAAGTTTGTGAGGGTCTTGGGGGCCAAGCTGAATTTCTTCAGCCTCCTGAGTTTGGAGAGGCGCATTTGCATCTTCTTCACCACTGTCTGTGTGGGTCAACCATTTCAGATTGTCAGTGATGTGTACGCTGAGGAACTTTAAGCTTTTCACCTTCTCCAATGCGGCCCAATTGATGTGGATGGGGGCGTGCTCCCTCTGCTGTCTCCTGAAGTCCACAATCAGCTCCTTCAGTTTGTTTACGTTGAGGGAGAGGTTATTTTCCTGGCACCAATCCTCCAGGGCCCTCACCTCCTCCCTGTAGTCTTTCTTGTCATTGTTGGGAATCAGGCCTACCACTGTGTCGTCTGCAAACTTGATGATTGAGTTGGAGACATGCGTGGCCACGCAGTCATGGGTGAATAGGGAGTACAGGAGGGGGCTGAGCACGCACCCTTGTGGGGCTCCTGTGTTGAGGATTAGCGTAGTGGAGGTGTTGTTGCCTACCTTCACCACCTGGGGAGGCCCGTCATGAAGTCCAGTACTCAGTTGCACAGGGCAGGGTTTAGATCCAGGTTCATAGACTAATGCTGAGCTATAGTCTATGAACAACATTCTTACATAGGTATTCCTCTTGTCCAGATGGGAGAGGGCAGTGTGGTGGCGATTGCGTCTTCCGTGGCTCTATTGCAGTGGGTCTAGGTTGTCGGGTAAGGTGGAGGTGATATGGTCCTTAACTAACTTCTCAAAGCACTTCATGATGACACTAGTGAGTGCTACGGGGCGATAGTCATTTATACTGAATACAAATATAAACGCAACATGCAACAACTTCAATGATTTTATTGACTTACAGTTCATAAGGAAATCAGTCAATTTAAATAAATTCATTAGGCCCGAATATATGGATTTCACATGACAGGGCTTAGGCACAGCCATGGGTGGGCCGGGGAGGATATAGGCCCACCAACATGGGAGCCAGGCCCACCCACTAGGGAGCTAGGCCTGCCAATCAGAATTAGTTTTACCCCACAAAGGGACTTTATTACAGACATAAAGACTCTTTAGTTTCATCAGCTATCCGTGTGGCTGGTCTCGGATGATCCCGCAGGTGAAGAAGCCGGATGTGGAGGTCTTGAGCTGGCGTGGTTACTTGTGGTCTGAAGTTTAGAGGCCGATTGGACATACTGCCAATTGACTTTGGAGGCGGCTTATGGTAGCGAAATTAACATTCAATTCTCTGGCAACAGCACTGGTGGACATTCCTGCATTCAGCATGCCTTTTGCACACTCCTTCAAAACTTTACACATCTGTGGCATTGTGTTGTGTGACAAAACTGTACATTTTAGAGTGGTCTTTTATTATCCCCAGCACAATGTACACCTGTGTAATGATCATGCTGTTTAATCAGCTTACTGATATGCCACACCTGTCAGGTGGATGGATTATCTTGGCAAAGGAGAAATGCTCACTATCATTTCTGCACAACATTTGAGAGAAATAAGCTTTTTGTGCATACAGAACATTTCTGGGAACTTTCATTTCAGCTCATGAAACATGGGACCAACACTTTACATGTTGCGTTTATATTTTTGTTCGGTATAGTTCAGTTACCTTCGCTTTCTTGGGTACAGGAACAATGGTGGATATTTTGAAGCAAGTGGGGACAGAAGACTGGGATAGGGAGAGATTGAATATGTAAGTAAACACTCCAGCAAGCCGGTCTGCACATGCTCTGAGGACGCGGCTAGGGATGCGTTCTGGGCCAGCAGCCTTGCGAGGGTTAACATGCTTAAAGGTCTAATTCACGTCGGCCACAGAGAACAAGAGCTCACAGTCCTCGGAAACGACGGTTGCCCATGACACTGTGTTTTCCTCAAAGCGGGCGAAGGAGGTGTTTAGCTTGTCCAGTAGCAAGACGTCCATGTTTCCGGCTGGTTTTCCCTTTATAATTCATGATTGTCTGAAGTCCCTGCCACATACGTCTCGCGCTTGAGCTGTTGAATTGTGAATCTTTGTCTCTGTATTGACATTTTGCCTGTTTGATTGCAGTACGGAGGACATAACGACTGTTTGGACTCAACCATATTCCGAGTCACCTTGTGGTTAAACATGGTGTTTGCTCTTTCAGTTTTGACCAAATGCTGCCATCTATCCACAGTTTTTGGTTTGGATAGATTTGAATTGTCATGGTGGGAATAACATCCCCTATGCACTTCCTGATAAACTCAGCCACTGTGTCAGTGTATACGTCAATGTTATTCTCAGAGGCAACCCAGAACATATCCCAGTCATGTGTTCGTGAGTTAATTTCACCATACCAGTCAAACCCCCAGTCCAATCCTGATCCAGCCACCTGTTGAATCTGTTCATTCCTATACTTACAACATGTGCTAAGTTAAGATATTATACTGAATGAAATCAACCAGACTCAGTGGTAAACTTCAACATGTCTTTACTCCATCACTGTCCGTGTAACAAACCCCACATTCCTTTACTGTCGTGGTGACGTCATATCAGCACGTCACATCAATACACGACATCCCCCCCTCACTTGGATATGAACTTCAATGTCAACCTGACTTACACAACACTGATTCTTTACCTGTATAGCAACCTTTGTGTTACCAATAAACAAACTGAAATCTGTTCAATGTCTTATTATTTCTGTTATCCTAAAGGACTTTTCTTTTTAAGCTTACTTCTAAGCAAAACAAAAGAGTATTATTATTAATATATTTTTTTTTAGGGTAACAAAACCTGCACCTTTTTCACAACATAACTCAAACAGTCAGTCTTCGCATTAGTCCTTTGTACTTGTCATTTTTGAGTTTATACTGGTTTGCTTTACCCCTTGCAGAACAGGATAATTATTTAATGACAAAGTCTGTTAACTTTAATTTGTCTGTGAGGCCTGACTGGCTTGGGTGTCCGTGGTCTTTGTGGTGATCCCTCACAGATAGTCTCTGGTTTGGACTCTATGTCTAGTCTCAGAGTAGGATTGTTCCACAGTCTCTTTCAGTTGTGTGGTGTGCTTTGGTTGTGTATCTGGCTCCTCAATTGTATACCTCTTTACGAATGTTGTATAACTTGAATACCTGGCTGCGGTTGGAGATTGAACAACCACATTGTTTCCTTCTTTATTGATCACAGCGTGTGGTATCTTGTTGAAAGTTGTTGTGAACTTGTCTGTTTTGTCCTGTTTTAGGAGAACCTGGTCTCCGATGTCCACGTCAGAGTGTTTGGCTCTGCTATGGTTGTAGATCTTGGATTTCCCTTTCTGCTCAACATCATAGTGTCTCCAGGTCACTCTGGTGTAGCTACAGTTGTGGTCGGAAGTTTACATACACGTAGGTTGGAGTCATTAAAACTCATTTTTCAACCACTCCACAAATGTCTTGTTAACAAACTATAGTTTTGACAAGTCGGTTAGGACATCTACTTTGTGCATGACACAAGTCATTTTTCCAACAATTGTTTACAGACAGATTATTTCACGTATAATTCACTGTATCACAATTCCAGTGGGTCAGAAGTTTACATACACTAAGTTGACTGTGCCTTTAAACAGCTTGGAAAATTCCAGAAAATGATTTCATGGCTTTGGGAAGCTTCTGATGGGCTGATTGACATCATTTGAGTCAATTGGAGGTGTACCTGTGGATGTATTTCAAGGCCTACCTTCAAACTCAGTTCCTCTTTGCTTGACATCATGGGAAAATCAAAAGAAATCAGCCAAGACCTCAGAAAAAAAGTTGTAGACCTCCACAAGTCTGGTTCATCCTTGGGAGCAATTTCCAAACGCCTGAAGATACCACATTCATCTGTACAAACAATAGTACGCAAGCATAAACACCATGGGACCACGCAGCCGTCATACCACTCAGGAAGGAGATGCGTTCTGTCTCCTAGAGATGAACGTACTTTGGTGCGAAAAGTGCAAATCAATCCCAGAACAACAGCAAAGGACCTTGTGAAGATGCTGGAGGAAACGGGTACAAAAGTATCTATATCCACAGTAAAACGAGTCCTATATCGACATAACCTGAAAGGCCGCTCAGCAAGGAAGAAGCCACTGCTCCAAAACCACCATAAACAAGCCAGACTACGGTTTGCAACTGCACATGGGGACAAAGATTGTACTTTTTGGAGAAATGTCCTCTGGTCTGATGAAACAAAAATAGAACTGTTTTGTTATGTTTGGAGGAAAAAGGGGGAGTCTTGCAAGCCGAAGAACACCATCCCAACTGTGAAGCACGGGGGTGGCAGCATCATGTTGTGGGAGTGCTTTACTGCAGGGACTGGTGCACTTCACAAAATAGATGGCATCATGAGGATGGAAAATTATGTGGATATATTGAAGCAACATCTCAAGACATCAGTCAGGAAGTTAAAGCTTGGTCGCAAATGGGTCTTCCAAATGGACAATGACCTCAAAGTTGTGGCAAAATGGCTTAAGGACAACAAAGTCAAGGTAATGGAGTGGCCATCACAAAGCCCTGACCTCAATCACATAGAACATTTGTGGGCAGAACTGAAAAAGTGTCTGCGAGCAAAGAGGCCTACAAACCTGACCCAGTTACACCAGCTCTGTCAAGAGGAATGGGCCAAAATTCACCCAACTTATTGTGGGAAGCTTGTGGAAGGCTACCTGAAACGTTTGACCCAAGTTAAACAATTTAAAGGCAATGCTACCAAATACTAATTGAGTGTATGTAAACTTCTGACCCACTGGGAATGTGATGAAATAAATAAAAGCTGAAACAAATCATTCTCTCTGCTATTATTCTGACATTTCACATTCTTAAAATAAAGTGGTGATCCTAACTGACCTAAGACAGGGCATTTTTACTAGGATTAAATGTCAGGAATTGTGAAAAACTGAGTTTGAATGTATTTGGCTAAGGTGTATGTAAACTTCCGACTTCAACTGTATATCCAGATGCGAGTGCACAGCTTTGAGCGAGGACTGTAAAAATTCTTCTAACGTCTTATGATCAGGGATTAGATCAAATTCCCTGCCATATACAAAAGGGTGAAGACTTTCACAAGCCCAAACCAATGCAAGGGCATCATGCTCAGTTTGTGAATATTTTCGTTCACACTGACAGACTCCTGCTCACATAACAGACTGGAACCATTTCTCTGTGTTGTTCTTGCACGAGCACAGTTCCTAGGACCACAGGTCCTGCATCTGCTATTACTTTTGTGGGAGTGTCTTTGTCAAAGTACGCGAGTGTCCCGGCTTCAGACAGTTTCTCTTTTAATGTCTGAAATGCCTTCTGTTTCAGTCCGAAGTGGAATGTTGTGTCCTTCTTGGTCAATTTCCGCAGAGGCTCTGAGAGTGTAGAGAACTGGGGAACGAACCTACTGCTGTAGCCCACTGAGCCTAGAAAGCTAGGAACCTCTGATGCCGTCTCAGGCTGCCTGGTCTCAACCACTGCTCTCACTGTTTCAGCTATTGGCCCAATGCCCTTCTGTGAGAGTAACATGCCCATAAACACCAATTTGTCTATGTTGAACTGACATTTCTTTGAGTTGAGAGTCAGCCCACAGTTCTCCAGCCTATTGAGGACAGCATGTAGCCTCTGGTAATGGGTCTCCTTGTCTGGGGCAGGGACGATGATGTCATCCGATATGTTCTCCACCCCCTTGATGCCTGCCAGTGCTGTTGCGATTTCATGTTAATACTGCTCGCTCGCCGATTAAACTCCAAATATGAGTCTTTTACATCTGTATATCCCATTATGCACTGAAAACCTTGTTATGCCTCCCGACTTTGGTGTTGGCTCCAATTGATGATAGCCGCATTTAAGATCCAGTTTACTGAACATGACAGACCAATTCATTCCTTGCAAAAATTCATCTACTGTGGGGATTTGGTACCTGCCACGTATGATTGCTGTGTTCACTTGTCTCATGTCCAGACTCGCGTACTTTTCGCGACACTCGTGTACATGTCCAGTCTTGTGTCACCGTCCGGTTTTGGCACTACCACTACCGGATTCACCCATGGTGTGGCACCATCCACTCTCTCCATTAAGTTTTGTAGTTCCTCTATCTTTTTCTCCATAGCTTCTCTCAGGTGGTATGGTTTACGCCTAAGTGCCTGTGCTACTGGTGTCACATTTTTATCAACATGCAGGTTGATCTGCTTTGTGTTTAGCTTAACCAACCCTCCAAACAACTTGGGGTATTGCTGATTTATCTGTGTTTTTACATTTGTCACTGCTGCTATGTCATCACCCACTTTTAGCACACCCAATTTGATGGCAGTCTCTTTACCTAGCAACGGTTACCTTACAATTAACTAAGCCTGTGTGCTGCGCTTGCCTGTCTTTATTTGGCATGTGAAAAACCATTTTACTGGTAATGACTCGCTTGATGAGTATGCATATAGCTTTTTATCAGTCAGTGATGAACACCACCTGAGTTCTTTGGCTTTCAACATTTCCCATGTGCTCTCATCTACTATGTTACTCGTGGCTCCAGAGTCAATTAACGTGAATACATTGACCCCTCCCACTGAGGACGTGATCCTGTCTGAGTTACTGTTCTCATTTACCACAAATGCATAGTCTCGGTTTTGTTCCTCTGAAATAACATATTTCACAGTCTGTTTCGAGTAACCTTTGGTTGTCACGGCTGTCGAAAGGAGAAGAGGACCAAAGTGCAGCATATGTGTGTCGTTCCACATTTTATTTATACTGTGAAACTATGCAATACATAAATACACTGAATGAAAAAAAAAACGTGACGCAGGGATGAACACATACACAACTCAAAATTAATCACCCACAAAACCCAGGTGGAAAAACCCCTACTTAAGTATGATTCCCAATTAGAGACAACGAGGACCAGCTGCCTCTAATTGGAGATCATCCCAAACAAAACCCCAACATAGAAATACAAAACTAGAACCTAAACATAGAAAATAGAAAACATAGAGAAAAAAAACCCTGTCACGCCCTGACCTACTCTACCATAGAAAATAACATCTTTCCATGGTCAGGACGTGACAGTACCCCCCCCAAAGGTGCGGACTCCGACCGCACCTAGCCAAAACAACAACAACACCCCCCCACCCCCCCAAAAAAGGGAGAGCAGGGTGGGGAACTTGTCTATGGCAGCTCTGGTGCAGTACCCAGAACCCTATCATCCAGCAGATCCTCCCACAGAGGAGGCGGCTCCGGTTCGGGGCGTAACCCCCGCTCCGCCCGCTGATCCCTCTGCTTCAGTACCACTGGACCGTGGATCGTCATCGGAGGAACCGGACTGTAGATCATCGCCGGAGGTTCCGGGCTGCAGGCCGCCGCCGGAGGTTCCGGGCTGCAGGCCGCCGCCGGAGGTTCCGGGCTGCAGGCCGCCGCCGGAGGTTCCGGGCTGCAGGCCGTCTCCGGAGGTTCCGGGCTGCAGGCCGTCTCCGGAGGCTCCGGGCTGCAGGCCGTCTCAGGAGGTTCCGGGCTGTAGGCCGTCTCAGGAGGTTCCGGGCTGCAGGCCGTCTCAGGAGGTTCCGGGCTGCAGGCCGTCTCAGGAGGTTCCGGGCTGTAGAACGTCGCCAGAAGCTCTGGACTGGGAACTGTCGCTGGACGCCAGACTAGTAACACGCACCTCAGGGCGAGTGCGGGGAGCAGGAACAGGACACCCTGGACTGGGCAGGCGCACTGGAGGCCTGATGTGTGGGCGTGGCACAGGTGGCGCCAGACTGGTGACACGCACCTCAGGGCAAGTGCGAGGTGCAGGCACAGGACGTACCAGGCTGGATAGACTCACTGGAGGCCGGGTACGTGGGGCAGGCACATGATATACTGGGCCGTGGAGGCGCACCGGAGGTCTCGAACGTATAGCTGGCACAACCCGTCCTGGCTGGATGCTTACTTTCGCCTAGCAAACGCGGGGAGCTGGCACAGGACGAACTGGGCTGTGAACACGCACTGGCGACACAGTGCGCCGCGCCGGCGCAGGATATCCTGGACTGAGAAGGCGAACTGGAGACCAGGAGCGCTGAGCTGGCACCACCCTTCCTGGCTGAATGCTCAACCTAGCACGACAAATGCGGGGCGCGGGCACAGATCGCACCGGGCTGTGAATGCGCACTGGCGACACAGTGCGCATCACCGCATAACACGGTGCTTGCTTCTTCACTCGCTCCCCATGGTAAGCACGGGGAGTTGGCTCAGGTCTGACCACCCTGACTCTGCCAATCTCCCCATGTGCCCCCCCCAAAAAATGTTTTGGGCCTGCCTCTCGCACTTGCCTCGTGGTTGGTATAATGCCTCGTAGTATCGCCGCTCCGCGCTTGCTGCCTCGATTTCTTCTTTCGGACGGCAATACTCCCCAGCCTGACTCCAGGGTCCTTTCCCGTCCAGAATTTCATCCCAAGTCCATTCCTGTTTCTCCTGGGCACGCTGCTTGGTCCTTTGGTGGTGGGTGATTCAGTCATGCCTGTCGAAAGGAGAAGAGGACCAAAGTGCAGCGTGTGTGTCATTCCACATTTTATTTATACTGTGAAACTATGCAATACATAAATACACTGAATGAAAAAACAACAAACTGTGACGCAGAGATTAACACATACACAACTCAAAATTAATCACCCACAAAACCCAGGTGGAAAAACCCCTACTTAAGTATGATCTCCAATTAGAGACAACGAGGCCTCTAATTGGAGATCATCCCAAACAAAATCCCAACATAAAAATACAAAACTAGAACCTAAACATAGAAAATAGAAAACATAGGGAAAAAAACCCTGTCACGCCCTGACCTACTCTACCATAGAAAATAACATCTTTATATGGTCAGGACGTGACATTGGTCTTGCACATTTTTGCAAAATTGTCCTTCCCATTACATTTCTTGCAGGTCTGCCCACGTGCTGGACAAGCAGGGTCCTTTGCAAAATTATCTGTATGTCCACAACAATATCACACCTTCTCTGATTTGTCTTTTCCTTCCGCATTCTGTTTCCGCCTCTTTTTGTGATATTTACCCTCCTTTTTGAAAACATCTTTAGCATCTGTACTCACATGCATTGCGGACATTTGCACTTCAATTCTTTCACATTGTGCTACTAGCTCTAGTGACCGCGCTAATGTTAGCCCAGCGCCCTCCTCCAGTAGTTTTCTGCGCACATATTCCGTATTACACTTGCTCAGTATAGCATCTCTTTATCTCCAGTGAAGACACAGTCTTTAGCTGCTTGTCTAAGACGAGTAACAAATTGCTAAACTTCTCAGCAGTTTTCTGTGTCAGTTGATAAAAGGTCTGTCTCGCGAACACTGTGTTCACCTGTGGCAGGAAGTATGCATTTAACGCAGCCACAGCCCTGACGTTGTCCGTTGGTTCTCCGGTGTCCTGCACATCTGTCCCAGCATGATGTACAAAGCTCTCTTCCGTTGTTTTGTAACTGCATCAACTTCACCGGGTAGTATTAATCCTTTACCATCCATGAACAGCACAAACGCCATCAACCACCTTGTCCAGCGTGGACCAAGCGTAGCACGCTCACTGTAGCAGTCAAACTTTGGTAGTGTTTTCCATCTTGACGACACAAACTCACTTTTCAGATTGAACTATAATTTTCAAACGTTATCCTCGTCGCCATTGTTCAATCCTATACTAACAACTTGTGCTAAGTACTGAATGAAATCAACCAGACTCAGTGGTAAACTTCAACATGTCTTTACTCCATCACTGTCCGTGTAACAAACCCCACATTTCTTTACTGATTTTGGTGACTTCCTATATCGGTACGTCACATCAATACACTAATCCACTGGTCAAAACCCACAGTATATCAGCTTTTACTTATTACCTAACATGGTTCCATAAAAATCATTCAACAATGCGTGGGAAGTGGGGCTATGTAGGAAAAAGTTCTACTCAAAACCACAAATTCAGCAATTTTATTGTTCAGAGCTTTGTGACGCATGCTCCTCAAATATTAGGTCTGCCGTTCAGCTGTTGGCCTGGATTTGACTCGACTGACCCATATGCACTCTCAAGTTAGACAAGGACTAAATGAAAAGGTATGCCAGTCTGTTTTGCTAAGTTCCCTACTCACGCAAGTCATCCTGAAGTAAAGGACAGGAATGAAGGGTGGAAAGTATTTTCCCACCTCATAATTGCTGTTGTTCTTTGATGTGGGTATAAGGGTATATTTCCAAAGGCACCTGCCAGGTTCATCCTGAATGGAATGTTCCTTCAGGCATTCCTCAAGTACATTCTGGAATGTCCTTAGTCTTCTCTCAATCCGGACTCACTCTGGCTGAACAAAGAATTCCAGGAGGGGTCAAACATTCCAAACTCTCTTAGCCAAAGTACTCCTCTTGTTTAGAAAGACATTTGGGTTAGACATACATTTACTAATCCATCCACACCCAGATGGGTGACTGACAGGCATTTCAAATATGACTAGAGATAATAATAATAATAGTAATAATAACTTTTCAATTCAAATAAAAATCATTTAAAAACAAAGAAAAAAACAGTAGGAAGGAGAATGAAAATAAAAGATCTGAGATATAAGATGGGGCTAAACCAGGCCTTAAATGTGATTAATAACATTTTGAAATCTATTCTAAAGGGGACTGGTAGCCAGTGTAGAGAAGCTAAATAGGTGTGATATGGTTAAGTTTTCTGGTGCCGAGCTGCAGCATTTTGAACTAACTGTAGACGACGGAGTGATTTATGACTGAGACATATTCAAAGAGTTACGGTAATATAGATGGGAGGAAATAAAAACACATATAACTTTCTCTAGATCAGTGACTGAAATAAAATACATGACTAGATATATTTCTTGAATGTTAAAAGCAGGACTTGGCTTCTTTACATGCAGCTCAAGGTTTAGGTCAAAGTCAACGAAATCACCAAGGTTTCTGGCCATAGACTTTACATTGGTGGACAAATGACCAAGATTATTCACAATCTGGGTTCTAGCAAGGTGGGGGCCAAATAAAATAAAAACAACTCTGATTTATTATAATTGAGCTCGAAAACTTGTGAAGGCTAGCTAAGCTAGCTTGGTCACTGAGTCTGATCGGTAAATAAAGCTGTGTGTCATCCGCATAGCAGTGAAACTGAATGTTATGCTTGCGGATGATGTCACCAAGGGGAAGCAAGTACAGGGAAAAAGGATGGGGCCAAGAATTGACCCCTGAGGGACACCATAGTGAATAGGTGCTGGGGACGATACTGAATCACCCATGCTCACTGAGAAACACCAGCCACATGAATATGACCTAAACCAGTCAAGGGCAATGCTGGAGATTCCCAACCACCTCTCCAGTCGGTCAACGAGGATGTTATGATCAATAGTATCAAATGCGGCACTGAGAACCAAAATAACTAGAATAGAGCATTCACTGGCATCAGCAGCCAACATGAGGTGATTACTGTCTTTCAATAAAGCAGTTTCCGTACTGTGAAGTTTACAGAAGCCTGACTGGAATTTTTCCGAATACGTTGTTTATATTCAAATAAGCCACCAATTGCTTGAAAACAACTTTTTCAAAAAAATGAAGTTTTGAGATAGTGCCTTCAGAAGCCAGCAGCATACCACCCTGCATCCCAGTGCTGGCCTGCTTCTGTAACTAAGCAGGGTTGGTACTGGTCGGTCCCTGGATGGGAGACCAGACGCTGCTGGAAGTGGTGTTGGAGGGCCAGTAGGAGGCCCTTTCCTCTGGTCTAAAAAAATATCCCAATGATTGGGGTAAACTTTTTTTGCTATTTTTATTTAACCTGTATTTCACTAGGCAAGTCAGTTAAGAACAAATTCTTATTTACAATGATGGCCTAAACTGGCCAAACCCGGACGACACTGGGCCAATTGTGCGCCGCCCTATGGGACTCCCAATCACTGCCTGGATTCTAACCAGGGTGTCTGTAGTGACGCCTCTAGCACTGAGATGCAGTGCCTTAGACCACTGCACCACTCGGGTGCCCTGTGTAGCGTGCTGTCTTTCAGATGGGACGTGACTCTCTGTGGTCACTAAAGATCCCGTGGCACTTATTGTAAGAGTAGGGGTGTTAACCCTGGTGTCCTGGCTAAATTCACAATCTTGACCTCATACCATCACAGTCACCTAATCATCCCCAGCTTAAAATTGGCTCATTCATCCTCCTCTTCCCTGTAACTATTCCCCAGGTCGTTGCTGTGAATGTGTTCTCAGTCAACTTACCTGGTTAAAGAAACAATTATTCCACATATTGTTATGTTACAGCAAGGTGAGACTCTGGCAGACAGTTTATTATTGGTTTTAACTGGTACCACTGAGTCTAAAGTAGCCTAACATATGTCATTAAAACTGTTCAGCAACTCATCGGCGTGACGACAAAGAACAAGAACATCAGTAGAGGATACTGAAAGCCATAAATGTTCTAGCAGTTGTGGAGTTAAGGATGCGAGGGCGAGTGGTGACAGATATTTGTAGGAGGAGGAGAAAGCATATTAATAGTTCTAAGCCCTTAGATCGCAATATCTATTTACTAAGTGAACATATGGAATTGTTTTAAGATGGTCGCAAAATTGATCCTTTAGCCACTTGATTTTGAATTTTAGGACCCCATACGTATAAAAACAAAAAATAGTTGATGAAACATTGAATTTGGCCTTTGCTGCTTTAGCCCATCGAAATGCATTGAATAACACATTCATAAATGGCAAAACGGAAAGTCCAAAAATAAATAACAAGGAACAAGGTTTTGAACTGTCTGTCCTATATCTGAGATAAGTAAACGGAGTATTATTATACTGATGTACAGCCCGGTACTGGGTTGGTTACCTTCAGATGACTCTCCTGAAGCTTGTGTGCGTCATAGAGCAGAACAATCGACACCTTTGTGTTCATGAGCGTCTCCTCTGTCGATATTGGTGTCATATGGTTCAGTCCCAACGGTCGGTTTTGTGAGAAGACCTCTTCGAAATGAAGACGTTCAAGATAGAGAGTTCAGACAACTGCCATAAAGCTTGTGGATGTCATAGAGCCAAACACCCGTGAGAGTCTCCCCTTTCGATATTGGTGACATACTAATTTGTAGCTCACACAGTTCTGGTTTTACAGACAATTTTGTGACTATTTTCTTGTCCGGATCCTCTCATGTGTAGAAAAAGGCAGCTTTCACAAGCCCCATGTTATGAAATAGGCGCAAACTTTATATTGGCAGAAAGAGTGGATTGAGCTGCAGCCACTACAGTAAGGCTCCAGCATAATCCAACACATAATCACACAGGTGTGTCAATCAACTCTAGGTTTTTTTTTTTTTACTATACTGAGATGGTCATAGACACACACATCAATAGTTTACAAGTTATCAGCATTCAGACCATAGGACAGCACGAGATCAAGAGTATAGCCTTTGTTGTGTATAGGCCCTGTGGCATGTAGAATAAAGTTAAAGGACTCTAACAGGTTAAGAAACTCCCCAACAAGTGCATTATTTGGATAACACACATTGTTTAGATCTCCAAGAATAATAAGCCTGTCATATTTAGCATAGCAAAAGATAGCAGGTCAGAGAATTCTGCAATGAACAAACTATTTTGTTTAGGAGGCCAGTACACTAAAATATACAAAGTGGGCTGTTTCTTGTTCAAGCTAAAGATAAGGCTCTAATACTAGGAATATTTGACACATGACACAGTGCATTTCAAAAGTATTCAGACCCATTCCTTTTTTCCACATTTTAAAATTGATTAAATTATTTTTTACCCCTCATCAATCTACACACCATACCCCATAATCAAAGTGAAAACAGTTTTTTGAAATGTTTACAAATGCATTAAAAATAAAAAACAGATACCTTATTTACATAAGTATTCAGACCCTTTGCTATGAGACTCTAAATTGAGCTCAGGTACATCCTGTTTCCATTGATCATCCTTGAGATGTTTCAACAACTTGATTGGACTCCACCTGTGGTAAATTCAATTGATTGGACTTGATTTGGAAAGGCCCACACCTGTCTATATAAGGACCCAGAGTTGACAATGCATGTCAGAGCAAAAACCAACTAGAGCTCTGAGACAGGATTCTGTCGAGGCATAGATCTGGGGAAGGGTAACAAAAAATGTCTGCGGTATTGAAAGTCCCCAAGAACACAATGGCCTCCATCATTCTTTAATGGGAGAAGTTTGGAACCACCAAGACTCTTCCTAGAGCTGGCCGCTGTACAATCAGGGGAGAAGGGCCTTGGTCAAGGAGGTTACAAAGAACCCGAGGGTCACTCTGACAGAGCTCTACAGTTCGTCTGCGGACAAGGACCTTCCAGAAGGACCACCATCTCTGCAGCACTCCACCAATCAGGCCTTTATGGTAGAGTGGCCAGATGGAAGCCACTCCTCAGTACAAGGCACATGACAGCCCCCTATGAGTTTGCCAAAAGGCACCTAAAGACTCTCAGACCATAAGAAACAAGATTCTCTGGTCTGATGAAACCAAGATTGAACTCTTTGTCCTGAATGCCAAGCATCACATCTGGAGGAGACCTGGCACCATCCCTACGGTGAAGCATGGTGGTGGCAGCATCATACTGTAGGGATGTCTTCCAGTAGCCGGGACTGGGAGACTAGTCAGGATCGAGGCAAAGATGAACGGAGCAAAGTACAGAAAGAGCCTTGATAAAAACATGTTCCAGAGCGCCCAGGACCTCAGACTGGGGCAACGACCCTAAGCACACAGCCAAGACAATGCAGGAGTGGCTTCGGGACAAGTCTCTGAATGTCCTTGAGTGGCCCAGCCAGAGCCTGGACTTGAACGTGATCAAACATCTCTGGAGAGACCTGAAAATAGCTGTGCAGCGACGCTCCCCATCCAACCTGACAGCTTGAGAGGATCTGCAGAGAAGAATGGGACACAAATACAGGTGTGCCAAGCTTGTGGCGTCATGCCCAAGAAGAGTCGAGGCTGTAATCGCTGCCAAAAGTGCTTCAACAAAGTACTGAGTAAAGAGTTTGAATAAAGTTTTTTTATTTTTAATATATTTGCACCAAAAAAACAGTTTTTTATTTGTTAATAATATGGGGTATGTTAATTGATGACGGAAAAAAACGATTTCATCCATTTTAGAATAAGGCTGTAACTTAATATATTTTTGAAAACGTCTAGGGGCCTGAATACTTTCCGAAGGCACTTGTCTCTATGAATGACGGCTACCCCACCACCTTAGCCAGACGGCCTGAATTTCTGTAGATAAGAAAAGGCTGGAGGAGTAGTTTCATTTAGAGAACTAAAATCCTTTGGTTTAATTCAGGTTTCAGTAAGCATGTCATTGGAAATAATAAGATCATTGAACAACTTATTATTTAGATTACATTACATTTACTAAACCGATCTTGACAAGAATAGCTTGCCAGATTAACAGAGGTATTCAGTGGAGTTAGAGGAACATAAATTAGGTTACTTACATTAACCGCACTACGGGACATAGTATGCTGTCTAGGTTGCTAATTATGACAGGGAGGACTGGAGCACTACCAGACCAAGACAGCAATAATAAGGGAATTCATTTAAAAACAAACACTGACCATAGCTTGAGGGCAATATTCTAAACACCTGGGCTGGCCTGATCCTAGGGAGACAGATTTTTTTCCATTCAGTTAGCCATAGAAATATGTAGCTCATCTTTTAATGTTTAGGCTTACTTTCTGCCTAGCTCTCTAAGGAAATGGTTCGAGTGCTGAGCCATTACATTTAGCACCTCCCAGGGCATTGCATAGTCTCATAGTGTCATCTGATGAGCTGTTTACATCATGAACATGAACAAATAAAAAGTATCAGTTCCCCAGGGATCACAGATATCTTTATACAGGTACTTTGATACTAATTGTGCATTTATTCCTCTTCATTATCTTTCTATTATTTTTCTTTCTGCATTGTTGGGAAGTGCCCAAGCGTTTCACTGTTAGTCTACACCATGTTGTTTACAAGGCATGTGACAATTACAATTTGGGCCCCACTTTAGGACAGGAAAGACAACACATAAATATCTTAAAATAAATAGCCTAGTTTCCGACATGAAATAGCCTATAACATGGTCATGGAATCCCTGTAAGAATGAAAGTAGACAGGGTGGTATTAGGCTTGAATGGAGAAAGCATTGGGAGACATTTCTCGCATAGTTTTGGAACGGTTCACCCGTCAGCTAAAGCACACGTCAGATCTCTTCCGGATATAAAAGAGGAGAGGGGGACACCAGAGAACCCAGTAAGTCAGTAGGTAGTTTACATTGCGCATTCCGTGTTTAAACGCGTGGGACTGACCAATCTAAATTAGCCTCTTATCTTTACTAAAGTTGTATCAATACTATGTCAATAGACATGAAGATTTTGGCGCTTTCCTTTGTTGTTTTCCTCTATTGGAGTTTAAATTCGGTAAGGAAACATATAGCCTAATTTATGAATTCATTATCATTCATAGCCTACAAGAATATGCGTGATTGATTGGAGGGTGGGTGGTGCTTGATGGCGATTAGGATCGTCACCCCCATCCTACAGTCTAATATTTTTTCGGAGAAATCACAAATGCAGTCAACATTTCTCTTATAACATGTTTCTGGTATTTTAGGCATCAGCATCTTGTCCCTCCGAATGTTCGTGTCCTCGTGAGGTAGGCCTACCCAGGTGCGCACCAGGAATCAGCCTTGTGCCAGACGGCTGTGGATGCTGCAAAGTTTGCGCGCGGCAGCTCAATGAAGACTGCAGCAAGACAGAGCCATGCGACCACGTCAAGGGACTGGAGTGCAATCTTGGGGCTGCTTATGGCACAGCTAAAGGCATCTGTCGTGGTATGATAAAGTTGTATAGGAAACAATAATTCTGATACCCTGCTGTGGTCATTGATAGTCTATAACTTCTACAAATCTAACTCCTATGGGTTTGGATGTAGAGATGTATTTTTTTTTTACTTGTTTATTACAACGTTTTAAATGAGGCATTATGCTTTTGGTTTATTTACGGAGCATTCTCTATAATTATAATATTACACTTGACTAGGGTTGCAAAGCTACCGGTAATTTACCAACGTTAGCAGAATCTTCAGTGATGGTGGTAATTAACAGGTAATATTCTCGAATAACTTATAAAATATATATTCATATATAGCATTCATTTTTATATCTGTGTCCATAGTGTCGATGTTTCTAGTGGATAGACCATATGGTTTAAGAGAAAATAGCCTAATTAATGAAAAAAGCATCTAATCAACAATGTCATTATATTTTACTTAACTTTGCAACTAATGACTATTTTCACAACTGCCACAAATTTGGTGCCAAAACAAAGACATATTAAAATAAATACAATTGTGTAAAAATTATATTTTATGCTGAAACCCTCATTAAACACCAATGGTATTCACTAAGTTGATGGTTTATATTTAGGATAATGTTTTACAGCTTTGTCATTCTAATTTATATTTAAAAATCTTATTTTATTATTTGATATATTATACATGTAATAAGACTACACAGAGAGCCAGAGATAATTACAGACACCTGTGATAATCTGAAGTACCCAAAAAGGCCACTCGATCTCATCTGATAAAATTCCCCAAAATACTTGAAAGTTAACACAATTCTGGTTATTTTACTGGTAAACTTCGAAAGTTTCCAGTAATATACCCTGCATTTGTAACCCTGCGCTTGACTCACATAGTAACAGTCTCCCCATCTGCTTCTCCTAACAGCCAAAACAGATGGAAGACCCTGCGAGTACAACAGCAAGATCTACCAGAATGGAGAGAGCTTCCTTTCCAACTGCAAGCACCAGTGTACGTGCATGGATGGTGCCGTGGGGTGTATGCCCCTGTGTCCCCAGCAGCTCTCCCTGACCAAACTGGGCTGTGCCAAACCCAAGCTGGTCAAAGTGCCTGGTTGCTACTGTGAGGAGCTAGTCTGCCCTGAGGAGGGGAACGTGTTGGGCTCAGCCTCAGCAGACAAGGTCAGAAAAGATGGCCGCAAGGATAAACATTCCGAAGATCACCTCACGAACAAGAACGAGCTGGTGTCTGTTGTCAGAGGAGGACTCAAGTCTTTACCTGGTGAGTCAATTGAACTCTGTTTATTCCAGTGATTCGGTTAGTGGATTTATTGAGCGCCAATAGATGTTCAGCCTCAGTTAACATCCAGACGGAGTTTAAATGGAAAATCCATTCATCAACAATCTATGTATCATCCAGGGGTTTAACCAGAAATTCGTTGGGGGTGGGCCTGCAGAAATTTGGATGGGCCAAGTAGTATTTTTGTAAAAATAATGTATCATTGTTTTTCTTTTGCTCAATCTGATTGGGTGGGCCTGGCTACCCAGTGGGTGGGCTTGTGTCCACCCAGGCCCACCCGTGCCTTTGCCCCTGTTATCATCTCACATTAGATTTAAACCAGTAGAGGATGCTGAGGGGAGAACGGCTCATAGTAACGGCTGGAACGGAGTGAATGGAACGGCATCAAACCATGTGTTTGATGTATTTGTTTCCATTCAACTTATTCTGTTCCAGCCAATACCACACGCTTGTCCTCCTCAATTAAGGTGCCACCAACCTCCTGTGATTTAAACTCATGTCCAATTTGCTTGAAGTTTTGTGGGACCTGGCCTCCGTTGCACATTGAATAATTGTCTGGCCATCTTTCCCCCACAGCTTTCAGGGGTAAGCCTGAGAGTCGCCTGATGTCCAAGGGGAACAAGAGGTGTGTGACTCAGACCACAGCCTGGTCCCCCTGTGCTAAGTCCTGTGGCACAGGAGTATCCTCCCGGCTCACCAACAACAACAGCCAGTGCAAGCTGGTGAAGGAGACTCGTCTCTGTGAGGTCCGCCTTGCTCCCAGTCAGCCTACTCCAGCCTCAAGGTACACATCACATCAAACCGACAATGCCATGCCATTACCTGGGTGACGCTGAATCATAAGGACATGTATGTCTAGTCCATCGACATTCTGATCACACATTGTTCTTCTTCTCCTCTCACCAACAGAAGGGTAAGAAGTGCAGTCGTATTGAAAAGGCCAGCCCTCCATTGAAACTGACCTACGCAGATTGTGAGCAGTGTGAATAAGTTCCGTCCCAGGTACTGTGATTCCTGTCTGGACGGGCGCTGCTGCACCTCTCAGCAGACCCAGACTATGACGGTCAGCTTCAAGGACGGAGACACCTTCAGCAAGGATGTTATAGTCAGAGTCCTGTTCATGTGACTTTAACTGTTCCCATAGCAACAAGAGGCCCTGTGTGTTCTACAGGCTCTCCAATGATATCCGCAAGTCCAGAGACTCTGGGGGAAGTGAAGGTTGAGGGAATAAAAGTGTGGGAGATGAGAGAGTTAGGTTAACTCCATATGTGCACCGTTATGCCGGAGACATTTATTCAGAGGATTTTTTTTAATGAATTGCTTCGTAATACTGGAGCGTTATTGGTTGCTTCGATATGGAGCATTATGCTATGTTGAAATATTTCACTTCACTGACAACTTATGTTTTGTTTATTCAAACAAGGCATGAGATGCACTAGAGTTTTGAATGCATGCCTCTGTTTTTGTGTATCTGTAAAAAAAAAAGGTACATTCAACATGAAAACATTGAAAAGACAGTGTAGCTTCTTTGTGGCATCTACTAAAATTGTTCATTTTTAATATCACAATATTAGTCATATTTATCTATAGCATTTTTACGTTTTATTAAGATATGATAGGCCATAATGGAAAATTATATTTGAGCATTTATTTTGTTTTATGTATGTTATTAATAAAATATATGTATGTATGGAACCTGATGCTCTGTCGTGAATGAGTAGATATCACAGAATCCTATTATGGCGCCGGAAGAGATAGCTACCGTTTCCCCGACTTTTAACCAATTGTGCATGTTTTTTCTGCGTTATTTGTAACTTATTTTGTACATAATGTTTCTGCCACCGTCTCTTATGACCGAAAAGAGCTTCAGGATATCAGAACAGAGATTTCTCGCCTCGTACTGGACGAAGATTTTTACTTTAACGAGTCGGACGCAAAGGATTTACTTCAGACGTTGGATAAGGCCCAAATCCCCGTCATTCGCATTAAGAAGAGATGGAGATATAGGGGTCGTAGGTTGGGGTGCCTTGTAAGAATCCGACGGCGAGTGGGTAACCCGCCTCTACCATCAGTCCTATTAGCCAACATGCAATAACTGGATAATAAACGTGATGAGCTCCGATCAAGACTATCCTACCAACGGGACATTAAAAACTGTAATATCTTATGCTTCACTGAGTCGTGGCTGAACGACGACATGGATAACATACAGCTGGCTGGGTTTTCCGTGCATCGGCAAGATAGAACAGCTGCCTCCGGTAAGACAAGGGGTGGCGGTCTGTGTCTATTTGTCAATAACAGCTGGTGCACGAAATCAAATATTAATGAAGTCTCAAGGTTTGCTAGCCTGAGGTTGAGTATCTCATGATAAGCTGTAGACCACACTATTTACCAAGAGAGTTTTCATCTATATTTTAGCTCTCTAATTTCCACCACAAACTGATGCTGGCACGAAGACTGCGCTCAACGAGCTGTATAAGGCCATAAGCAAACATGGAAATGTTCATCCAGAGGCGGTGCTCCTAGTGGCCGGGGACTTTAATACAGGAAACTTAAATCCATTTTACCCCATTTCTACCAGCATGTTACATGTGCAACCGGGAAAAAAACTCTATATCGCCTTTACTCCACACACAGAGACGTGTACAAAGCTCTCCCTCGCCCTCCATTTGGCAAATCTGACCATAACTCTATCCTCCTCATTCCTGCTAACAAGCAAAAACTAAAGCAGGAATTACCAGTGACTCACTCAATACGGAAGTGGTCAGATGACGCAGATGCTAAGTTTCAGGACTGTTTTGCTAGCACAGACAGGAATATGTTCAGGGATTCTTCCGATGGCACTGTGGAGTAGACCACATTGGTCACTGGCTTCATCAATAAGTGCATCAATGACATCGTCCCACAGTGACCGTATGTACCCAAACCAGAAGCCATGGATTACTTGCAACATCTGGACTGAGCTAAATGCCGCTTTCAAGAAGCGGGACTCTAACCCAGACGCTTATAAGAAATCCCGCTATGTCCTCCGACGAACCATCAAACAGGCAAAGAGTGAATAAAGGTCTAAGATTGAATCCTACCACACTGGCTCTGACGCTCGTCGGATGTGGTAGGGATTGCAAACTATTATGGATTACAAAGGGAAGCACAGCCGTGAGCTTCCCAGTGACACGAGCCTACCAGATGAGCTAAATTACTTCTATGCTCACTTCGTGGCAAGTAACACTGAAACATGCATGAGAGCATCAGCTGTTCCAGACGACTGTGTGATCATGCTCTCCGTAACCGATGTGAGTAACACCTTTAAACAGGTCAACATTCACAAGGCGCAGGGCCAGACAGATTACCAGGACGTGTACTCCGAGCATGCGCTGACTAACTGGCAAGTGTCTTCACTGACATTTTCAACCTGTCCCTGACTGAGTCTGTAATACCAACACGCAGACCACCATAGTCCCTGTGCCCAAGAACACCAAGGTAACCTGCCTAAATGACTACCGACCTGTTGCACTCATGTCTGTTATCATGAAATGCTTTGAAATGCTGGTCATGGCTCACATCAACACCATTATCCCAGAAATCCTAGACCCACTCTAATTTGCATACAGCCCCAACAGATCCAGAGATGACGCAATCTCGATTGCACTCCACACTGCCCTTTCCCATCTGGACAAAAGGAACACCAACGTGAGAATGCTATTCATTGACTACAACTCAGCATTCAACACCATAGTTCCCACAAAGCTCATCACTAAGCTAAGGACCCTGGGATTAAACACCTCTCTCTGCAAGTGGATCATAGACTTCCTAACGGGCCGCCTCCCAGGTGGTAAGGGTTGGTAACAACACATCTGCCACGCTGATCCTCAAAACAGGGGTCCCTCAGGGGTTTGTGCTCAGTCCCCTCCTGTACTCCTTGTTCACCCATGACTGCATGGCCAAGCACGACTCCAACACAATCATTAAATTTGCCGATGACACAACAGTGGTAGGCCTGCTCACCGACAATGATGAAACAGCCTATAGGGAAGAGGTCAGAGACCTGGCAGTGTGGTGCCAGGATAACAACCTCTACCACAATGTGATCAAGACAAAGGAGATGATCATGGACTACAGGAAAAGGAGGGCCGAGCACGCCCGCATTCTCATCAAAGGGGCTGTAGTGGAGCAGGTTGAGAGCTTCAAGTTCCTTGGTGTCCACATCACCAACGAACTGTCATGGTCCAAACACACCAAGACAGTTGTGAAGAGGGTACGACAAAGCCTATTCGCCCTCAGGAGACTGAAAAGATTTGGCATGGGCCCTCAGATCCTCAAAAAGTTCTACAGCTGCACCATCGAGAGCATCCTGACTGGTTGCATCACCGCCTGGTATGGCAACTTCTCGGCCGCCGACTGCCAGGCGCTACAGAGGGTAGTGCATATGGCCCAGTACATCACTGGGACCGAGCTTCCTGCTATCCAGTACCTCTATACCAGGCGATGTCAGAAGGCGTCCCTAAAAATTGCCAAAGACTATAGCCACCCAAGTCACAGACTGTTCTCTCTGCTACTGCACGGCCAGCTGTACCGGAGCGTCAAGTCTAGGTCCAAAAGGCTTCTACCCTCAGGCCATAAGACTCCTGAACATCTAACCAAATGGCTACACGGACTATTTGCATTGACCCCCGCACCCCATTTTTACGCTGCTGCTACTCTCTATTTATTATCTATGCATAGTCACTTTACCTCTACCTACATGTACACATTACCTCAATTACCTCGACTAACCGGTGCCCCCGCACATTGACTCTGTACCGGTTCCCTCTGTATATTGCCTCGTTACTGTTATTTTATTGTAGGTCTTTAATTTTTTTTCTTCTATTTTCTTATTTTTTCATTTATTTATTGTTTTCTTCAGTTTATTTAGTAAATACTTTCTTAACACTTATCATTTTCTTAAAACTGCATTGCTGGTTAAGGGCTTGTAAGTAAGCATTACACTGTAAGGCCTACACCTGTTGTATTCGGCGCATGTGACAAATACAACGTGATTTGATCAAAGTGGTTTAGTGTTTGGTACCCGTTGGACAGTAGCTCTAACTTAGTTCTATTGGCATGGATTTCCCTAGTTTAATCTATCCTCTATCCAGTTATTTTAGAATATGGTCCCCAACAGCTTGTATGACTCCATACTTAGGCAAGGGATACCTGCCCTGCTGTGTTTCTGGCTGACCCACTTCTGAGGGGATCTAGATTTGAATGGATGGATCAAATGTGTACATTTCTTTCATTTAGTAGTTTGTGTTGGTAAATCACATAGTACCATCTAATCCAGCTCCTACATTACACTCAGTGTCCACAAACATCAAACCCTCATAAAACCTCTGTATACATCCATGACTGACATCAAGTCTATTTTCATACAGCAGGTGTCTATAAACAGATATGTGGGTCAGAATCCAACTGCTGAGGAGACTGGTAGGCACATAAGATGAGGGACTGCCAAACCTGATGTACTGTGTGTGTGTGTGTGTGTGTGTGTGTGTGTGTGTGTGTGTGTGTGTGTGTGTGTGTGTGTACAATACCTTCCCTTCTGCTCAACATGTCAGGCATCACCATGAAAGCGAGAATATATTCCAGTAAATAGATGAGTGTGTGTGTGTGTGTGTGTGTGTGTGTGTGTGTGTGTGTGTGTGTGTGTGTGTGTGTGTGTGTGTGAGTGAGAGATGCATTCACCCAAGCATGACTTACAGTATAAAATAAACAAGTTCTGACTTGGACTGGGGGGGGGGGATTAGGGCATTGACGCACACAGAAGTGAAATACGTCCATCTTGTGTCTGAGGAGTACAATGGAGCTTTGTCTGTGAACACTTGAGGAGGGATGCCTGCTTTGTGGAAGAGGTCCACATCTGAGCTTTGCAGAATTCCATACTCTTCCTTGGACAGCCTCCAAGGTCTATTTCAAGTTCACGTCTACTGATTCTAACAGCATATTCATTAGCTAAGAGCCGACTAGTGAGGTTTTGGTCAATTTAATTTCAATCAATTCAAAAAGAAAACAAATTGGAATTTCATATTTATTTCCTAATTTGAAATGGAACTGACCCCAACCCTGTGAGGCAGAGAACTTGACTGGCATTAGTAGCCTCTTCCCTATACCCTAGGGTTTAATGAGTTTACATAATATCAACTCACCGCCAGACAAATCCAGGCAGGATTATGACTCAAACCAACATTTAACAGTCCCATAATCATGACTTAACCAAACGGTGGCCCAGTACACCGGGTATTCTGTACAACTAATCAATTGCAGTTTTTCTTCTCTTCTTGGTCAAGGCAGTCAAAGCGTAAGCATTGACGTGTTTCCGATACTCACCACAAAACCTCTTCTGTGAATGCTGTAAAAGAGAGGTTTGAAACACAGATCCAGGATTTCTAAATTACAGCCAGAGACCGGAGAGACTGTAATTTAGAAATCCTGGATCTGTGCCTTTAACGATGAATGGCAAAGACGAATAGAATGAAGTCATCATCACACACTTTGGTCCAACTTATGACTTCCAGCTAATACACCCTAACAAAGAATGTATGGCTATCTAATAGTCAGTGAAAGGCAACACGGTGATTAGGGCCAGTGGGAATGGCACTGTCCATCTCTGACTGTCACAAAGAGGAACAAATGTTCCTGGATGTCATCACACATGTCAAGTCAAGCTTACGTAACAAAGCAATGAGATGTGCCAAGGTTCCTGTTGGTAGGCCAGTCTAGTTGAGTGCAAGTTACTAAAACTGGAGGCCTTTCAGTATACCCCAAAAACCTCTACAACTCAATATCCTGGTTCACATAAACACATCAAAAGTGAAACAGAAAGAGGCCAAGAGGGGAAGTAAAGAAGCATCCTGTGATTTACGTTGCTGCTACATTTTTTTATTTTTTTTATTGTCTTTTACATACAGTACCAGTCAAAAGTTTGGATATACCTACTTATTCAAGGGCTTTTCTTTATTTTCACTATTTTCTACATTGTAAAATAATAGTGAAGACATCAACACTATGGAATAACACATGGAATCATGTAGTAACCAAAAAAGTGTTCATATATTTTAGATTTTAGATTCTTCAAAGTAGCCACCCTATGCCGTTTCTTTTTGGGATAGCTATGCTTCTCGTCTCTCCCTGTGGAATTGTCAGCTGACGTTCCTGAGTATGTTAAACATGGAGATGTCATCATGACAGCCTTGATGACAGCTTTTCACACTCTTGGCATTCTCTCAACCAGCTTCACCTGGAATGCTTTTCCAACAGTCTTGAAGGAGTTCCCACATATGCTGAGCACTTATTGGCTGCTTTTCCTTCACTCTGCGGTCCAACTCATCCCAAACCATTTCAATTGGGTTGAGGTCGGGTGATTGTGGAGGCCAGGTCATCTGATGCAGCACTCTGATGCAATCATTCTCCTTCTTGGTCAAATAGCCCTTCCACAGCCTTGGTGTGTGTTGGGTCATTGTTCTGTTGAAAAAAATGATAGTCCCACTAACCGCAAACCAGATGGGATGGCGTATCACTGCAGAATGCTGTGGTAGCCATGCTGGTTAAGTGTGCCTTGAATTATAAATAAATCACAGTGTCACCAGCAAAGCACCCCAACACCATCACACCTCCTCCTCCATGCTACACCGTCGGAACCACACATGCGGAGATCATCCGTTCACCTACTCTGCGTCTCACAAAGACAGCGGTTGGAACCAAAAATCTCAAATTTGGACTCAGACCAAAGGACAGATTTCCACCGGTCTAATGTCCATTGCTCGTGTTTCTTGGCCCAAGCAAGTCACTTCTTATTGGTGTCCTTTAGTAGTAGTTTCTTTGCAGCAATTCGACCATGAAGGCCTGATACATGCAGGCTCCTCCGAACAGTTGATGTTGGGCTGTGTCTGTTTCTTGAACTCTGAAGCATTTATTTGGGCTGCAATCGGAGGTGGAGTTAACTCTAATGAACTTACCCTCTGCAGCAGAAGTAACTCTGGGTCTTCCTTCCCTGTGGCGGTCCTCATGAGAGCCAGTTTCATCATAGCGCTTGGTTTTTGCGACTGCATTTGAAGAGACTTTCAAAGTTTTGACATTTTCCATATTGACTGACCTTCATGTCTTAAAGTAATGATGGACAGTAGTTTCTCTTTACTTATTTGAGCTGTTCTTGCCATAATATGGACTTGGCCTTTTACCAAATAGGGCTCTTTTGTATACCACCCCTACCTTGGCACACCACAACTGATTGGCTCAAACGCATTAAGGAAAGAAATTCCACAAATTAAGTTAAGGTTTACTTGTTAATTGAAATGCATTCCAGCTGACTACCTCATGAAGCTGGTTGAGAGAATTCCAAGAGTGTGCAAAGCAGTCATCAAGGCAAAGGGTAGCTACTTTAAAGAATCTCAAATCTCAAATATATTTTTATTTAACACTTTTTTGGTTACTACATGACTCCATGTGTGTTATTTCATAGTTTTGATGTCTTCACTATTATTCTACAATGTAGAAAATAGTAAATACATCTGGAGATCCTGTGATGAAACCAGGCCTGACAACTGAAGCAACTGTACCTTGTTTTCAGATGTTGGCATTACATCAGATTGCATAACGTTAGGAGGAGAGGAAACAAAGTGTTGACAGACTACTCCTGAGCAAAACCCTGGATACAGTGAAATCCCAAACAGGCCATGAAACTGGCTCTCAGAGGCTCCCACATCCTGCACAGCACGAAGAGTGATATACAAACTTAAGACTAGAGAAAAACACATTGGCTGTGGCGGTTCTGTCATTTGATTCTGTGATGAAAACAGTCTGTACAATATGCCATTATAAACTTTATTGAAATTCTATTCATAAATGGACAAAAAAAGTATTAGCTGATCTATATAAACATTTACATGGACTTCTTTATCGAACATAAAATGTATATGTACCGATTCATTGCTTCTCCAAAAACACATTATTCTTAAATAATGCTCATATATTGTACATGATTGAACCAACAACACACATTACACATAACATACCGCAAAACACACATACCAGAGTAATCATCATTTTAAAAAGTAGGACGATCCAAAACTAGACGGTGCCTGTGGTAGTCCCTCGTCAAACATGGTGGCGTAAGAGTTTTTGAGGAAGTCTACGTAGTTCTGAATGCTCTGTTTGTGGCTTTTTGACTGGTCCAGGCTGAGCTGCAGGTCCTTTAGACGCACCTCAAACTGCTTCTCAGCCTGCAGAGCAAACACAACCAATCAATCTCTTTATTGTCCAAATTTGGACATTTGTAGTGCAGTCAAGGTAAAAACAACAGTCTGATAAAATATGCTCATACACATAGGACAATAAGGCTTCACGCTCAAACTCAAAACGACAGTTATTACTATCAACACTTTCAACATGATTTCATTCATCAAGGAATCAATCCATTGACCTGACAAATGTACAGTATGTACTACTATGCTTTAAAATAGTAAACTGGTCTGATTCATTGCGTATTGTATGGCACCAAAAAAAGTAATGTACTGTGTTCTCATTAGCTTTGAGGGATATGGGGGAAAATGTCACATGGTTTGCAGTAGGCTATCGTAGCTACAATATCCCCACTCTACACACAATACCCTGTAATGACAAAGTGAAAGCATGTTTTATGAAATTTTTGCAAATGTACTCAAAATGAAATCCCATTTACATAAGTATTCACACCCCTGAGTCAATACTTGTAAATATTGGTTGTTGATCATTACTAGAGAACCATTTTCAGGTCTTGCCATACATTTTTTACTTAAATCTACTTGAAAATCTAACTCGGGCACTCAGGAACATTCACTGTCTTCTTGGTAAGCAACTCCTTTGTAGATTTGGCCTTGTGTTTTATGTTATTGTCCTGCTGAAATGTGAATTCACCTCCCAGTGTCTGGTGGAAAGCAGACTGAAACAGGTTTTTGCCTGTGCTTAGCTCCATTCCGTTTCTTTTTATCCTGAAAAACTCCCCAGTCCTTAACGATTACAATAACATGATGCAGCCACCACTATGCTTGATAATATGGAGAGTGGTACTCATTAATGTGTTGTATTGGATTTTCCCCAAACATAACACTTTGTGTTCAGGACAAAAAGTGTATTGCTTTGCCACATACGTTTTTGCAGTATTACTTTAGTGCCGTGTTGCAAACAGGATGCATGTTTTGGAATCTTTTTATTCTGTACAGACTTCCTTCTTTTCACTCTGTCAATTAGCTTAGCATTGTGGAGTAACTACAATGTTGTTGATCCATCCTCAGTTTTCCCCTATCACAGCCATTAAACTCAAACTGTTTTAAAGTCACCATTGGCCTCATGGTGAAATCACTGAGCAGTTTCCTTCCTCTCTGGCATCCGAATTAGGAAGGAAGCCTGTATCTTTGTAGTGACTGGGTGTATTGATACACCATCCAAAGTGGAATTAATAACTTCACCATGCTCAAAATGATATTCAATGTCTGCTTTTTTTAAAAACTTTTTACCAATCTACCAATAGGTGCCCTTCTTTGTGAGGCATTGGAAATCCTCCCTGGTCTTTGGTTGAATCTGTGTTTGAAATTCACTGCTCGACTGAGGGACCTCACAGATAATTGTATGTGTGCGGTACAAAAAAAAAATTGTTAAAAACTATTATTACAGAGTCCATGCAACTTATTATGGGACTTGGTAAAGCCCATTTCTACTCCTTAATTTATTTAGGCTTGCCATAAAAAAGAGGTTCAATACTTACTCAAGACATTTCAGCCTTTCATTTTATTTGTAAAAATGTCGAAAAACATAATTCCACTGACAATATGGGGTATTGTGTGTAGGCTAGTCACAAAAAAACTTAATACACTTTAAATTCGTCTGTAACGCAACAAAATGTGGTAAAAGTCAAGGGATGTGAATTCTTTCTGAAGGCACTGTATGTGATTGTGTCTGGTACTTACTGACTGCTTGCTTTGTTTCATATGTTTCAGCTCATTCTCTCTTCTGCTCTTCTCAGCCTCCAGCTCCAGGATTCTGGTCTGAAGGGAACTTTCTCTGGAGACGGCTTTGTCTTTTACTTTGGAAACCTTGGCATGACAGAAATAAAGATGATGAGATGTGTCAAAAAGAAAAACCACACAATCGACAGAAACTCATCCCCTAATAAACACCATCTTCAATTCGCTTCCGTGCCTTTCCATTCCCGTCGGGGAACATTGGTTCCACTTAATATGAACCTTTATTCTGAGCATTTGAATTTGCTTCTATATACACATACAACAGATTTGAATAAAATCATATGCTGAGTGTATGAGCATTAAATACTGTCCACATGCACACATTAAATATCCTATCCAGGAGCTATCATACAGTAACCTAGGGGTTAAAGCAAAAAATGATCCCATGACGGAAACTTAGGCCGATCTCAGATACATAGTCAGGGGCCAGGTTAACCTGCATAATGAACATCATGCTTTTAAGGAAATAGGATCATTTTGTACATGTTTTAAACTCCAAGTTTGACCAATTCCAGTCCTTTTCAATATATATATATATATATATATTTTTTTATTTACGAGGAAAATCCGTCGCAGTGACGGAGAACTTTAACCCCCGAGTACCTGTTGCCTGACATCGGCCACTGCTGCCTCCAGTTGTCTGTTGAGAGCCTGGCAGTCTGCTGAGCGCTGTTCTAGCTGCCTGCTGCTGTAGTGTAGCGCCTCCTCCTGTCCTGCCAGCCTACGGACCAGCTCCTGGTTCTCCCCATGAAGCTCCTCCATCTGCCTGGGATACATCATCGCCAATACATAAGGAACACATTCATAACACATTCGTAACCCATACCCAGTCATAAGCAGTGCATTAACGTTTCAGAACATTTCAGAATTCACCCAGGGCAGGCTTAAAAACGTATAAAAAAAACAATACAATATATGTTCAATGTCACTAATGTACTTTGACATGAGAAGTACAGAGGAATCTAGTTTGAAAACCAAAAAGCAAATGGAAGAAGGTATTAATTCTTTCAAAAGAGAAAGTAATAAAATGTTACTTTTGAAGAGCATCCAATTTTTGCCGTAGCTGTGAGTTGGCTTCATGGATAGACTCCTTCATGTCCATCGACGACCTCATCTTCTCCCCTTGTCTCTCCACCTGGACGCACAATAATCATACCGTGTGGTTAGGCAAAGAAAATGTAGCTGGACTATGACTCCATGATATCATAGATGCTGAATGTATGTTCAGTTGAATAGTCTTGACTAAATGGGGACTTGAACGTGGGTTCAAACATATACAGTACAACACCAGAAAGAGTTGCACCATGCAATTACTGAAATTACATTGGCTTATCAAGTCATCAACACAGCACACAACACTGTGCAACGGTGATATGAGCAACATTCAAAAAGGCAAGCGTTGATTGAACAGTGCTGAAACATCCATAGAAGCACATTTTAAAACAGTTTAAGGTGACCATCACAGCTTTACGAACACACAAACTACAAAAGGGGCACGTAAGGGCTTTCGACCTAACTTTATTTTACTGCAATCCAAGTACATCCAATCACAAACCTCAACACCAACTCAAAGCAGGACCGGGGGATGCACTATAATAACATTGAGATATAATTCTAATAGTATAGTGGGAAACCATACATAGGGTTTGACTGACATCTGGTGGTAGATACTGTGCTTCACCACCTCAGTGCTTACTTATCCATCTACAAAATGACATTTGGTCTTACTGCTATACGCACACCTTAACCTGCAGTTGTCTAATGGCCTCTGCCTTGTCTGCACATCTCTTCTCTGAGCGCCTCAGGTTGTCCTGGCACTCCGCCAGACTCTGCTCCGCGGTGCTCAGTAACTCGGGGTACTCTTCCAGCTCCCTCACGCGCCCCTCCAGCTCCAGCCTCACCTGGGGTCCCGGGGGAGGGGCGTGCAGGCCGGCAAGGCAGGGGAGCAGAGAAATGTTAATGACTGATTGGCTGCACCTCTCTAAGTAGCTTTCACCGACTGGACCCTGACTGGTTACTGAAGCATAGGTAATGTATGCGGAAGCAGGGCATGGCCATTCACCACTGATGTGGGGTTTTTTTTTCCTCAGAGAGAATCTTTTGAAGGCTTTCAGCAAAATGTGGTTTAATCAGAAGCAGCAGTTAAGTTCCAGCCCTGTTAAACTGACGTGTCGATAGTTGAACCATAGTTAGGATGCAGACTAGGGAACCTCAGTGATCACTGAATTCTAAATGACAGCATACGTTGGTTTTTACGCCGAGGATAAATGTGAAGCTGTACACAGTGCACTTTGAAATTGTTAACAGCATAGGCAAAGCCTTTAGGAAGCAATGCGTGGGTACCAGAAAGACCAGAAACAACTACAAACGTTAGTAAACAAATATCAAAACACACAGGATATCACATTCATTTGAATTTTACTGAACCAAGTAGTGTTTGTGTTTCAAACTATTTCAAGCAATTTGATATTCTATTCTGTTGAGTGAGCCCTCTCTGCTTTCATTTTGAAGGACGCAAACCAATTTAAAGAGATACTTCGGGATTTTTGGCAACGAGGCCCTTTATCTACTTCCCTAGAGTCAGATGAACTTGTAGATACCATTTTTATGTCTCGGTGTCCAGTATGAAGGAAGTTAGAGGTAGTGTTGCGAGCCAATGCTAGCTAGCTTTAGCGCAATGACTGGAAGTCTATGGTTATCTACTAGCATGCCAGCTCATTGCCAAAATCCAGAATTATCCCTTTAAGACAAAGCTGCTGCTACTCTCGGTTTATCATATACAGTGAGGGAAAAAAGTATTTGATCCCCTGCTGATTTTGTACGTTTGCCTACTGACAAAGAAATGATCAGTCTATAATTTTAATGGTAGGTTTATTTGAACAGTGAGAGAGACTAACAACAAAAAAATCCAGAAAAACGCATGTCAAAAATGTTATAAATTGATTTGCATTTTAATGAGGGAAATAAGTATTTGACCCCCTCTCAATCAGAAAGATTTCTGGCTCCCAGGTGTCTTTTATACAGGTAACGAGCTGAGATTAGGAGCACACTCTTAAAGGGAGTGCTCCTAATCTCAGTTTGTTACCTGTATAAAAGACACCTGTCCACAGAAGCAATCAATCAATTAGATTCTAAACTCTCCACCATGGCCAAGACCAAAGAGCTCTCTAAGAATGTCAGGGACAAGATTGTAGACCTACACAAGGCTGGAATGGGCTACAAGACCATCGCCAAGCAGCTTGGTGAGAAGGTGACAACAGTTGGTGCGATTATTCACAAATGGAAGAAACACAAAAGAACTGTCAATATCCCTCGGCCTGGGGCTCCATGCAAGATCTCACCTCGTGGAGTTGCAATGATCATGAGAACTGTGAGGAATCAGCCCAGAACTACACGGGAGGATCTTGTCAATGATCTCAAGGCAGCTGGGACCATAGTCACCAAGAAAACAATTGGTAACACACTACGCCATGAAGGACTGAAATCCTGCAGCGCCCGCAAGGTCCCCCTGCTCAAAGAAAGTACATATACATGACTGTCTGAAGTTTGCCAATGAACATCTGAATGATTCAGAGGACAACTGGGTGAAAGTGTTGTGGTCAGATGAGACCAAAATGGAGCTCTTTGGCATCAACTCAACTCGCCGTGTTTGGAGGAGGAGGAATGCTGCCTATGACCCCAAGAACACCATCTCCACTGTCAAACATGGAGGTGGAAACATTATGCTTTGGGGTGTTTTTCTGCTAAGGGAACAGGACAACTTCACCGCATCAAAGGGACGATGGACAGGGCCATGTACCGTCAAATCTTGGGTGAGAACATCCTTCCCTCAGCCAGGGCATTGAAAATGGGTCGTGGATGGGTATTCCAGCATGACAATGACCCAAAACACACGGCCAAGGCAACAAAGGAGTGGCTCAAGAAGAAGCACATTAAGGTCCTGGAGTGGCCTAGCCAGTCTCCAGACCTTAACCCCATAGAAAATCTGTGGAGGGAGCTGAAGGTTCGAGTTGCCAAACGTCAGCCTCAAAACCTTAATGACTTGGAGAAGATCTGCAAAGAGGAGTGGGCCAAAATCCCTCCTGAGATGTGTGCAAACCTGGTGGCCATCTACAAGAAACGTCTGACCTCTGTGATTGCCAACAAGGGTTTTGCCACCAAGTACTAAGTCATGTTTTGCAGAGGGGTCAAATACTTATTTCCCTCATTAAAATGCAAATCATTTTATAACATTTTTGACATGCTTTTTTCTGGATTTTTTTGTTGTTATTCTGTCGCAGACTGTTCAACTTAACCTACTATTAAAATTATAGACTGATCATTTCTTTGTCAGTGGGCAAACGTACAAAATCAGCAGGGGATCAAATACTTTTTTTCCCTCACTGTATGCATAGTCACTTTAACTATACATTCATGTACATACTACCTCAATTGGCCCGACCAACCAGTGCCCCCGCACATTGACTAACCGGGCTATCTGCATTGTGTCCCGCCACCCACCACCCCCTCTTTTACGCTACTGCTACTCTCTGTTTATCAGATATGCATAGTCAATTTAACCATATCCGCATGTACATACTACCTCAATCAGCCTGACTAACCGGTGCCTGTATGTAGCCTCGCTACTGTTATTTTTCACTGTCTTTTTACTGTTGTTTTTATTTCTTTACTTACCTATTGTTCACCTAATACCTTTTTTGCACTTTTGGTTAGAGTTTGTAAGTAAGCATTTCACTGCAAGGTCTACACCTGTTGTATTCGGCGCACGTGACAAAGAAACTTCGATTTTAATGTAGCCACAAGAAGACTTTACCTTCTTCACTTCCGCATCTCTTCCTTCTCTGATGTTCTCTGCTTCCCTCAGAAAACTCTCCAACTTTATTTTCAGATCCTCCACCTCCACTTGAAGCTCTGCCACCTGAGAGATGTGAGGCAATAAGAGGTGAATAAAACAGACAGCCGCTGCCTTACCTTTTAGTCTCTCAATACATTTGTATCGGATTTAGTAAGTATGGGAACTTGGAAGTGTGGTGGGGCGCCGGATCCATGCCTGACTCTGATACTGTTCTGCTTGGTCTTTCCTCTCCTGTGAGACGGTGCTCTCCTCTTTCAGCGCTGCTTTAGAATGGACCAGCTGCAGCTCCAACTCAACGATGGACGCCTGGAACCAGAGATAAATACACAAAATAGAATCCTGAACATGGTGGGAACAAACCACATACTAATAATCATACATACACTCCCCCTCCATATGTGTTCGGACAGTGAAGCTGACATTTTAAAATGTGGCTCTGGGTTCCAGCATTTTAGACTTGAGATCAGGCGACATTTTATTTGAGTGTATTCTCATACATATCTGTTTTACTGTTTGGAAATGGAAGCACTTTATGTATCTAGTCCCCCCATTTGAAGAAGTCGTAAGTATTTGGACAAATTCCCGTGATGAATTTACTAAAGTGATCAAAGGTGTAGTATTTGGTCC
Source organism: Salmo trutta (assembly GCF_901001165.1). Classification (NCBI taxonomy): domain Eukaryota; kingdom Metazoa; phylum Chordata; class Actinopteri; order Salmoniformes; family Salmonidae; genus Salmo; species Salmo trutta. The sequence goes on along the minus strand of NC_042987.1, from coordinate 11,868,376 downwards.
GGCATTCCTGCCACACAATGACTATGTCAAGCTTGTGAGACTGTTGTAGTTGTGTTTTAGATCATGTTTTGCCTAATAGGAACTGCATGATGAGTAATTCCATCTAAGTGAGTAGGTAAGATGTTACTGAACACATGTAAATGAATCCTGATAATGCCGTGATTAAGAAAAATCAAGAATGAATCATGAATAATGATGAGTGAGAAGGTCACAACAAAACATGCTAACCATGCTAACCTCTCATCATTACCAATAACAGGGAAGGTTAGCATTTTCAGAGGGTATGCTATTTCTACCTCTGTAAGCCTTACTACTCATGATTATTCACCGATTCATTCATGATTATCCATGATCATAGTAGCATGCACATTCATGTAGAAGTGTTCAGAAACATCTTCTATTCTTACCTTCACCATTCAGTTCCTATTGGGTAAAATATAACCCGAAACACAACCAAAACAAACTGCAAATGCATGCAACAAGTTTGTAGTCACAAGCTTGATGTAGTCAATGAGAGCAAGGAATATGGGACCAAACACTAAACTTTTTACTACACTATATGTGAATTTGTCCAAATACTTATGACTTCTTCAAATGGGTGGACTAGACATATAAAGTGTTTTCAATTCTAAATGGTAAAACATACATGAAAAAACACTCAAATAAAAAAGGTGAGATTCTGTACTGTCGCCTCATATGAAACATTTGATCAAAAATCCAAAATGCAAATGTAAAATGCAAAATGCAAATGTAAAATGTTAGCGTCACTGTCCAAATACATATAGAGGGGAGTGAATAAACATATCATCATGTATTAAGGTGGGAAGAAATTTGACATGCTAGAATAAACAGAAAAGGTACACAAATGAAAAAGCAGTAGAGGTAGGTTTGTTATCTAAGCAATTAGATGTAATAGTTTACATTTGTTTCCAGATGTGGTAGTTTAGATAATTTGGGGCTAATCTATGGCTCAAGGTGAAGTAAATCAATCGTTTTTGGTTGGTGCACACACAACTTAAAAGGTCTATATTGGTGTTTAATTGTCCTACCTTGAGGGTTGCGTTCTCAAGGCCAATGTCTCCGTTTTCAGCGTTGAGTTTTTCCACTTTTAGCAGTAAGACCTCGTTTGCAGCAGTGAATTCCTCCCTCTTCTTCTGTAGCTTTGCAGTAATGTCTGCTATTTGGCTGTAACGAAACATCAATAAGCAATTGCCACTTGCCCACTTCTACTTTCTGTGAGGAGAAAATCTGAAAAGCTTTAAAAATTAAAAGAACAACATTGATTGCCTCAAAGACCTGGATTAACAATATGCCAGGCTTTTTTGTGTCCAGGTCAAAATGAGAAACGACATACCCTTTCAGGAGTCCTATCTGTGCATCAAGTAGAATTCTCGCGTTTGTCTTCTGCTCCTGTTGTCTCCTCCATGTGTCCCTCTCTGAACAAGCCTCCGCCAGCTGAACATCCTACATGTCATCATGCCACATAACAGAAATCAGTTTGCTGTCACTGGCAAGGAACAACGGAATACCTGGGTCGCGTTCAGTAGGGAACACCGTAGCAAAAGTTAAAAAAAGCCTTCCATCTTCATTTTGTATATGGTAGCAGTTGCCAGACGCACCGGTTTGAGTGTGTCAAGAACTACAACACTGCTGGGTTTTTCATGCTCAACAGTTTCCCTTGTGTATCAAGAATGGTCCACCACCCAAAGGACATCCAGACAACTTGACAACTGTGGGAAGCATTGGAGTCAACATGGGCCAGCATCCCTGTGGAATGCTTTTCACACCTTATAGAGTCCATGCCCCGACGAATTGAGGCTGTTTTGAGGGCAAAAGGGAAGGTGTTCCTAATGTTTTGTACACTCAGTGTATAACAAACAATCAGAAAATACAACGTCTACAGATCGATCAGGAAGAACACAACTTAGCAATGTACGCAGACAATGTGAGGCTCTACTGAGCAAACCTACCAGTCAGTTCCCACCGCTACGGATGAAGTACAACAAGTGTCGTATCTCAGTACAGACTAAATACAGTGAAATCAGACAGAATGACGGTAGATCAACCAATATCCCAAGACATCAAAACTAAGTTTAAACTTAAATGGGATCAAAATAAACTGAAATACCAAGATCTGATGAAACTATATCAGTATAACTTAGGAACACTGGTAACTCAGCATAAACAGGACCTACAAAGATGGAAATTAGTACCTTTAACAATAAACAGGAAGAATTGAAAACTATTCAAATTAACGTTCTCCTTAGATGTGTATTCCTGTTCCAGAATCAAACCAATAACTATTACTCCAAACACTTTTAAACGGTGGGACACATTCCTGAGGAAATTCATCTGGGGAGCAAGAAAAGCCTGTGTCAAACTTACAACAATCAAACATACAACAAGCAGGGGGACTAGGCCGACCAACTAAAATCAATTATTGTATGGATGAACCCAGCATCAACCGCTAAATGGAGACAGACGGAAATCCAACAAATGACAAAACCAAAAGGTGCTACTATATTTATGAAAACAATCAACACACACACTAGGAAGATTGAAAAATACCTGTATAAATAACATAAAGGTCTGGACAAAGAACACCAAAACAAAAAGCATCCAAACAGACCTGTTCTACCTGCAAGAAATTGTAATGGCCAGAGACTTTAAACCAAGTATAATTGGTGATACATTTAAATGATGGGCTGAAAAAAGACTGACCAGGTATCAGATGTTCACAGATAAGGGGATAGATACATTTGAGAATCTATCAAAAAAGTACAACCTTCAGAACTGTTTTACAAGTAAGAAGTTCTTACTAAAGCAGTGGCACCTAAGAAAACTCTTAATGATATACAGTGCCTTCAGAAAGTATTCAGAACCCTTGACTTTTTCCACATTTTGTTACGTTACAGCCTTATTCTAAAAATTATTAAATAGTTTTTTTCTCTCAATCTACACACAATACCCCATAATGACAAAGCTAATATGCTAATTTATATATATATATATATATATATATATATATATATATATATATATATATATATATATATATATATATATATATATATATATATATATATATATATATATATAAACTGAAATATTAAATGTACATAAGTATTCAGACCCTTTACTCAGTAATTTGTTGAAGCATCTTTGGCAGTGATTACAGCATCGAGTCTCCTTGACCAAGGCCCTTCTCCCCCGACTGCTCAGTTTTCCTAGGCGGCCAGCTCTAGGTGGTTCCAAAAGAGTCTTGGTGGTTCCAAACTTCTTCCATTTAAGAATGATGGAGGCCACTGTGTTCTTGGGGACCTTCAATGCTGGAAGAAATATTTTGGTACCCATCTGTTCCTCGACACAATCCTGTCTCGGAGCACTACGGACAATTCCTTCGACTTTATGGCTTGGTTTTTGCTCTGACATGCACTGTCAACTGTGGGACCTTATATAGACAGGTGTGTGCCTTTCCAAATCATGTCCAATCAATTTAAATTTACCACAGGTGGACTCTAATGAAGTTGTAGAAACGTCTAAAAGATGTTCAATGGAAACAGGATGCACCTGAGGTCAATTTCGAGTCTCATAGCAAAGGGTCTGAATACTTATGTAAATAAGGTATCTGTTTTTAATTTTTAATACATTTGCAAACATTTCTAAAAACCTGTTTTCGCTTTGTCATTATGGCGTATTGTGTGTGGATTGCTTCGATTTTTTATTTATTTATTTTAGGGATGCACGATATATCGGTAAGCATTTTGGAATCGGCCGACATTAGCTAGAAATGCCAAATCGGCATGGGCCCGATGTCTAGTTTAACGCCGATGTGCAAAACCGATGTCAAAGCTGATGTGCCTACCTACAGTGGTTCTTCCTGTAAAAGTTGCGACATACTGCAGCACACTTTGCAGTCTGCCTCAGAATTCTATGCCACGTTAGATAAGTGTCAGCCATTGTTGCCATTAATGCTAGTTAGACCACCACAGGGCATCTTCGAGAAGCATTACACTTTTTGTATATTGGCTGTACTAGAGAATTTAAAACCTTTTTTTGTAAGAACATAGTATATGGGATTGATTTGAAGAAATGTAGCTTAATTACTTGGATTAATATTATGGTGTTTCTATTCCTAGAAAAACGAAAAATATGATGATGTACAATGTGACCTGTCAGGAGAAGGCTATTAAGAGCAAAATAATCCTAACATTTCCACACCCTAATTGTAGGCTAACAAAAACCCAAATGGAGATTCAGTTAAAATAAAAAAAACTCATGATTTATCAAGACCAGTCCCTGTGCTTGTCTCAGAGCAGCGCAAAACGGTGCTGAAATAGTTGACCACACGCGGGTAGGCTATTGCTTTGTTGGGGCAAATCTGGTTTTAGAGTACTTAAGCATCGAATACATTGCAAGTTTGCCCATTTTGGCCTTTAGTGTACACTTTACAATAGGACAAATATATGATTTAATTAGAACATTTTTAGTTGTTGTTGAAAACAATGCATTTGGTGGACTCGGTAAGATGGACTCACTGATGGTTGAAGATGATGAGCGATCGGTAAAAGGCAATCAACATCGCTCTAATCACATCACAGAAGGTAGTTGAATAAACTTCTGTGGACTATGTGTATATACACTACCGTTCAAAAGTTTGGGGTCACTTAGATTTGTTTTTGAAAGAAAAGCACATTTGTGGTCCATTAAAATAACATCAAATTGATCAGAAATACAGTGTAGACATTGTTAATGTTGTAAATGACTATTGTAGCTGGAAACGGCAGATTTTTTTATGGAATATCTACATAGGCGTACAGAGGCCCATTATCAGCAACCATCACTCCTGTGTTCCAATGGCACGTTGTGTTAGCTAATCCAAGTTTTTAATTTTAAAAGGCTAATTGATCCTTAGAAAACCCTTTTGCAATGTTAGCACAGCTGAAAACTGTTGTCCTGATTAAAGAAGCAATAAAACTGGCCTTTAGACTAGTTGAGTATCTGGAGCATCAGCATTTGTGGGTTCAATTACAGGCTCAAAATGGCCAGAAACAAAGGACTTTCTTCAGAAACTCGTCAGTCTATTCTTGTTATGAGAAATTAAGGCTATTCCATGCGAGAAATTGCCAAGAAACTGAAGTAAGCGCGCACCACCGCATACTAACTAGCCATTTCACATCGGTTACACTGACATAATTGCAAAAGGGTTTTCTAATGATCAATTAGCCTTTTAAAATGAACAACTTGGATTAGCTAACACAACGTGCCATTGGAACACAGGAGTGAAGGTTGCTGATAATGGGCCTCTGTACGCCTATGTAGATAATCATATATATTTTTTTAAATCAGCCGTTTCCAGCTACAATAGTCATTTACAACATTAACAATGTCTACACTGTATTTATGATCAATTTGATGTTATTTTAATGGACAAAAAAACGTGCTTTTCTTTCAAAAACAAGGACATTTCTAAGTGACCCCAAACTTTTGAATTGTAGTGTACGCAAATGCCAACAAAATAACTTTTTGGTCAGTGTGTGTGTCTCAAGTATTTAACTGTACTATAATACTTAAAAGGCTGCTAAAATTTGAAATATCGGTATCGGGTTTTTTGGCAAGGAAAATATCAGATATCGGTATCAGGCAAAAATGTCATATCGGTGCATCCCTAATTTAATCAATTGTAGAATAAGGCTGTAACGTAACAAAATGTGGAAAAAGTCAAGGGGTCTGAAAACCTTCCGAAGGCACTCTACATCCTTTAATTAGATATATAGCAAAGACATTAAGAAAGTAAATGCCAAGAATGTGCTGGGGCACAAAATTATCGAAGAAGAAACAAAAGATGAGAATGTTACAGTGAAAACCAATTGGGAAGACAAGCTGCAAATAGTAATAACCGCAGAGGACTGGGAGGACATATCTAGAAGAACAAGTCCAAGACAACTAACTCTCTACTCTGTAGGGAATACTCTTGGAAAATTCAGTCAAGATGTTTCATAACTCCTATAATACAACAACAATACAACTGTGACATCACACCAAATTGCTGGCATAACCGTGGGGAGAGCAAGGCTAATCACATCCACATACTATATTCCTGCCCAGTCCTCAATCATTTCTGGACCGAAGTATATAAAGTACTGGATGATACGCTTGAACACTCATGTTCTCTAAATCCAGAACACATGTTCCTAGGGAGAACCCCTCATACACTGGTCCTCCAATATGATAAGTACCTTTTCAGAATTCTGAGAATAACAGCACTTAAACAGATTACTAGAAACTGGCTTAAACCCCTGGCACCACAAATAAGCAATTGGAAAGAAACAATTAATGAAATCTATAGTGTGGTAAATGATAACTCATAGAATAAGAAACCAAATGACTATTTGAGATACGATGGGAAGAAGTATAGAAAACGGACATTATATTGTCAAATATTTATAGATAAAATGTATAGATAAAATTGTATAGATAAAATGTACATGTTTTAAACAGACGGGTGTGGGTGGACACGTGTGTGTGTGTGTACCGGTGGATGTGTGTGACAATGGGTGCATGTATGCGACTGTAGAAATGCAAATGTGTGTATGCATGTGTGGGTGTGTGTCCGCGTGCCATTATATCATTTTATGAAGTGCTGATTGTTGGCCTGTTTAGGTGAATTATTACCTTTTCAGGTTGGGGGGGTGGGGGGGGGGTAAATGTGTATATCCTTGTTGTGATTCTGTTGTGATCTATAACCAATAAATAAAAAGTATTACAAAAATACAATTAAAAAAGCTGTGGTATTATTGGCAAAAGTTCATGTAGTTTCTCCTGGTTTCAAAACATGTTCTCCAGCCTGAACAGAACCCTGGTGAAGAGAAAATGATGACCACCAAACCGACTCCCAACATTACCCATACCTTCTCCCTCAGCTGAGTGTAACATTTATCCACAGCAGCTTCGAACCTCTCGGCCCTCTGTTTTTGGGCACGGGTGGCCTTCTTCAGGCCCTCTTTCTCCTGTTCTGCCTTCTCAGACACACTGGAGATCTCCCCCCTCAGACCATCTATCTCCAGCTTCTGCTCAGTCAGCTGCCTCTCCAAACCCTGGGAGAAAGAAAGACAGGGAACAAACACTGACTGTTTAAGCTTTCAACATATCTAAATACTTATCTCTAGCCTGGTGAAAACAAATAGGATTTCACTCATGGACAACGTCCGTCTTGAATGGGTTGTAGAAGACTATTGCCCACTATTCTTTGTGAAACAGAAATGTCTACTTTTTGCTGTCTTCCTTCCCAACTGTCCCAGACATCACACACACAGGCTGGAAGCATAATACTGACCGCAAACTACGTCCATTACTTTACCTGTGTCTTATTCCACAGACAGAAGGGTTAAGGCTTAGAAATACACCTTTCCCAACTCGGACAATATAGTGATTGATTGACTGACTAATAGACTGATGCCTGAACTTGTGCGTTACCCGGAGCTGCGCGGTGAGACGGTTGTTGTCGGCCTCTTTGCTGTGTAGCTGGCCCTGCAGGTGAGCACGTGTGGTCTCCACAGACTTGGTGGCATGGACCGCATTCTCTGTGTTCTCCTGTGGAGCATCAAAGCAGAAAGAGATGGTGTGAGGGCACTGCTTTTGTACAGTATGATTTATACCTTTGTCAATGTGTTTTATCATGCACAAAATGCAGTCACATCCAAAATGATTGGCACGCTTGATGAAGATGAGCAAAAAACACTGTATACAATAAATACAAAGACCGAGATACTATATTTATTGTATGCTCATATAACATTTTTATTATATTATTTTACATTAATAGAATTGCTTGCAAGGATAAGGGTGGTTGGCCCTTTTCTATAATGTCTTATGATATTGAAGAACACATTGGGAGGGATCTTAGACCAACCATTCCTTCATATAGAATCTTTCCAGTTCCTCGATATCCTTCAGTCTGCGCTTATGAACTGCCTTCAATTCAAACCACAGGTTTTCAATGAAAAATGTCCATTGCAAAATGTTGATTTTGTGGTAAGAGAGGCAACCAGGTTTTTGGCTAAAATGACCTACTACTTGGTAGAGTTCATGATGCCGTTGACAAGGGCCCCAGAACCACTGGAAGCAAAACAGCCCCATAACATCAAAGATCCACCACCATATCTTACAGAAGGTATGAGGTTATTTTCTGCATATGCATCCTTCTTTAGAGGCCAAACCCACCACCGGTGTGCGAGTCCAAAGAGCTTTATTTTTGTCTGACCATAACACTGCTTCCAATCCAAGTGCCAATGACGTTTAGCAAACTCCAGGCATTTACATTTGTTGGTTTCTCTCAATGAAGGCTCTTTTTATGGCAACCCTTCCAGACTATTGGCATGGAGGTGGTGTCTAATTGTAGATTTGGAGACTTTGTGACTCCACAATGCGTTCTGTAATTCTCCAACACTGGCCCTTGGACTTCTTTTGCCTCCCGAACCATCTTCCCCACTGAGCGTGGGGACAAGATGCACTTGGGTCCTCTAGAAGGCAAATTTACCACTGTTCCAGTAGTTTTAAACTTCTTAATTGTTGCCCTAATAGTGATATCTTAGTTTTTCCAGTAGTTTTTTTGTACCTATTGCCTGATTGCAATACTTTTTCTCTTTTCATTTGTGAGTGCTTTGCCTGTCCCCTTGGTGATGGATGACAAATGGATTTTACATGTGTGTTACCTAATTTTTATACCCCAGTGAAACAGGAAGCCATGAAAGGCCACAATACAGTTCCTTAAGCTGAGATTGACTTAAAAAGTAGAACGTTAATGCATATGATAATTATTTATTTTTTGTATTGTATTGCAATTGTATAAAATAATATAATTTCCCAATTTTTTGGAGCATAAAATATAGCTCGGTATTATTTATTTTATACAGTAATTTTTGCTAATCTTTATCAAGGGTGTCAATAATTTCAGATGTGACTGTATTTCACGTGAAATTAAAGGCCAAAGCTTACCATTTCTTTCTTCCGCAAACTCATCAGTTCATCCACCATTTTTTCTTTATCATTCAAATTTCTTTTCAAATGCTGGTGAAAAAACAACAAAAACATTTTATCTTACTCACAGTACAACTGTAAAATGACAAATGTGTATAGTGAACAGGAGCAGATGCTTTTCTATCCCAAGTGTCTTACAAAGTTAGCACACAAGTTCAGTACATGTGGCCCACGCAGGTTTGAATCAAATCCCCAACCTTAATCTAGCTAGCACCATGTTTCAACCCAGTGAGCCATCTGAACTACTGCACTGAATTACCCTACCCTCTAGACGGCAGGTAGCCCAGCAGTTAAGAGCGTTGGGCCAGTAACCGAAAGGTTGCTGGTTACAATCCCCGAGCCGACTAGGTGAAAAATCTGTCCTTGAGCAAGGCACTTAACCCTAATTGCTCCTGTAAATCGCTCTGGATAAGAGTGTCTGCTAAATGACTAAAATGTAAAATGTATATCATGTTGGCAGACCATATAAAATCTTCAGCCTTGGCACAGCTGTCAACTTTTCAGTGTTTAAATACAGGTCTGGAGTGTCTGCAGTTCTCTTTTTTTTACCCAAATGAGGAGCAATTTACCAGATTATCACACTCAGCCTGCGTAAGCTTCTTTAGTAAGAGATCAATGTGTTTGTCCGTCTCCATTCGAGATGCCTAATAAAAAGGAGACAAAAAGAGGTAGTCAAATCATGTTATTTCAAGCAACAGTTAAAAAGACAAAGTTGCAGTTGACTTTAGTCCACAAGTACAGTTTAATGCATTATGTTGCTGTTATAATGCATTGTAAAACTTGTCATAAGCATGACCCCCTTATAAATTGCCACCTGACAGTCCTCCAAAGTAGTAGTCATTAGCCATCAGATTCTAACTGGTTGATAAAACCAACCTCTGCATCCTGCAGGTCTTTGAGTTGCTGTCGAACAGACTTGTTAATCCCTTTAAAAACCTCCAACTTCTCCAGCAGAAGGCCTCTCTGCCTTGACATCCGCCGGTTATCAGAGGCAGAGTGTCTCGAGTCCTTTATAATAGAAGGATGAATTCAATTCGGCTTTGGACACATTAACAATTGTTAACGAATTAAATATTTTTGATGTCATGTTGTGCATCTCAAAATAAAAGACAGGTACACCGTAAGCACATCAATTACAAAGGACGTCACATACGGCAAAATCATCCTCCAGAGTCTCCTTGAACGACATGAGCTGTACGGCTGCAGAGTTGGCCGCTGCTTCTGCATCCATCAATGTTTTCATCAGGGGACTTTTGCCCCCGGTGGCGCCATAGTCTCCATAACTAAGTATAACGACAAAAGAGAGAAGATTAGAAATCAGTTGGATCCACACTGAAAGCTGTTTGTGGGCTAGTGTGTGTGTGTGTGTGTGTCTCATGGACCTCACCAGTTACTCTCCATCTCTGGGGTTTTGGTGTAGACACTGCTGCGTATCCTGCTCCCTCTCCCAGGCTCTGAGAAGCCGTCAAGATCATCATCTAGAGAGTCCTGGAAGGGATCCTCAGAAGACATGGCTCTGGTGGATCACTGGTGGACTGGCTATATGGTTAGGCTTATAGGACTACTTTTCCATGACTGCTTGCCTATAACAATCCCATTCTTATTTTCTAATAAAATACACTAGACAACTGTAATGGCAAGCAAATTACGAAAAATATTGGTGCATAGACAGCATACGATAAGATAGACACAGACAACATCAGTGTACAATATAATGCACGTATTGCTACAGTAGAATTGTATTTAACTAACCGGTCCAAGGCAACATTTAACTGTTTCATTTGTCTCAATCAATGACTAGCTATTTATTCTAATACTATGTATTGTCAGGCTACAAACAGTGCGTGTTCTTTTTACCATTAGCTTCTAGCTGAGCTGATCCATTCTGACCTTCACATCAGAGTTAAAGAACAGTAGCTAGATAACGTTAGCAACACAACCTTTGGTATCTACAGTATGCTAGCAAGCGGAACAGAACAAGTTCAAGTTAGCTACTGTACCTAGCTAATTTGGCCAGGTAGTTAGAATTGCGAAGATGGAATGCAAATTCAAACCCAAGACACATATCCTATCATCAAGAAGTATCTAGCTAAATTGGTATGGTGAGATTTCGAATTAAATGTTTGTTTTTTTTACCTTCATTCACTACCGTGCCTTTTGTTTTGTGCTACTGCTATTCAACAGCTGATGCTCTCTGTTGAAAACTGTTGTCACTAGTTACCACAGCCACAGAGTGGCTAAATCGTAAAAATGTATGAAAATAAAAATTAGCTTTTTGGTGTTAATTTAAATTTAGGGTTAGGCATACAGTTAGCAGTGTGGTTAGGTTTAAAATCAGATTTTAATAAGATACATTGTCGAAATAGGTGGAGTTTATGACTTTCTGTTTGTGGTAATTAGTGACGACCGTAAGAAACGAATGGCGTTCGTTGCATCCATTGGTTGATTTGAGTCCCGCCTACTTGTTCTGCGATTCATGATTGGCTAGGGCATTGGACGTATGGACGTAACGTAAACAAACCCAACAAGACTAGAGCGTGATTGTTGTTAGCAAACCAAATGAACGTTGGAGGTTGATTTAACCCATCCACATGGATTTTCTGTGTTAAAATATTTCGAGTCAAACCGAATGAAAGCTGCACGGGATTCAAATGCTAGTACTCAGTTTGAGTACTCTGTGCTAGTACAGCGAAGTCAAGTGGCATCCAAGTTTGGAGGGGACCATAGAGGACTCATCTTTGTATAGGTGCCGTAATAAGGTCCATAACAGCATGGGCAGCGCCATTGAGGCTCTCTCCATTTTGAAGTAGTCCATTTTCTTCACGATTGGCTGAACCCTCCTGATGACCTGGTTGAACATGACTCCAACAGGGTCACCAGGAGGGATCAGTCAATGAAGTTGGAAGTTCCACCCAGTTGACTACATTAAAATGGTGGAAGCCGTCAATGGTAGTCTGGGTACTAGTCTTATTAGCTAACATCCCACTCCTGCCATTTGCCAAAGTAAATGGCCTTTATGTAATCACAACATTCGATATGCAGCTGGATTTATGGTGCAGTTTCTGATTAGTAGCTAGAAATAACATTAATATATTCCATTCCAACGTTATGGAACATAGGGTGTAAAGCAAATTTGGCGCAATATAGAATCAGAATTTTAAGAATGACAACAAACAATACCGTTACGTTACCTGCTGCGGTCATTCCCTTGTGAGATGGTAGTGTCAGTGTAAAATAATAGTCCCAACACCTTACCACTGCTACACCTGGCTATCAGCGGAGCCTTGTCTGACAGCGAAACAGTTAATTCAGACTCATTTACTTCCTTTTTAAAAAACATAGCTGATATGGCTGACTTGTTTAAACAAATGTGGTTTCTACTGACAATTGAGTAGTGGTGGGAAAAGTACCCAATTGTCATACTTGAGTAAAAGTAAAGATACATTAATAGATAATGACTCAAGTAAAAGTGAATGTCACCCCGTAAAATACTATTTGAGTAAAAGTCCAAAAGTATTTGGTTTAAAATATACTTAAGTGTCAAAAGTAAATGTAATTGCTAAAATATACTTAATTATCAAAAGTAAAAGTTAAAGTATAAATCACTTCACATTCCTTATATTAAGCAAACCAGACAGCACCATTTTCTTTTTTTTAAGGATATCCAGGGGCACACTCCAACACTCAGACATAATTTACAAATTAAGCATTTGTGTTTAGTGAGTCTGCCAGATCAGAGGCAGTAGGGTGACCAGGGATGTTCTCTTGATAAGTGTGTGAATTGGACCAGTTTCCTGTCTTGTTAAGCATTCAAAATGTAACGAGTACTTTTGGGTGTCAGGGGAACTGTATGGAGTAGTAAGTACATTATTTTGTAAAAATATATAAATAGTAAAGTACAGATACCCCAAAAAACTACTTAAGTTGTACTTTAAAGTATTTTTACTTGAATACTTTACACCACTGCAATTGAGATGTACAAACTATGGCATAAGGGAACGACGAGCGGATAAGAGGCAATCCGTAATTTCGATTAAGACATTAATGAGCGAGCTAGGACGGACAGTGTCAATATAACCATTCACTTTTGAAATGTACAGCGACAGAATTCAGAACATGGGCCGTTCTTACAGTATTCTCCCTGTACACCAAGTCAGAACCGTAGGATAAATAATGGGGGCAAATAAGCAGACAATGAAAGCTCTTACATTATTCGTTGATTACATTTCTCTAAAACAGGCTATAGGCTACACGTGCACATGCACCAACAAATCAGAACAGTAGGCGAAATTAAGAGGGGAAAAGGGACCAAATTATTAGCGTGAGGCTCATGGGCTACTAACAGCTTACTACACAACATACACTTAGTATTACTTTCTTAGCTACAGTATACACATCTCCCTGGCATATTACATAATTTATGCAGCAGCATACAAGACATTTTTGGACTCACCTTGTTGTGCTGTGCTCACTTCCTTCCAAACCACTCATTGTTGAATTTGAGATTTCCAAATTGTTGTGTAATGTTTATGTCCAATGGCCGATGAGCACTGATACGTTTTATCTATCGATCTAATTATTTATCTTCATATGACAAGGATTGAAAAGGATTTGCCAGTTTGACATCATTTTATCTGTGGTCAATGACCTTGAGACTTCTTGGATGGGCACTTCAAATCAATTCATCATCAAATCAAATTGTATTGGTCACATAGACATGGTTAACAGATGTTAATGCGAGTGTAGCGAAATCCTTGTGCTTCTAGTTTCGACAGTGCAGTAATATCTAACAGGTAATCTAACAATTTCACAACAACTACCTAATACACACAAATGTAAAGGGATGGAATGAGAATATGTACATTTCAATATATGGATGAGTGATGGCCGAGCGGCATAGGCAAAATGCAATAGATGGTATAAAATACAGTTTATACATATGAGATGAGTAATGCAAGATATGTAAACATTATTAAAGTGGCATTTTTTAAAGTGACTAGTGATCCATTTATTAAAGTAGCTAATGATTTGACTCTGTATGTAGGCAGCAGCCTCTCTGTGTTAGTGATGGCTGTTTAACAGTCTGATGGCCTTGAGATAGAAGCTTTTCAGTCTCTCGGTCCCAGCTTTCATGCACCTGTACTGACCTTGTCTTCTGGATGGCAGCGGGGTGAACAGGCAGTGGCTTGGGTGGTTGTTGTCCTTGATGAATTGTTTGGCCTTCCTGTGACATCGGGTGCTGTAGGTGTCCTGGAGGGCAGGTAGGTTGCCCCTGGTGATGCATTGTGCAGACTGCACCACCCTCTGGAGAGCCCTGCGGTTGAGGGCGGTGCAGTTGTCGTACCAGGCGGTGATACAGCCCGACAGGATCCTCTCAATTGTGCATCTGTAAAAGTTTGTGAGGGTTTAAAGGAAGCCAAATTTCTTCAGCCTCCTAAGGTTGAAGAGGCACTGTTGCGCCTTCTTCACCACACTGTCTGTGTGGGTGGATCATTTCAGTTTGACCGTGATGTGTACGCCGAGGAACTTAAAATGTTCCACCTTCTCCACTACTGTCCCGTCGATGTGGATAGGGGGGTGCTCCCTCTGCTATTTCCTGAAGTCCACGATCATCTCCTTTGTTTTGTTGACGTTGAGTGAGAGGTTGTTTTCCTGACACCACACTCTGAGTGCCCTCACCTCCTCCGTGTAGGCTGTCTTGTCGTTGTTGGTAATCAAGCCCACTACTGTTGTGTCATCTGCAAACTTAATGATTGAGTTGGAGGCATGCATAGCCGTGCAGTCATGGGTGAACAGAGAGTACAGAAGGGGGCTGAGCACGCACCCTTGTGGGGCCCCAGTGTTGAGGATCAGCGAAGTGGAGATGTTGTTTCCTACCTTCACCACCTGGGGGCGGTTTGTCAGAAAGTCCAGGACCCAAATGCACAGGGCGGGGTTGAGACCCAGGGCCTCAAGCTTAATGATGAGCTTTGAGGGTACTATGGTGTTGAATGGTGAGCTGTAGTCAATAAACAGCATTCTTACATAGGTATTCCTCTTGCCCAGATGGGATAGGGCAGTGTGCAGTGTGATGGCGATTGCATCGTCTGTGGACCTGTTGGTGCGGTATGCAAACTGAAGTGGGTCTAGGGTGGCAGGTAAGTTGGAGGTGATTTGATCCTTTACTAGTCTCTCAAAGCACTTCATGATGACAGAAGTGAGTGCTACGGGGCAATAGTCATTTAGTTAAGTTATCTTTGCTTTCTTGGGTACAGGAACAATGGTGGCCATCTTGAAGCATGTGGGGACAGCAGAGTAAGGTAGGGAGCGATTGAATATGTCCGTAAACACACCAGCCAGCTGGTCTGTGCATGCTCTTAGGACGTAGCTAGGGGTGCCATCTGGGCCAGCAGCCTTGCGAGGGTTAACACATTTAAATATCTTACGTCGGCCACGGAGAAGGAGAGGGGGGGTCCGCAGACCTTGGTAGCGGGCCGCGTCGATGGCACTGTATTATCCTCAAAGCGGGCAAAGAAGGTGTTTAGTTTGTCTGGAAGCAAGGCGTCGGTGTCCGTGACGTGGCTGGTTTTCTTTTTGTAGTCTGTAATTGCCTGTAGACCCTGCCACATACGTCTCATGTCTGGGCCATTGAATTGTGACTCCACTTTGTCCCTATACCGACATTTCGCATGTTTGATGGCCTTGCGGAGGGAATAACTACACTGTAGAAGGGAGGGCGGGGTAGGGCCTTGTATGCATTGCGGAAGTTAGAGTAGCAGTGGCCCAGTGTATTTCCTGCATGCGTGCTACAGTCAATGTGCTGATAGAATTTAGGTAGCCTTGTTCTCAAATTGGCTTTGTTAGAATCCCCAGCTACAATAAAAGCAGCTCAGGATATTTGGTTTCCAGTTTAGATAGAGTCCAGTGAAGTTCCTTGAGGACCATCGTGGTATCTGCTAGGGGGGGGGGGGATATACACGGCTGTGACTATAATCTAAGAGAATTCTCTTGGGAGCTAATGTGGTCGGCATTTGATTGTAAGGAATTCTAGGTCAGGTGAACAAAAATACTTGAGTTCATGTATGTTGTTATGATTACACCATGAATCATGAAGCATACACCTCCACCCTTCTTCTTCTCAGAGAGATGTTTATTTCTGTTGGTGCGATGCATGAAGAAACCCGGTGGCTGTACCGACTCTGACAACATATCCCGAGAGAGCCATGTTACCGTGAGCCAGAGAATGTTACAATCTCTGATGTCTCTCTGGAAGGCAACCCTTGCCCTAATTTCGTCCACCTTGTTGGCTAGAGACTGGACATTGGGGAATAATATACTCGGAAGCGGTGGGTGGTGTGCACGCCTCCGAAGTCTGACCAGGAGGCCGCTCCATCTACCCCTTCTGTGGCTACATTGTTTTGGGTCAGCCTCTGGGATTAGATCCAATGTCCTGGGTGGTTGTCCGAACAAAGGATCCGCTTCGGGAAGGTCGTATTCCTGGTCGTAATGTTGGTAAGTTGATGTTGCTCCTATATCCAATAGTTATTCCCAGATGTAAACTCAGCAAAAAACTTAACATGTGTAAATATTTGTATGAACATAACAAGATTCAACAACTGAGGCATAAACTGAACAAGTTCCACAGACATGTGACTAACAGAAATGGGATAATGTGTCCCTGAACAAAGGGGGGTGGGGGGGGGGGGGTCGGGTCAAAATCAAAAGTAACAGTCAGTATCTGGTGTGGCCACCAGCTGCATTAAGTACTGCAGTGCATCTCTTCCTCATGGAGTGCACCATATTTGCCAGTTATTGCTGTGAGATGTTACCCCACTCTTCCACAAAGGCACCTGCAAGTTCCCGGACATTTTTGGGGGGAATGGCCCTAGCCCTCACCCACCGATCCAACAGGTCCCAGACGTGCTCAATGGGATTGAGATCCGGGCTCTTTGCTGGCCATGGCAGAACACGGACATTCCTGATTGCAGGAAATCACGCATAGAACGAGCAGTATGGCTGGTGGCATTGTCATGCTGGAGGGTCATGTCAGGATGAGCCTGCAGGAAGGGTACCACATGAGGTAGGAGGATGTCTTCCCTGTAATGCACAGCGTTGAGATTGCCTGCAATGACAAGAAGCTCAGTCCGATGATGCTGTGACACACCGCCCCAGA
The DNA here is from genome assembly GCF_901001165.1 of Salmo trutta. Lineage (NCBI taxonomy): Eukaryota > Metazoa > Chordata > Actinopteri > Salmoniformes > Salmonidae > Salmo > Salmo trutta. The sequence goes on along the minus strand of NC_042987.1, from coordinate 11,851,185 downwards.
CCATGACGGACCCTCCACCTCCAAATCGATCCCGCACCAGGGTTTTGTTCAGGCTGGAGAACATGTTTTGAAACCAGGAGAAACTACATGAAGTTTTCCAATAATACCACAGCTTTTTTAATAGTATTTTTGTAATACTTTTTATTTATTGGTTATAGATCACAACAGAATCACAAGTGTCACGTCCTGACCAGTATAGAGGATTATTTGTTATTGTAGTTTGGTCAGGACGTGGCAGAGGGTAGTTAGTTTATGTATTCCGGGGTTTGGGGTTTCTTTTCTATGTTTGTGTTTCTATGGGTTTTCTATCTGTTCTGTTTCTATGTTAGTTAATTGGGGTATGGACTCTCAATTGAAGGCAGGTGTTTTCTAGTTGCCTTTGATTGGGAGTCCTATATATTAGGGTGTGTTTGGTCTTGTTTTTTGTGGGTAGTTGTTTTAGCAGTGCTATACGTGTGTAGCCTGCTATACTGTTCCTGGCGGTCATTGTTTTCTTGTTTTGTTCGTGGTGTTCACATTATAATAAATTATGATGAGCACGCAATCCGCTGCATATTGGTCCACTTTGTCCGACAGCGATTTCAACATATCTTCTGACGAAGAGGAACGTGACAGAACTACCCACCTTAAAAGGACCAAGCAGCGGAGGAAATCTGGTGAGGACCGGGGAACACGGCTGGTAAGGGAGCCCGAGAGGCAGCCCCAATAATTTTTTTGGGGGGGCACAAGGGTAGTTTGGCTGGGTGAGGATGGAGCCCCAGGCCAGCTCCCCGTACCCTTTTTGGGCAGAGACCTACTGGACAGGTCCCGTGCTTTGGGGTGATGGGTGCTGTGGCGAGGTCCGGTATTTTCAGGCCGGTACGCGCAGTACCAGCGCCCCGCATGTGCCAGGGGAAAGTGGGCATCCAGCCAGTAGGGGTGATGCCAGTCCTGCGCTCGAGACCGCCAGTGCGCCTCTACGGTCCAGTGTTTCCCGCTACACGCACTAGCCTTGAGGTGCGTGTCTCCAGGCTGGCACGTCCAGTACCAGCCCCACGCATCAGGCTTCTAGTGCGTCAGCCCAGCCTCGCCAGTCTGGAGCCGCCAGAGCCGCCCGCCAGTCTGGAGCCGCCAGAGCCGCCCGCCAGTCTGGAGCCGCCAGAGCCGCCCGCCAGTCTGGAGCCGCCAGAGCTGCCCGCCAGTCTGGAGCCGCCAGAGCCGCCCGCCAGCCGGGCGCAGCAGGAATCGCCCGCCAGCCGGGCGCAGTCAGGGTCGCCCACCAGTCCTCCGACGCGGCCAGGGGCGCCACCTAAGTGGGCGACGCCGAGGGTGGAGCGGAGTCCACGTCCCGCACCTGACACGTCCCGCACCAATATAGATGGGTTGGGGAGGGGGGGTGTAGCACAGGTGCCGTCGTTGACGGCAGCCACCCTCCCTTCCCTCCCTTTAGTTTAGGGGGATTTTCTGTTTGTTTTGGGGGATTACTGGGTTTTGTGTAAGGTGCATCCGGGGTCTGCACCTTTGGGGGGGGGGGTACTGTCACGTCCTGACCAGTATAGAGGATTAGTTTGGTCAGGACGTGGCAGAGGGTAGTTAGTTTATGTATTCCGGGGTTTGGGGTTTCTTTTCTATGTTTGTGTTTCTATGGGTTTTCTATCTGTTCTGTTTCTATGTTAGTTAATTGGGGTATGGACTCTCAATTGAAGGCAGGTGTTTTCTAGTTGCCTTTGATTGGGAGTCCTATATATTAGGGTGTGTTTGGTCTTGTTTTTTGTGGGTAGTTGTTTTAGCAGTGCTATACGTGTGTAGCCTGCTATACTGTTCCTGGCGGTCATTGTTTTCTTGTTTAGTTCGTGGTGTTCACATTATGATGAGCACGCAATCCGCTGCATATTGGTCCACTTTGTCCGACAGCGATTTCAACATATCTTCTGACGAAGAGGAACGTGACAACAAGAGATATACATGCACCCATACTCACACACATCCACCGGCACACACACAGACACGTGTCCACGACACCCGTCTGTTTAAAACATGTACATTTTATCTCCTGTTAGGGCCTATAAATATTTGACAATATAATGTCTGTTTTCTATACTTCTTCCCATCGTATCTCAAATAGTAATTTGGTTTCTTATTCTATGAGTTATCATTTACCATACTATAGATTTCATTAATTGTTTCTTTCCAATTGCTTATTTGTGGTGCCAGGGATTTAAGCCAGTTTCTAGTAATCTGTTTAAGTGCTGTTATTCTCAGAATTCTGAAAAGGTACATATTGGAGGACCAGTGTATGAGGGGTTCTCCCTAGGAACATGTGTTCTGGATTTAGAGAACATGAGTGTTCAAGCGTATCATCCAGTACTTTATATACTTCGGTCCAGAAATGATTGAGGACTGGGCAGGAATATAGTATGTGGATGTGATTAGCCTTGCTCTCCCCACGGTTATGCCAGCAATTTGGTGTGATGTCACAGTTGTATTGCTGTTATATTATAGGAGTTATGAAACATCTTGACTGAATTTTCCAAGAGTATTCCCTACAGAGTAGAGAGTTAGTTGTCTTGGACTTGTTCTTCTAGATATGTCCTCCCAGTCCTCTGCGGTTGTTACTATTTGCAGCTCGTCTTCCCAATTGGTTTTCACTGTAACATTCTCATCTTTTGTTTTTTCTTCGATAATTTTGTGCCCCAGCACATTCTTGGCATTTACTTTCTTAGATGTCTTTGCTATATATCTAATTAAAGGATGTACAGTGCCTTCGGAAGGTTTTCAGACCCCTTGACTTTTTCCACATTTTGTTACGTTACAGCCTTATTCTACAATTGATTAAATTAGGGATGCACCGATATGACATTTTTGCCTGATACCGATATCTGATATTTTCCTTGCCAAAAAACCCGATACCGATATTTCAAATTTAGTAGCCTTTTAAGTATTATAGTACAGTTAAATATTTGAGACACACACACACTGACCAAAAAGTTATTTTGTTGGCATTTGCGTACACTACCGTTCAAAAGTTTGGGGTCACTAAGATGTGTCCTTGTTTTTGAAAGAAAAGCACATCTTAAGTCCATTAAAATAACATGAAGTTGATCAGAAATACAGTGTAGACATTGTTAATGTTGTAAATGACTATTGTAGCTGGAAACGGCTGATTTTTTTATGGAATATCTACATAGGCGTACAGAGGCCCATTATCAGCAACCATCACTCCTGTGTTCCAATGGCACGTTGTGTTAGCTAATCCAAGTTGATCATTTTAAAAGGCTAATTGATCATTAGAAAACCCTTTTGCAATTATGTTAGCACAGCTGAAAACTGTTGTCCTGATTAAAGAAGCAATAAAACTGGCCTTCTTTAGAACTTTCTGCTGAAACTTGTCAGTCTGTTCTTGTTCTGAGAAATGAAGGCTATTCCATGTGAGAAATTGACAAGAAACTGAAGATCTCGAACAACCCTGTGTACTACTCCCTTCACAGAACAGCGCAAACTGACTCTAACCAGAATAGAGAGAGGAGTGGGAGGCCCCAGTGCAGTTCTGAGCAAGAGGACAAGTACATTAGAGTGTCTAATTTGAGAAACAGTCCCAACGTCAACAGTGAAGAGGTGACTCCGGGATGCTGGCCTTCTAGGTAGAGTTGCAAAGAAAAAGCCGTATCTCAGACTGGCCAATACATTTTTTTTATTAAGATGGGCAAAAGAACAAAGGCATTGGACAGAGGAACTCTGCCTAGATTGCCATCATCCCAGAGTCGCCTCTTCACAGACCCGTCTTTTACGATGCTGCTACTCTCGGCTTATTATCTATGGATAGTCACTTTAACTCTACCTACATGTACATATTACCTCAATTACCTCGACTAACCGCTGCCCCCGCACATTGACTCTGTACCGGTACCCCCTGTATATAGCCTTGTTATTGTTATTTTCGTGCTGCTCTTTAATTATTTGTTACTTGTCTTTTTTTTATGTTTTACTTATCTATTTTTTACTGAACACTTATTTTTCTTAAAACTGCATTGTTGGTTAAGGGCTTGTAAGTAAGCATTTCACTGTAAGGTCTACACCTGTTGTATTCAGCGCATGTCACAAATACAATTTGATTTGATTTGATAAATCTGAGCTGATATGGCACTATAAGGCTGTGACTGGATGGTTCCATTGTAACTAATGATAAGCTGTTCCAAGACCTGGAAAACCATGACTGGCCCAGGGATGTATGACATCCAGGACTTCACTGAGAACCGGGAGAAGAAGCCATGCACTGTGAGATGTGTGACAGCAGTAAGGTTTAATGACTTCATGAAGGTACTGCGGGATCCTACCACTAGAGAGAGACACATACTCATATACAAGGCATTGTTTACCTCTGTGAAAGGAGGCATGTGATCATTGGGAATCAAATTTTAATCAATCAACTAATAAAATATTTACAGTATTTAGTACCCTTTTACTAGAACATTTGCAAGATTGGGGAGTAACGGATTACAACAAACCGGTGACTGAAATCGTTACATTACCAGCAAAAATATTGTAATCAGATTACAGATACTTTTGAAAAACTAGATGATTACTTCGAGGATTACTTTTAAATTCAGAAAAACAATCTTTGACACTTCAAATCAGCTTTGAAAAAAGGCGTAAGTTTATGTTTGTTCCACCTGAGCGAGTCTGACCCCAAGTCAGTAACCACTATGATGACACACGAAATGTGTTTGATGCGTCTCAGGAAAGAGCAGGAATAGGCTTTTGTAGGCTACAGTCCAAGCTATGTCTTCCAATTGTGCAACTGCTGTCGGCATCCAAAGATTATCCAACTTGAATAAACGCTTGGAGGTAAGGATGACAGCAGTGGTGTAGTCTACGGTGATATGGATATCTCTTATTACTGATATCTACATAGCACATTGATGTGAATCACACTCCTGCTTTCTCATTTAGCTATTTCGGCCTTACGGATTGTGGTTTGTTGTTGATGGCTGATCACGAATCTAAATGTGTATTTGAACCCAATAATGGTTCAATTCAAGAAGTTTAAGCTGCCTTTCAATCATTGTTTTTGAAACCAGTGGACAGCCAGTGAAAAATGCACCACTTCTTAATGCGGAACCAAGCCTATGGAATACAATTGGGGCTTTTTCTTTTCTTCTTTAGTAGTGCTCAAAGCATGCCATTCCATGAGCGCAGCATTTATTTTTCAACTCGAATCAATGAGCCCAATCAGTCCTCCATGACAACAAAATAATAAACAACAGAGTAGGGCTGGCTAATAAGTCCTTAGTTTTGGGGTCATGCTCAGGTAAAACAATTTGGCTAATCTATACTTCCATATTTCAAAGTCCTATTTTTGAAGATCAAGGGGTATAACATTTATTGGAATGACTGGAATTTTTTATGTAAAGATATCATTTAACCATATTATTATATGTATTAGAAAGTGATGGGTTAAAAGAAGTCTACATAACCATAAAGTAACATTTAACATCCATATATGGCCAGCTATGTAAACTTTAACATTGATTTATCCTGCAATAGATGTCGTTCAATTGGTAACATACATTTTGGTCTTCTTCTAATGCCTCTTAAAAGGAAAGTCATCTAAAAGTAACGGAATGTAATCAGATTACATTACTGAGTTTGGGTAATCCAAAAGTTACGTTACTGATGACAATTTTGGACAGGTAACTAGTAACTGATTACATTTAGAAAGTAACCTACCCAACCCTGAACATTTGTCAAGTGCTTTACAGTAACCCAGCCTAGACCCCAAAGGAGCAAGCAGTAGCACAGTGGCATGGAAAAACTCCCTAGAAGAAAACTTGAGAGGAACCAGTTTCCGTTTGCTCCACTGGTAAGAAGATTGTTGATTATTATACACTGCTCAAAAAAATAAAGGGAACACTAAAATAACACATCCTAGATCTGAATGAATTAAATAATCTTATGAAATACTTTTTTCTTTACATAGTTGAATGTGCTGACATCAAAATCACACAAAAATAATCAATGGAAATCCAATTTATCAACCCATGGAGTCACACTCAAAATTAAAGTGGAAAACCACACTACAGGCTGATCCAACTTTGATGTAATGTCCTTAAAACAAGTCAAAATGAGGCTCAGTAGTGTTTGTGGCCTCCACGTGCCTGTATGACCTCCCTACAACGCCTGGGCATGCTCCTGATGAGGTGGCGGATAGTCTCCTGAGGGATCTCCTCCCAGACCTGGACTAAAGCATCCACCAACTCCTGGACAGTCTGTGGTGCAACGTGGCGAATTTGCCAATCTTGGTGTTCTCTGGCAAATGCCAAACGTCCTGCACGGTGTTGGGCTGTAAGCACAACCCCCACCTGTGGACGTCGGGCCCTCATACCACCCTCATGGAGTCTGTTTCTGACCGTTTGAGCAGACACATGCACATTTGTGGCCTGCTGGAGGTCATTTTGCAGGGCTCTGGCAGTGCTCCTCCTGCTCCTCCTTGCACAAAGGCGGAGGTAGCGGTCCTGCTGCTGGGTTGTTGCCCTCCTACGGCCTCCTCCACGTCTCCTGATGTACTGGCCTGTTTCCTGGTAGCGCCTCCATGCTCTGGACACTACACTAACAGACACAGCAAACCTTCCTGCCACAGCTCGCATTGATGTGCCATCCTGGATGAGCTGCACTACCTGAGCCACTTGTGTGGGTTGTAGACTCCGTCTCATGCTACCACTAGAGTGAAAGCACCGCCAGCTTTCAAAAGTGACCAAAACATCAGCCAGGAAGTATAGGAACTGAGAAGTGGTCTATGGTTACCACCTGCAGAACCACTCCTTTATTGGGGGTGTCTTGCTAATTGCCTATAATGTCCACCTGTTGTCTATTCCATTTGCACAACAGCATGTGAAATTTATTGACAATCAGTGTTGCTTCCTAAGTGGACAGTTTGATTTCACAGAAGTGTGATTGACTTGGAGTTACATTGTGTAGTTTAAGTGTTCCCTTTATTTTTTTGAGCAGTATAGTAATGCTATTACTGCAATTTCTCAATTGACAGAAGCAGACTACTCCAGGCCCAGGGGCTTATGGGAATGGGAGCATCCCGTCTTGGCTGCTGGATGAGAGGGGGAGGAAGCCGATTGGCTCCTGTCCACGATGGACTGGAATGCTTCCTGGAGCTCATAGTGATCAGTTAGTAGTCCCAAAAAACAATACTTACAGTTGAAGTCGGAAGTTTACATACATTTCGGTTGGAGTCATTAAAACTTGTTTTTCAACCACTCCACAAATATCTTGTTAACAAACTATAGTTTTGGCAAGTCGGTTAGGACATCTACTTTGTGCATGACACAAGTAATTTTTCCAACAATTGTTTACAGACAGATTATTTCACTTATAATTTACTGTATCACAATTCCAGTGGGTCAGAAGTTTACATACACTAAGTTGACTGTGCCTTTAAACAGCTTGGAAAATTCCAGAAAATTATGTCATGGCTTTGGGAAGCTTCGGATAGGCTAATTGACATCATTTGAGTCAATTGGAGGTGTACCTGTGGATGTATTTCAAGACCTACCTTCAAACTCAGTGCCTCTTTGCTTGACATCATGGGAAAATCAAAAGAAATCAGCCAAGACCGCAGATTTGGTTTTTAAACCTCCACAAGTCTGGTTCATCCTTGGGAGCAATTTCCAAATGCGTGAAGGTACCATGTTCATCTGTACAAACAATAGTACGCAAGTATAAACACCATGGGACCACGCAGCCGTCATACCGCTCAGAAAGGAGATGCGTTCTGTCTCCTAGAGATGAACGTACTTTGGTGCAAAAAGTGCAAATCAATCCCAGAACAACAGCAAAGGACCTTGTGAAAATGCTGGAGGAAACAGGTACAAAAGTATCTATATCCACAGTAAAACGAGTCCTATATCAACATAGCCTGAAAGGCCGCTCAGCAAGGAGGAAGCCACTGCTTCAAAAACACCATAAATAAGCCAGACTACGGTTTGCAACTGTACATGGGGACAAAGATCATACTTTTTGGAGAAATGTCCTCTGGTCTGATGAAACAAAAATAGAACTGTTTCGTTATGTTTGGAGGAAAAAGGGTAGGCTTGCAAGCCGAAGAACACCATCCCAACCGTGAAGCATGGGGGTGGCAGCATCATGTTGTGGGGGTGCTTTGCTGCACGAGTGACTGGTGCACTTCACAAAATAGATGGCATCATGAGGATGGAAAATGATGTGGATATATTGAAGCAACATCTCAAGACATCAGTCAGGAAGTTAAAGCTTGGTCGCAAATGGGTCTTCCAAATGGATAATGACCCCAAGCATACTTCCAAAGTTGTGGCAAAATGGCTTAAGGACAACAAAGTCAAGGTATTGGAGTGGCCATCACAAAGCCCTGAACTCAATCCCATAGAACATTTGTGGGCAGAACTGAAAAAGTGTGTGCGAGCAAGGAGGCCTACAAACCTGACTCAGTTACACCAGCTCTGTCAGGAGGAATGGGCCAAAATTCACCCAATTTATTGTGGGAAGCTTGTGGAAGGCTACCCGAAACATTTAACCCAAGTTAAACAATTTAAAGGCAATGCTACCAAATACTAATTGAGTGTATGTAAACTTCTGACCCACTGGGAATGTGATGAAAGAAATAAAAGCTGAAACAAATCATTCTCTGTACTATTATTCTGACATTTCACATTCTTAAAATAAAGTGGTGATCCTAACTGACCTAAAACAGGGCATTTTTACTAGGATTAAATGTCAGGAATTGTGAAACTGAGTTTAAATGTATTTGGCTAAGGTGTATGTAAACTTCCAACTTCAACTGTATATGATTAGCTACACACAGGGGAGGCATAACTTAAGAATTAATTAAATAATGTTATTGATCCCTATAACAGGACATATGGTTGTTTGACTTTTCCCTCTCTCTGTGTCCAGGATTCTGGTTTATGCCCTGGCACCTAGAACCTTCACTGAGGTGCTCCTCAGTAAGCAAGGACCCTATGACCTCTTCACTGGCCGACGAGAAAAGCCAATCACCTTCAGATATTTTGCTGCCCCGGTAACTGCACTATTAATTAAATTAAATTAAGATTGCAGTCAGAGTGCATTATAACTGCAGTTAGAGTGCAGTGTAACTGCCGTTAGAGTGCAGTCTAACTGCAGTTATACTGCAGTGTACTGCAGTTATACTGCAGTGTACTGCAGTTATAATGTACTCTGACTGCAATATTTTTTCGTAAGGTTAAATACACTACAGTTATTCTGCAATTACTGCATCCAAAATACCACAGTCAACTGCAGTTACTGCACTTTTACTGCAGTTTCAAAACTGCAATCTTTTTTTGTAAGGGGAGATTTTATGTAAATGAGAATAACCCCTTGTAAAAAAAAAGGTTAAATGAAGAAATATAAATGAGAAATAAGAACTGTCAGATTTGGATAATTGAGATTTCAAAGTGTGTCATCCTGACCCACTGTGAAGATTGATAATAGATTTTTTTCCATCATGAACGTTTAAATGATCCTTTTTGTGCTACATTATGTTCAACCATTTTCTTTCCTTTCTGATAAGCAGTTGAAAAAGGAAATTGGATGATACACAATTAGCTATGCACTTTAAGGCATGTTTGATGTGTAATTCAACCTAACACCCTGCTTGCATCCCTGCCTTAAGGACATCCTTTCACATGCTATTTCTGAATAACTGGGTTATTTTGCTTCCTTCCTGCCCTAGAAAAAAGCAAATCTGAATCTGGGTACATTCGTCAAGCCGGCTAAGGTCTTGTATGAGGGCCTTCTGCGGCCAGAGAAAAGACACTCCGGCACGATTGGCACTGTGGACCACTGCCCTTCCCTCCCTACCGAACGTATATATGTGGGTTCCCTGCCCCAATACCCCCGCCAAGAGGTCAGTACTACGGTTTAATAGAGGTAACCGGGTTACAGAGATTTACATAGATTTCCCGCCCCCCGGGATAAATACAGTGCCTTTAGAAACGATATATACCCTTTGACTTATTTCACATTTTGTTGAGTTAAAGCCTGAATTCAAAATGGATGAAATAGATTGTTTTTCTCACCCATTTACACACAATACTCCATAATGACAAAGTGAAAACAAGCTTTTAGAGATTTTTGCAAATTTATTAAAAATGAAATATAGAAATATACAATTTACATAAATATTCACACCCCTGAGTCAATACCTTGTAGAATACCTTGGGTATGTCTGTATTAGCTTTGCACATCTGGATTTGGGCATTTTCTCCCATTCTTCCTTGCTGATTTTCTCAAGCTCTGTTAAATCTTTCTACAGATTTCCAATGGGATTCACATCTGGGCATTGGCTGGGCCATTCAAGGACTTTCACATTCTTATTCGGACACCATTCCAGCGTTGTTTTGGCTGTACGCTTTGGGTCATTGTCCTGTTGGAATGTAAATCTTCGCCCCATTTTAAGGTCGTTTGCATCAAGGATTTGCCTGTATTTGGTTCCATTCATTGTTCCCTCGATCCTTACCAGTCTCCCAGTCCCTGCTGCTGAAAAGCATCCCCATAGCATGATGCTGCCACCATTCTTCACAGTAGACATGGTGTTAGATGGATGATGAGCTGTGCCTGTTTTTTTTCCAGACATAGCGCTTTGAATTCAGGCCAAAGAGTTAAATTTTTTATCTCATCAGACCACACAATCTTTTGCCTTATGCTCTGAGTCTTTCATGTGCGTTTTTGCAAACTCCAGGCATGCTGTCATGTGCCTTTTTCTTAGGAGTGGCTTCAGTCTGGCCACTCTCCCATAAAGCCCAGATTGGTGAAGTGCTGTAGAGACTGTTGTCCTTCTGGCAGGTTCTCCCATCTCAGCCAAATAACTATGTAGTTATGTCAGTGGTCATTGGGTTCTTGGTTACCTCCCTGACCAAGGTCCTTCTTGCCCGGTTGTTCAGTTTGGTCGGACGGCCAGCTCTAGGCAGAGTCTGGTTAGTTCCTTATTTTTTAAATGTCCCAATGATGGAGACCACTGTGCTCTTGAAATTGTTTCATACCCTTCCTAAGATATACAGTATGCTTCATCACAATTCTATCTCAGAGATCTACGGACAGTTCCTTGGACTTCATGGTATAGTTTCTGCCTTGACATGCGCTTTCAACTGTGGGACCTTATATAGACAGGTGTGTTTCTTTATAAATCATGTCCAATCAATTGCATTTACCACAGGTGGACTCCCATCAAGGATTATCAAAGGAAAGAGCTCAATTTGGAGTGTCATAGCAAAGGGGTGTGAATACTTATGTAAATTAGATATTTCTGCATTTCATTTTCAATACAATATCAAACATTTCTAAAAAAATGTTTTCACTTTGTCATTATTGGGTATTGTGTGTGCTAGCTGTGCCACTAGAGATCCTGATTCGAGTCCAGGCTCTGTCGTAGCCGGCCGCGACCGGGAGACCCATGGGGTGGCACACAATTGGCCCAACGTCGTCTGAGTTAGGGGAGGGTTTGGCCGGCAGGGATGTCCTTGTCCCATCGCACTCTAGCGACTCCTGTGGCGGGCCAGGTGCATGCACGCTGACACGGTTGCCAGGTGTACGGTGTTTCCTCTGACACATTGGTGTGGCTGGCTTCTGGGTTAAGCGGGCATTGTGTCAAGAAGCAGTGCAGCTTGGTTGGGTCGTGTTTCGGGGGACGCACGGCTCTCGAGCTAGTCAGCATGGGAGTTGCAGCGATGAGACAAGACTGTAACTACCAATTGGACACCATGAAATTGGGAAGAAAAAGGGGTAAAAAAAGGCAAGGGCTGTAGCTTTCAAATGATATGTTATTTTCTGACCCAACATTGTTTTTGGAGGGGGGGGGCCCTCAAACTCGCCGGACCATGTACAGGTTCCAAAACAACAAACAACAATTACATGATATGGTATGGATATGAGGAAGCACTGTGCTTCCCTGTTTATTGACTTATTGAAGGCTTTAGATACTGTTGACCACTCTTTATTGATTCAAAGATTGTCTGCAATTGGTATGGGTCAGGCGTCATGTAATCTGTTTGAAAATTACTTGACAGACAGGGCACAATCTGTTTTTCTTGATATAGTGTTTTTCTTGATCAAGGTTTCCTTGATATTACGAGAGGTGTCCCATAGGGATCGATTTTAAGCCCTGTACTTTTTACTGTCTATAAACAATGTGGATCTTTCTGCATTTTCTTCTTTACATACACCTGTATTAGTGGAGGCTCCAGAGGGGAGGACGGCTCATAATAAAGGCTGTCAGATAGAGCCAATGGAATGGTATCAAATACATCAAAGATGTGGTTTCCATGTGGTTGATACCACTCCATTGACTCCATTCCAGCCATTATTAGGAGCCGTCCTCCGCTCAGCAGCTCCCACTGACCTGTGTGCAAATGAAACTGTTGTGTATGCTATTGCACCCATGGTTGACCTGGGCTCGGTTTCCCGATAGCGACGGAACTTAGGCTCACAAGTGTTTTAACAATGCAGCTTTCCTACAACGGCCAAAGATGTAACATGCCTTTCCCGAAACATCACATAGAGTACGTTCGTTGAGGCCTGTGTTGATATTGATAGGATCTACATCTTACCTTAACATTAGAATTATTCCACAATACTGATCACGGATCAGCACCTAGACAGATATCATCACCCATGGCTACAAATATTGAGGCGGCTTATTCTAATGCTTACCCCATAAGATTTGGCACGTTACACGTCATGAAATATATGAATGCAAAAATTATAGACAGAAGGCTAACGTACAAATAGCTATATAAAACTAAATTGAATTACTGTGAAATTGATTTCAATCAGTGGAGGCTCCTCAGAGGAGGAAGGGGAGGACCATCCTTCTCAGTGAATTTCTGAAAAATGGAAATAGTGAAACATTAAAAAAGTGATCCTTTTTAGATTAAACTATACTAAATATATTCAAGTCACCAAATAATTTAGTAAAACACACTGTTTTGCAATGAAGGTCTACAGTAGCCTCAACAGCACTCTGTAGGGTAGCACCATGGGTTACCCGGAGGACAGCTAGTTTCCATCCTTCTCTGGATACATTGACTTCAAACCTAAGAGGCTCATGGTTATCATCCCCTTCCATTCACTTACACAGTAAATATGACAACTTCTGGAGGATGTCCTCCAACCTATCAGAGCTCTTGCAGCATGAACGGACATGTTGTCCACCAAATCAAAGGATCAGAGAATGAATCTAGTACTGAATGCACAAGCTACATCTAGCTAGCACTACAGTGCATAAAATGTGATGAGTATGGAGGATGGCTTTCACTTCAGCAGTAATAAATTTATGAACTTTTTTGAGGAAAAGATCATGATCATTAGAAAGCAAATTACGGACTCCTCTTTAAATCTGGGTATTCCTCCAGGGCTTCATTGTCCAGAGTCTGCACAACTCTGCCAGGACCTTGGCTCAAGGGAGATACTAAAGTGTTTTAGTACTATATCTCTTGACACAATGATGAAAATAATCATGGCCTCCAAACCCTCAAGCTGCATACTGGACCCTATTCCAACTAAACTACTGAAAGAGCTGCTTCCTGTGCTTGGCCCTCCTATGTTGAACATAATAAACGGCTCTCTATCCACCGGATGTGTACCAAGCTCACTAAAAGTGGCAGTAATAAAGCCTCTCTTGAAAAAGCCGAATCTTGACCCAGAAATTATAAAAAACTATCGGCCTATATCGAATCTTCCATTCCACTCAAAAATTTTAGAAAAAGTTGTTGCGCAGCAACTCACTGCCTTCCTGAAGACAAACAATGTATACGAAACGCTTCAGTCTGGTTTTAGACCCCATCATAGCACTGAGACTGCACTTGTGAAGGTGGTAAATGACCTTTTAATGACGTCAGACCGAGGCTCTGCATCTGTCCTCGTGCTCCTAGATCTTAGTGCCGCTTTTGATACCATCGATCACCACATTCTTTTGGAGAGATTGGAAACCCAAATTGGTCTACATGGACAAGTTCTGGCCTGGTTTAGATCTTATCTGTCGGAAAGATATCAGTTTGTCTCTGTGAATGGTTCGTCCTCTGACAAATCAATTGTAAATTTCGGTGTTCCTCAAGGTTCCGTTCTAGGACCACTATTGTTTTCACTATATATTTTACCTCTTGGGGATGTCATTCGAAAACATAATGTTAAATTTCACTGCTATGCGGACGACACACAGCTGTACATTTCAATGAAACATGGTGAAGCCCCAAAATTGCCCTCGCTAGAAGCCTGTGTTTCAGACATAAGGAAGTGGATGGCTGCAAATTTTCTACTTTTAAACTCGGACAAAACAGAGATGCTTGTCCTAGGTCCCAAGAAACAAAGAGATCTTCTGTTGAATCTGACAATTAATCTGGATGGTTGTACAGTCGTCTCAAATAAAACTGTGAAGGACCTCGGCGTTACTCTGGACCCTGATCTCTCTTTTGAAGAACATATCAAGACTGCTTCAAGGACAGCTTTTTTCCATCTACGTAACATTGCAAAAATCAGAAACTTTCTGTCCAAAAATGACGCAGAAAAATTAATCCATGCTTTTGTTACTTCTAGGCTCGACTACTGCAATGCTCTACTTTCCGGCTACCCGGATAAAGCACTAAACAAACTTCAGTTAGTGCTAAATACGGCTGCTAGAATCCTGACTAGAACCAAAAAATTTGATCATATTACTCCAGTGCTAGCTTCCCTACACTGGCTTCCTGTTAAGGCAAGGGCTGATTTCAAGGTTTTACTGCTAACCTACAAAGCATTACATGGGCTTGCTCCTACCTATCTTTCCGATTTGGTCCTGCCGTACATACCTACACGTACGCTACGGTCACAAGACGCAGGCCTCCTAATTGTCCCTAGAATTTCTAAGCAAACGGCTGGAGGTAGGGCTTTCTCCTATAGAGCTCCATTTTTATGGAATGGTCTGCCTACCCATGTGAGAGACGCAGACTCAGTCTCAACCTTTAAGTCTTTACTGAAGACTTATCTCTTCAGTAGGTCCTATGATTAAGTATAGTCTGGCCCAGGAGTGTGAAGGTGAACGGAAAGGCTGGAGCAACGAACCGCCCTTGCTGTCTCTGCCTTGTCGGTTCCCCTCTTCCCACTGGGATTCTCTGCATCTAACCCTTTTACAGGGGCTGAGTCACTGACTTACTGGTGTTCTTCCATGCCGTCCATGGGAGGGGTGCGTCACTTGACGGGGCTAGGGTCAGTCTGTTACATCTGGAGTATTCTCTTGTCTTATCCGGTGTCCTGTGTGAATGTAAATATGCTCTCTCTAATTCTCTCTTTCTTTCTTTCTTTCTCTCGGAGGACCTGAGCCCTAGGACTACCTGGCATGATGACTCCTTGCTGTCCCCAGTCCACCTGGCCATGCTGCTGCTCCAGTTTCAACTGTTCTGCCTGCGGCTACGGAACCCTGACCTGTTCACCGGACGTGCTTGTTGCACCCTCGACAATTACTATGATTATTATTATTTGACCATGCTGGTCATTTACGAACATTTTAACATCTTGACCATGTTCTGTTATAATATCCACCCGGCACAGCCAGAAGAGGACTGGCCACCCCTCATAGCCTGGTTCCTCTCTAGGTTTCTTCCTAGGTTTTTGGCCTTTCTCAGGAGTTTTTCCTAGGGAGTTTTTCCCAGCCACCGTGCTTCTTTCACATGCATTGCTTGCTGTTTGGGGTTTTAGGCTGGGTTTCTGTACAGCACTTTGAGATTTCAGCTGATGTACAAAGGGCTATATAAATAAATTTGATTTGATTTGATTTGAGTTGACTCAAAGAGAGAGAAAGACAATAGTTGAACAGTTTGGAACAAATTCATTTCTTTAACAGTGAAGGCGACGCAAGAGAGTGAGAGAGATAACTAGTTATATTTCTAATCAGCATTCTAAAAAAAATCCCCAACAAAATCCAACTGTTTAAATTAGATATCTGTTTTTTTTCATGGGCTGCATCTCAATTCACCTTATCCACCGATGTCGGCCTTCCGCATCTGTGGTGGAAGGTGGCAGAGCTACTGCGGTGTTTTTCAGTCCAGGAGACATCCCGAATATCAGTCTTCTCATGAAAACGTCTGTAGCGCTGCAAACTAATATGACCCCTCTATGGAAAGATGAGACTCTCACGAACAGGAGGGTGTTCTCCATTTTCCTCTACAACTCACAGGCATCACGGGACCCGTCTGAAGTCAGTACCACCAATCTGCCAACTTCTGTCAGTAGCGTCCGAACAGTTCGGGCTACACACTAATGACCCCACCGTTGAAAGGTGAGACTCGCACGAACACTCACGAACACATGCTTGTCAGTTGTTTTGCTCTAGGATGCCCACAAACCTCATAATTCTCGTCTGAAGGTAGCCTGGTACCAGTTAAAACATTTTATAAAGTACCAGTCAAAAAAAAAATTTGTTTACTATTTTCTACATTGTAGAATAATAGTGAAGACATCAAAACTATGAAATAACACATATGGAATCATATAAAAGTGTTGAACTTGAGATTCTTCAAAGTAGCCACCCTTTGCCTTGATGACAGCTTTGCACACTCTTGGCATTTTCTCCACCAGCTTAATGAGGTAGTCACTTGGAATGCGTTTCAATTAACCTGTTAGGGTTGGTGGGCAGTATTTACACTGCCGGATAAAAAACGTACCCGATTTAATCTGGTTACTACTCCTGCCCAGTAACTAGAATATGCATATCATTATTGGCTTTGGATAGAAAACACCCTAAAGTTTCTAAAACTGTTTGAATGGTGTCTGTGAGTATAACAGAACTCATATGGCAGGCAAAAACCTGAGAAGATTTCATGCAGGAAGTGGCCTGTCTGACAAGGTGTTGTTGTTCTTGCCTCTGTTTATTGAAGACTCAGGATCTTAGCTGTAACGTGACACTTCCTACGGCTCCCATAGGCTCTCAGAGCCCGGGAAAAAGCTGAACGATATCGAGGCAGCCTCTGGCTGAAACACATTATCGCCTTTGCCAAGTGGCCGATCAGAGGACAAAGGGCTTAGGCGCGTGCCCGAGTCGACCCCATGCTGTATTTTCTTTCGTCTGTTTACCTAATTGCAGATTCCCGGTCGGAATATTATCGCTTTTTTACGAGAAAAATGGCATAAAAATTGATTTTAAACAGCGGTTGACATGCTTCGAAGTACGGTAATGAAATATTTAGAAATCTTTTGTCACGAAATGCGCCGTGCGCGTGACCCTTATTTACCATTCGGATAGTGTCTTGAACGCACGAACAAAACGCCGCTGTTGGAACATAACTATGGATTATTTGGGACCAAACCAACATTTGTTATTGAAGTAGAAGTCCTGGGAGTGCATTCTGACGAAGAACAGGAAAGGTAATCAAACTTTTCTAATAGTAAATCGGAGTTTGGTGAAGGCTAAACTTGCTGGGTGTCTAAATAGCTAGCCCTGTGATGCCTGGCTATCTACTTAGAATATTGCAAAATGTGCTTTCACCGAAAAGCTATTTTAAAATCGGACATATCGAGTGCATAGAGGAGTTCTGTATCTATAATTCTTAAAATAATTGTTATGCTTTTTGTGAACGTTTATCGTGAGTAATTTAGTAAATTGTTAGTAGATTCGCCGGAAGTTTGCGGGGGGTATGCTAGTTCTGAACGTCACATGCTAATGTAAAAAGCTGGTTTTTGATATAAATATGAACTTGATTGAACAAAACATGCATGTATTGTATAACATAATGTCCTAGGTGTGTCATCTAATGAAGATCATCAAAGGTTAGTGCTGCATTTAGCTGTCTTCTGGGTTTTTGTGACATTATATGCTAGCTTGAAAAATGGGTGTCTGATTATTTCTGGCTGGGTACTCTGCTGACATAATCTAATGTTTCGCTTTCGTTGTAAAGCCTTTTTGAAATCGGATAGTGTGGTTAGATTAACGAGAGTCTTGTCTTTAAAATGCTGTAAAATAGTCATATGTTTGAGAAATTGAAGTAATAGCATTTCTAAGGTATTTGAATATCGCGCCACAGAATTCAACTGGCTGTTACGTAGGTGCGACGATTTGGTGCCACCTGCCCTAGAGAGGTTAACAGGTGTGCCTTGTTAAAAGTTAATTTGTGGATTTTCTTTCCTTCTTAATGCGTTTGAGACAATCATTTGTGTTGTGACAAGGTATGGTTGGTATACAGAAGATAGCCCTAATTGGTAAAATACCAAATCCATATTATGGCAAGAACAGCTCAATGAAGCAAAGAAAAACGACAGTTCATCATTACTTTAAGACATGAAGGTCAGTCAATTCGGAAAATGTAAAGAACTTTTGAAGTTTCTTCAAGTGCAGTCGCAAAAACCATCAAGCGCTATGATGAAACTAGCTCTCATGTGGACCGTCACAAGCAAGGAAGACCCAGAGTTACCTCTGGTGTAAAGGATATTTTCATTAGAGGTAACTGCACCTCAGATTGCAGCCCAAATAAATGTTTCACAGAGTTCAAGTAACAGACACATCTCAACATCAACTGTTCAGAGACTGTGTGTATCAGGCATTCATGATCAAATTGCTGCAAAGAAACCACTACTAAAGGACACCAATAATAATAAGAGACTTGCTTGGGCCAAGAAACACGAGCAATGGACATTAGACCTGTTGAAATCTGTCGTTTGGTCTGATGAGTCCAAATTTGAGATTTTTGGTTCCAACCGCTGTGTTTTTGTGAGATGCAGAGTAGGTGAACGGATGATCTCTGCATGAGTAGTTCCCACCGGGAAGAATGGAGGAGGAGGTGTGATGGTGTGGGGGTGCTTTGCTGGTGATACTGTCAGTGATTTATTTAGAAGTCAAAGCACACTTAACCAGCATGGCTACCACAGCAATACGCCATCCCATCATATTTTGATTTGACACTTTTTTGGTTACTACGTGGCTCCATATGTGTTATTTCATAGTTGTAGAAAATTGTAAAAATAAATAAAAACCCTTGAATGTGTAGGTGTGTCCAAACTTTTGACTGGTACTGTATATATTGTATGAAAGTAGTTTAGTGCCCAAAAAAATAGGTTCAATATAGGACATACACTTCAAAACAAACTTCCTTTTGATACATTTTTTACTGTCTGTTTTGCCATGTACTGTATGCATATATTTTCATGTGATTTGAAGCATAACACCAATGTATGTTCAACAAAGGCTTTCTTTCTGTAAAACAATGAAGATTGAAGGTCCAAAGGTGAAGATTGAAGGTTTCCCAAAACCACCGTTACTGAAGTTGCTGTTGAAAATGCTCGTTATTTAACGACTGCCTCAGACCACTCGAAGAACAGATAAGTGCATCGTCAGTAGCTTTATTGCACTTCCGTATCACTTTATACACAGACGATCTCTCCTAAACACAAAATCAATATGTTTATCTGTCTTTCTGTGAATGCTGATAACTTCAGAACAAATGTGACAGTGACAACAAATACAAAGTTGCCCATTTCTTTGCATAACAAGCAAAGAATATAAAGACGCTTCAAACTAAAACTGAGATGACTGTATTAAAAACATAAATACAGTGCAGGCGACATATCCCTATATATTTGAATAATACTGTAATCAGTGGCGGTCGGTGCCATTTAAGATGAGGGAGGACTATCATTTTTTTCATGAGCATGGCCTTATTTTTATTACAGCGTATTGGATATCCTTCATTCATATTCCATTCACCCAGCTCAATGTAACATCAACAGGTTTAGGCTACTACATGATATTCAAATGTTCCTATACTCATCATTAGTTTGCTACAACCTAGGCTAAGAATGGTGACACACAGTGGCACATTCAAAACTGCATTGCACACTCTTGCCTGCATCTAGCTGATCTAGGGTGTAATCATTAGTCCAACAGTTGCAAACAAGAGTTTCTATTGGACAACGTCAGGTATGTTTATCCCTGTTTCGTTTGCTTCCGTTTAAGAAAGGTTTTTCAACAGATTCAGCAGAATGAATATACCCCTGATCACACAAACACAGTTCACCTTCATAGCAGCCACATACGTACAAACACCATGATCACTTTGCTCGTTGTATGATTCCTTCTCTCATCTATGCGCTCTCCTCCTCTCACCTTTTCCCTTCACCTGTGGACTTCAGTGCACAACACATCAGCTGTCTGTGACCAGGCTAAAAAACCTTTCCAAGCCAAACCTTCATATCATAACCGCTAACTGCTACACACAGCCTACACCGTTGCCACAATATTAGCTAACGTCATAGTCAACAGAGTTACTAGATCTAACGCATTAGTAAGCCCACTACAATCATGCAGTACAGTCAGCAAGCAGTTACACCAGCGGCAATAAATGAATACACCCAAAAGCTTACCTTGACTTGGAAGAGTTCCAGTGTTGGATAGCCATAGCCAGCTAGCTAACATAGCATCCCTCTCTGTTTGAGCCGGGTGTTTGAGTAGGCTAAACTAGCTAGCGAATTGTCTTTCTCTCTCTTTGAGTTAACTACTCACCACATTTTATACACTACAGTGCTAGCTAGCTGTAGCTTATGCTTTCAGTACTAGATTAATTCTCTGATCCTTTGATTTCATGGACAACATGTCAGTTCACGCTGCAATAGCTCTGATAGTTTGGAGGATAATGATCAAATCAAATCAAATCAAATTTATTTATATAGCCCTTCGTACATCAGCTGAAATCTCAAAGTGCTGTACAGAAACCCAGCCTAAAACCCCAAACAGCAAGCAATGCATGTGAAAGAAGCACGGTGGCTGGGAAAAACTCCCTAGGAAAAACTCCTGAGAAAGGCCAAAAACCTAGGAAGAAACCTAGAGAGGAACCAGGCTATGAGGGGTGGCCAGTCCTCTTCTGGCTGTGCCGGGTGGATATTATAACAGAACATGGTCAAGATGTTAAAATGTTCGTAAATGACCAGCATGGTCAAATAATAATAATCATAGTAATTGTCGAGGGTGCAACAAGCACGTCCGGTGAACAGGTCAGGGTTCCGTAGCCGCAGGCAGAACAGTTGAAACTGGAGCAGCAGCATGGCCAGGTGGACTGGGGACAGCAAGGAGTCATCATGCCAGGTAGTCCTGAGGCATGGTCCTAGGGCTCAGGTCCTCCGAGAGAAAGAAAGAAAGAGAGAAAGAGAGAATTAGAGAGAGCATATTTACATTCACACAGGACACCGGATAAGACAAGAGAATACTCCAGATGTAACAGACTGACCCTAGCCCCCCGACACATAAACTACTGCAGCATAAATACTGGAGGCTGAGACAGGAGGGATCAGAAGACACTGTGGCCCCATCCGATGATACCCCCGGACAGGGCCAAACAGGCAGGATATAACCCCACCCACTTTGCCAAAGCACAGCCCCCACACCACTAGAGGGATATCTACAACCACCAACTTACCGTCCGAAGACAAGGCCGAGTATAGCCCACAAAGATCTCCGCCACGGCACAACCCAAGGGGGGGGCGCCAACCCAGACAGGAAGACCACGTCAGTGGCTCAACCTACTCAAGTGACGCACCCCTCCCATGGACGGCATGGAAGAACACCAGTAAGTCAGTGACTCAGCCCCTGTAAAAGGGTTAGAGGCAGAGAATCCCAGTGGGAAGAGGGGAACCGACAAGGCAGAGACAGCAAGGGCGGTTCGTTGCTCCAGCCTTTCCGTTCACCTTCACACTCCTGGGCCAGACTATACTTAATCATAGGACCTACTAAAGAGATAAGTCTTCAGTAAAGACTTAAAGGTTGAGACTGAGTCTGCGTCTCTCACATGGGTAGGCAGACCATTCCATAAAAATGGAGCTCTATAGGAGAAAGTACTACCTCCAGCCGTTTGCTTAGAAATTCTAGGGACAATTAGGAGGCCTGCGTCTTGTGACCGTAGCGTACGTGTAGGTATGTACGGCAGGACCAAATCGGAAAGATAGGTAGGAGCAAGCCCATGTAATGCTTTGTAGGTTAGCAGTAAAACCTTGAAATCAGCCCTTGCCTTAACAGGAAGCCAGTGTAGGGAGGCTAGCACTGGAGTAATATGATCAAATTTTTTGGTTCTAGTCAGGATTCTAGCAGCCGTATTTAGCACTAACTGAAGTTTGTTTAGTGCTTTATCCGGGTAGCCGGAAAGTAGAGCATTGCAGTAGTCGAGCCTAGAAGTAACAAAAGCATGGATTAATTTTTCTGCGTCATTTTTGGACAGAAAGTTTCTGATTTTTGCAATGTTACGTAGATGGAAAAAAGCTGTCCTTGAAGCAGTCTTGATATGTTCTTCAAAAGAGAGATCAGGGTCCAGAGTAACACCGAGGTCCTTCACAGTTTTATTTGAGACGACTGTACAACCATCCAGATTAATTGTCAGATTCAACAGAAGATCTCTTTGTTTCTTGGGACCTAGGACAAGCATCTCTGTTTTGTCCGAGTTTAAAAGTAGAACATTTGCAGCCATCCACTTCCTTATGTCTGAAACACAGGCTTCTAGCGAGGGCAATTTTGGGGCTTCACCATGTTTCATTGAAATGTACAGCTGTGTGTCGTCCGCATAGCAGTGAAATTTAACATTATGTTTTCGAATGACATCCCCAAGAGGTAAAATATATAGTGAAAACAATAGTGGTCCTAGAACGGAACCTTGAGGAACACCGAAATTTACAATTGATTTGTCAGAGGACGAACCATTCACAGAGACAAACTGATATCTTTCCGACAGATAAGATCTAAACCAGGCCAGCACTTGTCCATGTAGACCAATTTGGGTTTCCAATCTCTCCAAAAGAATGTGGTGATCGATGGTATCAAAAGCGGCACTAAGATCTAGGAGCATGAGGACAGATGCAGAGCCTCGGTCTGACGTCATTAAAAGGTCATTTACCACCTTCACAAGTGCAGTCTCAGTGCTATGATGGGGTCTAAAACCAGACTGAAGCGTTTCGTATACATTGTTTGTCTTCAGGAAGGCAGTGAGTTGCTGCGCAACAACTTTTTCTAAAATTTTTGAGAGGAATGGAAGATTCGATATAGGCCGATAGTTTTTTTATAATTTCTGGGTCAAGATTCGGCTTTTTCAAGAGAGGCTTCATTACTGCCACTTTTAGTGAGCTTGGTACACATCCGGTGGATAGAGAGCCGTTTATTATGTTCAACATAGGAGGGCCAAGCACATGATGATGATAATTACTGTGTAAGTCTATAGAAGGTTTTGTATTGAAGTCAATGTACTCAGAGGTATACCATGGTGCTACCCTACAGAGTGCTGTTAAGGCTACTGTAGACCTTCATTGCAAAACATTGTTTTAATCAGTTATTTGGTGACGTGAATATACAGTGCATTTGGAAAGTATTCAGACCCCTTGACTTTTTCTACATTTTGTTATGTTACAGCCTTATTCTAAAATGGATTAATTAAAAAATGTTCCTCATGAATCTAAACACAATACCCCATAATGACAAAGCGAAAACAGTTTTTTTTAAATGTTTGCAATTTTATTACAAATAATAAACATTATTTTCCACAGAGCACCTTATTTACACAAGTATTCAGACCCTTTGCTATGAGATTCGAAATGGAGCTCAGGTGCATCCTGTTTCCATTGATCATCCTTGAGATGTTTTTACAAATTGTTGACAGTGTATGTCAGAGCAAAAACAAAGCCAGGAGGTCTAAGAATTATCCACAGAGCTCCGAGACAGGATTGTGTCGAGGCACAGATTTGGGGAAGGGTCTGCAGCATTGAAGGTCCCCAAGAACAGACTCTTCCTAGAGCTGGACACCCGGCCAAACTGAGCAATCAGGGGATAAGGGCCTTGGTCAGGGAGATGACCATGATCCCGATGGGCACTCTGACAGAGCTCCAAAGTATCCCTCTGTGGAGATGGTAGAACCTTCCAGAAGGACCACCATCTCTGCAGCACTCCACCAATCAGGCCTTTTATGGTAGTGTCCAGGCGGAAGCCAATCCTCAGTAAAAGGCACGACAGCCCGCTTGGAGTTTGCCAAAAGGCACCTAAAGGACTCTCAGACCATGAGAAACAAGCTTTTCTGGTCTGATGAAACCAAGATTGAACTCTTTGGCCTGAATGCCAAGCATCACGTCTAGAGGAAACTTGGCACCATCTCTACGGTGAAGCCTGGTGGTGGCAGCATCATGCTGTGGGGATTTTTTTCATCGCCAGGGACTGGGAGACTAGTCAGGATTGTGGGAAAGATGAACGGAGCAAAGTACAGAGATCCTTGATGAAAACCTGCTCCAGTGCGCACAGGACCTCAGACTGGGATGAAGGTTCACCTTCCATCAGGACAACGACCCTAATCACACAGCCAAGACAACGCAGGAGTGGCTTCAGGACAGGTCTCTGGATGTCCTGGAGTGGCACACCCAAAACCCGGAATTGAAACCGATCGAACATCTCTGGAGAGACCTGAAAATAGCTGTGCAGAAACGTTCCCCATCCAACCTGACAGAGCTTGAGAGGATCTGCAGAGAAGAATGGGAGAAACTCCCCAAATACAGGTGTGCAAAGCTTGTAGCGTCATACCCAAGAAGGCTCGAGGCTGTAATCGCTGCCAAAGGTGCTTCAACAAAGTACTAAGTAAAGGGTCTGAATACTTCTGTAACATTTTTTTTATAAATTTGCAAAACAAATCTAAAAACAATTTTTTTCTGATAGGGTATTATTTTGTGTAGATTGAGGTTAATAAAAAAAATAAAAAAGACATTTAAGAATAAGGCTGTAACGTAACCAAATGTGGAAAAAGTCAAGGGGTCTGAAAACTTTCCCGAATGCACTGTATTTAGTGTCGTTTTATCTTAAAATTATAACTTTTTTAATGTCTCACTATTTACATTTTTTCTGAAATTCACTGAGGAGGATGTTCCTCCCCTTTCTCCTTTGAGGGGCCTCCACTGATAGATTTTTGAACATTCATTTGATATTGGAGTTATAGGCAATATTACTGTATGTAACAGAAATATGGATCTCTCTCCCTCATAAAAATACTGTTACTTTTGATACTTATTTGTTGACCTGTGGTAAGTTCGTCTTGAATTTTACCCCACTTCGACATCATCTGTAACCATTCGGCCCATGCTGACACATGTTAAATCCCAATCGTATGTGATCTTACAGGGAGAGTCTGAAACCCATCAATGTTCCCCCACATACGGTGTCCTATTATCAGCCTCCAGGTGAGGTTTTGGCCAGCGCAGCTCCACACTCCTCAGGTTGAGGAATAAGGAAAACAGAGTTCGATGACTACTTGAGGGCGTACAGCAACGTGTTGACACAACATTCTTCAAAGATTGAGAGAAAAAGGAGGTTAGTCAGGAGTGGAGCTAGTGGATATACAAATGAGGTTACTAGTGCTACAGGGGGCAGTAAAATATTAGCCTCTCCTTAGGGTCAGCATTACATGAGGTAGATGGTGTCCAATAAAATATTGCACACAGAAAAGGTTATGTTGATTTTTTTACGACTCCGGCAGCTGACTTCAACTTTAAGGGAAATCGTTAAGTTAAACAAACAGCAGAAATGCGGTCTAGATGTGGATGTCATTGAAAGGCCACCATTATAAGCAGATAAGGTTTTACTATAGCTGTCAGTGCAATTGACTGTGATTTATTATTTATGAATCATAAAATGGGTGTGTGGGTTATTTGGGGAGTAACCCTGGTTTTCTGCCAACCCAGTTGAGGCATGAAGCAGTGAACTGCTCTGAGAAATGGACATGCAATAAAACCACAACCAGAAAGACTCTGTTGAGTCCAAGATGATGATGTCAAAGCATGGCGTTTAAGTTTATGTGTTTGCGACCGGTGAGTCGAGGGTCAGAAAAACACTGTGTTACAAAATAGGCCACTGGGCAAGGCAAGGAAGGAAATCCTCCTGGGTCACAGGATTTGTGGAAGGGCCTCGACCACTGAGGTATGAACTTGCAAACAAAAGCCAGTTGGGGGTGGGTGAGGGAGCTTTATGGACTTTTATAGCACAGAATTAGTCAAGAAAACATTTAAACTCTACGGGCAGTTTAAGTTTCTTGAAGAAAAAATAAAAACTCAAGTGTTGAGGTCTCAACATATCCATGTCAGAAACTACAGTATCCACAAGGAATTTGAGAATTGCTCAATTCTCCTCAGGGGAAGTTTGGTACACAACTTTAACTGAGGCATAATGGGGAAAGAGGGGAAAATTCAGAGGAGGAAATCAGCAAGGAAAAGCGTTGTTTATACATACTGTAGCTCTGCCTCATGCATATTTATTTGGATGACTCAGGCCAGGGATATACAGCTGGTTTCAGTCAGGAGCCTACAGAGAGATTTAAGTGATAGTAAAAACTTCATGGATTACGTGTAGAGAGAACCTCACATTTGTAATTGTGTTGCGTTTTGGGTCTTTTGCTGTATCATACCATAAAGAGCAGTGGAGCCAGCTGATAGACACTCCCCAAACAAGATAATTGAGAGGCGAGGTGAGATATGAAAAAGAAGACATGCACTTGTAAATATTTACAGTGGAGCGTACCCAAGATATACCCAAGTCCTCCTGAATCTCTAACCAGACATGAGTGCAAGAGCAAAACAATAACCCAAAGATAGCATGACCATTTTTGGGTTATCATCAGTTTTGCAACAACATTAATGTTAGCCCACCATCTATTCTAGAGCCTTTGATGAGATCTGATGATGTCATGGACAAAGGCATAAAACTATAATGACCGTGCGCCTTTAAAACAACCATCATTCAGATAGACGGCACCATAACAGAATCCTTTTGCATCATTGTTGTTGGTTAAATAGAAGGACCCCAACCAGAGAGACGGTACTCCGTATCGGCTGCCTGATAGGAAAGCCTTAAGGATCACTCCTCCATGTCAGGCCACAATAAGGGCCATGAATGCAGATTCTAAGCACATTAACATTCCTGATGAAATAAACCCAGGGAATATAATTCCGTATGAGATATCTCCAGTCCAGTCCAAAGCCCAAGGTTAGGCGCTAGGGCCAGGGGTGAATTCAGATTGCAGACAGACATTGCAGATATAAATGTAACAAATATAATCAACTCACAATGCCATATTCATCTTCAGACAAACTTATATGTTCGACGCAATGCATTTCTATTTGAATGTTCTGTAACATTGGACTCTCCTGAACAGGCCCCAGGTCTCCCAGCACTGCATGCCACAGCCAGGACCAGCTTGATGGTTTTCTCTCTCTTGCATTTTGGACTCTGTGTCCCTGGATAAAAATGGATAGCTAATCACCATGATGTAGCAGTACACAGAGGGTAAGAACATCCCTATTTTCTCTGGACCGTTAGACAATAGCATTAGCAAACCCCTGCAGTTTGAGATGCAGAGGGTGCAGAGGAGAGCATTGACAGAATTCCGCTGGATCAGATAGGGATTCTGAATTCTGATAGTACAGCTTGGTCCTCCAGCTTAGTCCTCTCTAGATAGGAGGACATCTCTTGTCTTTCAGCAGCCAAATCCCCCCCATCTCCCTATGAATCACACATTCCTGGTGGTGCAAGTCAGTGCCATGGGACCTCTCATGTTTCACAGAGGAGCTCCATGATGAATAGATGAAATATGGCCATAGATGATTGGTCTTTCCCCTCGGCCCTATAAAGTTTGCGTGTGTGTGTTTGAGCTTTATAATATTTGATAATACTCCAGGGGCTCATTGCCTAGGGAACAGTGTTACAGCTTGCTGAATGATGCTGCAGAGAAAAGTGAATGAGGTCACATACCTCTGGGCGTTAGCCAAGAAAAAACAATGTTTCAGTAGAGAATGAGAGTGGTACAGTGGTACTTGAAACTAAAGGTAATCTAAACACTGAAGATTTTTTCTCTGTCTTTTCCTTTCCCATTTGTCTGTCTCAGGTCTCTTGTTTCACCCCACTCTGTGCTCTGGTTTCAGGTTCAGAACATGACGGGCCCAACCAGGGGTCATGGTCTCCAAATGTTTAGGGTCTACCAGTCTTCATTAAATAGTCGAGGACGTTATTTCAGTTGTTTCTGATCATGTGGCACAGACTTTTGTAACATTCAAACCTTGTTGTGTACTGAATTCTACATCTGTTGGTGTTTTACTCTCCCTTTGTTTTCTGCTTTGTTAAAGACATTGTTCCCCCACAACGTTCTAAAGAAACCCACACTGACATACCGATCGATGTGTAACTGGAGTCACTGACAACGCACATCAGCCTCTCTATCTCAGATGCTGTATGTAGGCTCAACCTGGTCTCAGAGCATTTTGTATTATTCTATATGTAAATACAAAACACTCTATTTGGTATGATATGTTAAGAATTACAATTTGTATTATATGTTACGAATTTGCAAAACGTACAATATAATACACATTTGCAAAACGTATGATATGTTTTGAATTCTAGCTTGGTGGCTAGCTGGATAACGTTAGCTAGGCTAGAGGTTAGGGTTAGGGGTTAGGCTTAATGTTATGCTTAAGTTTAGGAGTTAGGTTAAAGGTTTAAAGTTAGGGTTAGGGTTAGGGGCAGGGTTAGCTAACAAGTAGTTGCAAAGTAGCTAAAAAGTAGGAAATAGCTTAACTTCTTTGGGATAGGGGGTGGTATTTTGACGTCCGGATGAAAAGCGTGCCCAAAGTAAACTGCCTGCTACTCAGGCCCAGAAGCTAGGATATGCATATATAATAATTGGTCGATTTGGATAGAAAACACTCTAAAGTTTCTAAAACTGTTAAAATAATGTCTGTGAGTATAACAGAACTGAAATGGCAGGCAAAACCCCGAGGACAAACCATCCCAAAAAAAAAACATTTTCATCCTACCACTGATTTCAGTGGCTGGCACTTTTATAATAGGGCGAAATCTTGTCCAATTGCAGTTCCTAGGGCTTCCACTAGATGTAGAAAGAGTTTCAGGTTGGTTTTAGAAAAATTAGCCAGAAATTGTAGATTTTCTAGGTGGCTCCCATTTTGGCTGTAGTGTTTCCAAGCGCGTGAATGAGAGCGCATTCTTTGGTATTTTTCTCCGGTAAAGACAATAACGATTCTCCATCTTAAATGTTATAGTTTATTTGCGTATTAGGGTACCTATTGTTTGATTATAAACGTTGATTGACTTGTTTGGATAAGTTTATTGGTAACGTTTGGGATTAATTTTGAATGCATTTTGAAGGAGGGAAACCGAGTGGATTATTGACTGAAGCGCGCCAGCTAAACTGAGTTTTTAATGGATATAAAGAAGGACATTATCGAACAAAAGTACCATTTGTAATGTAACTGGGACCTTTTGGAGTGCCAACAGAAGAAGATATTCAAAGGTAAGGCATATATTATATCGCTATTTCTGACTTTCGTGTCGCAACTCCCTGGTTGAAAATGATTTGTTATGCATTTGTGTGCTGGGCGCTGTCCTCAGATCATCGCATGGTTTGCTTTCGCCGTAAAGCCTTTTTGAAATCTGACATGGCGGCTGGGTTAACAACAAGTTAAGCTTTATTTTGATGTATTGCACTTGTGATTTCATGAGTTTAATATTTATAGTAATTTAATTTGAATTTGGCGCTCTGCAATTTCACTGGAAATTGTCGCAATGGGACGGTAGTGTCCCACTAATCCGCAAGAAGTTAAGTTGCTAATTAGCTAAAATTATAAAGTTGTCTGTGATGAGATTTGAACTCGCAACATTTGGGTTGCTAGACATTTGCATTATACGCCCACCCGTCTATCCGGACCAACCACCCTACTTTCATTTTTGCCTTAAGTTGCTAACTATTTGTCTTATGTAACCATACCAAACATGACATATCATACTACTTTGTTTTTCGGGTTTGTTTACTATGTTACGTTTAGTCTATGAGACCAAGCTAGTAGGCTATATACAGTTGAAGTCGGAAGTTTACATACACTTAGGTTGGAATCATTAAAACTCGTTTTTCAACCACTCCACAAATGTCTTGTTAACAAACTATAGTTTTGGCAAATCGGTTAGGACATCTACTTTGTGCATGACACAAGTAATTTTTCCAACAATTGTTTACAGACAGATTTCACTTATAATTCACTGTATCACAATTCCAGTGGGTCAGAAGTTCACATACACTAAGTTGACTGTGCTTCTAAACAGCTTGGAAAATTCCAGAAAAAAATGTAATGGCTTTAGAAGCTTCTGATAGGCTAATTGACATAATTTGAGTTAATTGGAGGTGTACCTGTGGATGTATTCCAAGGCCTATCTTCAAACTCAGTGCCTCTTTGTTTGACATCATGGGGAAATCAAAAGAAATCAGTCCTCAGAAAAAAAGACCACAAGGCTGGTTCATTCTTGGGAGCAATTTCCAAATGCCTGAAGGTACCACGTTCATCTGTACAAACAATATTATGCAAGTATAAACAGCATGAGACCACACAGCTGCCATACCGCTCAGGAAGGAGCCGCGTTCTGTCTCCTAGAGATGAACGTACTATGGTGCGAAAAGTGCAAATCAATCCCAGAACAACAGCAAAGGACCTTGTGAAAATGCTGGAGGAAACAGGTAGAAAAGTATCTATGTCCACAGTAAAACGAGTCCTATATTGACATAACCTGAAGGGCCGCTCAGCAAAGAAGAAGTCACTGCTCCAAAACTGCCATAAAAAAGCCAGACTACGGTTTGATGAAACAAAAATAGAACTCTTTGGCCATAATGACCATCGTTATGCAAGCCGAAGAACACCATCCCAACCGTGAAGCACGGGGGTGGCAACATCATGTTGTGGGGGTGCTTTGCTGCTGGAGGGACTGGTGAACTTCACAAAATAGATGGCATCATGAGGCAGGTTATTATGTGGATATATTGAAGCAACATCTCAAGACATCAGTCAGGAAGTTAAAGCTTGGTCGCAAATGGCTCTTCCAAATGGACAATGACCCAAGCATACTTACAAAGTTGTGGCAAAATGGCTTAAGGACAACAAAGTCAAGGTATTGGAGTGGCCATCTCAAAGCCTTGAACTCAGTCCTATAGAAAATTTGTGGGCAGAACTGAAAAAGCATGTGCGAGCAAGGAGGTCTACAAACCTGACTCAGTTACACCAGCTCTGTCAGGAGGAATGGGACAAAATTCACCCAACTTGTTGTGGGAAGCTTGTGGAAGGCTACCAGAAACGTTTGACCCAAGTTTAAACATTTTAAAGGCAATGCTACCAAATACTAATTGAGTGTATGTAAACTTCTGACCCACTGGGAATGTGATGAAAGAAATAAAAGCTGAAATAAATCATTCTCTCTACTATTATTCTGACATTTCACATTCTTAAAATAAAGTGGTGATCCTAACTGACCTAAAACAGGGAATTTTTACTAGGATTAAATGTCGGGAATTGTGAAAATCTGAGTTTAAATGTACTTGGCTAAGGTGTATGTAAACTTCTGACTTCAACTGTATATGGGATGGATCACTGGGATGGTAAGATAGATAAACCACCCAGTGAAGTGACCAACGTACGTGAGGTCCCTTCTGTCAGTGTCTGTGAATGGCAGGCCGGTGTCAGGTGACCATACGGAGAACATCAGAGTTCGCTGTTTGATGAAGTCAATGTTTGTGTTCAGTCAGCAATATATTCTTCTTGGCTTCTACTCTTGGGGATTCTTCACACACATATGGAGGTAATTTGGGATTTGGGTTTAGAAGTCTCCTAGAGGGGCTAGGGGGAGATTTGTGTCTCTGGAAGGTTGAGAGGAGTACTGTATGAAATAGTTTCAAAAGGTTTAGAATGAAATGTTACAGTATACATAGTGAAAGCCTATGTAGCTGTTACTAAATGACTAGACTGCATCATCCAATGAAGGGAAAAGTACAACACTGACCAGCACGTATAATAATGTATCTACTGACAATTATACAGTCACGATGACTGTATAGAAACCAATGGTGGTCTGGATGGTGACAACCCACCAGGATACATCTGTAGCCAAGCTGTGACATGTGCTTAGTTGGTTTTAGTCACAGTGGTGATTAGTGACAGACAAACCATATGTGGCAGACGGTTGAGCGGTGCAGTGTACATTAAACTAGACCTATGGACAGCTCCACTCCCAATATCCTCCAAGTATGGTAAACAGTGTAAAGAAAGTTTACCATTACAATCAAACCATCCTGATCATGGTTATTCTTCGCTCTCATTGTACTTTTGGCAGTTTGGCTTTTGAGTAGTGGCCTGGGTTAACAATGGGCCTGGAGGGTTCAGATTGAAATGTAGAACAGATATGATTGTCTGTCATGTAGCCTTCTTAAGTTTTTGAGTTAATGCCTAAACTTAACCCGAACCTTACACATTTGGAGTTAATGCCAAAAACGTGACCTTAAACACTTAGAAATTTGACGTTTGGAAGAACTTCAAAAATGTGATGTATGAGAAAAATGGATGAACGTCTAATTCTGATGTGACTGTGAGAGCTGGTTGGACTTACAGCTGTGGCCCTCAAACCGCAAGTCCTCCTTGATTTAGAGCTTTAGGACGGCACAAATGGATAATCATGCTGTGCATGGGAGTGAGTGCATAGATAGAGGCAATGTGTGTGTTTGTACTGTACGTGTGTGTGTGTGCATGTGCGTGTGTAGATCTGTGAGGGACAGTAAAGACTCTTACATAACCACTTGATCCTTGATTCTCCTCACCCACGTGCCCAGTGTGTGTTCCAGACCTTTCAAATAAAACATATAACGAGGAACAAATGCTCTTGTTAAAACAAGAAGGTTATGAAGATGGAAAGAAGTGTAAAGTGTGTGTGTGTGTGTGTGTCATGTGTGTGAGAACACACACATGATGGTTGGTGTCTCATGGGTGAAGGCCTGTGATTCGTGCCAAGTGAAGGACATGTTTAGTAAAGACCCATGTTGTAATGAGGCTGTGTGTGTGCGTGTCTGCGTGCGGTCGCGCACCGTGCCTGAGCGAGTGTGTGTGTGGGTGCGCCTCATTTCCTATCAACCCCCAATCTGTCAGGGAAAGGAGGGATGGAGGAATGACTTCGCAGGTTAACGTTTAATGGGATGAGACTTGTCCTTCAGGTAGAGCTGAGCGATTTCCTCTGCGAAGCCAAAAGTTTGTTATGCTCACTATCAGTGGACATGTTACTTCTAATGGTTGCCATGTGTTTTTCCACATTCTACGTTTATAAGACCTCAGATCAAAAACACAGCCAAAACAACAGCTCAAGTGTTGTAAAAACCAGATCAGAAAAAATGTAGCAGAGCCCCCTCAGCAAATCTCCTCATTTGTTTGTGTGATAAAAACAAGCTACTTCAGTCATTTTAATTGATAACATTTCTCATTTGGTTCAATGTTGACGTTTCTAGAGCAGAGAGGGCCCTTTTGAATAAACAAACGAGAAAAAGAACATTTTGGAACATGACTTAAGGACAACCACAACAGTTCCACAGAGTTAACTGCATGTGAAGAATGCAGTAAGGGCAACACACAACACAAAAATGTAATCCAACACATAATAAGGGTTCAATTGCTGTGGGAAAATAAAAGCAACAGATTTATGTTTAAAGACCACATCTAAGAGATATCAGTATTAGTATGCAGTACTGGTGATGAAGAAATCATTCTTTCTCTCAATTTAAAAAAAAGAAGAGAATTCTCTCAATGAATTCCAAATGAGAATTCCCGGTAATGGCATGTCTGTCGTTGCAATATATCGGTCTAAAGAGCACTTTGTATACAACCTCAAGCCAAACATTTCATTCCCGATCGTTGCAACACATACATTTTATAAGAAAACCTTCACCAAAAAAGGCTTTTATTTACCATAACTGAAACAATAAAAACAATTGGTCAAAAAAAGGAAAACCTTTACCATACAACCTCAAGCCAAACATTTCACTCCAAATCATTTCAACACATACATGTTTCTCAAACTGGCACACAGAATGATTTCTGAAACATCTATAAAGGCCTTATAAAGTTGTAGATTGAACTTTACAAGTTGTAGATTGCTCAAAGTAGGACTCGTATAAAACCTTTATCATCTGACCCCAACCAAGGGGTGCGAGAATGCTTCCCATCTCATTTCTGAATATCTATTAGACTTGGCCACTGTCTTCATCAGACAAGGACATTTCTTCATGGAGAAATAGAGTCCAGACTTACTGTACATTTCTTCAGAATCTTCCTCTAACTATTATGACTGCTATGGCAGTCCTTCAAAAAAAATCTAAGATAAACATATGGCCATGTTGTGCGTCAATAGTGTTTTCAACTCTCAGAAGTAAAAACTCCATGTTTGGTTTGTGAAACTTTCACCGGCGTTGTTTATCGGAGGACAAAACACGCTTTGAGGTTTTCAGACGCTGTTAGTGCTCAGGCCTCTCCGTCCTCTGGTGTGCCAAGTATCTACTCAGGAGGATGATGGGAGGGTAAATACCGTAACTGGCAAGAGGATAAAAATTCCAGACCATGTACACACCAGACTTCTTTAGGGAGTTCTCTCTTTGATACGGGCTTGCTAGACAACGCACAAATCAGGAAATAGTTGTGGTTGAGTCATAACTAGAGTAAGCACGTTTTCCAGCTTATAGACTCCTTGCTGACACACTGTCAAATCTACAGTTACAGCTTTTTCTCTCAGACATATACAGTACTGTGCAAAAGTTATAGCCAGGTGTGAAAAAATGCTGTGAAGTAAGAACGCTTTCAAAAATAGAAAGACAAATCTAAATCAAATCCATATTTGGTGTGACTACACTTTGCCTTCAAAACAGCATCAATTCTTGTAGGTACACTTGCACAAAGTCAGGGATTTTGTAGGCATATAGTCAGGTGAATGATTAAACAATTTTACCAAACAGGTGCTAATGATCATCCATCCAATATGTAGGTTGAAACACAATCATTAACTGAAACAGAAACAGCTGTGTAGGAGGAATAAAACTGGGTGAGGAACAGCCAAACTCAGCTAACAAGGTGAGGTTGCTGAAGACCGTTTACTGTCAAAAGTCATACACCATGGCAAGACTGAGCACAGCAACAAGACACAAGGTAGTTATACTGCATCAGCAAGGTCTCTCCCAGGCTGAAATTTCAAGGCAGACGGGTTTCCAGGTGTGCTGTCCAAGCTCTTTTGAAGAAGCACAAAGAAATGGGCAATGTTGAGGACCGTAGAGGCAGTGGTCAGCCAAGGAAACTTACTGCAGCAGATGAAAGACACATCACACTTACTTCCCTTTGCAATTGGAAGATGCCCAGGAGTGCCATCAGCTCAGAATTGGCAGAAAACAGTGGGACCCTGGTACACCCATCTACTGTCCGGAGAAGTCTGGTCAGAAGTGGCCTTCATGGAAGACTTGCAGCCAAAAAGCCATACCTCCGACGTGGAAACAAGGCCAAGCGACTCAACTATGCACGAAAACACAGGAACTGGGGGTGCAGAAAAATGGCAGCACGTGCTCTGGACTGATGAGTCAAATTTTGAAATATCTGGCTGTAGCAGAAGGCAGTTTGTTCGCCGAAGGGCTGGACAGCAGTACACGAATGAGTGTCTCCAGGCAACAGTGAAGCATGGTGGAGGTTCCTTGCAAGTTTGGGTCTACATTTCTGCAAATGGAGTTGGGGATTTGGTCAGAATTAATGGTCTCCTCAATGATGAAAAGTACAGGCTGATACTTATCCATCATGCAATACCATCAGAGAGGCATCTGATTGGCCCCACATGTATTCTGCAGAATGACAACGACCCCAAACATACAGCGAAAGACATTAAGAACTATCTTCAGCGTAAAGAAGAACAAGGAGTCCTGGAAGTGATGGTTTGGCCCCCACAGAGCCCTGATCTCAACATCATCGAGTCTGTCTGGGATCACATGAAGAGAGAGAAGCACCTGAGGCTGCCTAAATCCATAGACGAACTGTGGTTAGTTCTCCAAGATGTTTGGGCCAACCTACCCGCCGAGTTCCTTCAAAAACTGTGTGCAAGAATTGATGCTGTTTTGAAGGCAAAGGGTGGTCACACCAAATATTGATTTGATGTAGATTTTTCTTCTGTTCACTCACTTTGCATTTTGTTAATTGATAAATATAAACTATTAACATGTCTATTTTTGAAAGCATTCTTACTTTACATTCTTACTTTATTTTTTCACACCTGCCTAAAACTTTTGCACAGTAGTGTATATACAGTCCCAGTCAAAGGTTTGGACACACATACTCATTCAAGGGTTTTTCTTTATTTTTACTATTTTCAACATTGTAGAATAATAGTGAAGACGTCAAAACTATGAAATAACACATATGGAATCATGTAGTAACCAAAAAAGTGTTAAACAAATCAAAATACAGTACAAGTTAAACGTTTGGAAACACCTACTCATTCCAGGTTTTTTTTATTAAATTTTTTTTCTACATTGTACAATAATAGTGAAGACATCAAAATGATGAAATAACACATATGGAATCATGTAGTAACCAAAAAAGTGTTAAACGGCTTTGCACACCCATGGCATTCTCACAACCAGTTGTCACCTGAAATACATTTCATTTAACAGGTGTGCCTTGTTAACAGTTAATTTGTGTAATTTCTTTCCTTCTTAATGCGTTGGAGCCAATCAGTTGTGTTGTGACAAGGTAGGGGTGGTATACAGAAGAAGGGCACCCTAAAAATTACTTTTCACTATTCATGATTCAATCAGGATTATCCGTAATCATGTTAGCATCCACATTAATGTAGAAGTGCTTATAAACATATTCTATTCTTATTTACATTATAAGTGACTCCAAAATGACACAATACATTATTTAGCATTAACATCTATTGGGCACAAAATAATCTGAAACACAACCAAAACAAACAACAAATGCATCCAACAAATATATAGAGTCATATCCTTGATGTAGTCATTGCATGTTATGAATATGCGACCAATTCTTAACTTTTTACTACATTAATACAAATATAAGTGAATTTGTCCCAATATCTTTGGTCCCCTAAAGTTGGGTGACTATGTACACAAAGTGCTGTAATTTCTAAACGGTTCACCCGATATGCATGGAAATACCCTCAAATAAAATCTGACAGTCTGCACTTTAACCTCATAGTCATTGCATAATTGCACTCACTGTCGCAATAATTTTGGAATAATTTTGGAACGCACTGTACATTATTCATCCATTTACCATGTTAAATGTGGGAATTGTCAACCTTGATAAAGATGAGCAAAAATGACTGCTCTATTTTAATGTCATCAACAAATGTTAACGACTGGAGTTTGCTAAACGGCATTGGCACTTGGATTGGAACCGGTGCATTGGTCAGATGACATGAAAATAGAGCTCTTAGGCCACGGACAGCAGTCATGGGTTTGGCATCGAAATGAGAATGCATAATCACAAAAGAACCCCATACCTACTGTAAAATATGGTAGTGGATCTTTGATATTATGGGCATATTTTGCTTCCTCTGGTCCTGGGTCCTTTGTTAAGGTCAACGGCATCATGAACTTTACCCAGTACCAGGACATTAAGCCCAAAACCTGGTGAAAGTTGGGATTTTTCAGCCACTCTGAACCTATGACCAGAAACACATGAACCTGTTTCTCATTTGAGTATGGATTCTTGAAAGATTGAATACTAGCATATGGAACAATCTACAGATGAGGCATTTTTTTCAATTAATAGGAATTGTAACATGGAGCTCTATCAGCCCAGCAAAGGGCTAGTCTTCCAAGAGTCACATTCTCATATGGGAATGTACTAATTTGCCACTGGGGCATACTCACCAAGTATGTTCTATATTATTCCAGTATACCACTCGGGATATGGGTTAAAACCTGGAATGCACACTATTTCCCCTTCAGGAAGTAAAGCACGGAACGGAACTCCACCATAGAGTCTAGAACCTACGCCCAGATCTCACCTTCGCACGCAAAGTCAGAGAGAGAGCTGCTCAGCTTCATTATCAACTGCCTGTCATTTTTTTATTTTATCCAGTCAAAGTTTTATTTTGTCCCAGTCAAAGTGAGGAAGGACACAAAAAAAAGCACAAACACTTTTAAAATAATTAGTTTTTATTATTACAAAGCACATCATCTATAATATATTTACAGTATATGGCTTATATTTTCATTGTACAATATACAAAAAAAAAGGACAATACAAAAATAAGGTATTTTAATATAAAGCTGTCTTCTTGAAAGCTATTTCACAAAAGTTTGAATACTCACAACACAAATTGTCATTTCACTGAATGACTTTTGTCAATCACTGCTTATTTAAGCAGCACTTACACAATTACACAGGTATCGACACGTCAACATTCATAGTGGATATTTCATGAAAACGTAGGTAAATGATATTGTACATAATTCTATGATACAAAAATGTTCTTTACATTACAAAAATAAAACAGATATTGCTGTTTGGTTGCAAGGACATGGTAGGACAGAGCATACTATAGTGTCACAGGGAAGGGGTTCTTTTATCTGAAGTTGGCACAGTTTATGTGAATCACTAGAAAATGTATCACACAGCTAGTCTATGAAAGTATAATTCCACAGATTTCCTGTTTTTAATATAAACGTCTGTTGAAGCAGCCTTACGTTTCCACACACACACACACACACACACACACACACACACACACACACACACACACACACACACACAGTATAGACATGACATTCAGATACTTGCACACTGACAGACACATACATACACACACATGCACACACACTCTGACCTAATACTTGTGATCAGTCATCTGGCATACACAGTCACTTCATTACAGGGCTCAGTGGAGGCTCGTCCCAACCAGCAAAAAGAGGCCCAAATCCCTCCCTCTGTAGTCTCCATCTACAGTGTATATATTTCTATACAAACTACATTTCAGGAGACCTAAAAGCTGGTTTTAATACAAAGCTTTACAGAAAAGCTTCACTTCAGTCATTCAAGTGGTGACAATTAAATTAAATATTGAGTTTGAATATAGTGCTATAGCTCGAACTTATAACGAAGGTTATTTATAAAAGAAAAAACATCCTTCCTGTAATCAAGGAATTTGTTCCTGTTCATGAGTTTGTATCTCATATGCACAAAGTATGTGTGTGATGGTATTATTAGCCAGTCTCCATGGTGCCTGAAGCCAAGCAGACATTATCACGTTCCACAGCTGTTCGTTTCCTTCTCTCCTTCCTTCGTGATTCTGTCTGTCAATCTTCCTTGTCTGCAGGTCCAGATAAAGTTACTCTGCAAAGCACCAGGTTTGATATAGAGACCTTGGGTAATTAAAGCAAAATATGAATTCTCTCCCCACACTCTTCCACATTCACATGTCAGATGAGATGGTGAGAAACATGGATGTTGCTGGCTGTTCAAACGGCGTGTGTGTGTGTTGTTTGTGTCTCTTCTCTTCTTTCCAAAGTAAGTTCTCCATAGCTCATTATTTCTCTGTGCGTTGCAGACATGTCAGTCTTGCTGCTTTGGTTGTTTAACATATCCAGTACAGACCAGTAGGTGAAATAAGGGATATTTAAAACCTAGAGTGGTCTCTACTATGCCATGGTGATGTGGTTGCTCCTCTCTCTGATGTCTGCCGTGGGGTTGTTGGGGTTCTTTAATGGTGTCACTGGTAGAGCTGAACTTCTGCCTTTGGGCTTGAACAGGTCAGATACGAAAAACACCTGAGGGATTGGAAAGAAGAAGAAAAAAAAGGTCAATATCGTCAATAATAAATTATATAGTAAAAACCGGTCAGACATGTTAATGATACAGACTGCATAACTGCATTATACATGCAGTACTATACCATGTTTTACAGCGCTTTCGTAAAGTATTCAGACCCCGTGACTTTTTCAATATTTTGTAATTCTAAAATTTATTAAATAAATAAAAAAATCCTCATCAATCTAGACACAATACCCCACAATAACAAAGGGAAAACTGATTTTTTGAAATCTTTGCAAATGTATTCAAAATAAAAAACTGAAAGAACTAATTTACATAAGTATTCAGTATGTTGCCACCCCCGTGCTTCACGGTTGGGATGGTCTTCTTGGGCTTGCAAGAATCCCCCCTTTTCCTCCAAACATAACGATGGTTATTATGGCCAAAGAGTTCTATTTTTGTTTCATCAGACCAGAGGACATTTCTCCAAAAAGTACTATCTTTGTCCCCATGTGCAGTTGCAAACCGTAGTCTGTCTTTTCTTATCGCGGTTTTGGAGCAGTGGCTTCTTCCTTGCTGAGCGGCCTTTCAGGTTATGTCGATATAGGACTCGTTTTACTGTGGATATAGATACTTTTGTACCTGTTTCATCCAGCATCTTCACAAGGTCCTTTGCTGTGGTCTGGGATTGATTTGTACTTTTCGACCAAAAGTACGTTAATCTCTAGGAGACAGAACGCATCCCCTTCCTGAGCGGTATGACGGCTGCGTGGTCCCATGGTGTTTATACTTGCGTACTATTGTTTGAACAGATGAACGTGGTACCTTCAGGCGTTTGGAAATTGCTCCCAAGAATGGACCTTTTTTCTGAGGTCTTGACTGATTTCTTTTGATTTTCCCATGATGTCAAGTGCCTTGAAGGTAGGCCTTGAAATACATCCACAGGTACACCTCCAATTGACTCAAATTATGTCAATTAGCCTATCAGAAGCTTCTAAAGCCATGACATAATTTTCTGGAATTTTCCAAGCTGTTTAAAGGCACAGTCAACTTAGTGTATGTAAACTTCTGACCCACTGGAATTGTGATACAGTGAATTATAAGTGAAATAATCTGTCTGTAAACAATTGTTGGAAAAATCACTTGTGTCATGCACAAAGTAGATGTCCTAACCGACTTGTCAAAACTATAGTTTGTTAACAAGAAATTTGTGAAGTGGTTGAAAAATGAGTTTTAATGACTCCAACCTACGTGTATGTAAACTTCCGACTTCAACTGTAAAGTCCCACAGTTGACAGTGCATGTCAGAGCAAAAACCAAGCCATGAGGTCGAAAGAATAGTCCGTAGACCTCCGAGACAGGATTGTGTCGAGGCACAGATCTGGGGAAGGGTACCAAACAACTTCTGCAGCATTGAAGGTCCCAAAGAACACAATGGCCTCCATCATTCTTAAATGGAAGAAGTTTGGAACCACCAAGACTGCCCGCCTGGCCAAACTGTGCAATCGGTGGAGAAGGGCCGTGGTGAGGGAGGTGACCAAGAACCCAATGGTCATTCTGACAGAGCTCCAGAGTTCCTCTGTGGAGATAGGAGAACCTTCCAGAAGGACAACCATCTCCGCAGCATTCCACCAATCAGGTCTTTATGGTAGAGTGGCCAGACGGAAGCCACACCTAAGTAAAAGGCACATGACAGCTTAAAGTTTGCAAAAAGGCACCTAAAGGACTCTCAGACCATGGGAAACAAGATTCTCTGGTCTGATGAAACCAAGATTTAACTGAATGCCAAGTGTCACGTCTGGAGGAAACCTGGCACTATCCCTAAGGTGAAGTATGGTGGTGACAGCATCATACTGTGGGGATGTTTGTCAGCGACAGGGACTGGGAGACCAGTCAGGATTGTGGGAAAGAAGAACGGAGCAAAGTATAGAGAGATCCTTGATGACAATCTGCTCCAGAGGAGCTCAGGACCTCAGATTGGGGCGAAGGTTCACCTTACAACAGGACAATGACCCTAAGCACACAGCCAAGACAATGCAGGAGCGGCTTCGGGACAAGTCTCTGAATGTCCTTGAGTGGCCCCAGCCAGAGCCTGGACTTGAGCCCAATCGAACATCTCTGGAGAGACCTGAAAATAGCTGTGCAGTGACGCTGCTGTAGATTGATGAGGGGGGAAAAAAATGTAATACATTTTAAAATAAGGCTGTAACGTAACAAAATGTGGAAAAAGTCAAGGGGTCTGAATACTTTCCAAATGCACTGTATATGCAGTACTATATCATCCTATCTAGTAAATCATAGCTATTGTACATACTATGCATTAAATGCAGTAAAGTACTATGTAGTTATGGGGACATAGTAAAGACTAAGTCCAAATACTCACTATGCTGTAGGCCACCAGGGCTCCCTGTGCGAAGCCAGCCAGGACGTCGGTGGGATGGTGCTTGTGGTCGGAGACGCGGGACAGGCCGGTGTAGAAGGACATCATGATGAGGGTGAACTGGGTCAGGGGGCGCAGGAGACGGGCTCCACGCCATGTGAACCTGGACTGCAGGTAGAACTGGGAGATTGGGAGAGATGGGTAATGAATCAACACAGGGCGACAGCTAGAGTGTGTGTGTGTGTGTGTGTGTGTGTGTGTGTGTGTGAGGTTAAGACACATAACTGTAACTCACCACCAAATACAGCATGGTGTACATGGAAAAGGACGCATGGCCAGAGAAGAACGACTTCCTGAAAAGGGGAAATACAATGTTGTTACTATAGCAATTAGAAGATTACTGCACAGGTAAGACCAATGCAATGCCTTTCGCCTGGATATTGAACAAAGCATTCACTTTGTATGAAATCAAATATCTGGTACCACTTCAAATGAAACATAACTTATAGGCTACGTTTCTTTATAGAGCATTCATAAAGTCTTCATAAACACCACATAGATGCTTCACAATCACAATGGAGTAATCTCAGAGTAATGTACCTGGCTTCCTGGACTTTGCTCTCGGGTCCATTACACTGGTAGTCTGTGATGTAGCCCAAAGAACAGTTGATGGTGGACCAGTCGGGCCTACACACGTCCAGGAAGTGGGGTCGCATGCGGCCCACCGATACCTTGGCAATGTCCGTGAACGATTGACTGACGGCGCAGCCAAAGATGAACACGCCCACCTGCTTGTAGAGGGCGGAGATGTAGGGGTTCCCTACGAAGGACTTAGAGCCCTCGTTCAGGTAGTAGATCATGTAGCTCTCACCAATGATGATCTGATGGGGGAAGGAACAAGGAGAGGATACAGTCATGTCATCTACAGCACAAAGATGGGCACTGTGGCAGTCAAATGATGATTGGTGGAACCGGAGTCTACAGCGGCCATCTTTACAGATGACATGACTATATCTCTTAGAGATGATGATCTGGCAAGAGGGATAAAGGAGAGGTTACAGTCATGCAGAAGCAGAAATGCACATCTCTATATGTACTGTATATATGGCTCAGTAGTCATGTCATCTACAAGGATGGCCACTGAAATTATATTGTTACTGTTATGTAGTTCCTAATTACTGTCAGAGTAAATATCAGTACTTCATTGTTATTATGTCTCATTTCAACAAAACTGAACTGCTTATTCATTTCCTTAATGATAGAGTATCAGACATCTGGTTTTCCAATATATATTTGGAATTCAGTTAAACACATCAGTAAAACAGCAGAGACTGATCAGAGAGTATAGAGCGACAATACTAGGAGTAATCAGAGTATAATATTACAACGATACTATGAGCTGAGGGAAAAAATACTTACATCAAAGATTTTCAAATATTTGACTCTATTTTGGTTAGCACCACTAATATCAAAGACAAATTGCATAACGTTCAGTGTAGCTATGTTGAGGGTGAGGGTGAGTGAGTATGTGAGTTGTGGAAAGCACATGCAGAGGTTTTCAGTAAGTGGGTAAATAAACAAACGTATAAAACCGATGATTGACGTGCCGGACATACTTAGGGCCGGGGGACGTGGACCGGACTCCAATAACTCGCTACAGCTGTTCAAGCTCGAATGCCTTTCCCTTCCCCACCCCCCT
This sequence comes from Salmo trutta, assembly GCF_901001165.1. NCBI lineage: Eukaryota > Metazoa > Chordata > Actinopteri > Salmoniformes > Salmonidae > Salmo > Salmo trutta. The sequence goes on along the minus strand of NC_042987.1, from coordinate 11,807,482 downwards.
CTAGTCCACCTCCTGGCCACAGATAAATGGGAGAGAGGGAGTGAGTGAGGAGAGAAGGAGAAAGAGCTGGAGGTTTTATAGAGGGAGGGAGTGAGAAGAAGAGGGAGGGAGAGTGAAGAGAGGGAGGGAGAAAAAGAGTGAGGGAGAGGAGGGAGAGAAGGAGGGAGCGACGGAGGGAGTCAATGGGGAGAGACAAAGAGAGAGGGGCAGAGTGAGAGAGGGAGGAAAAGAGCCAGGGAGAAATGAGAGGGAATGAAAAGGGAGAGAGAAAGGGAGGGACAGCGAGGGGGAGGGCAGGGGCAGTACTTCTGGTTTCAACCGGGAGAAACGCTGAGCTAGGCGACATGTCAGATTTTTTGGTGGCCAGACTCTGCCAGAGCAGACACACATTGGGGGCACGTTTGTTTTCCACCGCGCCAGCTCACTCGTTTTCGCAGGGCTCTGATTTCACAAGGGGATGTCTGGGTGTTTTCTTGTTAGCATCTCGGTTTCATTGAGAAATTCTTGTCAGGGCAGAAAAACGTCTCATTTCGATAAAAACACGTTTGGGGGAAGGTCCTATAGGGAGATTGAACAAGCTGATAACATGTATGTTTTTCTTTTTTCATTTCTCTCTCGCCACCATGGAGCCCTTTAGAGCCTGGTTGATCCAACCCAGCTGCTTCATGGGAGAGAAAAGAACACATCTGTTTCTCATTGTGTAAGAACTGAGAATATATCAACTCTGTGAATGAATGAAACGGCTTTGTATTAACTTTGTGTAACTGTTAAAGTTGTAACCTCAGAGATATTCAAAGGGGGGAAGAGGTTGTCTCGTGCCTTGTCTCATAAATGTCTAGTCGTCACACAAATTATACAATTATAAAATGTTAACTCCATCACTCCCAGAGTTGTTTTTTTTGTTGTTGCAGAGATTTATTTTAAGACCCTTGGTCTATGGGGAAACATGGAATTTAGCGTCACATTCAGAAGAAGAAAAATGGGCCTATAGCTCTTCTCCTGTGCCATCCACCACATTTATAGCCCTGTGAATTACAGTGTTTGTAATCGTCAAGTCAATAATTAATATATTGGCTTCATTGATATGTTGGCTTTATGTTGACAAAAGTCATATTGAATTGTGTTTGGTTGACAATGCAACCCAATCTCAACATTTAAAGAAGATGTATCTATTGATTGGATAGTTTAATCTCAGGCACTGGCTTAATCCTATTCTTTAACTATTATTTTTGGTTTAGTTGGAGCTAACAATCAAACATGTAATTTGTTAACTTGTCTACAAGTTAATAATCAATTTACTATATTGCAAAAGTGATATTGAATCGTGTTTGGTGTGCAATGCAACCAAATATCAACATTTAAAGGAAATGTATCTTTTGTGCCATTGACTTAGTCTGGCTTTAGTTCCAAGTTCTCAAGAAATGTATAATTGATATGTTGGCTTTTCCGTCTCCATCTCAACCAAAAATCTAAGTTAAAGTATATGACTAAATCAAATCACTTTATTTAGTCTACATAACTTAGATTTTGAAAAATATATGGCAAATATAAATCCAAAATGGATAGTGTTAAGATATAGATGGGAGGGGATGAATGGAGCTGAAGGGTGGGACTAATAACAACAAAATAACCAATGTAAAACATACAGGGTCTGTAAAATGTATATAGGTTCAGAAATGTTGTGATATAGCACAGTTACAAATAGAAATCAAACTGGATGGACATCAGAAATAGAGGAAGGCTAGGACTAAAAACAAAATATAACTATTGTAAAATAGATTGTGTCTGTAAAATGTGTATAGTATGTATAGTATAGTATAGTATAGTATGTATGGTTAATAGCATAGTGATAACACATTAGGAATTCAACAAACTTCTGGCTGTCTTTTTGAGTGGGTGAATAAAATCTCACTGATCAACGTCTCAACCAAATATTACCCAAATGCCCATGTTGAAATGACGCCCAGTGGGAACCCCACAACTGCCAGGACAGTGGGCAGCGTGCTGTATCATTTAGTAGACACACAGTACAGTAAGTGTTGATGGTGCTGCACATTGCTGAGGTGGAAAGTGAGATGAACATAGCCTGAATCACAGATCTGTTTGTGCTGCCTTGCCAACTCCTATGGCAACTCATATACATATGAGTTGGCAAGACAGCGTAAACTGATCTGGGACTAATTCGTGAGGTATAGTGACTTACAGAAAGGATGGTGATAAGAATGCCAGCAGCAGAAAGCACAGCGTCGCTTATGGTGTCTCCGTGTTTGGCCGGGTACTTGATGGACTCATCGTTGCAGTAAAAGCCTCGGCGGTAGGGCTGTACAGCACTAGTTTCTATGATCAGGAAAGGCAGGCCGGCTATGTACACACAGCAGTGGTGAGGCAGAGAGAGAGAGAGAGAGAGAGAGAGGGAGAGGGATAGATGAAGAGAGAGAGATAGAGGAGAGAGGGTCAATAAGGGGCTCCTAAAGGAGTGTCCACAGGTAGATGGCACAGCGATGGCTGGACAGGGAACATGGGGGTCTCACTTTTCACTCACATCTTTCCAGACTTGTTGTCTTAACTCAGATAGTTCTCAACCTAAAACCAATTACTAGGAAATAGTGGTTTAGGTCTCAATTCAGTATTGATGAGCCGAGTAGGAGTTAATTTTGTACCAATAGGGTTTGTATACTAGCCTTGGTGCCTGTCTGTTTCTGATTTCCCACAACTCCTTTGTGGTTGTCATACCAACGTGTTTGGAAAATGTTTATAGACAGACCGACACCAAGGCTAATCCCATACTACTTCTAGGTTCATGAATGCAATCAATTGAATATAGATCACCAACTGCTACATTTGTGAGGTGGCCTCGGCATATAGCCACATTCAGTGAATCTCTGGATGGAGTGAATCAGAGTCCCCTGGATGCGTTTCCTGTCCCTCCTGCTGCTGAACCATACTAAAGATTTATGGAGATGATGGGCACAGGGAACCCCACAACTACCAGGACAGCGGTGGGCAGAGTGCTGTTCTTATAGGACAGGCTGATTCTGCTGTCATTGCAGAACAAGCCCCTCCGCAGGGGTGTGATGGGAAACTTGTGCAGAAAGACGGCAAGGAGCATCACTGCATGTAATCTGTAATCTGCCCAAGTAATCTGACTGGCATACAAACATACACACATCGCAAACACAACCTGTATTGCTGCAGTTAACCCACAACACCCACACACAGCTCTGGCAAGAACAAACAAACAAACACAGAAAGACACCCACACACTTACCTGGGGCGCTTACCTGGAAGGTGACTGTTATGCAGTTCTCATCATAACAACATTGATAAACACTCTCGTCACACAAATCTGAGCTGATAACATGTTACATTCATGTAATATCATGATACAGTGCTCAAAATGTATCATGTACCTGTAGCATGTTCAGTTTGAGGAAAATATGTAGGCTACAGCAAATAATCTACCGAATATCCATTGAAGTGATACAGCCTCTATTTTTTACTATCAGATAACATTGATGTCCATAATATATCTGCAGTAATTGTGGAATGAGAGTGTTTCATCGTATTACTTACCCACCAGTGGTGTGATTGGCTATAATATTCGCCTATTGATATCTCCCGCCGGAGCGGCATCTGTTGTCAAAATGGTGTTCTGACTTTGTGACTGTGTTATCTAGTGGAAATCGCTCTGTCATTTCCTGATTGCTAAAATGTTAACCTTTTCAGTTTATGCACTGAATAGTGTAGGGAATCAGAATTTTAGCAACCAGGATATGACAGAGCCCTTTCCACTAGATAAAACAGCCACAAAGTCAGAAGAGCTTTCCCATTTTGACAACAGGTGCCACCCCGGCAGGAGAAATCAATAGGTGAGTAGTACTGTGAAACACTATCATTCCACTATTACTGCAGATATATTATGGACATTTTCTGAAATCACAATGCAAAAATACAATTTGAATCGTATGCGTAGCAACTTTACAGGGAAAATTTCTGCTCAAAAGCTATATTTTGGTCTTTTTTTCATTAGTCCACTGTTGGTATAGTCCCAAAAGGTTTTGCATGTAAGCAGTGAAGTTTTCAAGATATTGGACTTTCAGGAAGCAGTGTCACTGGCCATATCATCAAGATGATGAAAAATGACTTGACTGCTGACATCCTTACATTTTGGGACTGTATCAACAGTCCCAAAATGAGGAAAAATATATATATATTGTTTTTGGAGTGGATATTCCCTTTTATGACAGCAACTCCCGAAAAATCGAATAAACAAAATGAAGTGCACTGACTTGGCAGCCAAGAAAGGGGAAAATCGATCATTGTTAGAATCTGTATCGTCCATCATACTATGAATAACCAACGTCAAACGGGGGCAGCTAGTACTAAAAAGGCTGAATGGTATCCATCGCAGATAACTGATGTGGAAGGCTGAGACAAATGTGACTGAAAGGTGTTTTTGTCCAATCGAATTAGTGTATTTCACCACTTTTAGAGGTAAAACCACTTATCTAAAAAAATAACAACAAACATATTGCATGAGAAAATATAATGCAGGCCAAGAGGACCAGTCATTTCCCTGAACTGGAGAGGAACTTTTACAGATGAAGGGGAAAAGTAGTACCCAGGAGAGGACTCTCCAAACCCTTGACAGAATTGGAAAGCTTACTCTCTCGATCACATCCAAGTGGACCTTTAACTGATGTTTGAAGCTTTGAAGTGAACCCCTTGAATTATTTTGAAATGTATGAATACAAAGAAAGTCAAACATTTGATCTCTCTCTCTCTCTCATCCATCCCTACCCCCTTTTCTCTCTGGGTAAAGGCAGAGGATGGGGTGAGGGTTGGGCGGAAGAGGTCAAACTGGGGGTGCTGGCCTGGGTCCTGGGTACTGCAGAGCTGAGGCAGGGGGTTTGATGTCTTCAAACCCAAATGTCAACACACGCCTTAGTGTGTTTGGCTCCCCTCGCCCTGCTCCCCTGCTCCAAGCTGCCTGGGCTTTGAAATCCCAGCTGGGAGAGGCTCATGTTACAGGCCAGTCTTTCTGCCTGATGGGAACCCCAGACCAGACCCTAAACACTCCTCCACTGGCCTCCCTCCCTCCCTCTCTCCCTCAAATCCAAGATTCATCAGTATTCACATTATTACCATTACTGTTTTTACTATTTATATTCAAGCCATTTGAAGCTTGGGGTTTTCAGCGGTGTTAGAGCTCTAGTAGAGAGAAAACACACTTTAAGTACCGCCCGATCTTAACTGTGTGATCTGTCAGGCTTTTTCATTGCCCTTATGATGGGAGGGAATCAGCAGGCATTTCTCTCACAGCACAGTGCTTGGCAGCTTAGGGCTGCTGCTTGCTGATGTAGGGCAATGGAAAGAAAAGAGGGCCCTGGCCGCTGGGCTCAACACTGCTATGAATGTGAAAAGCATTAATCCCGGTGTTTTGACCTCCCTGGCTGCCTTTATGCACATTAACAGATCCAAGACTCAGGCGGGCCGGAGAGTACAAAAGAGAGGAAGTTAAATACAAGTAAAAGATGTCTGACTCTCTCTCTCTCTGAGCTCATTAAGGAGCAGAAACGCCACAGTCGGGTCCTGACCCCGAAACAGGTGACAGGAACAAACATGGAGTGAGTCATTTAAGATGTTACCAAGTCTGTTCTTCCCATGTTTCAGCTGTGTTGTCTTGCCTCCGAGGCCCTCCACACACCCCCATGCCACCAGACAGTGCAGAATCAGCATTCTTCAAGGCATCTTGGGATTTCCCGTCTTCCTCCCTTCCCGCTTCGCACAAGCGAGGGGAAAACCAGTGCCCCACTAGTTGCCAACAACAACATCAGCCAAGAGGCATACGTCTAATGTATTAGCTACACTGACGCAAAGAAAACATAAAGCACTCCCTAATTGAAAATGGCATGAGTGAGCATGTAGGATTTTATTTTACCAATATCAACAGGGTGGTTTATTTCCCATTTGGCTTTTCTATCATCGTAGCGATCCCTATAAAGCCCCAGTAAGGTATAACCAAACAACTTCCTGGAAGTGAGGAGTTAGTACTCAAACACAGGTCTGCTTTGCTTCCTCTCATGGAAACATTGGAAGCGAGAAACATTTACCTTGAGCTTATTGGATTATAACAATTCTTAAGCACGCCCATAGGATTAATTAGAGAGTTTCAGTTTGGGCATTCAATTCCACTATGGAAAACACAATCAATGTTTGGGACAGGCAAATGGCAGCTTGCATTGAATGAATTAAATTCCAGCATATTTTGGGGCATTTCACATAACACCAGTTGCTGTAGCTAAAATAAACAGATACACATTTTCCACTTGCTGCCATTACTCTCCCACTGGCATAGAAATGTAGACTGCATGTGTGAGGGAGTTGTGCTGCTGTATACACAGATGCAGTTGTGTTTTTACTTGTACCCTTGTGTGCATGGCAGTCAAGAGCCCCCACACAAACTACTCCCTGTCTGTCTGTCTCGTCGTGGTGGGGTGCAGTGGCCAAACCCTATTCCTATGCTCTCCTAGTTCCACAGGCTACTGAGAGAGAGGAGAAGAGGGGAAAAGATCACATTTGCGTTGAATTGTGGTTTGCCAAAAATATTGGTGAAACGCTTAAAGAATCTGAGCTCCATGTAGTCTCAACATGTTACCGATTAAATAAAACAATAAAAAGCCAAAATAGACATCCCTGTAAAAGTGTTTTTTCCCCCCATTTGTCTCATTGAATAGTTAGTGATGTTTAACAGTCACGGTATAGCTGATTAAGCCCCCTTGAGCTTTCTGATGAGCTACGGCCAGGCAGCAGCAAATGGGGACATTATAAGGTGATTAGAAAACGTAAAACCCCACCTGCAACAACTTACTGTTCAACTAACCCCATTTAGCTACACACTTAACCCAGGGTTCAGCCTTGCACTGGGCCAGTGTTGGCCAAAACACAGTTGATTCAGTTCAATCTACAGGGAATAAAGCTAAAGTTTGGTTACACTTTATAATAGCCAAGTACCTCAACTCCACAATGATTTCATCCATGTATTTGAGCGCAGACTAGACTTTTTTTTATTAACCTCTGACTCCTTCGAGTCGCTATGCAGTCGAAACATAAAAAATTGTAATTCTTAAATCCTTACCGTGTACCTATGTTTGTCCTTTGTTGTTGCGTGCCTTTCTTTGTTTATTGAAATCCATACATTTTAATAAAACGTTAATCAAATACAACTACAGACTGTTTCCTCATTGCTGTTGCTATAAGATGCTCTAAGATGTGCCAATTGAATCTCAACAAAGAAACAGTCTGTAGATTACCTTTTTTTTGTATGGGATGACAGGCCGTCATTGTAAATAAGAATTTGTTCTTAATTGACTCCCCTGGATAAAAAAAAGGTTAAATAAAAAAATAGTGACTCGAACGACTAAAAAACTCTAGCCTGCACTCAACTCCGTGGATGAAATCATTGTGGAGTTGAGGCACTTGGCAAACTTTATAATAATTTTGAATGAATAAGCCATTATAAATACTTTACAAATGCTTTATAAATTATACTTGTTAATTAATAGGATTATGAAGTGTTACCTAAAGTCCTGCCTGTTTAAAGTAATGCTATTTTGGCTATGATAGTCTTGGGGTATTCAAACACTGAGAGCAGGTCTGGACTCCGGCCTGGTCCTATAGTGTATGTATGACAATAATATGACAACAATAAAAGTGTTGGTTACAGCACATACAGTATGGGACCAGGCCAGAACCTTATTGAGATCTAAATATAAAACTCTGGATAGGCTGCTGAGATTTGGGTCTGTAATCGTAAACTGTCTCAGAGTATTAGTGCTGATCTAGGATCAGGTCCCTCATGTCCGTATAATCTTATTCATTATCATCTAAAATGCAAAACTGATCTTATATCAGCACTCGTACTCTGAGACACTTTATGAATACGGGCCCTGATTGTAAGCTGAGAGGAAAGTCCTTCTGGTCTGGAGATGTTGGAACTCCAGTCAGAGTCACAGTGAGAATGGAAGCTGGCCAGTAATTGCAAGTGTGCTTCCACCATTTCCTCCTTGCGGTCCCTCCCCTCAAACCACATCTTTAGACAGCTAAACACTGTTGGTTTGTTGACAGGCGTTTTCTGTGGGCAGGTACAAACACAGAGTGGGCAAAACTTACCCTCCTCCTCGTAAGAAAAAATATATATATTCCCGCATTTGCAGGGCAATAGCGAGAAGGAGAAGTTTGTTGACAGAACCTCTACTGACCCGTGATAACCTTATCAGAGACTATTTCAAACAAACAGTTGTGAGGTAAGAAGTGGCCATAGATGTCCCATTGGACACAGTCAACTCAAGTCAGTGACCCTGTAGAACTTGAATACATACGTCTTCACCCCAGACTAGTAAATTCCACCTCTTTTCCACCTTCATCTATTATACATTTCAACAGGTCAAAGGATTAATACTTTCAAACTGTGAAGGGATAAAAAAATGACTGGTCTCTGAAATACATACAAAATCATATCACATGTTATTATTTATTTGTCACATACACTAAGGCGGTGTATGTGTAGGGGGCCTCCTGAGTGGCGCAGCAGTCGAAGGCACTGCATTGCAGTGCTAGAGGTGTCACAACAGACCCGGGTTTGATCCCGGGCTCTATCACAACCAGCCGTGATCGGGAGTCCCATAGGGCGGCGCACAATTGTCCCAGCGTCTTCCGTGTTAGGGGAGGGTTTGGCTGAGGGGGCTTTACAAGTAGGCCGTCATTGTAAATAAGAATTTTGTTCTTAACTGACTTTTTTTTCTCCACATTTTAAAACAGTACATTTATATTTTCCAACGGGGCTATACATTTGGGTGAGGTTTTTTTCTCGCCTGAGTAGCCTCTCTTCACTGCCAAAAACCAAATTTAAACATCTAGTGTTCAGTGAAATAACAACACAATGTCAAATACAGGTAGCCTAGTCAAATAATTAACATCCAATCACATTAACCGGTACTCTCTCGCGGGAATTCCACTAACGGTCCGTATGTAGCCAAACGTAGCTGCTGCTCATTCCATTTGCTCGAAAATTGATAAATGGTTAAACAAAGTAAGGCCTGCGTCCATAGAGACACATACCAGCTCTACTGGTAATACTGCTACTACCAGCAGTACTACACCTGTCTACAACACAAGTTGTTCTGCTTCCACGAGCACATCCAATGCTAGCATCAGTAATTCTACATTTGTTGTTAGCCCAGATAGCATGGACACTGACAGTTGTGAATATGATGCAGTCGAAGAGCTACTGCCCCTTACCCGGGAAAGCACCGAACAACAGACAGGGACGTTGGACAACCGAAGAGGTGCAAACATGATGAGAACTAAGATTAAATCGTACTACACAGTCTCTGACGCTTGTCGGATGTGGCAGGGCTTGCAAACATTACAGACTACAAAGGGAAGCACAGCCAAGAGCTGCCCAGTGACACGAGCCTACCAGATGAGCTAAACTACTTCTATGCTCGCTTCGAGGCAAATAACACTGAAACATGCATGAGAGCATCAGCTGTTCCAGAAGACTGTAATCACGCTCTCCGCAGCCGATGTGAGTAAGACCTTTAAACAGGTCAACATTCGCAAGGCCGGCGGGCCAGACAGATTTCCAGGATGTGTACTGCGAGCATGCGCTGACCAACTGGCAAGTGTCTTCACTGACATTTTCAACCTCTCCCTGTCCGAGTATGTAATACCAATATGTTTCAAGCAGACCACCATATTGCCTGTGCCCAAGAACACAAAGGTAACCTGCCTAAATGACTACTGACCCATAGCACTCACGTCTGTAGCCGTGAAGTGCTTTGAAAGGCTGGTCATGGCTCACATCAACACTATTATCCCAGAAACCCTAGATGCACTCCAATTTGCATACCGCCCCAACAGATCCACAGATGATGCAATCTCTATTGCACTCCACACTGCCCTATTCCCACCTGGACAAAAGGAACACCTATGTGAGAATGCTATTCATTGACTTTAGCTCAGCGTTCAACACCATAGTGCCCTCAAAGCTCATCAATAAGCTAAGGACCCTTGGACTAAACACCTCCCTCTGCAACTGGATCCTGGACTTCTTGCCGGGCCACCCCCAGGTGGTAAGGGAGGTAACAACGCATCCGCCATGCTGATCCTCAACACAAGGGCCCCTCAGGGCTGCATGCTCAGTCCCCTCCTGTACTCCCTGTTCACTCATGACTGCACGGCCAGGCACGAGTCCAACACCATCATTACATTTGCCGATGACACAACAGTGGTAGGCCTGATCACCGACAACAACAACGACGAGACAGCCTATAGGGAGGAGGTCCGAGACCTGGCCATGTGGTGCCAAGACAACAACCTCTCCCTCAACGTGATCAAGACAAAGGAGATGATTGTGGACTACAGGAAAAAGAGGACCAAGCACGCCCCCATTCTCATCGATGGGGAAGCAGTGGAGCAGGTTGAGAGCTTCCAGTTCCTTGGTGTCCACATCACCAACAAACTAACATGGTCCAAGCACACCAAGACAGTTGTGAAGAGCATGACAAAACCTATTCCCCCTCAGGAGATTGAAAAGATTTGGCATGGGTCCTGAGATCCTCAAAAGGTTCTACAGCTGCACCATCGAGAGCATCCTGACTGGTTGCATCACTGCCTGGTATGGCAACTGCTCGGCCTCTGACCGCAAGGCACTACAGAGGGTAGTGCGAATGGCCCAGTATATCACTGGAGCCAAGCTTCCTGCCATCCAGGACCTCTATACCAGGCGGTGTCAGAGGAAGGCCCTAAAAATTGTCAAAGACTCCAGCCACCCTAGTCATATACTGTTCTCTCTGCTACCACACGGCAAGTGGTACCGGACTGCCAAGTCTAGGTCCAAGAGGCTTCTAAACAGCTTCTACCCCCAAGCCATAAGAATCCTGAATATCTAATCAAATGGCTACCCAGACTATTTGCATTGCCCCCCTCTTTACACCGCTGGTACTCTCAATAACTCTACCAACATTTACATACTACCTCAACTAATCGGTGCCCCCGCACATTGACTCTGTACCGGTACCCCCATGTATATAGTCTCACTATTGTTGTTTTACTGTTGCTCTTTAATTACTTGTTACTTTTATCTCTTATTCTTATCCGTATTTTTTTAAATTGCATTGTTGGTTGGGGGCTCGTATGTAAGCATTTCACTGAGAGAAGAGCTTAATACCTGTTGTATTCGGCGCATGTGACTAATAAACATTTGAATTGATTTGAGCTACATTGATTTGGGGTTCACTTATATTGGGAGTAGTGACTTTCTTCAGCCACAGTGTGTTATATGTGCAAAAGTACTATCTCATAACTCAAAGAAACCTTCACTCTTGCGCAGACATTCAGAAACAAAACATGCCAATTTGAAAAATAAGCCACAGGAGTTTTTTGAGCCAGAATTAAGACGACTTTCGAGTAGTAAGACATTTATAAAAGCAACAGATACCATTAATAAGAAGGGGCTAGAAGTGTCTTATATGGTGAGCTACCGAGTGGCTAGGACAGGCAAGCCCCATACTATTGTGGAGGACTTAATTCTTCCTGCTGCTGCGGATATGGCTTGGACAATGCTGGGGGAAAAGGCCCAAAAAACTATACAGACAATGACTTCATCAAACAACACTGTTTCACGACGCATCAGTGACATGGCAGGAGATGTTTTGAAACAATTACTGCTTCGCATACAAGCCAGTGAATTCTATGCGTTACAGCTGTTTGAGCCAACAGACATGGCGGGCCTGGCACAGCTCCTACTAAATGTCCGTTACGTTTATGGGGGGTCAATTAAGGAAGACATCCTCTTCTGCAAACCACTAGAAACCAGGACAACAGGTGAGGATATTTTTAAAGTACTGGACAGCTTTGTGACATCAGATGGACTTTGGTGGTCAAGATGTGCTGGTATCTGTACTGATGGCGCAAAAGCCATGACAGGGAAAAATAATGGAGTGGTAATGCGCGTGCAAGCAGTTGCTCCCGACGCCACTTGGGTACACTGCAGCATCCACTGAGAGACTCTTGCTGCCAAGGGAATGCCTGACAGCTTGAAAGACGTTTTGAACACTACAGTGAAAATGATTAACTTTGTTAAAGCAAGGCCCCTGAACTCTCGTGTATTTTCTGCATTATACAGCGACCATGTAGTGCTTTTACAACATACAGAAGTGCTCTGGTTATCAAGGGGCAAAGTATTGACACATTTTTTTAAATTGAGAGACGAACTTAAAGTTTTCTTTACTGACCATAATTTTCACTTGTTTGACCGCTTGCATGATGACGAGTTTCTCACACGTCTGGCCTATCTGGGTGATGTTTTTCCTCGCCTGAATTATCTGAATCTAGGATTACAGGTACTCTCCGCAACTATATTCAATGTGCGGGGCAAAATTGAGGCTATGATTAAGAATTTGGAGCTCTTACAGGTCTTTCCATCATTGTATGATTGTTTGTGTACAAATGAACTCAAGCTTACAGACCATGTCAAATGTGATATAGCAAAGCACCTGAGTGAGCTGGGTGCGCAATTACGCAGGTACTGTCCCGAAACAGATGACACTAACAACTGGATTCATTATCTCTTTCATGCCCTGCTTCCAGTCCACTTACTAATAAATAAAGTGCAAAATTATCGATTATTATTATATTATTATTTGTGCCTGGTCCTATAAGAGCTCTTTGTCACTTCCCACGAGCCGGGTTGTGACAAAAACTCACACTCATTCTTATGTTTAATAAATGTATCGTATAGTGTGTGTGTGGCAGGCTCACAATGATGGCAAAAAACATTTCAGAGTGCGCTGACCCTGGTGCTAGAGGGGGCACACAGCTGGAGGTTGAATGTTTGAAGGGATACGGGACTATAAAACGTTTGGGAACCACTGCTGTATATCATCACAATATATAATGTAGTTGTGTTAAGTCACCAGCAGACCAAAGACTATTAGACCTTGGACCAGAATACTTATTAGGGTCTTTGAGTTTGAAGTCTTTCTTGGAATGACTGATTCAGTCACCTTTGAAACTATTTGACAGTTCACCGCCCTAGTGTTTCTGAGTCTGGTGAGGAATCACTCACTCTAAGCTCAGTCAAAGAGTGAGAGAAACAGAAATAGAGAAATAGAAAGAGAGACACACAGAGAGAGAGAGAGAGAGAGAGAGAGAGAGAGAGAGAGAAAGAGAGAGGCAGAAAGAGAGAGAGATTCAGAGAGAGAGATTCAGAGAGAGAGAGAAAGAGAGAGAGAGACAGAGAGAGACAAAGAGAGAGAGACAGAGAGACAAAGAGAGAGAGACAAAGAGAGAGAGAGAGAGAGAGAGAGAGAGAGAGAGAGAGAGAGACAAAGAGAGAGAGAGAGAGAGAGAGAGAGAGAGAGAGAGAGAGAGAGAGAGAGAGAGAGAGAGAGAGAGAGATGCTACTCAGTACATTAGCTGAACATATGGCTGACCTTCTCACCACTTTCCTTTAATTACACACACACACACACCACACTCACATATACACACACCAAATATATTATGCCAGATGTCACTTCAAGAGAATTCCTGGTTTGATTGCCAGTGTGGGATGTGAGACATTATGGAAAATATTAAAACAGGCCAAATGAGTGCAACAGGAATGGGCGGACACCAAAGAAATATAGCCCTCTTGGAGCAATTGATCAATTGGCTTTTCCCCTTTGCCAGCAGAATATACTGCTGTACTGTGGGCGTGGGGCTTCACTGGGAACTCTGGCAAAATACTGTCATGATAAATCCTTGTCTTTCTGAGGAGGAACATCTTTTCAACTATTTTTGCTGTCTTGTATTAAAAATGGACGAAGGGGAAATGGAACCAGGAGTCAACAGAAAATGACAATAAAAAGAAGAAAACAAAGAAATGTGAAAGGAAATGAAACAAACCCTTAAATCACCTTTATGTTGACTGACATTGCTCTGATATTGGATTGTTTGGATTAATTATTATTATTATTACACTGACATTTGCATGAGTAGTTTCTGCCTTTGACATAATGATAGCATAAACACTCTAGCTCATCAATGATGATAATACATAAACCAACAAGTCATATAACATTATGATGCTGTGTTAATCAACATGAATAAAATAATAAACAAAAACACAATACAGCAAACATACCATAACAGATAACCAGATTTTATGCAAATGTGAAACGGTGGACTATTTATATAAGAAAAATGTACTGCAATGTCAGACAATGTGACCTAATAATATAGCCGAATTTCTTGTCATATGTATAGAATGAAAAGGCCCGAAACACTCACCTAAAAACAAGCAGAAGAGATCCACACCGACCAGGAACTTTTTCCTGCTGTTGTCTTTACTGTTGTTGTTATTCAGGGAAGAACTTCCTCCGTTCCTTGTCTCTGGTGCCATTGTCTTCTCATATATTAAACAGCGTTGCATTTATAGGCCACTTCAATTATTTTCCGAATAAAACAAGTAAAGAGTGGCGAAGTTGCAGCTGCAGTCGCGTTAAATTCTCGTAAATTGAACTCGAAAGCGAAGCAGAGTGAGTTCTATAGTTAGTTTACCATCAGCTGAGGGATGATTCTGAATATTTTCCCATATATTGTGCTGATAAATTCAATTGAGATGTGACGATTGCCTTTAAGTTAACTGCAAGGGTTTATTTCGTTCCCGTGTATTCTGCTCACTCACCCTGTGACTTTCGTTGTTGACTGTTGAGCTATTTCTAAGTTACTCCTAATAATCATTGAGGAGCACCGAAGTTTAGTTGCGCTCCCACCTCCCGTGTCCGCCTCCTAAAGACCCACCTCCCCCTATAGTCCGGGGCCTTAGCTTTGAAAAAAATTATGAAACTATAAGGAGGCGGATACAAGCATGACATTTGGTAGAGATGCTCTTTGGGATGTTGAAATTGATACTAGAAGCAGGGGCGGTCCTGGGGGGAGGGGGGGGGGGCAGTGCCCCTGTGACAACAATTATGGACCCCCTTGTGGCCCCCCTAAATGTGGAGTATGAAATAATTTTTACATAACTAATTTTTGCTATCGTTCTTTTTTTACATCTGTTATTAGACAGTGGCAACGCTGAACACTAATGATTATGAACATGGTCTTTTGCCTGCTAATGCTTGCAATGCAGTGAAGAAAACGATATGACAACAATAACGTCTAATGTAACTGACCCCAGCTTGCCCCCCCCAGTTGAAATGGTCTAGAACCGCCCCTGACTAGAAGGGGTGGCCAAAACATTGGGGCATGGCACTCCTTTTATTTTATTTTTCTACATAATCCAATATGGCCACCAAAACAGAATCAGGTTTTGGAAAGGTGATATTACTGTTGGATTTTTGTTGCGATATATAATAATAAAAATATTGTGTATTTGTGAGTAGTGGACCAGCCTTTTACAATATTCCATGATATTTCATAAGCAATCAGCCTAAAGTGGCAGAAATGTCCTGGAAACACCAGCAATCAATCTGTAAGCTAAACCACTCAAATTGTGTTGAACTACATGAATCACCCCAACAAATGTATTTAAAAAGGTTAAAAACACCATGTTATCAAGCTTACAAATTGTCAACACACCCTAGGAGTTACATTGTGTAGCTCATTTATTGAGAACATGGGTAATTTACTCTGAATATGACCTACAATTTATGTAATTTCATCTTGATATGAAACCATTATGCTGATTTGGAAAGGTGATATTACTGTTTATGTTTGTTGCCATATATAATACATATATAGTATATTTGTGAGTGGTGGACCAGTCTTCAACAATATGCCATGATATTTCATAAGCAACCTGCCTGAAGTGGCAAAAAACGTCCTGCCTGAAGTGGCAGAATTGGCCGGGAAACAACAGAAATCTACCTGTAAACCACTCGAATGACCTTAAAAACATGGTCTCAAGCTTAGAAATTGCCAACACATACTAGGAGTTACATTATGTAGCTAATTTATTGAGACCATGGGCAACAATAGTCAACATATAATATTTATTGTAGCTAGCTACCCAGCTAACAAAAGGAAGTCCTGAGGGAAAATGGTAAGGGACCAACAGGGAACGTTGCGCCAAGATGTCCCCTATTAGTTGGGAAGCTAGCTGGGAAATTCCAACCATTTTGTAAATACCAATACTAGCCTACATTACATAGCTAGCTATCTAGCTAGCAACTAACCAAACATTCACCCAATGGAAAATGTTGCTAGTTCCAACCTGTGGGAAATAAGCTTTTAATACCTAAAGTAGATCAACCTGCTGGGCTAGCTGGCAATCTAAACAAAACATTTTCTTCACTCCTGGCCATAACCCTGTGATGGCTTTCAACAAACCACTGTTTGCTCTTGCAAAGTTTGGTGGACTGCACATAGAGATGGGCCTAAGGCACACAATAGGAAAGCTTGTGGATGGCTCAGATTGGACAGCTGCCTTGTGTGATGCTGGGGTGACAACGTCAGGGACAGCAGACTCATTCTTGAAGGTAGCACACTTGACTAAAACCAGGGAAAGTCATCAAGTTACTTTGCCTTCATTGTCAAAACTCCTTTAAGATGCTTGGCTGTTGGAGTCCACATGCACTTCTTTTGTTACATGGAAAGTTTCAAGTTTTAATGTCACATGCACAAGAACAGTGAAATGTTTCTTGTGAGCTCTAAACCCAACATTGCAAAGCTTACATTTCCTTCTCATTTAACTTCTCAAAGTATTGCCATACAGGACTTTGCTGCTGTTGCTTGACTTTCTCTGCAATTTTTTCAAAGTTAATGACGATGAGGTAGTGGGGGAGAGTCGACTCCAAAATAATTGATTCCTCGACTCCTTGCACGTCGACTTCCGGTGTCGACTTCCATTTCTGAGTGTCAAGATGTAATTCCGCAAGCAATCGACTCCTAAGATTCAGTATTTTTGTAATGGAGACTGATTATTTGCCTACTTCCGAGAACACAAACAATCATCTGTCATAGGGAGCTAGCGAGGGACGGAGAGAGAGGGGAGGGGCACAATATAGGCAGGTCATCCACCAGGCAGGCAGTCAGAATCGTGCACTGTATCTCATAATGGAATGCTCTATCTTGCAATTTCTTGGCTTGCAATGTCTCGCAACTTCAGTAAAGCGGGGCCTATCATAAATGAATAGGCTAAGATATTCTACACACAACAGACTGAAGACTGAACACACACACGCATTGTTAGTGAAGAGAAAGAGCAGGAGAGACAGCGTGAGGAAGAGAGAGGAGTGGGCAGGCAGAAAGAATGTCTTTCTAATCTGTTTCTCGCAATGTCTTGTCTTGTATGCCTCACAAATTCACCAAAGCAGCCTAAAGTTCGCCCCTTCCTCTCTAGATTTATTAAAATGACTTAGGCCGAACTCTATGTGCAGTCCATCAATTACTATATACCGTCTATTACCGTCTTGTTAAGCAATAACAAGGAAAAAAATGTTTTCTGATAATTGTACTGTTTTTAAAATTTTGTGGGGGAAAAGGGATTTTTCGGTTCTGGACTTTTCTTAACGTTAAGGATCCCAACTTCGTTTAAACGTTTGAATGTTTAAACATTCACACCCCTAGTGGAAAAGAACACATCCATCCATCAGAACATTAACACCAGGCCCCCAGGGTCCGATCTGGAGTGTAAAGTCATGAGCTCTGCTGAGCTCTGCTGGTCGGCTACTGCGTAGCAACCTAGTGGTGCCAAAATCCCTGGTCTGCCCTAGAAAGACCATGTAAATTACAATAACCAGAACGCCCCCCCCCCCAACCAAAAAAAAATCACGTGGGGATTGAAAAGTTCAATCCCCACTGTGAATACTTTTAAAGTTCACTACAAATTGAGATACTTAATTAAATAGTGATCCATTCGGACTACAACAGTTGTCATCACACAGACCACTCATGGGCCGGCAGGCTAGAAGGGGGATCCCGCCCTCATGTACTCTCTTTGCACGTGCACCAAAGGGGGTGTAGTGTGTTATCTAGATGAGAGCACGAAGTCAACGAGCCTGTGGTTGACTCGCTCAGGCAGGATGCAAACGACTACATTGACCATCATTCTATGATCCTGATTCCTGCATACAAGAAAAAACTAAAGTAGGAAGCACCACTTACTCGGTCAATAAAAAAGGGGTCAGATGAAGCAGATGCTAAGCTACAGGACTGCTTTGCTAGCACAGACTGGAATTATGTTCCGAGATTCTTCCGATATAATTGAGGAGTACACCACATCAGTCACTGGCTTCATCAATAAGTGCATCGATGATGTCATCCCCACAGTGACTGTACGTACATACCCCAACCAGAAGCCATGGATTACAGGCAACATCCGCACTGAGCTAAAGGGTAAGGCTGCCGCTTTCAAGGAGCGGAACTCTAACCTGGAAGCTTAAGGAAATCCCGCTATGCCCTTCAATGAACCATCAAATAGGCAAAGCGTCAATACAGGACTAAGATCGAATCGTACTACCCCCGGCTCCGACGCTCGTCGGGTGTGGCAGGGCTTGCAAATTATGACAGACTACAATGGGAAGCACAGCCACGAGCTGCCCAGTGATGAGTTTACCAGATGAGCTAAATTACTTCTATGCTCGCTTCGAGGCAAGTAACACTGAAACATGCGTGAGAGCATCAGCTGTTCCAGACGACTGTGTGATCACGCTCTCCGTAACCGATGTGAGTAAGACCTTCAAACAGGTCAACATTCACATTCACCGCAGGGCCAGACAGATTACCAGGATGTGTACTCCGAGCATTCGTTGACCAACTGTCAAGTGTCTTCATTGACAATTTTCAACCTCTCCCTGTCTGAGTCTGTAATACCAACATGTTTCAAGCAGACCACCATAGTCCCTGTGCCCAAGAACACTAAGGTAACCTGCCTAAATGACTAATGACCCGTAGCGCTCATTTCTGTAGCCATGAAGTGCTTTGAAAGGCTGGTCATGGCTCACATCAACACCATTATCCCAGAAACCCTAGACCCACTCCAATTTGCATACTGCACCATCAGATCCACAGATGCACTCCACACTGCTCTTTCACACCTGGACAAAAGAAACACCTATGTGAGAATGCTATTCATTGACTACAGCTCAGCGTTCAACACCATAGTGCCCTCAAAGCTCATCACTAAGCACCTCCCTCTGCAACTGGATCCTGGACTTCCTGACGTGCTGCCCCCAGGTGGTAAGGGTAGGTAACAACACATCCACCATGCTGATCCTCAACAAGGGGCCCCTCAGGGGTGAGTGTTCAGTCCACTCCTGTACTCCCTGTTCACCCAGGCACCATCATTAAGTTTGCTGATGGCACAATAGTAGTAGGCCTGATCACCGACAACGATGAGACTGCCTATAGGGAGGACGTCAGAGACCTGGCCATATGGTTCCAGGACAACACCCTCTCCCTCAACGTGATCAAGACAAAGGAGATGATTGTGGAATACAGGAAAAGGAGGACTGAGCACAAGGCAAGGCACTACAGAGGGTAGAGTGTACCGCCCAGTACATCACTGGGGCCAAGCTTCCTGCCATCCAGGACCTATAGGAATATGTGGATGACGTCAGGGATATCACTATCTACTAGTTTTAATGTCTAGTATTAACACTAAAACCGTTGGGCCTTGAGGAACCCCCCTTCGAGCTAATGAGCAGTCATTCTGACTGCAATATTCTAACAGTGTAATAAATACATTTCATATATGCTATTGCAAAAATAATAATGTGTTTGTGTTTATTAAGGTCTTATGTAACATTAGAATACGAATAAAAAATATATTTCAAATAACACAATAGCATTTTCATTAGTTTATGTTACTATAGGCTAAGTAAAAAGTAAACATAAAATAAATACAAATGCAATCAATTTTATTCGTGAAGTGCCTTTGTTATAACTATGAAACAGAAAGCATATGTGTTGGAAGGTGAAAACAGCTTCTTATACAGCGACAAAATAAAATACCCCAAACATGAAGACGCACCGTCAGCAAGACGCGTGTCGGATGTCACATAAACAACGAAAGTTGGTGAGCGCGTTGCCGATGTTGTTTTTTGCTTGATATGTAGGGCCTGCTCTCTCAGGGATACGTTATGTGATGATAATCGGCCCATAGCATTGTCACCGGCTTGATTATTCAAACAGTGCCATCCCTTCCACTCTCCTGTCTCACAGCGCACCGGCGCAGTGAGCACCGCCATTTTTGCTCTCAGGCCTCTGAAGTGTAGGCTCAGGCTGAGGCTCAGAATCAGAAGAATAGCCATCAGAGATGTCAAGATTCATTTGTACCCCACCATCTGAATCATTTTCATTCAGATTTTGTAGCAACGCTAATACAGCGCATCCATTTGTCTTGGTCTTCTTGCCATTGTAAATTATGCACACTCAATGTGCACTCCAAGTAGGCCAGAGTAGACTGATAAAACTGCTTGGATTCGGTGGACTGATATACAATATTGAGATTATAATTAATATAGATCTATACAATAGAATGGCCCGCCCTGTTCTTCATTGACCATTAATGATTACATAATTATGCATCGTTCACTTCTCCTTGCTCATCAACTCACCCATTCTCCCCCTTTCTCCCATATCATACTTTTATATGTTTAAATTTGGGTTTTTCCACATTTTGTTACATTACAGCATAATTCTAAAATTGATTCAAATGTTTTTCCCCCTCATCAATCTACACACAATACGCCATAATGACAAAGCAAAAATAGGATTTTATAAAAAAATGTCAAAATCTATTTCAAATAAAAAACTGAAAAATAGACATTAACATAAGTATTCACACCATTTACTCAGTACTTTGTTGAAGCATCTTTGGCAGTGATTACAGCCTCAAGTCTTCTTGGGTATGACGGTACAAGGTTGGCACACCTGTATTTGGGGAGTTTCTCCCATTCTTCTCTGCAGATCCTCTCAAGCTCTGTCAGGTTGGATGGGGAGCATAGTAGTACAGCTATTTCAGCTCTCCAGAGATGTTCGATCGGGTTCTAGTCCAGGCTCTGGCTGGGCTACTCAAGGACATTCAGAGACTTGTTCCAAAGCCACTCCTGTATTGTCTTGGCTGTGTGCTTAAGGTCGTTGTCCTTTTGTAAGGTGAACCTTCACCCCAGTCTGAGGTCTTGAGTGCTCTGGAGCAGGTTACCATCAAGGATCTCTCCCTACTTTGCTCCGTTCATCTTTCCCACAATCTTGACTAGTCTCCCAGTCCCTGCCTCTGAAAAACATCCCCACAGCATGATGCTGCCACCTCCATGCTTCACTATAGGGATGGTGCCAGGTTTCTTCCAGTCGTGACACTTGGCATTCAGGCCAAAGAGTTCAATCTTGGTTTCATCAGTCCAGAAAATCTTGGGTCAGTGTCCAACGGCCTGGGCTGGGCAGAGGGATTCTGACTAGTGGCCTGACACTGGGCTTGGTGAGGCAGATGGGGATCCAGGGGCAGCTCAGGTAAGTAGCATTCCCGTGTCTCACAGAGCCTTGAGGGCTTGAAGAGTAAGGCCATTAGGGTTGGAGGTCGAGGAGGTGCAGCTAAGTGTTCCACAGGCTCATTCCTTGCACAATGGGGCACAGTTGAGGTGTACGGCCTTAGGCAGTTGTAGTGGATTACTTGGGTCTCGGTAGTCTGGTCCAGCAGGTACCTGATCCTGTAGGTTACACCAGGATCCTCTTCTGTAGATCCAATGCACTCAGTGTGGTGAAAGCTTGTGACGTGCTGTCATAGGGCTGTTAAGCCACACAAGGTCTCCTGGTTTGTAGGGGATGTGCCTGACATTTTTGTCGTAGTTGTGTTTTTGTTGTGAGTGAGCATGTTCTCTCACTTCTCGACCATGTGTCAAAAAGAAGGGGCTGAAACCAGTTGTAGAGTGAGTGCTGCTGTTGTAGGCCAGGGCAACTTGGTTGAGTGACTCGTCCACTCACCAGGCTGTTGGGGCAGTGTCTTGGCCAGCTGATTGATAAGTGTCCTATTAAATCTTTCCACCACCCCATCACATTGTGGATGATAGGGGCTGGTCCTGGGGCCTCATTTATAAAACGGGCTTACGATCAAGTTTGATCTTAAGTATGACTTACGCAGAAAAGTAGGTATTTATAAAACCTTACTTTGACGTGGAAATTATCTTCTCTCTAACCTACACAGAGTCTAGACTTAACGTAAGTGATTTTCCTGCTGGTTATGTAGGGGTATTGCCGTTTGGGATGCACATGCGTCCAAGCCTGTGGTGAACTTTACATTAGCTTTATGAACTATTTGTTAGGAATTATCAATTAAAGGTGTGAGGAATTAATTGCCAGACAAGGTGTTTTGAATTAAAAACAGGATACAATGTTCTATGAATAGTGTGTCAAATTAGAAAAAAGTAACCATGGCTGTTCTTGCGTTATTGGAAGACATTGAAAACCATGCTTTTAGAAGGGAGAGAGTTTTCAGAGACCGGAATGACTTTTTTGTGCATGATGATCCATGGCTTATAAATCGCTATCGTCTCCCAATAAATGTTCTGTTAGATTAATGTGCGGATTTAGCCCCTAATCTGGAAAGGAAGACACGCTGTAATCATGCCATACCCGTATCTGTCCAAGTACTGTCCACTCTGGGTTTCCTCGCTACTGGGACATTCCAGAGGGAAATGAGGGACAGGTCGGGTATATCAGAGCCATCATCCAGCTGCATCCTGCCACAAGTGATCGAGGCGATTCTACACGTATTGTCCACGAGATACATTAGTTTCGCATTTACAGCCGACGAACAGGCGCGCGTCAAAGCCGAGTTTGTCTGCTCATTTAATTTCCCAGGGGTCATAGGTGCAGCTGACTGCACGCATATTGCCATATGCGCACCGTCTGTAGATTAACATGTATATGTTAACAGGAAGAATTTCCATTCACTGCATGTTCAGATCATCTGCAATGACCGTATGCAACTACTCAATGTATGCTCCAAGTGGCCAGGGTCTATGCACGACTCATTCATTCTGCACCACAGCAGAGTAGACCTGCATCTAAAAGCTGGTGAGGATGGAGGTGGGTGGCTTCTCTGTGAGTTATTTTTTTCAGTGTATAATAGCCTATTAACCGTGCAAAATAATGTAACACAACGGTTTTACCCTATTAGGTGACCGGGGCTATCCACGGAAAACATGGCTTCTCACTCCCTTTGCCGATCCCCAAACAGCAGAGAAAATGCGGTTGTCAGAGCAAGGTCGGTTGTGGTGAAGGGCAGGTGTCGTCAATTTTAAGGTAATTTGAGATTTATAGATCACAGGTGCGTAAGTTACAAATGGGCTTCTTAGAAACTGCGTAAGAAAGGTTTTTTATGCTCAGTAAATGACGCCCCATGTCTTTTTAACTCCCAGCAACTGGCAAAGACTCGGACAATGTCAGCCTTGAACTGACGTTCTTGGTCAGTGTGCAATGTCTCTGGTATGCCGTGTTCCCTGACAAAGTTCTCGAAAAGACACTTGGCCACAGTTGTAGGGCGCTAGTCTTTCATGGCGTAGAGGTTGATGTACTTAGAAAAGTAATCCTATACCACAAGCACATATCTGTTGCCTTGGCTGGTGATCGGCAGTTCCAGAATGACAGCCGCAACTTTCTGAAATGGCTTGGTTGCTACCACTGTCTTCATAGGTGCTTTTAGGTGTAGTGTAGGAGCCCTCCTGGTGTCACATGGGATGCACTGCTTACACCATTCCCGTATGTCATACAACATGAAAGGCCAGTAGGGAGTTGGTGAGCATGTTGCAAGACCTTGTCAGCTGACAGATGGCCTGCCAAAGGGTTACAGTGAAGGAGTTGGAGTACATCTTCCAGTATGGATTGAGGCACAATGACCTGATAGATGACTGACTTTGAGGCAGGGTGGTAGATTTTTCAGCAGAGCTGACCATCGTTGAATATCAGTCTATGGAATTCGTGTCAGAGTGCTTTCTATGCTGGCCTGCGATGATTCATCTGCCAATGAGGCGGTTTCTGACCTTTTGTTCTCCAACTTCAGCCAGGATGGTGTCCTGCTGCTGCTCTTCCCATAGGTCCTATCCCGTATTGGAGATTTTGTGGACAAAGATAGAGGAAGCTTCCACCTGAGGTGTATCCGGTACTTGGCGGTACTCTGGAGAGGCAGGACGGTACTGGCGGTCGTTCAGGTGAGTAGTAGGCTTGTGATGGATGTTGAGCTTGACGGCTGCTGAGAAGCCACATACTCCTCTTGCAGAATTATTGGATGGGATGGAGGTCCTGTTGGCCTAGAAGCCCAAACGTTCTGTGAGGTTCTGTTTTTCCCCCTGTAGCTGGCGTACCTCATTCATCAGGCCATTCACAGTGAGCGTCAGCAGTTCCACAGCATGAAGGAACTTCTCATTTGTGTCATTAGAACGAACCATAGCAACCTGGTCTGGGGCCGGTGCCACTGATGGGTTCTCAGCATGTAGTTGGAGAGCTGCACGTGCTCTTTCACAACGACTTGCGACGAGCAGGGCCTCTGATCCATTTTCAGGAATTTTCACCTGCAAGGTAAGGTCCAATCCGGCCACAAAGCAGCAAAACTTCTCCCCTTCTTGTGCTTTGTGGTCATAGTCTGGGAAGGCCTCCAGAACCAGACAAGTGATGTCAGCACTGTACACATCCAAGCTCTCACCAGGCTTCCTAGGGTGAGCATTCACAAATGTCTGAAAGAATGGAAGAGTGCCTGGGGCCAAAGACTTCCTTCCATTTGGTCTTGACAACAGTGTAGGTCTTCTGAACGATTGGTGAAAGGCTGTCCCAATAAAGGAATGCTGCATCAGCTAAGCGTGTGGGTAATACTGATGCTAGCACAGGGTCCAACTCCACATCTGGCAGATTGTACATAGCTTGTACAGCCACTTCAAGGTGACGAGACCAGCTAGCAAATGACTCAGTGCCATCTCCCTGAAAAGCAGGTGGTAGGTTAATTTTCAGGGGCCCTGAGAGGTGTTGTGGGGCTACAGAGTCATTAGCATTGTCCAAAGGTCCAGCTCCATTAGCATTGGCCCAAGATTCAGGATCATTGTTAGCATTGTTCAAAGATTCAGTTTCCGAGTCAGACATGCTGTTCCAAGAAATTAGCAAAAAGTTGCAAAAGTGATTTTGTTTGGGGGGGTGGTTTTGTGTTTTTGCTGGTTATTTTTCCATGGACATTGTGGATACCTTCACCAGCTAGCACTAAGATAAAGTACTTGTCTGGACAGCTGGTAAGAGATAGCTATTTGCTTTTTCTGAGAGATTTTGAGGATGACTGGAGTTTTTGTCACTTTTGCCACATTCCAATAAATACCATCGGTGTAAAGTACTTAAGTAAAAATACTTGAAAGTACTACTTAAGTAGTTTTTTGGGATATCTGTACTTTACTTTACTATTTATATTTTTGACAACTTTTACTTTTACTTCACTACATTCCTGAAGAAAATTATGTACTTTTTACTCCATACATTTTCCCAGACACCCAAAAGTAAAGTACTTGTTGCATTTTGAATGCTTAGCAGGACAGGACAATTATCTAATGCACACACTTATCAAGAAAACATCCCTGGTCATCCCTACTGCCTCTGATCTGGCGGACTCACTAAACACAAGCTTCGTTTGTAAATTATGTCTGAGTGTTGGAGCGTGCCCCTGGCTATCTGTAAAAAAATTAAAATAATATCAAATATGCTTAATATCAAATAAAATAAAATAAAAAAATGGTCACATGCGCCAAATACAACAGGTGTCGACCTTACCTTGAAATGCTTACTTACAAGCCCTTAACCAACAATGCAGTTCAAGAAATAGAGTTAATAAAATATTTACTAAATAAACTAAAGTAAAAAAAATCGAATCAATCTAAAAGTAATACAATACATAACAATAACGAGGCTATATACAGGGGGTACCGGTACCGAGTCAATGTGCGGGGATACAGGTTGGTTGAGGTAATTTGTAAAGTGACTATGCATGGGGGGGGGGGGCAATGTAAATAGCCCGGGTGGCCATTTGATTCAGCTGTCTTATGGCTTGGGGGTAGACACTGTTAAGGAGCCTTTTGGTCCTCGACTTGGCGCTCCGGCACGTAAGGAATTTGAAAGGATTTATACTTTTACTTTTGATACTTAAGTACATTTTAGCAATTATATTTACCTTGATACCTAAGTATATTTAAAAGCAAAAACTTTTAGACTTTTACTCAAGTAGGATTTTCTTGGGTTACTTTCACTTTTACTTGAGTTTCTATCAAGGTATCTTTACTTTTACTCAAGTATGAAAATTGTGTACTTTTTTCACCACTGATAAATATCGAGGGTGTGATTCTGGTGACATGACGATCTATGCTTGACTGCCGTTTGACTGCCGCAGATACATAATAATCTCATCATGTAAACTAAACAACCGGCACAGCATACCCACACTGTATCTGCGAGCTATTGGCTAGAGGGCAGGTCTCAAGACCAGAGTAGGCACATTTGCTATTTATCTCAACAGTTTTTGTGCCAAAACTATCAGTAGAGTTGAAAATGCATTGGAAACACATTTAACTTTAGATTTTTATTCGGTATATCAAAATTTAAGCGAAAAAGTACATTTTGTGTGCCGTACCTCATCACACAGTGATTTTTTTATCCGCAACAAGTCCTTTCGGTGGAAACATACCACTGATGGGAAAATGCACATATAGAATATTTGCTTGAAATTCTGGTGCCAATTGGATGGAAACCTAGGGTGGGGACTCATCTTTGTATCTGTGCTGTTATAGCATCTGTGACAGCATGGGCAGCACCATTGACGATATCTCGATGGTGCTTCTTCACAGTTGGCTGATCCTCCCCCTGATGACCTGTTTGGACATGACTCCAACCGGGTCATCAGGAGGGATCAGCCAATGAAGTTGGAAGTCCCAGCCAGTTGACTACATAAAATGTGTTGTCACTAGTTACCACAGCTAAAGATTCAAATGTGTCTATTTCATAAAAATTCATGAAAACTAAAATGTGCTTTTTTAAAAACTTTTAAAACAACAGTCGGACATCTTGGACGCAGTCACCAGTTCTTATTATACCTGTGGTTTGCATACGCCGTTTCATGGTTGCCTCCATCTTGCTAGTTACGGTTTTACTTCGACTACTCCACCTGTGCACTATTAATGAGCAGGGGCGCAAGGAACAATGGCATTACAAGCATGAGCAGCAGGAGGCTTTTGGGCATTCTGCCAGTGTTGCAGGGAAGTGGCTCTGCTTGGCTGCAACTAGTTGTGGGTGGGGGAAAAATCTGTTTTTGCACTACCACTACCATCTGTTTTTGCACTACCACCAGTGGGGAGGGGAAATCTGCAGGCACCACAGTGACCACAACCGCAAGAAACATGAAAAGTAATGTTATGCGTGCAGCTGTATGCAAGTAACTTGTTGAGGACCAGGGGTTGAATCCAGTTCAGTGAACAGAACCGAAAACATTAAATAACAGGAATGAAAGTGATCCATACTGTTCCTGAACAGAACCGTTATTTCAAAGGCATTGGGAACCTGTTAATAACGTTATTTTACGTTCCAGGCATTTATTTCTAGTCCCACAAAAAAAACGCAACCAAGAGCCTATGCAAAGCCCACACTCTGTCACTCAGAAACGTATTCCGGTGTCTGCCTGCAAGCTGGAAATCTTTGCCTGTACGTGTTTAGGGTACCTGCCCCACCCCCCTCCGAAGCATAGGCTACTGTACTGACATTACAAGGGTGATTCAGAAGATGGGGAGAGAGATTTTGAATTAGCTAGAGAAGAATGGATTAACATTTTTAATGCTAGTTTACTTCCCTGGGCAAGCGTCCCACCCTAGTCAACAGCCAGTGGAATCGCGTGGCGCGAAATACAAATACCTCAAAAATGCTATAACTTAAATTTCTCAAACATATGACTATTTTACACCATTTTAATGAGATAAATGTAAAAAAACTGTTGATTTCACAGGTAAACAACAGATGAAGACTAACAGTGAAATGCTAACTTACAGGCCCTTCCCAACAATGCAGAGATAAAGTAATAGAAAAGTAAAACACGTCATAAAAGTAATAATAAATACACAATGAGTAATGATAACTTTTAGTTTCTATGTACGTCACCAACCTCAAGCCAAGCGTACAATCTGTTGAGTCGTATGTCTCCAAATGTTTAATGTGGTTTTCATGTGGGTTTGTGTGTGTGTGTCTGTGTGTGACGCTGCTTGTCCTTCTTGGCCTTCTCCAGCTCCTCATACCGCTTGATGTCGTAGATGAGTGTGAAGAGGTCATGCAAGTCATTATCAGGGGCTCTGCCTGCCAGGGAGGGAGGAAGGAAGGGAGGGAGGGATGTGAAGGAAAGGGAGCACACACCTTCATCATCTTCCAGATGAGACACACGTAGTTCACAAACACTTGTGTCGCAATCCCAACTGTGGTATTCCTCCTTCCCAGAGGCGTAGTCGAAGGCCCGGTGGTAGTCAAAGGCCTGGGTATCCTTGGCGATATCGGAGATCTCATCCACCGAGTGGTGATGCAGCAGAACTTGAACACACAGGGAGGAAGTGACATAAGTTAGAGTTAGGAAGTGATGTAGTAGATCTGAGAAACAGGGACGAGGAAGTGACAGGTCAGGACGAGGAAATGGACCATACAAAATGGAGGGGGCTTGGAGACCCATGTTGGATACTGTAGGGTTAAGGTCCTGATTTTATAGTTTAGTTAGATCCGGGAGTTTTTTCAGACATGTGACCTGTCTAGGAAAATTCCTGACTCTACTCTATACATTTCTATGAATTTCATGAATTCTTGAAATACTGTTTTGTTTCAAAATAAGGGAGTGAACTGGGAGTTCACGGTAAGTAGGCAAGCAGACTTCGATGACCAGCCTGATGGGACAAGTGTTCAACGCTCCTACCCATCCCTGGAGTTGGCCGCGGCACTCAGGGTTAAGCAGAGGTCAGGGGTCATCAACAGTCATGATAAGTGGGAACAACAGGATGCATCTGACACACACAGACACACAGAATAAAAGTGGTTATTGTTTGTGCTGCACACACACACACACACACACACACACACAATAACAGTACTTACAGTTAACCGGGGCAGCTCTAGCAGGGCAGACATTTGAAGAACTGACTTGTTAGAAAGGTGGCATCCTATGACAGTGCCACATTGAAGGTCACTGAGCTCTTCAGTAAGGACATTCTACTGGAGTTGCTGGGGCGCGTGGTCTACCTGTCAGTCAGGAAATAAGACACGCAGACGGTGATGTGATAACCCCCGGCCAGACAGGGGCTCCGTCTGCCTTGGCTCCTCCTCTCAGAACCAACGCTGCTGATGTCATAAGAAAAACGGGACGCAATAGGTTTAAGCACTACAGCAGGAAGTGGGAGTCAATACCAATGATGTATGTTTAAGGGGTAAAGAATGATACCAAATCTGTCTTCTGATCTGATGAGAAAGACGAAAATGTTTGTGTTTAGAAAGAAAAACAAAATCATTCTCTGTTATGCTTGATCACCTCGGTTTTTCTCAATTGGCTTACACACATTTGTGTAATAGATCATTTTGGTCATAAGAGAGTCAAGAATGCAAACATATCACAGGCACATTTCCAAGGGTGACATGAATTATCTTTATTTCAATCAAGATTCCGGGACAATATCAGAAACAATCAGTAGTTTCCATCTGGAGTCCTCTGCAGGCTATGCCTCCGCTGCTAGGTGCAGGGTTGTTACACTGACGGCTCCGTGTCTTAGACCGCTCCGTGCAGGGTGACCACGAACCCCAGCAGCTCCAGCTGCCGTCTATGCCTATATCTATTTGGGACAAAGCTCAAAAGGTTAAACCTCCCCAATAGCATGGAAATGGCAATATTGTGGAAATGAAATAGAGATGTCAAAGCTACAGGTGAAGGCTTTATCGTGTAGGTTTGTGTTTTTATTAAGAGAATGACCTGGTCGTTGGGTGATCTCACAACCCAGTCCACTGTAGCCAGATGGACACACACACTCACACCTGGTGCCTGAGGGGGGAGAGGAAGACATAATCCTCATCATCACTATCATCATCATTATCATCTTTCATAGTTTCATAAATCTACAAAGTATAGCTGGATCGGGGAGGAAGTCATTTAATCAGGGGGCTGGAGGGAGGGTGTTTACCTTTGAGAACAGCCAGTCCGTTGTTGTGGCAGGGGGCACAGCGGCAAGAGCTGTTCTCCTCCAGGTATTCAGCCAGGGCTCTCCTCAGGTTCTTTTTCAGGGAGTTAGCGCTGGAGAAGTCTCTGGCGGTCACCAGTTCATATAGTGGCCGCGTCTGTCACACAGACAACAACAACAATACTTTAACATCATCACAACCAGCTCAGGGCTGGAGTCTGACAGACTGGTAGAGGACACCTATAGAGGAACCTTTGGGAAATGTGAATGACAGAGAGTGAGAGAGAGTGAGAGAGAGTGAGAGAGAGAGAGTGAGAGAGTGAGAGAGTAAGAGAGAGAGAGAGAGAGAGAGAGAGAGAGGGTGAGAGAGAGAGAGAGAGAGAGAGAGATGAAGAGAGAGAGAGATGAAGAGAGAGATGAAGAGAGATAGGGAAGGAGATGAAGAGTAAAATAGGGAGTGAGATAAATAGAAAGGACAAGTCCCAGCTTACTAAAGAGAAGTGAAAGAGAATAGAACAAAAATACTAAATTGTACTATAGAATACTACAGTACTTTCTATAGAATTCTGTAGAAAACTATACTACACACTGTAGTATACCTCAATCATGTGTAGTACTTAATATATCATTTTGTAGTATATTGTACTATACTAAATACTACATTATACTACAGATTGCAAAAACAAAACAGTAAATACTACAGTATTGTCCGCAAAACACTATAGTACGCAAAAACACAACAGTAAATACTATAGTAATGTCTGTAAAAACACTACAGTAATTACTGTAGTATATACTACACTACAGTATTACATTTGCATATACCCTGTCCATTCCCCTCCCCATAACCCAACTTGTGCCACCCGTAAGTGAAAAAACGAAGTATAGACAATATACTGTGTTCCCTACAGGTTATAAAAAAGAGTAGAAGCTCTGAACTATCCATTTAGACCTCAGTTCTACCTACCTACTTACTTACTTACCTATCTATCTACTTACAAGTTATGGAACATTTTCTCTTTCAGTATTTTGTCCAGTACTTTTCTTTAAGGAAAAAAACCCCACAGTTTTGCCAAAGATTTACATTTTAGTCATTTAGCAGACGCTCTTATCCAGAGCGACTTACAGTAGTGAATGCATACATTTCATACATTTTTTTTTTTTGTACTGGCCCCCCGTGGGAATCGAACCCACAAGCCTGGCATTGCACACACCATGCTGGCGTTGCAAACACCATGCTCTATCAACTGAGCCACAGGGAAGACCTAGTAAATACTATAGTAATGTCTGCAAAAACCCTACAATAAATACTACTGTACAGTATAAACACTACAGTAAATACTACTGTACAGTATAAACCCTACAATAAATACTACTGTACAGTATAAACACTACAGTAAATACTATAGCACATACAAAAAAAATATATACCATAGTAAACTGTAAAAACTACAGTATACTACAGTCATGTCTGCAACACTGCAGTAAATACTACAGCATTAACTGTAGTGTTTTTGCAGACTTTAGACTAAAGTCTGAAAAAATGCTACAGTGAATACTACAGTAAAGTCTTCAAAAACACTACAGTGAATACTATAGTATTTAACCATAGTAAACTATAGTATTTTTTCATGTGGGTGTAGAATGAGAGGGAGTGTATACCAAAGAGACCGAGATAAATGGCGAGAACAGAGAGAATGGAGAGAGAGTATTCCCACCACGCTGCGGATGAAGTCAGGGTTGTAATGCACGGCTTCTCCCCACAGTCTCATCAGTTGTGGCGTGGGCAGCTTCTTGGCAGCCAGCCAGGTGATGGACTCACTGTCACCCCCTCGAACCACCGCGACAAAGTCCTCCACCATGCTGCCTTTCACTGTGTCCTCTAGAGGAGGAGGGGGAGAGGAGACGGCGTGGAGAGAGAGGAGCATAGAGACAGTTAAAGAGAAGTTGGAAATGGCTATTTGTTCTACAGTACGAGACAGAAAGAGAGACCCGTGTTGCCGGTGATCTAGATCCACTCCTCACCTCCCATTTCATTGAGCAGACCATCACAACCACCTCCCTCGACCCCCACAGTCACATACACTCCCTTGATGTTGGCCCCCACCTTCAGACCTATCTGCAAACAGTTCTTGTAGGCTTCCAGAGAATAATCTAAAATGGGAGTGGAGATAGAGGAGAGTATTACTACTGCCATTGTGATATGGTACTTTATTTCAATTGTCCATGGGTAGCTGCTGTGAAGTGAAATGTCACCCTAAGGCCCCGTAGTGCATGGAATAGCAAAGCATCGTCAGTCACCTGTCTTCTCCAGCTTTTCCTTGTCCAGGATGACCGTGTACTCGTAGTCTCCTCCCAGGGTAGCCTCTGTGATGTAATGGGTGCCATAGTCTCTGTAGATCTGTCTGTACTCCCCATAGTTGTAGGACTGGGGCAAGGCACGAAGACGCAGGAAGAACTCCGGGTGCAGCATCAGATCCTCTGACTTCAGGATGTATCGGGCCAGTTGCAGCTCTGCCTTGGCCTGGACAAAGCTGCTTTCCTGTGGAGGGGTGGCGGGCAAAGGGGCGTGTCAGGAGGGCTTGGTTACTCTACTGAATGTGAATGACCCAAAACGTTGATTTTGGGGTGAATTGTGCCTTTGTGTTGTTCAGAACATTGCAGATAGAAATGTAATAAATAGAGCTGGCTCAGTTCCCTATTCTACATGACAGACAATCATATCTGTTCTACACAATATATTTCTATCGGGAACATTCTGTAACGATGCTCTCTTCCGAACAGACCCCTGATGAACAACTCTCACCTTCCTAGAGGCGCGGCGTATTTTCTTCTCTGACTTGGAGTATTTGGAGTCAGCGTAGTTGAAGCCGAACTCGGCCACGCCCGGCACGGCAAAGCCAATGGACACCGTGGTCTTGGAACTGCGCTCCGTCATGGTGTAATGGACAAACTCAGAGTATGACTCGAAAGACTGCAGCTTGAAGTCGTACGTGCCTTTGGTCTGTGGCAGACAAACAAGAGAAAAGTAATGTTTACATTCATTACAGGTCACAGTCACATACGTACTGTAGCAGCAACCCAGTTATGAATAAATGTATCCTCTGTACTGCTCTTAAAAGACCTGAAATCATTAACCATATTGCTGAGGCAACATGTCTGTATTGTCCAGTTATATTAATCATTAGAAATGTGATGTAGAAGAAGATGCATTTTAAGAATATTCAATTACGGCCCTTGCTAATGCTATAGGTTATAAGGCTTCCTACTTCCAGTGTGTACGGCTGCAGGTTATAAGGCTTCCTACCTCCAGTGTGTACTGCTGCAGGTTATAAGTCTTCCTACCTCCAGTGTGTACCGCTGCAGGCTATAAGTCTTCCTACCTCCAGTGTGTACTGCTACAGGTTATAAGGCTTCCTACCTCCAGTGTGTACCGCTGCAGGCTATAAGGCTTCCTACCTCCAGTGTGTACTGCTGTAGGTTATAAGGCTTCCTACCTCCAGTGTGTACTGCTGTAGGTTATAAGGCTTCCTACCTCCAGTGTGTACTGCTGCAGGTTATAAGGCTTCCTACCTTCAGTGTGTACTGCTGCAGGTTATAAGGCTTCCTACCTCCAGTGTGTACTGCTACAGGTTATAAGTCTTCCTACCTTCAGTGTGTACTGCTGCAGGTTATAAGGCTTCCTACCTCCAGTGTGTGCTGCTGTAGGTTATAAGGCTTCCTACCTCCAGTGTGTGCTGCTGTAGGTTATAAGGCTTCCTACCTCCAGTGTGTTCTGCTGCAGGTTATAAGGCTTCCTACCTCCAGTGTGTACTGCTACAGGTTATAAGGCTTCCTACCTCCAGTGTGTACTGCTACAGGTTATAAGGCTTCCTACCTCCAGTGTGTACTGCTGCAGGTTATAAGGCTTCCTACCTGCAGTGTGTACTGCTGCACTGCTGCAGGTTATAAGGCTTCCTACCTCCAGTGTGTACTGCTGTAGGTTATAAGGCTTCCTACCACCAGTGTGTACTGCTGCAGGTTATAAAGCTTCCTACCTACAGTGTGTACTGTTGTAGGTTATAAGGCTTCCTACCACCAGTGTGTACTGCTGCAGGTTATAAGGCTTCCTACCTCCAGTGTGTACTGCTACAGGTTATAAGTCTTCCTACCTCCAGTGTGTACTGCTGTAGGTTATAAGGCTTCCTACCTCCAGTGTGTACCGCTACAGGTTATAAGTCTTCCTACCTCCAGTGTGTACTGCTGTAGGTTATAAGGCTTCCTACCTCCAGTGTGTACCGCTACAGGTTATAAGTCTTCCTACCTCCAGTGTGTACTGCTGTAGGTTATAAGGCTTCCTACCTCCAGTGTGTACTGCTACAGGTTATAAGTCTTCCTACCTCCAGTGTGTACTGCTGCAGGTTATAAGGCTTCCTGAACCTGACGTCCTGGATGTAGTGAGGCAAGCAACTGCCTGCGTAGTATCTGTTGTCAATGACCACTCCCTCTAAGTTACTGTTCAGTATGTTGATTCTACAGGAGAGAGAAAGGGATTTACTTTCACATATTTCATGCACTGATGTCAATGGCAGATTTGTGTAAAAAAAAAAATGCTTGTGTACGCAGAGCTCAAGTTTTTACTCGGCCACAGTGAATATGCCTCACCCTTTGGCCAGGTTCTCGATGCCATGGTACTCCTGTGCCTCCTGCTTGCAGGCCTTGTTCACTTTCTGACAGCCCTTCTCATCTGACCAGTCCCCACAGTCATCATCCCCGTTACAGCGCAGGTCTATAGGCACACAGCGCCCTGGGAAGACACACAGGTCACATCTCAAATCACACCATATTCCCTATGTGCTCCACTAGTTTTGTTCAGAGCCATATACTGGCAGTGCACTATGTGGAGTAAAACTTTTCATTTGATATGCAGCACTTTTTTTATTCAATTTTTTTTATATCCACACAGACATCTGGAAGACATGCATGGGACTAAGCAGTGTAGAAATAGCAGGCATATCGTTTTGAGATCAGAGGAGAGAATACCCGTGGTTAGGATTACTGGAATCAGGCTTAACGTTAGAGTTAAGTTGGTGGATTGTGTGGAAGGAATACCTGTGTAAGTGCAGAGGAAGCCTTCACACAGAGGTGTTTCTTCATGTGTACAGTCGAAGCGAGATGGAGGGCTACAGGGCTCTATCTCTTTGCCCTGGACATGACAGGGCTCCCCGCCAAACTGAGATGGCTGGACAAGCTTAGCATAACGATACTGGGGGAAGGGCGATGGAGAGGGGAGGGAGAGAGAGAGAGAATAAAAGACAATTGAAAACAATTCGAATGCTACAGTACAGCACATCTTTACCTAAGTGCCCACTTACTGTAAAGCTATTAGTCACAGAAAGGCTGCATTACCCAGTCTGTGCACAGAATGTGAAGTACATCCCATGTCCGTTATGATATCAGAACTATCTTTTCACTCTCTTGTCAAGGGTAGCTACTCCCCTTGTCTTTATCCGTGTCAAGTGGATTACAAACAGCAACCTGTGTACCTTACGCTATACTCTCCACTAACAGGTTTTATCTACCATCCTCCTCCTCCTCATCATCATCATCCATTTCTTCCTCCTCCTGCTAATATTCACCCTCTTCTTCCTGCAGACATCGCAGCGTGTCCAGGAGGACCACTCTGATTGTACACAGTCCACCGGCTGCACGGCGACCTGAGCCCCCGCAGACCGAGCCTCACGGGCGCCACTGGGCTCCTCGCCACTGCCGGCTATGGCGACATCACTGAAACATAGGTCACCATAACTCACAGCTCACCGCACTGCATCAGCCTCTTATATTAGTCAGGCAGGGTTAGACGGGAGGAATCCTCTATGTGTTGATGTGATAGAAAATCATTATGGTTTCAAAAAGGTGGACTTCTTTGAAGAAATATGCACACACACGCACACGCACACACGCATGCGCACGCGCACACACGCACACACACTCCTTGTGGGGACACACAATTCAGTCACATTCAAAATCATATTTTCCCTAACCGTAAACCTAACCCGAACCTTAACCCTAACCTTAACCCGAAAACCTAACCTTAACCTTAAACCGAACTCTAGCTCCTAACCACAACCCTAAAACTAACCCTAGCTCCTAACTCTAATTCTAACTTTAACCCTAAACCCCCTAGAGATAGCATTTGACCTTGTGGGGACTAAGAAAATGGCCCCAGTTGGTGACATTTTTGTTAGTTTACTATTCTGGTGTGGACTTCTGCATGCACACACACCATTTTCTATTCTCAATGGACTTTTGCATTGATTGAAACAGCCAACAATTTAAATCCAGAATAATGTTCCCTCCCGTTGTACAAGGCCTCCATCTAAAACCTTAACCATCGGGAGTAAGTGTACTGCAATGAACCTCACATTAAGTCATACAATGTCTGGCTACTGTATAGAGTATTGACGCTTGTAGAGGACAGCCATTGCCCTTGAATCTCTATCTTCCACACACAGACTGAATTAAGGTCTTACCGGAGTAGGAGCAAGCACAATGCAGCACAGAGGAGGCAGTAGCCTGGGCTGACTGTAGGCTTCAACATGGACACAGAGAGCATGGTAGCTGTGGTGGATCTGAAAAATCTCCAATAAGACGGACTCACAGACCTGACGAGACAACAGTGTGTTCCGCTGTGTGTGTGTGTGTGTGTGTTCAGGTATCTCTGTTTGTGTGTAAACACACACTGATCAATACAAGCGGGGGCATGGACTCAATGTTAGGTTCAGACCGTGAGTCTGTTACGGGAATCTCCACTTTCATAAGTCAGGTATTAGGAAACACAAAGCACACAGACGGTGTTCGGTGTACAGTACGTTATGTTTTTGGGGAGATCTCCCAGACTGTTTGTTTACCTTCATTGACCTTAATCAAATGACCCTTGACAGAAACATCAGATCCACTCCACACAATATGGAACGATTGCTTGTAAATGTAAAAACAAAAAGCTATTTGAAATGTAGATTGAGATCAACTTCAGTTAAAATGCTTCACGTAGGTTTGTGTTGATGGATATATGCCCTGAACAACACAAAATGACAGAGTCATGTACGGTTGACAGAAACATGGTAGAAAACCTTTTAAAATTGAGGAGGTACTATCTCAACAGCACTAAGAATGACCTCGTTTCCATTCTCCATTTCAAAAAGCTTTCTTCTGCATGTGCTGACTGGACAGGGCCCAGGTAATAGCAAGAACACAGCCCCCTCCACTGGATCCATTGAGGTGGAACAAAATACATGCAGGACTTATTTAAGGGTAGCTGAAATGACCAGGTGTTTTCTTAGAAAGTACACAGTGAAATGGTAATTCGACTGCAATATCCTATGAATGACCTTTTTTTGTTGCAGTACCCATTATTACAAATGGCTGATGCAACATACAACGTTCAGGAGAAAACTGTGAATCA
The DNA here is from genome assembly GCF_901001165.1 of Salmo trutta. NCBI lineage: Eukaryota > Metazoa > Chordata > Actinopteri > Salmoniformes > Salmonidae > Salmo > Salmo trutta. Next base: position 11,769,838 of record NC_042987.1, on the reverse strand, counting down.
CATGATCTTTTATTTGTGACTGAACAGTGGGCATGAGTAGTACAGTAAATGGGAAGAAAGATACGTACAAAAGTCCTTTTTCTCTTTTCAAGACCGTTTGGAATTCATAAATAAAATGGACCATTTCGCTTAGCTTTTTCTTATACGAGCAGGGTTACAGGTATTATCATCATAGTCTAGAAGTAAATAGTAATAATATTTATATTATTTCATAGTCGTATAAAGTCTCCACGTTTTGGCCATTTGTAACTCTGTGAAGCAGACAGACCTACAATATGCCCCGAACCTTTAGTTGCATCAATCAATTGTGTTACTGTAATACAATGACAGGACGATGTAACAGTGACAGGGCAACAGAACCTGTACAACTGATAGTAATAAGGCATAGTAATGCACTCTGGAGTCTGCAGCTGGCTGGGCCATCTCAACTAGCTTATTGGTTTGGTTCCTAGAAACCACCTAGATATGTCTAGCAGACCTGGGTTCAAATACTATTTGAAATCATTTCAAATTGTTTAGCTGTGAGTGATTGAGCTTGCCTGTCGCAATGGGACCAATAGAAAATTCCCAAAATGCAAACCCCGCCCACCTGGCACTAGAGGCAGGCTAAAACAAATGCTCAAGTATTTAAATAGTATTTGAACCCAGGTCTGGAAGCAGTAGAGTAGATCAACATTGAGTTTGAAAGAAAACATTGAAGTATGAGTAGTACACCTGTCTGAAAGTCTAAAACAGCTAAAAAAAACAAGGTTATACAGGAGATCCTCCCTTCCTCCCTCCCTCCCCTCCCTTCCTCCCCTTCCCTTCCTACCCTCCCTTCCTCCCCTCCCTTCTTCCCCTCCCTTCCTCCCCTTCCCTCCCCCCCTCCCTTCCTCCCCTCCCTTCTTCCCTTCCCTTCCTCCCCTCCCTTCCTCCCCTTCCTCCCCTCCCTTCTTCCCCTCCCTCCCCTCCCCTCCTCCCCTTCCCTCCCCTCCCTTCTTCCCCTCCCTTCCTCCCCTTCCCTCCCCCCAGGTAAAAGTGACAGTGACTTTATTAAGAAATGAGCCTGTGGATATTTTGTTGTTGTCGTGTGACTTCATTTTACAAAAGAGTGAGTTACGTCACACGTAGGTAACAGGCATCGTCGCTTTGATTCAATGGCTATGTAACACAGATGCACAGTTCATACGTCACAGACCGACCAAACCCAACAGACAAACCGAAAGAACAAAAAATAACAAAAAAGAAATTGCCAACAAAAGCAAAGCAAACATCCAGATGATAGAGACAGAGGTGCTGGTAGGGCATTGCTTTAGAGTTGAGAGTCACAGGTAGGTAGTGTCAGAGAGGCAGATGACAGACCTATCTTATGGCACAGAGATTCAGGTGTACAGTAGGGGCCTTGAGGAAATCTTATTTACAAAATAGAAGTTTGGCAAACAGGATTTTTATTTCGGCCGATGCCTCAAACATTTTTTTGTCATCCTAAAAACTCTCATAAGCGTCAAGTCAGTAGTCGCAGCTTACAAATGACAAATTATATTTTTATCTTTTAGCGTGGAAAAGGAAGCTACGGAGCTACGGAGAACAGTTGTCTTGCAGTCGCTGCTGCGTTTCGCTGGATCCACAATACAAAGTCTGTTCATGCAAATGGAACAAGTCAGTTCTTTGAAAACATTTGGGAAATCCATCTGTTCTGCCCAATGAGTCCTTGCAGGGTACAATCCCAAAGGACACCATTCCTCATCAAAATACCTAAAAAATCATCAGAATCCATAGAACCCATTAGAATCCTCTTTCTGAACTTGCAGTTTGATTGGTGCTTGCAGGTCACATGATAGATTGGACGTCTCCACCCACTGACCTGTGGCAGAACATTGTCATGGCAACGACCTGCTGCTACAGTTTCAAAGGTCACTTCCTGGGAGAAAAACCTTCCAATTGGCAAAGGGGGAAAAAAAGACAAGGTTTGTCCATTATGAGGAGTGTGTTGTGTTGTCCGTCTCAGGAGAGAAGCCAGTCCTATGGTACTGCTACTTTAGGCTGCCAATATTAACAGTGATCAGTGTAATCCAGCTATGTGGAGAGACACAGGAGTCTAGAGTCTCTCCTCCTCTCCCTCTCAGTCCGCTGTCCTTCTCCTCCTCCTCCTCTCTTCTCATCTCCTCTTGTTGGTCATATCTCTGGGCATAGAGAGGGTTCTTCTCCTGGAGAGGGAGGGAGCAGCATTAGAACACATACACTTGTGTGAAATATGTGCAATTATGAGCCTATGGACAGCAGGTGGCAGTATTGTTCCTTACTTTGATCATACTGAATCAATGCAGCAATGTTCCATTTGACAACGTACTACAGAGCCATAATAAAATGAACCTTAAACGAAAACCACGGCTCTTCCATTATTGGCTGAGGACCATTTAGCTGCAAGGACACAGAGAGAGAGACTAAAAGACAAACAAGAGATCTGTGCCTCTGAAAAGACACCAGACAGACGGACAATAAGAACTGAGCGGTCGAGTGCTGTTAGACCAATCAATAAAACAGAGATGTTTTAAGCAGCCTTAAGGGGATACAAAACGTTAGAGAATAGAACGGGAGAGGACTGAAGAGAGGGAGAGGGGTGGGATGAGGAGATGAGAGGGAAGGGGAGGAGAGGAGAGAACGGGGTGATAGAGGAGAGTGGTAGGAGAGTAGAGAAGAGACCCACCCAGAGCCCAGTGTTCTCTAGCTGTCTTCCTGTGGACAGGTCTGGGTCTGTGGACAGTCAGCTGGAGCATCACTGGAAGGACGGGGAGACAGAGCCCTGGTGCATGAGCCCTAAGTGGAAAGAGGGAGAGACAGAGAAAGAAAGAGAGCGAGAGAGAGTGGGAGAATGGTTAATATCAGTATTCGCCCATTAACACAAGTGCTGAGGCAGTAATTTTGACTGCATATGAATGTAACGTTTATATATCTCTGCCATGCCCCCTTCCGTCCTTGACTTTTCCTAAACACGTTTATTCAACACATGTACGTTGTCAGAATTTCGATATCACTAACAGAATATGTGTTATAAGAGGACATCATTTTTATCTGGAGCACCAGAAAGGGACTTTTTCAAATCCTCCTACAGAGTCACATGCAGGTAAGGTGTTTTGATTTCTAAAACACTTCCCTTTGACAAATAACTCTCAAAATTGAAGAGATTAGCTCTATTTCCAAATATCACTTTTTCCAAGAATAACCACATGTGAGCGCGCGGTAGCAGATAGCCTACAGTAGCATAAAGTCCTGAAAATGCTATTGGATTCTTTGAAATACATGTTTTCGAATTATAACGTTACCCAAGACCTTTATAAATACAACCAAAGGACTTTTTCCCTCTTAGCATATATCAACTGTCTTTATTAGAGTGTTGCAGTCAAAATGGCAGGTGAAGTGATAAAACAACCATCTACCAACAGTTTGATAGATCGTTATATCATTATGACCAGATTAGCTGAGACTCACCGAGTCATCCTCCCTGGTGCTGGGGTGTGTGGCCTCTGTTTCGATGGGGGAGTGGTCTGTGGGGGGATCACTAGTCTGGGACGGGGCGGAGTCTGAGGACGAGCCAGGTTGGGGGGCTGGGGTGGACGCTGCAGAGACAGAGTTGGTTGTTGGGTGTACTGTACTCCTTTTTTTCATTTTAACCGTGTCTTAAAGCATTGTACATTATCCAGATGGGTAGAGTTAGGGTTTGCTTAAAGGGAAACTTGACAAAAAAACAATATTTTGGTATTTTTTTCATTTGTCCACTTTTGATACAGTCCCAAAATGTTTTGCATGTCAGCGGTCAAGTTTTCAAGATATTGGACATTCAAGAAGCAAAGTGCCACTGACCATATTATCATGACATGCAAAATGATGCATTTTGTATCATCATGAAGATGTGGCCGGTGGATTTTCCCTTTAAGGTTTGGGTTGGGAAACTTATTTGTTCTGTATGAGTATGTGCAACTATCTAGTGTGAATGTAGGAAAAACTGGCTATAGGTAGAGTTTACCTGAGTCAGTGGAGGGCGAGGTGGACGTGCCTGGACTCAAGGTCATCCGAGAGAGGTCAAGGTCACTACAGCTGCCTTCCTCTTCCTGGGCTGCGGCAGATGATGACCCCAGGCCCAGCTGGCTACAGACCAGGGTGTCAGGGGGCACGTTCACTAGACCGGGCGTCTCACACCTCGCCATCATGACAAGGCCAACGGGCGTCTCACACCTGCTCACGGCACCAAGACCCATTGAAGTAGGGCTCATCGGCCTGGGTGTGCCACACCTGCTGCCCACCATGACAAGGCCCAACGAAGAGGGGCCTTCACCTCCGTCAGAGTCCCCACCGATGCTATGCTGCTGCTGGAGCAGGACGGGGTCCATCGTCTGATGCTGGGGGCTGGCGATGGCCGAGGAGGGGGTGGAGGAGAGGTCACCGTGGGGCCCCTGGGGGCTGGGGCATACGGTGGTGATGGGCACCATCATGGGGATGTGGTGGCCCCCCACGCCCACAGCCTGGGCAGGCATGTAGGCAGCCATGGCGGCCCACTGCTGCTGGGTGGCAGGGAAGATGTTGGCCTGGCTCCAGATGACGGGCTGGCCCCCCGGGAGGACCTGGGTCACCTGGAGGGGCCCTTGCACCCCGAAGGCCAGGGTCTGGGCCTGGCCAGCGAAGGGTCCCTGCTGGGCCCACTGGGCTGCCTGGACTGGCCCCATAGTCATGTACCCTGAGGGGACAGAGGTGGGGCTGAAGGGGCCGGTGAACATCTCTGGGGGGTGCTGAGGCTGGCGGTGGCTCCTGCTGGGGTCCAGAGTGTTGGCCGGGGACGGGGGAATCTGGGGGGACATCATCCACATACACGTCTGAACCAGGCACCTATCCTTTCACTGGGGTCATTGTGATTATTCGTTTATTGGCTTTTTCTATTTGGGGGTCAATTGAACCATCTGTTCACATAGAAATCAGAATACAAAATGTCTTCCAATCTCTTACTGGTCTTTAACGGTTGTCTTGACTGTGAGTTTCTCTACTTTCCACACAGTAGTTTGACTGCATAACAACGCATTAAAATGTTGACACACGGACCTCCCGAGTGGCGCAGCGGTCTAAGGCACTGCATCGCAGTGCTAGAGATGTTACTACAAACCCGGGTTCATTTCCGGGCTGGGCAACAACCGGCCGTGGCCGGGAGTCCCATAGGACGGTGCACATTTGGTCCAGTGTCACCCCGCTTAGGGGAGGGTTTTGGCTGTGGGGCTTTACGTGGCTCACCGCACTTTTGGGACCTCTTTGTGGCGGACCGGGTGCCTGCACTCTTGGGTCCCCGGTCGCCAGTTTAACGGTGTTTCCTCCGACACATTGGTGCGGCTGGCTTCCGGGTTAAGCTGGCGGGTGTTAAGGAGCGCGGTTAGGCGGGTCATGTGTCGGAGGATGCATGACTCAACCTTCGCCTCTCCCAAGCCCGTTGGGGAGTTGCAGCGACGTTGACGCATAATATTTCAGCACCATCATTGCAGACATGGTTAAACGGTCAGAGTCTGTCTAAGCAATCGGGAAGGACAGTTACTCACCGAGGGTGGAGTGGACATATCTCCGAACAGATCAAAGTGGTTGATGTTCTGTGGTGGGGCAGAGGAACAGGGACAGAGAGGGAGAACAGTGACATTTCACGACAAAACAAAGGCAGACTTTCTAAGTCATAACACATTATATTACTCTAATAGGGTGTGTGTGTGTGTGTGTGTGCATGCGTGATTGCGTGTGAAGAGAATTGTACTGAAGATGCCAAGAAAGAACTAGGTCTCCTCTCATTTCATTATCAGAAGATGGATCTAAAATGAATCTCTCACGGTGCTCTATAATTGGCTATTCAGTCCAATCAAAAGAACACTGATTAGATATTATTATGTCCGTCTCTGCCTATCAAATCAGCCCCAGTAGTCCCACAATGCATAACCATTGTGATTCCTCTCAAACACAAGATAATATTATATGATTAGGTAGGATTTGGACGGTATACAATATACAGGTAACTGCCAAAATAAAGGAAACACCAACATAAAATCTTTAGAGGGCATTGGGCAATACCACAAGCTGCCAGAACAGCTTCAATACGCCTTGGCATAGATTCTACAAGCGTCTGGAACTGGAGGGATGCAACACCTTTCTTCCACATGAAATTCCATCATTTGGTGTTTTGTTGATGGTGGTGGAAAATGCTGTCTCAGGCACCACTCCAGAATCTCAGATAAGTATTCAATTGGGTTGAGATCTGGGGACTAACACAGACACACACACACTTTACACCCCTTATGCTCCTTTGAGACCCCTCTTTCAAAGTCACTGAGATCTCTTCTTCTAACCATGGTAGCCAAAATAATGGGCAACTGGGACATTTTAATACATGATCCCTTGCACGATGGAATGTTGGTTGATGGGATGTGAATTGCTTAATTATCTGACCTGCTTTCAATATACTTTGTATCCCTCGTTTACTCAAGTGTTTCCTTTATTTTGGCAGTTACCTGTACATTCACCGCTGTGTTTCTTGAACCCAATGAATATATATACTTCTATATATTTACCCACCGAGACAATGTAACTACCTGACCCATATTGCAGACGTGACCGTTCCTACCGCTACTCTCATATCTCATCCCCCCCTGGCCATATAAGTGCAGCGCTCGAACAGTACAATTACAATTCAGAGGAAGTAGGAAGGAAGGACATAGGTTCTACAACTAGACTATGAAATGGGTAAGTCGCATGAAATGTATGTCCTAGACTGCAGGGGCCATGCACAAGCAGACGATGTATCATCACGGGAACACACAGGGGAATTGCATGCTATAAATAAAGACACACACACACACACACACACGAAAAAGAAGAGCGAAAATGAGAGGAAAACAGCAATCAGTGTTGGTGAAGGGAGGGGGGGTAACATAATATTGTCTATGTCCTGTTTGAAGTGTGTGGGGGGGGGGGGAAATCTGATCATATACGGTACATATTGTTCTTATACATTATGGCTTGCTCTTACAGTCCTATGTATCCGTTAGGAGCAAGAGGGAGGTACAATAGTTTGTAAAAGGTGGGCAGACATAGGTTATAGTTATACTGGGCCTTCACCTCAGGCAGACAGGCAGGCAGAGTGACACACATCAAGCTATGGAGGATCTCTCAGTTGAGCTCCAACTGAATGCACAGACAAGCAGTAACTCTTAGAGATACGGAAGCAGCTATTGATACAACACCAGCTAGCATGATGTGTTTTGGGGAGAGATAGCAAGGGGGACAGTGTAGCTATCATGCCGAGTTGATTTGCTGCTGAACTACCAGCACAGAGAGAGGATGCGAAGCGAGAAAGAAAAGCCCACTTTCTTCGAGAGTTTGTTTCAGAAGCCAGGCGGACGTTTTCCTCTCGCTCCATGTAAATGTACTGACTATTGCATCTGACACGGCGAAAGGACAGAAAGAGATATATTTCCAGTTTTGCGCAACCAAAAAGTGAATCCCATGATATGTCTATTGGTTGTGGTCAAAAGTGAACCTTGCTGTAGAAAGTAAATTGGTGAAAGTGGAAATGACAAAGCGTTCTGTCTTTATTGGAGAAAAGACGCCTCTTCGACGTCTGACAGTCCTCTATATTTAAAATCCCGTGGAGGATTTGAAGCGGAGACACATCTCCATCTCCACTGGATTTATCTTAACAACTGATGTCACATCTTAGCTAGATGGACCAATCGTGTATCTGTTGGGGCAGGCTATGCATAACAATACAATATACCACATATACAGAACAATATATATTGCAATATACAATATCATTGCATCTTTATAACCTTAGATACTGTAAGAATATACTTAGGCCTGACGCTTGGTCATTTCTTGCCCGAGAAAACTGATATCAGACTGCACAGGCAGGCAACCACTACCTCGAGACACACTGCTGATAACCAGTCTGTGGGTGTATACGACCATGTCTACGTGTGTCGGCGAGGTGGTTAGGGGTCCAATAATTCCACAAGGTCACACAGACAGGGGTTCATAAATGGACACTAAAGAAGAGGGGAGGTTTCCTTAGTGAGGGAATGAGAGGTTTGCCAGTGGAGGGAGTGGACGAACAAAAAACAAAAACAAAAGCACCTACAGTCATGAAATGGCGTTTTGGGACGTCATAGATCCCTTCTCCCTTCTGCTGACTGGTAGCGGTAGGGACCTGTGTTGGAGGTCGAGTCAAAATGAAAGAATAAAGTGAGCTTTGAGCAACACCATTTTACCAAGGTTGAGTAAGAAGCAAAAAAAAACGTATTGATTATTAAATGAATCCTTTCTACTGCTGCAGCTGAAACACTCATCATTTCAGAAGGTGTCTCTGGTCTACAAATGGTTTAAAGGAAAATGTTATGCAAATTCTACCGTTGCACAGCTCTTGAATCAACTCTATTTAAATCCATATTGATTGTAATGCTGTAGGATTGTGTGTGCTACTTCTTTGTTTTGACATTAAGACGGCACAATTGTTTTCTCCATTTGGATCACGTTCAGCTAGAGATTTAAATCTATGGAAACTGACAACGCTGGAGCGCTTGCCCTCTCCTCTCTTTTGTATATTTTCCTCACATTAATCTATTAACCGTAGTGAACAATATGGCCTCTCTCTCTCGCTTTCGGCTGGCTGACTTGGAGTTGGGCGGAATTTTCTTCTCGCCTATTGATCTTGTTTCATTTGGAGTTCAAATGGCATGGCAAATGATTCATTTCAACTCATCTTTCATCTTCAGAAAGGAAGAGGAGGAGGAGGGATGAGGAGGAGGGAGGGCAGGGAGGAGGGAGGAGTTGGAAGGAGGAGGGGGACGAGGGTGGAGGGAGGGAGGGGGAGGTGGACGGAGAAGGGAAGAGGGGTAAAGGAGGAGGGGCAAGGGAGGTGGGGTGAGGGAGTAGAGAGGTGGTGGAGGGAGGAGGGGGACCAGATTAAATCACACTCTAGGTCCCTAGAGGCTCCTGTTGGTCTCTTGAACTGAGCTGGAAGGTCATACCTCTGGATGTCTGCAAGGAGCCCACATAGACTCTAGAGAAGCCTGGATGAATTGGTCTGCCAAAATAACTGGCCATGACTGCACTTGAGATGTTATTCTAATTTACATTTGGAACATTGTGAGTATACTTTTTTACCCAGAGTGTACTGCCCTGCTCTCTAACAAACAGAAATATTCTAATGTAACACAACGCTCTGGGTTGACTACTCTACAAAAGGTATGGAAGGGGCGGGGCTTGGTATTGTACCTGGTAAACGCTCTCCTCTGATTGGTGGCCACGGAGGGGCTCATGTCCAGCCTCAAACACAATGTACTACAACAGAGGTAGCGGGCGGGGCCAAGAGGGATGGAGCATGACGAGATTAACGGAAAGAGAGAGAGAGAGCGATCGAAAGAAAGAGAGAGAGAGAGAGAGAGAGAGAAAGAGAGACAAAATACGGAGAAAGAGAAAGAGAGAAAAAAGAGTGTGAGAGAGACAAACAAGGAAAGAAAGAGAGAGAGAGAGACGATAGAGTGAAGAAGGAAGAGGAGAGAGCACAGTAATTGGTCAGGCAGTAGTTCCAGGTACTGAAGAGGTCCCTTCACCAACTTCAGCAAAATACTGCTCCACCTCTCCACTACCACCTAGACACAGAAGGGCCAATCCTGACTTGAGATCCGCGTTTGTAACTTAGATGATTTACGCGAAAGTCTGAGTTAGTTACACGCACGGATCCCAAGTTTGGATTCTGCCCACAGTCATTGGACTCTTGTATTCGAAACAAAACAAAACGAGAACAGTCACTACTACTACAGAATTGTAAAAAAAATGTTTTTTTGGGGTGGGCATACAGTAGAAAAAGCTAAAGGCGCAAACAACAGAAATTTGGAAGGGGTTGGGGCATAACCCCTGAACATAAGCGTTCAGAGTAAGGGTTAGTGCTGTCTGTATTCAGTGTGAGCAACAGAGTAGAGTATCAGGTTCAGCCAAAAGCAAAAGGGGAGAACAACCAGTCAGGGTCAGATAGGTCTTTAGAAGAAAATCAGAACATATACACAGATCAACTGAAAAGATATGGTTTAACAACACTGGCAATGGGAGAGTCGAATGGTTGAACAAAACCCTCTACTATGATGGTTGGTCTACTGCGTATTACTGAGATGGTTTGGATATCATGAATCATTAATTCAAGCAGATCAGCGGCAGATATTTACATTAAGGATTAATTCTTTCATATTCCATAGAATGAATCACATGAAAACACTGTCGTCAGTAGAAGCTAGGGCGTTAAAGATCCCATGGGGTTTCATCGCTAGTTCTGATTGGCCGCGTGTTGTGTGGCGACGTACCTGGTAAACTGGATCGTCCACCTCGTCCTCCAGAATGGTCTGCGTGATGGTTGAAGAGAAGGAACGTTTTACATAACAAGAAGAAGACGGATAGAGAGGAGAATAGAGCAAGACCATGGATAGACGAATAGAAGTACAGAGAGAAGAAAAGAGAGAGAACAAAAGAGCGTGCAAGGGCGTCAGGTGTGAGCAATCAGCCATTGGCTTAGGGGAAAACAGGCGTTTTCTATTAGGAACTCAGGAGAGAGTGCCTAGTCTTAACCTATTGTGCCTAGTCTTGACCTATTGTGTGTAGTCTTAACCTATTGTGCATAGTCTTAACCTGATGTCTGAGTTACTGTATTCATTTTCCAACATAATAATATATACCATTGTGGACACAGTTATACATTACATTAAGCCTTTTACATTGACAGGAGTCTTTCGATGCACGAAAGTCACGTTTCAGGATAAAAAAAATAGCGGCATTATATCATCCCTCAAAACACCTTCAATAAATTGCATTGCAGTCACAGCCCAAGCAGAGATCAGGACTAGTTCTCAAAGCGCGTGAAGCAGTCGTCTCCGCCTGCTGGTCGCTAGGCTACGCGAGAAAGCATGCTTACGCAAGAGGGGGGAACGCTCACTTTGACGGACATGAACCCATTTTATCAATGGGAAAATGTGGATACGCGTCATCACCCTTCCTCTAATATCTCTCACTATACTCATGAGTACACTTAAAATGGCATAACGGTCATGGTAACAGTTCTGTTGTTGTTTGTTGTTGTTATTTACCTGGTAGACGGCCTGCTCACAATGCTTGTCCTTCTGGGCCTTCTTCTCCATCTCCTCGCGCTGCTTGATGTCGTAGATGAGTGTGAAGAGGTCACGCAAGTCAATGATCAGGGGCTCTGCCTGCCAGGGAGGGACGGAGGGAGGGAGGGATGTGAAGGAAGAGGAGCACACACTTTCATCATCTTCCAGACGACACACACGTTGTTCACACACACTTACCTCGCCATCCCAACTACACAGTGCTGCAAATATCTAAAAGGATAAAAGCAGAGTCCTTCCCATTGGACAATCTTTCGACCTTGTTACAAATGGTTGCTCCCTTGTTGCAACACTATGTATTGTATTTGAAATGTGTTGATTGATTGTAACTTTGGCTGTAACGCTCTTTCTGACAACTACACCTCATTAGGATCTCAGGTCCTGTACTTACCGACTGGCCGGACTTGATGGCCACGAACCGGTGGTGTCCCTCCTTCCCGCAGACGTAGCCGAAGGCCCGGTGGTCCCGGGTATCCTTGGCGATATAGGAGATCTCATGCACCGAGTGGTGATGCAGCAGAACCTGAACACAGGGAGGAAGTGACATAAGTTAGAGTTTGGAAGTGATGTAGTAGATCTGAGAAACAGGGAAGAAGAAGTGACAGATCAGGACGAGGAAATGGACCATACAAAATGGAGGGGGCTTGGAGACCCATGTTGGATACTGTAGGGTTAAGCTCCTGATTTTATAGTTTAGTTAAATCCGGGAGTTTTTTCAGACATGTGACCTGTCTAGGAAAACTCCTGGCTCTACTCTATACATTTCTATGAATTTCATGAATTCTTGAAAGAATGTTTTGTTTCAAAATGAGGGAGTGAACTGGGAGTTCACGGTAAATAGGCTACAGCTTCTTACTAATTCTAATACTACGGCAATATTGTGCTCCAGATTCACCGCAGCAGTGAACGAGGGAAAGCAAATGTAAATGCATTAGTCTTCCTTTGTCTAACTGTTGACAGGGAATAGTCTTGACAAGAATAACTACCACTTATGCCATTCTTCCCTTTTTCTCCTCATTTCCAGCTCTCACATGTCTCAGTGGGATTCGAGACGCAACGCATTTACTGCTTGAACAACGGCAGATCAGGGTGTGTGTGTCCGTGTGTGTATGTGCGTGCTTGTGCGTGTGCGTGTGTATGTGCGCAGATCAGACAACCCCTTTTCACTTATTTGGAAGATTTCTCTAACCTGGGGGGAGTGATGTTGTTGTGTATTGTGCAATATGCAAAAAGATGCGTCGTCAACAGAGCGTGGGCAGCCCTGAACACCTGGTTCAAAACTACAACTGACACACAGACACACACGTGCTCAAGGGTAGTTGGGCTGTCACTCATCTACTCCCACCTGCTGCTCCACTAACAGCGTTGATAAGCTTTGAGCAACGGGGATGAGCTACTAAGAAATTAAACCAGGGCTTATTCAGTGGGGTGCACTGATAAGAACATGGCAGAGAGAAATAGAACATACTAGAGCTGACAATATTCTATAGTCTAGTTGACAGTAAACGGTGTCTTTTCTACATGACACATTTCTATCCGAATGTTCTGCAACGCCTCGTCCTGCTGAAAGAGCCCCGTATTTGACCATTGCGATTGTTGGGTAAATGAAGTGCTGCTGGGGGAATCAGTTTATAAAATAAAAGGGCATTAGGGGGGACGATGATTCTCAAACAAAATTACAGAAGCCGCATGTGGTGATGAGCGTCAGAGGGCAGGGCTTACACACACACGCGCACACAGACAGGCAGGCAGGCAGGCAGGCAGGCAGGCAGGCAGGCAGGCAGGCAGGCAGACAGACAGACAGACAGACAGACAGACAGACAGACAGACAGACAGACAGACAGACAGACAGACAGACAGACAGACAGACAGACAGACAGACAGACAGACAGACAGACAGACAGACAGACAGACACTATGGGGCTCTATGAGGGGTATTATCTAGTTGTTGTTGATAAATGACAGGGCTGGTGGTAAATAACGGGTGGTGCCAGTATCCACCGAAAATACAAATGGAAGTCATCAAATATCAAACCATGAGTTGTGGGTCTTGTGGGTCTATATACAGTATTGCGTAATGATCTTTTTCCCCTTTAATGACAGTTGAAGTGGAGCTATGGGACAATTAGGCTAGTAGTTAGCAATGATGATGATTAAGGGTGGAACTGTGGGCTAATTAGCCTAGTGGATAGTGGATAGCGGTGATGAATGGGGGGGGGGGGGGGCAGCAGGTCTCTGGGCCCCCAGGGGAGGTGAGGAGGGGGAAGGGGATAAAATCATATCACTCATATACACACTGTCATTATAACAGACAGGTCTTTATCATCAGACAGTAGCCATCATACAGCAGGCCAGGCCCAGGTTAAGTGAAAGCAGTTTACTCATTCTACATTCCAAATCAACCCTTAGCCCCTACTCCCTAGACACTGATGTTGCTATATCTACTATCATGACGTGCCCTTGGGGGGATCATAGTCCCCGCCCCCCTCTCTCTCTCTCTCTCTCTCTACAGTTTAATGATGGTCATAAATACCTGCAGGAAAACTCTCTCTCTTAGTCTCCGAAAAGAACTTTAAATCCCTTTGTTACCACAGAGAGAGACGTTGCAGTACGGTAACATCAAACGGTTGAATAATTAAACCGTATTTCTGTATTCCATACATTTGGAATGGTCCGTGGGTATTTAAAGAACAATCCTGTGGAATTTGTTAATAATTTGTGATGTAACTAAAGACGGTAGGACAACATAACTGTATCTCTGAATGTATATATCTCCCAGTTGTCAGGGTCACATCCAAATGTGGGGGAACGTATATGAGTAAATATGAAACTATTTGTGAGAAGCTGTAATGTGATGTTAGCCTTCTAAATGAGAGAATTGTTTTTCATATGAAGTCTAAACCAAGTCAATGGCCACGCCCACGTGAGCACAGACATTACATCGGCGTCATGGAACGCCCCCTTTTCCCAGAAGTATATAAAACCCACTTCCGACAAAATGTACGTTAGACCAGTTACGTGCAGCGCCAGCTGAATACGTTACAAATGGTTAAGAAATCTACCACGCTATAGACCGAGCAGACCAAGGCGTGAACCGGACATCACAAAAGGTTAAGAAATCTACAAAACTAAAGACTACACATTCAGTCTGCAGCTGTTTAAGTACTTTAGTCTGGTAAATGCGACCGATCGAACGACTGAATGGTACTCCATTCGGGAGAACATTTCCCTATTGAACGAACATTGGTACGCCTGACGTATCCATTATAACAAGCTACAACTACGAAAGACTTTGATCTCTGGTGGACAAACCAGAGACTCTCTGTCGACTGACTCTCCAGCAGACGGACCGGCGATTACAGAGAGAGACAACAAAGGCCTACACTCGTAAATATGTAAATTGCTTTCGAATGAGTGGCTGTTCATGTGCAATGTATTAGTATTTCCATGAGCATAGTTATTGTGTGTACGATATTGTAGTTCTTTGTCTTTTCTCCCGCTCTTTCTTACTTGCCCCTCCCTTTTAATTTGGTGTAACAAGCCATCATGTCAGTTTAGTCCACTAGGGTCTTTTCATTGTATCATGTTAGTAACCAATGTATAACCTATCCTGTGTGTGTTTGTGTACTTCTGTGTGATTATTTAATTAGTTAGTAAATAAATAATTTAGCCAATTGGTATATCGCTAGGGTTCGTGCAGATATCCAAGAGTTTGCGATATTCAGAATATGACTGATGAGGTAATACATTAATAAGTGACTGTAATCGATAAGATATGAAAATATCTGAAGAGAGTTAAATTCCGGGAAATAGTAACTCTTTAAACAACATTTTCCTGTGGTGCCCCGACTTCCTAGGTAATTAATGTTTACGTGAATAGTTTAATCACATAATAATTACACCAAGAGAATTGATTTGATAATATAACAGTCTTCACATTAATGATAGTCCAAAAGACATGACCCTACACAGGATAATAGATCTAAGGATTGCAGGGGTGGAAGCAATGTTGTGACATTTCCACCTAGCCAATTAGAAGGCTTGATAACATTTTTAACATAATGTAGAGTATCCTTCCACTCTAAGTGGGTGAAAAAGCGCATTGGTGATGAAATGTCACATCATTATGTTCTAAAATACATTTTACCAAGACAAATATGATTCTTCATGTTCTGAATTGTTCAGTGAGGTCTTTCTCTAACATGTCATTAACATTATATCCAAGAAGTCAGATTTTGTAGCATAAAACATCCGATAATAAGTACTGGGCTCTGTTGACAGAGCAGTGCCGCTTTCTCGTAGCAACTTGAGGATTGTACATGTTGTGGTGGTCAGTGCAAAGTTGTTTTCACGGGTCGCAAAAATCTAAATTAGCATGATACGAGCTTGCTATATGCTCAGTGCTCCGTTTGTCACGACTTCCGCCGAGGTCGGGTCCTCTCCTTGTTCGAGCGGCGCTCGGCGGCCGGCGGCGCCGGTCTTCTAGCCATCATCGATCCACTTTTCATTTTCCATGTGTTTTGTCTTGTTTTTCCTCACACCTGGTTTCAATTCCCTCAATCACTTGTTGTGTATTTAACCCTCTGTTCACCCCATGTCTTTGTGTGGGATTGTTTATTGTAAGTGCTTGTGCACGTGTTGATTGGTGCGCGACGGGTTTTTGTACCCATATCTTGTTATTTTTATGCCGTTGGTTTTGCGATTAAACTGCTCCGGCTATTACCAAGCTCTGCTCTCCTGCTGTCTGACTTCCCTGCCACCGGTTACGCACCCCTTACACCATTGACATTTCACAGACATAGGCTACACTTGTTTTTGTGAGAAATCTTTAAAAGAAATAACACTAATTTCGCATTTATATGAAAAGCGTATACTAAAGTATGAAAACATTACATGTCATGTCTCAAACTCGATATTAATCTTACCCCTATATTGTTTTATGTAGCCTATTTTCCAGATTTTTTACTACATTTTTCCTCTGGCCTCCATTTGGATGATTGGTTTTCTTAGAGGAGTATCTATTTCACCCATTGGTCAAAAGAAGCATTTTTGATTGGACACCCTACATAATGTTTATATCTGCTTTTGTTGTATTTGCTGGCATGTCAACTGCACCATATGGCAGGTAGGCGCACAAGATGGCTGCCCTTTTTCTACATGACTGTGATTGAACTTCAATGTCCTATCAATGTTCAGAGCAGCTGGGGCTGGGCCTGGCTGCGTAACTCAGCTCAGCCGACGGGCAGGCCCGGCGGCGCAGCTACGCAGTGGAGCCTCATCACTCACTCACCCCTGATCTCTCATCGTAAATCTTGATCCCCCCGAAGGAGATGGTGAGGAAGACTCTCTGCTTGTGCTCTCCTTTGGAGCGCGCCGACGTAGCCATTCCCTGCAGGAGAGGAAGATACACAGGGAGATGAAGGGAAATACGCTCAGCATGAAAGACAGCAGCGTACCGCCGACCCACGACTCAGGTAAGTATGACAGGGGGGAGAAGGAGAGGAGGAGAGGGGGAAGAGGGAAGGGAAGAGGGTGGCAGCTGTTACATAAGGTGCAATAGGACAGAACGTTCTTTCACGTTGCTCCTTTTGAACCTTTATTCTCTCAACACTTCAGTGTTTTTCTTTTTCATCACAGAGTCTTTTATTGTTTAGTATTTGAGAGGCTGGTTTCTTAAGTAGGCTGCTGTTGCCTGCACGAGTTTGAGTTGTGCTGACTGAACGTATTCTGCTGACCGACCATGGCCTACACCTCGCTGGAACACTTCCGTCACGTCTTGCTGACTGAACAACCACAGAGCCTTTGAAGTCGATGTTCCCATGCATCTTAGCTGCTTTTTCCCCCTTACAAAAACAATTAACATTTCCTGCATGTTCCTCAGACTTACACCGAGGCACGACCCTCCCTCGCTAGCGCACGCCTGACATGTCTTTCATGTAAAGAAGCTGTGTGAGAAGAGAAAGAAGAAGACAGAACCTCATTGTGAACGCTGAACACGTCTGACAACCCTGGAACCCAAGTCACGTTGAGGAGGGTTGAGCGAGCGACCCTCTACGCTACCAGTACACTATATCCCCCCCCCCCTCCTCTTTTCAACCTCAGGATAAGCTCGGAGCCTCAGCCCTTAACACAGAGACGCTTTGAAAACATCAACCATCAAACTCTCTCCCTCCCCATTCTCCAGAGTGGGAAACAAAGAGCGATCTGATGAATAGTGGAGAGAGGGGAGTCTATGGCCGTCGTCCATCGACAATCGGCTTCCCCATTTGGTGGATTAAGTCCTCAAGCTTAGAGAAGGCAGCTCGATAGAGACCCCATCCCCTCCTCTATTCCATCCCTCCATCCCCCTCCTCTGCCTGTCTAGATAACAGCGTGCCTGTATTGACATAAGAGCATTGACTGTAACTAGCAGTGACTGCTGGATATGGGAGTCATAGGCAGGTCACTGTTCAAATGTCACAGCGCGGATCTACAAGACTCCTGCTTGTTGTGTTATTGGACATGTGGAGCAACTCACACTACATCTGATATGAGAGGATCAGAGCAGGAGATGGATTTGCCTGTTGGCTGTGCGGGAATGCTACTATGTCTCCAGCATGGTTTAAATCGTCCAGAAGAGATGTATTATAACTGGCACAAACTGGTTGAATCAACGCTGTTTCAATGCATTTTGTCAAATGTATTGTGACGTGAACGCCACCACCCTCTCCTAAGTTCAAGGCACTGTCCTCGTTATCAGACGCTCACGCGTGCGCACGCGCACACCTTGAGCTTCATCATGGAGTCCTGGCACAGCTTGTCCCCGCGCGCCGCTGTCACCTCATCAATCCCAATCAGCTTGGCCTTGTAGCGCACGCCATCACCACGGAAACGCTTAATCAGCCCCGCCTCACTGCGGTCCTGACCTGCAGAGGGAGAGAGAGAGAAGGACAGGGTGAGGGGGGGGGGGGTACAGAGAGAGAGAGGGAGAGAGAGAAGGATAGGGAGAGAGAGAGGGGGGGTACAGAGAGAGGGAGGGGGGTACAGAGAGAGGGAGAGGGGGCGTACAGAGAGAGGGAGAGGGGGGGTACAGAGGGAGAGAGGGAGAGAGAGGGGGGGTACAGAGAGAGGGAGAGGGGGGGTACAGAGAGAGGGAGAGGGGGGTACAGAGGGAGAGAGAGAGAAGGACAGAGAGCGAGAGAGAGGGAGGGGGTACAGAGAGAGGGAGAGGGGGGTACAGAGAGAGGGGAGAGGGAGAGGGGGGTACAGAGGGAGAGAGAGAAGGACAGAGAGAGAGAGGGAGAGAGGGGTACAGAGAGAGGGAGGGGGGTACAGAGAGAGGGAGAGCGAGTGAGAGAGGAGGAAGGAGAGAAATGATAAATCACAGGTACTGTAGCAGGGACATGTCAGTTCAACTGATTTTAGCAGCTCAGAGGTGTGTGTGTCTGTGTCTACGTCTGTGCATGCGAAGGTAGAGGGGTGCTGTAGGTGGGAAAATACATATTTATGGAATATTAATATGAAACGTCTCAGGAGAAAACGAGAGCATCATCCTGTCTCCCTGACGAAGGCTATGACGCCGAAACACATCAGGGGCTTCTTAGAATCTGGTCTCCTGAACAACATGCCACAGCAACAAAGGACGTTTTATATCATGAAGAGGGTCTTGATCCTCCTTGTTTTCTGACTGAGTGAAAAAAAAGACATTTGAAATAGAAAAATGCAATCTAAGGACTAATATGCCAAATCTAAATAGCCTACTGTAGGGCTAAACCAAATTAGATAACAACTTGACAACTGAACAATCCAGCACCACCTATCCCGGCAGGACATTCCGGAAGCTCGGGAGTGGGCTGACGGGGAGGCAGCGGGTCAGAAGGTGGTCACTGCACCCCCCCCCTCTGTTCCCATGGGAGCTGTTGGCTGGTGATAAACAGCATGAAAGGCTGCTATTGAGAAGAATCATCTCGGTCCAACGCACGCCCACAATCCCATAAGCCCCCCATGGGTGATGGATGGATGGGAAAAGAGGAGGGAGAGAGGGAAGAGAGAGGCAGAGGGGGAGAGAGAGAGTGAGGTGTGGGAGATGGAGGAAGTATATTTGTCTGGCTAGCTACAGGCTCTTTTGGTACACACACAAATGTATATGTGGACACCCCTTGAAATGAGTGGATTCGGCTATAATCGAGCACACAGCCATGCAATCTCCATAGACAAACATTGGCAGTAGAATGGCCTTACTGAAGAGCTCAGTGACTTTCAATGCGGAACCGTCGTAGGATGCCACCTTTCCAACAAGTAATTTCCTCAAATTTCTGCCCTGCTAGAGCTGTCCCAGTCAACTGTAAGTGCTGTTATTGTGAAGTGGAAACCTCTTGGAGCAACAACGGCTCAGCCATAAAGTGGTAGGCCACACAAGCTCATAGAACGGGACAGCCGAATGCTGAACCACGTTGCGCATAAAAATCATCTGTCCTCGGTTGAAACACTCACTACCGAGTTCCAAACTCCTTCTGTAAGAAACGTCAGAACAAGATCTAATCGTCGGGAGCTTCATGAAATGGGTTTTCATGGCTGAGCAGCCACACACAAGCCTAAGATCACCATGCGCAATGCCAAGCGTCAGCTGGAGTGATGTAAAGCTCGCTGCCATTGGACTCTGGAGCAGTGGAAATACATTCTCTGGAGTGATGAATCACGTTTCATCATCTGGCAGTCCGACGGACGAATCTGGGTTTGGTGGATGCCAGGAGAACGCTACCTGGCCCAATGCACAGTACCAACTGCAAAGTTTGGTGGAGGAGGAATAATGGTCTGGGGCTGTTTTCCATGATTCGGGCTAGGCTCCTTAGTTCCAGTGAAGGGAAATCTAGACAATTCTGTGCTTCCAACTTTGTGTCAACAGTTTGAGGAAGGCCCTTTCCTGTTTCAGCATGACAATGCCCCCATGCACATAGTGAGGTCCATACAGAAATGGTTTGTTGAGATCGGTATGGAAGAACTTGACTGGCATGCACAGAGCCCTTACCTCAACCCCATCGAACACCTTTGGGATGAACTGGCACGAACTGGGAGCCAGGCCTAATCACCCAACATCAGTGCTCGACCTCACTAATACTCTTGTGGCTGAATGGAAACAAGTCCCTGCAGCAATGTTCCAACATCTGGTGTAAAGCCTTCCCAGAAGAGTGGAGGATGTTATAGCAGCAAAGGGGGACCAACTCCATATTAATGTCCATGATTTTGGAATGAGATGTTCGACGAGCAGGTGTCCACTTACTTTTGGTCATGTAGTGTTCGTCCGGTCTCTCTGTCGGTCTCTCCTGTCATCGTCCTCCCCCACCTAACCATCGCCTCGACACCGAAATGTTTCTCATTTTGTCTTCCCCTCCGCATTTTGATTACGTTGGCCCAAACCATCCACTTGTCTGTGTCTGTGAGTAACCTGTCTCTACATAACCTGTAGGTGGTTTGTCAGTGTTAACCATCTGTCACTGCTGAGACACACACACGCACACACACCGCTGACACACAGGGATAGTGGTATTTCAAATCAAGGTCGACGGCACCTTGGAGAGTTTAGACTATTTCAGGCCCCGCTTTGCCTCACTATTATAGGTCAAGGGACTATACAGTACATCACGTCAGTTAGCAGGGCATTTTAAACAGGTTGCGTGGCTAAGGTCTGTGAAACAAAAGCAGGGCAGCCTTTACTATCCCTAACAAAAAAACGTCAAGCTGCACACTAAGACCATACTAACACCAAATGAGCTCATTCCACCGCTGAAAACATATGCCGTCCACATGCCATATCTTACAGGAATGTAATTTGAGTTACCCCTCCTCGCACTGAATGTTTCAGTGAAATAGTATGTCAGTGTTTATATTCCCCCGGGAAGTAGAAATAAAAATAGGATGAGAAAAAAGGTCAAATGAAGTGGCCCTGCGAATGAAGGTGGAGAGCCTTTCGTCATCTCGGAGACGACCGCCTCATAGTAATACCTGGGACGGAATTCACGGAACGGTATCGACCACGTCAATCACATGGTTTCCATCTGATTGATAGGATTCCATTCACTCCATTCCAGCCATTGATATGAGCCGTCCCCTCATCAGCCTCCTGTGATGCACAGTCGCTCACTAATTCATGAGGCCTCAACTCTCTAAAGGGGGAGAGGGCTTGAAGATGCTTAAGTCATTAAACTCTCCAAGTAGGTGAATGTCACATCTAATTCTTGTTTCTCTGCTAGAGGATAGGCCTAGAAAATGAGGCTCATATAGTCACTGAGCGTTGGAGGCCAGTCTAGTGCGTTATCAGCTGGCACGCACGATCTACAAGGGAGAAACCACATAAAACACACGTTTTTGTTTTTGTTTTTGTGCTGTTCATTTGAAAGCTCATCCCTTCCGTATATTCGTTCTTCACAAAATGGGTTTTGACTGTACCGTATCGTCACCTCAAATCTAGTCACATTTCCCACACTGCGAGTCACGTTGAATTGGTATTATAGCGTGCATCTTGATGTGTTCCATCATACACTTTAACATACTGAATGCTGCATCGTAAAACAGCATCATAAAGTGCATCATATCATATATCATCAAGTCTTACCAAAATATATTGTACTACTACAGTACTGTATCATCCGCCCCCCCCCCCCCCCCATCTGTGTCCCCTAAACAGATTGCTGCTTTACACTGTACTCTATGCCAACTGTGTAATCACACTTGATGAGAAATTTAGTAGATTTATGTAAAGATCCAGAAAAACCCCAAGCAGCCCTCCCTGCATAGGAAACGCTAGCACCAGAGTCTCTAGATACAGCATGGTAACCCCTGCAGTATATGCTCAGGGTTCACATCACGGTGAGCGCACCACAATAGACTTGAGAACCAACCGCTGCAGCGAATGAGGATGTTGATTGCATGATGCTTCCAGCTTTGGGAAGAAGCACGATATGACTCACACCCTCTTGGCTCCTGGAAGAGTTTACAAAAAGGTTGAGCAAGTCCCTACTCCCTATTTTGTGTTTTTTTTTTGAAGTCTCAGAGTCAAAATGTACAGAGTAGCTTGCTAGGCTAGACACATGAAAGTATAGCAGGCACTGCCAGAACCCTGTTTTTGTAATAGTGGAACTGTAAACAGGTTTCTAGAGCAGTTCAGACTAAAGCACTCCAGTTACCCACCTGAGACGAAAATACCTCAACCTACTGAGAGGACGATTACCGCTAGCCCTGCTCTATTCCAGTTCGGAAGTAGAGTCAGTGGACTAGCTAGCTGTGAGAAGATAGTGGCTGTGCCCCCCCCCCCCCCTCCTCAGTAAAATGGGGACGAGGAAAGGACAGATGGCACGATGGCACCAGATGGAGAGTCATAAGTGGCCCTCCAGATACGAGACGTTGGCAACAGGAACTTTGGTTTCGGGAGCCCAGCACCTAAGGAAGCTTAACCTTTGAACTTTACAGAGGCTATTACCCAACTACAGTATCTATGCATCAGTGTCTATTTATAATATGAATGTATGCATTGCTACAACATGTTTTTATGTATGTATGGATGCATCCATACATGCAGCCATCCATCCATCCATCCATCTGTCTTTTCGTCTGTCTGTTCATTCATAACTCAGCTTTAGACAGTCTTACAGAATGTTCTCCTGTCAAGTCTCTGCTTCTAGTCTGCTGAGGCTGGGTGTGAAGGCCTGTCTAGAGTAGATTAGGGCAAATCTGTCTGCACCATCTGCCACCCCTTCCCTTTACCTTCCCTTTACCTTCCCATCCCCTGCGTGTGTGGATGAAGTAACATTCACAAGCCTCATCACACTCACACACACACACGCACACACACACACACACACACACACACACACACACACACACACACATGCGCACACGCACGCACACACACACACACACACACACACGCGCACACGCGCACACACACACACACACACACACACACACACACACACACACACACACACACACACACACACACACACACACACGTTTACTAAACTATATACACACACTCCCTGACCCAATGCACACAGACTTGGAATTAGAATACAACATTAGGGCAGAGTACCGATTCTCCACCCTTCTCCCACTTGCACACTTTCTGGCATAGATTTAACAATGGCTGAAACTCCCCCCAGCCAATGCTTCCACGCATGCTTTTAAATCCATGAGGGTGGAGTGCGCAGGTGCACACCTCTGGAGAAGGGTGGAGAATGGAGACGTAGCCTGGGTCTACACCGTGTAGAAGTGCAGACGAGACGGCGGGGTGCCTCTTGAATGAATCGCTAAACCAATTAGTGAGTTAACGAAGGGTATTTTGCACATCGTCAATGCAGTGGATAGTACACTGATCACATCAGTTACACAAACATATTGATGTGCTTTAGCTGGGTAGTCATGGTCAAATGACTCTTTAGCAGGGGGCAAATGACAGAATCATTACGGCGATGATTGCAACAGTATGATCATGTGCCCCCCAATTTGATACTCTTCAAAGATAAATATATAGAATATAGATGATATTCTTGACAGGACGAATCTGGGTTTGGCGGATACCAGGAGAATGCTACCTGCCCCAATGCATAGTGCCAACTGTAACGTTTGGTGGAGGAATCATGGTCTGGGGTTGTTTTTCATGATTTGGACTACGCCCCTTAGTTCCAGTGAAGGGAAATCTTAGCGCTACAGCATGCAATGACATTCTAAACGATTCTGTGCTTCCAACTTTGCTGCAACAGTTTAGGGAAGGCCCTTTCCTGTTTCAGTATTACAATGCACCCGTGCGCAAAGTGAGGTCCATACAGAAATGGTTTGTTGAGTACGGGGTGGAAGAACTTGACTGGCCTGCACAGAGCCCTGACCTCAACCCCATCGAACACCTTTGGGATGAATTGGAACGCCGACTGCGAGCCCGACCTAATCGCCCAACATCAGTGCCCGACCTCACTAATGCTCTTGTGGCTGAATGGAAGCAAGTCCCCGCAGCAATGCTCCAACATCTTCCCAGAAGAATGGAGGCGGTTATAGCAGCAAAGGGGGGGACCAACTCCATATTAATGCCCATGATTTTGGAAGGAGGTGTTCGACGAGCAGGTGTCCACACACTTTTGTACATGTAGTGTATATGGAATTTGAGTGCCTCTCAAAATCAAATGTCAGTGCATGACACCTCTGAGTAGCCGACGATGGTATAGTCAGACTTCTGATGATAAATTGGTTAACTAGAGGGAGTTTTATGGTGGCACCATTACCTAACTGTGATTGGAATAGAAGATACATCGGAGCTGAAATGCATGCGACCATAATGTTATTTGATTTCTAGGGCATCTCAACCCTGCCAGGTCAATACACATGAAAGAGGTTACTGACTGTAGATTTCCGCTTTTTCTTTTTTAAGTGAGTCATTTTATTTGCACAGATTACAGTTGGCGAGCAACTGTTGCTATGGAGATTGAGTGAAGTGATTCCATCGAAGGGCAGAGGGGAGGCTTGCTTTTACCGTCACAGGCAAACACATACACACACTGCAGTGAGGGTGAGATTTGTTTAATGTCTGGTCTGGCTATAGAGAACACCAGGGATCAAAATCCCTCAAACAAAAAAGGCTCAAATCTAAAAGGCTAAAAGGATTTGTCCTCTTGTGTGCGTGGTTTGTACCTCTTTTCATTCTTAAATATTATGACTGATTTATTTTTTAACAACGAAAATCATTGGGAGAAATTACAGGAAAGCACAATGAGAGAAATAACCAAATTGCCACTGAAAACACGCTTACAGTAACCTACTCTATAACCACCTAGACAAACAAACGCAGGCTTTGTCTTAAACTCTGCCATCCATCCATCCATCCATCCATCCATCCATCCATCCATCCATCCATCTAGGCCCTGCAAATACACCTTGAGAGGGTCCCTCACCCAACCCCAGTGAGTCACCTCTCTGAGCCCAGCGCTGTCTGACAGTGTGTATCAATCTCCATGCTAACACCATTTGCATTTCTATGAATCTAAATGGCATATCCAGTGATAGCTACAACTGCCCTGCAGCAGCAGCACAGCTGATTTAACATGCTAAAGCCTGCGCTGATAGCCTCTCCAGTCTCTCTCCGCCAATGGCCCTGTGCATCGCATGACCACGTGCGTAATAGACCTTCTCGCTCCCCTCATCCACTTAACTCAAATCCTCCAGCCCGGCCATTTATCTGGTGTGATCCGACGGACGGACCCAGTGAAACGGCCACAGAGGACCTGGCCCCGGAACCCTGCTGCTGACGCCTCTGTTCTAGGAGAAGCCAGATTTACTGTACGGCTGGAGTGGCTTTATTTATGGCCGCAGAGATGGGAGGGAGGGATGAAAGGAGAGAAGGAGAGGGACAGAGAGAGACAAGCATGAGCCATTTCTCTTACTTTCTTTCTCTCCTTCTGTGCCTCATTTGCTCTCGCTCTCACTCCTTCTCTCCCTCTGCTCTCTCTTTACTCTCCCTCTCAGCCAATTCAATCCCATTTCAATCTCACTGTGATTTTTCCGAGGCTGCCTTGTCCTATTACATCACTTATGCTGTTGATCAAAGCGACAGGGTGTGAGTTCCCCCGTCCATGACACCTAAATCATGACACTACCAGCCCCCAGGCTCCAGCCAATAGCTGCTCTGGATCTGCTGCATCTGGATGAATCCCTGGGTGGAGCAGCACAGCTCTGGAGTCGTGCTCTCTCTCTCTCTCTCTCTCTCTCTCTCTCTCTCTCTCTCTCTCTCTCTCTCTCTCTCTCTCTCTCTCTCTCTCTCTCTCTTCTGGCTGTCTCTCTCTGTGTCTCTTTCTCTGGCTGTCTCTCTCTCTCTGTCTCTCTCTCTCTCTCTCTCTCTCTCTCTCTCTCTCTCTCTCTCTCTCTCTCTCTCTCTCTCTCTCTCTCTCTCTGTGTCTCCCTCTCTCTGTGTCTGTCGCTCTGTCTCTATCTCTCTTTCTCTGTCTCTCCCCCTTCCTCTATGTATCTCTCTGTTTCTCTTTCTCACATTCTCTCTCTGTCTTTCTCTGTCTCTCTCTCTCCTCCCCTCTCTCTTTGTCTGTCGCTCTCTCTCTCTTTATCTGTCTATATCCCTTCTTCTATGTATTTCTCTCTCTCGCTTCCTCTCTCCCCCTCTGTCTGTGTCTGTCACTGTCTCTATCTCTCTTTCTCTGTCTCTCTCCCTTCCTCTATGTCTCTCTTTCTCTCTCATATTCTCTCTCTGTCTATGTCTGTCTCTCTCTCTCTTCTCGCTCTCTCCCAATCTCTCTCTGGCTGTCTCTCTCCCCCTGTCTCTCGTTGTCTCTTGTCTTCTCTGTGACTGAAGGCTGACTGAAGGTTTCTCTGATAGGGGGAATGATATTTATCCACATCCACAATGATGTTGCTTTCACACACAATGCAAATGCTAAGCACACTTTTGCAAAACAGTAAACAGAACTCTCTACAAAAGACGCAAAACTCATTTTGAGTAAATCATGACAAACAAAATGAAAACATTTGGTCACAGCTGACACAAATTACTCCCGTGAATGTGAACCTCTTTTGCCCGCGTGCAAACTTCTTTGCACAATTGTTCAATCAGCAATCAGTCCATGTTCATGCATAAAAGAGGTCAACTCTGAGCTGCTGTTTGCAAGAATGGACCAAGTAAGAGGCCGAGGGCAAGGACAAAGGAGACGTAGAGGGGCCCATAGAGGAAAATAGTTCAGCTCTCAGTTAAAATGGAAAAGGTCAAATAAAGCCTTTTGTTTTGGGATATTCATGCTCTTCAGTGACATCCTTTCTGCATCGGTCATCTTTGGTAAAAAAAACATTTTAGGAAAAAAGAATACAGCCTATGCTGTGATAATATGATTTCTAGCCTTTTATGGTGCATATTATAATTATATTATCAACAAATGGCCCAGACATATAAAAGAGGGTTCACCATGTTAGGGTTTATTGATTGTTGGAGTTAGTATTTATTGGGCCATTATGTAACAATTGACTGAAAATAACTTTTCATTAGATAACAAGTTGTATGTTTTGATGGAGGTAGTTGATTTGTGTCATGTATTTAATGTTTTGAGAGTCTTAATGCGTTTTGACCAACGTGTTTCAGTTTGGGGCAAGGTGTTCTTTGTTTTGAAAAGGTGAATTCCGTTTGGACAAATGTGCACAAGCAATGGAGAAAAACTGCAATACAGACAGAAGCTTGTCTCTGGTTACTGCCAAACATACAAGCGTCTATCTTTTCATTTCGTCTAGAAATGTGTGTGTGGGTGATGGGGATGTGGTGTGTATTCTGTGAGAATACAGTGTACATTTTGTGGGTTGGTGAAACGTGTAACACACGTACAGTACACTGTGTATGTTCCCGTTTGCTGTGACGATGGGTTAGAATTCTATCAAATAGAACAACTGTATTTGTGTGTTCACATGAGTGGGGGCGTTTGCATTGCATACAATACATCCAAGTAGTTCTGTGTTTGTATCTAGAATGTTTACCTTTAGTCCTCCTGGACTCCCGTCTCAGAGTGCTGGTTTTGACACCTGCTTGGAGCTCCGAGCTGGCTGACTCTCCACCGGCTGATGACATCCTCCCGGGTCCTTCCTGTCCTCAGTCCTCCTCACAGCAGATCCACCATGGGGTTATCACTCCTCTGCTACCTCCTATGGACTAGTCCCCTATCCCCTAATCCAGGATGGTTATCACACCCCCCCTACCTCCTATGGACTGGCCCACTACCTCACTGCCCCCTACCCACTGTCCCCTACTCTAAGTCTAAGATGGAGCCCACTATTCCCTATACTCCAGGTCTAGGACAGAGCCCACTATTCCCTATACTCCAGGTCTAGGACGGAGCCCACTATTCCCTATACTCCAGGTCTAGGACGGAGCCCACTATTCCCTATACTCCAGGTCTAGGACGGAGCCCACTATTCCCTATACTCCAGGTCTAGGACGGAGCCCACTATTCCCTATACTCCAGGTCTAGGACGGAGCCCACTATTCCCTATACTCCAGGTCTAGGACGGAGCCCACTATTCCCTATACTCCAGGTCTAGGACGGAGCCCACTATTCCCTATACTCCAGGTCTAGGACAGAGCCCACTATTCCCTATACTCCAGGTCTAGGACAGAGTCCACTATTCCCTATACTCCAGGTCTAGGACAGAGTCCACTATTCCCTATACTCCAGGTCTAGGACGGAGTCCACTATTCCCTATACTCCAGGTCTAGGACGGAGCCCACTATTCCCTATACTCCAGGTCTAGGACGGAGTCCACTATTCCCTATACTCCAGGTCTAGGACAGAGTCCACTATTCCCTATACTCCAGGTCTAGGACGGAGTCCACTATTCCCTATACTCCAGGTCTAGGACGGAGTCTACTATTCCCTATACTCCAGGTCTAGGACGGAGCCCACTATTCCCTATACTCCAGGTCTAGGACGGAGCCCACTATTCCCTATACTCCAGGTCTAGGACGGAGCCCACTATTCCCTATACTCCAGGTCTAGGACGGAGCCCACTATTCCCTATACTCCAGGTCTAGGACGGAGCCCACTATTCCCTATACTCCAGGTCTAGGACAGAACCCACTACTCCCTCTACTCCAGGTCTAGGACGGAGCCACTACTCCCTCTACTCCAGGTCTAGGACAGAGCCACTACTCCCTCTACTCCAGGTCTAGGACAGAGCCACTACTCCCTCTACTCCAGGTCTAGGACAGAGCCACTACTCCCTATACTCCAGGTCTAGGACGGAGTCCACTATTCCCTATACTCCAGGTCTAGGACGGAGTCTACTATTCCCTATACTCCAGGTCTAGGACGGAGTCCACTATTCCCTATACTCCAGGTCTAGGACGGAGCCCACTATTCCCTATACTCCAGGTCTAGGACGGAGCCCACTATTTCCTATACTCCAGGTCTAGGACGGAGCTCTCCTCCATGTCCATTGTGGGAAGTGTGATGGTATTTAGTGAAGAAAGCCATGGGTTCTGATCTCCTTCAGTGTAGGCTCATCCTGGGAGTGTCTGAGTGATCTCTCAGAGCTGATGAAGGGGCAGATCTTGGAGTGGCCCTCTCGAATGCTTTAGACTAGTTCTAACATGGCGGCTAAAATTTCCCTCAAAGAAGGTCAAGTATTACATGGTCCCTCTATTGCTCTTTAGTGCAGTTCCCGCCTAGTGATTGGTGAATACTTCCTCCCAAAGGAAACGCATGGGTTGTGGGGGTACTGTTATATTCCTTAGGCCAGGTTGAGTAGGGGCATGCCTCTTTGGTAGGATACTTCAGAGATTGTCCTCATGTTGTATATCTCTGTCCCTCCTTCGAGTAGCACTGGAAGTCAAAGAGACAGGGAAGACATTTAGCATTAGCTAACATGTGTGTATTAGCCACTGGTAAGTAACATGACAAACACATTCCCGCATTAGTCTTTATTATAATGAATTCAAACATGGAAATGGCTGATACCAATTCATCACTAAACTAGGTAGTCATTATCTTGTCTAGCTATCACGTTTTGGCTTATGTTTACATCGCCAAGGTTATTTCCATTCTTAAAGGTACAATCTGTGATTTTCCTGAAAAACTAATCCCAGATTGAAGCTGAAAGCAAACAATACTGTATTACAAACGTATACACCCTACATAGGGTCAGTGCCAGTGGAGGCTGGTGGGAGGAGGTATAGGAAGACAGACTCATTGTAATGGTTGGAATGGACTAAACGGAACGGTATCATACACATCAAGGATACGGAAAACACATGTTTGACTCCCTTCCATTTATTCCATTCCAGCCATTACAATGAGTCCGTCTTCCTACCACCAGCCTCCACTGGTCAGTGCTTTTTATAATTTGCTATTTACTATAGAAGAAAGGGAAGGAAGCTGCAAGCAGAGCAGATTAATTTCTAGGGCAGAACTGTGGAGAGAGAGGATCTTGGCATTGGGAGCATTGGAATTGGAACACAAAAACACACACAAACACACGCAAACACATACACGCACACACTCACACAAACACTTTGAATTGGAAGCCCCGGCGCGCTTAATGCCCTTGAATTATCCACTTCTAACATAGGGGCAGTGCCAAGGCAAAATCTGGCACAGAGAACAGCAATGTGGTTGGCATGGTGATGGTTCATTGTCGGAAGAGTAGACCTCTACTCCACTGTGTCTGCCCTCAAAAAGAGCAGCTCTGCTCAGTTGTTCATGTGGCATTGTGCACGTGTGTGCTGTGACATTGTGTGACATTGTACTTTTGTATGTGTGGGTGTGTGCGAAAGAGAGCGTGGGTGTGATATAGATATAGAGCGAAAGAGAGCCAAACAGATACACCGAGAGAGACAGAGAGAGACAAACCAAAAGAGACAGAGAGACAGAGAGACAGCGAGAGATAAACTGAGAGAGAGAGAGATAGACAGAGAGAGATAAACCGAGACAGGAGAGAGAGACAGAGAGAGAGACAGAGAGAGGGACAGCGAAAGAGAGACAGAGACAAACCGAGAGAGACAGCGAGAGGGACAGAGAGAGATAAATCGAGAGAGACAGAGAGAGAGAAAGAGAGAGACAGCAAACTTGGGACAATCCTATGCATTATCATTCACAGCAGACTCGTACATTTCCTCAGTGAAAACAATGTACTGAGAAAATGTCAAATTGGCTTTTTACCAAATTATCGTACGACAGACCACGTATTCACCCTGCACATCCTAATTGACAAACAAACAAACCAAAACAACGGCAAAGTCTTCTCATGTTTGTTGATTTCAAAAAAGCCTTCGACTCAATTTGGCATGAGAGTCTGCTATACAAATTGATGGAAAGTGGTGTTGGGGGAAAAACATACAACATTATAAAATCCATGTACACAAACAACAAGTCTGCGGTTAAAATAGGCACGACTCCAACACCATCATTAAGTTTGCAGACAACACAACAGTGGTAGGCCTCCTTATCACCGACAACAATGAGACAGCCTATAGGGAGGAGGTCAGAGACCTGGCCGGGTGGTGCCAGAATAACAACCTATGCCTCAACGTAACCAAGACTAAGGAGATGATTGTGGACTACAGGAAAAGGAGGACCGAGCATGCTCCCATTCTCATCGACGGGTCTGTAGTGGAGCAGGTTGAGAGCTTCAAGTTCCTTGGTGTCCACATCACCAACAAACTAGAATGGTCCAAACACATTAAGACAGTCGTAAAGAGGGCACGACAAAGCCTATTCCCCCCCAGGAAACTAAAAAGATTTGGCATGGGTACTGAGATCCTCAAAAAGTTCTACAGCTGCAACATCGAGAGCATCCTGACTGGTTGCATCACTGCCTGGTATGGCAATTGCTTGGCCTCTGACCGCAAGGCACTACAGAGGGTAGTGCGTACGGCCCAGTACATCACTGGGGCTAAGAAGCCCCAAATACCCCAACCACCCCAGTCATAGACTGTTCTCTCTACAACCGCATGGCAAGCAGTACTGGAGTGCCAAGTCTAGGACAAAAAGGCTTCTCAACAGTTTTTACCCCCAAGCCATAAGACTCCTGAACAGGTAATTAAATGGTTACCTGGACTATTTACATTGTGTGCCCCCCCACCCAAACCCCTCTTTTACGCTGCTGCTACTCTGTTTATCATATATGCATAGTCACTTTAACTATACATTCATGTACATACTACCTCAATTGGGCCGAACAACCAGTGCCCCCGCACATTAGCTAACCGGGCTATCTGCATTGTGTCCCACCCACCACACGCCAACCCCTCTTTTACGCTACTGCTACTCTCTGTTCATCATATATGCATAGTCACTTTAACCATATCTACATGTGCCCGACTAACCGGTGCCTGTATGTAGCCTCGCTACTTTTATAGCCTCGCTACTGTATACAGCCTGTCTTTTTACTGTTGTTTTATTTCTTTACTTACCTATTGTTCACCTAATACCTTTTTTGAACTATTGGTTAGACCCTGTAAGTAAGCATTTCACTGTAAGGTGAAACACCTGTTGTATTCGGCGCATGTGACAAATACACTTTGATTTGATTTGAAATAGGCAAAAAAACACACATTTCTTCCCACAGGGCCGTGGGGTGAGACAGGGATGCAGATTAAGCCCCACCCTCTTCACCATATATATCAACGAATTGGCGAGGGCACTAGAACAGTCTGCAGCACCTGGCCTCACCCTACTAGAATCTGAAGTCAAATGTCTACTGTTTGCTGATGATCTGGTGCTTCTGTCACCAAACAAGGAGGGCCTACAGCAGCACCTAGATCTTCTGCACAGATTCTGCCAGACCAGGGCCCTGACAGTAAATCTCAGAAAGACCAAAATAATGGTGTTCCAAAAAGTTTCCAGTCGCCAGGACCACAAATACAAATTCCATCTAGACACTGTTGCCCTAGAACACACAAATAACTATACATACCTTGGCCTAAATATCAGCACCACAGGTAACTTCCACAAAGCTGTGAACGATCTGAGAAACAAGACAAGAAGGGCATTCTATCCGATCAAAAGGAACATAAAATTCGACATACCAATTAGGATCTGGCAAAAAATACTTGAATCAGTTATAGAACCCATTGCCCTTTATGGTTGTGAGGTCTGGGGTTCGCTCACCAACCAATCATTCACAAAATGGGACAAACACCAAATTGAGACTCTGCATGCAGAATTCTGCAAAAATATCCTGAGTGTACAACATAAAACACCAAATAATGCATGCAGAGCAGAATTAGGCCGATACCTGCTCATTATCAAAATCCAGAAAAGAGACGTTAAATTCTACAACCACCTAAAAGGAAGCGATTCCCAAACCTTCCATAACAAAGCCATCACCTACAGAGAGATGAACCTGGAGAAGAGTCCCGTAGGCAAGCTGGTCCTGGGGCTCTGTTCACAAACACAAACAGACCCCACAGAGCCCCAGCAACACAATTAGACCCAACCAAATCATGAGAAAACAAAAAGATAATTACACATTGAAAATCATTAACAAAACAGAGCATACTAGAATGCTATTTGGCCCTAAACAGAGAGTATACAGTGGTTGAATACCTGACTACTGTGACTAACCCAAACTTAAGGAAAGCTTTGACTATGTACAGACTCAATGAGCATAGCCTTGCTATTGAGAAAGGTCACCGTAGGCAGCGCTGACTTTCAAGAGAAGACAGGCTATGTGCACACTGCCCACAAAATAAGGTGGAAACTGAGCTGCACTTCCTAACCTGCCAAATGTATGACCATATTAGAGACACATATTTCCCTCAAATTAAACAGATCCACAAAGAATTCGAAAACAAACCCGATTTTGATAAACTTCCATATCTACTGGGTGAAATACCACAGTGTGCCATAACAGCAGCAAGATTTGTGACCTGTTTCCACAAGAAAATGGCAACCAGTGAAGAACAAACACCAGTGTAAATACAACCTATATTTATGTTTATTTATTTTCCCTTTTGTACTTTAGCCATTTGCACATCGTTACAACACTGTATATATACATAATATGACATTTGTAATGTCTTTATTCTTGGGAAACTTCAATGAGTGTATTGTTTTCTGTTCATTTTTATTGTTTATTTCACTTTTGTATATTATCTACTTCACTTGTTTTGGCAATGTTAACATGTGTTTCCCATGCCAATAAAGCCTCTTTGAAGTGAAGTTGAATTGAGAGACAGAGAGACATTGCTTTTAAATTTCTTAACTTGGGTCAAACGTTTCGGGTAGCCTTCCACAAGAATCCCACAATAAGTTGGGTGAATTTTGGCCCATTCCTCCTGACAGAGCTGGTGTAACTGAGTCAGGTTTGCAGGCCTCCTTGCGCGCACACGCTATTTCCGTTCGGCCCACAAATTTTCTATAGGCTTGAGGTCAGGGCTTTGGGATGGCCACTCCAATGCCTTGACTTTGTTGTCCTTAAGCCATTTTGCCCCAACTTTGGAAGTATGCTTGGGGTCATTGTCAATTTGGAAGACCCATTTGCAACCAAGCTTTAACTTCCAGACTGATGTCTTGAGATGTTGCTTCAATATATCCACATAATTTTCCATCCTCATGATGCCATCTATTTTGTGAAGTGCACCAATACCTCCTGCAGCAAAGCACCCCCACAACATGATGCTACCACCCCTGTGCTTCATGGTTGGGATGGTGTTCTTCGGCTTGCAAGCCTCCCCCTTTTTCCTCCAAACATAACGATGGTCATTATGGCCAAACAGTTCTATTTTTGTTTAATCAGACCAGAGGACATTTCTCCAAAAAGTATGATCTTTGTCCCCAATGTGCAGTTGCAAACCGTAGTCTGGCTTTTTTATGGCGGTTTTGGAGCAGTGGTTTCTTCCTTGCTGAGCGGCCTTTCAGGTTATATTGATATAGGAATTGTTTTACTGTGAATATAGATACTTTTGTACCTGTTTCCTCCAGCATCTTCACAGGGTCCTTTGCTGTTGTTCTGGGATTGATTTGCACTTTTCGCACCAAAGTACGTTCATCTCTAGGAAACAGAACGCGTCTCCTTCCTGAGCGGTATGACGGCTGCGTGGTCCCATGGTGTTTATACTTGCATACTATTGTTTGTACAGATGAA
Source organism: Salmo trutta (assembly GCF_901001165.1). Lineage (NCBI taxonomy): Eukaryota > Metazoa > Chordata > Actinopteri > Salmoniformes > Salmonidae > Salmo > Salmo trutta. The sequence goes on along the minus strand of NC_042987.1, from coordinate 11,735,075 downwards.
CGTGGTACCTTCAGGTATTTGGAAATTGCTCCCAAGGATGAACCAGACTTGTGGAGGTCTCCAATTTTTTTCAGAGGTCTTGGCTGATTTCTTTTGATTTTCCCATGATGTCAAGCAGAGGCACTGAGTTTGAAGGTAGGCCTTGAAATACATCCACAGGTACACAAATGATGTCAATTAGCCTATCAGAAGCTTCTAAAGCCATGACATCACTTTCTGGAGTTTTCCAAGCTGTTTAAAGGCACAGCCAATTTAGCGTATGTAAACTTCTGACCCACTGGAATTGTGATCCAGTGAATTATAAATTAAATAATCTGTCTGTAAACAATTGTTGAAAAAATTACTTGTGTCATGCACAAAGTATGTCCTAACCGACTTGCCAAAACTATAGTTTGTTAATGTGGAGTGGTTGAAAAACAAGTTTTAATGACTCCAACCTAAGTGCATGTAAACTTCCGACTTCAACTGTATCTATCCTGTTTCCTAGTCACTTTACCACTACTATATGTACAGTACATAGCTACCTCAATTACCTCATACCCCTGCACATCGACTCGTTGCTGGTTATTTTTACTCCTTATTGTTATTCGTTATTCACTGTGTATTTATTCCTTGTGTCAGTATTTCTATCTCTTGTTTTATTTGTATTTTTTAAATCTATGTTTAGCTCTGCATTGTTGGAAAAGGACCCGTAATTAAGCATTCCACTGTTAGTCTACACCTGTTGCTTACAAAGCAGGTGACAAATGACATTTGATTCGATTAGCTCCTCTCCTCCATCTCTACAGGTGAGTCTTCAGCCCTACTATTACTCAAACACAGGAGACACATCACATTACATTTCCCAGAACAACAGGTGATTGCAACCCGTCTAGTCATTACTGTTTCTCTGCGTGTGAGTACGTAAATGTCTGGCCCTGTGTGTCGCCCTGCCTGCAAGCATTTCACCAGGGGAATGATTCAAGTGCGCTTATAATGTCACGGCAGATAATGTCACGTCGCCTGATCCGAGTGGGAGGCCAATATACATATAAGTACTTCTCTGACAAAACCCTCCGAGTGTCAGAGAAGACAAGGGAAGGCAATTTCCTTCCCCGTCACAAAGACCCTTATTGGGATGTAATTTTCAATGTATTAGTAAGTTAGAGGATGGAAGAGCAATTCAATGTGATATATGACTGCTTTTCTAAACCAGTGGTATGTAGGTCACACACACACACACACACACAAAGGCACACATGCACGCACCCACCCACCCACCCACCCACACACGCGCACATACACCCCCCCCCCCCCCCCACACACACACAATCTGCTCTGTGTTTTAACAGCTTCCAGTCTTATGATTTGGGTCAGAGTTAACGAGCGATGGAGCGTCATGCGTTGGTGTGTGTTCATCACAGCTTCTCCTCTCACACTGAGCTGTTAAGAGTCAGTCTGTCAAAGCCTGGAGACAAAAGTCCTGACTTTCTTTTATTTATCTGGATCATTTATATCTCTCATGTGAGGGGTTGAGGGAACACTTCCTTATGGAAGTAAGTCTATTTAATGTCCATGTCTATTCCACACCTCCAGCTCATGTCTTTACTCAGTTTAGGAGACGAGAGAGAGAGAGAGAGAGAGAGAGAGAGAGAGAGAGAGAGAGAGAGAGAGAGAGAGAGAGAGAATTTAAGCAAAATATATTTTCAGCCCCCACCGACCCCTCCATTGCTCCCGTCCAAAAATCCGCCGCTGCCGTCAAAAACGGGATTAGCTAACAAATACAGCCTCTTGCCGTGTGGGGAAGGAAGCCTGATGAAATATGACAACTCTCTCCTCTTAACACTGAGAACATCAATCACTGAGTAAGCCATTGATTTTTGGGGAGGGAGTCAGAGCACACACCTTCGCATGGCAAAGTCAGACCCTTTGGGTATCGGGTATATATAACCTGTCACTCAGCAGAAATGTGCTCAGAATATTTTTATCAAAGAGAGGAAATCAATTTGCTTTTTTGTTTTGCAGACGTTCAATATGACACACACTATTACAATTTTTCCAGTTAACATTGGAACTGATTTAACGTTCTTTCGATTGCGTTTTTAGATGATGTTGCCAATATGTTGTCAATATGGTGAAATATGAATGTATCTTTAACCGGCTCCCTGGACATACTGAGGATTGATTCCACTTCAGACGTTGCTGTTTATTTGTAACTGACTGAATCCCCTGATACTGAATACTGAGACATGTCAAACACAACTGATGTTCTGAATTTCACCAAAGGAAACATTCAAATCCCATTAAAAAAAACTAAATTAGAAATAAATATTTTCAATATTAAATATTAAATTCAACCTTAAGTCTTCATCATTACATTAAAGCTTCATTTATGTGTAGTCATTCATGTTAACCAGCATCACTAGTCACACTAAGCACAAAACGAATTAGAGGTCTGAGTGAAGGCAAACATCACATCATTCTATTTCCTGTTTATCTGTAATTGTATCTCCTAATAGAGGCAGCATTTAAAACACAATCTTAATGTACCATTAGGCTCAGATGGTAAGATTAGTCCCTAGCTACCATACAGATGGGTAACAAAGGTTGAAAGGTCATCCATAACCAGCCACGGCCTATTACATCTGTATTCATACCAGCCTCAGCAGACACTCCAGCATGTGTGTGTGTGTCCGTGTGAGCGTGTGTGTGTGTGTGTGGCTGACATGTCTGTCGACTAGCAGGCCAGGCATGTCCCTAGATTATCTGTGTGGGTTGCTGTGGTGCCAATGCTGGCGTGGCCTGTGGGTGGTGGGGCCATTTGTTTGACAGACTGGCTTTGGCACCTAGTGCTGTTCATCTTTGTTACAAAATGCCCGCCAGCTTATGGATGGGGACAGGACTGTCACAACCTGCCTGAGCTAGCTTCAGTTCCAGCCCCGTGCCTGCGAGGCTCACCCTACTGTTTCTACCTTGTGTCACCTAGGATAGTCCCAGGCAACATGTCCTCTCTGCAGTACTTCAAGGCCTAACATACTTTTTTATGTACCAAATAATATCAGCCCGAAGGGTTTGTTCTTCGGGCTTGAAAGAGAATTCTACTCATTTAGGGAGCTGTCTCCATGGATTCAGCAATTGTTATCAAGCCCTCACAATAAATGATCATCTCTCATCTCTGGTGGCCTAACAAGCACCCGATAGCCCTCCAATATGAGATGACACATATTTGCTGCTAGTGGATATCTAATTAGCTACTTGTAATTGGTTTACAGCTCTATACTGCAATTTATTACTGTTTGCAGGCTACCAATTAATTGCGTTATTACATCTGTGTGCCCAAACAACAAGGTTTTACAGTGCCAGGTCTGGGTGGAAATAGTATTTGGTATTTTGTGGTGGCCTAATTAGGCTTACTTGAAATAATTCATGAATAAAATTGGTAATTAAATTGGCTTATAATTACTTATTCTGTTACCATGTAGTTTCCATATTAATTACCAGATCATTATGGGCCCATAAATTAAATTGTTACTTTTGTTTTCTCTCAAATACTAGGTGTGCTCACTGCTTTAATTAGCTTGCATGGCATTATAAAACCATTGGAATAGTCCCAAAATTGCAAATCCACTTCACATATTCTACCGATAAGCTATATCAAGCGCACCCCACTTCCTAATATAAGGAAAGCAATTACTATTTAAACCCAGGCGTTAACAGTGAAACTGATAAGAGACAGCCACATTAATAGTGCTGGACAGAGCCAAAGAAAGACAGTCCAACAAAATATTGATTTCCCCCTGTTCTACTTAACAGCGCCACTGACTGGAAAGAGCCACATTGCTGGATGGAACCCAAAAGGAAAGAGTTTTTTTCTAATTTTTTTCCTCCTATTCTCTGAGATCCACAGTGAGCGTCTGGTCTGGACTTCCAAAAGGACTGATGGCCTCTGATATCAGACTGGTCCTTCACGCTCCATTAGTTAACCTCATTTCTAGCAAGATGGAAGAGCTCTCAGCCTGCCCCCCCCCCCCCCCCCCCCCCGAAACGACACAACGGTCAAAGTGAGGGGAGTAGGGAAAGAAAGCCGCATAATAACACTGTTCTGTTCTGTTCATGCGTTGATTTGGAGCAGCAGCAGCATACTCATTTGCCTCCTGATAGATACTAGAGGCTTCAGGTTCACTGGATATAGCTGGTAAACGAAATTAGTATTTGCAGCGCAATTGGCTTCTTTGCCGCATGGAGTTTATGTCAAAATAAACCTTGGAGCAGTGCACTCACTTAGCCACAGCTCCAACAGGGCCAGGCATGGGTGGGCACAGGGTTAGAGAGGGTCTGTCCTCTAAAACGCTCCTACATCAGCCTACCAGTTCAGCTTCCAGCACAAAGGATTACAATTTAATTGGGAGAGGAGGACGTGAACTTCAAGTCTGAGACGTGACATAAATAAGAAAACACACGCAGCATCCACGCACTGTTCACAGAATGTGAGTCTTACTAAGGTTTCTGTGAACTATATTACAGTCGTTGTATATCGCTGAGGTTGATGATACAATGGCGTAGCATCAATTACATATTTATGCTTAGGATTGAGTGCAGCAACTACCTTGCACTGTGACAGTAATAAATCAAGCAAATCCTGTAAATCCACATGTTATGTTCTATACGTCTTGTCTCATTCTATAGGTCTGGTCTCCTAACGTGGCTTCTAAGTATCTAGAAATACAGGCAGCACGCATGCTGCTGTGCGTGAGGCTGTGTGAGGAGAGGCTGGACCCGGTCAGCCTGGGATGAGTAATTGGGCAGTAGGAATCTCCAACCGCCTCCGATGTCTCTCTATGGCTTCCCTGAGGAGTCTTTAATTTACTGTTGATTTGCTCTGTTGTTGTGCTCTGTCTCAGTGTCTAAACATTGTGTTCAAACAGCCTATTTAGCACATTCAGTGGGAGAGAACTGGGACGGCTCCAGGAGAGGAGGCCTGGAGGAACACTCAACGACCTCGAATGCAGCCAAGACACATCTCTCTGGCTCATTTCCTCTCTCTCTCTATCTTTGTCTCACACTCTCTCTTTCTCAGTTTTTCTGAGTCTCTTTCTTGTTTCTCTGTATCTTTGTCCCAGCCTCTCTTCATTTAAATCCTCTCTCTCTCTCTCTCTCTCTCTCTCTCTCTCTCTCTCTCTCTCTCTCTCTCTCTCTCTCTCTCTCTCTCTCTCTCTCTCTCTCTCTCTCTCTCTCTCTCTCTCTCTCTCTCTCTCTCTCTCTCTCTCTCTCTCTCTCTCTCTCTCTCTCTCTCTCTCTCTCTCTCTCACCTCTGTACTTTTCTGTCATCCTTTTTTTCTCCTTCCTACTGCCTCCCTCCATCTTCCTAGTTGTGAAAAGAGAGTTGAGGCGAGTTTTTTGTGAAGACTTTCCTTTGAACATTACAAAAGACCACAGAGTAGCTCAGTGTGGTCATTATTTCATGCAGCCAGTAATTAATGAGACCACTTTCACTTTGAACTAAATAAATAGCTGAGAGGTGACTCCCATAATTGCAAAAGGGTCATGGATACAATTAAAAATGTGTGAGCTGAGCCAACACTATCTCATCTCAACTGTGACCTGAATATTTTTTCATTACAGCATTGTTTATTATAGCTTTAATGGGCTTTAATACACAAATGTCTTATTTGTAAAGTAATGTAGTCGTGTGGTTTGACCGTCAAACACCCTAACAAACCTATTCTGTGAGATGAAAAATAACAACAATTCTTGATGCACAAAGTGGCTGGAGAAACCATTGGCCTTGCCAGGTAGCCTGCTCTGTTGACTTGAGGTCGACCGATTAATCGGCATGGCCGATTAATTAGGGCCGATTTCAAGTTTTCATAACAATCGGTAATCAGCATTTTTTGCCGATTACATTGCAATCCCCGAGGAGACTGCGTGGCAGGCTGACCACCTGTTACGCGAGTGCAGCAAGGAGCCAAGGTAAGTTGCTAGCTAGCATTAAACTTATCTTATAAAAAACAATCAATCTTAACATAATCACTAGTTAACTACACATGGTTGATGATATTTCTAGTTTAACTAGCTTGTCCTGCGTTGCACATAATCAAGCCTGTTAATTTATCATCAGATCACAGCCTACTTCGCCAAACGGGTGATTATTTAACAAAAGCGCAATATTAACTAGGGAAATTGTGTCACTTCTCTTGCGTTCTGTGCAAGCAGAGTCAGGGTATATGCAGCAGTTTGGGCCACCTGGCTCGTTGCGAACTGTGTGAAGACCATTTCTTCCTAACAAAGACAGTAATTAATTTGCCAGAATGTTACATAATTATGACATAACATTGAAGGTTGTGCAATGTAACAGCAATATTTAGACTTAGGGTTGCCACCCATTCAATAAAATACGGAACGGTTCTGTATTTCACTGAAAGAATAAAAGTTTTGTTTCGAAATGATAGTTTCCGGATTTGACCATATTAATGACCTAAGGCTCGTATTTTTGTGTGTTTATTATATTATAATTAAGTCTATGATTTGATATTTTATAGAGCAGTCTGACTGAGCGGTGGTAGGCAGTAGCAGGCTTGTAAGCATTCATTCAAACATTACTTTCCTGCGTTTGCCAGCAGCTCTTCCCAATACTTGAAGCACAGCGCTGTTTATGACTTCAAGCCTATCAACTCCCGAGATTGGCAATACTATAGTGCCTATAAGAACATCCAATATTCAAAGGTATATGAAATACAAATGGTATAGAGAGAAATAGTCCTATAAATTCCTATAATAGCTACAACCTAAAACGTCAAATATTGAAGACTCATGTTAAAAGGAACCACCAGCTTTCATATGTTCTCATGTTCTGAGCAAGGAACTTAAACGTTAGCTTTTTTACATGACACATATTGCACTTTTACTTTCTTCTCCAACACTGTGTTTTTGCATTATTTAAACCAAATTGAACATTTCATTTATGTATTATATTAAGTTAAAATAAAAGTGTTCATTCAGTATTGTTGTAATTGTCATTATTACAAATATATATATAAAAATCGTCTGATTAATCCGTATCGGCTTTTTATGGTCCTCCAATATTCGGTATCGGTATCGGCGTTGAAAATCATAATCGGTCGACCTCTACTGTTGACTAACTGAAAGGTCATCTGAAGCATTAGAAACATGCTTTGCATACCCACCAGGGAGACATTGGTTGAGTGTCAAAGTTATTTTACTATGCCTTATTATTAATGTAATCACATTGAATTAACATGGCTTTCTGATTGAATTAGCCAAAAACCATCAACATATATACTGTTACATTTTTACATCGCTTCTTTTCTTGTCTTCTTTTCTCTAAGAAAGCAGCTCCAGCAAACACAGAAAATCATGCAGTCAAGAAACATACAATTGTTCTCGTCTTAAATGAACCCAGGTTTCAATTCAAAATCTTTTCAAGGTTTGGTTGGCTTCGCAAAGAATTTACACTCACAAACTCAATGAAATATTAATCAAGTATGGAAGATGAGCTGACGTTGTTGCCCAAAGGGTAGGCTGGTATCTCTTTAACATGTTCACTAATTACATGCCAGATATTGATGTAGTGGTGATGACGGCGTACTTTACACACACACACACACACACACACACACACACACACACACACACACACACACACACACACACATACACACACACACACACACAGACAGACACAGACACTCTCTCTCTCTCAATCTTCGCCCTTCCCGCTTATTGCAGTGCTGTCTGTCAGCTATAGTAATTAGTCGTGCTGCCACCACACCTCAACGTCTCCTCAATGTCGCTTATTAATCTCACATGAGTGATTAGGCCGCGCCACACCACGACGTATGGAGCTGCCACAGTGGGAGCCTGGGAGGGAGGTGTGAAACTGAGTGTGAAACTGTTGCCATCTCATATGTTATCACACTCAGGAGATTAGTTAGGGATTTAACCACAGCACAGCCCATTGGCAGCTAATCATGCGGCTAATGATAAGTGAAATATTTTTGCCGTCGTTACAATGGCAACCGCCAAGGTCACGAACTCACATAACGCCGATTCGACTACTGCCTTTATAAATATGACATTTAGTTAGCTATCAACACAATATGCAATGTGCAGTTCAAGGTTTTAAGTAGAAGGGTCTCCAAGTCCTACTCTAAGAATAAAGCAACTCAGGGAAGAAGTGCTGATCTAGGATCAGGTTGACCTTTAAGATCATAATGAATATGATTATATGGACTACATGGACAGGGGGTCTGATCATAGATCAACCCTCCTACTCCGAGACGCTTCATGAATGAGAGCCCTGGAGAATATTGTCTTAAGTGCTGGGCTGGAACAAATGCCTGCACACCCAGGCAAGTAGCCAGAGCGCTTCTTTAAAATAGAATTGCCTAACAATTGGCTAAAGCAAAAACTTGACCAGGACTTCAGAAGGAGCGATTTTAAGATCTCTATAACAGCTGGAGTCAGACGTGCGACAGAGATTTGACTGGCTATGCACCATTATGCGACTGTGCTCTATGCACCATATTGCGAGAGAGAGCAAGTCCTATCCCCCTGGATCTGACCTCGGCAGCTGTCTGGAAAACTGGATGACTTCTGCTCCACCGATAACGCCACCCAACAATGAAATCTGACCAAATGAAATCAACACAGTTGAGGAAACAGAGTTGTGTAAACGAGGCATTCCATTGAGCTTTAATTACAACACAACACTAAGTCAATATGTCATTTTCAGCCGTTTTTTCCAATCCACTCCACATCATATAGCTACAAAATTGACTTTTGTGCATGTTCAACAAAACAAATCTGATTAAAGCATTTTTCAATTTAATGCAGGAGCAATGGTTGTTGCTGGTAAAGGATGAGTTAAGCTGTTTGTTTGGCAACATTTGATAGCTTTTTGCCTATAATTTGACCCCTGCATAGATTTTAAAAACACGCACACACACATCACATTATCTAGCGACTACTACTCCTGCCACATGATTCAAACCATCAACCATGTGGTACTACTCTAGCCTGAGGGGGGTTAGTATCAAGGGGCGAAATGATGAAACTGAAGAGAACTTACTACTATAATGTGATGAATGCTCTGCCACTGACTGAGCCTCCTCTAGACGTCTAGCTCTAGTGCATCTGTGAGAGCAGATGAATGGGGAGGAGTGTTTGATAAATTGGGTCACACGAACATGGGGATTCTGGGTAATGTGGTGAAAGCGCTTGAGGAGTTGCAGTTGGAACGGTACGAACCCTGTCTTCCTTTATATTCTTTATTTATTTTAGGAGGTAGATCAGCTTTAATACTGTGGAAAGATTGTAGCTTCCATCAATGTAATTTTCTCAATCATTTCCAATCCCCCATATATTTTGGGGGTAAATATGTATATTTATATATATACAGATGAAGTCGGAAGTTTACATACACTTAGGTTGGAGTCATTAAAACTCGTTTTTCAACCACTCCACAAATTTCTTGTCAACAAACTATAGTTTTGGCAAGTCGGTTAGGACATCTACTTTGTGCATTACACAAGTCATTTTTCCAAAAATTGTTTACAGACAGATTATTTCACTTATAATTCACTGTATCACAATTCCAGTGGGTCAGAAGTTTACATACGCTAAGTTGACTGTGCCTTTAAACAGCTTGGAAAATTCCAGAAAATTATGTCATGGCTTTAGAAGCTTCTGATAGGCTAATTGACATCATTTGAGTCAATAGGAGGTGCACCTGTGGATATATTTCAAGGCCTACCTTCAAACTCAGTGCCTCTCGCTTGACATCATGGGAAAATCAAAAGAAATCAGCCAAAACATCAGAAAATAAATTGTAGACTTCCACAAGTCTGGTTCATCCTTGGGAGCAATTTCCAAACGCCTGAAGGTACCATGTTCATTTGTACAAACAATAGTACTGTCACGTCCTGACCAGTAATAGGGGTTATTTGTTATTGTAGTTTGGTCAGGACGTGGCAGAGGGTATTTGTTTTATGTGGTTCGGGGTGGTTGTGTGTTTAGTGGTGTGTTTGATTTATTATTCCGGGTTTTGGGCACTGGTCTATGTTTAGTCTAGTTCTTTTTATTTCTATGTTTAGTTAATTGGGGATTGAACTCTCAATTGGAGGCAGGTGTTTTCTAGTTGCCTCTGATTGAGGGTCCTATATATAGGTATGTGTTTGTTTTTGTGTTTTTGTGGGAGATTGTGCTGTGTATAGCTCTGTGCCTTACTGGCCTGTTATTTGTCGTTGTGTTTTTTGTGTACGTATTTATTTTGGTTTACCTTCTTTGTCCGTTTAAAATAAAAGAAGATGAGTGCACATTTCCCCGCTGCGTCCTGGTCCGCTTTACCCTACGACAACCGTGACAAGTACGCAAGTATAAACACCATGAGACCACGCAGCCGTCATACTGCTCAGGAAGGAGACGTGTTCTGTCTCCTAGAGAGGAACGTACTTTGGTGCGAAAAGGGCAAATCAATATCAGAACAACAGCAAAGGACCTTGTGAAGATGCTGGAGGAAACAGGTACAAAAGTATCTATGTCCACAGTAAAACGAGTCCTATATCGACATAACCTGAAAGGCCGCTCAGCAAGGAAGAAGCCACTGCTCCAAAACCGCCATAAAAAAGCCCGACTACGGTTTGCAACTGCACATGGGGACAAAGATCATACTTTTTGGAGAAATGTCCTCTGGTCTGATTAAACAAAAATAGAACTGTTTGGCCATAATGACCACCGTTATGTTTGGAGGAAAAAAAGGGAAGCTTGCAAGCCGAAGAACACAATACCAACCGTGAAACACGGGGGTGGCAGCATCATGTTGCGGGGATGCTTTGCTGCAGGAGGGACTGGTGCACTTCACAAAATAGATGGCATCATGAGGCAGGAAAATTATGTGGATATATTGAAGCAACATCTCAAGACATCAGTCAGGAAATTAAAGCTTGGTCGCAAATGGGTCTTCCAAATGGACAATGACCCCAAGCATACTTCCAAAGTTGTGGCAAAATGGCTTAAGGACAACAAATTCATGGTATTGGAGTGGCCATCACAAAACTCTGACCTCAATCCTATAGAAAATTTGTGGGCAGAACGGAAAAAGCGTATGCGAGCAAGGAGGCCTACAAACCTGACTCAGTTACACCAGCTCTGTCAGGAGGAATGGGCCAAAATTCACCCAACTTATTGTGGGAATCTTGTGGAAGGCTACCCAAAATGTTTGACCCATGTTAAACAATTTAAAGGCAATGCGACATTGCGACATTGTTGCCGGTGATGTCTGGTGAGGACCTGCCTTACAACAGGCCTACAAGCCCTCAGTCCAACCTCTCTCAGCCGATTGCGGACAGTCTGAACACTGATGGAGGGATTGTGCATTCCTGGTGTAACTCGGGCAGTTGTTGTTGCCATCCTGTACCTGTCCCGCAGGTGTGATGTTCGGATGTACTGATCCTGTGCAGGTGTTGTTACACATGGTCTGCCACTGTGAGGACGATCAGCTGTCCGTCCTGTCTCCCTGTAGCGCTGTCTTAGGCGTCTCACAGTACGGACATTGAAATGTATTGCCCGGGCCACATCTGCAGTCCTCATGCCTCCTCGCAGCATGCCTAATGTACGTTCACGCAGATGAGCAGGGACCCTGGGCATCTTTCTTTTGGTGTTTTTCAGAGGTAGTAGAAAGGCCTCTTTAATGTCCTAAGTTTTCATAACTGTGACCTTAACTGCCTACCATCTGTAAGCTGTTAGTGTCTTAACGACCGTTCCACAGGTGCATGTTCCTTAATTGTTTATGGTTCATTGAACAAGCATGGGAAACAGCGTTTAAACCATTTACAATGAAGATCTGTGAAGTTATTTGGATTTTTACGAATAATCTTTGAAAGACACCGTCCTGAAGAAAAGTTTATTGTTTTGCTGGGTTTACATTACACATATATATATATATATATATACACACATATTTTCCTTTATTATTTCCTGCAAAACCCTACCACCTCTCCCCTAATTGGAGTAAACTAATAAACAATAACACTTAGGCTTCTACTTCCAGCTTATACATACTACATACATTTTACGGACACAATCTATTTTACAATAGTTATATTTTGTTTGTTTTACGTCCTGGCCTTCCTCTAAAGTCCATCTCTCCCATCTATTTCTGATGGCCATCCAGTTTGATTTCTATTTGCTATATCACTGTCTTCCTGCTTAACTGTTCTCAGGTGACCCCCACTCGGTTAAAGGGAAACTCCACCACTTTTCAACCTCATTTTCATTATCTCCAGCAAAACACCAATGTCTACATATGTGAAAACGGCGCATTTAAACGTTTTGTAGAAAAACATATTAAGTAAAAAAAATGCTACTCGATGACATCATCAAAACGCTGTTTTTCAAACACTCTTGAGATTCGTGGAGCAAGAAAATACGTGCCCGCTTCACGACTGTCATGGTGGCTAGAAACTCATCGCAGGTTTTGAAAATCCCCGCTTTTTCTTTTTTTCTTTTCATCCTACCCTGTGATGTCACAGAGATGCATTTTCTAGGATCTTATCTTTTTAACCACAGATCATAGAAACGTGCTGTTTTAACATATGTAAACACTGGTTTGGTTGTTTGCTTGCTCAGCCCCCTCCTGTACTCCCTGTTCACTCATGACTGCACGGCCAGGCACAACTCCAACACCATCATTCAATTTGCTGATGACACAACAGCGGTAGGCCTGATCACCGACAACAACGAGACAGCCTATAGGGAGGAGGTCAAAGACCTGGCCGTGCGGTGCCAGGACAACAACCTCTCCATCAACGTGATTAAAACAAAGGAGATGATTGTGGACTACAGGAAAAAGAGGACAGAGCATGCCCCCATTCTCATCGACGGGGCTGCAGTGGAGCAGATTGAGAGCTCCTTGGTGTCCACATCACCAACAAACTATCATGGTCCAAGCACACCATGACAGTCGTGAAGCGGGCACGACAAAACCTATTCCCCCCTCAGGAGACTGAATGGGTCCTCAGATCCTCAAAAGGTTCTACAGCTGCACCATCAAGAGCATCCTGACTGGTTCCATCACTGCCTGGTATGGCAACTGTTCAGCCTCCGACCACAAGGCACTACAGATGGTAGTGCGAACGACCCAGTACATAAGTCTCCTGAACATCTAATCAAATGGCTACCCAGACTATTCGCATTGCCCCCCCCCCCCCCCTCCACACCACTGCCACTCTCTGTTTTCATCTATGCATAGTCACTTTAATTAACTCTACCTACATGTACATACTACCTCAACTAACCGGTGCCCCCGCACATTGACTCTGTACCGGCACCCCCCTGTATATATTGTTAATACATTTTTTACTGCTGCTCTTTAACTTCTTGTTACTTTTATCTCTTATTCTTATATTTTTTTAAACTGCACTGTTGGTTAGGGGCTCGTAAGTAAGCATTTCACTGTAAGGTCTACACCTGTTGTATTCGGCGCATGTGACTAATAAAATTTGATTTGATTTGAAGATAATGAATATTATGCTCCCGAGTGGCACAGCGGTCTAAGGCACTGCAACTCAGTGCTGTAGGCATCACTACAGACCCTGGTTCGATTCCAGGCTGTATCACAACCGGCCGTGATTGAGAGTCCCATAGGACGGCGCACAATTGGCCCAGCGTGGTTACGGTTTGGCTGGGGTAGGCCTTCATTGTAAATAAGAATTTGTTCTTAACTGACTTGCATAGTTAAATTATTATAATTTTTTTGAATATGAGGATGAAAAGTGGCAGAATTTCTTTTTTTAAATTGCAGAACGTAGGACCACAGCTCTTGTCCTTTGTGTTGAATGTTTTGAGAACGCTCTCTTTAGACATTGCTCCATTTTCCTCATGCTCTCTCAGAAGTCCTCTGACCAAAACTGGAATGAAGTAGTCATCACGTCTTGCTGACAATTTTGCCTCAATGTTTCTCAGAATTGCAGCTGACTCCACAGCATAGCGGTCCTGGCCTTCAAGCATCTTGATCGTGTCACTGAATACGCTCAAGTTTCCATGGACAAAGGCCAGCCAAAGTTCAGTCAGTGGATCTTCGAACATTGTTTGCAGGACAACAGGGCTTTTGTCTTCAGAAATAAAAAAGGATTTCAATGACACATACATTTTCAGCACTCTTTCTAGAGCAGGGAGCATGGACAGCCAGCGAACATTGCTGTGTCCTAAAATGTTATGGTACTCCTGGCCAAGAAACTCACAAAAGCTCTTCAGTCTTTCTACTCTGATGGTGAAAATATCTTTGTGAGCAGGTACTCAGCATCAAGGGGAATCATATCCAAAGCTGTTCTGGCCGTGTTATGAATGATGTGGGCAGGACAACCTAAGCCAATCACCTCCGGCTGCAGAGCATTTTTAACTTTGGTATGGACATTGACCCTCCCCAGCCTATTCAGTCCTCCAAAGTTGGTATTTGTGTTGTCGGCAGAGAATGCCATGACTTTGTTTTCCAGGTTACATTTTTGGATGACCACCAGGACCTCAGCTGCAATCTCCTCTGCTGTTTCTCCTTTCAATTCAACAAAATCAAGCAGTTTTGTTTCCACAGATGTGTTGCCATCATATATCTTACAATATCTGACTACTATTGGCAGCAGCTTTACATGTCCATGATTAGACGCATCAATGGACAGGGACACAAATTCAACCTGGTCTAGGTCCCGTGTTACCAAAGTAGTTGCCCATGGTGCTAACATGTTACTCGCTATGGCTTCACATTTTGTCCTAGCACATGTAAACTTCGGCACATAAAGCTTCCATGTCAGTTGTTCTGTGCAGTCCATAGATCTGTAACTATGATTTATCTTCAAAAATACACAATACTGGTGTCTTCACCCAAGAAATTGGTGACCATTCCCCAATTGTTTGTGTTAGAGATGTGAGAATACAAAAATCTAAGCCTAGTGTCATCACAAAGAGGACTTTAAAAACTTCAGCGAAGTTTTTTTTACATGATCTTTAATTCAGTGACCTTGATTGTATTTCAGCTATCCCTGAACCTGATTTAGCTTTCAGCATTTTTGCAGATGTCTTCAATACTATTGTGTGTAATCATGCTCCCTTCAAAAAATTAAGGGTTAAAGGTACACTGAACAAAAACATGAATGCCACATGCAACAATTTCAAAGATTTTAATGAGTTACAGTTCATATAAGGAAATCAGTCAATTTAATAAATTCATTAGGACCTCATTTATGGATTTCACATGACTAGGAACACAGATATGCATCTGTTGGTCACAGCTTTTTTTTTTTAAAGTAGGGGCGTGGATCAGAAAACCAGTCAGTATCTGGTGTGAGCACCATTTGCCTAATGCAGCGCGACACATCTCCTTTACATAGAGTTGATCAGGCTGTTGATTGTGGAATGTTGAATGATGTCCCACTCCCCTTTAATGGCTGTGCGAAGTTGCTGGATATTGGCAGGAACTGGAACATGCATCTTAAACGTGCTCAATGGGTGACATGTCTGGTGAGTATGCAGAACATGGAAGAACTGGGACATTTTCAGCTTCCAGGAATTGTGTACAGATCCTTGCGACATGGGGCCATGCATTATCATGCTGAAACATGAGGTGATGGCGGCGGATGAATGGCACGACAATGGGCCTCAGGATCTTGTCACAGTATGTCTGTGCATTCAAATTGCCTTTGATAAAATTCAATTGTGTGAGCCTCCCGAGTGGCGCAGCGGTCTAAGGCACTGCATCACAGTGCAAGAGGTGTCACTGCAGACCTGGGTTTGATCCCAGGCTGTGTCGCAGCCAGCCGCCACCTGGAGACCCATGAGGCGGCACACAAATTGGCGCACAATTGGCCCAGCGTCGTTCAGGTTAGGGGAGGATTTGGTTGGCTGGGATGTCCTTGTCCCATCACGCTCTAGCAACTCCTGTGGCGGGCCGGGTGCATGCACGCTGACTTCGGTTGTACAGTGTTTCCTCCAACACGTTGGTGTGGGTGGCTTCCAGGTTAAGTAAACAGTGTGTCAAGCAGCAGTGCGACTTGGCAGGGCTGTGTTTTGGAGGACGCATGGCTCTTGACCTTCGCCTCTCCTAAGTCTGTACGGGAGTTGCAGCGATGGGACTACACTGTAACATCCATTTAAAAAAAAAAAGTGCAATTGTGTTCATTGTCCGTAGCTTATGCCTGCCCATACCATAACCCCATCGCCACCATGGGGCACTCTGTTCACAACTTTGGCATCAGCAAATCGCTCGCCCACACGATGCAATACACATCGTCTGTCTGGTACAGTTGAAACCGGGATTCATCCATGAAGAGCACCCTTGTCCAGTGTGCCAGTGGCCACCGAAGGTGAGCATTTGCCCACTGAAGTCAGTTACGACGTCAAACTGCAGTCAGGTCAAGACACTGGTGAGGAAGACAAGCACACAGATGAGCTTCCCTGAGACGGTTTCTGACGGTTTGTACAGAAATTATTTGATTGTGCAAACCCACAGTTTTATCAGCTGTCCAGGTGGCTGGTCTCAGACGATCCTGCAGGTGAAGAAGCCGGATGTGGACATCCTGGGCTGGCATGGTTACACGTGGTCTGCGGTTGTGAGGCAGGTTGGACGTACTGCCAAATTCTCTAAAACGACATTGGAGGCAGCTTATGGTAGAAAAATGAGCATTCAATTTTCTGGCAACAGCTCTGGTGGACATTCTTGCAGTCAGCATGCCAATTGCACACACCCTCAAAACTTGAGACACCTGTGGCATTGTGTTGTGTGACAAAACTGCACATTTTAGAGTGGACTTTTATTGTCCCCAGCACAAGGTGCACCTGTGTAATGATTATGCTGTTTAATAAGCTTCTTGATATGCCACACCTGTCACGTGGATGGATTATCTTGGCAAAGGATAAATGCTCATTAACAGGGATGTAAACAAATATGTGCACAAAATTTGAGAGAAATGTTTTTTGTGCATATGGAACATTTCTGGGATCTTTTATTTCAGCTCATGAAACATGGGACCAACTCTTTACATGTTGCGTTTTATATTTTTGTTCAGTGTAGATCGAATGCCTGGTACACTCTGGAATTATCATAAGTCATTCATAAAAGAGATGATGCTTGGATCAAGGCCAGGAACACAGGCCCCAGATTGGCACGCTTTTAAGGAATCATTGTGTAAGACACATCAGAGGCTAAATCTGATTATTATATAACCGCTCTCTCTTCCACAACAAATTCATTCAGACACTGGCCTTATTACAGAAGAAATGCCATCATTGATGCATTTCATCAACATTTTATTTCAGCGGGCTATCTCTTTGAAATAACTTCTAAGCCTATTCACAATGATATTGGGCTGGATGCTGATAGGGGAAACTTGGTGAATGATCAGAGAAATTATAGTCAAAGCTTTTCTTTTAAGCCATTTTCTGAAAAATAAGTCCTGTATGCTTTGCTAGCAATAGACAACAAGAAGTCAACAGGGGTCAACCAAATGGACCCCAGTCTCCTTAAGTGTGCAGTGCCTATCATTGTTTGCTCATTAACCCACATGTTTTATTTAACATTGTTATCAGGACATATTCCAAAAGTATGGAAATAAGCTCTTGTGCAGCCACTCCATAAGGGTGGGGATAGTAGACATTTGTAAAAGAGACCTAGGTCTCAATATGTCTTTCCTGTTAAAATAAATAAATAATAATTTGGTGACCCAGTCCACGAGACAGCCTAAAACAGGCTAGCTAACGCGGCAAGGCTGGCTGTACCACTGCCAACCTAGGCTAGGCGAAACGCTCATGCGGCCTACCTCAGCTAGCACCACTAGCTTAGCTCTCTTGCATAGTCCACTTACTTAACCGACCCCACCTACTATGTTCTCCTGTCCAAGAGACTACAAAACAGGTCAGCTACAACATCAAGGATAGCCTTGCCACCACCTGCCCCACAAACCCAGGTATTGTGGCAACCCGGTCTCCCCTTTTACAAGACAAGGCTCCGCAGCAAGGAGAGGGCAGTTCTTTAGCGGCAGTGCTAACTGAGCGACCTGCAACGCAGCAGGCTGCAAACCCACAGTCCAAATCCCAGGACAGAGGCAGATAGACGGGGAAGTGGTCCTTCACTGTGGTCGCATCGAGGTCCCGCCCAGTGATTCCCCTGGAGGGAAGAAGGGGCGGTCCATCCCCAGCAGCAGAGAGGGGCAGCCATTCACACTGTGACATGGCCAGTCCCCTCTCAGGTGGAGCACAGACTTTCTGCCACCATCACAATGGGGCAGAGGCACATCTGTGCTCCTAAAACCCTACATACAATGCAGCGGCTTATTCCTATGCGTCCCTTTACAGGGAAGACGGAGGGGGCTCACTCGACCCCCAAGTTACAAATTGCCACCATCACCACCAAGCACTGTCCCAAAATCCCTGTGGTTTTTACACGGCTTTCTTTAATAAAACGGGCGACTCTCCATAAATGCTGCTAGAGGGCACTTCAGTGTCACTGGTGAGCGAAAGTCTTCTATCTTGTGTGCGACTCACCGCAAGGGCAGGGAACTGGCACGCCTGCGCCGTCCAGCCCTGGGTCTTGTCGGCAATTACAAAGGGGTACAGACTGCAGTTTCCTATGAAGCCACCCGTTTTCAATGGGATTCTGCCATCAGTAGCAAGTGGCGACTCAGCTTGCATAGTAGAGCAGGAAATCTCCTTCATTAAGCAAATGGGGGGTGTGCCCCATTCTGGGCCTACGGGTCCTCAACAGCCATCTGAGAAGGTTCCCGTTCCGTATGGTTACGCTCATTGTGCCGTCTCGCTCTATTCGTTGAGGGGAATGGTTCACTTCAGTAGACCTACAGGATCCTTATCCTGCTTATACACAGGATGTTCCTCAGGTTTGCCTTTTCTAGGGCGAAGCCTCCGTATACCTCGCTGTCCCCTCCGGGCTAGTACTAACTCCCAGGACATTCAGCAAGTGCGTGGAGGCGGCTCTAGCATCCCTGAGAATCAGGGGACTAAGAGTCTACGCCTACATAGACGATTACCTGCTTTGCTCCTCGACACAAGAGCAAGCAGTGCGAGACACGGCTTCTCCACCGTTTATATTCAGTACACCCTTTGCGCATTTACTTGGATTGAATGAGAGCTTTACGGAAGAGTGACCAACTCTTCATTTCTTGGGCGCCTCCCTGCAAGGGTAGGCCTTCGCTCGTCAAAAGCTATCCCATTGGATAGTGGAGGCTATTACATTGGCTTATAATAGCAAGGGTTTACAGCCCCCAGGGGGCCTGAGGGTTTATTCCACCAGAGGTATGGCTACCTTATGGGCAATGTTCAAAGGCATCTCTTTACAAGAGATTTGCAATGCGGCATGTTGTGCCTCCCCTCATACATTTATGAGGTTTTATCTTTGGCGCATACTGTCCACAGTGTCGGCGCCTCTGAGGGACGAAATCCTAATGTTGGGACTACCCTGGCTTCAGAGAGCATGTCTGTAGCTATGGGAGAGCATGTCTGTGATATGGGAGTTGGCCATATCCCAATGTGATGAACGGAAACAAGTATTTCAAAGAGAACTTCTCATAATATGAGTGAGACGTATCACAGCATGTCCCTGCTCGCAAGAGCGCAAGGAAGAGAGGCATGCTTGAGAATGACCAGAGGGCAGGCAAATGGCACCTTATAAGAAGGGAGGGAGGGGCTCACCTCATTCGCCACTCAGCCTGTCTGTCGCCGACAGACGCTGTGTGATTGGTTCTTCCTAGTAGTGATTCCCAGAGCGAATCCCAATGTGATACATCGCACTCATATTATCAGAGAACTGGGCTACGACAGTAACCCTAAGTTTCACCTCAGTTCACTCTCACATACACACACACAAACACCCATACTTTTACACACACACGCAAACACACACAGACACACAGACACACAGACACAAACACACACACAGATATATAGCTATTGCAACCCATGGACTGTGTTGTATTATTCTTACTTGATGTATACAGTACAGTATTTCATTTGTGCTTCAATGGCACTTCTCTATCTCCGTCTCCTTCATTTTACTTGGTGAGTGAGTCTGTTACCTTGGCACTGATAAGGCAAACTAGATTTGTGGATGAATAGATCTCTGCAACCACATGGTGCCTCTCCTTGGCAGTGAGGAGTGAAGTCCCTTTTGAAGCGGATACAGAGGGGAAAAAAAATGCTCTTTCTCTGCCTCCGCCCTGGTGAAAAAAAAACATAGACCAGCATAGGCTGGTGACCAGCCTTCGTTGTGTTTTCGCTGATGACCGGCCTTTGTGAACAGATAGCTAAACCTAGGGTATGGCAAAGTGGGGTGTGTAGAAATACGCCCACCAGTTGAAGCTCATTTCCTGTACTTCTACACAAAGTCTAAAATGCTATTTGGAGAAACAGCAAAAACAAAGCAAAATTTCCCCCAGACATTATCTCCGCAATATTAGGTTTATATTAGGTTTAAAGGTCTGTGGAATGGTGTGTACAATGTACAATATTCAGATACCTTAACTTTTTCCACATTTTGTTACGTTACAGCCTTATTCTAAAATGGATTAAAAATGAAATCCTCAATCTACACACAATGCCCATAATGACAAAGCGAAAACAGATTTAATTTTTTACAATTTTTGCAAATTTGTTACAAATAACAAACAGAAATATCTTATTTACTTAAGTATTCAGACCGTTTGCTATTAGACTCAAAATTGAGTAAAGGATTGATCATCCTTGAGATGTTTCTACAACTTAATTGGAGTCCACCTGTGGTAAATTCAATTGATTAGACATGATTTGGAAAGGCACACACCTGTCTATATAAGGTCCCACAGTTGACTGCATGTCAGAGCAAAAACCAAGCCACGAGGTCAAAGGAATTGTCCGTAGAGCTCCGAGACAGGATTGTGTCGAGGCACAGATCTGGGAAAGGGTACCAAAAAATGTCTGCAGAATTGAAGGTCCCCAAGAACACAGAGGCCTTGATCATTCTTAAATGGAAAAAGTTTGGAACCACCAAGACTCTTCCTAGAGCTGGCTGGCCACTCCGTCCAAACTAAGCCATCGGGGGAGGCCTTGGTCAGGGAGGTGACCAAGAACCTAATGGTCACTATGGCAGAGCTCCAGAGTTCCTCTGTGGAGATGGGAGAACTTTCCAGAAGGACAACCATCTCTGCAGCACTCCACCAATCAGGCCTTTATGGTAGAAGGAAGCCACTCCTCAGTAAAAGGCACATGACAGCCCACTTGGAGTTTGCCGAAAGGCACCTAAAAGACTCTCAGACCATGAGAAACAAGATTCTCTGGTCTGATGAAACCAAGATTGAACTCTTTGGCCTGAATGCCAAGCGTCACGTCTGGAGGAAACCCGGCACCATCCCTACGGTGAAGCATGATGGTGGCAGCATTATGCTGTGGGGATGTTTGTCTGTGGCAGGGACTGGGAGACTAGTCAGGATAGAGGGAAAAATGAACAGAGCAAAGTACAGAGAGATCCTTGATGAAAACCTGCTCCAGAGAGCTCAGGACCTCAGACCTTAAGCACAGAGCCAAGACAACGCAGGAGTGGCTTCGGGACAAGTCTCTGAATGTCCTTGCGTGGCCCAGCCAGAGCCCGGACTTGAAGCCAATCGAACATCTCTGGAGAGACCTGAAAATAGCTATGCAGTGACGCTCCCCATTCAACCTGACAGAGCTTGAGAGGATCTGCAGAGAAGAATGGGAGAAACTCCCCAAATACAGGTGTGCCAAGCTTGTAGTATCATACCCAAGAAGACTCGAGGCTGTAATCGCTTCCAAAGGTGCTTCCAAAAAGTACTGAGTAAAGGGTCTGAATACTTATGTAAATGTGATATTGAATATTTTAAATGTTAATACATTTGCTAAAATTTCTAAAAACCTGTTATTGCTTTGTCATTATGGGGTACTGTGTGTAGATTGATGAGGGGGAAAACACAACTGAATCCATTTTAGAATAAGGCTGTAACTAAATAAAATATTGAAGTCAAGGGTCTGAATACTTTCCGAATGGACTGCACTACTCAACCTCATCATACATAGGTTACATTGACTAATTTAGCCTACTTGTGGAACAGTGCAACATGAAATAGATGTATAATACACGCTATCAAGGCCGACTTAAAATACCTGACATCAATGTGAAAGCATAAAACAGCTGACTGTGAATGTGAACTATGCCAGATAAATCCTACATATGCATTGAAATAAAAAGGCATACGCCAATGGAATTACTTAGGCCTACAATCGACAAGGACGCATAAAGACAAAAACTCAACCAAGGAATGAAGAAAAATCTACTCATTAAGGCTGCGACCGTGATTCAGCACCGCTGAATGGACAGCGCCTTGGTACAGGTAGACATAGGGGAGATCTGTGGGGTGTGGATGAATGGACAGTGTCTGTCTAGTAGCCAGCTAGAATTAGGCTATTCAGTTTATGGGCAGTTAGAAATTTTCTGGGTACAGTTGAGCAGCTTACAATGCTTATATGAAAATCAGAATTGGCACGCAGATCTTTAGAAATTCTAGGATCAATTGTAAATTGTCACTCATATGAAAAGTTTGCCGACCCCCTGCTCTAGGCTATCTGAAGTCAGTGTCCTTGTCTCGTGCTCTTCCCACCAAAATTGTTGCTCCGCATTCAGATATGTTCCTTATATTGTGTGCTCAGCTCATTTTTGTACTTGCCTGTCTGCATTATTCACCAGGGAAGGGAAACATTCAACAAATATTGAAGCATTGCATCAACAAGGTGTTTCTGAGAATATTTCAACATCTTGTATCAACAAGACTGCTCCGAGGATTTTGATATTGCAACATTGTAGCCGACGCCGAGGTGGCCAGCGAACATTTTTCTCTGTCTGATAGTACTGTGTTGCCTACGCAGCATCTGGGTGCTCATTATATCCCCCAAAAACAGCCCTACATCCACACTGTAGGTAAATAACATAGCAATATTTAATGACGTTTTGCCAGCCAGATTGATCTGTTGGAATATCAAATTATATTCAGGAAGATGGATAAGCAAGATTGATAGAGTGAGAGGTGGAAAAATGCATTATACCAGAGTCAGGTAGGCTATAGATAGGGATGCAGGTAGGCTACTGATAGGGATGCAGGTAGGCAACAGATAGGGATGCAGGCAGAGGATGATGATGAAGTATGCCTACGGCAATAAGTTTAAAAAGTTAGCCCAACTAGGTAATCATTAATCATTTGCATTATCTCAATTATCATTCTGTCACTTCATGACAATGCACATTTGTTATAACCTCCAATTCTTATTGACTTTGAAGCCAAAAACAAGACATGGTATTTAGGGGAAATGCTCTAAATAGCATGTTGTTCTGTAGTTCATTTTCATTCCAATAGGCCTACACGAAACCAAAAGTTGCAGTAGCCTACTCAGCGAATAAATGAAAATAAGAATTAACGGTAGGCTTAGTTATCGCAACCTATATTTTAATAGCAATAAAACAGCTTTTGGTTTTGAATGGTCACCGAAAAGGAGGGCTACCCACCACCATATTCCCAGTTAAATTAACACCTAGCTATCAGATTACATCTAGGCTTACAAATCCAAGTTCAAATGCCAATATCAAATGCAAAGCAATCGGCGCACTGCTTAAACAGCTGACAGGCAAAGCAAATGGCACTGTTTCTACCCTCTGCTTTCTAAAAGTGACAGCAATGCAATTACGGTAAACAGTCATTGCATTTTAATCAGGATTTGACTTGATGCTGGTTTTGCTTTAGCTTATGCTGGTGTCCAAAATACAGCAAAGGCTGGTCACCAGCAAAAACACAACGAAGGCTGGTCACCAGCGAAAAACAAAACAAAGGCTGGTCTGCCAGCATAACCAGCGAGACCATGTTGGTCAGACCAGCCTCCGACCCGCATTGACCAGCCTAGACCAGCATTGACCAGCATAGACCAGTATAGACCAGCTTGACATGTATGCTGATCTATGCTGTTTTTTTCAGCAGGGCCTCCCTCTACCTCTTCAGATTTATATGCGGCTCCACGGCCAGATACTTCAATAGATGGATGACTATTGCATATGGTGCCAACTGGCCCTACATGAGTTGAGCTGAAGGTCACAGTGACTCATTTCAGTATAGACTGGGCTGGGCGGCTCATTACAATAGTACAGAGACTGGGCAGATTTTTACTTCTATTGACTTCTTTTAATTTGCATAATACAGAAAATGGATTGAAAAACATCAAAACACACTAGTGAGGTGGATTATGGTTTATATCAGCCTTAAATTCACAGATGTAGGCTATAGCACAGATGGACACTGATACTACACCAACTATAGTTGATTGTACAGCGCAGTATAAAAACTCTGGTACAGATTGTGTTGGAACCTGGAGGCATATGGCAGGTCGCCCCACACCTCCCAGGCAATTGAGTCTTAATGATTCATTGGTTTGGCATGCTACATCTCCCCAGTGATGGTGGGTGTCAGTGATGCACTGAAGATGCCATGCAGTCCCTTGGAAGTGGAGCAGGTCGACTGATGGCTGTTCTGGCTGTTTTGGCTCAGTGTCCAGGCCAGACGCTGTGGTCTGACTCTGTGGTTCACACACCCACCGACAAACTCCACTCTCTCACTCACTCATCACCAGATGTTTCAGGTCGGGTCAGTCCCCAAGATCATGTGATGATGCTTATCAACAGATGTTTCAGGTCGGGTCAGTCACCAGGATCATGTGATGATGCTTATCACCAGATGTTTCAGGTCAAGTCAGTCACCAGGATCATGTGATGATGCTTATCACCAGATGTTTCAGGTCAAGTCAGTCACCAGGATCATGTGATGATGCTTATTAATCACCGGATGTTTCAGGTCAAGTCAGTTACCAGGATCATGTGATGATGCTTATTAATCACCGGATGTTTCAGGTCAAGTCAGTCACCAGGATCATGTGATGATGCTTATTAATCACCGGATGTTTCAGGTCAAGTCAGTCACCAGGATCATGTGATGATGCTTATTAATCACCGGATGTTTCAGGTCAAGTCAGTCACCAGGATCATGTGATGATGCTTATTAATCACCGGATGTTTCAGGTCAAGTCAGTCACCAGGATCATGTGATGATGCTTATTAATCACCGGATGTTTCAGGTCAAGTCAGTCACCAGGATCATGTGATGACGTCTATTATTCTGTCTACACAATAAAAAATATCCTTAAAATAATTGCAAATCTCAAGATGTTTTCACCACACAATTTTTTATATATCCCATTATGTCACTATGTTACTTCTTCTGTCCAGTGAGTCCCATCAAACTTTTATTAGAGGACGGATGCACCTGTGATGATATAATGCCAACCAACCACCTGCCTGCAACAAACTCCCACAATACACTTCATCTGAACAAACTCCTGCATTGTCCCTAATCTAAGATGGCCGCCTCCAATTCCCCCATAACCTGCACCTGTCCTCTTGACTAACATCTTCTTTCATGGTGACAAGCAAAGTCGGGAGAGGGATACAAGCACAATGAAAGTTCAGTCTTAATTGGGCTAGCTCACTTATAAAAGATTTAGGCCACTGCAGCGACGACGTTCTTCTATACAGCCCTACATTTTCGAATCTATGTTTGCATTGCTCTTGAAGATGTAGCACCTCAGGGCCTTACGGGAGGAGTCCTGTGGGAGTTCAGTTTGAGGTAATGCTTGGTAGAGAAAACAACAGATTTAAGAAAGCTTTCGGTGGGACAAAGGTAGAATAACATCACTTGCGGAAAGTGGAATGTTATAAAAACAAGCAAGCATTGGGAGAATGCATAGCAGAGGAAGAACCAGCAGTATAGGCTATGTTGTTTTTTTCTTGTATCATCAGATTTCAGGGAAACAACATGAAACGTGAAAAGAGAACATCCTATTTCAGCCTTCATTTTACAGTATTTGCAGAATGGGGAAAAGGCATTATAATCTTAATCCGTTAACAGGCCTCCAATACTCCCTCCATGGTTCTGCTGCCTGGCCATCAGGAGTTGAATTAAGAATTTATATTCCACCGGGAGAAGAATAAAGAGATGCTTGCTGCAGAAGTTAATGCTCTTTAATGTTTTTGTGCCGTATACCATCTAAGCCTCACAACCCACCAGAAGACTGCAAGGAACTGTCATGGGACTGCTGCATTCAATGGAAGAGAACAGAAAGTGTGTGTGTGTTCACACAGTACTTCAGTTTTTTAAGGAGATTACCTAGTTTGGCAGATTAGAGAGGAAAAGGAAGGCACCCCTCAACTCTGCCACTCGGCCCCATGCAGTGTTGCACCACTGACACTGGTCTTTGTGGAGCCACACCACAAACAGGGCCTTCAGGCCTCAAAACCAATCAATCACTATGTTGTTCACATTATTAGCTGCTATTATCTTCTGGGTTCAGTCTGTGCCACTACCAATAGTCTGGAGCAGTCTGATACCAGCCAGCCGCCCATTCTGATCCCGAGTGGAGCAGCGGTCTAAGGCACTGCATCTCAGTACTAGAGGCGTCACTACATACACCCTGCTTCGAATCCAGACTGAATCACAACCTGCCGTGATTGGGAGTCCCATAGGGCGGCACACAATTGGCCCAGCGTCGTCCGGGTTTGGCCGGTGTAGGCCGTCATTGTAAATAAGAATTTGTTCTTATGACTTGCTAAATAAAAGTTAAATAAAGGTTAAATAATGTTTTTTTAAATTAAAAGTCATCCCTTGTTCTTATCTTGAAGTCATTGCTGGTTAAACCGTTGGTTAAGCCACTCCTTCATTTGACCCGGTTCCTCCAGACACCACAGAGCATCATACTGTACATATGGTTCAATTCTACGGTCTCATCCATGTGGGAACTGATTATAGATACTCCAATGCCTTCAGAAAGTATTGATACCCCTTGACTTATTCCATATTTTGCTGTGTTACAGCCTGAATTTCGGCTGTAATGTGTGCTAATTTATTGAAAATTAAATACAGAAATATCTGATTTACATAAGTATTCACACACCTAAATCAATACTTTGTAAAATCACCTTTGGCAGCAATTACAGCAGTGAGTCTTTCTGGGTAGGTCTCTAAGAGCTTTCCACACCTGGATTGTGCAACATTTGCCCCATTATTCTTTTCAAAATTCTTCAAGTTGTGTCAAATTGGTTGTTGATCATTGCTAGACAAAATGTTCAGGTCTTGCCATAGATTATCAAGTAGATTTAAGTCAAAACTGTAACTCGGCCACTCAGGAACATTCACTGATTTCTTGGTAAGAAACTCCAGTGTATATTTAAGGTTATTGTCCCGCTGAAGGTGAAATCTCCCAGTGTCTGGTGGAAAATACACTGAACCAGATTTTCCTCTAGGATTTTGTCTGTGCTCAGCTCCATTCCAATTATTTTATATCCTGAAAAACTCCCCAGTTCATAACAATAACAAGCATACCCATAACATGAGGCAGCCACCACTATACTTGAAAATATGGAGAGTGGCACTCAGTGATTTGCCCCAAACACAACAAAAAGTTACTTGCTTTGTGACATTTTTTGCATTATTACTTTAGTGCCTTGTTGCAAACAAGATGCATGTTTTGTAATATTTTTTATTCTGTACAGGCTTCCTTCTTTTCATGCTGTCATTTAGGTTAGTATTGTGGAGTAACTATAATGTTGTTGATCAATCCTCAGTTTTCTCCTATCACAGCCATTAAACTCTGTAACTGTTTTAAAGTCACCATTGGCCTCATTGTGAAATCCCTGAGCGGTTTCCTTCCTCTCCAGCAACTGAGTTAGGAAGCACGCCTGTATCTTTGTAGTGACTGGGGAACCATAAACCATCCAAAGTGTAATCAACAACTTCACCATGCTCAAAGGGATATTCAATGTCTGCTTTTTGTTGTTGTTTCCCATCTACCAATAGGTGCCTTTCTTTGCGATGCATTGGAAAACCTCCCTGGTCTTTGTGGTTGAATCTGTGTTTGAAATTCACTGCTCGACTGAGGGACCTTACAGAGAATTGTATGTGTGGGGTACAGAGATGACGTAGTCAATCAAAAAACATGTTAAACACTATTATTGCACACAGAGTGAGTTCATGCAACTTATTATGTGAATTGTTAAGCACATTTTTACTCCTGAACTTATTTAGGTTTGTCAAAACAAAGGGGTTGAATACTTATTGACTCAAGACATTGCAGTTTTTCATTTTTTTTAAATTAATTTGCAAAAATGTCTACACACATAACTACACTTTGACATTATCGGGTATTGTGTGTAGGCCAATGATAAAATCAACTAAATGTAATCCATTTTAAATTCAGGCTGTAACACAACAAAACGTGAAAAAAGTCAAGGGGTGTGAATACTTTCTGAAGGCACTGAGCTCACTGTTCATTTACTGCCCAGTGCCAGCCAGAAGGATGGGTGGGTGGGTTGGTTGCTCTTTCTTCCTCAAGAAAATGTCTGGTTGAGTCTGGTTCCACTCAATGTCTCCTCCATTGCATATAAATGGGATATTAATAAATATGAAATCATTAAAATGTCTGGTCAAAGGCATGAGGAAATTCTGGTTAATTATATTTGAACAGAATCTAAATAGAACATCTCGACTCCACACGGTATACACAGTACACACAGTACACACAGTAGCCTATACAACTCCACACAGTACACACAGTAGACTATACAACTCCACACAGCCCACCCCCACCCCCTCTCTAGGACAAGACATAAGCTGTGCTAGACCAGAAACTGAGGGGTGCGATTTGACACAGTGACGCAGTCGACACCCCCACGCGCACATCAAAGCTCCTCCAGCTCCAGCCACCAATATTCTTCACCCTAATGAACCATAAACCATTAACTTGAACCACATTTATATTCTCTGATTTCGACATGTCACATAGCCTACCGCCACTGAGCGCCTTGGTACCATCCACAAGTAGCCTACCGCACGCAGACTCCCAATTCAAGCTGATGCATTCAAAGACCGGTATGGGCTGGTGTGCATATTGTCCGAGACCCAAAGCTTGAATTGCAACAAGGGTAACGTATCTATCATTACGTTCAACACAAGCCTTCTGTCAAATGCCTTTTCATTTCGAATTTCTATACCCTATTCACATATCCAACGGGAAAACGTTCCCGGTGAGGCGTTTGGAGAGCTTGATGACCTGTCCATGAAGGGGACTTTTAATTCCGACAGGGGACCTTGGACGGGGCTGGTGTGTGTGGTCCCCCTGAAACTGAAGCCTACCCTTAAAATAACCCTCGGTCATACTGCAACATACTATGAGTCAGACAACTTTTAAACGAAATATGATGATAGACTAATTAGGAAATGTGTCTGTGCGCAATTTTACACCTGCCAACTGGCACCAGTTTAGAGAGAATCTAGGCCTATGCTACAGTAATAAAACATTCGATTCCACAAAAAACATTACGATAAAGCTTCATCTCTGAAATTGAATTAGGCTGTCATTCGATCACCAAAATAGGCAGTTCTACAAACCACAATGATAAATCAAGGATAAAAAAAACGTGTTGGCGAGCTTTTTTGCATCAAATAACATATCCCTTACTTAATTGTAAAATACAATTCAAAACATCTTCACTACAGATCTGACACTTACCCTTTCATATGTCGGCTATTCTGGAATGCCCAATTCAACCGTTTTAATCCAAATCAGGTTCCCGTTCATTTTCGCGCTCTGTTTTACCTTCTAAGAAAAGAAATCCACTCGTTAATTCCATTTGCCAGCCACGCACGGTTAACAAATCACATTGGGTCACCTCTCAATTTTCGACAATGTTACAATTTCGGCGCTTCATGGACCATATCTTCTTTTCTTCTTTTTTTTTTTACTGCCGTTGAAGTTGCCTAGTTACCCCTGTTTCTCATTCAAGGTGGCTCAAACGCTGTGTATAGCAGCCAATCATATAGAAGCAGCTCCGGATTAACTATTTCTTGGCTACACTATTCTGGTTTCAAGAGAAAATGAGGGGAGTGGGCGCGGAAAGTGGGCCCCCGTGACAGAAAAAAATGTAAATGCAAAGAGAATAATGTAGAAAGGGGGATCCGTTAGAGTCGAATGTGTGGAGTGGAGGGGGGAGGGGAGGGGAGGGGAAGAGGATTAAATATTTCACAAAAATAAAAAAGGGGAGGTGGCAGAGGGAAACCAGTTGCCCATGGACTTGAACTTCTCACAAGAGAGGGACCTAGCAGGCAGATCAGCTAGAACATCTGAAGTAAAAGATTCCAGCCTGATATTATTATGTAGACTGCAGCCAGCCAGGGCAGATACATTTCTCACCTTACCTTCTAAATACGAGGAGGAGGTAAATGCTCTTATGCTCTTTTGAGAGTCAAAGATCTGGCTCATATCTGGAAATCCCAAAGACCAATCCATCAGCGCAATTGATCAGGCTCTTTAACCAGACATCCATGAAGACCACCCCCCTCCTCAATCACTCCTCCAGCCCTATCGAGTCTCCTCATCATAGGCCATGTTGATTTCAATTTCTCCCTTCAGTGGTGGGGTGAAAGGTGTAGGGTAGCCAGTCGGCTTCAATCACTGTTACACGGCACGTGGGGCCACAATGACCTCCCACCTCTACTGCCTGTTGGTGTGTGGAGTGGGGGGTAGGGGGGATCAGAGGAAAGGATGCGTCCAGGTCAAGACAGGTCAAGCCCCACACACACACACACTTATACAGGTCAACACACACACACACACACATGCACTTATACACACATACACACCGTACTCCCTCATCACTGACTTGAGTTGGCAAGCCCCAAAGGGGAACAGGTCAGCTGCATTATAGATGAGCAGTTGAGGATCAAAATCAAATAACATTTCATTGGTCACATACACGTTTTTAGCAGATGTTCATGCGGGTGTAGCGAAATGCTTGTGCTCCTAGCTCCAACAGTGCAGTAGTATCTAACAATTCACAACAATATACCCAAATCTAAAAGTAAAATAATGTAATTAAGAAATATATAATATTAGGACGAGCAATGTCGGAGTGGCATTGACTAAATAAAATACAGTATATACTGTCCATATGAGATGAGTAAAGCAGTATGACTATTGTTCCATTATTAAAGTGGCCAGTGATTCCATGTCTATGTATATAGGGCAGCAGCCTCTAAGGTGCAGGGATAAGTAACCGTGGGGTAGCCGGCTAGTGATGGCTATTTAATAGTCTGATGTCCTTGAGATAGAAACTGCTTTTCAGTCCCTCGGTCCCAGCTTTGATGCACCTGAACTGACCTCGCCTTCTGGGTGATAGTGGGGTGAACAGGCCGTGGCTCGGGTGGTTGATGTCCTTGATGATCTTTTTGGTCTTCCTGTGACATCCCGGGGCTGTAGGTGTCCTGGAGGGCAGGCAGTGTACCCCCGGTGATGCGTTGGGCAGACCGCACCACCCTCTGGAGAGCACTGTGGTTGCAGGCGGTGCAGTTGCAGTACCAGGCGGTGATACAGCCCAACAGGATGTTCTCAAATGTGCATCTGTAAAAGTTTGTGAGGGTCTTAGGGGCCAAGCCAAATGTCTTCAGCCTCATCACCAGACTGTTTGTGTCGGTGGACCATTTCAAACTGTCAGTGATGTGTACGCCGAGGAACTTGAAGCTTTCCACCTTCTCCACTGCAGTACCGTCGATGTGGGGTGCTCCATCTGCTGTTTTCTGAAGTCTACGATCAGCTCCTTTCGTTTTGTTGACGTTGAGGGAGAGGTTATTTTCCTGGCACCACTCCGCCTGGGCCCTCACATCCTCCCTGTAGAATGTCTTGTCATTGTTGGTAATCAGGCCTACTACTGTTGTGTTGTCTACAAACTTAATGATTGAGTTGGAGGTGTGCATGGCCATGCAGTCATGGGTGAACAGGGAGTACAGGAGGGGCCTGAGCACGCACCCTTGTGGGGCCCCTGTATTGAGGATCAGCAAAGTTGAGGTCTTGTTTCCTATCTTCACCACCTGGGGGCGGCCCATCAGGAAGTCCAGGACCCAGTTGCACAGGGCGGGGTTCAGACCCAGGGCCCCAAGCTTAATGATGAGCTTGGAGGCTATTATGGTGTTGAGAGCTATAGTCAATGAACAGCATTCTTACATAGGTATTCCTCTTGTCAAGATGGGATAGGGCAGTGTGCAGTGCAATGGCAATTGCGTTGTCTATGGATCTATTGGGGTGGTAAGCAAATTGAAGTGGGTCTAGGGTGACAGGTAAGGTATAGGGGATAAGATTCTTAACTAGCCTCTCAAAGCACTTCATGATGACAAAAGTGAGAGCTATGGGGCGATAGTCATTTAGTTCAGTTACCTTTGCTTTCTTTGGTACAGGAACAATGGTGGACATCTTGAAGCAAGTGGGGACAGTAGACTGGGATAGGGAGAGATTGAATATGTCCGTAAACACACCATCCAGCTGGTCTGCGCATGCTCTGAGGACGCGGCTAGGAATGCCGTCTGGGCCGGCAGCCTTGCAAAGGTTACCACTCCACAGAGAACGAGAGCCCACAGTTCTTGGGAGTGGGTTGCGTCAGTGGCACTGTGATACCCTCAATGCGGGCGAAGTAGGTGTTTAGCTTGTCTGGAAGCAAGACGTCGGTAGCTGCGACGTGGCTGGTTTTCCCTTTGTAGTCCGTGATTGTCTGTAGCCCCTGCCACATACGTCTCGTGTCTGAGCCGTTGAATTGCGACTCCTCTTTGTCTCTGTACTGACGTTTTGCCTTACGAAGGGAATAACTACACTGTGTGTATTCTAACATATTCAGAGTCACCTTGCCATGGTTAAATGCGGTGGTTCGCGCTTTCAGTTTTGCACGAATGCGGCCATCTATTCACGGTTTCAGGTTCGGGTAAGTTTTAATAGACACAGTGGGAACAACATCCCCTATACACTTCCTTATAAACTCAGTCACCGTGTCTGTGTATACGTCAATGTCATTCTCAGAGGTTACCCGGAACATATCCCAGTCCGCGTGATAGGAAGGGAGAAGCAAAATGGAATCGTGATCTGAATTGCCGAAGGGAGGGCGGGGGAGGGCCTTGTATGCATTTCGAAAGGGGGAGTAGCAGTAATCGAGTGTTTTACCAGAGCGAGTACTACAGTCAATGTGGTCATAGAACTTCGGTAGCCTTTTTCTCAAATTTGCTTTGTTAAAATCCCTAGCTACAATAGATGCGGACTCAGAATATGTGGTTTCCAATTTGCACAAAGTCCAGTGTAATTCAGTGTAATTCCTTCAGGGCTGTCGTGGTATCGGCTTGAGGGGGAATATACACGCCTGAGGAGAACCGAGGAGAATTCTCTTGCAAGGTAATACAGTCTGCATTTGATTGTGAGGTATTCTAGGTCGGATGAACAAAAGCACTTCAGTTTCTGTATGTTATCACAATCACATCATGATAGTTATCATGAAACATATACCACCGCCCTTCTTCTTCCCAGAGAGTTCTTTATTCCTGTCTGCGCGATGTACTGAGAACCCAGCTGACTGTATGAACGAGGACAGATTATCCCGAGAGAGCCATGATTCCGTGAAATAGAGTATGTTATATAGTCCATGATGTCTCTCTGGAAGGAGATCCTCACCTTGAGCTCGTCTACTTTATTGTCCAGAGACTGAACATTAGCGAGTAAAATACTTGGAATCGGTGGATGGTGTGCACACCTCCTGAGTCGGACTAGAAGTCCACTCCGAATACCTCTTCTCCACCGGCGGCGTCTTGGAGCAGCATCTGGAATAAGTTCAATTGCCCTGGGGGGTATGAACGAACGATCCAATTTGGGAAAGTTGTATTCCTGGTTGTAATGCTGGTGAGTTACCGCCGCTCTGATATCCAAAAGTTCTTTCCGGCTGTATGTAATAACACAAAAACATTCTAGGCTAATAATGTAAGAAATAACACACAAAAAAAATGAAATCCTACAAAGTTGCTTAGGAGCTGGAAGTAGAGCTGCCATGTCTGTCGGCACCATCTTGCCATGTCTGTGTGTGTCTGTGTGTGTCAGGGGCGTAGGCACAGATGGTTCTGGGTGACCCACTGGGGAGCCAGGCCCACCCAATCAGATAATGTTCTTTACTTGTCAGTGATCCAAACAGGACATTTTTTGTCTTTTTACCTAGAAATGCAAACACCATTAGATATAATTCATAGCAAGCAGTGCACTGGGTTCATCAGATTTGATTAAATATAACAGAAGAGATGAACTGGAATGACATTCAGTCTCACGGGATGGGTTGCCAGAAAGAACTAACTGAAAGCCACACTGCCATTAAGCCACAAATATGACTGCATTGAGGTATATATATGTGACTGTGCTTCTATGGCTAATGTACATGCACCATACCACTGCCCACTTCTTTTGTTCATTTAGCCAACAAGACAGCTCATAATCCAGTGCCTTCATCACCGTCAACACACATATATTTTAGCTTTAATTATCTTAAAAATTGCAACATTGTCCTCTCAGCCCAATGGCAAAATGTATACAATTATTGCCGGAAGTTAGCTGCTGTGTGTGTGTGTGTGTGTGTGTGTGTGTGTGTGTGTGTGTGTGTGTGTGTGTGTGTGTGTGTGTGTGTGTGTGTGTGTGTGCGTGTGTGTGTGTGCAATATTAATTAGATATCAATGTCTAATCTACGTCTAAATTACATTAATTTAAACCATCAGCAGGATCGATTTTGTAAGAGGGAAAAGTTTTCAATTAGTCTTCACGCCTTTGTGTATACAATGACTTCGGAAAGTATTCAGACCACTTGACTTTATTCTAAAATGGATTTCAAAAAAATCCTCATCAATCTACACACAATACCCCATAATGACAAAGCAAAAACAGGTTTTTAGAGATTTTTGCAAATGTATAACAAATCAATTATTACCTTATTTACATAGGGCGGCGCACAATTGACCCAGCATCGTCCGGGTTTGGCCGGGATAGGTCGCAATTGTAAATAAGAATTTGTTCTTAACTGACTTGCCTAGTTAAATAAAGGTCAAATAAAAAACATTTTTAAAACATACAGTATTCAGACTCTTCGCTTTGAGACTCGAAATTCAGCTCAGGTGCATCCTGCATCAATTGATCATCCTTAAGATGTTTCTACAACTTGATTGGAGTCCACCTGTGGTAAATTCAAATGATTGGACATGATTTGAAAAGGCACACACCTGTCTATATAAGGTCCAACAGTTGACAATGCATGTCAGAGCAAAAACCAAGCCATGTTCGAAGGAAGGAAATGTCCATAAGGGTACCAAAAAATGTCTGCAGAATTGAAGATCCCCAAGAACACAGTGGCCTCCATCATTCTTAAATGGAAGAAGTTTGGAACCACCAAGACTCATCCTAGGGCTGGCCGCCCAGCCAAACTGAGCAATCGTGGGAGAAGGACCTCGGTCAGGGAGATGACCGTGAACCCGTTGGTCACTCTGACAGAGCTCCAGAGTTCCTCTGTGGAGATAGGAGAACCTTCCAGAAGGACAACCATCTCTACAGCACTTCACAAATCAGACCTTTATAGTAGAGTGACCAGACGGAAGCCACTCCTCAATAAAAGGGACGATAGCCCGCTTGGAGTTTGCCAAAAGGCACCTAAAGACTCTCAGACCAGAAACAAGATTCTCTGGTCTGATGAAACCAAAAGCAAATTAAAGAGAGATCCTTGATGAAACCTGCTCCAGAGTGCTCAGGACCTTAGACTGGGGTGAAGGTTCACCTTCCAACAGGACAACGATCCTAAGCAAACATCCAAGACAATGCAGGGGTGGCTTTGGCACAAGTCTCTGAATGTCCTTGAGTGGCCCAGCCAGAGCCCGGACTTGAACCCGATCGAACATCTCTGGAGAGACCTGAAAATGGCTGTGCAGCGACACTCTCCATCTAACCTGACAGAGCTTGAGAGGATCTGCAGAGAAGAATGGGAGAAACTCAGCGAAGTAGAGGTGTGCCAAGCTTGTAGTGTCATACCCAAGAAGACTCGAGGTTGTAATTGCTGCCAAAGGTGCTTCAACAAAGTACTGAGTAAAGGGTCTAAATACTTATATATATTTTTTTAATACATTTTTAATAAAATGTAAAAACCTGTTTTTTCTTTGTTGTTATGGGGTATTGTGTGTAGATAGATGTTCATCCATGTTTCTCAAATTTCAAAGTGGTTCCAAACGTTAAGTTTAGGCATTAACTCTGAATTTTTAAGTTTAGGCATTCATTTGGAACGCTTAACGTAAGGGTTAGGGTTTGGGATAGGCTTAAAACAAAAATATAAATGACTTTACATTGCTGGATTTGAACGTTGCTTACAAAAATCAGAGGCAGACGCTTATACCCGTCCGCCATCCCCGTCCACAACGCCCCAAGTTTCCCGTTTCCACTTCATCTCCCGACGTCCTTCGACATGGATGGACGTCGAATACTGGCTTGTATCACAGTTGACCTGCCTGATATGTCTCTCACTCGTACACACACACACACATATATTGATTGGCATGTCACTCTTTGCTTGCCCACACAGTAATCCCAGGGCTTTTCACAGATGGACTCTGTCTTTCCCTTTTTGTCTGGTGTTGCCAGCAGCAATCTCCGTGTTTCATACACACATGCACGTTGTTTATCAAGAGCTAAACATACACACACACACAAAACCCCTCTTGCACACACCACTTTGTTTATCATTCAGAACCCGCTGTGTGGCTTCCTAATCCCCTCTAACCCCTTCTCCCACCTCCCTCTCTCTTCCTTCTCTCCCCACATTCTCCCCGCTCTCTCTTCCCTCTCCCCCCGCTCTCCTCCCCCTCTCCTGCCTCTCTCCCCCTCTCCTCCCTCTCTCTTCCCTCTCTCTTCCCTCTCTCCTCCCTCTCTCCTCCCTTTGCCAGTAAACTCCAGCATCGCCCATCCTACTGTATGTCCCTGAGATACTACAGTTCCATTCTGCCATTAACAACAAAACAGGTCAGTGTCATCACTGGGATCAGGCAGCTGGGTCCTGTGAGGCGACAACTAATCCTTAGTGTCCAACACACAGACAAAGGAACCACCACCTGGTAAATCAAATGTTTAGAGAGGCGGGAGGCCACATGACTTACACGTGGCCCACATTGTTATCGTTCCACCCTAACATGTTCACGCTATCCCATCCATGTAGGCTATGTCTACCTTCACAGGGTACTGTGTTATGTTTGTTCTCAGTAATGGGTCGT
Organism: Salmo trutta; assembly: GCF_901001165.1. NCBI lineage: Eukaryota > Metazoa > Chordata > Actinopteri > Salmoniformes > Salmonidae > Salmo > Salmo trutta. The sequence goes on along the minus strand of NC_042987.1, from coordinate 11,697,858 downwards.
GCCTGTGCCTTTATTATGAGCGAAGCGTTTAGAGGATAAATGAAGGAGTTTCTTTCTTCTAATCTTGTTCCCACATCTGCACATCCATCGGCTTTGATTTCCATGTAGATGGGACTCCATTGATAGTGGGGGGAATCACCCTGGAGAGACGAGGCAGAGCAATGAGATAGCAATACCCCACAGATTAGGTGGAGATGTGAACAAAGAAAGAGATAGAGGCCGAGAGAGTCATCATCTAGCTGCTGTTGTTAATCTCCATACAATCCAAGATTAGCGAGAACCCAAATCCCCGTCATCACCCTCATACTACTGCTTGTGGCCATATTCTCAGGAAAGAGATCGCTAATCAATGGCCACAGGCAGTAGTATGACGGTGATGACCGGGATTTGGGTTCTCGCTTATCTTGGACTGTATGGAGATTAAGAACAGGCAGCTAGACGATGTCTCTCTCTCTCTCTTTGTCTTTGTTCACGTCTCCGTCTGATCTGTGGGGTATCGCTACCTCATTCGCTCTGCCTCATTCTGTTGCAAAGCCCCACAGGAAACCCCATAGGGGATGAGATCAATAAATATTTCCTGGTGACACAATCACATGGTTAGCAGCGTCTTTGGGAACATTACACAACACGTGCTCCGACGCGTATAGAAATGTTATTAGACATGAATGTACGTTGCTGATTTGCTCTTATGATCTCTCACACAAATTTGAAAGACGCTCTGTTTTTTTTCACAGCGTCCTTCTGTGGGGCGGAGGACGCTAGGGCCTCATCATTGTTCGATGATTCCAATGTGCTCATGACACCCAGACAGTCCAAGTGACTGACGGAGGGTCGTCTCTCTTAGAGGGGTCTCTCTGGATCAGGAGATGAGGGGGTGTTTTTTAAAGTTGTATGTTCTACACATTGAACTCTATGATAATGGACTAGATTAATCAAGTCAAAAAACGAATTTCATTGTAACCACTAGTTGTTGAGGGAGAATAGTGAGCATCATTAGCATTCAGATTAGCTTCGATGAGAAAGCTGACGTTGATAAATGACTTATGACCTTTGACCCTTTGGCTCTCAGTGCCAAAGTTGCTCCCACACTGCCTGCCTAACCCTCACTCCCATCCATTAGCATTTAGAAGTTAGCATGACTAGCTAATACATAATGAAAACTCCCACAGGCATCGCTTAACTAAGACTTGAGGCTATATTGAGGAGAAGACCACACACTGAGCTACCAGTGAGTGTAACATGGTCTTTCAGGTTACAGAGAGTGAGGTTATATAGAGTGAAGTACAGGGGTCATGCCAGCCTCACCCACTTAGCAACTCACATAGAACACATAGAGATTAACTGGCTACCATGGCAACATGCTGCCCCTCATTAATGCTCAATTTGTCAAAGAGGCATTTTATTTTAGTAGGTGTAGTGGGTGTTTGAAACCTCCGGCACACACACATAAACACAGTTGCACAAACACACGCAATTTGGACAAACACACACTTTTACACACACATATGCATGCATACACATGCAATCACACACACGCACACGCACGCGCATGCGCACGCACACGCGCACACGCACACGCACACACACAGAGCCTCTCTCTCCCCAAAGAGAGCATCTTTGTTATGTAGGACACTTCTGTCAGAAAGGTCACTATGGGATTTAGTATGCAGATAAAAGTTTAAAGGTGTCATCCCAACTTTGTAACCAATCAGAGAAAGTAACAGTGAAAAATGTATGCATGCGATGCGGCAGGCAGAGAGACAGTTGACGATGACAAGTCAAGGACAAACATCACTTAATTACTAATTTGGGAAGTGATTAATTTGAAATTCAAGTCATTTAATTAAAATATGCAAATTGACAGCCATCATTATAACCATAGAATAAACTTGCCAGGGGAAAGAAGCATAACTTCTGTTGGGAGTTCACTCACAATACACACATTAAACATTATAATGGCCCCATAGGGGTGATTGGGACAAGTTCGGCCAAAACATGCACACCATCGCCTTCAATTTTCTATTGAATAGAATTGATTTAGAGAACACACTGAGGCCAAGCAATGAAGATTCAAGCTGGCTCTTTTAAAGAAGTGGAAGAGTTGAAAGCCATTACAGACATAATTGGATTTCATTTCAACCATGTGAAGCAAAACTGCTTGTCACAACCTCAGAAAAGGGTTGTCAAAATGCAATCAGAGTGTTTTTCTGCACGATACACTGAGAGGACAAAACATTAGGAACATTAGCTCTTTCCATGACATAGACTGACCAGGTCAATCCAGGTGAAAGCTATGATCCTCTATATATGTCACTTGTTAAATTCACTTCAATCATTGTAGCTGAAGGAGAGGAGACAGATTGAAGAATAATTATCAAGCCTTGAGACAACTAAGACATGGACTGTGTATGTGTGCCATTCACAGGGTGAATGGGCAAAACAAAATATTTTTGTGCCTTTGAATGGGGTACGGTAGTAGGTGCCAGGCGCACTGGTTTGTGTCAAGACCTGCAATGCTGGTTGGTTTTTCACTCTCAATAGTTTCGTATGTGTATTGACGCAACTGTGTGAAGCCAGCATCCCTGTGGAACGCTTTTTCGACACCTTGTAAAGTCCACGCCCGAGGAATTGAGGCTGTTCTGAGGGTGCAGGGGGGGGGGGGGGTTGCAACTCAATATTAGGAAGGTGTTCTTAATGTTTTGTACCCTCAGTGTATCGCCCTTCTCTCTCTTTCTCTCTCTCCCCTTCACTCCCTCCCTTTCTCAATTTCTCTCTCTCTCAATCCATCTCTATTTCTTTCTGTCTCACTCTCTTTCTATTTCTCTCTCTCACTCCCTCCCTCTATACCTGGAATTTATTTTCTCTCCATTCCTCATCGGTCATAAAAAAAGGGGGAACAACACAGCTTTAATATTGCAGATAGGTTGTGGCTTCGGTCAATGTAATTGTCTGCATCATTTCCAATCCCGCATATATTTTTTGGTACTGTATATATATATACAGTACCAGTCAAAATTTGGACACACCCACTCATTCAAGGGTTTCTCTTTATTTCTACTATTTTCTACATTGTAACACATATGGAATCATGTAGTAACCAAAAAAGTGTTAAACAAATCTAAATATATTTAATATTTTACATTCTTCAAAGTAGCCACCCTTTGCCTTGTTGACAAATGTGCACAATCTTTGCATTCTCTCAAACAGCTTCATGAGGTAGTTACCTGAAATGCATTTCAATTAACAGGTGTGCCTTGTTAAAAGTTAATTTGTGGAATTTCTTTCCTTCTTAATGTGTTTGAGCCAATCAGTTGTGTTGTGACAAGGTAGGGTTGGTATACATAAGATAGTCCTATTTGGTAAAAGACCAAGTCCATATTATGGCAAGAACAGCTCAAATAAGCAAAGAGAAAAGACAGTCCATCATTACATTAAGACATGAAGGTCAGTCAATCTGGAAAATTTCAAGAACTTTGAAAGTTTCTTCAAGTGCAGTCGCAAAAACCATCAAACACTATGATGAAACTGGCTCTCATGAGGACTGCCACAGGAAAGGAAGACCCAGAGTTACCTCTGCTGCAGAAGATAAGTTAATTACAGTTAACTGCACCTCAGATTGCAGCCCAAATAAATGCTTCACAGAGTCAAGTAACAGACACATCTCAAAATCAACTGTTCAAAGCATACTGCGTGAATCAGGCCTTCATGGTCGAATTGCTGCAAAGTAACCACTACTAAAGGACACCAATAATAAGAAGAGACTTGCTTAGGCCAAGAAACAGAAGCAATGGACATGAGTCCTTTGGTCCGATGAGGAAAAATTAGAGATTTTTGGTTTCAACCGCTGTGTCTTTGTGAGATGCAGAGTAGGTGAACGGATGATCTACGCATGTGTGGTTCCCACCGTGAAGCATGGAGGAGGAGGTGTGATGGTGTGGGGTTGCTTTGCTGGTGACACTGTCGGTGACTTATTTAGAATTCAAGGCCCACTTAACCAGAATGGTTACTACACCATTCTGCAGCGATACGCCATCCCATCTGGTTTGCACTTAGTGGGACTATCATTGATGGAGTCCAGCATCAGATGATCTGGCCTCCACAATCACCTGACCTCAACCCAATTGAGATGGTTTGGGATGAGTTGGACTGCAGAGCGAAGGAAAAGCAGCCAACAAGTGCTCAGCATTTGTGGGAACTCCTTCCAGACTGTTGGAAAAGCATTCCAGGTGAAGCTAGCTGTGAGAATGCCAAGAGTTTGCAAAGCTGTCATCAAGTCAAAGGGTGGCTACTTTGAAGAATGTAAAATATAAAACATATTTTGATTTGTTTAACACTTTTTTGGTTACTACATGATTCCATATGTGTTATTTCTTGGATTTGATGTCTTTACTATTATTCTACAATGTAATAAATAGTACAAATAAAGAAAAGCCCTTGAATGAGTAGGTGTGTCCAAACTTTTGACTGGTACTGTATATATATTTTTAGCTTCCCTCCCCTAATTGGAGTAAATTAATAGACAACAACACTTAGGCTTCTACTTCCAGCGTATACATACTATATACATTTACGGACAGTATATTTTGCAATAGTTATCTTTTGTTTGTTTTTAGTCCCATCCTTCAGCTCCACTCAACCCCTCCCACTGAACACCATCTATTTGCTATATATTTTTACACAGTGCTGTGATGTTTCCCAAAAGTTCTGAAACTTTCTTTTCTCATAGATTCTACATATTGTAAATGAATTTTTTTTTTTTGCTAAGAGTATTATTATATTATTGTTGATTGACTATGCCTTTTTAAATCACTCAGCAGTGCTATTTGTAGAGGGAGACATAACATTGTATGGGGTCTGTGGGTCCTCCCATTTTTGGGGGGCATCCAAACCACATTTCCTGTATTTCTACACAATCTAATATGACCCATGTCCCTTCTAGCCGCCTCTATTTAGAACAACAAAAAGTAAGCAAAAATGCCCACAGTCATCAAGCTAGGTAAGAAATGATTAAATATTTAAGTGATTGATAAGACTGAACTAGATCCATGATAATTTAATAATCAATATTGTGTTGCACCTTTAACCAATAGCCTAACAAATGAACAACTCCTACAAATAAAATACAAAGACAACTTTTTATTGTCTTTAAGACATCCTCTATATCAAATTTCAGCCAGACCACCCAGCCAACCCGAGCACACCTACACGCCCAACCCCCACCAGTCTTTCAATAACTCAACTATCTCCCCAACACAACTTCCTTCCCATCTTCTTTTTGATGTCTCAAGGGAAAGGTTTGGAAAACAAAAGTTTAATGAAAACACACATACACCTAGACATTAACACACAGAAACAGTACACCCTCCAGGGTGGCGACCCGCCATTCAGGGCAAGTGGGGCAGGGCCCTACCTGTTTTGAGCCCCACATTTTTTTGCAAAGAAATGCATGTTATTTTGTCATTAATACATGTCACATATCATTTTGCAAACAATGTAAAAAAAAAAAAAGATTTATGTTGTTGAGTTAATAAAGCCGCATTCAAACATGGTCTCTTTTTTGTTTTCTTGAGTAAGGTAGCTCCAAAATGCAGGTGTTTCAGCCCAGCTCAGTGCTTTCTGTGGTGGTGGGGCAAACCAGCAGAAAATACGAAGCGTTGCACTGTGATTGGCTCAATGTTCTGTCACTCATGGCACACTATCCCCGCCAAGTCTAAAAGCTCTAAAATTCTAGCCCCTTGGGTCCTGCCATAGAGTTATATTAGAAGTGCCCATCCAAGAAGGCTTAATTAAGGTCATTGTTATATCTACAGTAGCTTTGATTGGACTGATCATGATGACATCATACTTTCAAAATCTTAGCTAGCAGTCATCATCATGAATCAAGTCGACAATGTAGTGGCAAATCCTATTTAGTCCTTGTCATTTGAAGATAACTAATGAAGAGAAATTATAGATAAATCGTATCGGTGCTCATCGGCCATTGGACATTAACGTTACACAACAAGTTGGAAATTGCAAATTCAACAATGAGTGGTTTGGAAGGATTCAGTGGCTAACTGCAAACATTGCAAATCAGTCATTAGCCTGCTATTCAGTGGAGTGGCTGTGGTCCCAAGTCTAAGATTAAGGGTATCTTTTCATAGTTTAAAATGATAAAAATGCAATATTGGCCATGCTGTCAATGAAGCATGATTTGTGCCATGCTCAAAACAACTGTTAACTCGGAACTGTAAAATTTGACTTTAGTGAGTTCAAGACAACTGGGAACTAGGGAAAAAACGAGCTACGACTGGGAAAATACATTTTGAACTTTCATCCAACTCGGAATTGTAAATCGGGAACTCGGGCCTCTTTCTAGAGCTACGACCTGAAGATCACTGACGTCATCATGATTCAACCTTTTTTTTTGCGAGTTCCCAGTTGTCTTGAAAGCACCATAAATCCAGAGAATGCCACACTTTGATGACAAAGTTTGATGACAACATTTGCCCACGAAGGACCGCCGCGCCACTTTCCTGTTCAAGTGAGCACAGCACAACAAGGTGAGTCCAAACATGTCTTGCATGCTGCTGCATAAGTTATGTAATATGCCAGGGAGATATGGATATTGTAGCTAAGAAAGTAATGCTAAGTGTATGTTGTGTAGTAAGCTGTTAGTAGGCCATGTGCCTCACCCTAATAATTTGGTTTATTTTCACCTCTTAATTTCGCCTACTGTTCTGACTTAGTGGTGCACATGTAGCCTATAACCTGTTTTTGAGAAATGTAATCACTGAATATTGTAAGAGCTTTCATTGTCTGCTTATATGTCCCCTTTATTTATCCTACGGTTTTGACTTGGTGTACAGGGAGAACACTATAAGAACGGCCCATGTTCTGAATTCTGTCGCTGTACATTTCAAAAGTGCTGAACCAGTAGTTATATTGACTACGTCTGTTCTAGCTCGCTAATTAATCTCTTAATCAAAAATTATGGATTGCCTCTTATGCGCTTGTTGTCCCCTTTTGCCATAGTTTGTACATCTCAATTGTCAGTAGAAACCACATTTATTTAAGCGAGTCAGCCATATCAGCTATGTTTTTTAAAAGGCAGTAAATGAGGCTGAATTAACTGTTTCGCTGCCAGACAAGGCTCCGCTGATAGCCAGGTGTAGCATTGGTATAGTGCAATTAATGTATTGTTTAGTGTTGTGTTGTGTAGTGGCTTTGCTGGCATTTATCCCCACCAAGATTTACATGCTAAAATCGCCACTGACCCTCCATATAATTCATATCATAGGCCTAATAGTACTGTAGAGTTATTTTTACTTGCACACAATATAGCTGGGTCACCCCGTCCTGCCCTTAAGGGACCACCGACCTGCAGCACCCCAACACACCACACTCAGCTTTAGGATCTTAGTGAAACGTTCATTATTGGTTTCAGGTGTGTTAGGTCAAGGCCACAGTTCAGCAGACCCCCAGGGCCAGGACTGAGCAGCCCAGCAGCTACGGATTGCCTAAATAGGTATCTCCCCTGACGTTGGGCATGTTTTTAATAAAGACTCCTTTTGTCGTACAGAATTCCATATAAGGCATCCAGCCAGACCTAATGAAAGTTGCACAGTATACCCTTAATCTTAAATCTAGTGATACTGTACATAACTTCACATTTCTTCCATACATTGTGGGAGGATAACCAACCTTCCAGTTAATGGTAATGCATTTATTAGAAACTATAAATGCTAGGTTACACAGTTTCTTCTGACAACAGTCTCCAGTATCAACATTTCCAAGCAAACAAAAACAGGGAGAAGCGTTAACCTGTAGACATGCTGAGATAAAAGAACTTAGTCTTTGCCAGAATTCAGCCAGCCTTCACAAGACCACAACATATGCACCTATGCCCCTTTTTGTGCTTTTACACCTCCAGCAGAATAATACAATTTCTGAGTGCATGATATTCAGTTTCACTGGCATATAGTACGTTCTATGGATGGTCTTAAACTGCAGTCATTTATGTCTGAGATTATATGAACCTGACTTGGCATTTTAACATATCTGTATCCATTCATCATCATCAATAGCGTCTCGCAGGTCTTCCTCACATCTTTGTTTGACATGTTTTGTGTCATCAGGAAAAGCTTCTATCAACCCTTGATACGGTTTGGAAATCAACTTTGGAGGTTTGTCAGACTGCCTTAAAATAGCGTCTGGCTTGTCCAGTGTTTGCTGGACAGGGAGAATAAAGTGTTGTATCTGGAAAAATTCACTTCACCTCTGTCACAGATGGGTCTTCCCAGACCCTGCTGAGACCCCTGTCACCATCTGATCCTCCTAAAATGAGGCATGACAAAGAATTACCTTGGTGTACATTTATACATGATATCATCCAAGAATAGAATCAATAGTTCAATAATCAAAATGACCATTATTCCCAGATCCCAGACTGTAGCTTTAAGCTTAAGCTGGTGTCCTGTAGCTTTAAGCTTAAGCTGGTGTCCTGTAGCTACTGCAAGTCTACCCATCAACTCAAGATGGAACTTTGTATCATTCACTGAATATACTGCAAAATTCACCTGAGCTCCGTAGACTGGTCTTCCCTGGCTGTCTGACCCTGCTGGGACACCTGTCACTATCTGATCCTGCTAAAACATGATGAGCATAGTGTTGTGTACTGACTGCCCTAGAGGGCTGCATTCCCACGGGAAGCCTGCAGGCGGGAGTTGGCAGTCAGACAGACGACTTTGGAATGAAAATATTTTTGTTGTCCCACAGATTATTTTGAAACGGTCCTCTTTCTGCTATGTATGTTTGTATTAAAAAGGAAAAGGCGAGCGTTGTGCCCTTTCATTTTCAAGAAGTATGGATTACCTATTGTATTAAAAGCATATATTTTTCCAATTATTCACAGACTCAGAATTCGCTGCTTCAACTTCAGTAGACTACCTCTCCTAGTTGGGCGTGAGAGTTCAAGTGCGCCTAGTATCTGTGGTCTCATTGAAATAGAGTATGCTGCCTACATGGGCGGAGAATCACGTGGCAGTTAACCTGAATATGACTAGACTGTAGTAAGTGTCTGTAAATAAATATTGATCATGAAAAAAAGTGGAGGGCGCTCAACCAACGTGAGTCGAAGTGCAATAATTTTTTTTATCATCATTAAAAAGGAAAAGGTGAGCGTTGAGCCTTTTCATTTTCAAGAAGTACGGTATACCCATTTATTTGTCTCAGCCTGCAAATTGTCCTCCTAAAAGGTAGGCTATATACTATAGGACTATACAAAATGTTGCAAGTGTCGCTGTCATCATTCTTGCTGCTTCCAGTTCAGTAGCCATACCTGTGAGATCAGGTGCACATGTGTTCTCAATTAAATAGAGTAGACTATAGCCTATGTATACATGGGCAGAGAAGCACAGGGGCAGTTATCTTTCCAAGGAAATGTACTTCCTAAATAGGTCTATGATTAAGCTATAGTTTACTGCATTGCCAAGAAATAGGCCTGAATATTGATCACCCATATTTCTGCATCTGAAAATCTCCCCACTCCTAAAAGGTAGGCTATAAAATAGCTCAAGAGAAAGTGCAAGTCTCTCCAACTCTGCTCTCTTCAAACTACATCTAGCATATTGGCTGATATAGCCCAGTAATACAACGTAAGGTCCAAGTGAGAATCTCTGATAATTTAACCTATTTCTTAAATAATTTTTGCGCATTTGATATTGCCTATAGGGCACAAAATAGTTTCAGTGTTTCATTTAGGTCTAGTTTGATTGAGGCAAAAATAATAGCTAATGTAACCCAACCTTTGGCCAGCTCTCTCTCGCTTGCCAAATTAATTTACTTATGAAACGGGACAAAACAAAGGCTACAAACATTTCCATACAAACAACTGCAGTTAGATAGTAATAACAGACACTTTATATTGCTGTCTGACAGATAACTAGAGGCTAGACCTGACCTGGCTATTGTAGCCACTCATTCATTCACCTCAGTCGAGAGGGGATGAAACATTAACCAACGTTGCATGTCAGTTACAATGCTAGCTCAGCACCGCGAATAAACAGTCGTTTAAAAAAAAAGTTAAACAGCAGTTACCTTGCCAGCTACATCAGTCAACTAAAGAGTAGCCAGTTTCTGTTTTGCTTCCTTTTACAACTCGATGAAGAGAGCGACACGTACACACTGACTGAACTATGCTCAACTGTCCTGTGCTGGTCCAGGCAGCCTCCCAGAAGCTTTGCCTTCACACAGCCTGTCAGCCCGCTCTGTGGTGTCCGCCCGGTCCTAAATCCAGTCGGGTAAACACTCCAAACTGCTTACCCTACTACTCGTAAAACTGGCGGGGGAGAAAAATTCAATTTCAGAATGTGGGGGGGACATGTCCCCACCGTCCCCAGTGAAAGTTGCGTCCCTGAATCTGTAGCTATTTTGGCTGGCCAGCACAAATGAAACTGGCCTGATTTCTATTACAGCATATTGGATGACTGTCATTCATATTCCATTCACCCAGCTCAATGTAACATAGGTTTAGGCTACTACATGACACTCGAATTTTCCCTAAAGTTTACAACGTCACTAGTCCAACAGGGTCAATCACTAGTCCAACAGGGTCATTGTCCTTTTGGAAGGTGAACCTTCACCCCAATCTGAGGTCCTGAGCGCTCTGGAGCAGGTTTTCATCAAGGATCTCTCTGTACTTCGCTCCCTTCAATACCGCATTGCACACTGTTACCTGCTTCTAGCTGATCTAGGGTGTAATCACTAGTCCAACAGTTGCAAACGAGAGTTTGTATTGGACAAATTCAGGTATCTTTATCCCCGTTTCGTTCCGTTTTTTTTCCATTTAAGAATGTTTTTAAACTGAATCGGCAGAATGAACACACCCCTGATCACATGCAAATGTTACAGCCTTATTCTAAAACTGATTAAATTGTTTTTTCCCCTCATCAATCTACACACAATACCCCACAATGTCAAAGCAAAAACAGGTTTTTAGATTTTTTTACGAATTTAAAAAGAAACAACGGAAATATCACAATTACATAAGTATTCAGAGCCTTTACTCTGTACTTTTTTGAAGCACATTTGGGTATGATGCTACAAGCTTAGCACACCTGTATCTGGGAAGTTTCTCCCATTCATCTCTGCAGATCCTCTCAAGCTCTGTCAGGTTGGATGGGGGAAGTCGCTGCACAGCTATTTTCAGGTCTCTTCAGAGATGTTAAATCAGGTTAATGTCCAGGCTCTGGCTGGGCCAATCAAGGATATTCAGAGACTTGTCCCGAAGCCACTCCTACATTGTCTTGGCTGTGTGCTTAGGGTCATTGTCCTTTTGGAAGGTGAACCTTCACCCCAGTCTGAGGTCCTGAGCGCTCTGGAGCAGGTTTTCATCAAGGATCTCTCTGTACTTCGCTCCCTTCATCTTTCCCTTAATCCTGACTAGTCTTCCAGTCCCCGTCACTGAAAAACATCCCCACAGCATGATGCTGCCACCACCATGTTTCACCGTAGGGATAGTGCCAGGTTTCCTCGAGATGTGACGCCTGGCATTCAGGCCAAGGAGTTCGATCTTGGTTTCATCAGACCAGATAATCTTGTTTCTCATGGTCTGAGAGTCCTTTAGGTGCCTTTCGGCAAACTCCAAGCAGGCTGTCATGTGCCTTTTATGAGGAGTGGCTTCCATCTGGCCACTGTACCATAAAGGCCTGATTGGTGGAGTGCTGCAGAGATGGTTGTCCTTCTGGAAGGTTCTCCCATCTCCACAGAGGAACTCTGGATTTCTGTCAGAGTGACCAATGGGTTCTTGGTCACCTCCCTGACCAAGGCCCTTCTCCCCGATTGCTCAGTTTGGTCGGGAAGAGTCTTGGTGGCTCCAAATTTCTTCCATTTAAGAATGATGGAGGCCACTGTGTTCTTGGGGACCTTCAATGCTGCAGAAATGTTTTGGTACCCTTCCCCAGATCTGTGCCTCGACACAATCCTGTCTCGGAGCTCTACAGACAATTCTTTCTACCTCATGGCTTGGTTTTTGCTCTGACATGCAGTCAACTGTTGGACCTTATATAGACAGTTGTGTGCCTTTTCAAATCATGTCCAATCGATTGAATTTACCACAGGTGGGCTCCAATCAAGTTGTAGAACCATCTCAAGGATGATCAATTGATGCAGGATGCACCTGAGCTGAATTTCGAGTCTCAAAGTGAAGAGTCTGAATACTGTATGTTTTAAAAATGTTTTTTATTTGACCTTTATTTAACCAGGCAAGTCAGTTAAGAACAAATTCTTATTTACAATTGCGGCCTACCCCGGCCAAACCCGGACGACGCTGGGTCAATTGTGCGCCGCCCTAGGTAATCATTTATTTGTTATACGTTTGCAAATTTCGAGTCTCATAGCAAAGGGTGTGAATACTTATGTAAATAAATAATTTCAGTTTTTATTTTCAATAAAATTGAAAAAAAAAAAAAAAATCCGCTTTGTCATTATGGGGTATTGTGTGCAGAGTGATGATGATTTAAAAATGTTTTCATCCATTTTAGAATAAGGCTGTAATGTAACAAAATGTGGAAAAAGGGAAGGGGTGTGAATACTTTCCAAATGCACTTTACAAACAGCATGATCACTTTGCTCATTGTATAATTTTTTCTCACATCTACACGCGCTCCTCCTTTCACCTTTTCCCTTCGCTTGTGAACTTCAGTGCACAACCCATCAGCTCTCTGTGACTAGGCGACAAAACCTTTCCAAGCCAAACATTCATATCATAACCGCTAGGCATGGACGGGATACCATATATACCGTATATCGGGGTATTTGGAAAAAGCCGCAGAATGGTTTTTTAATACCATCAATACCGTTGAAACTATTTTGTTGATGTTTTTAAATGCATTTTTATATTTTTTGCTACTTTTTAAGTAAATACATGTAATGAACTTGTGCAATATGTTAGGACATAAAGAACATTCCTTTCTTCACTTCAACTGTCACATTATTATGAAGCTTATGGTAGTCCCCAGTCACGTGTCACGTGGTGTTTGTTTACAAGCACACAACAACGATAGACCGGAGCCTTGTGAGTCACTCACTGTTGTGCAGCATGCGCCAGGTGAAAAAATTACAGTATGGAAATCACTACTAAATGTTTGCCAACTAGATATCTTATAACTAAACTCAGCAAAAAAGAAACGTCCCTTTTTCAGGACACCCCTCTTAGGACACTAAAGAGAACTTTCTACTGACTCTGAAAAACACCAAAAGAAAGATGCCCAGAATCCCTGCTCATCTGCATGAACGTGCCTTAGGCATCCTTTAAGGAGGCATGAGGACTGCAGATGTGGCCAGGGCAATAAACTGCAATGTCCATACTGTGAGACGCCTAAGACAGTGCTACAGGGAGACAAGACGGAAAGCTGATCGTCCTCGCAGTGGCAGACCATGTTTAACAACACCTGCACAGGATCAGTACATACGAACATCACACCTGCGGGACAGGTACAGGATGGCAACAACAACTGCCCGAGTTACACCAGGAACGCACAATCCCTCCATCAGTGCTCAGACTGTCCGAAATAGGCTGAGAGAGGCTGGACTGAGGGCGTGTAGGCCTGTTTTAAGGCAAGTCCTCACGAGACATCACCGGCAACTATGTCGCCTATGGGCACAAACCCACCGTCGCTGGACCAGACAGGACTGGCAAAAAGTGCTCTTCACTGGCGCGTTGCTGTTTTGTCTCACCAGGGGTGATGGTCGGATTCGCGTTTATCGTTGAAGGAATGAGCATTAAACCGAGGCCTGTACTCTGGAGCGGGATCGATTTGGAGGTGGAGGGTCCGTCATGGTCTGGGGCGGTGTGTTAAAGCATCATCAGACTGAGCTTGTTGTCATTGCAGGCAATCTCAACACTGTGCATTACAGGGAAGACATCCTCCTCTCTCATGTGGTACCCTTCCTGCAGGCTCATCATGACATGACCATCCAGCATGACAATGCCACCAGCCATACTGCTCGTTCTGTGCATGATTTCCTGCAGGACAGGAATGTCAGTGTTCTGCCATGGCCAGCGAAGAGCCCAGATCTCAATCCCATTGAGCACGTCTGCGACCTGTTGGACCTGAGGGTGAGGGCTGGGCCCATTCCCCCCAGAAATGTCCGGGAACTTGCAGGTGCCTTGGTGGAAGAGTGGGGTAACATCTCACAGCAAGAACTGGCAAATCTGGTGCAGTCTATGAGGAGGAGATGCACTGCAATACTTAATGCAGTGGGTGGCCACACCAGATACTGACTGTTACCTTTGATTTTGACCCCCCCTTTGTTCAGGGACATATTATTCAATTTCTGTTACATGTCTGTTGAACTTGTTCAGTTTATGTCTCAGTTGTTGAATCTTGTTATGTTCATACAAATATTTCCACATGTTAAGTTTGCTGAAAATAAACGCCGCTGACAGTGAGAGGATGTTTCTTTTCTTCCTGAGTTTATTAAGTTAACTGTCTAAAATGTGTTAAATGCTCTGCGGTTGTGAATTTGGTTTGCTAATTTAGTAGCTAGTTAGATATCTAACTAAGTGTTTAGCTTCTTCCAAAACCAAGCATTCGCTTGGTAACAGCATAAAATACCCTCCTGGATTGTGCAGCAAGCTGTTGGTAGAATTTTTTAGTTACTTGTATACTTGTATAGTTTAGGTCAGAAACTGTACAAAATGTTCACAATGCGCCTGTTAGCGTTTAGTTAGAATTCTTTATGGGATTTTACATTTACTTGTTAGCATTGCTAACCTTCGAATTACAGAGTATCAGTGGGGTTTGTAAACAGCACCCCTTGTGTTCAGTGCCGGTATTACCGAATATCTTGTTATGGCACAAGTTCGGTATGACAATCTAGATACCGCCCAAACCTAATAACCGCTAATCTCTACACACAGCCTTCATCGTTGTCACCATATTAGCTAACGTCATAGTCAGCATAGCTAATGGAACTAAAGCGTTTGTAAACCCGCTACAATCATGCGGTGCAGTGTACAGTCAGCAACACAGAAGGTTGGTGGCACCTTAATTGGGGAGGTTGGGCTCATAGTAATGGCTGGAATGGAATAAATAGAATGGTATTGAACTCATTAAACACATGGTTTCCATGTGTTTGATACCATTCCATTTACTCCATTCCAGCCATTATTATGAGCTGTCCTCCACTCATAGCCATAGCCAGCTAGCTAACTTAGCATTCCTCTGTTTGAGCCGGGTGTTTGAGTAGGCTAAACTAGCTAGCTGCCTTTGCTAGCTAAGTAAGTGAAAGTGAAAAAAAATTGAAGGAAATATTTAGAATTCTCTCTCTCTCACTTCACCTTCATTTTTGAAGAAACTGTCAACTACTCACCATATTTTATGCGCTGCAGTGCTAGCTAGCTGTAGCTTAAGCTTTCAGTACTAGATACATTCTCTGATCCTTAGATTGGGTGGACAACATGTCAGTTCATGCTGCAAGAGCTCTGATAGGTTGGAGGACATTGTCCGGAAGTTGTCATAATTACTGTGTAAGTCTATGGAAGGGGGTGAGAACCATGAGCCTCCTAGGCTTTGTATTGCAGTCAACGTACCCAGAGGAGGACAGAAGCTAGCTGTCCTCCCTCTACACCATGGTGCTACCCTACAGAGTGCTGTTGAGGCTAGTGTAGACCATTGCAAAACAGTGTGTTTTACTCAGTTATTTGGTGACGTGATTAAATTTAGTATCGTTTTATCTAAAAAGGATCACTTTTTTAATGTTTCACTATTTCATTTTTTCTGGAGTTCACTGAGGAGGATTGTTCCTCCCCTTCCTCCTCTGAGGAGCATCCACTGGTGTGCATGCATGCATGCGTGTGTGTGTATGCACGGATGTGTACCACATATAGCACAAAAATAAATTGCATATTTCCCAAGAGACACTCACACCACACTGAAAGAGAAGCCCTCCTTAACAAGCCTCAAAGTGGCAGGTGAAGGGAGAGAGGCTTGCTGGTCTGTGTGACAGTTCTGAGAATGAGGCTGCAGAAAGCGACAAATGGCAGATAGGCGAACCCAAGAGAAAGAAACATACCATCTTCTATGCCTCAATGCCCCTTGCTCTGGGAAATCAGCCTGCCATATTATTGTCATGTCTGTCAGCGCTCGAAACTAAATGGAGGTCATCTTTGAAGAGTGTGTCAGGATTGAGCCGGGTTTATAGGAATGGTTAAAATACTGAAAGAGGAACGAGGGTATCGCAGCTTCCACACACTTGGTCCTCTGTCATGGGGATACAGCTACTTGCAAGGTTTGCCTGACAGACTGACAGACTGACTGACACGCAAACATGCACATGTTCGCATGATCACACTCACATGCAGACAGATGGACTAAGCTGTTGTGGACCTCGATCGATGTCTCACTGATACATATAAACACTCCCACACACACACACACACACACACACACCCACACACACACACACACACACACACACACACACACACACACACACACACACACACACACACACACACACACACACACACACAGCTATCCTGACATATGGACCCTCATTGGTCTTCACTTCCCATCTTCTCCCTCCTACATTGCATTGTCTAGAGAAGGAGCCTGCAAGTAAGCATTTTGTTGGATGGTGCATACCATGTGTATCTCGTACAGGTACAACTAATACAACTTGGAACTTCATGATAATACTGCCAGTCTATTGTTTTTGGGGGAGTTATTTTCCAATAGAGTAGAGGCTTACAATACAGATAAACGCTAATGAAGCTTTTCTGACCTTGTATTTTTGAGGCACTGACCCAGTTTTAGTTTGTTCTACAGGGGGCATTACTGCATTACATCTAGTTCAAAAACCACTCCAAAGTCTAATTCATGAACAATGAAACTAGGCAGTGAATATTGCAACATATTTTTCCACCCAATGCAAACTGAATGAGGGTAGCACTGAGAGCTGCTTTGATGATGGATAGCGGAGTTTCATTTGTGCTGGCCAGACTAAAGTAGCTACCGATTTATGACCGATGACGAATGGAGAGAATAGGAATTGCAGGTAGGAGGGAGGGAGCGAGGGAAGGGGCTAGAGAGAAAGAGAGAGAGGAGAGAGATGTTGTCTGAGAGGGAGCACATGAGAGAGAGAGAAAAAATAGAGAGAGGGAGCAAGAGAGAGAGCACATGAGAGAGATAGAGAAGGAGTGCAAGGGAGCAAGAGAGAAAGCACGACAGAGAGACTTCCATTCTATTTGAGTATTCCGTTCAAATACTCCATTCCCATGTTGTGGCGCTATAAGGACTGTCACAATCATCAACAAGAGAAAAGGGATCCAGTTATATAGTGATGTAGAAGAAGAACTCAAATGTCACTTGGTAATGGCAGCCTGTTATGTTACTTTTCCACAGTCAGGAGCCTCCTTAAGGCCTAGACATCCTCAGGGTGGAGTGTCATAAAAAATAACGCAGTAAAAAAAAGTGTGTAGAAATGCAGCATGAAAAATGGCCCCCATCTGCTGTGACTCAGCCCCAGAGTCCTAGGTAGCCTACAGAGGAATACATTCACCCTCGCTCTCTCTCTTTCACTCGCTTTCTCTCGTTCTCTCGCTGGCTTGCTGTCTCTCTCTCGCTCTCTCTCTCTGTCCATGTCTCTCAAAGACACAGACGGACACATGCCGGTTCACGAAAACACACACACTGGCACACGCACGTATACACACAAGCAAGGTATAAATACATTAATCAACTCCACGTGCATACAGGTTTTCTCTCATTATGCGCAAAAATAGACATGTAAATGCAGGCACACTTCCTGAAACAATTGCCCTCTCACTTGCCTTTGTCAAATCAACCAGTACATTCCAGCTCTCCCCCTCTTGTTGACTAATCTGTTCATTCTATAGAGTCTCGGGATGAGGGAGACAATGAAGCCGATTGGCCTGAACTGTCAAATCCTCTGCTGGAGGATAGTAACATTACCTATTGTCATGGAGTGTAAATAGGGATATGTAAACATGGGCTACATGCTACTGTACAGATACCGTATGTGAGGGCGTCCGGCGATGTGAGGTGCATCCCATTTGCATAGAACCACAAAGAAAGTGTGTATTGTCTGCGCACATGGATGCACACACTCACTTACTGTACGTATGCGTACTTACTGTGTAGATATAGTAATGTGAGGCTGGCATTCATAATATAGGCCTATAGAGAAATTACATTCACTCATAACATTCTGAATAATTAATTTCCTTCCTTCCACACACACCACACACACAGACTGCATTTACACGGGCAACCCAATTATGGCCAAAAGAGTTGATCTGATTGGTCAAAAGACGCAATTGGCGAAAAAAGATCAGAATTGGGTTGACTGTGTAAACACACATGCACACACACACACTGACACACACTGACACACAAACACACACACACACTTCCCCCCTCTCTCTCTCCCACAGTTCAGGCTAGGTGCTGTGTCTTCACTCATCCATGGCCTGCTCCGATGCAGAGGTGCTCCCCACCTCGTTAACCCCCACCAATGAGAGCTGCCCTTACGCAGCTGCGCAGCCGATAGGCCTGCTCTCTTGCTTACGCTCTCTCTCACCAGGCTGCAGGCTGGCACGAGAAAAACCACTGTCATCGAGTCAACACACACCTCTACTCTCACACAACCCATACACTTCCTCACAAATACTACACACAGACAGGCATACTGTACACCAGACACATGTATATTAGAATTGATAACCAAACATAACCTTGTTCAAGGTCAGAAATAAGTACTTTCAAATAGGCATTGGGAGGGGGGTTCATGTCAATTTGATATCTCAGCTTACTCCTACAATCTTCACACCAGCACCAATTCCAACAACAGGCCATCTACCAACAAGATCTCCAAATTCAACGTATTAGGATGAACATCTATTTTGACACATTAATTCAGAGTGGTTACGGGTTTCATTCAGCGGGATTATCAGGTTAAAACAGAAACAACTCAAAAGGTTAACAGTTTAAGCATTCATTCCAAGTGGTTAAGGTTAGGGCTACGGTTCGGGGAAGACTTAAAACCTGAATAGTTAAGTCGCGCTAGGTATCATCAGTATTCATAGTATTCTCAAGGTTTGATATAGCACTGTGAACCATTGCAGCGCAGTGGTCTAAGTACTGTGCTCTGGCTCTGAGCCTCGTGAGTTGGTGCCCAGTGCTGGGGGATCTTTTGATGTGTGTTTTTTTGTGTGTGTGTGTGTGTGTGAGCGCCGAGGAAGGCATATATCAACCTACTCAGGACCTTTTCAAATGTCCGAATCCGGCCTGATGTGACTATTACCGGTGGTGGTGGTAACCATAGCAACTGCCTCTGACTAGGGAGTGGTGGGTAGGTCAGGGGTTGAGTATTGTTCAGTGGAAAATGAAATTCCCTTGCCTATCTCACACACACACACATACACACACACACACACAGAGTATCCTCTCCTCACCCAGCTGAGACGGCAACTCTGAAGATTGGCGTCCAGCAGAAGCAGGAGAGACTTGTTCTTCCTTCCTTCCCCCCGGCTCGCTGAGTGATTCTTTGCTTCTCTGACCCAGGCCTGAATCACTGCTTCAACCCCTCTAAGTGGGAGTGCATGGGCCTTTCCAATCTGGACTGGCCAGAATCTCCCTGAGGCTGGGGGTCGTTGCTGTCACCAATGCCTCCTGGGACTACCTGGGAACTGTACTAAGTGGACTCTCCTGGCTAAAAAATGATAGTAATGAAAATGCCCGATTCACACTACTATGCTGACCTGAACCACACTGTGCTGGCTCTGATATTTTCTTTCCACATTGTCCTTTCCAGATCAGTTTCAGCAAGTGTGGTGGTGGTGTAACCAGGCCAGTAGGGCTTGGTTTAGCTCAGACCAGTAGTATGAAAAGGGCAGCTCTATAAGACTTCATTCAGGACTGAGCCTGCCAAAGTAAATGATAGCTATGTTTTCTGAAATGTTTTCATTCAGTCAATATGTCAACGTCTGAAGTGGGTGCTTCCTGTAATCTTTACAACAACGGAAAACCCAACCGAACACCCACAGGTGGTCGCTTAACTTACCATCACCATGGCAACCGATCGGTGGAAATTGGAGGAGTTGAGTAGCGTTGGTCGGTGTGGAGAAGAAAAGGCCCTTTCACTTAGGTAGTGTTTTGCCTGCCTTCCTGCCTAGCCAGTGTTGTGTGTAGGCAGTTGGTTTCCTACTTAGCTAAGTGTTTTAGGGTCCTCTTTGACTCATCATTGAAGCACACAGTATCAGTGGTGTGTCTCTGTATGTATGGGAGGAAGCCACCACTGCCCAGGTGGTCATGAAGCCCTATGGGCTGGTCCACACACAGATCAGGGTTTGGGGTGGGATGTGGGGGTGAACTGAGTACTGAGGCCAGCCATCTGCCTGTCAGGGCTGCTCCATTACAGACCCTTAACAAACACACACACACACGAGAACACGCATGAACACACACACTCTCTGGCTCCAGTGTTCCCTTCCCCACCACAGATGGACAGTGACAGCCATTAGAGGGATCTACAGTATGTTAGTCACTCATGCCTGGGTCACAGTGATACATTAGTGTGAGACAAATTAAATAAAATTTTATTCATCACATTCTTCGTAAACAACAGGTGTAGACTAACAGTGAAACGCTTACTTATAGACAAAGAAAATAGAGAAATAATAGAAAAGTAATAACACGTAATAATAAAAGTCATAATAAATACAAAATAAGTAACGATAACTTGGCTAAACACGGGGTACCAGTACCGAGTCAATGTGCAGGGGTACGAGGTCATTGAGTAGAGTGACTAGGCAACGGGATAGATAATAAATAGTAACAGCAGCGTATGTGATGAGTCAAAAAAGGGTCAATGCAGATAATCCGGGAAGTCTATGACAGCCTATGACTTGGGTGGCTGGAGTCTTTGACAAATTTTAGGGCTTTCCTCTGACACCATCTGGTAAAGAGGTCCTGGATGACAGTGAGCTCGGCCCCAGTGATGTATTAGATAGTACGCACTACCCTCTGTAGTTCCTTGCGGTCGGATGCCAAGCAGTTTCTATATCTAGCGGTGATGCAGCCTGTCAAGATGCTCTCAATGGTGGAGCTGTAGAACATTTTGAGGATCTGAACGCTCTCATGGTTCAGTGTTGCTTGCCTCGAAGCGAGCATGGAAGGCATTTAGCTCATCTGGTAGGCTCGCGTCACTGGGCAGGTCGAGGCTGGCTTTCCCTTTGTAGTTCGTGTAAGTTTGCAAACTGCCACATCCGAACAGCGTCAGAGCCGGCGTAGTAGGATTCAATCTTCGTCCTGTATTAACGCTTTGCCTGTATGATGGCTCATCGGAGGTCGTAGTGGGATTTCTTATAAGGATCTGGATTAGTGTCCCGCTCCATGAAAGCGGCAGCTCTTGCCTTTTGCTCAGTGCGGATGTTACCTGTAATCCATGGCTTCCGGTTGGGATATGTACATACGGTTACTGACGTCGTCGTAGATGCACTTATTAATGAAATCGGTGGCTGATGTGATAAACTCCTCAAAGCCATCGGATGAATCCCGGAACATATTCCAGTCTGTGGTAGCGAAACAGTCCTGTAACTTAGCATCCGCTTCATCGGACCACTTCCGTATTGAGCGTGTCACTGGTACTTCCTGTTTGAGTTTTTGCTTGTAACCAGGAATCAGGAGGATAGAGATATGGTCAGATTTGTCAAATGGAGGCTGAGCTTTGTATGCGTTTCTGTGTGTGGAGTAAAGGTGATCTAGAGTTTTTTCTCTCTAGTTGCACAGGTGACATGGTAGACATGGTAGCTGGTAGAAATTAGGTAAGATGCTAAGTTTCCCTGCACCCTCCAGGGCCCACAGTATATCACGACAGTGTATCACCGTCTCACAGCCTATAGGCTACTACACTGCTACTGACAATAGAGCTCCTGTTTGATTGACAGGGTCTGTTTGAATAAAGCCTAAGGGGTTAAGAGGCAAAGTGAAAATGTCAATAAGTGATATTTACACAGAGCACAAAGAGGAAGGCCCTCTGGAAATAAGATACATGTCTTGCCCACTCGCTATTTTCCCTTGCATTTTGTCCTCCCTCTGTCTCGCTCTCTTTCCATCTCCCTTTTTTCCTTCAAATGATCAGTCATTCTCTTGCCTCGCATCGTATTTCTGTCAGTCTGTCTTTCCCTCTCCCCATCAGGTCTTTCCACCGGTGGTGATGGTAGCCCAGCCCTACCACATTAATCCTGTGGGAAGTGGAGTCTAGGCTCTTGTGGGGTGGCTGGGAGTGGATTTGTAACAGAAACACCAGTAAGCCTCTCTTCTCCCTGTCTTAATGGCAGATTAGAGTGTTGGTCAGAGTTAAGATCACAAACACACTGCATGGGGGGCAGGCATCTTAACAGGCAGGTACAGGAACAGGGTGGAGCAGCACAGAGCCCAGAGTAGACAATGTCCAGTTTTTTGTTTTTTATTTAACTAGGCAAGTCAGTTATGAACAAATTCTTATTTACAATGATGGCCTACCCCGGCCAAACAACAATGGGCCAAATTTGCGCCACCCTATGCACCGCCCTATGGGACGGCCGGATGCGATACAGCCTGGATTCGAACCAGGGACTGTAGTGACGCCTCTTGCACTGAGATGCGGTGCCTTAGACCTCTGCGCCACTCGGGAGCCCTTAGAAGAGAGAGGAGGGGATACAGGAGAAGTACTGTAACAGCCATAACGTAATCAGTGTTAAATGTAGCATTTTACTGTATAATTTTACTGTATTTTACTGTATACTGAATAAGCTGTTCAAAAATGAACCATGTTGTTGAACATTTTTAACTGGTAGAAGTTAAAGTAGTACTGTAGCCTTCAAAGCAATTAAATCTAATGAGAGTAATACATGTAAGAGTTGTAGTCTCTGTAGTATCAACAGCACAGGGTCCTTCTTCCTCTCCCTCTCTCTTTCCTTCTCTCTCTCAGGTTTTTATGTGACCACGTTTTCCAAAACTCTGTTAAATATCTGTTCCGAATTCAAATTCATAGATGTCTGCAGAAACAATAGGGTGTCCGCTATGACATAAAACCTTGAGTTTCAAAAAAAAAATTTGGTTATTGAACCACAGTAAGTGAAGTAGATTTACACCCGGTAACAGAATTGCGGTAACGGAATTTCATCATGGGTCCCTGATCTGTACTACACAGAAATAAATGAATGTAATTCTCTTCATGGTGATCTTTCCTAAATAGGTACACAAAGATAGAAATATGCAATAACCTCCTTTTCATAAATGGGTATTATTCTACACACTGGCTACTATTTTAATGAGCTTCGCCACCGAACGAGACCCAATTTGTCTGGTCCTGACCAGACCAAATCTGAACCAATCATAGGCATCTACGTTTCACAAGTTTGGACATCACAGCACAGCACAGTAGAGCTCGGTAGGTTACAGTAAAGTACAGGATCTACATGGTAGAGCTCAGTCGGTTACAGTAGAGTACAGTAGAGCTCAGTACAGTACATTACGTCTATGTTTGGGTCAAATGAAGGCCGGTCCATCTGTGGACGTTGAAGTCAAGGCCAGGGTGGACTGACCAAATTTCAACTGCTTTTCAACTTCCATGGATATCCGGTGTCGATCAGATCTCAGTGGGTGTGGATTCTGGTTACAGTAAATGGAAAGAGAGGGGGCTCATGGGTAGGTGTCAGTAAGAGCTGGGAGAGGTGACATTAACTGAAGAGAAGAGAGAGAGCAAGAGAGAGAGAGAGAGGTTGTCCAGACTGTTTTAACACTCTCGCTTTGACCTCCAGACAATAGAAAGAGAAAGAAAACAGTTATGAGCTGAACATAACAGTATGCCAGAAGAGGGTAGGACAGTAGCAGGTGACCCAACGGTGGTTTGTGAATACTATGAATTCCCATTGTAGCCAATTCAATTGCAGAAATTTCATTAACAATTTTCTGAAATTCTGTTACCGATTTGTTTCCTCTTGTCCTCTCTCTCCCTCTCACTCTTACCAATTTGGTTACTCTTGTACCCTCTCTCCCTCTCCCTCTCTCTCTGTCTCTCTCTTTTTCTCTCTCTGTTACTGATTTAGTTCATCTTGTTCTCTCTCTCCCTCTCCCTCTCACTCTTACCAATTTGGTTCCTCTTTTCCTCTCTCTCCCTCTCCCTCTCTCTGTTACAGATTTGGTTCCTCTTGTCCTCTCTCTCCCTCTCTCTCTCTTACCAATTTGGTTACTCTTGTCCCCCCCTCTCTCTGTGTGTCTCTGTCACACACACTCCCACATTTGCATCCTTTTTCAGACTATGGACAAGGGGACTTTTTCTGGTAGATGTTTTCTAAGACCCCTTTTCCATCTGTTTGACAAGGAAGCAAAGCCTTTGCTTATTCCAAATGTATATGCCTTCATTTCACAAAAATATAGACTCCTTGCTTTCATTTGACACTCAACTTGACATGCTCATGGAAATGGAAATGAACTCATTCCTTGTCAGGCCAAACACATGTTGCCATGATGAATGATAGAAAATAGAGTTGGCTGCAGCACATACCAAATGGAACCAGGCTAGTGTGAAGAGAACCTGTGCTTATATCTCATCCAATGACCTACATCGAACACATTCCTTGTAGCTCGCGACATAACGTGTCCCAATGGGATCCAGTGGGCCCTGAGTGAGACTACATGTTCTGTCTGTGTCCAAAATGGCAGCCTATTCCCAAACACACTGCTTTTGTTCAGCGCTCTGTTGCGTCACCAGCACCTGACGGGGCTCTGGCCAGAATAAGCGCATAGGGTGCAATTTGGGACACAGCCATGGAGTAAGAGGCAACCACCGTATGTATCACATGATGTGAGAAGTGTCATATGTAGGGCACTGGGCATCTCTCCACCCATAATTTGTAGACTGACTTGTCTGTAAAGGTGTACAGTATGCCGTTTGACTGCTGATGCTCTTCCCCAGTGAACCTCTCTCCTGATACGTGGGCCAGTCACATCTTCCTACATAGAGAGACTAGAGGAAGACCTGGACATGGCTGGACTGAACACACACAGATGCATGTACACACACACACACACACACACACACACACACACATACAGAGAGACACACGCAAGCATGCACAGTGCACAGATACGCAACAAATACTCACGTGCACAAACACAAGACACGCATGCATGCACACATCAACAGATACACAGAGACGCACAAACGGGCACACACTCAATCACAATGCAGACCTTTTCACGCTATCTGGACAGCCTATTAGTGGGGACAAAAGCATGTTTCCCTATTCAGTTAAAAAAGACCGGTGGATTTGCACAAATTCTGCCCAATTTAGACATTTCAAACAAAGCTTTCCTCTCTTTTCTCTCTTCCTCTTGTCCTTTCTCTCTCTCCCTCTCTCTCTCTCTGTCTCTCTGTCTCTCTGTCTCTCGGTCACACACACATTCAGACATTTGCATCTTCTTTCAGGCTATGGGGGTTCTCATCCAAAAACCAGAGCTGGGAGAAAAGGGGATTTGAGAGAGGGAGGCAGAGAAACAGAACCAGAGGGATGGGGGAGGCGGGGGAGAGGGGGAAGCAGAGGGGCGCGTTGCGCTGGTGGTGGGGGGGGGGTGTTCTTCCCTAGAAGCTTAAGGCTGTTCTGTTTGAAAAAGCTTTGATCCCACTCTGCAGCCACACACCCAAGGGTTAACACAGCCACACAGTCTCTGCTGCTTTATTAAGGACCTCTCTCTCTCAACTTAAATTAGCAATTCAGATGGAGGCTATTTGGCGATGCTCGCCCGGCTTCCTCCCCTCTGCTTTCCAGGCAGTTTGACAATATTTTTGTTAAGCCCCATTTCCCCCTTACACAAATGTAGCGGAGGGGATGGCGAGGGAAGGAGGGGCGGAGGGGTGATGCAGTGGTGTGCAAGGGGGTGTGGGAAGGTCAAACAGGAGATAGAGTGGCCTCTCAGCAGCTAGCTAATACTTGGACGAAGCTCATCGGAATGAATAAGGACCTGATCTGTTTATTTATTTGTGTATAGCGAAGCAGCGTGGCTTTCTCTCATCTATTTGGTTTCTGCCACCTGGAATGAGATGGGGAAAAAATGCTATACGGACAATTTTGTTGATTGAGAAAATAATTGGGCCAAATAGGGCCAGCTACGTAGGTAAGTAAGGGGAAATACAGCTATAATATATTATACCGTAAAGTGTAAACAGTGACACAGTCCTGTTATTTCCATGAGAGTAGAGCATCTTTATTATCCCCCAGGGACAATTAGCTTTAAAATACAGCACTTACAAACAGCATTTTGACATAAATAGTCAAATCCAATATTGCACAGTACCTCTTGAAACAAAATGGTACTACTACTGATGCATTTCATAGGACTCGTACGTATTGTGGCCAACGCCTCATATAAGGTAGGCATCATTATCCCATATAGTGGTGATGCCACCAAGACTGTGTGAAATATGTCACCACCATAAACTTTGCAATGACTTTCCTCCTGCAGCATGGTGGTGTGAGATTCATTTGCCTGATATAGGCTTTGGTCAGTTCCCATTTACTAACCAATTACACTTCATATTTCCTCAGGTGATTGGGTCAGGAAGAGAGGATGATGGTGATGGTAGTCAGCTAGGATTTTTGATGGATTCATCTGCAGTGCCAGATCAGGCTTAATTAACGTTGAGATTAAAGGTACTTCCAGGAGAAGAGCAAACTTAAACCTACACACACACACACACACACACACACACACACACACACACACACACACACACACACACACACACACACACACACACACACACACACACACACACTTCCATCTAGAGGACTGGATCAGCCCAGATTAAATATCCATTATTTCCTCTCTTCCTTCTATCTGCCTTACTCCCTCTCTCGCTCTGCCTTGTGAGATCTGTGAATATGACAACAACGGCTAATGAGCCTGGTGCTGTAATATCTCCCTCCATGTGTGGCCTCAGCCTGGCCCTCATATCAAACCCAGCGAGAGAGAAGATCTGTGCTCCGGTCACTGAGAACAGCCCATCTCATTTAAGTATAATTGGATTCTCTGTTTACACAATGGTATCCTAAACACATAAAGGAGGAACTGACATACCACACACACACACACACACACACACACACACACACACACACACACACACACACACACACACACACGTGCGCACACACACGCACACTCCATCCCTCTCTCTCTCTGTCAATCATGTCCAAATGATTAGTAGCATTTGTTCGTCTAAATGTATTGTATCAACTCCTTGCCAAAATATAATGGTGCTCCTTTCATGCATGGTGGTGGGGACAGTCTGTAGCACATCGCTAAGTCAGCTCCCTGGCTATTAAATAAGTCCTTTTCATTAAACAAGCTTTTCATTAAACATTAATTCATTCGCTCATCCTCATTTGCATTTTTTCATCATAAAAGCATTGATTAAACATTCATTTGTTCACTTGTTCTCATTTGCATCTGTTCAAGTGTATTCTTAGAAGAGTTTAGATTTGAATAGGACGAAATGGAGAGAGGGTGAGAGGGGAGAGAGAGGGGAGAGGACAGAGGGGGAGAGGGAGAGAGAGAGAGAAGGGGAGAGAGAGAGATGAGGGAGAGGTGAGAGAGAGACAGAGAGAAGAAGAATAAATAAATAATAGGATAGTTAATATAATAGACTATAGAGGATATGTCACGTCCTGACCAGTAATAGGGGTTATTTGTTATTATAGTTTGGTCAGGACGTGGCAGGGGGTATTTGTTTTATATGGTTTGGGGGTTATGTGTATTTAGAGGGGTATTGTATTTATGTGTTCCGGGGGTTTTGATATATGTTCTGGTGTTGGTGTTCTAGGTTTTTCTAGTTTGTGTATTTCTTTGTTGGCCTGGTGTGGCTCTCAATCAGGAACAGCTGTACATCGTTGTTCCTGATTGAGAGTCATATTTAGGGAGCTTGTTTTCACCTGTCTGATTGTGGGTAGTTGTTTTTGCATTGCTTATAGTCTAGCCTGCAAAACTGTTTACTGTCGTGTTTCTCTGTTTTCCCGTGTTATTATGATAGACTATGAAGGATAGTTATTATGATAGACTATGAAGGATAGTTATTATGATAGACTATAGAGGATAGTTATTATGATAGACTATAGAGGATAGTTATTATGATAGACTATAGAGGATAGTTATTATGATAGACTATAGAGGATAGTTATTATGATAGACTATGAAGGATAGTTATTATGATAGACTATAGAGGATAGTTATTATGATAGACTATAGAGGATAGTTATTATGATAGACTATAGAGGATAGCTATTATGATAGACTACAGAGGATAGTTATTATGATAGACTACAGAAAATAGTTATTATTATAGACTACAGAGGATAGTAATTATTCCATTTCAGCAGAATGACCAGAAAATGAAAGTAGAAATGAGATTGCATGTTTCTCCACATCATTATGTAGACCCACTCACCATGAAAAGAATAGCATGTTGCACAATACTGTACCACAGTATTTCACTTTGGATACCAGAGCATTTAACTGTAAATCTTTTGATACTTGATGAACTAAAGAAATATACAGGGGGAACAAAATAAACAAGGAACCTCGTGATATTTAAGATAAATAAAGCAATATGATGACAGTAACGATTATATTGTTCCTTATAACAACGTTAACTCACCTTAACTTTAAATCTGTTCCATTGGCCCTCTGCATGACTGTGCTATTTTATATACACTCATATAGAACTCAATGAAGAAAAGAACAGGTTTGGTCTACAGCAGAGCTCAGGGGTATGTCTCCCTGTATGTGTGGGTATGAGTAAGTGTGTGTGCGCATCTGGGTGTGATGAATTGAATACTGATGGAGCGGTCGTCTCTAACCGTGGGAGTGTTACTTTCTTTTTCCTCCCCTCTCCCTGGGAGTGTAACGTTCTTTTCCCTCCCCTCTTCAGACACCGTCAGGGGACACAGCAATTTCTTTGACCGGAGAGAGAGGGATGACAGAGAGGGAGGGAAGAAGAGCGAGAGGTAGAGGAAAAGAGGGAAAGAGGGAGCAATGACAGCATAAATATCCCTCTGAAACCACAGTGGACATGGAGCAGGTATGACCACGGTTCTTCACACATGACCGCAGCTTGAACGCACAAAGAACCATCAGTAAGGCTTAGTCGCAGAAGCCTGAGCCATCATAGCCACTGTCAATACAGTCGGTGTGGCATCCTCACACTCACATTGGGGCATGCAGGCAGACACGGAAATGTATATTCAGCGAGTATGGTGCATTTGGTTTGGCTGAAGGTGTGTATGTTCAAGTGCATGTGTATACATGTCAGTCATACATACAATCATGACCTCCAACTGCAATGATGCCCCTCATCCATCATGGAGAAATACTTATTTTTATAGCCACTGGTCAGTTCCCATTCAAATAGGCTAGAACAGTCATTTTTGTTATTTTTTTTTATTTCACCTTGATTTAACCAGGTAGGCAAGTTGAGAACAAGTTCTCATTTGCAACTGTGACCTGGCCAAGATAAAGCGTAGCAATTCGACACATACAACAACACAGAGTTACACATGGAATAAACAAAACATACAGTCAATAATACAGTAGAACAAAATAAAACAAAAAGTCTATATACAGTGAGTGCAAATGAGGTAAGTTAAGGCAATAAATAGGCCATGGTGGCGAAGTAATTACAATATAGCAATTAAACACTGGAATGGTAGATGTGCAAAAGATGAATGTGCAAGTAGAGATACTGGGATGCAATGGAGCAAGATAAATAAATAAATACAGTATGGGGATAAGGTAGGTAGATAGATGGTCTCTTTACAGATGGGCTATGTACAGGTGCAGTGATCTGTGAGCTGCTCCGACAGCTGGTGCTTAAAGCTAGTGAGGGAGATATGAGTCTACAGCTTCAGAGATTTTTGCAGTTCGTTCCAGTCATTGGCAGCAGAGAACTGGAAGGAAAGGTGGCCAAAGGAGGAATTGGCTTTGGGGGTAACCAGAGAGATATACCTGCTGGAGCGCATGCTACGAGTGGGTGCTGCTATGGTGACCAGTGAGCTGAGATAAGGCGGGGCTTTACATAACAGAGACTTGTAGATAACCTGTAGCCAGTGGGTTTGGCGATGAGTATGAGGCGAGGGCCAACCAACGAGAGCGTACAGGTCGCAATGGTGGGTAGTGTATGGGGCTTTGGTGACAAAACGGATGGCACTGTGATAGACTGCATCCAGTTTGTTGTGTAGAGTGTTGGAGGCTATTTTATAGATGACATCACCGAAGTCGAGGATCGGTAGGATGGTCAGTTTTACGAGGTTGTGTTTGGCAGCATGCGTGAAGGATGCTTTATTGAGATATAGGAAGCTGATTCTAGATTTAATTTTGGATTGGAGATGCTTAATGTGAGTCTGGAAGGAGAGTTTACAGTCTAACCAGACACCCAGGTATTTTTAGTTGTCCACGTACGGGCGAGCAGGTGCGGGCAGTGATCGATTGAATAGCATGCATTTAGTTTTACCTGCGTTTAAGAGCAGTTGGAGGCCTCGGAAGGAAAGTTGTATGGCATTGAAGCTCATCTGGAGGGTTGTTAACACAGTGTCCAAAGAGGGGCCAGAAGTATACAGAATGGTGTCGTCTGCGTAGAGGTGGATCAAAGAATCACCAGCAGCAAGAGCAACATCATTGATGTATACAGAGAAGAGAGTCGGCCCGAGAATTGAACCCTGTGGCACACCCATAGAGACTGCCAGAGGTCCGGACAACAGGCCCTCCGATTTGACACACTGAACTCTATCAGAGAAGTAGTTGGTAAACCAGGCGAGGCAATCATTTGAGAAACCAAGGCTGTCGAGTCTGCCAATAAGAATGTGGTGATTGACAGAGTCGAAAGCCTTGGCCAGGTCGATGAATACGACTGCACAGTAATGTCTCTTATCGATGGCGGTTATGATGTCGTTTAGGACCTTGAGCGTGGCTGAGGTGCACCCATGACCAGCTCTGAAACCAGATTGCATAGCGGAGAAGGTACGGTGGGATTCGAAATGGTCGGTAATCTGTTTGTTAACTTGGCTTTCGAAGACCTTAGAAAGACAGGGTAGGATAGATATAGGTCTGTAGCAGTTTGGATCTAGCGTGTCACCCCCTTTGAAGAGGGGGATGACCGCGGCAGCTTTCCAATCTTTGGGTACCTCAGACGATACAAAAGAGAGGTTGAACAGGCTAGTGATATGGGTTGCAACAATTTCGGCAGATAATTTTAAAAAGAGAGGGTCCAGATTGTCTAGTCCGGCTGATTTGTATGGGTCCAGATTTTACAGCTCTTTCAGAACATCGGCTATCTGGATTTGGGTGAAGGAGAAATGGTGGGGGCTTTGGCAGGTTGCTGTGGAGGGTGCCGAGCAGTTGACCGGGGTACGGGTAGCCAGGTGGAAATCATGGCCAGCCGTAGAGAAATGCTTATTGAAATTCTCAATTATAGTGGATTTATCGGTGGCAACACTGTTTCCTAGCCTCAGAGCAGTGGGCAGCTGGGAGGAGGTGCTCTTATTCTCCATGGACTTTACAGTGTCCCAGAACTTTTTGGAGTTAGTACTACAGGATGCAAATTTCTGTTTGAAAAAGCTAGCCTTAGCTTTTCTAACTGCCTGTGTATATTTGTTCCTAACTTCCCTGAAAAGTTGCATATCACGGGGGCTATTCGATGCTAATGCAGAACGCCACAAGATGTTTTTGTGCTGGTCAAGGGCAGACAGGTCTGGAGTGAACCAAGGACTATATCTATTTCTAGTTCTACATTTTTTGAGTGGGGCATGCTTATTTAAGATGGTGAGGAAGGCACTTTTAAAGAATAGCCAGGCATCATCTACTGATGGGATGAGGTCAATGTCATTCCAGGATACCCCGGCCAGGTCGATTAGAAAGGCCTGCTCACAGAAGTGGTTTAGGGAGCGTTTGACAGTGATGAGTGGAGGTCGTTTGACCGCTGACCCATTACGGATGCAGGCAATGAGGCAGTGATCGCTGAGATCTTGATTGAAAACAGCAGAAGTGTATTTGGAGGGCGAGTTAGTTAGGATGACATCTATGAGGGTGCCCGTGTTTACGGATTTGGGGTGGTACCTGGTAGGTTCATTTATAATTTGTGTGAGAATGATGGCATCAAGCTTAGATTGTAGGATGGCCGGGGTGTTAAGCATGTCCCGGTTTAGGTCACCTAGCATCACGAGCTCAGAAGATAGATGGGGGGCAATCAATTCACATATGGTATTGAGGGCACAGCTGGGGGCAGAGGGAGGTCTATAGCAAGCGGCAACAGTGAGAGACTTGTTTCTGGAAAGGTGCATTTTTAGAAGTAGAAGCTCGAATTGTTTGGGTACAGACTTGGATAGTAATACAGAACTCTGCAGGCTATCTTTGCAGTAGATTGCAACACCGCCCCCTTTGGCAGTTCTATCTTGGCGGAAAATGTTATAGTTAGCGATGGAGATTTCAGGGTTTTTGGTTGTTTTCCTAAGCCAGGATTCAGACACGGCTAAGACATCCGGGTTGGCAGAGTGCGCTAAAGCAGTGAGTAAAACAAACTTAGGGAGTAGGCTTCTAATGTTAACATGCATGAAACCAAGGCTTTTACGGTTACAGAAGTCAACAAATGAGAGCACCTGGGGAGTGGGAGTGGAGCTAGGCACTGCAGGACCTGGATTAACCTCCACATCACCAGAGGAGCAGAGGAGAAGTAGGATAAGGTAGGATAAGCTAAAGGCTATACGAACTGGCCGTCTGGCACGTTTGGAACAGAGAGTAAAAGAGCAGGTTTCTGGGCACGATAGCATAGATTCAAGGCATAGTGTACAGACAAAGGTAAAGTAGGATGAGAGTACATTGGAGGTAAACCTAGGCATTGAGTAATGATGAGAGAGATATAGTCTCTAGAGACGTTTAATATGTAGGAGGTGGAACAACATGGTTGGTTAAGGCATATTGAGCAGGGCTAGAGGCTCTACAGTGAAATAAGACAGTAATCACTAACCAGGACAGTAATGGACGAGGCATATTGATATTAGAGAGAGGCAGGGTTGTTCCACCTCCAAAAGCACAAGAAATAGGATTTCAACACTTACCATCTCAGATTGTTCTGAAATTGTTTCTGTTGTTAGAAACAGATAAGATTCCTGCAACATTACTTTGTTGAAATATAATTTAAGCTAATTGATTGCACCCAAATTGACAATTTTGATTTATAGGATTCATATAATATTCTATAAATATAGCACTTAACATCTTATTTGGACCAAACTTTTTTCTAACAGTGAGTTAGACATGAGTAATCCAAAGAAATTGTCAAAAGCCACCCACGAATCACCCACACCTATGCCAATCCCACCCCAGATACAAATATATAGTATAGAAAAAGTTAGCATTTGAAACAGTGGCCAGGTAAACAAACCAAAAGCATGGGTTGCTGTCATACCTGGTCCATAGACTGCTTACAGGGTAAAGAAAAGAATGTACTTTTGTAATTTGGGTAAACTATCCCTTTAACAATGGGAGGAGGGAATTCTTTAAAAGAATTCACCTAATAGCAGGAACAACACCATCTTAGTGGTCAGAAACTGGTAATATTAGGATGCAGGATGGTACATAAACTAAACAATTTCAATGACTAAATGCTCTGAATGGGGGGAGGGGACTTCACCAAATTCTATGAGAATACATTACACAGGATAAATAAACAATACTCAATTCTACTTGTCAAACATAGAGAGCTGATACTATAAACTCATAGTTTTTTTTACCAAGATTCCTCATGTCTTACTCATAGAGAAAGGTTTGCTCCATATCCGATGTTAGGTACTTTAA
This sequence comes from Salmo trutta, assembly GCF_901001165.1. Classification (NCBI taxonomy): domain Eukaryota; kingdom Metazoa; phylum Chordata; class Actinopteri; order Salmoniformes; family Salmonidae; genus Salmo; species Salmo trutta. The sequence goes on along the minus strand of NC_042987.1, from coordinate 11,663,965 downwards.
ATACTGAATATCATATGAATCCTATTTAAAATGGCCAATTTGGGTGCAATCAATTTGCTTAATTTCTCAGAGATCAAATTATACTGTCTTATCTTATTTCTTTCTAACTACAGAAATGATTTCAGAACAATCTCCTGAAATGACATGAACCAACCCTGCACATAATAACCACTGAACACACAAGTTCAGCCACATAAACACACACCTCACACACACAGACTCCATACACTCTCCCAGCCATGCAAACACACAACCCACAAAAGCTATGCTTTCTTTTAGACCTGCAGGTTCCAGAGCGCTAGAGAGGGCTGGAGGGGTCAGGGATCTATAGAAGATGGCGCAGACAGATATGGCAACTCTACTTCCAGCTCCTAAGCAACTTTGTAGTATTTTGTTTTTTCTGTGTGTTATTTCTTACATTATTAGCCCAGAATGTTTTTTGTGTTATTACATACAGCCGGAAATAACTTTTGGATATCAGAGCGGCGGTAACTCACCAGCATTACGACCAGGAATACTACTTTCCGGAATTGGATAGTTTGTTCGTACCCCCCAGGGCAATTGAACTAATTCCAGATGCTGCTCCAAAACACTGCAGGCGGAAAAGAGGTATTCAGAGTGGACTTCTAGTCTGACTTAGGTGTGCACACCATCCACCACTTTCGAGTATATTACTCGCTAATGTTCAGTCTCTGGATAATAAAGTAGATGAGCTCAGGGCGAGGATCTCCTTCCATAGAGACATCATGGATTGTAACATACTCTGTTTCAAGGAAACATGACTCTCTCGGGATATACTGTCCCTGTCCATACAGCCAGCTGGGTTCTCAGGACATTGCGCAGACAGGAATAAAGAACTCTCCGGGGAGAAGAAAGGCGGGGGTGTATACTTTACAATTAACTACTCATGGTGTAATTATGATAACATACAGAAACTCAAGTCCTTTTGTTCACCCGACCTAGAACACCTAAACATCAAATGTCGACCGTATTACCTCCCAAGAAAATTCTCTTCGGTTATAGTCACAGCTGTGTATATTCCCCCTCAAGCCGATACCACGACGGCCCTCAAAGAACTACACTGGACTTTATTCAAACTGGAAACCACATATCCTGAGGCCACATTTATTGTAGCTGGGGATTTTAACAAAGCAAATTTGAGGTAAAACTTCTTAGTGTTTTCCAACACATTGACTGTAGTACTCACGCTGGAAAAATTGTAATCCAATCGGAATCCATGCTTCAAGATTGTTTTGATCACGCGGACTTGGATATGTTCCGGGTAGCCTCTGAGAATAACATAGACGAATACACAGATACGGTGACTGAGTTCATCAGGAAGTGTATGGGAGATATTGTACCCACTGTGACTAATAAAACCTACCCAAACCAGAAACTGTGGATAGATGGCAGCATTGGCGCAAACTGAAAGCACAAAACACCACATTTAACCATGGCAAGGTGACTGGGAGTATGGCCAAATAAAAACAGTGTAGTTATTCCCTCCGTAAGGCAATCAAACAGGGAAAACGACAGTACAGAGACAAAGTCACAATTCAACGGCTCAGCCATGACACATATGTGGCAGAGTCTACAGACTATCACGGACTACAAAAGGAAAACCAGCCACGTTGTGGACATGACGTCTTTATTCCAAAGAAGCTAAACACCTTCTTCGCCCACTTTGAGAATAACACAGTGCCACCAACACGGCTCCCTACCAAGGACTGTAGGCTCTCCTCCGTGGCCGACGTGAGTCAGACATTTAAGTGTGTTAACCCTCACAAGGCTGCCAGCCCAGACGGCATCCCTTGCCGCGTCCTCAGAGCATGCGCAGACCAGCTGGCTGGTGTGTTTACGGATATATTCAATCTCTCCCTATCCCAGTCTACTGTCCCCACTTGCTTGAGGATGTCCACCATTGTTCCTGTACCCAAGAAAGCAAAGGTAACTGAAGAAAATGTCTATCGCCCCGTAGCACTCACTTCTGTCATCATGAAGTGCTTTGAGAGGCTAGTTAAGGATCATATCACCTCTACCTTACCTGACACCCTAGACCCACTTCAATTTGCTTACCGCCCCAATAGATCCACAGACAAGTCAATCGCCATCGCACTGCACACTGCCCTATCCCATCTGGACAAGAGGAATACCTATGAAAGAATGCTGTTTATTAACTATAGCTCAGCATTCAACACCACAGTACCCTCCAAGCTCATCATTAAGCTCTGAGTCTGAACCCCGCCCTGTGCAACTGGGTCCTGGACTTCCTGACAGGCTGCCCCCAGGTGGTGAAGGTAGGAAACAACACCTACACTTCGCTGGTCCTCAACACAGGGGCCCCACAAGGGTGCGTGCTCAGCTCCCTCCTGTACTACCTGATCACCTATGACTGCATAGCCACGCACGCCTCCAACTCAATCATCAAGTTTGCAGACAACACAACAGTAGTAGGCCTGATTACCAATAATGACGAGACAGTATACAGGGAGGAGGTGAGGGCCCTGGGAGAGTGGTGCCAGGAAAATAACCTCTCACTCAACATCAATAAAACAAAGGAGCTGATTGTGGACTTCAGGAAACAGCAGACGGAGCACGCCCCTATCCACATCAATGGGACCACAGTGGAGAAGGTGGAAAGCTTCAAGTTCCTCTGTGTACACATCACTGTGCCTCTTCAACCTCAGGAGGTTGAAGAAATTTAGCTTGGCCCTTAAAACCCTCACAAACTTTTACAGATGCACAATTGAGAGCATCCTGTTGGGCTGTATCACCACCTGGTACTGCAACTGCACTGCCCCGCAACTGCAGGGCTCTCCAGAGGGTCGTGCAGTCTGCCCAATGCATCACCAGGGACAAACTACCTGCCCTCCAGCACACCTACAGCACCCGATGTCACAGGAAGGTCAAAAAGATCATCAAGGACATTACCACCCGAACCACGGCCTGTTCATCCTGTTATCATCCAGAAGGTGAGGTCAGTACAGGTGCATCAAAGCTGGGACCGAGAGACTGGAAGACATCTTCTATCTCAAGGCCATCAGACTGTTAAATAGCCATCACTAGCCGGCTACCACCCAGTTACGCAAGCCTACACCTTAGAGGCTGCTGCCCTAGATATATATATAGACATGGAATCACTGGCCACTTTAGTAATGGAACACTAGTCATTTTAATAATATTAAACAATGTTTACATACTGCTTTACTCATCTCATATGTATATACTGTAAATTCCGGACTATAAGCCACAACTTCTTTCCCAGCTTTGAACCTCGCGGCTTAAACAATGACGCGGCTAATATATGGATTTTTCCCGCTTTCAATTTTGTTTTCTCCAAAAAAACACATTCTGTGACGTGCTCAGTTTTTTGGCAGCATGAAGCTTTCATTAGACCAATGAAATTGCCGAATGGGTTAATTAAGGTCAAACAACTTTTTTGTTTACTGTTTAGATTAAATCGAGCGCTCTCAAACTTCCCATCATTCTGATTACGGTAGTCATTTTGTCACCCTCATCATGGCAAAGACACGGAGAAATGCATATGATGCAGCTTTCAAATTGAAGGTGATTGATCTGGCTGTTGGAAAAGGAAATAGAGCTGCTGCATGGGAACTTGGTCTTAATGAGTCGATGATAAGACGTTGGAAACAGCAGCGTGAGGAATTGACTCAGTGCAAAAAGACAACTAAAGCTTACTGCAAATTTTTTATTTTTTGTTACAAGCCGTGTTTCGTTAAAGCCTATTTATTTTTGTTACAAGCCGTGTTTCGTTAAAGCCTATTTATTTTTGTTACAAGCCGTGTTTCGTTAAAGCCTATTTATTTTTGTTACAAGCCGTGTTTCGTTAAAGCCTGTGTAAAGTTAATTTGTTTCAATGTACCGGTAGGCACCTGCGGCTTATTTATTTTCAAAATAATATATATTTTTTAATTCAGTAGGTGCGGCTTATATTCAGGTGCGCTTAATAGTCCGGAAATTACGGTACTGTATTCTATTCTGCTGTATTTTAGTCAATGTCACTAGTCAATCTAATATTTATGCATTTCTTAATTCCTTTTACTTTTAGATTTGTGTGTATTGTATCACTACACCCACAATAACATCTGCTAAGTCTGTGTATGTGACCAATAACATTTGATTTGATTTGATCGAGTGCCCAAATCCCATAGTGGAGGAAGTGATCCCATGAGGTCACAGGATTGGTGCCCTAGTACCACAGCAGGCCAGAATACAGGACATGGGGGCCAGCAGGGCCAGCTCGATGCTCAGTACTCATTACACACATGCACACACACGGAAACACACACAGACACACACAGACACGCGTGCGCACACACACACACACACACACTACCCACTACTCACAGTAAGCTAGACAACGAGCTACAGCTAGAGCAGCTGCAGCGTATTACTCTGAATTCTGCTCTGTGGGATGTTATTAAAGATTACAGGATATAATCACAGCGGTATCATGCAGGATGCCAGGATCAGCAGCCACGACATCATCATGTGCAGAATTTTGGACTTGGCCGCCGTGGAATATCAGTGCTGTCGCTACCGCCCTGTCCCGTCTGTGTTGAAACAGACACAGCTAAGAGATAAGAGTACTAGGGAAAGGGGTTATAGGATTTAACTGGACTGGATATGGAAATGCAGTAGCTGGAGAAGCGTGTATACACACACATACACATGCACACACACATTCTCGCACTTTCTTGCGCACTCATACACACACACACACACAATTTGTTAGCTGAGAGCCAAAGGAGACCAATCCCTCCCACACCACCAACACTCCGAACAGTAGTCTCTGTCCCTTAGTCCAATAGCATCACATCATACAATCTCCCTTCCCAGAATCTTGAACAGAACATCCTTCAACAACCGTCCGTCCCATATATAACTAAGAACTCGTAATGAAAACGTGCCAGTGGGAGCATCTCTACCTCTATATGAGCTCAGTGACTGGTTATCAGGGCTATCATTATCTGAGCATGGCCATCGGCTGCTGCTCTGACTGCAGAGAGAGAGAGAGAGAGAGAGAGAGAGAGAGAGAGAGAGAGAGAGATGCACACAGGGAGCGGAGAGGTGCCCACTGGAATACTGATCAGGCTCATAATGCTACTATCACTCAGCCTCCTCCCCTGTGACTGTAGGTAAACTGACACACAGGGGCATATCCATGTAAAAGGACCCAGGAGCACCAACAGGTGAAGTTCATAGGAGCATATCAAATTGGGTGTCAAATGAAAGTCAAGAGTAAAAAAATATAAAACATATTCAGGCATATATACATTTTCCAAACATTTTTCGTCCTAAAAATGTGGAATAAGCTAAGACTTTGATTTCTGGTCAAACAGATGGAAAAGGGGTCTTAGACAACATCTACCAGAAAAGTCTTAGAAATACATCAAAACACAATAATGTTGAAGTAGAGACACCTGACAACTAATATCAACACTTTTACTGAACAAAAATATAAATGCAACATGCAACCATTTCAAAGATTTTACTGAGTTACAGTTCATATGAGGAAATCAGTCAATTTAAATAAATTCATTAGGCCCTAATCTATGGATTTCACATGACAATCTGTTGGTCACAGATACCTTAAAAAAAAATGGGTCTCACAAAGGGCCTCAGGATCTCGTCAAGGTATTTCTGTGCATTCAAATTGCCATCGATAAAATGCAATTGTGTTTGATGTGCATAGCTTATGCCTACCCACACCATAACCTCACCGCCACCATTGTTCACTCTTTCACAACGATGACATCAGCAAACCGCTCGCCCACACGACGACATACAAGTGGACTGTGGCTGTGAGGCAAGTTGGACGTACTGCCAAATTCTCTAAAACGATGTTGGAGGCGGCTTATGGTAGAGAAATTAACATTTCATTCTCTGGTGGACATTCCTGCAGTCAGCATGCCAATTGCACGCTCCTTCAAAACTTGAGACGTCTGTAGCATTGTGTTGTGTGACAAAACTACACATTTTAGAGTGGCCTTTTATTGTCCCCAGCACAATGTGCACCTGCATAATGATCATGCTGTTTAATCAGCTTATTGATATGCCACACATAAAACATGGGGCCAACACTTTACATGTAACATTTAAAGTGTTGGTCCCATGTGTCATGAGCTGAAATAAAACATCTCAGAAATGTTCCATTCGCACAAAAGTGTATTTCTCTCAAATTGTGTGCACAAATTTGTTTATATCCCTGTCATTGAGCATTTGTCCTTTGTCAAGATAATCCATCCACCTGACAGGTGTGGTATATCAAGAAGCCATTACCAAAAACCCACATACACTACCGTTCAAATGTTTGGGGTCACTTAGAAATGTCCTTGTTTTTGAAAGAAAAGCAATTTTTTTTTGTCCATTAAAGTAACATCAAATTGATTAGAAATACAGTGTAGACATTGTTAATGTTGTAAATGACTATTGTAGCTGGAAAAGGGTGATTTGTAGAGTGTCTAGTTTGAGTACATTAGTGTGCCTAGTTTAAGAAACATCGCCTCACAAGTCCTCAACTGTAAGCTTCTGTCACGTCCTGGCCAGTATAAGGGTTAATTGTTATTGTAGTTTGGTCAGGACGTGGCAGTTTGTTTGATTTATTATTTCCGGGTTTTGGTTTATGTTCTATGTTTAGGTATTTCTATGTTTAGTCGAGTGAGTGTATTTCTATGTTAGGTTAATGGGGGGGTTGGGACTCTCAATTGGAGGCAGGTGCTTCCTCGTTGCCTCTGATTGAGAGTCCTATATATGGGTAATTGTTTGGTGTAGGTTTTGTGGGAGATTGTTTCTTGTCTAGCGTGTGTGAGCCTGAGAAGATGTTTCGTTGATCGTGAGTTCGTTTTGTTATTTTGGTGTTCATTTTGAGTTAATAAAAGTTCAAGATGAGCAACCACATACCTGCTGCATTTTGGTCCTCCTTTCCCAACGACAACCGTGACAGCTTCATTAAATAGTACCCGCAAAACACCAGTCTCAACGTCAACAGTGAAGAAGCGACTCCGAGATGCTGGCCTTCTAGGCATTGTTCCTCTGTCCAGTGTCTGTGTTCTTTTGCCCATCTTAATCTTTTCTTTTTATTGGCCTGTCTGAGATATGGCTTTTTCTTTGCAACTCTACCTAGAAGGCCAGCATCCCAGAGTCGCCTCTTCACTGTTGACGTTGAGACTGGTGTTTTGCAGGTACTATTTAATGAAGCTGCCAGTTGAGGACTTGTGAGGCGTCGGTTTCTCAAACTAGACACTCTAATGTACTTGTCCTCTTGCTCAGTTGTGCACCGGGGCCTCCCACTCCTCTTTCTATTCTGGTTAGAGCCAGTTTGCGCTGTTCTGTGGAGGGATTAGTACACAGCGTTGTACGAGATCTTCAGCTTCTTGGCAATTTCTCGCATGGAATAGCCTTCATTTCTCAGAACAAGAATAGACTGACGAGTTTCAGAAGAAAGTTATTTGTTTCTGGCCATTTTGAGCCTGTAATTGAACCCACAAATACCAATGCTCCAGATGCTCAACTAGTCAAAAGAAGGCCAGTTTTATTGCTTCTTTAATCAGAACAACAGTTTTCAGCTGTGCTAACACAATTGCAAAAGTGTTTTCTAATAATCAATTAGCCTTTAAAAATTATAAACTTGGATTAGCTAACACAACATGCCATTGGAATACAGGAGTGATGCTTGCTGATAATGGGCCTCTGTACGCCTATGTAGATATTCCATAAAACATTTCCAGCTGCAATATTCATTTACAACATTAACAATGTCTACACTGTATTTCTGATCAATGTGATGTTATTTTAATGGACAAAAAATTGGCTTTTCTTTCAAAAACAAGGAAATTCCTAAGTGACCGCAAACTTTTGAACGGTAGTGTATTTTTAAGATATTTTCTAATTTCTCACCCTCATAAGGGAGGATAATGAAAGTTCACAGAAGTAACAAGTAATGGTAGACCTACCAATTAGTTATAGTGTTTTAACTAATATAACGTTTGTTTATGAGTTATTAAGTGATTCAAACGTATAATTCTGTTACCAAATTGATTGAATTGGCTACAATGAGAAACCATAGTAGTCATAAACCACAGTTGGGTCACCTGCTACTGTCCTCCCTTCCACTGGGATACAGTTATGTTGAGCTCATAAGTCATTTTTTTCTCTTTCTGTCATCTGGTGGTGAAAGCAAAACTGTGAAAACAGTATGGACAACCCCTCTCTCTCACTCTCCCTCTTTCTCTCTCTCTCTCTCTCTCTCTCTCTGCCGCTCTCTCACTCTCGCTCTCACTCTCACTCAATTCAATTCAATTTAAGGGCTTTCTTTGCATGGGAAACGTATGTTTACATTGCCAAAGCAAGTGAAATAGATAAACAAAAGTGAAATAAACAATAAAAAATTAACAGTAAACATAACACTTCCAAAAGTTCCAAAAGAATAAACACATTTAAAATGTCATGTTATGTATATATACAGTGTTGTAATGATGTGCAAATAGTTCAAGTACAAAAGGGAAAATAAAAAAAAACATAAATATAGGTTGTATTTACAATGGTGTATGGTTCTTCACTGGCTGCCCTTTTCTAGTGGCAACAGGTCACAAATCTTACCGCTGTGATTGCACACTGTGGTATTTCACCCAATAGATATGGGAGTTTATCAAAATTGGATTTGTTTTTGAAATCTTTGTGGGTCTATGTAATCTGAGGGAAATATGTGTTTCTAATATGGTCATACAATGGGCAGGAGGTTAGGAAGTGCAGCTCAGTTTCCACCTCATTTTGTGGGCAATGTGAACATAGCTTGTCTTCTCTTGATTGCCAGGTATGCCTATGGCTTCCTTTCTCAATAGCAAGGCTATGCTCACTGAGTCTGTACATAGTCAAAGATTTCCTTAATTTTGGGTCAGTCACAGTGGTCAGGTATTAAACCACTGTATACTCTCTGTTTAGGGCCAAATAGCCTTCTAGTTTGCTCTGTTTTTTGGTAAATTCTTTCCAATGTGTGAAGTAATTCTATTTTTGTTTTCTCATGATTTGGTTGGGTCTAATTGTATTGCTGTCCTGGGGCTCTGTGGGGTCTGTTTGTGTTTGTGAACAGAGCCCCAGGACCAGCTTGCTTAGGGGGCTCTTCTCCAGATGTATTTATCTGTAGGTGATGGCTTTGTTATGGAAGGTTTGGGAATTGCTTCCTTTTAGGTGGTTGTAGAATTTAATGGCTCTTTTCTGGATAAAAAAAATTAGCGGGTATAGGCCTAATTCTGTTCTGCATGCATTATTTGGTGTTTTACGCTGTACACTGAGAATATTTTTGCAGAATTCTGCATACAGAGTCTCAATTTGGTGTTTGTCCCATTTTCTGAATTCTTGGTTGGTGAGCGGACCCCAGACCTCACAACCATAAAGGGCAATGGGTTCTGTAACTGATTCAAGTATTTTAGCCAGATCCTAATTGGTATGTCGAATTTTATGTTCCTTTTGATGGCATAGAAAACCTTTCTTGCCTTGTCTCTCAGATCATTCACAGCTTTGTGGAAGTTACCTGTGGCGCAGATGTTTAGGCCGAGGTATGTATAGTTTTTTGTGTGCTCTAGCAGTGGTTCCCAAACTTTTTATAGTCCCGTACCCCTTGAAACATTCAACCTCCAGCTGCATACCCCCTCTAGCACCAGGGTCAGTACACTCTAAATGTTGTTTTTTGCCATCATTGTAAGCCTGCCACACACTCACTATACGATACATTTATTAAACATAAGAATGAGGCTCGTGGGAAGTGACAAAGAGCTCTTATAGGACCAGTGAACAAATAATAATATAATAATAATCAATAATTTTGCTCTTTATTTAACCATCTTACATACAAAACCTTATTTGTTCATCGAAAATTGTGAATAACTCACCACAGGTTAATCAGAAGGGTGTGCTTGAAAGGATGCACATAACTCCGCAATGATGGGTTGTATTGGAGAGAGTCTCAGTCTTAAATCATTTTCCACACACAGTCTGTGTCTGTACTTAGTTTTCATGCTAGTGAGGGCCGAGAATCCACTCTCACGTAGGTACGTGATTGCAAAGGGCATCAGTGTCTTAACAGCGAGATTTGCCAAGGCAGGATACTCTGAGCGCAGCCCAATCCAGAAATCTGGCAGTGGCTTCTGATTAAATAACATTTTCACAGAACCGCTTGTTGCAATTTCGATGAGGCTCTCTTGTTCAGATATCGGTATGTGGACTGAAGCAGGGCATGAAAGGGATAACAAATCCAGTTGTTTGTGTCGTCCGTTTCGGGAAAGTACCTGCGTAATTGCGCACCCAACTCACTCAGGTGCTTCACTATATCACATTTGACATTTTCCGTAACTTGAGTTCATTTGCACACAACAAAATCATACAGTGATGGAAAGACCTCTGTGTTGTCCTTGTTAATGCAGACCGAGGAGCTCAAACTTCTTAATCATAGCCTCAATTTTGTCCCGCACATTGAATATAGTTCCATAAAGTCCCTGTAATCCTAGATTCAGATCAGCAAGAGCCACTCGGTGGATGATGCAGTGTACCCAAGTGCCGTCGGGAGCCACTGCTTGTACACGCGTTACCACTCCACTATGTATCCCTGTCATGGCTTTTGCACCATCAGTACAGATTCCAACACCTTCACCACCGAAGTCCATTTGATGTCACAAAGCTGTCCAGGACCATTAAAAATATCCTCTCCTGTTGTCCTGGTTTCCAGTGGTTTGCAGAAGAGGATGTCTTCCTTAATTGGCTCCCCATAAATGTAACAGCTATATACCAGGAGCTGTGCCAGGCCCACCACGTCTGTTGACTAATCCAGCTGTAATGCATCTAATTCACTGGCTTGTATGTGAAGAAGCAATTGTTTCAAAACATCTCCTGCCATGTTACTGATGCGTCGTGAAACCGTGTTGTTTGATGAAGTCTTTTTGGCCTTTTCCCCCAGCATTGTCTAAGCCATATCTGAGGCAGCAGGAAGAATTAAGTCCTCCACAATAGTATGGGGCTTGCCTGTCCTAGCCACTCGGTAGCTCACCATATAAGACACTTCTAGCCCCTTCTTATTAATGGTATCTGTTGCTTTTATAAATGTCTTACTACTCGAAAGTTGTCTTAATTCTTGCTAAAAAAACTCCTGTGGCTTATTTTTCAAATTGGCATGTTTTGTTTCTAAATGTCTCCAAAAGAGTGAAGGTTTCATCGAGTTGTGAGATAGTACTTTTGCACATATAAGACACTGTGGCTGAGGAAAGTCACTAGTCTCAATATAAGAGAACCCCAAATCAATGTAGTTCTCATCATATTTGAGACTCTTCTATGATCCAACATCCCTGTCGGTTGTTCTGTGTTTTCCCGGGTAAGGGGGCAGTAGCTCTTCGGCTGCATCAGATTCACAACTGTCAGTGTCCATGCTATCTGGGCTAACAACAAATGTAGAATTACTGATGCTAGCATTGGATTTGCTTGTGGAAGCAGAACAACTTGTGTCATCAACAGGTGCAGGTGTAGTACTGCTGGTAGTAGCAGTACTACCAGAAGAGCTGGTATGTGTCTCTGCTGACTTTTTTTTAACCATTTACGTTTGGCTAGAGAGTAACGGTTAATGTGATTGGATGTTAATTATTTGACTAGGCTACCTGTATTTGACTTGGCCCAGGCGCTCTCTTTTGATGACTTTTGTGACCGTAATAGCCTTGGTTTCATGCATGTTAACAATAGAAGCCTCCTCCCTAAGTTTGTTTTATTCACTGCTTTAGCACACTCTGCCAACCCAGATGTCCTAGCCGTGTCTGAATCCTGGCTTAGGAAGTCCACCAAAAACTCTGAAATCTTCATCCCTAACTACAACATTTTTAGACAAGATAGAACGGCCAAAGGGGACGGTGTTGCAATCTACTGTAGAGATAGCCTGCAGAGTTCTGTCCTACTATCCAGGTCTGTACCCAAACAATTTGAACTTCTACTTTTAAAAATCCATCTCTCTAAAAACAAGTCTCTCACGGTTGCCGCCTGCTATAGACCACCCTCTGCCCCCAGCTGTGCTCTGGACACCATATGTGAACTGATTGCCCCTCATCTATCTTCAGAGCTCGTGCTGCTAGGTGACCTAAACTGGGACATGCTTAACACCCCAGCCATCCTACAATCTAAGCTTGATGCCCTCAATCTCACAAAAATGATCAATGAACCTACCAGGTACCACCCCAAAGTTGTAAACACGGGCACCCTCATAGATATCATCCTAACTAACTTGCCCTATAAATACACCTTTGCTGTTTTCAACCAAGATCTCAGCGATCACTGCCTCATTGCCTGTATCCGTAATGGGTCAGCAGTCAAACGACCTCCACTCATCACTGTGAAACGCTCCCTGAAACATTTCAGTGAGCAAGCCTTTCTAATCGAACTGCCGGGTACCCTGGAAGGATATTGACCTCATCCCGTCAGTAGAGGATGCCTGGTTATTTTTTTTAAATGCCTTCCTCACCATCTTAAATAAGCATGCCCCATTCAAGAAATGTAGAACCAGGAACAGATATAGCCCTTGGTTCTCTCCAGACCTGACTGCCCTTAACCAACACAAAAACATCCTGTGGTGTTCTGCATTAGCATCGAACAGCCCCCGTGATATGCAACTTTTCAGGGAAGTTAGAAACCAATATAAACAGGCAGTTAGAAAAGCCAAGGCTAGCTTTCTCAAGCAGAAATTTGCTTCCTGCAACACAAACTCAAAAAAGTTCTGGGACACTGTAAAGTCCATGGAGAATAAGAACACCTCCTCCCAGCTGCCCACTGCACTGAGGATAGGAAACTCTGCCACCTCTGATAAATCCACTATGATTGAGAATTTCAAGAAGCATTTTTCTACGGCTGGCCATGCGTTCCACCTGGCTACCCCTACCGCGGTCAACAGCACTGCACCCCCCACAGCTACTCGCCCAAGCCTTCCCCATTTCTCCTTCTCCCAAATCCAGTCAGCTGATGTTCTGAAAGAGCTGCAAAATCTGGACCCCTACAAATCAGCCGGCTAGACAATCTGGACCCCTTCTTTCTAAAATTATCTGCCGAAATTGTTGCAACCCCTATTACTAGCGTGTTCAACCTCTCTTTTGTGTTGTCTGAGATTCCAAAAGATTGGAAAGCAGCTGCTGTCATCCCCCTCTTCAAAGGAGGGGACACTCTTGTCCCAAACTGCTACAGACCTATATCTATCCTACCCTGCCTTTCTAAGGTCTTCGAAAGCCAAGTCAACAAACAGATTACCGACCATTTCTAATCCCTCCACTATGCAATCTGGTTTCAGAGATGGTCATGGGTGCACCTCAGCCACGCTCAAGGTCCTAAACAATATCGTAATGCCATCGATAAGAAACAATACTGTGCTGCCGTATTCATCGACCTGACCAAGGCTTTCGACTATGTCAATCGTCACATCCTCATCGGCAGACTCAATAGCCTTGGTTTCTCAAATGATTGCCTCGCCTGGTTCACCAACTACTTCTCTGATAGAGTTAAATGTGTCAAATCGGATGGCCTGTTGTCCGGGCCTCTGGCAGTCTCTATGGGGGTGCCACAGGGTTCAATTCTTGGGCCAACTCTTTTCTCTGTATACATCAATGATGTCGCTCTTGCTGCTGGTGAGTCTCTGATCCACCTCTACGCAGATGACACCATTCTGTATACTTCTGGCCCTTCTTTGGACACTGTGTTAACAACCCTCCAGACGAGCTTCAATGCCATACAACTCTCCTTCCGTGGCCTCCAACTGCTCTTAAATACAAGTAAAACGAAATGCATGCTCTTCAACCGATCGCTGCCTGCACCTGCCCGCCCGTCCAGCATCACTACTCTGGACGGTTCTGACTTAGAATACGTGGACAACTACAAATACCTAGGTGTCTGGTTAGACTGTAAGCTCTCCTTCCAGACTCACATCAAACATCTCCAATCCAAAGTTAAATCTAGAATCGGCTTCCTATTTCGCAACAAAGCATCCTTCACTCATGCTGCCAAACATATCCTCGTAAAACTGACCATACTACCGATCCTCGACTTCGGCGATGTCATTTACAAAATAGGCTCCAATACCCTACTCAATAAACTGGATGCAGTCTATCACAGTGCCATCCGTTTTGTCACCAAAGCCCCATACACTACCCACCACTGTGACCTGTACGCTCTCGTTGGCTGGCCCTTGCTTCATACTCGTCGCCAAACCCACTGGCTCCAGGTCATCTACAAGACCCTACTAGGTAAAGTCCCCCCTTATCCCTGCTCACTGGTCACCATAGCAGCACCCACCTGTAGCACGCGCTCCAGCAGGTATATCTCTCTGGTCACCCCCAAAGCCAATTCCTCCTTTGGCCGTCTCTCCTTCCAGTTCTCTGCTGCCAATGACTGGGACGAACTACAAAAATCTCTGAAACTGGAAACACTTATCTCCCTCACTAGCTTTAAGCACCAGCTGTCAGAGCAGCTCACAGATCACTGCACCTGTACATAGCCCATCTATAATTTAGCCCATACAACTACCTCTTCCCCTACTGTATTTATTTATTTATTTATTTATTTTGCTCCTTTGCACCCCATTATTTATATTTCTACTTTGCACTTTCTTCCACTGCAAATCTACCATTCCAGTGTTTTACTTGCTATATTGTATTTACTTTGCCACCATGGCCTTTTTTGCCTTTACTCCATGTGTAACTCTGTGTTGTTGTATGTGTCGAACTGCTTTGCTTTATCTTGGCCAGGTCGCAATTGTAAATGAGAACTTGTTCTCAACTTGCCTACCTGGTTAAATAAAGGTGAAATAAACAACAACAAAAAACAAATGGACATTGTGTTGTTATTTCGCTTAACACTCGATGGTTTACTTTTATTTTTGGCAGTGAAACGAGGCTACTCAGGCGAGTAGCCTCCCAACCAACACCAGACATCCATGGATGTTGAAAAGCAGCTGGCCGGACCAAATCTGAACCAATTAAAGTAATCTGTGTTTCACATGTTTGGACAGCACAGTACAGTAGAGTAGAGTTGTAGAGTTCAGTACAGTACAGTACACTAGAGTACAGTATAATGTACTGTAATGTACTGAACATATCTACTTTACTGTACAGTACTGTATTCTACTTTGCTGTGATGTCCAAACTTGTGGAACATAGACGTCTATGATTCTTTCAGATTTGGTCTGGCCCGGACCAACCAACTTTGGTCTTGTTTGGGGGCGGAACTCATTATAAAAATAGCCAGTGTATAGAATAATACCCAAATTTGCAAAAGAAGGATATTGCATATTTATACCTTTGTGTAGATATTCAGGATACATCACCATGAAAATAATCATATTAATATCCATAATTACGCATTTCTATGACCCATGATGTAATTCCGTTACCATAATTCCATTACCGGATGTAAATCCACTTCCCCTATTTTAGTTCAATAACGAAAATATTTTAAACCCAAGGTGTCATGTCATAGTTGACACCCCATTGTTACTGTAGACATCTTTGAATCTTAATTCGGAGCAGATATTTAACAGAGTTTTGGGAAAACGTGGTCGCATAAAAAACAGAGAGATTTTACCGTAATTCTTTCACCAAACTTTGCATCTGCACAGTTCTTCCAGTAAATGTGTTTTTGTGGAATTGTTTGTGTAAATTGTTCAAAGTAGTCCTTGTGTATAGCGTTGTATGGCTTGTTAAACTTTGAAATCCATGGTTTGTGTTTGGCATACATTTTAAAGTGAAAAAATCTGAGTCAAAGCATAATGCTGTATCCGTGGAATTGCCCACAGTCAACCTGGTTTTGTTAGCTAGTTTACTCCCAAAATCCCCAAATAAGCAATAATCCAATAATAATCCAAACAAAAAATTGTCTACAGAGAAAAGGTCTTGCCTTAGAAATAGCCTTGAACACTGTGTCCTTAGAAGTCAACGGTCTAGTCCACAAAAGAACACGTTTAATAATCAATAACCCTTACAAGTGTTTGAGAAAGTTTTCACTTAAAAAAAGAGGCTTTCTTAAAGTGTTAACCGTTTCCTAGTCACAAACATTTCTGACCACACACGCACACAGGCCTATACACATCTCAAGAAACCATGGAACCTTGTGTGTGTGTGTGTGTGTGTGTGTGTGTGTGTGTGCGCGTGCGTATTGGGAAAACAGCAGGACTAAGAGAGAGAGAGTGAATGCGGGAGAGAGAGAAAGAGAGAGAGTCACAGCGAGAAAGAGAGACAGAGAGAGCATCCAGAGAGCATCCAGAGTTCTTCTAGCCTGGATTCACACTCAGCAAGCTTTTCGCTGGGTTACGTAACTGGTTGCGTCTGACTCAAGCTCGGAAATGTCTAATTAGATTTCTCTTTTCCACTCGGAGCAAGGTCATTCCTTTAGTCATTTCCTAACAACCTTCAACTCAAATCATGGCAGGAGGGCTGAAGCAGTCTGTGTGAGGAGAGGGTTAGTAATAATTTGTATGGGTTGAAAGCCACACGTTTTCTATGACCTACTCGCTTTGAACACAAATCTCCTGTACACCAGAAGACTGTTAGACCTTTGAGCTAAAGCGTAGGTTTTCAGGTGTCAGGCAAGGTTTTTTTTTTTATCACACCATTAACCACCTTCATACATTTCGTCATCCTAGGCTAGCTACTTCGGGAATAAACTATAAGCCTACAGTGCCTTCAGAAAGTATTCATACCACTTGACTTATTCCACATTTTGTTGTGTTACAGTCTGAATTTAAAATAGATGAAATATTATTTATTTTTACCCATCTACACATAATACCCCATAATGACAAAGTGGATGTTGTTGTCGTTGTTGAAATTTTAACAAATGTATTGAAAATGAAATACAAAAATATCTCATTTACATAAGTATTCACACCCCTGAGTCAATACATGTTCGAATCACCTTTGGCAGCAATTACAGCGTTGAGTCGTTCTGGGTAAGTCTCTAAGAGCTTTGCACACCTGGATTGTACAATATTTGCACATTATTGTTTTTAAAATTCTTCAAGCTCTATCAAGTTGTTGATCATTGCTAGAAAGCCATTTTCAACTCTTGCCGATTCAAATCAAAACTGTAACTAGGCCACTCAGGAACATTCAATATCATCTTGGTAAGCAACTTTTGTTTTAGATTATTGTCTTGCTGAATGCTGAATTTGTCTCCCAGTGTCTGGTGGAAAGCAAACTGAATCAGGTTTTCCTTTAGGATTTTGCCTGTGCTTCGCTCTAATTCATTTATTTTCGTCCTAAAACAAACCTCCCTAAATCTTGCCGATGACAAGCACACCCATAACATGATGCAGCCACCACCATGCTTGAAAATATGAAGAGTGGTACTCAGTGACGTGTTGTGTTGGATTTGCCCCAAACAAAACGTGTTGTATTCAGGAGATAAAGTTAATTTCTTTGCCACATTTTTTGCAGTTTTACTTTAGTGCCTTATGCACAGGATGCATGTTTTGTCATATTTGTATTCTGTACAGGCTTTTCGCTCTGTGATTTAGGTTACTATTGTGGAGTAAGTACAATGTTGTTGATCCATCCTCAATTTTCTCCTATCACAGCCATTAAACTCTAACTTTTTTAAAGTCACCATTGGCCTCATGGTGAAATCCCCTGAGCGGTTTCCTTCCTCTCTGGAAACTGAGTTAGGAAGGAAGTCTGTATCTTTGTAGTGACTGAGTGTATTGATACACCATCCAAAGTGTAATTAATAAGTTCACCATGCTCAAACGGATATTCAATGTCTGCTTTTTAAAAAAAACAATCTACCGATAGCTGCCCTTCTTTGCGAAGCATTGGAGAACCTCACTGGTCTTTGTGGTTGAATCTGTTTGAAATTCACTGCTCGACATAGGGAACTTACAGATAATTGTATGTGTGGGGTACAGAGATGAGGTAGGCAATCAAAAAACATGTTAAACACTATTATTGCATACAGAGTGAGTCCATGCAACGTATGTGACTTGTTAAGCACATCTCCTGAAGTTATTTAGGCTTGCCATAAAGGGGTTGAATACTTATTGACTCAAAACATTTCAGCTTTTCATTTTTAATGAATTTGCAAAAATCTCTAAAAACATAACTCCACTTTGACATTATCGGGTATTGTGAGAAGGCCAATGACCAACAAACCCCCCCCCCCCCCCCATAATTGAATCAATTTTAAATTCAGGCTGTAACACATAAAAGTCAAGGGGAGGGGTGTGAATACTTTCTGAAGGCACCTCTATTATTTTTTTTCGCCTCGATGCACCACCACCAATACAAATATACAAACTGCTTCACCATCTACAGTAACAGACACATATTGTCATAAATTATGTATGAGAATTAGATATATTTCTTTCCTGATGGCGTGGGCACCTGTCGTATACAAAACATCGTCGGTACTATATGATAATTATACTCTCCAACATGCATTTCAATTTCAAAGTGAATACATTCCCTCCTCCACAGAGTCACTTGATCAAACATGTTGGATGTGGCGACGGATCAGTGACCACGGATCAGTGACCACGCTGCCATGCTGATGCCATGCTGTAGTCAGACTCCTGGGGGAGAACTGGGCTTCCCTCCCCATCACTTCATCACAGCCATTGATTGAATGTGAACTTGGACCATCTGGTCACCGTTAATTGCACACGTGCTGTACAGTATGCAGCTAGCCAATCGGGTGGGTTGGGCAGTGAGAACTAAGAAGATAGATAAGAGACAAGCAGGGGGAGCAAGAGCAAAAGAAAATGCCGTTTTCTGACTGTCTTTCTTCAGCTCATGATCTTGGGTTGGATGGGCGTTGGTCTGTCCTTAGCCACTCAAACGGTTAATGGGTTTTCAGTGATTTGCCCTCAGATCACAGCCTGGAATCCAAGATGAACAGGGATATTATTCCATTTGGATTCCAGGCTAAACATATCCACCACACACCAAAAAAAGCTACTTCTAATTCAAACCGAGAAGTAGAAGTTTTAGCAGGCATGTACAGTACCTCTAGATTTTTGCTTCTTGTTCAATTTCAACTGAAAGCGCCTTATTTCCTGAAACCTACATCTTTATTCACAGGGTTCAGTTTGGAGGACGCAGCGATGGAGGAGGATTTGAGAGTTTGTGAATAATAATAAGTGGCTAAAGGGGAGATTTAGCCAAACCACATTAATCTCGCTGGGCTGGCTAGGCTGTGTGTGACATCGCTTTCCCTCTCTCGCTCTTCAATCTCTATCCTCTCTCCCTCGTAATTTCTGTCCTCTTTTGCGCCCTGTCTCTTGCCTCCTCTTTCCCCCTCTTTGTCTCTCTCCTCCTCGGTTTCCGCCCGGAGAAGCTCCTCCTGGAAACAGCAGGCCTGCCCCCTTTGACTTTAATATTACATGGTTGACATGAAAGGAACACAGGGCAAGAGCGTACGGCGAGAAACAGAAAGAGAGAGAGAGGGAGAAACAGAGAACAATGGCCCCAGTCATCTCGCAGTCTTGATAGGTGTCATGTCATGTTCGTGGGAGCCTGATGTAGCCGCTCTGACATCCATAGTGGCTCAGGCGAACTGAAACCCCAACAAAAATGTGTTACTACTCCAGTGCATTCTCCTCTCTCTTGGTGCGTCACTGAAAGCACACCGTCACAACAGTAACACGTTAGCGCATTATTATGGCCATTTGCCACAGTAGAGAAAAGATGCAAGGTCGGGTCCTCCAGAGAAACAATTAGCCGAGGAACTTCAGAGGAGAACAATCGTTGATTAGCATCTGTTTACGGCATACAGGCAGACAGGATTGGAGGAGAGGAGAGCAGGGAGCTGTAGGGCTTGTCACACTAGCTGCAGCCTATGGATTTGCTTACATAATGAAGCAATGCAGAATTGTTTAACGCACCCCTCCTTGTAATCGACGCGCACGCACGCACACACATCCTTTTTTTTCCCTTCACTGCAATAACCTCATTTGGACCATTGGACTAATTACAGACTCAGTTTGCACACCATATTCCCAACCTGCCATATGATCTCTACCCCCAACAGTAACTCAAGTGTCACAACGTGAACTGTCAGATTTAGCTGCTGGGCCAAAACTAAGATCATCCCCCCCCCCCCCCCCCCACATTTTAAAACTCGTATCTGTTAAACTGTTCACCTCATCGGCCTCCTGCAGACTAACTAACACTAACAGTCTAGTTATGATTTGTGGTATATGAAGGACTAGTAGTAACTAGGCTATACACAGTATACTGCATTATCACTACTATCACTACCACTCGTGAGAACAGAAAACCCAGTTGTCCTCCTCGTCCTGCAGAAACCTATAACCCCAAAGGTCTATTGTCTATCTGAAGGTGTAACAGTATTACCATCGCCACTACCGCTGCTATCATTACTATCCGCTGAACACTGATAACAACAACCACAGACAATAACGTAAGCTGAGGAATATGAGTCACAGTACTGTACATCTCTTTTGTATAGGGGGATATACGTCGTGAATAGCTAGAATCTTTTTGAGCGCCATACATGAAGCGAGCCACTGAACCCTCTTTGGTTCGACATAGCTGCTGTAGCGCCATTTCTTGTTACAGTGTAGTGTACGTTATGAGAATGATAAGAATAAAGAAAGGGGCTTTTCATAAACTGTATGTGGAGTCTAAAGTAGAGAACAGTAATTCGGGCCATAGGCCCCTGGGCAAAGTCTAAGCAATCCAGATTTTTTTTTAAAAGAGAGGGCATGGGGACTGAGTCCTGTATTTGGTGTTCTATATCAAAGAGCGTTTCAAGCATTTTGTTTGAGGGAGAGACACGAGACACATTTTTTCAATCCTCTATATTCAATATTCTCTTTTGATTGGAAACGTCTGGGGTCTCCCTGCCCAGAACAAAGACTGTGGTTCTCCACTGCTCCGCACGGTATTTGATTCGTTCCAACTCCTTGAGGCAATCTTCCAGTTGGTTTTAGTAGGAGCAATGGATATAGCAACCGTGTTGATTCTCACAGAAAAACGGTTCAGACAGCAGTTCCCAAACACTCAACCCCAGGTCCATGCTCTCCATGCTCCCTTTAATGCGTAACGTAGAACTAGAAGAGCATTTGACATAGAACAGAAGCCTTACGAGAGACATGGGGCTCGTGTCCGAAGCTACCTCTCGCTGGGCGCCTTGCCTGACTCCGAGGCCTGTGTGTTAAGCATGGCAGAACTGTCTCTCGCCGGAGCAAAATGCCCCCCATCAGATCAGACAGATCTAATTGTCCCCCTTGGGTAAGGCTATTCATTATATCAGCTAGTGTTGTGGCCTCCTCCACCACGTCCAGTCAAGGAGGGTTAGAGATACAGGCAAGATGCCAGACAGACCAGGCATGCACACACACACACACACACACACACACACACACACACACACACACACACACACACACACACACACACACACACACACACACACACACACACACACACACACACACACACACACACACGGTCGGTGGTGCCTCAGTAAACCACCACTGAACACTAACCCTCCAACCACTCACTTCCACCCAGCCCTAGCCTAGCTAATTAGGACACAACTGCATGGTTCTGTAGCGCTATCTCCCTCTGAACCAACACACGGCCCCTTATGAGAAAAGACCGGCAAATCTAGGAGGCATTCTTCACATCCTTCTTTCTTCTGATGAGAGAGTTCTCCCATTTAGCCTGGCATGAACTCTAAGTAGCTGACTAACTGCAAGCAATGATGTTCTTATGCTAAATGGGAAAACACTTGTATACTGTAAAAAGTGCTTCCCCAATTTAAATGACCAAAGAGGACCACATAATCTGCAATAAAAACCTTTCAAAGAAAGCGAGTCAGTGGTAAAGGAAGTCATTTGGAAGTGAATTGGTTGTGTATATTTGGACTGCTTATAGCAGGGTGTGATTAGCTTACATTAGCTTTGTGTGAGTGTGTGTATGTATGTGTGTGTCTGTGTGTACGTGCTCCAGCTCTCGGGGCTCAATCTCTTTGTAAGAGCACAATAAACACATCAGCCTGCCCTGCCCTTAGAGAAATAACGGCCTTCCAAAACGCGTGTCTTTATTCCAGCTCTACAATAGACCCCGACGGGATTAACTATTGTGTGTTGCTGTCTAGGGATGGAACATCGCAGGAAGCACAACTGCTCTGCATAAACCGAAACAACACCTGGTGTCATGTTGCAGAAATGCCACCTTGACTTGGCAAGATGCCCACCGAGGAGCAGTGATACACCACAGCAGGAGGAGGATAATCAACCGAAGGACTCCAGACGATTACAGAGACCCTCTGGAGATAACGGAGACAAACAGCCAGAGGAAGAGAAATAGAAATGTTACCGTAGAACAACAAGCGGATGAGGGAGAGGATGTTGTTTGTAACGTGTCCAAACGATGCCCAACCGCCAGTAGACTGCTGTCCTGTCGCGCTGAGGCAGGGGGGCGTTAGAAAAGGGCACGGTGAGGATACCGCATCCAGCGGTCCCACACCGGCACAATAAACGTGACACATTACAATCAACTGACAAACAAGTGTAACATCAGCCAGTGACAGTGTCATAACACCATGTTGACGGTCTGAGCCTGCGAGAAGAGGACCCTGTGAACCAGGCTATGAACCAGGTCCCATGCCAGACAGCATCTCCGAGGCAGTCTGTCACACACATACACACAGGGGGTTTAGGGGCCTCTGTCTGAGCAGGGGACGCGAGAGTGGAAGATAGGGGAGGCCACAGGATAGAGACACACTGAGTCACTCTCCTCCAGCCTCCAAACACAGAGAGCGTGAGAGAAAGAGAGAAGGGGGGGGTTATGGGACAGAGAGTCACTCATCACCATGCTACGTCCTCATGCCCACTTCCTTGTACTGCCCGTACTGTAAACATCACCCCTTCCGCTGCAGACGCCACCCACTGCAATAAGCACCAGCCAGCTACACACGCACACAGACGCGCGCCCACTTATAGCACTAGTAGAGAGGAGTAGCTCCTATATATCAGACTAGTAGAAGCAGCTTAACTATAATGGAGAGAGCAGCCAGAAGCTTTAACATAACACTCATCCACAGTTACAGATGTAGGATCTTAATTTGAGACAGTTTTCTACAGCATGAAAATAATCCTGCGGCAACAGGAATTATTATATGGATTATGATTAATGGAAAAAAAAATTGTAGGGGTTGATACATTTTTCGTTTGTGCAAATCAAGTCAGACATTTAAAATGGAAATGACAAACTTTAGAAGCTTTTTAAAACCTAGAATACATTACATGTTTGCATTTCCTGGTCTGCAGGAAAACTACATATGTATAGGATATGGGATATAATGCTGCTCAAATAAAGAGCAGTCTTTCAATAAATCTCAAATGTGGTTAAAATCATTTGCAAATCTAGTAATTTTAGATTGTGTGTCACACCATGTACTGTATGCTCTCTGAATCCCCTTGGTGTTGGACACATTTTACAGGGTCTTGATTTAGTACGAAAAAGAATGATGAGCGATTAACCGAAATGTATGTTTTTCTTCTGTTTTTTTTTAATCAATTAATTGACAGAAGTCTTTTCAATAATTTGAATTGCATGTTGTTCACCTTTTTTTTCAGTGAGCTCAATGCCGCACATTGCACAGTTCTCTAGAGATAAACCAGATTAAGGCCGAACTGTGTGATGTAGTAGGCAGTTGTAGTTTCCAACAGGCCAATATTCTACCTAGTTTAGTGTAGAAAACGTGGTAATTAACTACAATGACCATAATCTATTGTGCGCCTACTTGTCTGTCTGTGTTTCTTTTATGCCTGCTACATTAGTTCAGTGTGGGGAAGACACTGAGTGAGTGCGTGAGTGTGAGAGAGAGAGAGAGAGAGAGAGAGAGAGAGAGAGAGAGAGAGAGAGAGAGAGAGAGAGGTATAGAGAGCAGAACAGTTGCTTCGTGAGGTATGTCATGATCTAAGTGATTGATAGTTGGTATTCAGCAGTCATAAAATTATGCCTTATTTACTTTGAAGACCTATTAAAATAGTGATTTTGTCAGACAGCATATGCAGCACTTCTATGGAGATGAGATGATAACTTGGAATGAAATAATAAAGTAATCAAATAGAACAAATGTAATATACAAAACAACTGAAATATTTTATTAAAGTCAAGTTGGTTAATAATTGATAAGCAGTACTGGGCAGTCACTACAATCATGGGACTTCAAATCAAATCAAATGTATTTGTCACATACACATGGTTAGCAGGTGTTAATGCGAGTGTAGCGAAATGCTTGTGCTTCTAGTTCCGACCATGTAGTAATATCTAACAAGTAATATAACCTAACAATTCCACAACAACTACCTTATACACACAAGTGTAAAGGAATGAATACGAATATGTACATAAAAATATATAAATGAGTGACGGCCGAACGGCATAGGCAAGATGTAGTAGATGGTATAGAGTACAGTATATACATATGAGATGAGTATTGTAGGGTATGAAAACATATAAAGCAGCATTGTTTAAAGTGGCCAGTGATACATTACATCAGGATGGCAAGATGCAGTAGATGATATAGAGTACAGTATATATACTGCTCAAAAAAATAAAGGGAACACTTAAACAACACATCCTAGATCTGAATGAAAGAAATAATTTATTAAATACTTTTTTCTTTACATAGTTGAATGTGCTGACAACAAAATCACACAAAAATAATCAATGGAAATCCAATTTATCAACCCATGGAGGTCTGGATTTGGAGTCACACTCAAAATTAAAGTGGAAAACCACACTACAGGCTGATCCAACTTTGATGTAATGTCCTTAAAACAAGTCAAAATGAGGCTCAGGAGGGTGTGTGGCCTCCACGTGCCTGTATGACCTTCCTACAACGCCTGGGCATGCTCCTGATGAGGTGGCGGATGGTCTCCTGAGGGATCTCCTCCCAGACCTGGACTAAAGCATCCGCCAACTCCTGGACAGTCTGTGGTGCAACGTGGCGTTGGTGGATGGAGCGAGACATGATGTCCCAGATGTGCTCAATTGGATTCAGGTCTGGGGAACGGGCGGGCCAGTCCATAGCATCAATGCCTTCCTCTTGCAGGAACTGCTGACACACTCCAGCCACATGAGGTCTAGCATTGTCTTGCATTAGGAGGAGCCCAGGGCCAACCGCACCAGCATATGGTCTCACAAGGGGTCTGAGGATCTCATCTCGGTACCTAATGGCAGTCAGGCTACCTCTGGCGAGCACATGGAGGGCTGTGCGGCCCCCCAAAGAAATGTCACCCCACACCATAACTGACCCACCGCCAAACCGGTCATGCTGGAGGATGTTGCAGGCAGCAGAACGTTCTCCACGGCATCTCCAGACTCTGTCACGTCTGTCACGTGCTCAGTATGAACCTGCTTTCATCTGTGAAGAGCACAGGGCGCCAGTGGCGAATTTGCCAATCTTGATGTTCTCTGGCAAATGCCAAACGTCCTGCACGGTGTTGGGCTGTAAGCACAACCCCCACCTGTGGACGTCGGGCCATCATACCACCCTCATGGAGTCTGTTTCTGACCGTTTGAGCAGACACATGCACATTTGTGGCCTGCTGGAGGTCATTTTGCAGGGCTCTGGCAGTGCTTCTCCTGCTCCTCCTTGCACAAAGGCGGAGGTAGCGGTCCTGCTGCTGGGTTGTTGCACTCCTACGGCCTCCTCCACGTCTCCTGATGTACTGGCCTGTCTCCTGGTAGCGCCTCCATGCTCTGGACACTACGCTGACAGACACAACAAACCTTCTTGCCTCAGCTCGCATTGATATGCCATCCTGGATGAGCTGCACTACCTGAGCCACTTGTGTGTGTTGTAGACTCCGTTTCATGCTACCACTAGAGTGAAAGCACCGCCAGCATTCAAAAGTGACCAAAACATCAGCCAGGAAGCATAGGAACTGAGAAGTGGTCTGTGGTCCCCACCTGCAGAACCACTCCTTTATTGGGGGTGTCTTGCTAATTGCCTATAATTTCCACCTGTTGTCTATTCCATTTGCACAACTGCATGTGAAATGTATTTTCAATCAGTGTTGCTTCCTAAGTGGACAGTTTGATTTCACAGAAGTGTGATTGACTTGGAGTTACATTGTGTTGTTTAAGTGTTCCCTTTATTTTTTTGAGCAGTGTACATATGAGATGAGAAATATAGGGTATGAAAACATTATATAAAGTTGCATTGTTTAAAGTGGCTAGTGATACATCTAATTACATCAAGATGGCAAAATGCAGTAGATGGTATAGCGTACAGTGCATACATATGAGATGAGTAATGTAGGGTAAGTAAACATTATATATATATATATATAAAGTGGCTATTGATAAAGTGATTACATACATTTTTCCATTATTAAAGTGGCTGTTGTTGAGTCAGTATGTTGGCAGCAGCCACTCAATATTAGTGATGGCTGTTTAACAGTCTGATGGCCTTGAGATAGAAGCTGTTTTTCAGTCTCTCGGTTCCAGCTTTGATGCACCTGTACTGACCTCGCCTTCTGGATGTTAGCGGGGTGAACAGGCAGTGGCTCGGGTGGTTGTTGTCCTTGATAATCTTTTTGGCCTTCCTGTGACAGGAAGGCCACATAACATTCAACCCACATAATGCATAGTGCATTTAACATTTCAAACCGTGATTATCTTTTAATAGTCAAACCGAAACCGAACCAACCTCAAAAAGCACTAATGTCTCAGCAATAACAAAAAATGAAAACAATTGAAAGCCATTTGTTCAGTATTAGATTTTGTTTGGCCGTGTGGGGAGCAGCCTGCATGTGAGGACAACTGTCGGTGCCAGAAATGTCAAAAGCCGTGTGCTGCAGCAGAGTAAAGAATTATAAAACACTTTGAAATCTAACGTGCCTGGAGTATATAGTAGTGACTGTCTGATGCTGCTATGCAGGCTTATCCAACACACAGATAAAAAGGCTTTCACAAGCAATTACTAAATTAGTGGAGAAATGTATTTCAACCCAGTGAACTAACACAGAAACACACTGAACTACTAATCTGGGAGCAGAAGGGCTAAAATACCCCTGGAATTGAAAGTTGAATGGCTTAATTGATGTCAGGGCTCTCAAGTGTATACGAATGAGGAAGCACAGCTCTGGAGGAATTACTGTTGATATGGAGGATGTCAGTCAGAAAAGCAAACCTAAAGATGGCCTCATGCCTCGTAGCGTGCGGTGGCTTCATGCAGACCCGGGTTCTAATCACTGGCAGGCTTATCATTAGGCAGAAGCGGCAATGGCCTCAGGCCTCACCTCATCAAGGGGCCTCATGAGCTGGGCATAAAAATATATAAAAAAAATCTTTCAATAATTTCCCCGCTTGAGCCCCCCCCTCCATGCTTTGCTAGAGGCATAAAAAAATGAATAAAGAAATCTCCATCAAAATCTGTCTGCTTAAACTAGAGATATGTTATCTCTATTTTGCATGGGCTGCGTCTCAATCGTCCGCATCCTCCGATGTAGGCTTTCCACATCTGTTGGGGAGGGTGGCAGAGCTACAGTGGTGTTTGTCAGACCAGGAGACATATCAAAAATCTGTCTTCTCTTGCAAACGTCTGTAGCGTCCAAATGGTTTGGCCTACAAATGAATATGACCCATCTATGGAAAGATGAGAGACTTGCGAACACGATGGTGGTATCCCTTTTGCGACGTGTCTGAAGGTAACCCAGTACCGGGCCGAAAAATGAATGGAAGTGAACGGCGCTTTTCAATGTCAAAGATAATCCGGCTAATTCCAAGTAAAAAACTTGTTTTCAATTTTTTATTTGGAGCTTTCTTATATTTCTCAGATATAGGACAGACACTTCAAAACATACTTCTTATTTATTAACATTTTTACTATTTGTTTTTCCATGTATGAATCTGTTATTCAATGCGTTGGGCTAATAGCAGTAAAGCACTAAATTCAATGTTTCATCAAATATATATTTTTTCTACAGGGGTCCTAAAATTCAATATCAAATATCTAAATGATCCTTCGTGTGACCATATTAAAACAATTCCATATGTTAGCTTAGTAGTAGTCTCGCATTGCCATATCTCCAAATCACGTAGCTGTCACGCCTCTCTTGGGGGTCTGGAGAATTCTGTATTGCAAAACGGTTTGAATGGTCCGGCTGAGATTTCGATTGGATGTTACATTTCAAGAACCCTCTCCCTACATGCCCGTTGGTGCTACGTGTTATGTTCGTCACTGTTTTCAGACTGGGAAGGACCCATTTTGCAGAGTTGTTCCGAATGCTACTTTGCAACATTAATCAGCTCATTTCCCAGCCATCCTCACCATAGACTGTAAAAACAATCGTCATGTACTGTTGCACCTATGCCACTAATCTAGTGACCACTATTGGAGCACTGCCCAAGCAAGGCATTTGATTGGTTTGACATGTAGTGAGGCGTCAGTGATTTACACCGGGTCTCCACTCCTATTTAGCAATTTTTCTGCCATGAACTTCCACAGGCTTACCCGTATTAGAGAAGCCTGGTTCTTGATGAGGCTAGCTTAGTAGCCCTTAGACTCTAGGCGGACACATTACACATTTCTTTAGTAAAAAGACAGGTGCTGCTGACAATACTGCCATCGTCGTTGAGGCAGAAGCGATGTACATGTAGCCCATGTATCTGATGCTGTCTGGCAATAAAGAGTATGGCATGTCATACAAGTTTCGGGCCAGACAGCATCAGATACATGGGCTACATAGAGTAAGACAGAGGGTTGCTGTTTCGCTTGCTCCGATGCTTTCTCTGGTGAGATCGTTTCAACCACTTGCGAACTGAAGGAAAGTTGGCGGGTGCACATTGCACTGTTCGGATGCTGGAGTAATTTGGATGAACATGCAGAGAGGTAGCCTACCTTTTGAAGTGATTTGTTTGACAATCTGATGAAAACGTCATGATTGGTTGTATTCATGGCACATTAAAATGTAATACATTTTTGCATTTTTACTATAAAACCCACATAGGAAGGGCGGGGAGGGCCTCAGACAGGCCTCCGCCTGGGGCCTCCAAATAACTAAGTCCGTCCCTGGTTCTAATATACTTTGAGCGTTGCTCCAGCCTTCCTGGTGTGCCATATGGGTGGAGCTAGCCGTTTTGGGACTGCTCTATTGGTACATTAAGCCAGGCAAGCGCAGTCAACCACAGAAATGATTTTGAATAGTATTTGAAACCAGGTGTGGCTACGTGTAGAATAGAGTAACTTGGATGTGATATGCCGACGGCGCTCTCTGGGCTACTGTCTGCCTGAGCTTACACTGGCAACCTTTCATAATGTATTACAGAGCTTGACGCAGAAGAAGGTTATTGTAGGCATTTGTATCATGTCTATCATTCGGCTTGCTTTACTGCACAAGCTCTGAGTGGGGGCAGGGCGAAACAAGAGTGTCTGCTTGTACCAGATTGTCTAGTCCTAGAAACTTCTTAAAAGCCCATTCGAGTGTACTGTCCCGTTAACACACCTAGAGAGCGTCGAACAGATGTCTCTTTTTATTACCCGATGTGTGGCAGAATGCTGTGCAGGTTAGTGCTATGTTCTGGCCATCTTTGTCTTACGAGGTTCTAAAAGGTAGCAAATTGAGAATACTGTATGTTCTTAATTGACCAACCTGAATAAATAAAAGGTTAAATCAATACAAGGGGAAAAAGAAAGGAACTCTGTTCCATCACCTGAAAGATGCAAGGAAATACATAGCTTGCAAAAGAAATGCACATATCTGTAGAAAACCACACGCTATTCTGCAGGTGTTCAAACGCCACATTTCCCATAGTAAGAAACCATGTCTGAAACCACTTATGGTGGTCTCTGTGAAACGAAAAACACGAACCCCCCCTCACTTTCCATCCTCCAGACCCCCCCAGCCCATGGACGTCCCCCTACTTTAAATCCTCCGGACCCCCCAACCCCTGGACGTCCCATCACTTTCCATCCTCCAGATCCTCCCAGCCCCTGGCCAAAGTAACAATAATATCCAGAAGGCCCCAAGGGGGGGAATCTTTTTTTCTTCCTTGTCACTATGCATGAGCTGAGGGCCTGAGTGCGTCAACAACAGTCTCAGACACGAGGAGGAGAGAGAGAGTGAGAGAGAAAGTACATCCCTTTAAAACCTCCATGCACCAAAAAAGGAGGAAACCTTACTTAGAAAAGGATGAGAAGCTCGCTGGGGCATGGAGTACTCTTTGATTCACTCCAGATACATATCAATTAAGGTATTTTTAGACTCCAAAGTTGCACGCTCCTGAACGTGACGCTCTCTCTCTCTCTCTCTGTCGAGTTCGCTAATTGACTGTGTGCCGATTCATTCTCGTCAATAAATTGTTGTGTGTTTCACGGTTGAGAAGGAGTATAAACAACAGCAGGAGGTCATGGCAGAAACATGGAAAAGCTACAGGGGAAGACGGCGCTCTTTGAAGTCTTCGCGTCTTTCGTTGTGTTCCAGGTTGTCTTGATTGCAGTCGCAGAAGCAGATATCATCTTCTATATCATATTAATGTGGCTGCCAAGATATTGAGCACATCTCTAGGCGTTGTGAGATCTGACATTTTGGGCGGCACGACAGCGATGAAGACAACCTAGAATGTGCCCTTTAATTTGGTGTGTCATTAATAACCTTGTCATATAGCATCCAGGTGTCCCCATAGGAGTCCAGAGACGCAGTCCAGTCTCAGAAAGCATGACAATCTCAAGTGCACACTTGATGTCTCCCCTGAATTCTCTGTCCTGTCAGGGCATTGATCAACAACCCAACAGGACACTGCTGCAGTGCTGCTTATAAAATATACAGAAAGATCTGCTCATCGGTGTGAAAGGTCTTTGTTGAAAATTCATTATAACCACACAACCTTGCTCCAGGGACCGTACACACAGACACAAATAGACCATAGTCTTTTTTATTCCCGTTGCGTGCTTTTCTCACCTGGCTGGCTGGCGAGTCCCCGGGGTAGGTGACAGAGGTCAGGGGAAGCGTGATGAGGGTTCTGGGGCTGACATACACACACACACACACACACTCACACAAAGGAGAGGGGCCCGAGGGCAAACCACCCCACCACCATCATCATCATCACCATCATCACATCTTCTTCTGAAGGTACCCAGGGGGGGTAACCATAGTGACAAACAGAATAAGGGGGCAACTTACTCACTAGTTAGAGTGTGGTGCAGACAGTGTCACTCTTACACTATGCCTTGTACAGGTCTCTGTAGCAATACATTTGTTAAGGCACTGTAAAATAACCTCTTTACATGCATGTTCAGTCTCAGTTCATTGTGGATAAACATCAGGATTGCGTTCAGTAGGGCACACCGTAGCATAACGTTTTGTATACGAACCGCAAAAAGACGTGTTCTTATTGGACAGCTCAGGTAGTAACCTAGTTTGTCGGAGGGCTCGTTAATCACCGGTTATCACTGGTCATCAGTCACAATGTCATCTAGAAACACAGATATGACTCAGCTATCAGCTGGCTAAATGTGAAACGCCTCTAAGGAAGTGCGTGTCCATGTGTGCTTATGATGACTCCATACCGCAGGCTGGGGTGTGTGTGCTGGGATTAGTCAACATGTCTCAGCCATGTGTGACAAGTGCACATGGGCAACAATTCCACCTTGCATTGGGTGCGTGTATGTAGTGTGAGTCCATATTGTATGTAGAAATGATGCGAGTGTGTGTGCATACAGTATGTGTGTGTACATGTGTGAGTATACACCATCACACCTCAACGAGCCATGATCACACACACACACTTCCTGCCTGACCTGTCAGAGAGAGCAGCAAATCTCAGGCGACAGAAGGGCCATGGAATGAAATAAACCCATAAAACATTGAGCAGAGAGGCTCCCCAGAGAAGAGAAGCTCTTCTCCGGGGAGCCTCTCTGCTCAATGTTTTATGGTTCTTCATATATATATATATATATATATATATATATATATATATACTAGCTCTCCAGGTCTTATCAAATGTGACATGTCAGCCTCTGCTATTTCAATGGCTGGTCCATTCTACACGCCTGGCCTAATCATACATTAATGGGGCTGGAACGGGGCTGGGCTGTGGCTGGGGAGGCATCACTGGGGACTTATAAGGAGGGGTAAAGGCATGGCTCAATTGATTTCAAGTGGCTGCCAACGTCTTATCAGTCTGTGGCTAAGCGGACCACTAAACACCCTCCATCAGAAGGCTATTGTTGCTGAGGCATGAAGATATCGCTGAAGTATAAATCGCACTACGACAGTTTATTGTGATGCTTTTTCTTACCGCAGAACCACATCAAATGTGCAGTGAATTCTAAAATTGGAGGGGGCAAAAAAGAAGCGTTTCAATAACAGTCAAAATACAGTGGGGGGGGGGGGGGGGGGGGGGGGGACATCTGGAACATAAATTGCAAATCCTCATTTTATTCGGTGGTCTCAAAGGGTATCCGCGTAACATCAAAGAACATCCCCCACAAATCAAAGCAAGCCAAACACTCAAAGGATTCTCCTCCTCCAATCACAGAAGGCCTCACTGAGGGGATTCTCTTCTCTCTTTTTCTGCACTCACAGATGAGCTCATATACTCCCGGACCCAGAGAGAAGGAGAGAGAGGGGGGAGGGGGCAGGGAGGGTGAGGGGGGGGATGGGAAAAAGATGGAGAGGGGGAGAAAGGGAGGAAGAAAGAGAGAGAGAGAGGTGGGGTAGAGAGAGATGAGAGGTTGGGAGAGAGGAAGTAGGAGAGAGGAAGTGAGAG
The DNA here is from genome assembly GCF_901001165.1 of Salmo trutta. Classification (NCBI taxonomy): domain Eukaryota; kingdom Metazoa; phylum Chordata; class Actinopteri; order Salmoniformes; family Salmonidae; genus Salmo; species Salmo trutta. The sequence continues at coordinate 11,631,182 of NC_042987.1, read as the reverse complement.
GAGGGGGAGAGATGGAGAGCAAGAGATGGAAAGAGAGACAGATGGAGAGAGAAGGAGAAAGGAAGAGAGAGGGGGGCGGAGAGAGATTGAGAAAGGGAGGGAAAGAGAGAGTGAAAGGAAAAGAGATGGAGAGTGGGATGGGACAAATAGGGAGGAGGAGAGAGACAGAGATGGAGAGAGGGTTAGCACCTCTAGGCTTGAGATGAGCATTTAACCTCATTTAAAGGATGGATCAGCATTCTCAACTAATGAGACCTGACATTGGTATTTGAAAACCCCAACAGCAGCCAACACACACTCACATCCTCATCCTCCCACACTGACACACAACAAAAAAAAATCTAAGAATGCTGTCAAGACGAGAATGATTACAAGTGTTGGGAGAATGCTGTTGAAGGCAGCCCTCCCCTGCTGTCAATATTAGAAAACACTCTCAGTCATAACAGACAACTAGCCACAGTAAAGGTTTTCTGAAGGGGAAGTTATTCAAGAAAAATGTTATCAAATACTGAGAGTAGCCAGTGGAGGACCTCAGATGAAAACAGAGCCCCAAAGTAAAGAGGATTGTAGCCTTACGGCAGTGCATTTACAGATAATCCTCGGGATGAGAGTGAGAGAGAGAGAGAGAGAGAGAGAAACCTCGGAATTCTGTGCACCACAGAACAGAGTGAAGGAAAAAAAAAAGACCATCAGAGACGCTTATCTGTGAAACGGTCAGAGGAATAAAGAGGTTTTAACCTAATTTCTGACATCAACCACAACTCTCGCTGGGCCCGTCCACAGAGAGAAAGAGAACGAGGGGTGGGAAATTAATCCAGTTTTTCACAGAAAAACAGCAGCAGCAGCTGTATGTAATAAATCCATGTTGGTCAAGGCTGCACATCAAAAGCTATAGCCTACAATGACAATAGAGCAGGGTTTCTCCCCCCATTATTTTTCACTACAGATACAGTAGGCTATACACAAAATGGGTCGGGTGAGCCCTTTGAGAATCATGGAAATGTATTTCAGATGCATTATGATCATACATACATGATAAGGGAACTGACAATCAATGAATTGCTGCCCCAACAGTGATTTGTAAGAAGGTAGATGTCACACAACTAGATTATTGGGGTTCAATTCCCACAGAAATGGAGGCACAAATGTAGGATCATAATTTGATCACCCTGTTGCAGGATAACTTTCCTGCAATGCAAAAACATTTCAGACTCGATACTCCCTTCCAGAAAATGTTTCAATCCCTACAAAAATTGAAATGAATTATAATCCACATAATAATTCACATTTCCTGTTCCTGCAGGATTATTTTCATGCTGTAGCAAACGGTCTCAAATTAAGACTCTAGATCTGTATACTACAAGCCATCACCTCAAATTGAATCCAAGGCTACAGTGCCCTCTGCCGGGCCCAAAATGCCATCTCCACTCTCCAGCACTGAACGATGATGATGGTTTGCAGGTTTGGGTTGGACGGCACCTGCCTGTATCTGCTGGGTCTTTGATAACTGCTGATGTAAAAAGTCAAGTAAGTAAGTAAGTAGCCTTGGCTTGGATGATGTGAAAAGGGCTTTATAAATATATTTGATTGATTAATACTGGGGTATGTTTAGGAGGGAGCAACATTCTGACTGTGGCAGATGTGATATGTGCGGACTTCTCTATATGACAGAGACGCATGTCTGTTAAACACATTCTTGTTAGAGGCTACGTTAAGAACTAGTGAAGGTGCTCTTGTAATAGACATCTTGAGGTTTGGATGCAAAAAATAGCCTTTAAAATATATGTAAACAGACCATAAATATTTGTTTTCTTGGTAAGCTGTGAGTGCTATTATATGATACAATATCAGTTCTTGTTGCTTTTACAACTTGTCTCGGACCTATCACCAACTGATTTCAGCCAGTGGATTGATGGCATTGTTTGAATGGAATGTTGGCATATTGGCAGTTAATTAGAAAAATGTATGGAATCATTCCTCTAAAACTAGCTGGCAAGCTAGCAAACAAACATACAGTGCAGATAAATTCTTCAAATTCATTGTTCTACACAATATTTTATCACAGAAGTGGCAAACCATGGTTGACAACTCCCTGACCAAAATGACTGACCTCTTATCCCATCATAAGGTTCATGTCCATTCTAGTATTCTAGTATAGGAATTCCTATAGTCCGAGTCGATAAGGAATTTCCCTCGACCACAAATTGGGGAAAACAAACATTCTTTCCCAGTCACCCCCATTGTCAGAGCCAACTTCGGCGTTGATTTTTTGTTATACAGATACAACAAAACACACCGTATAGCTGCTTTGTTGTTCAATGTACATGTAACCAGATAAAAAAAAATACAGACCTATGGATCACAATGCTCCCACGTAGGGAAATAGAGCCTTCTGAAGAGCCCTGTGGCTTTTTGGCGTGGGAGAGTGGGAAATGTGGGGACCCGGTGTCCAAGTAGGCTACACGTAGCTGTGTGTGCGGAAAACATTTCATTACTGGTAAGACATTGAACTTGTTTAGTATAGTCCATTTGTTTGTGTTATTGGTCTTGCCTAGCGTAAAGTTCTGATCGGTAGCTAGTTAGCACCCACTCACCTGGCTGCTAGCACCGTCATGAAAAGGGGCATGAGGGAAGCCTTACAATATTATGTTTTCTTAAGTAGTGAGAACGCTCTGGAGCAGGCAATGTTGAAAAGTAATCTTTACACAAGTTGTACTGTTCTTAAATGTAGTTTTGTAATTGACTAAAACAAGGAAACAACAGGAAAATTGTGTTTGTTTCACAGTAAAAAACTTTTCAACGGGGTAACCTAGGTAACCACAAGTTGTTTTCCTATTCGTTCTATCTCATGCCGATTGGGGACTATATCAGCAGAGCTTGAAGATTATATTGACTTTTTATGAATATTCAAGGAAATAAATAAAAAAATTCAAAATAGAACTTCATTAATTTGTCATTATCATGACAGCAAACAGAGCAATTCTGTATTAAAATATAAGAAAACAATTTTATTATACGATAGTTAATACCTTAAGACGTAAAGGTCTTGACTTTTTCCAAATGTTACGTTACAGCCGTTTTCTAAAAATGATTAAATAAATAAAAAATCCTCAATCTACAGTACACACAATACCCCATAATGACAAAACAAAAACAGGTTTCTAGAAATGTTTACGAATTTATAATAAATAAAACAAATACTTTATTTAGGTAAAAGACTCCATGTGAAAGGCTGCCACCTGCCGTTATGCTGCATGATAGTGCAGGCTGGGCGGGGGGGGGGTCTTTCTGGGTGGGAAACAACCCATGGATGAATTTCCATGTGGGTCCTGCTTTTTGTTACAAATCCATGGGCTTATCAACGCTAAAGATAACAATTATATCATTAACGTAACATTCCTTTTTGAAAAACAACGGCAACGCTAGCTATTCTCTCTTGGAATTTGAAAGGACTAAATTGTCCTATCAAACATTCCAGCTGTCTTGATATCCCATATTGACATAGCAATGCTCCAAGAAACACACCTGCTACAAAAGGACGCACATAGAATTGAGAACTATTTGTACTAAAGGTGTAATCATAATGACGCATAAAAAAACTCAATCACCATCTTGGGTAAAAGCGAATAATAAAAAGGCAGAATCACTTTCCTTAACTGTAGCCATAATGGAAATAAAATTGCCTTCACTCATATGTATGCTCCAAATACATATGATCCTACGTTTTTTTGATTCACTGAACAGCATATTGTTAGAATTAACTGAATTCTAACTGGTTATTGGGACAGACATGAAAACCACTTCGGACAAATCTAATAAGACCAACTACAATCCGCACGCAACCAAGGGCTCTCCAACACACACTGTCTGATTACAACCTCATTGATGCCTGGTGAGCACATACTCCAAAAGCAAGAGAGTACACTTTCTACTCAAATAGATATAAAACATTCTCTCGAAATGTAATTTATATTATCTACACCTGTATCTTCTACAATGAAGAAAATAGAAACATGTGAGCTCGTCTGATCACCACGCTTACTACTGCCAACTGCACATTTCAGATTACCCTAAAAAGAGCCACTACAAAATCCTACATTCTGGGATCAATTTGAAATTAAACTAAGTGAATTAATGATGATCAATAGAAGTGTAGTCGATGATCCCAGGATTCTATGGAATGCCGTAAATTTAATGCAACTGCATTTGCATATGGGTTGAATAAATCACAATTAAAAGAAGGTATCAGAATGTAAAATGTTAACTGCATTAGAGCGTTCTCAACAAACCATTTTTTTCAGAGCAGGTAGCTACAGTGCATTCGGGAAGATTCAGACCCGATTACTTTTTCCACATTTTAGCCTTATTCTAAAATTAATTAAAAAAATAATAAATCCCTCAATCTACACACAATATCCCATAAAGACAAAGCAAAAAAAGGTTATATTTTGTGTGCACATTTATAACAATAAAAACCTGAAATATTACATTTACATAAGTATTCAGACCCTTTACTCAGAACTTTGTTGAAGCACCTTAGGCAGCGATTACAGCTCTGAATCCTCTTGGGTATGAGGCTACAAGCTTGGCACACCTGTATTTGGGGAGTTTCTCCCATTCTTCTCTGCAAATCCTCGCAAGTTCTGTCAGGTTGGATGGAGAGCGTCGCTGCACAGCTATTTTCAGGTTTCGATCGCGTTCAAGGCCGGGCTCAAGGACATTCAGAGACTCCTGCTAAGCTGGGGGCTTAGGGTCATTGTCCTGTTGGAGGGTGAACCTTCACCCCAGTCTGCGGTCCTGAGCGCTCTGGAGCAGGTTTTCATCAAGGATCTCTCTGTAATTTGCTCCATTCATCTTTCCCTCTATTCTGACAAGTCTCCCAGTCCCTGCCGCTGAATAACATCCCCACAGCACCATGCTGCCACCACCATGCCTCACCGTAGGGATGGCGCCAGGTTGCCTCCAGACGTGGCGCTTGGCATTCAGACCAAAGAGTTCAATATTGGTTTCATCAGACCAGAGAATCTTGTTTCTCATGGTCAGAGTCCTTTAGGTGCCTTTTGGCAAACTCCAAGCGGGCTGTCATGTGCCTTTTACTGAAGAGGGGCTTCCGTCTGGCAACTCTACCGTAAAGGCCTGACTGGTGGAGTGCTGCAGAGTTGGGTTTTCCTTCTGGAAGGTTCTCCCATCCCCACAGAGGAACTCTGTCAGAGTGGCCATTGGGTTCTTGGTTACCTCCCTGACCAAGGCCATTCTCCCCAGATTGCTCAGTTTGGCCGGGCAGCCAGCTCTAGAGTCTTGGTGGTTCCAAACTTCTTCCATTTAAGAATGATGGAGGCCACTGTGTTTTTGGGGACCTTCAATGCGGCAGACATTTTTTGGTACCGTTCCCCAGATCTGTGCCTCGACACAATCCTGTCTCGGAGCTCTACAGACAATTCCATCGACCTCATGGCTTGGTTTTTGCTCTGACATGCACTGTCAGCACTGTCAACTGATCAATGGAAACAGGATGCAGCTGAGCTCAATTTCGAGTCTCATAGCAAAGGGTCTGAACACTTATGTAAATAGGGTATTTCTATTTTCGCTTTGTCATAATGGGGTATTGTGCGTTGATTGATGAGGAACTAAGTAATTTAATCCATTTTAGAATAAGGCTGTAACTAAACAAATGTTGAAAAAGTCAAGGGGTCTGAATACTTTCAGAATGCACTGTATATACAGTACCAGTCAAAAGTTTGGACACACAGACTCATTCAAGGGTTTTTCACTGTTTTCTACATTGTAGAATAATAGTGAAGACATCAAAACTATGAAATAACACATATGGAGTCATGTAGTAACCAAAAAAGTGTTAAGCAATCAACATATATTTCAGATTCTTCAAAGTAGCCACCCTTTGCCTTGATGACAGCTTTGCACAGTCTTGGCATTCTCTCAGCCAGCTTCATGACATAGTCACCTGGAATGCTTTTCCAACAGTCTTGAAGAAGTTCCCACATATGCTGAGCATAACTAGTTGGCTGCATTTCCTTCTCTCTGTGGTCCAACTTATCCCAAACCATCTCAACTGGGTTGAGTTTGGGTGATTGTGGAGGCCATGTCATCTGATGCAGCACGCCATCACTCTCCATCTTTATCAAATAGCCCTTACACAGCCTGGAGGTGTGTTTTGGGTCATTGTCCTGTTGAAAAACATATGATAGTCCCACTAAGCGCAAACCAGATAGGATGGCGTATTAATGCAGAATGCTGTGGTAGCCATGCTGGTTAAGTGTGCCTTGAATTCTAAATAAATCACAGACAGTGTCACCAGCAAAGCACCATCACCCCATCACACCACCTCCTCCATGCTTCATGGTGGGAACCACACATGCGGAGATCATCCGTTCATCTTTACGTCTCACAAAGACAAGGCGGTTTGAACCAAAAATCTCCAATTTGAACTCATCAGACCAAAGGAGAGATTTCCACCAGTCTAATGTCCATTGCTCGTGTTTCTTGGCCCAAGTAAGTCTCTTCTTCTTATTGGTGTCCTTTAGTAGTGGTTTCTTTGCAGCAATTTGACCACGAAGGCCTGATTTATGCAGTCTCCTCTGAACACTTGATGTTGAGATGTGTCTGTTAGTTGAACTCTGTGAAGCATTTATTTGGGCTACAATCTGAGGTGCAGTTAACTCTAATGAACGTATCCTCTGCAGCAGAGGTAACTCTGGGTCTTCCTTTCCTGTGGTGGTCCTCATGAGAGCCAGTTTCATCATAGCATATGATGGTTTTTGCGACTGCACTTGAATAAACTTTCAAAGTTCTTGACATTTTCTGGATTGACTGACCTTCATGTCTTAAAGTAATGACGGACTGTCGTTTCTCTTTGCTTATTTGAGCTGTTCCTGCTGTAATATGGACTTGGTCTTTTACCAAATAGGGCTATCTTTTGTATACCACCCATACCTTGTCACAACACAAATGATTGGCTCAAACGCATTAAGGAAAGAAATTCCACAAATTAACTTTTAACAAGGCACACCTGTTAATTGAAATGCATTCCAGGTGACTACCTCATGAAGCTGGTTGAGAAAATGCCAAGAGTGTGCAAAGCTGTCATCAAGGCAAAGGGTGGCTATTTTGAAGAATCTCAAATATAAAATTTATTTTGATTACATATGTGTTATTTCATAGTTTTGATGTCTTCACTATTATTCTACAATGTAGAAAACAGTACAAATATAGAAAAACCCTTGTAAGGTAGGTGTCCAAACGTTTGACTGGTACTGCATCTGTGACAAATAGATGCATATCTGTATTCCTAGTCATGTGAAATCCATTTATTAGCCTAATGAATTGATTTCAATTGACTGATTTACTTATATGAACTGTAACTCAGTAAAATATTAAATATTGTTGCATGTTGCGTTTATTTTTGTTCAGTGTAGGCGGTCTTGCATCCCTGTGTACTGTAAAAGCGGCAGCTGGGCTGGTAAAAGCATAACAGTTGTACAAGGTTTCAACTTCAGAGAATGAGAATCGATCTGGATACAGTACACTACTGTTTCTATGAACGATGTGTCTAGACCGGCCACTCCCCAGTAAAAGCATCTTCAAAACTTCAAATAAATTAGATTTTTCAACAACAAAAAAAAATATTCCTTTAGCCCATCATTGACATTGGCTATTATTTGCAGGTTTGATTGTTGCATAGCGCAGCTGTAGGGTTGATAGTATTTACAAAAACAAAATGACATTTTGAAGGACAGATGGAAAACATATTTTTTCCATTGGTCAAAGCAAGAAAGAAACATCAAAGCCCGACAAAGGTTCAACAGAGAACATGGACAGAACATAACATACTGGTTGGGAGGTGGACGAAGAGCGATTGTCTGATTCCTAGCCGAAAGCTTCCTGTGTATACAGGGATAACAACGTCCCTCCTTTCAGGGGCTGACTGTTTCAGAGTCTGTTTTCAGGAGGAGCAGACAGGAGGAGAGTTTAGTCTAGGTCCGACGGGACCTCAGAGTGCCTTCACTCCCAGCATCCCTGCAGACAGCTCCTTCCCCCCACCCATGAGGCCCTGCAGGGTAGGGGTTATGGGTGTTGCATCTCTCTGCGGGGCCTGCAGGAGATCCTCCACCACCACGCACCCAGGCTTGGAGCGATGCCGCTTGAACGCCCGCTTCTCTGCCCTGCTCCTGGGCGGGGGCAGGCCGTCACAGAGGCGAGTGCAGGAGATGGCGGCAAGGCCGCATAAGGAGGGCTCGTCCGACTGGGAGGAGCTCTCTGAACTGCCCCCGGACGGGGGGTCCATGAAGGCGTGGTGGCTGAGACGCCCCATGCGGGGTGTAGGGTCTGTGGTGCCACCAGGGGTGCCGCTGTTACATACGGATGCTCCGTCAGCAAGCAGAGGAGCGCAGAGCGCAGTGCATTTCAAGGTTTCCACGGTCTTCATCTTACTCCGTTTCTTCTGCAGAGGGAGAAGGGTTGGGGACAGAGGGCGGAAAGGTTGAAGAGCGGGAGATTTGACTTGTCGAGGTTGGCGATGAGAGATCATGTTCACAAGACAGTTATACTCTGAGACTATGAGAGAGAGACGTTCCTTGAGATAGGGACACTATTCCATCCATACCTTTTTATTAGCTGGTAGAAAACTCAGTGGTTCAACAGTACGCGGTAACTCTGGACCTGCGAGCACAAGGAGGAAACCAAGTAAATACATTAAATAAAAAAAATAAAAAATGTACTGTTGAAACAATATTATCAAATCAGCAAAACAAAAACTATCATTAAGATAAATGACAAAGATCAAGACCCAAAGTCAAGTTATATTTATATTAATCAGCAACAAAGAAATCACAAGAGAGTACACTACACACAACACAGTCATAGGTAAACTTGCCTTCAGTGGTGGGTAACTGGAAGGAGCCCGAGTGCAGGAGAGGATATGACATTCCTCTCTTCAAGCTCATGTCTTCATATTCCCAGAAACGCCTGAGAGGAACACATGTGTTAGTTCGATTAGGACAAGAGTTGAACACAGTATCCTGATGAGGCGAGTGTGTGGTGTCCCTTGGATGGGATAACTCCAATTCAAGGGTACCCTTGTAAGGACTTCATAACACATTCGTAAGCAGTACATAAGCACAACCAATGGTGTTCCCCCCCTAGTGTAGATACCTCTCTGGGCAGCAGTAGCTATAGCTCTTGGGTATAGGACGCTCCGGGTCTGTGGAGGGAAGCTCACTGGCAGACATGCGACTGTGCTGGACACACAGCAGCAACCCCAGGAACAAACACAACACCAGGCACAGCAGGAGGTAACTCTGCCTTTCAGACACCTACAACATCGGCAGAGCAAAACGAACACACAGCGCATCCATGTGGTGTGGGTTGGTAAAGCCTTTAAAGAAATATACAATTCATTTGAATACGGCTGCATTCCAGGTTTGGGACCAATTCCATGTCAATTCAGGAGGCAAAACTTCCTTGTTCAAAAGCAATGAAGAATAGGACTTGTTTACTTACCGAATTGACTGACTTGAAATTAATTTGACCCCAACCCTGCTGTATTCAATAGACTAGGTAGGTATGCAGTATCTACCTGGCTCTGCAGCTGACTGACTCCGACAGACAGGTTGAGAACCAGCTGTGTGACGTCCTCCAGCTGGCCCTGCAACGACTGGATGGACTCCGTCTGTCTCTGGTCCTATAGGGATCCAGGAAACTAATGAGCTGGCCAATCACAAACACTCCCACAAGCCACATTCCCATACATAGCTTGATTTTTGATTGATTAACATCCAACCAGAGCCTTTCACACGACAGCCTTGACATTGTCATTATTCAAAAGGCCAAAACGGTGCGAGATTCCATCTTAAGATGGGCTTCGTAGTATGTAACACTCTATACAAAAACATTGAAGGTGGCCCTCCACTCCCCACCTGCTCCTCTGCTATCCTGGATGTGTTCTGCAGTTTGATGATGGTTTTGTTGAAAGCCCTCTGCATCTCTTCCATCTGCCTTCGGTACCTTCAACACAATGACAAAAAATCCCCATCTAAACCTTCAACGGACTGACTGTGTTCAAATGGAATTGAAAGCACTGGTTATTTCAACAGCATTTCACTGTTTGACATTGGACATTTTAACGAAGGCTAACTGGATGATGCACAATGCTTAGTACGAGCCATCAACCTTAGAGGAGCCGTACCTCTGGCTGAGCTGCTCCAGGTAACGTCCGCTCAGCGACATGTTCATCTCCAGGGCCTTGATGCGGTTGTTGAGCCTCATGAACACAGACTCCTTCTGGCTGGCGGAGGCGTGCATCGGGTTCCCGTTCGCCTGTTCCGTGGGTTTGTGGAGCTCTGCGTAGAAGTCTGAGGGGGAAGGAGAGGGGGAGGGTGGGTGAAGCAGCTGCTGCCCGTTGCCATTGGGCGACGAGGTGAAGAGGATGTCCTCCACAAGCTCTGCTTCCCCCTTGGTTTCTGTTGCGACAGCCTGGCCACGTGAGGGGGGTTCTGTCATAACCACGACGGGGACAGAGCGGGACTCCCCAGGAGTAGTGTTGCCGCTGCCAGCAGCACTCTCTGGTTCAGCTGTGGGGGCGGGAGGCTGCTGCTGCTCTGTGGGTGTGGAGACAGTGGGGAGGGGATGGGGATCGGCCACATGTGGGGGGTGGATGACCGGGATGTCTTGTTTGGCAGGCTGGACGTCCGGACAGAGCCTCTCTACAGGGGCTCTCCAACTCTGCTCTAGTGGGCCACTGGGGCTGGAGGTGGTGGTGGTGACAGTGGGAAAAGGCTGCCTGTTCTCCTCCTGCTGCACCTCCCGGTTCTTCTCTGCCCCAGTGGCGGGCTGCTTCTGCCCGGGCAGGTCTTTTGAGGAGGCCTGGTGTGGAGGCTCCACGGCAGGGGTGGGCCTAGTAGCAGAGCTGTCGGGGTCGGTGGAACTGGGTCTGGGCAGGGTGGAGGTCTGGCTGGGCTCCAGGTGGGGCAGCTCAGTGCTGGGCTCTCCCTCTCCCACTGCCTCCGTCTCAACCCATGGAAGGTGTGGTGGGGCTTGAGTGGGACTTGCTCCCCTCTCCCCGAGGGCAGGGCTGGCTTCTCTCTCCTGAGGCTGTTCCCCCCGAGTGTGGGGCTGCTGTGGGGTCTGAGTGGTCGTGGGGGAGATGGTGAGCTGCTGTGACAGGGTGATGCTGGTTCCTGAGACTGGGGGTGCCTCTGGCTCCCTCTCCTGGCTGGTGCAGGTCCTTTGAACAGAACACTGGTGGAGGAGGTACTCCTGGAAGGAGGCTGAGCAGGAGCAAGAATAGGAGGAAGACAGGCCACAGTAGTCAAGGCTTTCTTGCTGTCCGAGGCCAGGGCAATGGTGCACCTCTCTGTCCCTCCCTTCCTCTTCTTCTTCCTCCTCCAGCATGGTAACTATAGACTGGACCTCCTCCTCCTCCTCCTCCTCCTCTATAGGAGTCACAACCAGCTCCTCCCCAGTTAGATTCTCTAGTTTGGGTTCCTCTGTGACAGGGGGTTCTGGAGTAGGGGGCTCTGGTGTGGGATCCTCTGTGGTAGTGACAGGGTGTTCTTGCACCTCAGACTGTTCCACGCCTACAGTGTCAGGCCTGGAACAGCGAGACGGGGACATAAGCTACTACAGCTGCAAAACAACATTATCATGCACATCCAAGCACAGTACATGCTAGGCAGAAAGATGCAAGACTCGAAGTCTTACTAATGACAAAGTTACCTCTAATTTACCCTGGTAAATGTCATTGCTTAAAAAAAATACGTTTTAAATGACAAGATGTGTGACATAATTGTACATGTAGATAAAGTAAAAGACTAGGAGAAGAAGTGATTGGTTGGCAGGTACTTACACAGGGCTGACGGTGGAGGTGGTGTCGGGGTCAGAGGATTTACTGGCAGTCAGGTTCACTGCCTGGCCTGAGAAGTTCCCTTCCCCTGGTCCTCCTCCCAGCACATTGACTTTAATGTTGTTCACCATGTTCAGAATGACATCTGGAACAACAAGACAGCCCATTAGTGAATACTTATCCCAATCACCGAATCCATCTCCACATTGGCTTCGCAAAAGGATAGCGACTCAAGTATGACACAGCACATTCTTTCAATAGTGATATGCAGTTTGATACCATATTTGTGTGACTGGTGTAACAGGATATTTAGCTGGCTGTACGTGTCGGTAACTCACCCTTGGCTGATCCTATGAGGTCATTTGAAGCCTCGTCCTCTACAGGAACATATCCAGGAGGATAATCTGAGGGTCACACGGCAGAGCGATAACACCACACTTACCAACATCAGTCATCCAAACAGTTCAAAGGTGAGAGGTAACATGTACATATAAAACCTGCAGTAGAGTCGCTTCAGGACTTCAGACGTTCACATTATATTACATCAGGTCTCCTCATGAAAGTGAAAATGTTGTGTACATGTGACAACATATAAAATGACCATTGGTCAATGTGTCATATCTTATCTAGCATTCACTGTCCCGGTGATGGTGATTGACAGGTATTCAAGCTACTGTAGAAGATGAGGCTCTCCTCTCACCGAGGTGGTCATCCTGGTCGCCATCCTGGTCTTCCGGTCTGTCCAGGGGGTCAGCGATCTCCTCGTACTCCTCCACCATACTCGTTCCAAACACCCTTCAACAGAGTGGAGAGAAACCGCTCTAAGGCATCGCACATAGTTGTGTTTTTGAATGAGATTGAGGATTGCCAAAGAATGGCCTACACTGACTGGTGGCTATATTGGTGAAGAGCTGTTATACTCTCTAGGAGCCACTAGAGGGAAGACAGAGATACGCCAGTAGCCCAGTAATAACACACCAAGTAGGTTGAATAATAGTTAAGGTTATTATAAGAATCCTAAAGGAAAAGGTTTCAACTAGGGTATCTACCATCCAACTGGGACTTGGAAATACTACAAATCCCACAGTACTTACTATGACTGTGATATGTGCTTGTCTCACCTAGCTACTTTAAGATGAATGCACTAACTGTAAGTCATTCTGAATAAAATGTAAATGTAGTCATTATCAAGGGTGTATGCGTGGTTGAGTCTTTGGTCCCTTACAATAATGACCTCCTATGGTCCCTAGTGATTGGATTTGGGACATTATATTCCAGTTGCCTTTTAAAAAATGATATAAAAACTCGTCCTCTCACTGTCAACTGTGTTTATTTTCAGCAAACTTAATATTTGTATGAACATAAGATTCAACAACTGAGACATAAACTAAACAAGTTCCACAGACATGTAACTAACAGAAATTGAATAATGTGTCCCTGAACAAAGGGGGGGGGGTCAAAATAAAAAGTAACAGTCAGTATCTGGTGTGACCACCAGCTGCATTAAGTACTGCAGTGCATCTCCTCCTCATGGACTGCATCAGATTTACCAGTTCTTGCTGTGAGATGTTACCCCACTCTTCCACCAAGGCACCTGCAAGTTCCCAGACCTTTCTGGGGGAAATGGCCCGAGGCCTCACCCTCCAATCCAACACATCCCAGATGTGCTCAATGGGATTGAGATCCGGGCTCTTCGCTGGCCATGGCAGAACACTGACATTCCTGTCTTGCAGGAAATCACTCACAGAACGAGCAGTATGGCTGGTGGCATTGTCATGCTGGAGGGTCATGTCCACCTCCAAATCGATCCCTCACCAGAGTACAGGCCTCGGTGTAACACTCATTCCTTCGACGATAAACGCGAATCCGACCATCACCCCTGGTGAGACAAAACCGCGACTCGTCAGTGAAGAGCACTTTTTGCCAGTCCTGTCTGGTCCAGCGACGGTGGGTTTGTGCCCATAGGCAACGTTGTTGCCGGTGATGTCTGTTGAGGACCTGCCTTACAACAGGCCTACAAGCCCTCAGTCCAGCCTATTGCGGACAGTCTGAGCACTGATGGAGGGATTGTGCGTTCCTGGTGTAACTCGGGCAGTTGTTGTTGCCATCCTGTACCTGTCCCGAAGGTGTGATGTTCGGATGTACTGATCCTGGTCTGCCACTGCGAGGATGATCAGCTGTCCGTCCTGTCTCCCTGTAGCACTGTCTTAGGCGTCTCACAGTACGGACATTGCAATTTATTGCCCTGGCCACATCTGCAGTCCTCATGCCTCCTCGCAGCATGCCTAAGGGACGTTCACGCAGATGAGCAGGGACCCTGGGCATCTTTCTTTTGGTGTTTTTCAGAGTCAGTAGAAAGGCCTCTTTAGTGTCCTAAGTTTTCATAACTGTGACCTTAATTGCCTACCGTCTGTAAGCTGTTAGTGTCTTAACAACCGTGCCACAGGTGCATGTTCATTAATTGTTTATGGTTCATTGAACAAGCATGGGAAACAGTGTTTAAACCCTTTACAATGAAGATCTGTGAAGTTATTTGGATTTTTACGAATTATCTTTGAAAGACAGGGTCCTGAAAAAGGGACGTTTCTTTTTTTGCTGAGTTTATATATTTTTTACAACCATTCATGCCTCTATAGGAGAAAAACTATGTCGGTGATTGGTTGGCTGTACTTTTTGAAGAGATAATGTTCTGCAATCTCTGACTGCCAGAACTGCCCCCCAGTGCCCCTGACAAAAGGCATCTTATTTCTATGGTGTTGGAGAGAGCTAAGTTCAACAGCACTAGACTAGCAGTCTCAGATGCAACAGTCCCCTCGGCTCAGCCTTACCAACTGGTTTAGGAGGGGCGACTAGGGGCACATTTTTACCACTCCTACTCTATTACATAAACCCCCCCCCCCCCCCCCACACACTATCTTCAGCTTGATGGTAATCCATCAATCATTGATGGTAATCCATTGGCATTACTGTACAATACCTGTGGATTCGGTAAATTGATGCTTTTTACAGCTATATGTTATTTTATCTGCGATTTTCCCAATTACCTTTTAAAATGTTCCATTAATTCAGTGTTTTCCTATTCATTGCCTACCTTACGAGGCTGAGAGGGCAGAAGTGTTCAGATCCATGGTGAGAGACCAGCTCCACCTGCGATGAAACACAGACATCATGAATATCCAGGAAACAGGCATCAGCGCATGGTGGGATTTGGCCGGTGGTCAAATCCTCATTGAAATCGTGGGAAAAATAGTCAAAATCCAGAAGTAAGTTGTTAACGTTGATGCTTTTCTGGGTGACCAGCGACAAGCTAGCACACTTTGAAGCTGTGATCAAACATCCTTGCCCTAAAGAATGGGCTTCTCTACAGTAAAAATGATATGGAATTCTCATGAGTGACATGACTAGATGAATGATAATAATTACAAATATATTTTGATTGGCTTGGTCCAGATTGTATAGATTCTGTGCTACCTGGCCTGCAGTAAGCTAGGGCTGATCAGTTAGCAAGCTTCTCCTACTGCTAGCATTGTGACTAAACACCAAAGCCCTTCCATTCCCTCCACTCCTCTGTCTACATGCTCCTCCACAGACCGACCACCTCTAAGAGAGAAATGGGCTAACCTTTATGTACTTGGTGAACATCTGAAGCAGGAGAAACAAGAGAAGAGAAACAAATAATTACAAGAGGAAACATGCACACATGCATTTAAAACAGGACCACGTGTATGAATGCTGGTTCCTGCTCCAGTCCTCGGAAAAGAGGTACAGAAGCATCAGATTAAATACGAGCAAAACAGCGAGGTTTATACAAATCTCCGCTGTTGAAAATTAACTGTTAGTCTAAAAGAAATGTGAGATAATGTCTAGATGCTTTTTATAGTGGAGATCAAGTTTATAAATTGCCTGGCTGGGCTGATGAGACAGTGGATTGCGCAGTCAGATGGAACAGAGTAAAAAGGCATTTTAACGTCATAGATTTGGCCGGTGGTAACTTGTGGAATAGACACCGGCTGGAATGCGGTTTTAACCAATCAGCATTCAGGATTAGACCCACCTGTTGTATAATTGTAAACTATTACTCTAGAATGAGAGGACAAGCATACATACACAGCCCTGCAGGATTTGAGTAAAGTGGGGGATACTCTAGTATTGATGATCTTTTCTTTTCATTTAAATAAGAAGTCCCATTCAGAATACCTCTTTCCCAAGAAAAACCTGAAAGAGTAGAGTGGGAGTAGAGAAGGAACAGGAGGACGCCATACACACCTTGACATATTTGGTATACAGATGGTCATCCAGAGGGAAACTCTGAACAGTGCGCTCGTCCCGAGCATGAAAAGTTCCCCGCTTCACCCACTTGTTGGTTGGATACCTGACGGAGCATCATCCAACATCATTCAACCTACTGATCTATCCTTAGTGCAGTAGTAGTGACTGTTTCTGTTTGTAGCATTTATGATGTTCAGTATCAAAATGACAGATTAAAAGATATCAAAACGAGACATTCCCATTGGGGTCGTGTTCATTAGGCACCAAAAAGAAGAAAACTGACTAATACAGGGAGAGAATATCTGGTAAAAAAAAACAGCACTCATTTTCATTTCAGTTTCTAAACGGTGTAAAAATGTCATTGTTTTGTTGTTGAAACTGAGAAACGGAGGAGAGGAGCCTCCGGTAGCGTGGTAAAAAAAAAATGGCGGAACATATTCTGCTGTTCTATCGCGCGTGCAATGATGTCCGAGGGGGGGGAAAAAACAGTGTTCGTTATTTGCAGTAACTTCTTTGTTGTTGTAATATCCCAAACGGACGTGGCAGTTTCACCAATTTAAGGACACCAGCTTTAATGAACATGACCCAGGTCAAACCTGTCACTGATGGAGACCAGGAAGTCTTTGGGTGTAGAAGAGAAGAGCTCAAAGTTAGCGATGTCCAACTGCTTCACCTGGATGGGATCACACAGCTCGATGATGAACCTGAAGAAGAAGAAGAAAGAAAGGAGAAAGAAAGAGAGAGAGAGGATGTTGAGGGATGAGGATACAGTAGGTGGTGAGTGGAGTAGTGGATGTTGTCCTACCTGTGGTTATAAAGGGAAAAAGCAACAGGGAGGTTTTACAGGAAGTATAAGCATAAGGACAGAAGATATTTTTGAGAGACAGATACACAAACTCTTAGAGCAGCAACACACAGGGATCTAGACACACACACACACTCACCAGATCTTGTTGCTGCAGGGATTTAACATGTAATGATCCATGCTCTCCATTAATATGGCTGAAGTGCTCTGAGAAACAAAGATCCTTCCATCAAAATCTGCAACGCTAAACATAAAAATCTATATATTAGATCGGTTTGGAGGGTGACAGTTTGAAATAGATACCTTAGCCTCTGGGTTAGAACCCAGGATCTTTGCCCCACACTCCACCGATGCATAGTTGTTGAAGTTCTTCTGCACCTTCTTTACAGCGTGGGAGCCGCCGTTGCTGGAGGTATGAGTGGCCTGAGCTATGAAGAGAGATAGACTTTTAAATCAAAACCAGTAATTGATTGAGTGACTGAGACAGATGGTGTTTCCTGGCCTATCTTACTCTTCTCGGTCTCCACCTCCATCATTTTCTTCTTCCACTCGTCAAAGGTGGGGATGTCCTCCGGATCCTTGGTTGCCACGCTGGGATCTGTCTCTGTGATGATGTGTGAGCTCAAGTCCTAAGAATAGCAGTCAACAGACAAGCATCAGACCTGGGTCAAATACATACTGTCTGTGTGTCAAATACTTTCATTTGAGGTCGGGATTATTAAGCTTGGAGGTTGTTACTTTTGGGACTATCAGCATCAGAAAACGTTATTGCCGTGCAACCGATGTTGGTGTTTCTCTACCTGTTCTTTGAGCATGTGGGAGGCGTTGGTCCCCTGAGCCAGCCCCACTGAGGCCTGACCTACCTTGACCAGAGGGGGGTCTATGTCAGTCTTGGTGCCCTTTCCCAGGGCATTGGATGTGTTCTCCAGGACAACAGGAAGACTACATATGGGGACAATAGAAAGAGAGCCTACATTGAAAAAATGTGTTTCGAACCTGAGCATCACTTGACTGTCTTAACCTGCTGATTTAAGCCTAGCCATTAGCTCTCTGGGTTCAGTCCTCAGGTAAGGCTAATAACCACGGGACCACCTCCGTTACACTGACCTGGTGAAGGTGCCGTCAAAGGGGTTGGTTTCTCCAGCTTCACAGTCGGCTATGGCCAGATCAGCATCGCTGGATTCTGACAAAGGGACATCAGACACAATTTCCTCTGGTACACTAGAGGATGAGCTAGGGGTGCTGGAGGGGTCTTCGGGGATGGGGTTGAGGGCAGGGGCAGATGGTGGAGGGGAGAGGTCAGAGGCGGGGGTTGGCTTCTGCTCTTGGGTGACAACGGCCTCTGGAGGTGGCTGCTCAGCCTCTGGCCGGGCCTCTGGCCGTGCTGTCTCTTGCTCCTTCTCTGCTACAGAATCCTCCAGGTCCAACGTCTGGGAAACATCATCACCTCACTAAAACACCGAACTTAGTATTGATGGCCCACGACAACCACCCACCAGCCTGAGCCATACGTGCTATATAACCTTTAACGCTAAAAAGATTTCAGGAACAATCAAAATGTCTGATCAACAGGTCTGACGGACAGCATCCAAGTCTCAATTTGCACTTACACTAAAGAGAGAGAGAGACATCTGCTTCACATCTAGTAAACAAGCCAGGGTGGAGTAGTTTTTCAGGCCTAGTCGTTAGGATTCATCATTGCAGTACCGTGTGGACCCCAGGAGCACTAGGTTGTAACAGCTAAATGGGGGATCTAAATAAACCAAACGAATACCTTGACATGCTCCTTGTCCTCCACCTCTGTGCCTGGAGTCTCCGCCTCCTCCCCTGCTAGGCCCTGCTGCTGTGTCGCCACCTCCTCTCCCTCTGGCAGCACCTCTTCAGATAGGTACTGGGCATACTGGGACCCCCAGCCCTCCTCTACCTGAACAACACCCTAACAGACGGGACAGGAAGGAAACATTCGTTGCTGTTTGCTGTCTGGGCTAGGGGGCAGTATTTTCACGGCCGGATAAAAAACGTACCCGATTTAAACTGGTTACTACTCTTTCCCAGAAATGAGAATATGCATATTATTAGTAGATTTGGATAGAAAACACTCTGAAGTTTATAAAACTGTTTGAATGGTGTCTGTGAGTATAACAGAACTCATATGGCAGGCAAAACCCTGAGAAAATTCCAAGCAGGAAGTGGCCTGTCTGCAAATTTGTAGTTCTCCCTTTGCTTCTCTATCGAAACTACAGTGCCCGTGGGGTTATGTAGCACTTTCTAAGGCTTCCATTGGCTCTCTAAAGCGTTCAGAAAGCACATTGACGCGTCTCCTGTCTCCGGGCAGAGTACAGGAGCACAGTTTGTCAGTGGACTGCCTGGTGGCAAAGAGATTGGAAATGCGCATTCACGAGACCTCGCCATTTTTTCTCTTCCTTTTTGAATGAATACAGCATTGTCCGGTGGGAATATAATCTCTATTTTACGAGAATAATACCATAAAAATTGATTTTAAACAGTGTTTGACATGCTTCTAAGTACGGTAATGGAACATTTTGAAATTTGTTGTCTCGAAATGTGCTCCCGTGTTACCCTTCGGATAGTGACCTGAACGCACGAACAAAACGGAGGTATTTGCACATAACTATGGATTATTTGGAACAAAAACAACATTTATTGTGGAAGTAGCAGTCCTGGGAGTGCATTCTGACGAAGAACAGCAAAGGTAATCCAATTTTTCTAATACTAATTCTGAGTTTAGTGAGCCCCGAACTTGGCGGGTGTCAAATTAGCTAGCCGTGATGGCTGAGCTATGTACTCAGAATATTGCAAAATGTGCTTTCGCCGAAAAGCTATTTTAAAATCTGACATAGCGATTGCATAAAGGAGTTCTGTATCTATAATTCTTAAAATAATTGTTATGTATTTTGTCAACATTTATCATGAGTAATTTAGTAAATTCGGTGGGAATATAATTTCTGAACATCACACGCCAATGTAAAAAGCTGTTTTTTGATATAAATATGAACTTGATTGAACAAAACATGCATGTATTGTATAACAATGTCATAGGAGTGTAATCTGATGAAGATCAAAGGTTAGTGCTGCATTTAGCTGTGTTTTGGGTTTTTGTGACATATATGCTTGCTTGAAGAATGGCTGTGTGGTTATTTGTGTCTATGTACTCTCCTAACATAATCTAATGTTTTGTTTTCGCTGTAAAACCTTTTTGAAATCGGACAATGTGCTTAGATTAACGAGAGTCTTATCTTTCAAATGGTGTAAAATAGTCGTATGTTTGAAATATTGAAATTATAGCATTTTTGAGGTTTTTGTATTTCGCGCCAAGCTCTTTCACTGGCTGTTGAATAGAGTGGGACACTAACGTCCCACCTAGCCCCTAGAAGTTAAAAGAAATGTGTGTCAACAGGAAAGTTGCTTATATTAGGTATGTAGAAAGAAAATTAAAAAACATCTTATGGTCCAACAGGTGGGGCAGGTTATGTACCCTGTGATGGGACTTGTCGCCTGGGTCTTCCTCTCCGCTGCTGTCCTGAGCAGGTGCAGGCATGCTCTGAGCCTCTGGGGGCTGCTCTGCGCAGCCAACATATTTAATTGGGTGCCTGGGGAAACACAGGAGAAGACATCAGTGTTATTGTTTTGGGCAAGGGGAGTAGAGTTAGGAGAGACGAGAGTAATGGGAAAAGTAGAATTGGAATTTCAGTTGACTTCCCGAATCGGCTTCGTTTCGATTAAATTGACCCCGAATCCTGTTAAGATGTGGCAATATCCTGTAACCTAGCGTCACTATGTTTACTATACCAACAAGGACAAGCCTTAATCAGAAGGAAAACAACTCGATTTCAAAGAACCCATGAATGAGTCATGAGCAATCAGAGGGGGCTGCTGCCCAGCAGTCAGAGTTGAGAGAGGTGATATGGGAACGACCAGGTGGCTGACAAACTGTGAGACACACACATTTTATCTTATCACTGTAGGGGGCTGGCCAGGCTGGAGGTCAAAGTCAAAACCTAAAGCCATGTGGCTGCACAGAGAAAGTGACAACTGCATGCCATCTGTTGACAGTCTGACGGTGTGACAGGGAAATGGACAAGTCAATGTCACAGCTGTCCTGTTCATCCTGGCATGGGACAACAGAGATCACCGGTCAGTCAGAACAAGGCTTTAAATAGTTCCACTAAGAACAATGTCACATTTCTACTGGGGACAGAGGTCCTTGTCTTGAGCTCCAGTGTCAAAATACTTCAACACAAACTTGGCCTTGTCAACAGCAAGTCTATTGTCTAGTAGTGAGGTTTATAGGGTAAGTTATGTACTCTGCTTGGCCACTGGAGTCTGGTAGGACACAAATACTGTAAGCTGTACAGTGTTTGTTTACCTTTTAATTCATAGCCAACAGTCTTAATGTAACCCCTGAGAAGCCATGCTGATTTTAAGACACTAGACAATGAATAACGTATCAGAGTGTGTGGCCATTTTAACAACAGAATGGATTGTGGAAGGACATGTACTCCCGAGCATCTGCTGACCAACTGGCAAGTGTCTTCACTGACATCTTCAACCTCTCCCTGACCGGGTCTGTAATACCAACATGTTTCAAGCAGACCACCATAGTCCCTGTGCCCAAGAACACTAAGGTAACCTGCTTAAATGACTACTGACCCGTAGCACTCACGTCTGTAGCCATGAAGTGCTTTGAAAGGCTGGTCATGGCTCACATCAACATCCCAGAAACCCTAGACCCACTCCAATTTGCATACCACCCCAACAGATCCACAGATGATGCAATCTCTATTGCACTCCACACTGCCCTTTCCCACCTGGACAAAAGGAACACCTACGTGAGAATGCTGTTCATTGACTACAACTCAGCGTTCAACACCATAATACCCTCAAAGCTCATCACTAAGCTAAGCTGGGAATAAACACCTCCCTCTGCAACTGAATCCTAGACTTACTGACGGGCCGCCCCCAGGTGGTAAGGGTAGGTAACAACACATCCGCCACGTTGATCCTGAACACAGGGGCCCCTAAGGGGTGCATGCTTTGTCCCCTCCTGTACTCCCTGTTCACCCACGACTGCATGGACAGGCACAACTCCAACACCATCATTAAGTTTGCCGACCACACAACGGTGGTAGGCCTGATCACCGACAAAGATGAGACAGCCTATAAAGAGGTCAGAGACCTGGCAGTGTGGTGCCATGACAATAACCTCTTCCTCAACGTGATCAAGACAAAGGAGATGATCGTGGACTACAGGAAAAAGAGGGCCGAGCATGCCCCCATTCTCATCGACGGGGCTGTAGTGGAGCAGGTTGAGAGCTTCACGTTCCTTGGTGTCCACATCACCAACAAACTAGAATGGTCCAAACACACCAAGACAGTTGTGAAGAGAGCACGACAATGCCTATTCCCCCTCAGGAGACTGAAAAGATTTGGCATGGGTCCTCAGATCCTCAAAAAGTTCTACAGCTGCACCATCGAGAGCATCCTGACTGGCTGAGTCACCGCCTGGTATGGCAACTGCTCGGACTGCGACCGCAAGGCGCTACAGAGGGTAGTGCGTACGGCCCAGTATATCATTGGAGCCAAGCTTCCTGCCATCCGACCTCTATACCAGGCGGTGTCAGAGGAAGGCCCTGAAAAAGTCTCCAGCCACCCTAGTTATAGACTGTTCTCTCTGCTACCGCACGGAAACTGTACCGGAGTGCCAAGTCTACGTCCAAAAGGCTTCTTAACAGCTTCTACCCCCAAGCCATAAGACTGCTGAACAGCTAATCAAATGCCTACCCGGACTATTTGCATTGACCCCCCCCCCCCCCCCCCCCCCCACAGACTTTTTCTACGCTGCTGCTACTTGCTGTTTATTATCTCTGCATAGTCACTTTACCACTACCTACATGTACATATAACCTCAATTACCTCGACTAACCTGTACCCCCGCACATTGACTCGGTTTCGGAACCCCCAGTACATAGCCTCGTTATTGTTATTTTGTTGCTCTTTTATTTTTTAGTTTTTTTACATTCGTTTATTTAGTAAATGTAGTAACTTGACAAGGAATGCCCACACGCATTTCGATATTACTTTACTTTACTTTCAACCCAAACCTAAAGGTGTATTGCCAGGTACAAACGGTACAGATATAACAGAACTATATAGCCCACTCAGCCGGTGGTAGAATCACATTGCACAGAACTCACTCTTGGTGATGACATCATCAAAGGGGAAAGGTCAAGGTTAATGCCAATAATAACCATGTAATTATTTATATAGTGTCCACACTATAACACTTCTCCCCCCTCAATTTAAATCCCCCCCCCTGTAAGGAAAACATAAGGTTAACAAGTAAACCACATTAGTGTTTTCTTCTCTTTACTACACCACACTGTAGAACTTCTGCTGGTGTTACCGTAAATGTAACCAAAACAACAACAATAAAATGACAGTCCTTATTTCTTTTCAACTAGGTCTGCTGCTCCAAACAAACACTAACACCACGAGTCTCTCAGTCTCAACTACAGAGTTAGTTTTTCAGGAGGCTTGTGACTACGCTGTGATCTGCGCAGTACTCCTGGTGTGCTACGAGACACAGGTAAGGCATGTCCCAGTGGAGCTGGGTCTGAGGGCACAGGAGCGGGTTGGGTGTTTGTGAGAGAATGTCCATCACCCTCTGCTGGAACCACTGAATGCCCCTGTTCCTCAGATGCTGTTTCCTGTGGGATTTCAACTTGTATACTACCACCCACAGCTGTTCCGTCTGAAAACATGGTCTTGTCTTTGTCATAGCGCAGGCGGAGATGGTCCTGGTGTCTGCGCATGACTCGACCATCAGTCAGTTTGACCACAAAGGAGACGGGACCACTCTGACTCAGAATGATACCTGGCAACCAGCGTTGGCTGCTTGTGAAGTTGCGGATGTAGACAGTGTCATTGGGTTTTAACTGTCTCTCCCTTGCGTGGTGGTCATGTCTCTCTTTTTGTTTCTCCTGCTTCCGTTCCACTCGTGCTCTGATGTTCGGACGCAGTAGATCCAGGTGAGCTTTTGGCCTTCTGCCCATTAACATCACCGCTGGAGCCTGTCCTGTTGTTGTTTGTGGCGTGATGCGGTACTGGAACAAGAACCGAGAGAGCTTAGTAGTGATGGTTCCCCCAGTCATCCTTTTGAGCCCCTCTTTCAGTGTCTGCACAGCCCGCTCCGCTAAGCCGTTTGAGGCCGGGTGAAACGGGGCGCTGCGGACATGGCGGATCCCGTTTCTCCGCATGAATTCTTGGAACAAATCACAGGTAAACGTTGTTGCGTTGTCGGACACCAGAGAGTCCGGCAGACCATGGGTTGAAAACACCTGCCGAAGCTTTTCGATGGTTGTGGTCGCTGTGATGTTGCTCATGATGTGCGCCTCCAGCCACTTGGAGTGTGCGTCCACCATGACAAGGAACATGTGACCCATGAAAGGGCCTGCAAAATCTATATGCAGCCTAGACCATGGGTGGTCAGGCCACTCCCACAGATGTAGTGGCGCGGGCGGCGCCATCTTCTGGTTGATCTGGCACTCAGAACATGATTTAACTTTGTCTTCTACCTCCTGATCCATGTTAGGCCACCAGATGTAAGATCTGGCTAAACTTTTCATCCGGGAGGCACCCGGGTGAGCCTCATGGACCTCATCCATGACTTGTGCACGGCCAGGGGGTGGAACAACCACTCTGGACCCCCAGAGTATGCAGCCATCCTGCACACTCAGCTCCGTTTTGCGCTTTGCGTAAGGTCCTAGTCCATCATCCTCTATGACAGGAGGCCAACCCTGCATCAGGAATCTTTTCACTTGGGACAGGATAGGATCCCGGTCTGTCCACTGTTTGATCTGATTGGCATTCACAGGTGAGTTTGACAATCTCTCCATTAGGAAAATTGTCTCGGGAGGCACCACAGTTGTGGCAGGCATCTCTGGTAGCGGGAGACGGCTGAGCGCGTCTGCATTTGCATTGTCCTTCCCCGCTCTATACACTATCGTATACTGGTAAGCCGACAGTGTCAGGGCCCAACGCTGTAACCTTGCTGAAGCCATGGGCGGAATGCATCTTGATTCACTAAAAAGGCTCATCAGTGGTTTGTGGTCAGTGCATATGGTGAAATGACTACCGTAGAGGTACTGATGGAAGCGTTTCACAGCAAAGACTATGGCCAGACCTTCCTTGTCTAACTGTGAATAACCCTTCTCAGCACTCGTCAGCGTACGTGATGCAAATCCAATGGGTCTCTCTGACCCGTCCTCCATCTGATGAGAGAGTACTGCCCCGACGCCATAGGGTGAGGCGTCACATGACAGGATGATCTCTTTGTCTTGGTCAAAATGAACCAGAAGTTGTGCTGATTGTAGTAGTGCTTTCACTTCCTTGAAAGCTTTCTCTTGTGCTGGCCCCCACTTCCATTTACAGTCTTTGTGGAGCAACTGATAAAGTGGAGCCAACACTGTTGACAGCTCAGGGAGGAACTTCCCATAGTAGTTCACCATGCCCAGGAACGACCTGAGCTCTGACCCATTCTTGGGGTTTGGAGCATCCTTGATTGCCCTGACTTTGTCCTCCACAGGACACAGACCCTGCGCTGTGATCTTGTGACCTAGGTATGTCACACTCTGTGCTTGGAATGTGCACTTGCTACGCTTCAGGCGCAGCCCTGCCTCAGAGAATCTCTTTAACACCTGGTCCAGATGGTGGAGGTGCTCCTCCTCCGTCTCCCCTGTAACCAGGATGTCATCCAGGTACACTGCTACATGAGGGATCCCCTGCAGCAGATTGTCCATTGTCCTCTGGAAAATGGCTGGGCTGGACGCCACTCCGAAAACCAAGCGGTTGTACCTGAACAAGCCTTTGTGCGTGTTGACTGTGACATACTCTTTTGAGTCCTCGTCCAGGAGGAGCTGTTGGTAGGCGTGACTCATGTCAAGCTTTGAGAACGTCTTGCCTCCTGCCAGTGTAGCGAACAAGTCCTCCACCCGTGGCAGCGGGTAAGCGTCTAGCTTAGAGGCCCTGTTGATGGTGAGTTTGTAGTCCCCACATATACGCACCGTGCCGTCACTTTTCAGAACGGGAACGATAGGAGCTGCCCAGCGGGAGAACTGAACGGGAGTAATGACGTTTGCTTCCTGCAGCCGCTCCAACTCATCTTCCACTTTCTTTTTCATGGCGTAAGGCACTGTCCTGGGCTTGAAAAAGCGAGGCTCGGCCTGAGGATCCACGAACAGCTTAACTGTAGTGCCCTGCAGTGTGCCCAGTTCCTCTTTGAAAATCTCTGGGTATTTTTGAATGACATCCTCAGTCACTCGGGTGTGTTTTATCTCACCCCAGCTCAGTTGTATTTTGTTTAGCCAGTCACGCCCTAGTAAACTAGGCCCATTCCCTTTCACCACCAGGAGCCGTGCTCTCGCTTCCTGGCTGTTGTATGCAATGTTCACTTCTAGAGCCCCAAGCAATGGTATGGTCTCCCCGGTGTACGTACGCAGTCTGATCCCTGCCGGTGTGAGGGCAGAAACCTGTCTTGAGCCCCATTTTTGTTTGTAGGTCTCCTCACTTATGACAGAGGCAGAGGCCCCCGTGTCAACCTCCATCCTCATCTGCTTTCCATCTACCTCCACTGTAGCATAAATAGGCTCTGCGCGCGGCTCCCTCACATTAAACATGTTGTAGGAACAATGCTCGTCCTCCTCCTCTGTGCTCTCTAGGTGGTGCGCTGCTGACTGAGGCTTTGGTGCTGTGAACTTGCCCAGCCCAGTCCGCCCACCCTCTGGCTTGCTCCTAGGACCCCTGCATTTTTTTGCTAAATGTCCCTTTTTGTTGCAATTGTGACAGACAGTCTCCATGAACTTACAGTTGTTACCATAATGTGTCCCTCCACATCTGAAACATTCCACTGCTTTTCCCCTTTTTCCTGCCGCCTCTTTTGTCACCTGATGCACTGCACAACTTTCACTATTGGCCTTTTGAATATTTTTCACATTACTAGCGGCCATCTCCATCCCTTGAGATAGTTCCAATGCCCTCTTGAAAGTCAGTGTGGCTTCCCCAAGCAACCGGCGCTGTATGCTGTCCTCATTAATGCCACAGACTAATCTGTCACGGAGCATGTCCTCTAACATAGCCCCAAACTCACAATGTTCAGAGAGTTCCCGTAATTCAGCAACAAAGTTAGCAACAGACTGACCTGTTTTCCGAAAATGGCAGTTAAACTTGAACCTCTGGACAATCACTGAAGGCTTTGGATTGTGGTGAGTCTGAACGAGAGCAACTAGATCCCCAAAAGGAATTTCTCCCGGTCTCCGTGGTGTAGCCAAATTCCTCATTAGCTTGTAGGTTTTAGCCCCACACACACTCAAGAGAATAGAGCGCTGTTTAGCCTCATCTATGATTCCATTTGCCAAGAAAAAGTGTCCCAACCTTTCCACATATTCCGTCCAGTCTTCGTTCTCTTCCACAAACTCAGTGATAGTCCCAAACATTGCCATTATAACGCCAACCTGTCCTTGATCCTCGTTAGCGATTTGCACTTGCTGCTGATTGTCCCCGTCGGCGTTTCCGTCCAGTGGCACCTGCTCTCCGTCGCTCATTAAG
This sequence comes from Salmo trutta, assembly GCF_901001165.1. Taxonomy (NCBI): domain Eukaryota; kingdom Metazoa; phylum Chordata; class Actinopteri; order Salmoniformes; family Salmonidae; genus Salmo; species Salmo trutta. The sequence continues at coordinate 11,603,628 of NC_042987.1, read as the reverse complement.
CTAGCTAGCTAACTCGCCCTGTACAAGTTGATAAAGTTTTATCCTCGTCGCCAAAAAGGTGTAGTAACTTGACAAGGAATGCCCACACGCATTTCGATATTACTTTACTTTACTTTCAACCCAAACCTAAAGGTGTATTGCCAGGTACAAACGGTACAGATATAACAGAACTATATAGCCCACTCAGCCGGTGGTAGAATCACATTGCACAGAACTCACTCTTGGTGATGACATCATCAAAGGGGAAAGGTCAAGGTTAATGCCAATAATAACCATGTAATTATTTATATAGTGTCCACACTATAACAGTAAATATTGTATTACCTTAAACTGCATTGTTGGTTAAGGGCTTGCAAGTAAGCATTTCACGGTAAGGTTTACACCTGTTGTATTCGGCGCATGTGACAAATACATTTTGATTTGATTTAGGCAGTAGAAAGAAACTAGACAGTAAAGCAAAAGTAGGCCTACTTGCCAAATATAGTAAAATGTCATCAAAACCATTAGCCAAGACTACATCCCTACACGTCTGAGGAATTTCAATGATGAGTCAAGTTCAAATAGGCTAAACTATTATCTGTCACATCAGCTATGCTTCACGGAGTCGTGTCTGAAGGAGGACATGGTTAATATAAATCTAGCTGTTTTTTCTATGCATCCGCATGACAGAACAACAGTGTCTTGACAACAAGGGCGGGGGCGTGTCTCTCTTTGTTAACAACAGATCGTAGGTGATCCCTAATATTAAGGAAGTCTCGAGGTTCTGCTCGCCAGACTGAGAATAGCTCATGATAAGCTGTAGACCATACTACACTGAACAAAAATATAAAACGCAACACGTAAAGTGTTGGTCCCATATTTCATGAGCTGAAATAGAAGATCCTAGAAATGTTCCATACGCATAAGTTTATTTCTCTTAAATGCTGTGTACAAATTTGTTTACAGCCCTGGTAGTGAGCGTTTCTCCTTTGCCAAGATATGCCACAGCTGTCAGGTGGATGGATTATCAAGAAGCTGATTAAATAAACAGCATGATCATTACACAGGTGCACCTTGTGCTGAGGACAATAAAAGACCACTCTAAAATGTGCAGTTTTGTCACACAACGCCACATGTTGAGGGAGTGTGCAATTGGCATACTGACTGCAGGAATGTCAACCAGAGCTGTTGCCAGATATTTTTATGTTAATTTCTCTACCATAAGCCGCCAACATCGTTTTAGAGAGTTTGGCAGTACGTCCAACCGGCCTCACAACCGCAGACCACGTGTAACCATGCCAGCATAGGACCTCCACATCTGGCTTTTTCACCTGCTGCATCGTCTGAGACCAGCCACCCCGGACAGCTGATTAAAACTGTGGGCTTGCACAATCAAATCATTTTTGGCACAAACTGTCAGAAACCGTCTCTGGGAAGCTCATCTGCGTGCTCGTCGTCCTCACCAAGGTCTTGACCTGACTGCAGTTCGGCGTCGTAACAGACTTCAGTGGGCAAATGCTCAACTTCGATGGCCTCTTGCACGCTGGAGAAGTGTGCTCTTCACAGATGAATCCTGGTTTCAACTGTATCGGGCAGACGGCAGACATCGCGTACATCGTTGTGTGGGTGAGCGGTTTTCTGATTTCAACGTTGTGAACAGAGTTATTATCATGGTGGGGTTACGGTATGGGCAGGCATAAGCTACGGACAACGAACAAATTTTATTGATGGCAACTTGAATGCACAGTGATACTGTGACGAGATCCTGGTCAGGCCATTCATTCGCCGCCAACACCTCATGTTTCAGCATGATAATGCACAGCCCCATGTCGCAAGGATCTGTACACAATTCCTGGAAGATGAAGATGTTGCAGTTCTTCCATGGCCTGCATACTCGCCACACGTCACCCATTGAGCATGTTTGGGATGCTCTGGATTGACATGTAGAACTGCATGTTCCAGTTCCCGCCAATATCCAGCAACTTCGCACAGCCATTGAAGACGAGTGGGACAACATTCCACAGGCCACAATCAACAGCCTGAATAACTATATGCAAAGGAGATGTGTAGAGCTGTGAGGCAAATGGTGGTGACACCAGATACTGACTGGTTCTGATCCATGCCCCTTACTTTTTTTTAAAGGTATCTGTGACCAACAGATGCATATCTGTATTCCCAGTTATGTGAAATCCATAGATTAGGGCCTAATGAATTCATTTCAATTGACGGATTTCCTTATATGAACTGTAACACAGTAAAATCTTTGAAATTGTTGAATTTATATACACTGCTCAAAAAAATAAAGGGAACACTAAAATAACATCCAAGATCTGAATGAATGAAATAATCTTATTAAATACTTTTTTCTTTACATAGTTGAATGTGCTGACAACAAAATCACACAAAAATAATCAATGGAAATCCAATTTATCAACCCATGGAGGTCTGGATTTGGAGTCACACTCAAAATTAAAGTGGAAAACCACACTACAGGCTGATCCAACTTTGATGTAATGTCCTTAAAACAAGTCAAAATGAGGCTCAGTAGTGTGTGTGGCCTCCACGTGCCTGTATGACCTCCCTACAACGCCTGGGCATGCTCCTGATGAGGTGGCGGATGGTCTCCTGAGGGATCTCCTCCCAGACCTGGACTAAAGCATCCGCCAACTCCTGGACAGTCTGTGGTGCAACGTGGCGTTGGTGGATGGAGCGAGACATGATCTCCCAGATGTGCTCAATTGGATTCAGGTCTGGGGAACGGGCGGGCCAGTCCATAGCATCAATGCCTTCCTCTTGCAGGAACTGCTGACACACTCCAGCCACATGAGGTCTAGCATTGTCTTGTATTAGGAGGAACCCAGGGCCAACCGCACCAGCATATGGTCTTACAAGGGGTCTGAGGATCTCATCTCAGTACCTAATGGCAGTCAGGCTACCTCTGGTGAGCACATGGAGGGCTGTGCGGCCCCCCAAAGAAATGCCACCCCACACCATGACTGACCCACCGCCAAACCGGTCATGCTGGAGGATGTTGCAGGCAGCAGAACGTTCTCCACGGCATCTCCAGACTCTGTCACGTCTGTCACATGTGCTCAGTGTGAACCTGCTTTCATCTGTGAAGAGCACAGGGCGCCAGTGGCGAATTTGCCAATCTTGGTGTTCTCTGGCAAATGCCAAACGTCCTGCACGGTGTTGGGCTGTAAGCACAACCCCCACCTGTGGACGTCGGGCCCTCATACCACCGTCACGGAGTCTGTTTCTGAACGTTTGAGCAGACACATGCACATTTGTGGCCGGCTGGAGGTCATTTTGCAGGGCTCTGGCAGTGCTCCTCCTGCTGCTCCTCCTTGCACAAAGGCGGAGGTAGTGGTCCTGCTGCTGGGTTGTTGCCCTCCTACGGCCTCCTCCATGTCTCCTGATGTACTGGCCTGTCTCCTGGTAGCGCCTCCATGCTCTGGACACTACGCTGACAGAAACAGCAAACCTTCTTGCCACAGCTCGCATTGATGTGCCATCCTGGATGAGCTGCACTACCTGAGCCACTTGTGTGGGTTGTAGACTCCGTCTCATGCTACCACTAGAGTGAAAGCACCGCCAGCATTCAAAAGTGACCAAAACATCAGCCAGGAAGCATAGGAACTGAGAAGTGGTCTGTTGTCACCACCTGCAGAACCAGTCCTTTATTGGGGGTGTCTTGCTAATTGCCTATAATTTCCACCTGTTGTCTATTCCATTTGCACAACAGCATGTGAAATTTATTGTCAATCAGTGTTGCTTCCTAAGTGGACAGTTTGATTTCACAGAAGTGTGATTGACTTGGAGTTACATTGTGTTGTTTAAGTGTTCCCTTTATTTTTTTGAGCAGTGTATATTGGTTCAGTGTATTTCCCAGCATATTTTTCGTAGCTATCCATTTACCAACACAAACCGATGCTGGTACTAAGATCGCACTCAACGAGAAATATAGGGCCATAAGCCAACAAGAAAATGTTCATCCAGAGGCAGCGCTCCTAGTGGGCGGTCATTTTTATGCAGAAAAACTGAAATCCTTTTTAACTCATATCTACCAGCAAGTCACCTGTGCAAATAGAAAAAATAAATAATAACTCCACACACAGAGACGTATAGAAAGCTCACCCTTCATTTGGCAAATCTGACCAGAATTCTATCCTCATGATTCCTGCTTACAAGCAAAAACTCAAACAGGAAGTACCAGCGACACGCTCATTTCAGAAGTGGTCCGAGAAAGCGGATGCTAAACTACAGGACTCTTTTGCTAGCACAGACTGGAGTATGAAGCATGTGACAAATAAAATTGTATTTGATTTTGCTACACATTACATAATTTGTTTAACCAGAGGCTCGTAAACAATAACTAATGCTGCATACTCCAAGAAAGGTTCAAATCTCACCTTATATAAAAAAATATATAAATTGCTGAGGTGTAGTCACAAGCTCAAGTAAACAGTACAAATATGATAAAAATATGAAATATTTTATATGTTGTATTTCTTATTCAACAAAACTGTATCAATGAGTCTTGAAATGACTTATGCTTTCTAAATATAGTATAATCAAATTATAAAATGACTAACTATAAGATTTCACCTTCCTCACAACTGTAAAATACATATTTGTATGTTCAGTGTTATAGAAAATGTGCATACTTTCTAAAGGTCTCTCTTGATCAAAACGTCTGCGGCCATCACTGTGAACGTCTCACACAGCTCTAGCTTGGCTACCTGAACTCGTTAGGAACTTGTCTTTCATGTCTATGACAAACAGAAGGTGCTATTTTTAAAAAAAAATCAATTAATTCATTATTTTAGATTATTGGCTATAAATTGATCTCTGAACAGGGCTTGAATTTATCTTTTGTGGCCACTTATCCTTTAGACAAGTTGGACTGATTTTTTTACTTGTCCGCGAGCTCAAATCACTTATCCCAAAACTAGAAAAAGGTCTGTAACACCACGGGCCAAAAGGTGACTGAAAATTGTGTTGTATGATGCAAGGAACCACTTCACAAAATAACACTCATTATCATCCCTGGTATTGACGGAGGGCTGCTGGTCTCTGATCCCATGTATCACACAGTATATCCTGCCGTTGACGCCTTGAGAAGGGCACTTAACCCTCCATAAAGTAAAATACTGCACTGACAGGCTACTGTATAAAACACGTGGTCCGTCAACCCTCCATCTGGAGAGCAACTGGGTGTGCAGGCTTTTGATCCAACCCTGCTCAAACGCACCAGAGTCAGCTTATCAAGGTCCCGTTGAGCCACTGATATTTTACAATGTGGTGTGTTCGAGCATGAATGGAGCAAAAGCCTGCACACCCAGTAGCACTCCTGGAAACTCCTGGAGGATGGTTGGCCACCCTGCAACATTACAATCAAATAAGTTTTATGTCTTTATAAAATAATCCCCTCATTCAATGAACCAGGGATCATATGGCTAAGGTGGCTAACTAAGATGTTTATCTATTTGTAAGGTTAAAATATTCAGTGTTCAGGGGAGATCTTGACAGCATAGGAGTTACTTGTCAATTAGACTATTCTAAGAATATTTTTTTTTACTTTGTCAGAATTATATGGCCAGTATTGAATAGCAGAGAATCCTAGCCAATTTTGAGCGCTTGAGAGACGGTTTTATAACCATAGTATGCAGCATTGGTTTCAACTGAGCACCCGTATCCACTGTGGTTATACACGAGTGCCGGTGGAAAGTTTTTAGGACATTGGACACAATAATGACATTAACACAAGCTAATAGCTAAATAGTTAACTAGCAAGATCGCCAATTCAAAACATAGTGTAGTTTGGCAGGTTATCTAGTTGGTATAATGTATATCATTATTTTACCTACCTCTCTCCCCTCTGGCAAGGCCCACTGGCACACACAGGTGATGCATACACCATGACTTTTCCAGGATTTCCCTTGCTGACCAAAAATTATGCATTGATCTCAAAAACACATCTCGCTACTGCATGATTGAAAGACCGCTTGTGCCTGTCAATGCAGGCCTACAATAATTATACTCTGATGCTCTCTGCAGAAATTGGAGGACACTGATCCAATTCTGATCGGAGTAACCTAACTATTTCATAATGTAATTTTTGCATAATTTTTTACTTGCCCCAGGCAAGCAGACAAGCGTTAATGTCGAGCCCTGTCTAAATGTACTACAGAGACGAAACATCTCTCCTGCTGAGCTACAACGTAAGAATTCCAGGCATATGCGTTGTTAGTGGCTGTGACGTAAGGTTCAGCCAGAAGCCAGAAGGAGTTGATGGACAGTCAGAAGACCGAATTAAATGGTAGGAGGGACATATCAGCTTCTAGTGGTGTCACATTTCACATCCTGCTTCACACAGGCAAAAGAGACAGCCCTGATTCTCACGGACACAGGAGTATATCCCTCAATGGAATCCATTTCAATCTATGTTCTCCACAAAACGATTTATAAGCTAAAATGTCTGTTGGAACCTGCTTGTACGTAGCGAACAATTTAGTGTGAGAAACCAGGTTAGGTTCTTTGACCTTTCCTCGAAAGGTCTTCAGGCTATTTAAATAATCTGACTGAGAATGAATGTAGCATTGATGTGTAGTTAAAGTAAACTAGGTGCATTCTTCTCCATAAGCACCTCTGGATGGACCGTGTCAACGGATTTACAGCCAGGGGTCAAGACCTAATCGCAGCTAGCCTGCTAGCTGACTAACTAACGTTACGTGGGCTGTAAATCCCCTCAAGAGCTGAAGAGTCAAATCCCGTCTTTCACAGAACAGAACACATGCCCTAAGGCTCAATACTGGCCGTGCAACAACCCAGCAAAGCAATGGCATACAATGCAATGCCAGTTTTTTTGACTTGATCTATTTTTAAAAGCTGTCCTATTCAGTATTATATAGGAGTGTTGTTTATTTAACTAATAGTTCCATGTTTGTTGCAATGGTGATGGATGGTGAGGCAGGATGTGGGCGGCATTTGATGGATTGTTGACATACCCTGAATTTGATAGCTAACTAGCTAATGACACTGAAAACAAAACAATAACACGGAAAAAATGAACTGTTTAATTGAGCTAGTTAGGTATAGTAACTGGCAAACTGCATTTGACATCTCAGACGAGTCGACTGAACTAGCTAGCTACTGTATAGTATAGAGCTACGTTAACTTACCACTTGGCTAGACAGCGAGTGGCTAGCTACCACTAAAAAACAACTAGCAGCGAGCTAGTTAACGTTATGCTTGTTGTAGTTCATTATTTTAGCATCTCTTCGAACGACTTTTGAATAACGTTACTAAGTGCTACAAAACATCTTTCTTGATATTAAAGTGAAAGAAAGTACTGTAAGGCTGTACTTACCAACACGGTAAAAACACAAGTAGGAACACTGTCACAACTCGCCACAGTCTCTTTTTCATCATCTTCCCGCAGGGTCCAACATTATCGCCGTTTACCTACAAAATGTATCAATACTGTCGTTATTCAACAGTTGTATGTTTTAAGTCCACGTAGTAGCTATCTAACTTCTAAATTGACAAGCTACAGATCTGCCATCTAAAACTGCTAGCTAGCTAGTTTCCTACAAGTGTACTGTACTGTTGGCTGTCAAATCCAGTGGTGGTGTGTACTGTCTGGAGACCTTGCGTACGTACCGCCAACCAGCCCCAGCTGTCATCGTGTCCCCCCGCTCTGTCCAATGAAAACGCAGTAAAAATCAAAGACAGTACAGTATGAAGATAAGCATAAACTGCTTCTCTAATGGAAATATCCGATATAGCTTTGAGTCGATGTCATGGCGACGTTGGCTAGCTAAACTCATGAGCAGACGCGTCCAACGGTCATCTCGCGCCGAACTGCGCATGTGCAGGCCGTCACCTCAAAAGCAGCTTTCGATAGAAAGTTGTTTTTGACGAAAATGAAGACGTGTCAGTTTGTCACTTTCACGAGGTTGTAATAATAACAACATGTTCCACTAAAGATATTGGCTCGAATCCAGGTTGTGCCTTTAGATTTCAAGAAAATTAAAAACTAAGAAAGTTTAGTAAGATGGCAGACAGACAGACATGGCATCTCTGCATCTAGCCCGCAACCGGAAGGCTCTCCAGAGGCTGGTGCAGTCTGCCCAACGCATCACCGGGGGCACGCTGCCTGCCCTCCAGGACACCTACAGCACCCGATGACACAGGAAGGCCAAAAAGATCATCAAGGACATCAACCAACCGAGCCAAGGCCTGTTCACCCCGCTATCATCCAGAAGGCGAGGTCAGTGCAGGTGCATCAAAGCTGGGACCGAGAGACTGAAAAACAGCTTCTAACTCAAGGCCATCGGACTGTTAAATAGCCATCACTAGCCGGTTACCACCCAGTTACTCAACCCCGCGACTTTAGAGGCTGCTGCCCTATATACATATACATGGAATCACTGGTCACTTTGGAACACTAGTGACTTTAATAAATGTTTACATACTGCTTTACTCATTTCATATGTATATACTGTATTCTATTCAATGCCACTCTGACATTGCTTGTCCTAATATTTATATTTTTCTTAATTCCATTATTTTACTTTTAGATTGTGTGTATTGTTGTGAATTGTTAGAGCTAGGAACTGTTGGAGCTAGGAACACAAGCATTTCACTATAGCAGCAATAACATCTGCTAAATATGTGTGACCAATACAATTTGATTTGAATGTTTTTCACTTCTCTCATTGACTTCTCTAACCCCAAACCCCGGCCTGGTCTGCTTCACAAGCGTTCCCGGAAGTCTCGCGATGTTGCGCCTCTGGGTTTAGAAACTCTGTGGTAAAGTTGAAAGATTTTCAAAAAGTGAGGTAGCTCTCAAATTCCCAACTATCACACAAATAAGTGTAAAATATTAAATAAAATAAAAATAATATTTTGTTGTTGATTACTGGTTATGTGAATGGACTTTTACAGTAAATTGGCAAATGACTCATTGAGTTGGAGCTTTCAAAAACAAATGAGTTGGAGCTTTCAACTGAACCCCCTAAAAATGTCTGAGTTGCTTTCTTTTCTCATTGTCTGTTAGAAAATATCCCACTTAAGACAATAACCAAATTATTGTGTGCATATTAATATAATAATGTAATTACAATGACGTAAGACAGTCTTCTCTGTGTAGAACTGTATTTCATGACCAGTGGCGATTTTAGCATGTAAATCTTGGTGGGGCTAACAAAAAAATTATAATCTTAGATGAATGCCAGCAAAGCCACAACACTAAACAATACATTAATTGCACTATAACGGTGACAAACGGTGCCCACAAACTGTTAGGGCCTACATAAAGCTGTCCCAACAGCAGAGCTTTATTTTCAGGACCATGTAGTGAATCCTTACCACTGCTACACCTGGCTATCAACAGAGTCTTCTCTGGCAGCGAAACAGTTAATTTAGCCTAATTTACTGCCATTAAAAAAACATAGCTGATATGGCTGACTTGCTTTAACAAATGTGGTTTCTACTGTATATTGAGATGTACAACTATGACATAAGGGGATGACGAGCGCATAAGAGGCAATCCGTAATTTGGATTAAGACATTAATGAGCGAACTAGGACGGACGTAGTCAATATAACTATTTGTTCAGCACTTTTGAAATGTACAGCAACAGAATTCAGAACATGGGCCGTTCTTACAGTATTCTCCCTGCACACCAAGTCAGAGCCGTAGGATAAATAAAGGGGATATAAGCAGACAATGAAAGCTCTTACAATATTCAATGATTACATTTCTCAAAAACAGGCTATAGGATACATGTGCACCACCAAGTCAGAACAGTAGGCTAAATTATGAAGGGGAAAGTGACCAAATTATTAGGGTGAGGCAGATGGGCTACTAAAAGCTTACTACACAACATACACTTAGTATTACTTTCTTAGCTACAGTATGCATATCTCCCTGGCATTTTCCATCATTTATACAAGACATTTTTGGACTCACCTTGTTGCGCAGTGCTCACTTGAACAGGAAGGTGGCGACTTAGAATTCCGAGTTGGATGACCATTCAAAATAATTTTCCCAGTTGGAGCTAGTTTTATCTGAGTTCCCAGTTGTCTTGAACTCAATGAAGTCTGAGATTTCCCAGTTCCGAGTTTCCAGTTGTTTTGAACATGGCAGAAGTCATGCTGGATTGACAGCATAGCCAATGTATTCAATCTTTTCTGGCCCATGGCGTTAACCCCTTTTTCGTGATATCCAATTGGTAGTTACGATCTTGTCTCATCACTGCAACTCCCCTATGGACTCGGCGAAGGTCGAGAGCCAAGCCGCACTGCTTCTTGACACACTGCTCGCTTAACCCGGAAGCCAGCCGCACCAATGTGTCGGAGGAAACACTGTCAAACTGACGGCCGTGTGGTCAGCTTGCAATCGCCCAGCCCGCCACAAGGAGACGCTAGAGCGCGATGAGACAAGGACATCCCGGCCGGCCAAACCCTCCCCTAACCCGGACGATCCTGGGACAATTGTGCGCCGCCTCTTTGGTCTCCCGGTCACAGCCGGCTGTGAGACAGCCTGGGATCGAACCCGGGGCTACAGTGGCGCCTTAACACTCATTGTTGAATTTGAGATTTCCAACTTGTTGTGTAATGTTTATGTCCAATGGCCGATGAGCACCGATACGTTTTATCTATCATTTCTCTTCATATGACAAGGATTGCAAAGGATTTGCCAGTAGATTGCCGACTTGATGCATGACGATGACTCCTCGTCTAGCTTGCTAGCTAATTTTGAAAGTATGATGACGATGACATGATCAGTCCAATCAAAGCTATGGTAGATATAACGTGATTTGACGTCATTTTGCGGTGACAGTGTCCCCATGAGTGACAGAACACTGAGCCAATCACAGCGCAACTAGAGAAATATACCAAACCCTACATTTCGTATTTTCTGGTGGCTGCCCCACCACCACAGAAAGCACCGAGCTAGGCTGAAAACACCTGCATTTGGAGCTGCCTGACTCAAGAAAGAAAACAAGCAAAAGTGATGCAATGCAACCACTGATGTATATAAACCCTGGATTGCTATGTATTGACGCTATGTATTGGCCTGTTTGAGGCTTTGAAGCCACAGGTCGGCCATATTGGCAACGCACGGAAGGAGCAGTCCTCCATAGGAATTAACGGAATTCCACAGCATTTCAATATTTTTGTTGTAGTGGGGACAGTAACAGTAGAATATATACATATATATATGTTTAGCTAACATACTGTATAGTTTAGAAGTATGCATTAATGTATCTGTAATAGAATAAAGAGCAAAAACAAATGTTTACATTAAATGCATTTCTATAGCTTCCAAAATATATTTTTTATAACGGTGGGGGAGTGCCAAGATGGAGGCGCAGTGGCTTCAAAACAGTGCCCCTTGTGAGTCCTCTAGTGTATATATACACATCTTTGAATGTAACTGTGAGGTGTTAATTTGCCCCATAATAAATTGAATAGTTTCGTTCCAAAATCCTTTTCATCAGAAATTGTTTATGGGTGTTTAAAATATGACTGTTCTCAGATTGGGTTGTGTTGCTAAATACTATATATTCATTGTTTAGCTGGAATGGAACGTTTGTATCCTGTATATTTGACTTATGCGGTTGTCACCTAGCCATCTTAAGAGGAATACACTTACAGTAACTAAGTCGCTCTAGATAAGAGCATCTCTTAAATGACTAAAATATTAAATGTACATTTTTACATAGAGATCTCATTATTGTATTGATTCATTTGTACACTTTTTTGAATAAAAAAAAATGTAGTTATAACATTTGACTGTAAAACTTCGTATACTCGGAGTGAGGCGGATATACAGTATAGCATTTTGCAACACATGTCTCTGAAATAAAACCATCAAGTGATCATTTTTTATACATATGTCATTGAACACCTCATGCCATGATTAGATGGTGACAAAACATACCAATATAAGTTCTTTAAACAATAAAAGGTCACTTACCAACATTGCTGAAAATGGATGTATGGCTTTTTGGAATTAAACTTCAATTGTAAGCCTGCAGTTAGTTATGTCTATCCACCGCCATCTTCTGGAGGAATACATATACTGTTCCTGAGTGTATCATGGATTATGGTTATGCTGATAGCCTAATACATGCACCACACCACACTATAATCCGTTGATTCATTTTAGTTGAGTGGATTTCTGATTCATTTAAAAACAAACCCGCCGTCTTAGTGTGCCGTGCAGTCAAGGTCCTTGAAAGAATTGAACGTGTATGTTCAGCTACTGTTTTTAGTTATAGAGGGGCTAATGGGTTGGCATGCAGGGCTTAGTCAGGGAAATATATTTTGAAGAGAAACACTATGAACAAATGAAAAGTGAGAGGGGAATAGTTTATTTTAGAGAGATACAGACACACAAATAAAATATCCACGGTTGTTGCAATTCAATTCCCCAATTACTCGTTATGTTTATCTATACCCTCCCACAGGCAAGATATTTTGTTGATGTTCTGCTTAATATTGTATTATTTCCTTTCATGCCATTGAAGTGGTCTAACTTCCAGATAAAGAAGTACAGTGAGATGCTACTAGAGACACGGAGTGCTAGATTGTAACAAGGTCATTATAGTCAACAGTTCTCATTAATACCTATGTTTGTATGTGTATATACACACAGCAGGAAACAGTTTCAAAAGAGGACAGGCCCACACAATAACATACTGAGAGAGAACACTTTAGACAAATCCACCTTAAGCTCTGGCACAGTGGCTGAAAAGAAATGGGGAGGTGGTGAGTGAGAGGAGAAAAAGGTTTTACACACGGAGAGAGTTCTGAAGTGGCCTGTGATCTGTCATGAACATGCGGGAGGCTTCAACCCAACCTGAGGAACAGGCTAAACGGAACACGTCACCATGTTCTCAGTCATACAGGGATATGGATATTCCCATAAATTGTGGAAGGCGAAGTAATATCAGTGAACTTTTCTGTCTGTCTTTGTGTTGGGAACACCCTCCCCTCCATCTTTCCAACCAGCCTCTGAGTTTGAGCTTAAAAAAAATAAAAAAACGTGTGAGGAAGATGCCCACTTGACCAGCGATACAGCAGATACAGGCATACCAGACTCCATTGACTGGGTTAAGTGCATTTATTGCGGCGGTTGCGTGTGAAATAATATACTGTTGGTACCGGTCCTCAGCCTTGTTATATGTGTATCGGCTGCTGCGGCTGCTGCTACTACAACACAGGAACAAATCACACAACGATCCAACATCAAATTACTCTCAGGGGTCTTGATTTATTAACAGCTTGCACCATGAAAACAAATACAACTTAAAAACAGCAACAAACGTGCAGACAGACACACTCACACACACACACACACACCCTTTCGTCTCTAAGAGAAGAACACCTAGGCAAAAACATACAGAAAGGGGGTGTTGTACAATGTGTTATATATAATACTAAAACGAACTTGGCCTATATATAGGCCAATTTTTCTGCCTCCCACATACACACAAGTACGTGCAGTAAAAGCAGCCTATTTGCCATGCTGCATTTGGAATGGGTAGGGCAGTGCCACTGCTGAGCATAGATATGTAGAGGAGCAGCAGCTGGGATGGAGGAGTTCTACGCAGGTTGTGTTCTAGTTAAGGGAGAAGGAAGTTCTAGAAGTTCGGAACTGAATCTGCTAAGCAAACCTGGACCACAGGCGAGCACAAGCGCACATAGAGATATATACACCACAAGACAAGCACCATACTGTACATAGATACATGGACATTGAACGTCACCTGGGCAAAAGGTTCAATGTCTGCACTGGGGGGAGGGGGGGGGGGTAAAGACCAAGGAGAGATAGATAGCAGAGGGTCTTGGGGAGGATAGGGGAAGGATGAGCGCTGGACGATGAACTAGGGGATAAACACTAGTCCCTTTAGAGATCGCAAGCTCCTTTGACTGCTTATGATGGGGGGATATTTCTTGTTGGAGAAGGAGGGGGTCGCCTACTGGTGGAGAGGAAGGGAGGGTGGGAGGGCAGTAGTGTTTAGAGGCCAAAGGATGACAGAGGGAGAGGGAAGAATGAGAGGGGGAAGGAAGAGTGAGAGGGGGGAGAGAAAAGAGGGAAGAGTGAGGGAGAGAGAGAGGGAAGAGAAGCAGATAGTTTAAGACGGGTTAAAAAAACAGGCAATCACATTACTTTTTACTTTAATAAAAAATTTAAAAAACATTCAGTTGTGTATATTACTTCGTTTTTTAAATGTTATTTGTCATTTCCTAAAGTCATCTCATCTCAAGGCAGTAGCATCCAGCCAACCATTTAACGTCATCTCCGTGCTCCCCATCGAACGAGTCATCCTTTTTAGCAAGGCTAGTAGTAGCTAGCTGGCAAAATCATTTTACTAGTTCGTCAATGTAGATAAGGCATACTTTCAAGGCTGCTCATTACCAACTACTATAACTATCCATCGGGTAGAGCTACCTCACAAACTGCTCGTCGTTATGTTGTGTTGCGTCATGCCTCTCTCATGCGGAGAGAACAGGTGCAATGGATTAGGGTCATTGTAACTAATTACCACGTTTCTGCGCTGAACTAAGTTGAATATTTGCCTAACTTCCAAATCAGCCCAGCGTCCCACATAGTTTTGGACTTCATTTCTCATGGAAGATTAGATTTCTCTCTAGAGAAACGTCAGGTTGAGCTCACAAAAAAAAGAAAGAAATGGAATTCAAGTAATTTAACTCACGTCGGTCAATTCGTTGTTTAATAACTAGGAAAATGTAGCATTTTCGTTAATCACTAAGAGAAACACTTGAGTTTGTGGACTCTTCCTTGTTTCAGTAACCACAAACCACTGGAATGTGTTTGTGTGTTTTACTTGAACTAATAACCCTCCAAATATTCCGCTTAAGATAATGGAACGTCTATACATGATGTAGGGAACCGAGTCAGGTTAGCTATATGGTCAGGAAAAACTCAGGGTTACCCCTGGTTATGGGTACCAAAGTGGTCAGTGTCTCCATGTCCATATATATCAGACCCTTTTATCCAAAGGCCAAAGCAACTTAGTGAGTACACACATTTTTCATATGTGATCCCTGTGGGAATTGAACCCACGATCTTAGCATGATCACGCTCTTACCAACTGAGCTACGCAGGAGCATATAGGCCTAAAGTAGGATGCCCTGGCCTCACCTGGGGATGCTGGGAGGGGCCCGGTTGGGGCGGCTGGGGACCTGGGGGCTGTCAGCACTGTTGTTGAAGGGCCCCAGGGGTCCTGGGCGATTAGGAGGGGGTGGAGCCCCTCGCCCTCCTCCGGGACTAGGGCGTTGGCCTGATGACATCCTCCTGGAACCAGTGGGGCTGGTTGGAGGAGACCTGGGGGGGAGGGGGCCATCAGTACCCTTTCATGCGTGACATATTCTTGACATCACAAATAGTTAAGTCTTATCCATGTTATTTCATTTTTTCCTGCAACAGTCTCCAAGTAAAAGAAAAAAAGTGACAAGTCTTCAAACACGGTTCTCCTGCTCGCCAACCCAACATCTTCACCTGTAGACCAACAGTTGACTCCATTACACTTAGATATCTATGGAAGTCATTATCCGTGGACTACCAGGATGCCTACCTGTTTCCGCCTCCACTGCGCCAGTCGTTCACGGGCGGGGGCATGGGGGTGGAGATGGTGGTGGTGGAGATGTCTCCTATGATGGCCAGGGCCTCCTTCAGGGACTGGTGGGTCCTGAGGACCTCGTCCCTCCTCTGGACCTGCTCCTGGGACTCATCCATCAGGGCACCCTGGTCCCCGGCCGAGTACAGCTGGGCCAGCAGCTCCGCGTTGATGAAGTCCTTCACCTGGCGACGGGGGAGAGAGTTGATGGATCGATCAATCATTCAAATTATTTTATAAAGCTCTTTTTACCATGGTTGTCACACAGCGTTATACAGTAACCAGGCCTGTTTGAGTTAGCTTGCCTGGCACAACGGAACCGATTGAATCATGTGAAAAGTTGCACACCAGCCAGGCTCAAGCGAACGCTGAAAGTATTTGAAAAAACGCCAACTACTATTTGAACCCATGCCCGATACCATTCCACCAGCGTGGAGCAGAGGTCCCTTACATTACTGATCATGAGGTGCATGATGGTCTTGGGCATGAGGTCACGGATGCACTTGTTGACGATGGCCATGTAGGAGTCGACCAGGTTCCGGATGGTTTCCACTTTCCGCTCCAGCTGAGGGTCCATGGAGAAGTTGTCCTGGGACGAGGACGATGAGCCGCCTCCCTCACTTTCCACCTGGAGGAAGACCGCTTTAAGTTAACACACCTGTATTTAGTGATACAGATCTTGTGGCTTGCATCTTTAGATGTAGAAAACTCATGTGCATATCAAATGACAAATAATTGTATTTATAAAGCGCTTTTCATTACACATGGAAATCACAAAGCTCTGTACATCTGCAACAACCTTAAGAAAGGATTTTAAAAAAAGGGTTAAAAAAACTTTAGAAAAAATGTGTCACTGTAACAGTAGCATATATGCATGTCAGTCTCTCGTGGTTCAAAGTGGAAGAGAGATTGACGTCGTCACTAATTGTTTTTGTAAGAAGTGTTGACAAGCTGAACGTCCGAGGTGTCTGTTTAAAATACTAGCACACAGCTCAGACACCCACGCATACCCCACAAGACATGCCACCAGAGGTCTTTTCACAGTCTCCAAGTCCAGAACAGACTATGGGAGGCGCACAGTACTACATTAAACCATGTCTACATGGAACATTATTCCACATCAGGTAACTGATGCAATAAACAGGTAAAAATAAACCTTATGGAACAGCGGAGACTATAGAGACGCACACACAAAAAGGTACAGACACGCATGGTTGTTGTACAATGGTATTAGAAAGTTTGTATTGTAAGTATGTAGTGGTGAAATAATGTTATATGATGTACTGTTTAATGGGGAACAGTATGGGGACCCTTAATAAATACAAATATCAAATCAACAAGGTGTAGCCTACATCTATTGTGACTCACTACACCATCTTCACAGTTACATCAAACTTCCCTGAGAAAGAGGGTGGAGAAAGGGAAAATAAAGTGATATGATGGCTCACCTGGGAAGCGATAGGATGGATGACATAACAGAAGTGCAACATGGGAAGTGAGCGAAGGGTAGTCATGGGTAATAGGGAACAGGATAAACAGGGCAGATGAGGTGGACAATAAGTTGCAGTGACTAATATGCAGTGGCACCACGGTAAGTGGTCACAGTGGTGGGCACCAGGGTTGGGGTCAATTTCAATTCAGCCAATTCGGTTCACTTCCTGAACTGAAATGGAATTGACCCCAACCCTGGTGGCCAGTGCAGTGGTCACTCACATTAGAAGACCTTTCGGGGTAGACTCCAGCGCGCAAGAGAGAAGCCCTCCAACTGTCCACCTCTTCCTGAGTGTCACAGGCCAGCTCCAGGAAACGATTGTCCTTGTACACATTCCTGTCAGACCACAACACAGGGGAGGGGAAGAGGAAGTTAGTTACGCTTCCGGGTCATTTTAGGGGCACGTGGCAGGCTCATCAACTTAAATAAAAGGAAGAAAAAACGAGCCCACCAGACTATCTGGTTTCTGTCCCCTTCTACAGTATGCATCGTTATTATTAAAACAAGTGGTACTAAAGTAGGAATATTCTAAGCAGAAGTGGTGCAATAATATTACAAGTGATGTTAAGATGTGTCTGTCTGCTTTCCGACCTTTGTTCTGTGTTGAAGATGGCGAAGGCGTGCTTGCTGGACATGAACCCTTTCTCCACGTCTCGTACCTTCAAGTTGTCCAGAGGGAGCATGTATTTCTTCTCCTTCTCCTGAGAAACAAACAGAGGGAGGTACCATCAGCAGGTTTTACAATATAAACAAGCAACTGCAAAGAACCATGTTAGGGAAATGTTTACTTCGTTTCTGATTACTATCTGATCTCTGCGTGTCATATTGTGTTTATTTCTCAGCTTGATTTTTAAAATCAACAGGTTGGCTTAGTCGGGCGATGATCCAGGGAGAAAAAGGGAAGAGAATGGGGAATGTGGAAAGATGAGTAGGGAGAAGGGAGAGAAGTTGGGGGGAACACAGGGGAGAGGGTGGGGGAGCACAGAGGTGGAGATTGAGTGGAGTGGGAGGAAGAATGAGAGTGGGAGGTAGAGCGGGGCGGGGAGGGGGGAGAGAGAGGGGGAGACGACATGTGGAAGTCATTAGTGTGTGGGTCGTTCTCCACGGTATGTTTCGAAAAGGGAGGGAGAGCTGGGGCCGGAGGAAACGTTCTGGCTACGATAAAGAGGAGAAATACAGATGTGGAGAAACACAGGGGACTCCGGGAATGCGCTGCGGTGTGCGACTGAATGCATGGACGCCGGATCAAGCAGAGGGCTGCCGGTCAGGATAACACGGAGCATGACACGGTTTTAATCGTGAGTACAAAGAGTTGATAGAGAGTTCAATTTACTGTAGAATTCTCCATCACACACACTCCATCAACCCTCACCATCTCAATTCTTCTCTCTCCATTATCCCTCCCCCTCTTATTTCTTCAATATTTCTACTTTCCTTTCCAGAGGCCCACTTCCTGCCTTATTTTCCGGGGAGTGAGGGAGAAGGAGAGCGAGAGATTAAATGACAGCCTGGCGTTAAGACTTGACATCTGGTACTGCTTAACAGCACAGAGAGATGGAGTGCAAGAGAAGGAGGGAAGAACTTCCAGAGCGGAGTTAAGAAAGAGAGGGAGACCTGAAGAAGAAACAAAGTGAAGGATTTCAAAAAGTGGTTCAACAGAGGTGTCCATATGTGACCCCCTGCAGAGCGATGGTAGGGTCTCACTAAGATGGTAGGGTCTCACTAGGTATGAAACGAGAAAAGAACCATTGCCGACTTCTCTCGGTTGTATTCCCCAAGGGGTCACTCCAACCCATATATGGTCACACGTGTCCCTCCCTCTTCCTCCATCTCTCCCTCTTTTCCTTCCCTCTCTTTTTTTGCAATATCCCCCTCCCTGAGTGCTCAGACAGTCTGTCCCGGTCGGTCGTCTGAGTGAATGTGCCACGTCAAGCCTGGATACTCTGCAAGGCCGGCATGACCCAGACGGACAGCGAGGGGAGCGACACCCAGAAACACAACAGACAAATGACAGAGAGGGGGAGAAGAGGCGACACAGACGGGTGAAAAGAAAATAGTTTTTGGGGTTTGAGGGGGGGGGATCCCTACTTCTTGATGCCAAAATGGAGGAGGAAGGAAGACAAAGATCAGCGAACGTTACTACCTACGGAATGGCAGAGAGTCAATGTCTCTGGGGCCTAAGACAGTCTGTCCGGCTCCGTCCTCCCAGTGTTCAGACTACCTGTTCATTGTCATACTGGTGTACAGTAGTCTGCACATTGGTTAGACTGGGCAGGGAAGCACTTCTCTTCTATTTGGGGAAACACTGGCTTTCAAGGAGGTTTCATAGTGGGTTTGACTATCTACACTCCACCACCGACCATCTTCCACTGCCGTTTGCTCATCTCTTTGCTTCGTCTTCTACTCTGTGTCTGTGTCGGGTATCGGTTCCTATTTTGTACTTTTCAGAATGTTCTGACTGCATTTAAGACTTATTTTACGTCGTGGAATAAATGTATATCATTGGTTAAAAAAAAGAAGAAAAAAAGACCTATATAAAGTTAAAAAGGTCAGTCAGGTCTCAGACCAATGTGTTCTAATGTCCTTGAAACAGTCTGTTTACTAAGTGTACGGTATAACGGCAATAGAAGTGTGTAGGCTCCTGGATCTTTACACAAAGAATCCAGCCCCGACTCTGATGCAGTAGATGGGAGAGGGAGGAGCAGCAGAGGCTCCGTAGACTCAAACAGTCATGCAAAGTGGTCAATCCATCAAGTCCTGCTTCAAATACAAAAACGCATCCTTCCAGTATTTCATTGGCGTTAGGTTGGGAGGTCACAGTAACAATGTTGTCTAAAGATACAGTCAAAGTCAGAGATAAATGATAATACTATTATATTCTAACTCTGTGGTCAAACTATTGTGTGGCAGATGGTCTTCTGTCCAGTGTGTACAAGCAGCTAAAATAATATTTCACCGACGATATAATAAACCAACTAGAGGAGAGGTCTAGTGGTTTGGTGGGGCTAGTGGATGATGGTGTTAAAATATGAATAAGGTTTATGTATGTCAGGTTATGTTACAGTAAATTACTGTATTGGGAGTTGTGTACTGTATAGGGAATAATATTTGATTGGGTAGGGATGCTACTGTAGGATTAGCATTAGGTGGTGGGAACACGATTAATGTAATATTAGGGTGGCTGTGGAGTTGTATTGGTGATAGATGGTTTGGATAATGAAGGGCTATTGGGTTCAGAAACAGAGAGGGAGGAATACTGCCATTTAGGTTATTTCTCCCCGCTGAATCATTGGAGGCTGATGTTTGGATTACAAATGTGTGATTTTCCGGCCAAGAATGTGTGCAGTTTCAGAGAAACTGCCAACTGCCCCAAGAAAGAGAAGGGGGGGGGGGGGGGGGGTCAGAGAGAGAGAGAGAATAAATAAATAAATATACAGTAAGACGCCCAAGGAAATATGGAAAAATGCTTGGTTGAATGCAGTGGTGGGATTAGTTATACATTACATATTACAAAAGTAATGTGTTACTTTACAATATTACTTTGTGTGGAAAGTAAAGCATTACTTTATCATGTACTTACATGAAACAAATCTAAAAATCTCCCCGTTTGTTTGACTGTCAGAGGGAGCATGGCGAGCCGCGAGCGCACAACCAAAAATAGCTACTTACTAACTTGGGTTTTATGTCTAGTTTCTCCTTTCATCTGCGGCGCTGCTTTCCTGTTGCTAGTCTACAAGTGCTGCTTAATTAGCCATCTATAAATGTAAGCCAAAACATCTGTACAGATTTCTTATCGTTTCATTCAAAATCTCTCTCGAGCCGCCAGTTCTGGTTATAGACCACACGTAAAGGGCCCCATAGAGATGTACAGAGGGCACAATTACCACTAGATGTGAAAGCCCTCTATGGGCTTTGCTATCACAGAAGCGATCGATGGCAAAGATCAGAGGTGCGTACTCTATACATATCTATGGACAGCAGCTGTTATGACATTTCTCCAAACAGCCTTTCTCCGCTCGCTCAAGAACTAAACGAGGAAACAAGTCGGGATTGGATCATGGAAACACGCATCCAGTAGAGATATGGTTCTGAAAGTCCACGCACGTGTTGTTTGACAAAGTAACTAATATTACCCATCCGTTACTCATTAAAGTAATCAGATTACACAACGTGTTACTTTTGTAACACATTACCCCTAACACTGGTGGAATGTCAGAGATTCGTAAAACAACTACTGTAAAGTCAACGCGACATGAGAACGTCTACGATCCATCGAGTTACCGTTTTGAATTATTACCTCATCAAATAATGTGTCATAAAGCCGATGTGTGTATTTGCATGTGTGTGAGCAGTGGTTTTCTTTGGGATGGTTCCAATTGTGCAAAAGAAAACCAAATGCCTTAACTCCCAGCAGAGAGGTGGAGAGACAGACAGAAGAGGGGGGGAAACAACAAAAAAAACAGACAAAGAGAGCGAGACAAAGAGAGAGCGATTTCTGTCCAGGGAATTTAGCTGTGTATCGACCACGTTCTGTATATAGAGACGATTCAAACCATGTGGACTGCTTGTTACCCGTGTGATGTCATCTGCTGACCAGTGCATGGATTGGCTGACTCCGGGAGTTGCCGTGTGTCTGCCTGTCTACACTTGCTGTGCAGAACATCCTGGAACCTGTACAGCAGGCACAGACAGGCAGACAGACACCAGCCCGTCAAGCTATGAATGACACAACATCCAGCCAATCAACGAGCACCCTGCATCGCAAGGGGAAGAGCAACGTCACTGAAGAGCCAACGTGGAACCACCGTTGAGTTGTGATTTAGTGGGTAGTCAGAAGGTATGGTTTAGATTATGTCCTCTACAAAGATATCCAACAAAATACTTATCACTTGGGAATTGGCCAGAGATTCAAAGCGCATATGTATATTTTACCATTTGTTGACCTGCCCACCCTTCTGCCAGACATTAAACAGAAAGGAGGGCTGTATCAGGGGAAATGGTGTTCCAATCCACCATCACCTGAAGTCTAGCCATAAACTACATCAGACTTACTGTGACTGACTATACTAACTCACCCTGAAGAGGGTGGACTAACTCGCTCACCTCATCATCCTTGAACCAGGACAGACTCTCAGCGGTCAGGACAAACCAGTACTCCTTAGCCCCGCCTTTAATTATGCTGATGTTGTTGATGGTCAGCCAGCCCTTACGGATTACCTGTAGACAGAGCAGGGGGCAGAGGTTAGAGGTCAGGGGATGAAAGATGGGGTCATAGTTGTGGTGGGTGGTGTGATTGCCAGGAAGTATGAGAGGTTTAAAAAAAGGTACTGAAGAGTTATCAAGTCCACACAGAAGCATCATCTACTGTACTTCATCCTACTTCAATCATAGTCAGTCAAACCTGGCCAGCTAGTCTACTGCATGTACCCAAACCGATGTGCACAAAAGTGACGGATGAATAATAAAATGCAATGAGAAAGTGTGTTGTGTGAGAACTCCAAGTTAATTGATATTATCAGTGTATATCTTTGTGAATAAACCGCAGGTTGGCATTTATTGTCATGAATGTTGCCCTGGAGGCAGCTCTGTAGAGTGGTCACTAGCTGGCACAGCCACAGATCTGATTTTAAACCTAACCCGAACCACACTGCTAACCCAAATGCCTAACTCTAAATTATGACCAAAAGCACATTTTTGTTTTAATGAATTTTTACGATATAGCAAGCTGGCTCATCTAGCGGAAATCACTCAGTTCTGCCTCCAGGGCAAGATTCATGACAATAAAATATCAACCTGCAAATAAACCAAACCATCATTTGTGACTGAGTTCAGTTCGGTGATAGTGCCCCGTTGTGGCTGGAGACTATGTTGAAAGTTACAAACAGAGGTCTGTGTCACAGTGTTAAGAAGTGACCATCGTGTTATTAGTGCTTCATAACATCCCCCAAAACAAACAATATTAGCATTATAGCACTATAGCATTAGAGCTACATCAGTGTTTGTGTTAGGTGTGTTAACTAGCCTGCACACACACAACAAGCCAGTGGCAATCAAAGGATCGAGTGATTATTAAGTTAGGTGTCTCAGATGGCCTAGAACCACTAAGGGGGTTACCCAAAAAGCATATTTCTGAAGTCTTATTTTTGTTCAGTCCCGGTACAAATCAAAGATTTTTTCAACACCGTTTATAGTGGGAGGCTGACTGACAGGTAACCCCCTGTGGTCAGAGGGATGAGGGAGTGTCGTAACGTAAACTGTTGCTCTTACAATCAGGCCTGAGGCGGGAGGAGAGGAGGCCTGAAACAGGAAGGAAGTGGGCCGTTAAAACACCATGTCGTGATACAATCTCAAGAATGGAACCTACCACACCGGGCTCAAATACATCATGGTAAACACTTTATTACTTAAGGTGTACTTAATTTAGCTCGGAGCTTATGCTTTTGGGACTATTCTATTGGTCCCATTGTATAGCAAACTAAATCAATGCAGATCGAGCATTTTAAAGTATTTCGACATGTATTTGACTGACCCATAACCTGTGTAAAGTAGCTAACCAACAGCCGTAGCAGTTGAGTGGGTTCAAGTTAGCGCTTTACACTTGTACCCATACATGGGTTGAAAATGGCAGATTTGGGCACTGATAAGCGCATAAATTGGAACACAGTAACATGCTATAAATGATGCCAGAGCTCAAAGCTCAGCGCTGTATGATTTTGATCCAACACCAACAGAACCTGCCAACTCCCACTCCTAAGAACACATCCAACTTACTGATGTTGACTCTGCCGGGTTTTAGAAAGTAACTTGACATTGTTGGTATCTGCCTATCAGCTTTTCTGGAATGAAAACAAAGTAATGTTCCCTAGTTATTTAACTTTAATTGAGATTGTTCCTGTGCCACTAGAAGTAGCCCTTTACACTCGTACCTCTATACGGGTTTAAAATGGCAGGTTTGTGCACTGACAAGCGCATAAATTGGATTGCAGTCGGTGTACAGTAACGTGCTATACATGACGATGAAGCTCAGGCCTCACACTGCTGTGCGGGTTCTGACCGAAACCCGTTCTGATCTTCAGCACCACAAGCGATAAGAAGTTGCCCCCCCCCATCCCTCCTGCTAATTGGGCAACTTTTGCAAACTCTTTGTTGTCCGAGTGAGGAAACGCTGTAAATGACGACGACTATGTGTTTAGAAAGATGAGACGTCGTACAAGCAAAACCTGCGAGTCCAAATGTGCACTTCACATTTTCATATCATAAAACTCAAGTCATACGCAGTGTCAACGTTTATGACCACTTAGGTCTGACGTACAGACACGTCGCGGCGCGGCGTCATACCCTGGGTTGTTCGGAACAGGACGTCTGTCTATCGTGAAAAGAATTCGCTGCGGAACACGGTCCTGAATGCACCCGTGACTTCCTATGCACACCAAAATTACAATCCGTTTCTCTGAACTGCCCTTTGAATGCCTAACACTGTAATATCATATTTTCATAACTTAGCTAGTCATGTTGGCAATGGAACAAGCTTTCAAATGATGCCCACTTGACCTAGATTGCCATGTATAAATGGGCCTTTTTTTGGATTGCGTAAACAACTACAGTAATTGTGTGACGGCAGGGATGCAGGGCTGTGTTCAAAACAAGTGTGCTTCCTCAACGGCACAGCTAGGAGAGCTGCAAAAAGCACATTCTAGTTAAAGACTCTTCTTTGAGTCATAAAAGTGTATTGAAATGACTTAGGAACCGTGTCCACCTTGGAGACACCAGTTAGTTCTCTCACTCAAACCCTGGTCATTTTTCCCCAGTTACTGAATTTATCCAGAGTATTTTTGACGTTTCATTATCAACAAATGCGGCACAAAAAGTACAGTAAATGTAAAATGCACAGAAAATCAACAGTGTAATTGTCTGGATTCAGTCTTGTGAACTGTTGTGCCCTCAACTTTGGTCAAATCATTTCCCCAGAATCTCCAAACTGTTCCCTTTCATTCGCTACCATGCTTATGCTTTTTCAAATGTATTTTGTAAGAATCATTTCGATTTATCCCTATAGGCCAATTCCCAGGAGTGTAAAGGGTTAAGCTTGAGACGTGGAAAAAGCTATAAACAGTCAACTCAGGGTGGCCAAAAGAGGGAGCCACACTCTGGGCAGTAGAGTAAATACAGACAGCAGGCAAAGCCCAACCCTAACCCCAACGAGTGATACTCACCAACCAGGCCAGACGCCCAAAACAGGGCTGCTCAGATTCTCACTAAGGGTTTGGGATGAAATGCATGGGGGCACCTTGATGACATAGAAGGGGTTTAAACATAGTGATAAAAGGTAAATAAAACTTAAAAACATCAATTTGTTTTGTACACACACCCAACATAATAATAAAAGTGTCACCATCCAACTGAAAAAGACAAAGGCAATCAAAAGGCCCCCCAAAATCAACATGAAATGTAAAAAAAACATGCAACAAAGGTAATAATGTATGTAGAATGTACAGGAGTATATATACTGTGTGCTGTGTACAAATTAATGACATAAAGAAACCAGGAAGCATACAAGGTCGCTGTCCCTATGGCCCTGTTTCCTCCTATATGGCCTGCAGCCCACTGTGTGAGTGAGGGCACCCTCGGCCTTTTGTTCTGCAGTGCGTGCGTGCGTGCAATAATTCAGATCCTCCTCTGTATCTCACCTGGCTGACCTGGCTTGCAGCGCTACTCTGTTTGTTGCTCTGCTTGCTGCTCTGCTGTGCACTATGGAGCAGAGAAAGCAGAGAGACAGAAACAGAGAGCGGTAGGAAAGTAAGCACAGAGGGAAACAGACAAGGGACGTAGAGGTCTGTACGGTATTATCTGCAGGTATTCAGCATCTATTTTCACCCCCCCATCTCCACTTTGTAATAACATTAGCAGGCCAATAAAGGCAGGCCTGGTCAGTCATTTACTTAGCAAAGCCTATGAAGTCCTCGTGGTTAGTGTTGATGTACGAGAGCTGGACATCGATCAGCAGCAACACCTGCAATTGGAAACAGAAAGATTGGGTCAATAATACATGGAAGCTTCATTTACAGTGCAGTATTACTAGCCCCTGGGTCAATAAGTCTACTGTTTACATAACCGTGTGTGCATTTGTACTGTGTGTGTGTGTGTGTGTTTGTTCTTCTATCCTTGTGGGGACCTAAAATCCCCAAAATGTCCCCCCACAAGGATAGTAAAACAAGGAAAATTCTCCCTCGTGGGGACCTAAAATCCCCATGAGGACCAAGGCTATTTTAAGCTTAGGGGTTAGATTTAGGGTTATAATTAGGGTAAGGGTTATGTTTAGGGTTAGATACACGTTATGTTTTTCAAAATCCTAGTTTGTGTGATATGTAGGTTGTTACCTGGTCCTTTGACCTGCTCTCTCTGTCTCGGATGTGTGAAGTCACAATTCTCTCGGTTTCCTCACGCAGCCTGGGGAAGCAATCCAACTGAAAACACACGCACACGTCGCATCCTATCACCGTACAATCATAGGAAATAATATCATTTAAAAACGCACCGTGTTTGTGAATTCTAAAAGGATACCAGAATGAGGACTGATTGACTAAAAAAAGTTACCTTGTTGGTACACTGGCGCACGGTGTTGATCAGCTCCTGAATGACCATGTCCACACACTTGATACACGGCTCCTTGATCTTCACTATCTGCTTCTTCACGATGGCCTCAAATGCCATGTCTGGAGTGAACAGGCCAGTCCTGCAGAGAGAGAGAGAGAGAGAGGAGTAGAGAACAGTCAGGAAAGGAGATGTGTGTAGGAGGAAGAAGAAGAGGATAGTTGAAGGTGGTAGGAGAGGTAAACAGTAAAACACCCACCTGATACCGTGGATGTTCTTGATGGCGTAGCTGATCTCCCGTCGCATCTCCTTGTCATCACACTCCATCTGGCAGAGAGAGCGAGAAAGGGAGAGCGATTGAGAATGAGAGCGTTTTCTAGCCGAGCACCAAATGAAACAAGATGTGCATCAGTCGGCTAGCTAACCTTAACCAGCTCGAAGGGGAATCGCTCGTGGAAGATGCGGTTGATCTTGGCTCCACCAGAGAGCTCTACAGTATCCACCTGGTCACCAGAGCCCTCGATACGCTTCTCAAAGTCCACTGAGAACTGCTGCACCATCCTAAAAACACACACAAAATGTCAGTTGATTTGCTGAATTGAGAAGAAATTGACCCCAACCCCAATTGTGAACCTTCCTTTTTCCCCTGAAGGACTCACTGCAGCAGCTGCTTGGTCTTCCGGCCCGGGTCATCAGGGCGGTATCCTCGGTACTCCTCTGCCTCCTTGTCCAGAGACAGCAGCTGGGTCTGCAGCTTGCTACGGAACGCCGGCAGTGTGTCGCGGATGTGGTTGGTCAGTTGCTACGGCAACACAACACAAAAAGTACCCTAAATATAACGTTGCTAAGCGAGCCTACTATACTGGCTATGGATGCACAGCAAGGATGTAATAACCTGTAGGAGAGACTCAGTTACTGTTAACTGGTCAGTCTACAGTCTGTCCCTTAGCCTACCTGGTTGAGAACTTTCTGCAGGCACGGGGTGCCCATCTTTTCGGCCATGTGTCTGTAGGCCGGGTGAGTCAGGAAGAACTTCCTCTCAGCAGCCATAGCCATCTTGATGTCCTTCTTCCCATCAATGTCCTTCTGACTGCGGTTCACCACTCCAATATAACCTGGCAACACACACAGATGGACAGGGTGAAACCACTCCAATATAAACACAGGCAGACGGTCAGGGGGGGGGGGATGAGGGGAAAAAACATGACTGGGATGGAACCAAAATGAAAAGTACTTAGGATAGAACAGAAAAGCTAATACCAAAGATAACCAAATTAGATTGGTTGGACATAATAATGGATAAAGAAAGACAAAGAAAGAGAGATATTGGTAGAAAGAGAGAAAGAGTGAGCAAGAGACAGATGTCCCACCTCTCCTCAGGGGCAGCAGCTTGTTCTCCAGGACCTCCCTGGCATCTGTTCCCTCATCCATCAGGTCCAGCTTGGTGATCACGCCTATGGTCCGCTGGCCTGGAGTTCAAAGGGTAAAGGGCAAAAGGCAGTGGCAGGCCAGTCACAACACAAAGGCTACGTTCCAGGCTGATGTGATTGCAGACGCCTGCGAGGTCTCACAACGCCTGGACAGGTGTTTAAAATATTAGGTAACCCCATCGTCTGACAGAGCAATAACGATCAATGTCTTACCCTGGGGGTCGACGTCTTTGGCCAGTTTGAGGGCGTCTGAGTTGGCCAGGTCAGAGTTGGCCGGGGTGACAGCCAGGATGAGACAGCTCTCCCTGCAGATGAACTGCATGATCATGTCTCTAATCTGCTGCTCGATGTCCGCTGGCTGGTCCCCCACTGGCACCTTGGTGATGCCTGGCAGGTCGATCAGGGTCAGGTTCAGCACTGCAGGCAGAGGAGAGAGGACACATGTCATAGTGAATATTACCTAACACACAGGAGGGTGAGGATAACAGCCCACAATGAACAATACACAATTGTTCAGCAGTGCAGGAGGTAGAGGACAGAGATAGAGATAGAGAGAGAGTAGTTAAGGGGTTGTGCATGTCTACCATGTGGGGAGTAGACGCGCAGGTTGATGGGGACGGGAGAGATGCCCTTATTGGCCCCAGTAATGCGGTCAGTCTCCGCCTCAATCTCCTGGCGAACCTCGTCGAAATCTGTGAACTTCTTCCCTTTGCAGTGTAAGAACTCTGCCCATTCTGTGAAGAAAAATGCAAAGATCAGATTCCAAATATGAGTGTGTGTGTGTGTGTGTGTGTGTGTGTGTGTGTGTGTGTGTGTGTTACCTGCATTGGCGCTGATAAGCTGCAGGACAAGGGGCCTGCGGGTGACGATCCCAGAGCCTCGGGGCAGGAAGTCCCTGCAGACAGATAGCCAATCAGGACAGATACACAGAGAGGAGGTGGGTTTGAATTTAACCTTTAACCTAGGGTGAACCACCAACAGCCAATGACTGCTATGGTGTACAATGACTCACACATACGGAACGCACACAACCACAAAATGTAGAATTACATCACAGCACACAACCAAATGGAGTCTCTTTTTACTAACAGAAGATATTATGAATGGAGAAAAAAAATGTTGATCTGAAAATGTCATCAGGCTCTTTGACATTCAGCCCAGTTTACCCTCAGAGCCCCCTGGGTACACCGAGATCCCCTTAACGCTGCTGATCAAATTAAATAGTCCTTAAAGTCAGCAATTCTGACCAAAAGCACGAGAAGTCAACACGAATAGCTGCACAGTGGCAAGTAGCAGAGCACTCCGTTAATAAACGATGACGTCGGTACATACCAGTCTGCTACCAGGCGAGAGAGTGCATGTGTAGGTGTGTTTGTGTGTGTGTGTCTATTTTACCAGGCAGGTCAGTTAAGAACAAACTCTTATTAACAATGATGGCCTGGCAAGTGTGTGTTGACCTGATAGCCAGCCAGGTGAGACAAGGTCTCACCAACACCCCACATGCTTAATCACTCTTGTGTAAGGGGAAGCTGGTTTGATGAAGATGATGTGTTCCTGTGGGACAAATACACCAGATATTGTTGTTGTTTGGGGGGGGGGGGTGCTCATTTTGGAAGTTGGCTGCTCATTCGACGGCAACATGGAGCCGGGAAGCTGCCAAGAAGCTGCTTAAGTACCAGCCCCTCGTGGCAGGCTTGGACAGCCTCGGGCAGAGGTGCTAGCTGGTGGCGCTGATATTCAGCAGTCTCAGTCACGCACACAGGCTTGCAGTGTGTGGCCTCCAGATTGCTGGCGTGACAAAAAACTAGGACAAAGCAACTGGCTAGGTACCGCTCTGTTTCAGCTGTCGTGGGCAGCCTAGCTGTTTGGAGAAGGAGGTGCTTCCTGTATCCTGGACTGCCATGCATACAGGGACCTTTCAACTGTTTGGATCCTTTTTTTGTACAATTTGATTGATGGATTCAAATAAAGTATTTAAAAGTGTGTGTGTGTGTGTGTGTGTGTGTGTGTGTGTGTGTGTGTGTCTACATGCATGTTTAGGGCCCTTGTCATCGAGTTGGCTAGATGAATGAACACATATTGATGTTGAGAACTCTATCTATGGGCTAGCAGAAACTATGAGTCAGACACCTGCTGTCCATTCGGCAAGCAGTGTGGGTGGGGGAGACAACCCTGGACAGCAGGAACATTACTCAGCTGGATCCCAGGTCTCAGGGGTGGCTGGCTGGCTGGGCCTTGACTGATGCTGCTGCCAACAACCCTGTACTTCATCTATCTAGACCTGGGTCATATTCTCTAGGCACGGGTCATATTCTCTAGGCACGGGTCATATTCTCTAGGCACGGGTCATATTCTCTAGGCACGGGTCATATTCTCTAGGCACGGGTCATATTCTCTAGGCACGGGTCATGTTCTCTAGGCACGGGTCATGTTCTCTAGGCACGGGTCATA
Source organism: Salmo trutta (assembly GCF_901001165.1). NCBI lineage: Eukaryota > Metazoa > Chordata > Actinopteri > Salmoniformes > Salmonidae > Salmo > Salmo trutta. The sequence continues at coordinate 11,573,024 of NC_042987.1, read as the reverse complement.
TTCTCTAGGCACGGGTCATATTCTCTAGGCACGGGTCATATTCTCTAGGCACGGGTCATATTCTCTAGGCACGGGTCATATTCTCTAGGCACGGGTCATATTCTCTAGGCACGGGTCATATTCTCTAGGCACGGGTCATATTCTCTAGACCTGGGTCATATTCTCTAGGCACGGGTCATATTCTCTAGGCACGGGTCATATTCTCTAGGCACGGGTCATATTCTCTAGGCACGGGTCATATTCTCTAGGCACAAAACGGAAGAAAACAGACTGAAACAGAGAGGGACTGTGAACCTTGTTCAATAAGAAACTCTCCTTTTTGTTACCACTGCAAAATGTTTTGCTACATTGTGCACTAATTCATATGACCCTGGAGATTAGTAGGACGCCTTCTATACCTAACCTCAATTGCCAGTCTTTACCATTCACATGTCGGTAAATATTTGAAGGTATATGCAATCTTTCTGAACCTATACCATCCTGTCCATATCTAATGGTATCTGTTTTATGTACCAAGCACATTGCCATAAGGTACCACATACTTCCACAGTGCAGACAATCTAATGGAAACTCTTCTTTGTGATTGACAGCAGAACGGATTTGATCATATTAATGTAATAACAGTGTTGCCTGGTGTTAACGTATATATCCAGCCGTCCTTACAAGTCATTTCCTTACCTATTTTACATTTCAATGAGTTTAAGCAAATGGTTCAAAGCAAATGCTGAGAATTCAGGGACTGAAACAGGCTAAATGGGGCTGGCTGATTGGGCTGGAGTCTCGAGTGGGTTGCGGTAACCCAAATATCGGCTCCCTTGTTATAAAGCCGGCAATGAAATGCGCGTTAGAAATAAGATGGAGACGAGCTCCTGGCTCAAAGAAGATCGGGACGCCACAGACGTTTCGAAAAACGAAAACGTGACCATCCCCGACCCCATGCTTAACACGAGATAGTATTATTTATTGCCCTATAGTGATGAATTTGGCGTGCTGTGCTTGGATGCTGCTCCTTTACCTGCCAACGAAGTTCTCCAAAACGGAGCTCTTGCCAGCGCTCTGTCCGCCGACTACCGCGATCTGTGGCAGGTCAAGATTGCAGCTCTGACCGATGCCGCTGAAAGCGTCCTGAAGCTTGTTGACCAACGGGATCAAGTCCTCCATTCCCCGGTTACCCATGGTGCTAGCGGGCGTGAGAGGCTCAAGCTGAGAGAGAAGGAAGTGGGCGGTTATATCTTTAGTCCAGTGCTACCGTGCTTGTTGATGTAGTAGTCATCCAGACGCGCATTGCCCCAAGCAAAGCAAGGGTTTATTCGACTGTGAGAGAGAGGGAAAGAGAGGCAGTCAGAGTAGGATTGCGCAGCTGCTTGCCACCAACACCGCGCACACACACCATTTTCTTCAAGGGCATTTGGGTAATGAAGTCCTTGATAAAACCCCGCTCTAAAAGCATATAAAACCGTGCATTGAATTGTAGACAGTCTTATTCCATAGGTTTGGAATGACCTACCCACACCAAATGATTTGCGTTGCATCGAACATGATGTGTTTTGCTTACAGGCAACACGTTTACAATAAATAAATCACAGCATTCATTCTATTCTTTAGCTATAGCCATTTCTTATTTACCCTTTCTCAAGAATTCCTTGGCGTTTGAAGAACAGGCAGATCCAAACCAAAATCCGTAACCATACGCAATTATAGCCTACAAGCAGCGCCACCTGCTGTAACTGAGCATCGGCTTAATGTGAATGTCCTGTGGTATATAGTTATGTTTTGGTAGCGTTGTTATGCTCGGATGGACTTCAAAACCTCATTCCGAGCGAACACAAGTTCGCCTCTATAACGGATTAATCATATTTCTTTTACGCAACCGCGATAATTGCGACGCTCGCCGCGCCTGGTGATAAGATTGACATACGAGGTGCCCAATGACAGCAATGGAGTTGTGGTCGCGGCACAACATACGCGGCGCGGTAGGCCTATAGGCAGAGCGCACACCAGGTTAGGCAAAACAAACCCGCCCCTTGTTTACATCGTGCCAGCTTTGCTGTCGTGACTCCCGGCTGCGAATCACCTCACTGAGCATGACTGGTTGGATGCACTTCATCAATCCCCTGCAGTGAGATAAAAAAAATTACATTTCGAATATTTGAGGCTGAAGGACACATTCATGTCCAACTCAGCCCCCCTTTCCATCACGGCCTCTTCTATCGTGTGTGCATAGATAATGTATTTTGTTAGATGGCAAAGCATTCTGTTCCATAGCAGGTGGCCAGTATAGTGGTCACCACAGTCAGTTTGTAGGCTAGGGCTAGGCTACTGTAGGCCATAGGGATGTCTGGAGAAGGAAGTCATGCAGAGAGGACAAGGCACAGCCTGCCTATTTTAACCTCACCAGGCCAACATCTGTGTTAGATAAAAGCCATTTTGTTTCTTCCATTCGTTATAACAATAGCTATACCCTACATTTGACATGCTCATTAAACAGCAGCATTAGAATCCGTTGCTAAATGTGATTTGGCATTAGGTCTACCAATTGTCTTTACCTTGGTGGGGGCAGACATGCTACGGGATGACCAAAGCAAATCAAATTGTAGTTGTCACATGCTTTGTAAACAACAGGTGTAGATTAACAGTGAAATGCTTACTTACGGATCCTTTTCCAACAATGCAGAGTTAAAGATAAAAAATATATATAAATTGTAACACAAGGAATAAATACACAGTGAATAATGAATAACACTAACGAGTAAAAATAACATGGCTATATACATGGAGTACCAGTACCGAGTCGATGTGCAGGGGTACAAGGTAATTGAGGTAGCTATGTAGATGTAACCGATGTGAAATGGCTAGTTAGTTAGCGGTGGTGCGCGCTATTAGCGTTTCAATTGGGTGACGTCACTCGCTCTGCGACCTTAAGTAGTTGTTCCCCTTGCTCTGCAAGGGCCGCGTTTTTTGTGGAGCGATGGGTAACGATGCTTCGAGGGTGTCAGTTGTTGATGTGTGCAGAGGGTCCCTGGTTCAAACCCAGGTTGGGGCGAGGAGAGGGACGGAAGCTATACTGTTACATAGATATACAGTTACCAGTCAAGGTAGTTACCTGGAATGCATTTCAATTAACAGGTTGTGCCTTGTTAAAAGTACATTTTTGGAATTTCTTTCCTTCTTAATGCACTTGAGCCAATAATTTGTGTTGTGACAAGGTATGGGTGGTATACACAAGATAGCCCTAATTGGTAAAATACCAAGTCCATATTATGGCAAGAACAGCTCAAATAAGCAAAGAGAAACGACAGTCCATCATTAATTTAAGACATGAAGGTCAGTCAATGCGGAAAATATCAATAACTTTGAAAGTTTATTCAAGTGCAGTCAAAAAAACAACCATCAAGAGCTATGATGAAACTAGCTCTCATGAGGACCGCCACAGGAAAGGAATACCCATAGTTACCTCTGCTGCAGAGGATAAGTTCATTAGAGTTACCTGCACATCAGATTACAGCCCAAATAAATGTATCACAGAGTTCAAGTAACAGACACATCTCAACATCAACTGTTCAGAGACTGTGTGAATCAGGCCTCCATGGTCGAATTGCTGCAAAGAAAGCACTACTAAAGGACACCAATAAGAAGAGACTTGTTTGGGCCAAGAAACACGAGCAATGGACATTAGACCAGTGGAAATCTTTCCTTTGGTCTGATGAGCCCAAATTTGAGATCTTTGGTTCCAACCGCTGTGTCTTTGTGAGATGCAGAGTAGGCGAATGGATGATCTCTGCATGATTGGTTCCCACCTGGAAGCCTGGAGGAGGAGGTGTGATGGTGTGGGGGTGCTTTGCTGGTGACACTGTCAGTGATTTATTTAGAATTCAAGGAACACTTAATCAGCATGGCTACCACAGCATTCTGCAGCGATATGCCATCCCATCTGGTTTGCGATTAGTGGGACAATCTTTTGTTTTTCAACAGGACAATGACCCAACACATCTCCAGGATGTGTAAGGGCTATTTGACCAAGAAGGATGGAGTGCTGCATCAGTGTGATGGAGTGCTGCATCAGATGACCTGGCCTCCATAATCACCTGAGCTCAACCCAATTGAGATGGTATGGATGAGTTGGACCGCAGAGTGAAGGAAAAGCAGCCAACAAGTGCTCAGCATATGTGGGAACTCCTTTAAGACTGTTGGAAAAGCATTCCAGGTGAAGCTGGTTGAGAGAATGGCAAGAGTGTGCAAAGCTGTCATCAAGGCTAACACCATACCCAAACCGGGTGCGCGCGTGCATCCGCATACGCCATCGTGCGCAAATTGATTTTCTCCCCCCACACCAAACGCGATCACAACACGCAGGTCGAAATATCAAAACAAACTCTGAACCAATTATATTAATTTGGGGACAGGTCAAAAAGCATTAAACATTTATGGCAATTTAGCTAGCTAGCTTTCAGTTGCTAGCTAATTTTCCTATTTAGTTAGCTTGCTGTTGCTAGCTAATTTGTCCTGGGATATATATGTTGAGTTGTTATTTTACCTGAAATACACAAGGTCCTCTACTCTGACAATTAATCCACACATAAAACGGTCAACCAAATCGTTTCTAGTCATCTCTCCTCCTTCCAGGCTTTTTCTTTTTTTGGACTTTATATGGCGATTGGCATCTAACTTTCATAGTATTACCACGACGGAGATGGGAGAGGCAGGACTTGCACTGTGTTCAGCGTCACAAATATAACTGACTTCTATTTTAGAGCTTGACAACGCAGACGCTCATTGGCGCGCATGAGCAGTGTGGGTGCAATGATTGAATAACATGTATTTGTACATTTATTTTGCAACGATCGCGCACGTGACACGAGCGGTGTGGTCAGCATGCAAGGATGGCTAGTTTGAAGAATCTAAAATCTAAAATATATTTTGTTTAAAATATTTTGGGTTACTACATGATTTAATATAGGTTATTTCATAGTTTTGATGTCTTCACTATTATTCTACAATGTATAAAATAGTAAAACTAAAGAAAAACCTTTGGATGAGTAGGTGTGTCCAAACTTCTGACTGGTACTGTACATACCCCCCCCCCCCCCAAAAAAAAAATATATATGGGGGATTGGAAATGATGCAGACAATTACATTGATAGAAACCACAATCTATCTGCAATATTAATGCTGATCTACCCCGCATGATCCAGAACGAGGTCAATAGCACCGCGGATCCCAGTTTTAGTTATTTTGGCGGGAATTTGGTCGGTATTCAACTGCTGGTATCACATGAACACACATAAGACATGGAAAATGTGTTGAATTTCAGGAAATTAGCTTTAAAACGAAAAAAAAATTCTCTCTGCCATCAAGAGGTGTGAACAGTTTGGGGTCGCATGGGTTGCAAGGTGAGGATTTGTTACTTGGCCGTGAAATTACCATTCAGACCTTTGCCACCTAGGAAATGTGACTGACCGGACCTTCTCAAATAGCATTTGAGTAGCCCTGCTCTAAATGCTATAGGTGCTACTGCTGCTGATGCTCAGTGTTGTTGGTGTCAAAAATCACTTCATGTGTCCACGAGAAAACAATGGGAGGTTTTAAATTCAGTAGCTTTATTTGAATTCATCCCCTGAATTTAAATAGAATTTAACCCTACCCTACTGCTACTTTTTTTTCTCAAAATCAGATGAAAATGGTGCTTACCTCTGCAGTTTACTAGATCTGCGGGGACGAATATACAGATCAATATTATGTACAGTTATGGATTGTCTTCGTGTTCATTACGTCTCCTTCCATCTGGTCAGGTCTCTCCAGACTACTTGGAGGAAAAAGAGTTATAATTCCCTTACCTCTTTCTTCATCCTCTCCTCCCTCTCTCCTCCCTCCCCTCCCTCCCCTCTCCCCTCCCTCCCCTCTCTCCTCCCTCTCTCCTCTCTCCCCTATCCCCTCTCTCCTTCCTCCTACCCTCTCTCCTTCCTCCTACCCTCTCTCCTCCCCCCTCTCCCCTCCCCTCTCCCCTCCCTCCCCCCTCTCCCCTCCCTCCTACCATCTCTCCTCCCCTCTCCCTCCCTTCTCTCCTTCCTCCTACCCTCTCCCCTCTCTCCTCCCTCCTCCCCTCTCCCATCCCTCCTACCCTCTCCCTCCCCCCTCTCCCCTCTCCCCTCCCTCCACTCTCCCCTCCCTCCCCTCTCTCCTCCCTCCTACCCTCTCTCCTCTCCCCTCCCCATCTCTCCTTCCTCCTACCCTCCCTCCCCTCTCCTCTCCCCTCCCTCCTACCATCTCTTCTCCCTCCCCTCTTGACCTCCCTCCGCTCTCTCCTTCCTCCTACCCTCTCCCCTCCCTCCCCTCTCTCCTCCCTCCATCCCTCCCCTCTCCCCTCCCTCCTAACCTCTCTCTCTTCCCTCCCTCCCTCTTACCCTCCCTCCCCTCTCCCCTCCCTTCTCCCTCCCCTCTCCCCTCCCTCCCCTCCCTCCCCTCCCTCCTACCCTCTCTCCTCTCCCCTCCCCACATATCTCCTTCCTCCTCCCCTCCCTCCCCTCTCCCCTCCCTCACTGTTTTGATGGCAGACTCTCTAATTCTTAGATTAGCTTCACCAGAGTTCACTGTTGTTAAGCTGTCATCGATGATGAAAACAGTTGTCCCTTACATAACATGCACATAACACCTTCCCCATGTGCGCACTGTACACACACACACACACACACACACACACACACACACACACACACACACACACACACAGAATGAATACACACACAAAACCAGGACACAGACACATACATACACACGTACAGTGGTTGTGTGGCTAGTGGAATGTCTTCTTTACGTCTCCTTCCATCTGGTCAGGTCTCCAGACTACTTGGAGGAAGAAGAGTTATAATTCCCTTACCTCTTTCTTCATCCTCTCCTCCCTCTCTTCTCCCTCCGCTCTCTCCCCTTCCTCCCCTCTCTCCTCCCTCCCTCCCTCCCTCCCCTCTTCCTCCCTCCCCCCTCCCCTCCCCTCCCCCCTCCCCTCCCTTCCTCCCCTCTCCCCTCCCTCCCCTCTCCTCTCTCCTCTCCCCTCTCCCCTCCCCCATCTCTCCTTCCTCCTACCCTCCCTCCCCTCTCCCCTCCCTCACTGTTTTGATGGCAGACTCTAATTCTTAGGTTAGCTTCACCAGAGTTCACTGTTGTTAAGCTGTCATCGATGAGGAAAACAGTTGTCCCTTACATAACATGCACATAACACCTTCCCCATGCGTACACACAGACACACACACACACACACACAAAATGAATACACACACAAAACCAGGACACAGACACATACATACACACGTACAGTGGTTGTGTGGCTAGTGGAATGTACTTGGTTGCATTACAGAGCCAAAGTATTTATTGGGGCTTTTAAGTATACAGTATTATGGTCATGGGTATTCCGAGGACCTATACTTATGGAACAATGTGCCTGAAGGCTGCTTTGTGAAGAGGGTATTACTGGAATTATGACCTGGAATTCCATGATTTGACCCTATATATTTACATTACGTGATCGGAGACAGACAGACGGACAGACAGACATACAGATGGACAGGGGAAGAGAGTGAGGGAGAGAGATGACAAATGGGGATATATTTGCATATTATATGACAGCGTGGTAGTGTTGTCCTTTACAGTAGCAAATGTCAGATACGAAAATAACATATCTGAATCAACATCCAACTGTTTTCATTGGATCAGAGAGAGAAAGAGAGAGAGACATTTGGTACTGTGTGCATCTCGGTCTCTCTACCCTTTAAATTAGTGTTTATGTGTATGTGTGTGATGGGGGCGGGGGCGGGGGGGGGGGGGGGGGTGCCATGTTAGTCTGTCTGCATTCTTAATGAAGGCTCATGTTCAGAAACACCTGGCTGGCTGCATTGGGCTGGCAGTCAGCACTGAGTGACAGTCAGTGACTGAACAACACTTCCAGTAAGAGTAGCAGTAGGAGGGCAATAGTGTGTGATCCACCATCATCACACCTAGCAGACAGTCATAACAGACAGAAAGCAGACGCTCTTTAAAAACATCCCATCCCACCATCGAATCCTATCACCTGAAGGCTCAATTCGGACTCAACAAAACACCCCCGGTATCCACCCCAGTACGCAGTACCAGTACTACTGTACCAACCTTGAAGGATACCTTTCCCAGAAACATGAATCAAAACTAATGAGTTATTTATGTTTTCACCAATCTTGTACTATGGTATAGCATATGTACTCACATGCTTGTAATGCTACACGTAGCAAAGTAAACACTGAGGTTACTGAAGAATGTCTATGTATGTCTCACCCTGTATATCAGAGACCAATCAAGCAGCGCCGCAATATAAATTAACCTTTACCCCGCTACGTTACGTTTCATACCAGTGAATGGGTCGTTCCACGAAATGAGTGACTTTTGCGTCCGTTTGACATTTTAAGTAGAAATTGTGCACCAGTATTGAATTTTAAAAACGTGTTATATTAAATGAAGTGCCCTTTGATATAGTCCACATATAGATATCAAAATCTGATTTTTAATATGAAAAAAGGCTTGCTAAAGTGCCAAAACTCTGCATTTTGGCATGTCCCAACATCAAGATTATAATTTTTTTAATGTGATTCATTTACATCTGTCCCTCCTTTTAAGCTCAACCCTGTTATGTGAACTGAACTCTTGTTTTAATATGGTGAAACTATTCCTTTTAAATATTTTTTTCAAAAGACACATTGAACATCTAATAGTCTAATCATTGAGTAAAAGCAGGTGAGCTGGTTCTCCTCTTTTTGGACACTTTCTGGTGTTTTGTGGTGGAAAACTGAGCATGTCGAGCATAACACGTCAACCCTGTTACCCATAGATAGACAGGCTAGACATGTTTTAACAATTTCATTTTTATTGTGAAGCTTGTATTCAATTGCCACTCCCTGTTGCACACAACAAGCTTCTATTCCCCCTGTCACAAGGGGATTTATAGCTGATTTAAGATGAAATCGTCAACCCTGTTATGGTCAACCCTGTTACGGTCAACCCTGTTACTTTATTTGGCACTTGTTAGGCATTTACTATAGATTTTTTTTTTTTTTTACTTCTTGAGATGGGAAAACATGTTTATATTAAGTTGAACATGCTGCTGGGTTTTCGCACTCAACAGTTTCCCGTGTGTATTAAGAATGATTCATCACCGGAAGGACATCCAGCCAAATTGACACTGTGGAACGCTTTCGACACCTTATAGAGTCCATGCCCAGACAAATTTAGGCTTTTCTGAGGGAAAAAGGGGATGCAACTCCATATTAGGATGGTGTTCCTAATGTTTTGTACACTGAGTGTATATTGTACATAGACCAGTTGTTGCACATATTGAAATTACACCTGTGTATGTACTAATGTGTCTTCTGTTGCATTAAAAGTCAGTAGGGCCTTTTAAGGTTAAAATCAATGAGCGCATGACTGACTGGAATTGATGTTTTTGTCTCAGTCGAGAAGGTTTTGAAGCTGCTACATGTTTTCAGTGCAGAGGGGAGGCCATTCCATTTCTTAGCTGCTTTCAATGAGAAAGCCGTCTGGGGATGCTACTGTCCCCACTGGTTTAGAGTCTTGTTTCCTTGCTATTTTGCTTGGAGTAGAGGTTTACAAAGACCCTCAGGGATGGAGGTGCTAGATTGTGAGTTATCTTGTAAACCAGGTAGACATCTGAGAACCGAATTAAGTTGTTGAAACTGAACAGGTTGAACTTGGTGATTATATTGCGGTGTTGGTAGTGCCGTAACTTTTTGTCCAAGATTTTCAGCGCTGATTTGTAGAGTGATTTGAGAGGTTTCAGGCATGTCTCACCAGCTGGTGATACAGTTTGAGTGATGGGAGAAAACCATAGCATGCAAGAACATTCTGGAAGTCTCGATGGAGAGAGAGTTTCTGATGAACCCGGAAATTGTCTAGGCTGTGTTTGATTGTGTTGGTAATTTTTGTATGTATTTAAAAAAAAAAATATTAAATTGAGGGTTGGATCAAGGATTATGCCGAGGTATTTGAATTCTGAGACAGTTTTGATCTTTTGTTGGCCATGTATGATGATGTCGGAGTAGACCTGCTTTTGATTGATGGAGAAATACATGGTCACTGTTTTTTCCCACATTTAGGGTGAGACAGGAGTCATTGAGCCATTGTGAAACATCATCCATAACTGATGTTAACTTGGCAGCCACTTTCTCAACACTCTTTCCACTGTGTCGTCAGCGTACATCTGGATCTCCACTCCCTGGCACACAGAAGGAAGGTCATGGTCATTGATGTTCAGTATAGGCTGACTAACAGGGGCCCAAAGCTGGACCCATGAGGCACTCCCTACCATACCTCCTTTATCCAGCTTGTCCTAGATCATCTCTAGGAGATAGCAACATGCTGTCTCTTTTGAGTGGTTCACCCTAAACCCGAACTACATGGGGTGAAGAGGGACAGACCCTGTTTTCAGGTGTGCTGTGAGCTTTTTCAGCAGCCTTAGAGATGACAGGGAGTGTACTGATAGGCCTGTAGTTGCTCACTTCTTGCTGGTCTCCAGATTTATGTACAGAGGTCACGATGGCAGTCTTCCATGCCTTCGGGAATGAACTTTCTTGCAATGATAAGGTGATTATGTGGGTAATTGGGGTGGTTAGGCTTTTTTTAATGCAGTATCAAGTTAACTCCTTTGGTGAGAGTAACTAATGTTGTCTGTTTGCCTGTTGACAGGCTGGCAACACTCAGATATTCCAGATACCAGAAGTTCTTTCCACAGTCCCTTTAAATCAAATCAAATGTATTTATATAGCCCTTCTTACATCAGCTGATATCTCAAAGTGCTGTACAGAAACCCAGCCTAAAACCCCAAACAGCAAGCAATGCTGGTGTAGAAGCACGGTGGCTAGGAAAAACTCCCTAGAAAGGCCAAAACCTAGGAAGAAACCTAGAGAGGAACCAGGCTATGAGGGGTGGCCAGTCCTCTTCTGGCTGTGCCGGGTGGATATTATAACAGAACATGGCCAAGATGTTCAAATGTTCATAAATGACCAGCATGGTCAAATAATAATAATCATAGTAGTTGTCGAGGGTGCAACAAGTTAGCAACTCAAGAGTATAGCCCACAAAGATCTCCGCCACGGCACAACCCAAGGGGGGGGGCGCCAACCCAGACAGGAAGACCACGTCAGTGACTCAACCCACTCAAGTGACGCACCCCTCTCAGGGACGGCATGGAAGAACACCAGTAAGCCAGTGACTCAGCCCCTGTAATAGGGTTAGAGGCAGAGAATCCCAGTGGAGAGAGGGGTGCGTCACTTGATCAGCAATGAAACTGTTTCTCTCTTTATTTATTTTTTTTATCCTGCGTGATGAAACGTCAACTTACTTGTCCCACTTCACCAATACTTCTCAACGTTTCTCAAGCTCCTGGATCAATCGTCTGGACCGTTTGCCGTTGTTTTCCTCGCTCTCTTTTGGGGGGAATCATGTACAGTGCCTTCAGAAACTTTTCACACCCCTTCACTTTTTCCAAAACATTTTGTGTTATGATTAAAATGGATTTAATTGTCTTTTTTTTGGTTAACAATCTACACAGAATTACAGCTGTGAGTCTATTTGCCCATTATTCAACAACAACAAAATTGTCAAGCTCTGTCGAGTTGGTTGTTGATCATTGCTAGACAGCCATTTTTAAGTCTTGCCATAGATTTTCAAGCCGATTTAAGTCAAAACTGTAACTAGGTCACTCAGGAACATTCAATGTTGTCTTGGTAAGCAACTCCAGTGTATATTTGGCTCTGTATTTTAGGTAATGTCCTGCTGAAAAGGTACATTTGTCTCCCAGTGTCTGTTGAAAAGCAGGTTGAACCAGATTTTCCTCTAGGATTTTGCCTGTGTTAGGGGTGTGTATGGGAGGCGAAGTCAGGTGCAGGAGAGCAGAGTGTAGTAAACAGGCGCACTTTAATTCCGGTCCAAAAATGACAGCACATAAAAACAATAACGTGCCATAAACACAGAACATAGCAAAAGTATAGCGCCTGACAATATCCACATAACAATAAACATTTACGCACAAAGACATGGAGGGTAACAGAGGGCTAAATACATGCAGTGATTATGGAATGAAAACCAGGTGTGTAATGGAACAAGACAAAACAAATGGATATATGAGAAATGGCACGCCGCCCGAACAAGGAAAGGAGCCGACTTCGGTGGAAGTCGTGACAGCCTGTGCTTAGCTCTATTCCGTTTCTTTTTATAAAAACAAAACTCTGTAGTCCTTGCCGATGACAAGCATACCCATAACACAATGCAGCCACTACCATTCTTCAAAATATGAAGAGTGGTAGTCAGTGATGTGTTGGATTTGCCCCAAACATAACGCTTTGTATTCAGGATAAAAAGTTCAGTTCTTTGCCACATTATTTTAGTGCCTTATTAGAAACAGGACCCATGTTTTGGAATATTTATTTTCAGTACAGGCTTCCTTCTTTTCACTCTGCCATTTATGTTAGTATTGTGGAGTAACTACAATGTTGCCAATACAATCCTGTTATGTCCAATCACAGCCATTAAACTCTGTAACTATTCTAAAATCACCATTTGCTTCATGGTGAAATCCTTGAGCGGTTTCCTTCCTCTACGGCAACTGAATTAGGAAGGGCGCCTGTATCTTTGTAGTGACTGGGTGTATTGATACATCAGCCAAAGTGTAATTAATAACTTCCCCATACTCAAAGGGATATTCAATGTCTGCTTCTTTTTTTACCCATCTACCAATAGGTGCCCTTATATGCAAATCATAGGAAAACCTCCCTGGTCTTTGTGGTTGAATCTGTGTTTGAAATTCACTGCTCGATGATTTAACAATCATGTTAAACACTATTATTGCACACAAGTTGAGTCCATGCAACTTATGACTTGTTAAGCACATTTTTACTCTTGGACTTATTTTGGCTTGCCATAACAAAAGGGTTGAATACTTATTGGCTCAAGACATTTCAGCTTTACATTTTTTATTTATATGTAAACATTTCTAAAACATAATTTCACGTTGAGGTTATGGGCTATTGTGTATAGATCAGTAACAAAACATCTTAATTTAATCAATTGTAAGTTCAGGCTGTAACACAACAAAATATGGAAAAAGGCAAGGAGTGTGAATACTTTCTGAAGGCACTGGTCTAAAGGGGTCCAAGAGAAGATTTCAGTTTGAGTTTCTATGGTTATCCTCCTTGCTATTATTTCTTCACTCCATCTGATCTTGCTGTCTATAATTCTCCTAGAAAATCTGCCACGCAGATTTTGTGTGTGTGTGTGTGTGTGTGTGTGTGTGTGTGTGTGTGTGTAGCCTGGTCTCATAGAAGAGACGTAACATAATAAACGGAAATATGGAACACTCAAATCAGTATGATAGCCTATGTTACGTTTGGTGGTTACATAAGACAGAGGTTAATTAAGGCAAAAACTAAAGGAGGGCGGTTGGGTCAGAACACACGTCCAGCAACCCAAACGTTGCGTGTTTCGAATCTCATTACGTACAACTTCAGCATTTTAGCTCATTAGCAACTACTTACTACTTTTTAGCTATTTTGCAAATACTTCGTACAGTGCATTCGGAAAGTATTCAGACCCCTTGACTTTTCCCACATTTTATTACGTTACAGCCTTATTCTAAAATTGATTAAATAAAACATTGTCCTCATCAATCTACATACAATACCCCATAATGATGAAGTGAAAACAGGTTTTACATTTTTTGGGGTACATTTATTACAAATAAAAATCTGAAATACCTTATTTACATAAGTATCCAGACCCTTTATTATGAGACACGAAATTGAGCTCAGATAGATCCTGTTTCCATTTATCATCCTTGAGCCCTCCTGTCTCAGCCTCCAGGATTTACGCTGAAGTAGTTTATATGTCAGGGGGCTAGGGTCAGTCTGTTATATCTGGAGTATTTCTCCTGTCTTATCCGGTGTCCTGTGTGAATTCAAGTATACTCTCTCTCTCTCTCTCTCTCTCTCTCTCTCTCTCTCTCTCTCTCTCTCTCTCTCTCTCTCTCTGTGTGGACCTGAGCCCTAGGACCATGCCTCAGGACTACTTGGCCTGATGACTCCTTGCTGTCCCCGGTCCACCTGGCCGTGCTGCTGCTCCAGTTTCAACTGTTCTGCCTGTGGCTATGGAACCCTGACCTGTTCACTGGACGTGCTACCTGTCCCAGACCTGCTGTTTTCAACTCTCTAGAGACAGCAGGAGCAGTAGAGATACTCTGAATGATCGGCTATGAAAAGCCAAGTGACATTTACTCCTGAGGTGCTGACCTGTTGCACCCTCGACAACCACTGTGATTATTATTATTTGACCCTACTGGTCATCTATGAACATTTGAACATCTTGGCCATGTTCTGTTATAATCTCCACCCGGCACAGCCAGAAGAGGACTAGCCACCCCTCATAGCGTGGTTCCTCTCTAGGTTGCTTCCTAGGTTGCTTCCTAGGGAGTTTGTCCTAGCCACCGTGCTTCTATACCTGCATTGCTTGCTGTTTGGGGTATTAGGCTGGGTTTCTGTACAGCACTTTGTGACATCAGCTGATGTAAGAAGGGCTTTAAAAATAAATTTGATTGATTGATTGAGATATTTCTACAACTTGATTGGAGTCCATCTCTGATAAATTCAATTGATTGGACATGATTTGGAAAGGCACACACCTGTCTTTAGAAGGTCCCACATTTGACAGTGCATGTCAGAGCAAAAACCAAGCCATTATGTTGAAGGAATTGTCTGTAGAGCTCAGAGACAGCATTGTGTTGAGGCTCAGATCTGGGGAAGAGTACCAAGAAAAAGATCCCAAAGAACACAGTGGCCTTCATCATTAGTAAATGGAAGAAATTTGGAACCACCAAGACTCTTCCTAGAGCTGGCCGTCCGACCAAACTGAGCAATCGGGGGAGAAGAGCCTTGGTCAGGGAGGTGACCAAGAACCTGATGGTCACTCTTACAGAGCTCCAGAGTTCCTCTGTGGAGATGGGAGAACCTTCCAGAAGGACAACCATCTCTGCAGCACTCCACCAATCAGGCCTTTATGGTAGAGTGGCCAGATGGAAGCCACTCCTCAGTAAAAGGTACCCACTTGGAGTTTGCCAAAAGGCACCTAAAGGACTCTCAGACCATGAGAAAACAATATTCTCTGGTCTGACGAAACCAAGATTGAACTCTTTGGCCTGAATGCCAAGCGTCACGTCTGGAGAAAACCTGGCACCATCCCTACGGTGAAGCATGGTGGTGGCAGCATCATGCTGAGGGTATGTTTTTCAACGGCAGGGACTGGGAGACTAGTCAGGATCGAGGGAAAGACGAACGGAGCAAAGTACAGAGAGATCCTTGATGAAAACCTGCTCCAGAGCGCTCAGGACCTCAGACTGTGGCAAAGGTTCAACTCCCAACAGGACAATGACCCTAAGCACACCACCAAGACAATGCAGGAGTGGCTTCGGGACAAGTGTCTGAATGTCCTTGAGTAGCCCAGCAGGAGCCTGGACTCTGAACCCGATCGAACATCTCTGGAGAGACCTGAAAATAGCTGTGCAGCAACACTCCACATCCAACCAAACAGAGCTTGAGAGAATCTTCAGAGAAGAATGGGAGAAACTCCCCAAATACAGGTGTGCCAAGCTTGTAGTGTCATACCCAAGAAGTCTTGAGGCTGTAATAGCTGCCAAAGGTGCTTCAACAAAGTACTGAGTAAAGGGTCTGAATACTTATGTAAATGTCATTTTTCAATAAAAGAACGATCATCACTAAACAAAGAGAGAAATAAAGAGACTGAGCAAAGAATCCAACAGGACAAAGTCCTGATCTAAGCTGAACGGTTCCTTCCCAGATCCAATCTAAGACCAAGGTTACCCATCCACATGTCCTCCAGAATGTGGCTCCCGGCAGCCTTGTGTCTGTCCTGCCTGGTGCTGTCTACCCATGGCCGGGACAGAGTCTCCCTGCGACGCTCAAACGACCACACCGGGCGCTGCCAGTACACCTTCACTGTGGACAACCCTGCCGAGGCCAGCTGCCCTGGGGCCAGTGGAGGACCTGGGATGGAGAGGGTCAAGTCTCGTCTCACTCTACTGGAGGCCCTGTTCAGCAGGATACTGGGAGGCGAGGGAGCCGGGGAGAGGGGCTACAGGCTGGGGGTGACAAGGCCATCCAGGACGCGTACGCCCAGGCCATGGGAGAGAAGAGCCAGCTGCAGGAGGACAGGGAGCAGCTGAACAGGCAGGTGCGGGAACTTCAGAGGAGGATGGATGAGCTGATTGTGGGGGCTGAGACACTGAGACAGACCCCCTGCCACCAGTCCCAGGCCACTGGATCAGGACTGCCATAACACAAGCTCAACCAGAGACCAGCCAGCGGTGAGTCGCTACTGTCAACATCACAACTGAACCCCTGAACTGTGTGATGCTGCATGATTATATGTGTGACTTAGGAACCGTGGAAGGCGAGTGTTTGTTTAATTGATCGGATGAAATCAAAGTGTTGTAATGTAAACTGGGTGGAGTACAAGTCCGGTTTCTGTTAGGTGTGCTTCGTTGCGTTAGCAGAGTGGTATTAACGACACAGAAGATCCTTTTACAGCCCTGTCACTCATGCATGTTGCATGTCAGTTTAATTGTCTGTGATCATTTTGGGGATCGTGCCGTGCTGCAGGTCAGATGACTGGGGCACCTAATAAGAAGCTTTCATGTTGTCAGCGTGTCACCTTTGAATGTGTTTTAGGTTTATCAATACTGTATGTTGTTGTTTTGAGTTTATGACTTCAGCAACCAGATCAAACACTAAATAAAACAATATGTTTTATCTCCCTCCCTCTCCCTGTCTCTCTCTCTCTCTCCCCCTCTGTCAGACCCTGACTATGCCCCCTATCAGGAGATGAAGACCGAGGTGACCGAGCTCCCAGCATCACTTCTCATTCAAGAAGCTGGGCAGAACCACACAGGTATGTCCTGTTATTACCACTCTACAGCTGTACCTTTCAGACTCCCACTGATATCTATCTATAGCCTCCTGGTGGCTTCTTAGAGTCACTACACACCAAACTATTAAAGATGCTGGTCACCTCTCACAATCCAAATTCCTTTCAGAGATAAAGATAGGGATAGCTTTGTGACATTTACTGCATATTTCACAAAGCACAATTTCCAATGTACTTGGCATAGTTCTCTGTGGAGACAAAGTTTGAAATGAATGTAAATACCTTCTATCTGTTTCTCCAGGCTGTGGTGAGCTGGTGTCTGTGGGAGAGCCTGTCCTGCACCGGAAGGCTGACAGCATCACAGGGAAGTACGGGGTGTGGCTGCAGGACCCTGGGGCGGCTACACAGACATTGACCTGGCGCTGAATGAGCAGAGCCCGTGGGCCATCTACAGCCCCAGCAAGGCCAAGGGAGCCATCGTGGCATCCCAGCTGGACCCTGAGAGCCTGGAGGTGAAGAGGAGTTGGGAGACCAACATCAGGAAGAACGCAGTGGCTAACGCCTTCGTGATCAGCGGTCGGGTCTACACAGTGGCCAGCTACACGGCCCCAGACACCACCGTCAACCACGTGTTCAACACAACCACCGGCCAGGGCCGAGGCATGGAGGTGCCCTACAAGAACCACTACTGCTACAACAGCATGGTGGACTACAACCACGCCCAGAGGAAGCTCTACGCCTGGGACAACTTCCACATGATCACCTATACGACGTCAGGTTGGGGAAACCCAGCGGAAACAGCCAATAAGAGGAGGCTGGGCAAAGATGATGGATTGGTGTGGAGTGCTGTTACTAAAATATTATCAATCAATGTCATTACTAACAGCTTTCTAATAAGTTCATAGTGAGGTCTTTGTTTGTGTGCGTTACTCTGTCTAGTAGAATGTACTAATGTAAATAAGATGAATTTTACAATAAAATGCATGTCACTACGGTGGAACTCTTTGTGCTACTCCATGTAAACCATCTAAGATATTGCTCTTCCTGTATTATATATTATGTCTTTTACTTATTTTAATAAAAAAATGTACTGTATTGTCCATGTTAATTTTCTACTAAAGTTGTATCCTCACTCTTCACCATTACTTTGTCATTTTATCTCGAAATAAAATGTAAATGATAGAGATCCATAAAAAGTGTATCAGTCTGCATTTGTTTTGTTCAATAAATTACAGTGGGACAATTTGCTCAGAATATCATTCATGACCACACAATACAGAAATGTGAGGATATAACTAACTGCATGTTGTAAACATCCAAAGAAAAAGTTACATGTTTTTTATGTCCGTTTGCCGAATCAATTTCATTAATTCCAAAGCCTTGAGATACACATTCAACTACAGAATAAGCCACAGTACGTGAAGTGCAGAGCATTTCAGACAATAGAGAGACGTTGCAGGTTTGTTGTTAACCTGTCATGTGGTGCCATCTGTTGGCCATTAGTTGTCATGTCTAGTATCAGATCAAGGAGTTGTACCACATTACAGCTATGTAACCTGGAATCTGCACTGAGACATATTCAGTGTTGATTCCAGGTTAACAGTTACACTACATGGCCAAAAGTATGTAGACACGTGCTCGTCAAACATCTCATTCCAAAATCATGGGCATTAATATGGAGTTGGTCCACCCTTTGATGCTTCCACTCTTCTGGGAAGGCTTTCGACTAGATGTTGGAACATTGTTGTGGGGTCTTGCTTCCATTCAGCCACAACATCATTAGTGAGGTTAGGCACTGATGTTAGGCGATTAGGTCTGGCTCGCAGTCGGCGTTCCAATTCATCCCAAAGGTGTTCGATGGGGTTGAGGTCAGGGCTCTGTGCAGGCCAGTCAAGTTCTTCTACACCGATCTCGACAAACCATTTCTATATGGACATCGCTTTGTGCATGGGGGCATTGTCATGATGAAAGAGGAAAGGGCCTTCCGTAAACTGTTGCCACAAAGTTGGAAGCACCGAATCGTCTAGAATGTCATTGTATGCTGTAGCGTTAAGATTTCCCTTCACTGGAACTAAGGGGCCTAGCCTGAACCATGAAAAACAGCCTCAGACCATTATTCCTCCTCCACCAAACTTTGCAGTTGTCACTATGCATTCGGGCAGGTAGCGTTCTCCTGGTATCTGCCAAACCCAGATTCATCCGTCGGATTGCCAGATGGTGAAGCGTGATTCATCCCTCCAGAGAGCGCGTTTCCACTGCTCCAGAGTCCAATGGCGGAGAGCTTTACATAACTCCAGCCGACGCTTGGCATTGCGCATGGTGATCTTAAGCTGTGCGTGGCTGCTCGGCTATGGAAACCCATTTCATGAAGCTCCCGACGAACAGTTCTTGTGCTGACGTTGCAACCGAGGACAGACGATTTTATTTCATTCTCACAAGCTCACTCACAGGATTTCACTTCCTGTCCAACGATAAGATAAAGAAATAAACTATGCGGTTTGATACTTCCTTTAATTGTATTATTTTTTTTTAGCGTGAAGGTGATGGGTTGGCAACGTCTTTATTAATTGTCAATACAAAACCGTGTATGTCATTCCTTCCCAGTAGAACATGTGACACACAAAACTATATCATAAATTCTGATCCACCCATCAAACCCACCTCAAACTATAATAGCTCCGGGAGCTTTGAAAAGTAAATATAATGAAATATAAATATACGCATCCATAGAGTCAATGCATAAATGCAACAGTGCATATTACAACGATTAGCCTTTTCATCAACTATTACTGTATGCCACTTGGCAATTGGTAGAATAGAATGAAATACTGTAAGTGCATTGCATACCCCTCAAAAAGATATACAGAGAAATGTTTTCCAAATTGTGTTAACAATTTTTCTATTCAATTCGAGCTCATTTTAAAACAGAATACAACCATTCTCTTGGCCAGTTGTGCTTTTGCTAAGACAGTAAAAAATACACTTCTCCCACAAACGAATGCAATATCAGACACTTTCGTGAATTGATGGGACTTTGGCAAACACAGCTCTGCCCAACACTGTCCATTAACTTAATGCAGCTTAAAATAACCTTTGTTATGGTTAATTCCAACGAGTTCACAATGCATATGCTGCACGTAATTCCGCATAGGCTACTCATCTACATAGTGCAAAGTGTGCAGATGGACCCCTGAGGGACATTATGCAGGACTGGAGAGGAACCATCTGTCGTGTACTAATATGACATCACCACGTCAGTAAGAATGCTGGGTTCTTGATGCACCGACAGTCGTGGAATAAACCAGGCTATCCTAAAGTAGGACAAAGGTAAGTCAAATCAAATCCCATCACAATGTTATTTGTCACACGTGCCGAATACAACCGGCGTAGACTTTACTGTGAAATGCTTACTTACGACCCCTTTCCCAAAAATGCAGAGTAAAAATGTTTGTTTTTAAGAGAAAATGAATAAAAAATGAAATAGTAACAGAATAAAATACTGGGGCTCCCGAGTGGCGCAGCTGTCTAAGGCACTGCATCTCAGTGCTAGAGACGTCACTACAGACTCTGGTTCGTTTCCAGGCTGTATCACAACCGGCCGTGATTGGGAGTCCCATAGGGCGGCACACAATTGGCCCAGCGTTGTCCGGTTTAGGGTTTGGCCGGGGTAGGCCATCATTATAAATAGGAATTTGTTCTTAACTGACTTGCCTAGTTAAATCAAGGTTAAATAAAAAATAAATAACAATAACGAGGCTATATACAAGAAGTACAGGTACCAAGTCAATGTGCTGGGGTACAAGGTAGTTGAGGTAATTTAGGTAATATGTTAACCTGGAATCAACACTTGTAGATAGGGGTAAAAGTGACCAGGCAATCAGGATAGATAATAAACAGTGTAGCAGCAGCATGTTTGAAGAGTGTGAAAGTGTGTCTATGTGTGTGAGCATATGGGTAGATTCCAGTGAGTGTGCATAGAGCCAGTGCAACAATGTCAGTAAAAAAGGGGGTCAATACAAATAGTCCGGGTAGCCATTTGATTAACTGTTCAGCAGTCTTATGGCTTGGGGGTAGAAGCTGTTCAGGAGCCTTCTGGTGCCAGACGTGGTGCTCCATTTACATTTACATTTAAGTCATTTAGCAGACGCTCTTATCCAGAGCGACTTACAAATTGGTGCATTCACCTATAATATCCAGTAGAACAAACACTTTACAATAGTGCATCTAAATCTTTTAAAGGGGGGGGGGGGGGGGGGGTTAGAAGGATTACTTTATCCTATCCCAGGTATTCCTTAAAGAGGTGGGGTTTCAGGTGTCTCCGGAAGGTGGTGATTGACTCCGCTGTCCTGGCGTCGTGGGGGAGCTTGTTCCACCATTGGGGTGCCAGAGCGGCGAACAGTTTTGACTGGGCTGAGCGGGAACTGTGCTTCCTCAGAGGTAGGGAGGCGAGCAGGCCAGAGGTGGATGAACGCAGTGCCCTTGTTTGGGTGTAGGGCCTGATCAGAGCCTGAAGGTACGGAGGTGCCGTTCCCCTCACAGCTCCGTAGGCAAGCACCATGGTCTTGTAGCTCCGGTACCACCTGCCGTGCGGTAGCAGAGAAAACAGTCTATGACTTGGATGGCTGGAGTCTTTGAAAATGTTTAAGGCCTTCCTTTGACACCGCCTGGTATCAAACTGCCTCAGAAGCTAACAGACTTTGTCGTTAAATAATTTCCCCACTGTTAGAGTTAAAGAAAACAAGCGTTATCTGAAAAGTGTCAAGTACAATGGACTAATAAAAATACTCTGAAAGTTTGAGTTATTCTGTGAAAAAGAAAAGGTGCAGAATGTTTTGTAGCAGAATAAAAAAAAAGGAATACTGTTTATTTTTGCTTATGGTAGAAAACAAATGTAAGCTGATAAAGAAAAGTTGTTTATTGTTAAGGTTGCTGTATAAGTGTTGTTGTGTATGTCCGGTTGACATTGAAGTTGATATCCAAGTAAAGGGGGGATGATGTGTACTGATATGACGTCAGTAAAGAATGCTGGGTTCTTGACCAACAGTCATGGGGTAAAGACATGTTGAAGTTTACCTCTGAGTCCATTTGATTCAATTGAGTATAATATCTGTCACGAATCCCATCGAAGGTGGCTCCCCTGCCTGCTCGGGCGGCGCTCGGCGGTCGTCGTCACCGACCTACTAGCCGCCGCTGATCCTTTTTTCCTTTTCGTTTGGTATGTCTTATTGTTTGCACCTGTCCCTCATTTGGTTTATTGATTTTGGTTATTTAAGCCTGGTTAGCCCGCCCAGTGTTGTGCGGGATTATTTTAGCGTCAGGTTGTAATTTATCGTTGGATGTGCTGGCGTTTATTTACTTATTATTAATTGCAGGCTGTGCACCTGTTTTGGGCACTTGGCAATTTACCCACGCCGTTTGTGTTGGCGTTTATCGTGTTGGCTTTTGTTCAAAATAAACACGAAGTTCTGTACCTCTGCTCTCTGCGCCTGACTCCTACCACCACTCCTAGCAACCGTCTGACAGAATCCCGCACCACATATGGAGTCAGCAGGAGCAGCCTCCCCTCCTCTCCCATCGATGGAGGAACGGGTCCTTCACCATACCACCATCCTCCACCGAATCGGCTCAGCGATGGAGCAGATGATGGAAAGGATGGACCGATGGGAGAGGAGTGGCCTCCCTACCGCATCCCCAGCACCAAATCCCCCTCCACCATCTACCCCTCCACCGACGTCCGGACCCGGAGCCCTACGCCTGGCTCTCCCCAGGGAGTACGATGGAGCGGCGGCTGGGTGCCAGAGGACACACTACCGACCGGTGCTGGGGGAGCTCCTCTGGGAATCGGGATGGCAGGCGGAGCACTCCTCGTCCATCTCAGGTGAGTAAGCACCAACCTCACCCAGAGCCCCCTGTTGGTCACATGTTCGTTTTAGTAACTTTCCCCTTGTTTTCTCCCTCTTTCCAGCATAAGGCGCTAGTCGATTCAGGCGCAGCTGGAAACTTTATGGATCGTGGGCTCGCATTAAGGCTAGGGATTCCCCTGGTATCGTTGGACCAACCTTTCCCCATGCACTCCTTAGATAGCCGACCATTAGGGTCAGGACTGGTCAGGGAGGCCACGGTGCCACTGGACATGGTAACGCAGGGGATCATGGGGAACGGATTAGTCTCTTCCTCATTGATTCTCCTGCGTTTCCAGTGGTGCTGGGGATTCCCTGGCTGGCCAATCACAATCCCAATATTTCGTGGAGACAGGGGGTTCTCAGAGGGTGGTCAGAGGAGTGCTCAGGCAGGTGTAAGGGAGTTTCCATCGGTGCGACGACGGTGGAGAGTCCAGACCAGGTTTCCACAGTGCGCATTCCCTCAGAATATGCCGATTTGGCTATCGCCTTCTGTAAAAAGAGGGCGACCCGATTACCACCTCATCGACGAGGGGATTGCGTGATAAATCTCCAGGTAAACGCTGCACTTCCCAGGAGTCATGTGTACCCATTGTCACAAGAGGAGACGTTGGCTATGGAGACATATGTCACGGAATCTCTGAGACAGGGGTATATACGGCCCTCCATGTCACCCGTCTCCTCGAGTTTCTTTTTCGTGAAGAAAAAGGATGGAGGTTTGCGCCCGTGCATTGATTATAGAGGTCTAAATTCCATCACAGTAGGGTTCAGTTACCCACTACCTCTCATCGCTACGGCGGTGGAATCATTTCACGGCGCGCGTTTTTTCACGAAACTGGACCTCAGGAGCGCTTACAATCTGGTGCGTATCCGGGGAGGAGACGAGTGGAAAACCGCATTCAGTACCACATCGGGCCACTATGAGTACCTCGTCATGCCGTACGGGTTAAAGAATGCTCCAGCCGTCTTTCAATCCTTTGTTGACGAGATTCTCAGGGACCTGCACGGGCAGGGGGTGGTGGTGTATATTGACGACATCCTGATTTATTCCGCCACCCGCGCCGCGCATGTCTCCCTGGTGCGCAAGATGCTTGGACGACTGCTGGAGAATGACCTGTACGTCAAGGCTGAGAAATGTGAGTTTTTCAAACGAGCCGTTTCCTTCCTGGGGTATCGCATTTCCACCTCGGGGGTGGTGATGGAGGATGACCGCGTTAAAGCCGTGCGTAATTGGCCGACTCCGACCACGGTAAAGGAGGTGCAGCGGTTTTTAGGGTTTGCCAATTACTACCGGAGGTTTATCCGGGGCTTTGGTCAAGTTGCGGCTCCCATTACCTCACTGCTGAAGGGGGGTCCGGCGCGCTTGCGCTGGTCAACAGAGGCGAACAGAGCGTTCAGTCGCCTGAAGGAGCTGTTTACCGTTGCTCCAGTGCTGGCTCATCCGGATCCCTCTTTGGCATTCATAGTGGAGGTGGACGCGTCCGAGACTGGGGTGGGGGCCGTGCTATCACAGCGCTCGGGCACGCCACCCAAACTCCGCCCGTGCGCTTTCTTTTCTAGGAAGCTGGGGCCGGCGGAGCAGAACTATGACGTGGGGGACAGGGAGTTGTTAGCTGTGGTCAAGGCTCTGAAGGTGTGGAGACATTGGCTTGAGGGGGCTAGGCACCCTTTCCTCATCTGGACTGACCACCGTAATCTCGAGTACATCCGGGCAGCTAGGAGACTGAATCCGCGTCAGGCCAGGTGGGCCATGTTCTTTACCCGTTTCCGGTTCACGATCTCTTATCGGCCAGGTTCACAGAACACGAAGGCCGATGCACTGTCCCGCCTATATGACACCGAGGAGAGGGCCATCGATCCGGCTCCCATTCTTCCGGCGTCGTGTTTGGTAGCTCCGGTGGTATGGGAGCTGGACGCAGAGATCGAGCGGGCGTTACGGTCGGAACCTGCACCATCGCAGTGTCCGGCAGGTGTTCAGTACGTACCGCTTGGTCTCCGTGATCGATTGATTCGATGGGCCCATAATCTCCCCTCTTCGGGTCACCCTGGGATTGAGAGGACAGTGCGGAACCTGAGGGGGAAGTACTGGTGGCCCACCTTGGGTAAGGACGTGCGGTTCTATGTTTCCTCCTGCTCGGTGTGCGCTCAGAGCAAGGCTCCTCGACACCTGCCTAGAGGGAAATTACACCCCCTCCCCATTCCACAGCGGCCGTGGTCACACTTGTCAGTGGACTTCCTCACTGACCTTCCCGTATCTCAGGGGAACACCACTATCCTGGTCGTTGTGGATCGGTTCTCGAAGTCCTGTCGTCTCATCCCGTTGCCCGGTCTCCCTACGGCTCTGCAGACTGCGGAGGCACTGTTTACCCATGTCTTCCGGCACTACGGGGTGCCCGAGGACATCGTTTCTGATCGGGGTCCCCAGTTCACGTCCAGAGTTTGGAGGGCGTTCATGGAACGTTTGGGGGTCTTGGTCAGCCTGACCTTGGGTTTCCACCCCGAGAGTAATGGGCAGGTGGAGAGGGTGAACCAAGAGGTGGGTAGGTTTCTAAGGACGTATTGCCAGGACCGGCCCAGAGAATGGGCGAGATACGTGCCATGGGCAGAAATAGCCCAAAATTCTCTACGGCACTCATCTACCAACATGTCACCGTTCCAGTGCGTGTTGGGCTACCAGCCGGTCCTGGCTCCATGGCACCAGAGCCAGACCGAGGCTCCTGCGGTGGAGGATTGGGTGCAGCGCTCGAAGGACACCTGGAGAGCCGTCAAGGACGCACTCACAAAGGCGAGTGGACGGCAAAAGAAGAGCGCTGACCAGCACCGCAGTGAGACCCCTGTGTTTGCACCAGGGGATCGAGTCTGGCTCTCGGCTAGAAACCTGCCCCTCCGCTTGCCCTGCCGGAAGCTGGGCCCGCAGTGTGTAGGGCCGTTTAAAGTCCTGAGGAGGATAAACGAGGTGTGTTACCGATTACAACTTCCATCTTACTACCGTATTAACCCCTCGTTTCATGTGTCTCTCCTCAGGCCGGTGGTGGCTGGTCCCATGCAGGAAGGTGAGGTGCCGGAGGTTCCTCCCCCCGCGCTGGACATTGGGGGGTCCCCGGCGTATAGGATACGCGCCATTCTGGACTCCAGACTTCGGGGGGGGGGCCTACAGTACCTCGTCGACTGGGAGGGGTACGGCGCGGAGGAGAGGTGCTGGGTACCCAGGAGGGACATTTTGGACCCCCCACTACTGAGGGAGTTCCACCGCCTTCATGGGGATCGCCCTGCCCCTCGTCCTCCGGGTCGCCCTCGAGGTCGGTGGCGGCGCGCTGCGGGAGCCGCGCGTCAGGAGGGGGGTACTGTCACGAATCCCATCGAAGGTGGCTTCCCTGCCTGCTCGGGCGGCGCTCGGCGGTCGTCGTCACCGACCTACTAGCCGCCGCTGATCCTTTTTTCCTTTTCGTTTGGTATGTCTTATTGTTTGCACCTGTCCCTCATTTGGTTTATTGATTTTGGTTATTTAAGCCTGGTTAGCCCGCCCAGTGTTGTGCGGGATTATTTTAGCGTCAGGTTGTAATTTATCGTTGGATGTGCTGGCGTTTATTTACTTATTATTAATTGCAGGCTGTGCACCTGTTTTGGGCACTTGGCAATTTACCCACGCCGTTTGTGTTGGCGTTTATCGTGTTGGCTTTTGTTCAAAATAAACACGAAGTTCTGTACCTCTGCTCTCTGCGCCTGACTCCTACCACCACTCCTAGCAACTGTCTGACAATATCCAAATTTAGCACAAGTGGTAAATGTAGGGTTGAACACCATCTGTTCAGTTGAATCAAGTATTATGCCTAGGCTAGTATCAAAACAAAATGTCACACAATAATTCATCCAATCAGAAGCTCAAAGGCCTATAAAAGCGGTGGAAGGGCTTTGAAAGAAAAGGGAGGCCATGCATGGGGCGAACAATTCACTGAACGGAGAGTGTAACCGAAGCAATACGAGTTTGTGGTTTAAAACAATTGTTGTAAGAGCATCATTTTTATTATTATCTAAAGATTAGATCACAACAGTGTAGGACAGTCTATAAAAATCCAGATGACATAAATCCAACCCAGATGATAAAATATGAGTCTACTCACCTAAAACCAGGTTGAGCATCATCTCTTGCTCTGTAACCTAACATAGAAGGTGTAAAAGAAACCCATGAAACTACAATAGATCCTCTACTTACTGGTCTTGATGGGAAGAAAAAAAACTGTCAGGGGAGGTTCTCTTCTGCACTGTTCAACCAATCCAGTAGATGTTAACGTCCAATAGCGGAAGTCGCATCACAGGCTCTCTTTGTCATCCGGTTGTTGTGGACTGAGCAGAGGCTACTTGCTCTGTGACAGTACAAGGTGCCGATGAACCAGGGCACAAAGTGGCCGGTGATCTCCACCAGCTTCACCAGGGTCCGGATGCTGCCCCAGGAGGAGTCCTTACAGACGCACACCCCTAGCCATTTGGAGGGCCACAGGTCAATGGATAAAAACAACCTCAGGATGATAACAAGAATGCACTGATTGAAACACAGAGTAATCCTCCGTCTGCGCCCCAGCTGCAGAAGAGGGGAGAGGGGACATAGGAACAACTGGAGCCTCTGAGGCAGGATGGGCACTTAGACGCCCACTAACGGCTCTCTGTGATAAACTCAAATTACAAATCCAATTGTATTTGCACTGAATACAACAGGTGTAGACCTTACAGGGATTCCAATGCTTCCCACAGTTGTATGAAATTGGCTGGATGTCCTTTGGGTGGTGGACCATTCTTGATACACACGGGAAGCTGCATGAAAAACCCAGCAGTGTTGCAGTTCTTGACACAAACTGCTGCGTCTGGCACTTACTGCCATACCCTGTTCAAAGGCATTGAAATCTATTGTCTTGCCCATTCACCCTCTGATTGGCACACATATACAATCCATGTCTCAATTGTTTCAAGGCTTATAAATCCTTCTTTAACTTGTCTCCTCCCCTTCATCTACACTGATTGAAGTGGATTTAACAAGTGACATCAATAAGGGATCATCGCTTTCACCTGGATTCACCTGGTCAGTCTATGTGATGGAAAGAGTTCTTAATGTTTTGTATAATCAGTGTAGGTCAGTTGGTTGTGTCAGGCTAACGAGGTCGAGACGTCAGAGAAAAAACTGCTTTACTTACTGCTTAAACTATTTGTTTTCTGAGCCCACTCAATGAAAATGCTGACTCTGAAATATCAATGGGTACAAGATCTCTGTGGCCAGCTACATGCCACTTTGACTTTCCTCCTGGTTCTTAGCTACGTGATGAAATCAAACATTTGAATGGAACTTTGGGCTGCTTAACATAAGTTTTATGAAAGTGTATTAAACACTAAATGAACTATTTCTTACCCTGATCTAAAAGCAATAGTGGTCAAATAATGAAACACAGGAGCCAGGGGGACAGAGGCTGTCATTCCTCTGCTGGGCCCCTACTCTCTCTCTCGCTGTTTCTGTCCCTCTATCCATCACCCCCCACCCTTCTCTCTGTAGCTGGGGTATCCTGTTCTCCCACCTCCGTGACTACACTGCTGTCTGCACCACAGAGCTGGGCTGAGCCGCCAAACTCAGCTGTGAATTTAGCAGGAGCAACACAGAGATGATCGCCCATCGACTGTCTGGAGGACCACCGTGGCTGGACCAAGGTTTTGGCTGCTTCCCAAATGGCCCCCTATTCCCTTTATAAGGCACTACTTTTGACCAGGGCCCATGGAATAGGGTGCTGCTTGGGATACAGCCATAGTTTTGAGTGCCTATACCAATGACCAGTGCGTTTAGTAATAGAGGGGCTGTGCTGTGATCCTGTAAGACACCCTGGCCTACAACAATGAGGAAGGAGTCTGGCTGTGCGTTCCTCTTCCCCGTCATAGCAGACAGTCACAGGAAGCTGGCAGTGGCCCTGGACGTACTGGACCATGACGAGAAGGACAAGGACGGCATTCCCCTTACTGCCACTGTGTGAGTGTCAAAACACACTCATGCATGCACACCTACAGGCACACACACACACACACACACACACACACACACACACACACACACACACACACACTCTTTCTCAGACAGCCTTTCTCTCTCTCCACTGTTTCTCAGTTTCTGGTATGACTCATTGGCCCACCATGAGATCATCCTGCTCTTTCTTGTGCTCTATTTCCCATAAACGTTACTTATTCATGCTGATGCAAGCAGCCCATCTTCACCGGTTAATATGAGTTAACTACCCCTCCCACCCAGGCCCCACCACCCCGTCTCGCAAAAACACACTACCTCAGCCCCTTGCTGGATACGATGACGTAATCTTCTTATATGTATCAGTGAGGGTGATATCGCCACACGATGGTTACTAATGAACACAGCTCACTAGCTCACTCAGCTCACTCATATTTGCTACACTCCCCATCTCTGTAAAACACACACTTTCTCTCTCTCTAACTGTTTACCATGTGAGTAAACCCATCCCCTACCTGCCTAATTCCTTCCCACCAAAGTGTGACATGTTTGCGTGTCAAAGGATTTTTTTTATTGGCCCAGACAAAAGGTTGAAGCTGTCCCTGCTCTACCCTCCCACAATGGCACGGAACGTTGATGAGATCCTGAGAGTGGTTGACGGCCTGCGGCTCACAGCACAGAACCAGGTGGCCACCCCTGCTGACTGGCAGGTCAGTCAGCCAGTCCCTCTCGAACTCCATAGCCTGAAAGTAGCCAAGTCTCACTATATAGAGTAGCATCTGCAGCTTTCTCCAGGAAGTATTGTTAGTCAAATATAAATGGCAGTTTGAGTGACCCTATAGACAATCAGTTAATATCACCATTCATCACTGCAACTATTTGTATTGCTCTCCAAATACTTGGAACCCACTGTCAGAGCGATATCAATTGGCATTCAGTACTACATCAATTGGCATGCCACGCACGGTGCATTCGGAAAGTATTCAGACCCCTTCCCTTTTTCCACATTTTGTTACGTTACAGCCTTATTCTAAAATGTATTAAATATATATGTTTACTCAACAATCTATACACAATACCCGATAATGACAAAGAGAAAACAGGTTTTTAGAAATGTTTGCAAAAGTACAGTACCAGTCAGAAGTTTGGACACACCTACTCAATCAAGGGTTTTTCTTTTTTACAATTTTCTACGTGGTAGAATAATAGTGAAGACATCAAAACTATGAAATAACACATATGGAATCATGTAGTAACCAAAAAAATATGAAACAAATAAAAATATATTTTATATATATCAGACCTCAGGATAAGACCCAGATGCAGACAGTTCGAATCACAGATGTTTATTAACAAAACAGGGGGCAGGCAGATGACAGGTCAAGGGCAGGTAGAGGTCAGTAATCCAGGGCAGTGTCAGACAGGTACAGAACAGTAGGCAGGCTCAGGGTCAGGGTAGGTAGAGTGGTCAAACCAGAAAAACTAGAAAAACAGGGGCAAGAGAGAAACAGAAGTACGGGAAAATCACGCTGGTAGGTTTGATGAGACAAGATGAACTGGCAACAGACAAACAGGAAACACAGGTATAAATACACAGGGGATAATGGAGAAAATGGGCAACACCTGGAGGGGTGTGGAGACAAGCACAAGACAAGTGAAACAGACCAGGGTGTGACAATACTTGAGATTCTTCAAAGTAGTCACCCTTTGCCTTAATGGCAGCTTTAAAAGATTCATGAGGAATGCTTTTCCAACAATCTTGATGGAGTTCCCACATTCTGTATGCTGAGCACTTGTTGGCTGCTTTTCCTTCACTCTGTGGTCCAACTCATCCCAAACCATCTCAATTGGGTTGAGGTCAAGTGATTGTGGAGGCCAGGTCATCTGATGCAGCACTCCATCACTCTCTGTCTTGATCATATAGCCCTTACAAAGCCTGGAGGTGTGTTGGGTCATTGTCCTGTTGAAAAACTAATGATAGTCCCACTAAGCGCAAACCAGATGGGATGGAGTATCGTTGCAGAATGCTGTGGTAGCCATGCTGGTTAAGTGTGCCTTGAATTCTAAATAAATCACTGACAGTGTCAACAGCAAAGCACCCCCACACCTCCTCCACCATGCTTCACGGTGGGAGCCACACATGCGGAGATCATCCGTTCACCTACTCTGCGTCTCCCAAAGACATGGTGGTTGGAACAAAAAATCTCACATTTGGACTCATCAGATCAAAGGACAGATTTCCACTGGTCTAAATAAAATAAAATAGAATGTTATTTGTCACATGCGCCGAATACAACAACCTTATCGTGAAATGCTTACTTACAAGCCCTTAAACAACAGTGCAGTTCAAGAAAGAGTGAAGAAAATATTTACCAAATAAACTAAAGTAAAAAATTATAAAAAGTAACACAATAAAATAACAATAAAGCAGCTATGTACAGGGGGTACTGGTACTGAGTCAATGTGCGGGGGTACAGGTTTATTCGAGGTATATTGCAAATGTAGGTAGGGGTGAAATGACTATGCATATGTAATAAACAGCGAGTAGCACAGTGTACAAAACAAATGGAGGGGGGGTTGATGTCAATGTAAATAGTCCGGGGCCATTTTATTAATTGTTCAGCAGTCTTATGGCTTGGGTGTATAAGCTGTTAAGGAGCCTTTTGGTCCTAGACTTTGCGCTCCGGTACCGCTTGCCGTGCGGTAGCAGAGAGAACAGTCTATGATGTGGGTGACTGGAGTCTCTGACAATTGTTGGGGCTTTCCTATGACACTGCCTAGTATAGAGGTCCTGGATGGCAGGAAGCTTGGCCCCAGGGATGTGCTGGGCCATACGCACTACCCTCTGTAGTGCCTTACGGTCAGATGCCGAACAGTTGCCATGCCAGGTTGTGATGTAACCGGTCAGGATATTCTTGACGGTGCAGCTGTAGAACGTTTTGAGGATCTGGAGACGCATGTCAAATCTTTTCAGTATCCTGAGGGGGAAAAGGTGCTGTCGTGCCCTGTTAACAACTGTCTTGGTGTGTTAGGACCATGATAGTTTGGTGGTGATGTGGACACCAAGGAACTTGAAACTCTCGACCTGCTCCACTACAGCTCCATCAATGTTAATGGAGACCTGTTCGGCACGCCTTTTCCTGTAGTCCACGATCAGCTTCTTTGTCTTGCTCACATTGAGGGAGAGGTTGTTGTCCTGGCACCACACTGCCAGGTCTCTGACCTCCTCCCTATAGGCTGTCTCATAGGCTGAAGGCTGTCTCGCTGTCGGTGATCAGGCCAACCACTGTTGTGTCGTCATCAAACTTGATGGTGTTGGAGTCGTGATTGGCCACGCAGTCGTAGGTGAACAGGGAGTACAGGGGGTGACTAAGTACACATCCCTGAGGGGCCCCAATGTTGAGGATCAGCGTGGCAGAATTGTTGCTGTCTTACTTACCACCTGGGGGCGGCCGATTCGGTTGACCATTTTATGTGTGGATTAATTTTCGGAGTAGAGGACCTTGTGCATTTCAGGTAAAATAACAACTCAATGTTTATATCCCAGGACAAATTAGCTAGCAACAGCAAGCTAGCTAAATAGGACACATTAGCTAGCAAGTGCAAGCTAGCTAGCTAAATTGCCATAAATGTTTAATGCTTTTCGACCTGTCCCCAAATTAATGTAATTGGTTCAGAGTTTGTTTTGATATTTTAACTTGTGTGTCGTGGTCGCGTTTGGTGTGGGGGGGACAAAATAAATCTATGCATGATGGCGCACTCGCGCAGACGGTTTGGGTTCAGTGTAAGCTGTAATCGCTGCCAAAGGTGTCCAACAAAGTACTGAGTAAAGGGTCTGAATACTTATGTAAATTTGATATTTCAGTTGGTAATATATTTTTCTAAATTAGCAACAAAAAAACAAGTGTTTTTGCTTTGTCATTATGGGGTATTATTGTGTGTAGATTGAGGAGGAGGGGGAAACAATTTAATCAATTTTAGAATAAGGCTGTAACGTAACAAAATGTGGAAAAAGTCAAGAGGTCTGAATACTTTCCGAGGGTATTTTCATAGATATCTTAAAGAACTTTATAGATCTAGTCCCCCTATTTGAAGGGAATAGATCATCATAACTATTTGGACAAATTTCAGCTATATGGCTCTAGTTGAACAAACCTAACGCAATGGTAAATCTAAGCGCTTGGCGGTAGCAACATAGGTTCAGGGGTGTGTCAGAAATATTTTTGCTATTTTCACAACTGGAATTATGGGCGCAGTAGCTGGCGGTGGCACGAAAGGGCTGGGTTTTGATGAATAAACAAGCTGTGGGTGTGTAGAGGCTGTGTATTTACAGTCTTTTATGTATTGCGTTGTCATCAACTCCAATTCAAATGTTAGTCCATTACAGCCTAGTTCATTGAATAGCCTGCCACATATTTGCTAAATACCGATATGTTGAACATGTTTGCAGTCCACATTGTTCTATTTGCATTACTTAAATATGGAAGTACATTTTTAAATATAGGCTATAGGATTCACACTGATATAGGGGCTAGGCCTACTGTAAATTAGAGTCTGGATATGGACATACCAAACGTAGTCAATAAGCACATTTAGGCTATTGATAAGGTCTTCAAAGACAGTGTATGATTGTAATCAAATTGGACTGAAAACAAAACAACAACTTGTTTTAAATCAAATCAAATCAAAATCAAATCAAATCAAATTTATTTATATAGCCCTTCGTATATCAGCTGAAATCTCAAAGTGCTGTACAGAAACCCAGCCTAAAACCCCAAACAGCAAGCAATGCATGTGAAAGAGGCACGGTGGCTAGGAAAAACTCCCTAGGAAAAACTCCCTAGAAAGGCCAAAAACCTAGGAAGAAACCTAGAGAGGAACCAGGCTATGAGGGGTGGCCAGTCCTCTTCTGGCTGTGCCGGGTGGATATTATAACAGAACATGGTCAAGATGTTAAAATGTTCATAAATGATCAGCATGGTCAAATAATAATAATCATTGTAGTTGTCAAGGGTGCAACAAGCACGTCCGGTGAACAGGTCAGGGTTCCGTAGCCGCAGACAGAACAGTTGAAACTGGAGCAGCAGCATGGCCAGGTGGACTGGGGACAGCAAGGAGTCATCATGCCAGGTAGTCCCGAGGCATGGTCCTAGGGCTCAGGTCCTCCGAGAGAAAGAAAGAAAGAGAGAAAGAGAGAATTAGAGAGAGCATATTTAAATTCACACAGGACACCGGATAAGACAAGAGAATACTCCAGATGAAATAGACTGACCCTAGCCCCCCGGCACATAAACTACTGCAGCATAAATACTGGAGGCTGAGACAGGAGGGATCAGAAGACACTGTGGCCCCATCCGATGATACCCCGGACAGGGCCAAACAGGCAGGATATAACCCCACCCACTTTGCCAAAGCACAGCCCCCACACTACTAGAGGGATGTCTACAACCACCAACTTACCGTCCGAAGACAAGGCCGAGTATAGCCCACAAAAATCTCCGCCATGGCACAACCCAAGGGGGGGCGCCAACCCAGACAGGAAGACCACGTCAGTGACTCAACCCACTCAAGTGACGCACCCCTCCCATGGACGGCATGGAAGAACACCAGTAAGTCAGTGACTCAGCCCCTGTAATAGGGTTAGAGGCAGAGAATCCCAGTGGAAAGAGGGGAACCGGCAAGGCAGAGACAGCAAGGGCAGTTCGTTGCTCCAGCCTTTCCGTTCACCTTCACACTCCTGGGCCAGACTACACTTAATCATAGGACCTACTGAAGAGATAAGTCTTCAGTAAAGACTTAAAGGTTGAGACTGAGTCTGCGTCTCTCACATGGGTAGGCAGACCATTCCATAAAAATGGAGCTCTATAGGAGAAAGCCCTACCTCCAGCCGTTTGCTTAGAAATTCTAGGGACAATTAGGAGGCCTGCGTCTTGTGACCGTAGCGTACGTGTAGGTATGTACGGCAGGACCAAATCGGAAAGATAGGTAGGAGCAAGCCCATGTAATGCTTTGTAGGTTAGCAGTAAAACCTTGAAATCAGCCCTTGCCTTAACAGGAAGCCAGTGTAGGGAGGCTAGCACTGGAGTAATATGATCACATTTTTTGGTTCTAGTCAGGATTCTAGCAGCCGTATTTAGTACTAACTGAAGTTTGTTTATACAGTTACAGGCACCATAATTGCTCCCCGTGGGCATAAAACACAGACAAGGCAAATTAAGACTATGGAGGGTTTTTAGGCACATCCAAACTTTTCACGGGAGCTGGATAAAGATCCAATATAAAGAGAAAGGGGGAATGTCCACTGACCGCTGTACCGCTCGCAAATGTAACGGTTTATAAACATCATGGAACCGTCTTACAGATCATTTTTGCACTTCTCCACGAATAGCAGATTAATTTACATTGAATTTGAGCCATGTACGTTCCTCACCCCAAACCCATGGAAGGTGAATCTTTCTAATAAGTTCATTCCTAAATAGGATCAGGTACGAAGCATGATATTATAAATCACTTCTCTCGTCCTGTGGCACTGGCACTGTGTGCACACCTAGGCCTAATTGTCTTTACGTGTATCATTTGCACGTCTATACAACATACTAGGCTCCTGTTAATTGTGTCGTTGCCTATGTGCGAGGCAGATTCTCAAAACAATCTGCAGTTGATACGGCATTACAGGAAGACTGAATAGTTTGGACTGGAGCGTGTCTTTGGTAATCGGACGAGGAGTGCTCTATGAAAATGGGGATGGACAGCCGATTTGAACAAGCGAAATGAAATATGCAGTTATGTGAATTGTAAATAATGAAAATGCATGAGGGCAAAAAACTGCAAAATATTTTAAAGCACTCTCAGTAGACCATTTAAAACCCCTTTATTCATAGGCTACTTGGCTAATGCCCAGGGTAAAAATAGGCACATATACAACGCTGCTAAACCAGCATTGATTAAGAGGTGGGTAGGCTGTGCTTGGTTTTTATTCAAATTAAACTAAATGGGGGGAAACCAACCTTTATGTTTCTAAATACAAGATTCATTGGCACAAAAGGCACTTCTCTTTCCATGAGCACTGTATGTTATGTCTGGATAGGCTGCACTTCTGCTCTCAAAATTCATGCCATTATATCAACTGCGTTACTGTTAAGACCTGCTTTTTGTGGGTCTTAAAACATCCCATTAGCACTGCATGAAATTGTCACTTTTGCAAATGTAAAAAAAAAGGTCAATCTGCAGATGCTACATCCCATTTTTGGATTCATAAATGAATCATATGAGCCCATTCATTCTGGAAGAATTTAACTCATAAATGCTTCATGAGCTTAGTTCAACTGTCATACCCCATCACTACCCAAAATATAATTATTTTACTCGTTGTTTGTGAGCAACGTTGTTTGTGAGCAAAGTAAATGTAAACAAACACCGTATAGCATCAAAGCATGGTTAAAACCATCATTTTGATACCATGGATGGTCAGTCCTTAAATTCGTAGCTCTGTCTATGTATTTGAGAGTGGTTACATTTCTCCAGCCCCATTCCTCATCTTTTTACCGAAATGTGTGGGGAGTGAGCTTTGTTATTGTTTCAACCGCTGATTGCTGCTTCAAGAACACCTCAAAAAAATGTCCACCCTTCCCATCTCAGGGCAAAAGAGCTGATGTTTGACAGGTAAATTGCTTAACCTGGCGTTAGGGCTGGAAAATGCCAGGGCGCATTTTATTTTTTGGGGATGACGAAATTGCAAACTAACGTGTGTTTGACACTTGCGCCTCAATACCAGATGAATATAGAACCCATAGTGTATTAAAGTAGTCAAGTTTGGTATTTGGTTACATATTCTTTGCACACAGAACACAATGACAACATCAAGCTTGTGACTCTGCAAACTTATTGGATGCATTTACAGATTGTTTTGGTTGTGTTTCAGATTATTACTGCAATGCTCTACTTTCCCGGCAAAAGCACTAAATTAACTTCAGTTAGTGCTAAACACTGCTGCTAGAATCTTGACTAGAACCAAAACATTTGATCATATTACTCCAGTGCTAGCCTCCCGACACTGACTTCCTGTTAAGGCAAGGGCTGGTTTCAAGGTTTTACTGCTAACCTACAAAGCATTACATGGGCTTGCTCCTACCCATCTCTCCGATTTGGTCCTGCCGTACATACCTACGCGTACACTATGATCACAAGACACAGGCCTCCTTATTGTCCCTAGAATTTCTAAGCAAACAGCTGGAGGCAGGGCTTTCTCCTATAGAGCTCAATTTTTATGGAATGGTCTGCCTATTCATGTGAGAGACGCAGACTCGGTCTCAACCTTTAAGTCTTTATTGAAGGCTCATCTCTACAGTAGGTCCTATGATTGAGTGTGGTCTGGCCCAGGAGTGTGAAGGTGAACGGAAAGGCACTGGAGCAACGAACCGTCCGTGCTGTCTCTGCCTGGCCGGTTCCGCTCTCTCCACTGGGATTCTCTGCCTCTAACCCTATTACAGGGGCTGAGTCACTGGATTACAGGTGCTCTTCCATGCCGTCCCTAGGAGGGTTGCGTCACTTGAGTGGGTTGAGTCACTGACGTGATCTTCTTGTCTGGGTTGGCGCCCCCCCCCCCCCCCGGGTTGTACCTTGTTGGAGATCTTTGTGGGCTATACTCGGCCTTGTCTCAGGATGGTAAGTTGGTGGTTGAAGATATCCCTCTAGTGGTGTGGGGGCTGTGCTTTGGCAAAGTGGGTGTGGTTATATCGTGCCTGTTTGGCCCTGTCCGGGGGTATCGTCGGATGGGGCCACAGTGTCTCCCGACCCCTCCTCTCTCAGCCTCCAGTATTTATGCTGCAGTAGTTTATGTGTCGGGGGCTAGGGTCAGTCTGGAGTATTTCTCCTGTCTTATCCGGTGTCCTGTGTGAATTTAAGTATGCTCTCTCTCTTTCTCTCTCGGAGGAGGAGGACCAGAGCCCTAGGACCATGCCTCAGGACTACCTGGCCTGATGACTCCTTGCTGTCCCCAGTCCACTTGGCCGTGCTGCTGCTCCAGTTTCAACTGTTCTGCCTGCGGCTATGGAACCCTGACCTGTTCACCGGACGTGCTACCTGTCCCAGACCTGCTGTTTTCAACTCTCTAGAGACAGCAGGAGTGGTAGAGATACTCTGAATGATCGGCTATGAAAAGCCAAGTGACATTTACTCCTGAGGTGCTGACCTGTTGCACCCTCGACAACCCCTGTGATTATTATTATTTGACCCTGCTGGTCATCTATGAACAATTGAACATCTTGGCCATGTTCTGTTATAATCTCCACCCGGCACAGCCAGAAGAGGACTGGCCACCCCTCATAGCCTAGTTCCTCTCTAGGTTTCTTCCTAGGTTCTGGCCTTTCTAGGGAGTTTTTCCTAGCCACCGTGCTTCTACACCTGCATTGCTTGCTGTTTGTGGTTTTAGGCTGGGTTTCTGTACAGCACTTTGAGATATCAGCTGAGGTAAGAAGGGCTTTATAAATACATTTGATTTATGTTTTGTCCAATAGAAAGTGAATGGTGAATAACATTGTCATTTTGGGGTTACTTTTATTGTAAGTAAGAATAGATGTTTCTGAACACTTCTACATGAATGTGGATGCTACCATGATTATGGATAATCATGAATGAATCGTGAATGATGAGTAAGAAAGTTACAGAAGGACAAAGTCATACCCAGCACCAAAAAATGCTAATCTGCCCTATTATTGGTGATGAGAGATTAGCATGCTTTGATGTAGCCTTTGTAACTTTCTCACTCCCCATTATTCATTCATGATTTTTCTTAATCATGGCATTTTCAGGTTTGATTTAGAAGCGTTCAGAAACATCTTATATACTCACTTTGAGACTCATTCACCATTCAGTTCCTATTGGGAAAACATTACCCAAAACAAACTGCACATGCATCCAACGAGTTTGTAGAGTCACAAGCTTGATGTTGTCATTGTGTGCTAGGATTATGGGACTAAATACTACACTTTTTACTATTACACTATAAGTGAAATTTGTCCACATACTTATGACATCTTCAAATGGGTGGACTAGATCTATAAAGTGCTTCCATTTCTAAATGGAAAGCAGATATGCATGAAAATACACTAAAATAAAAGGTGACACTGTATTGTCACCTCATATGAAACATTTGATCTCAAATCCAAAATGCTGGAGTATAGAGACAAATTTAACATTTTAGTATCACAGCCTAAATAAATATGTACGGGAGTGTATGTTGTTGATTGCCAAATCTTTTTGTAGCATGGTGCTTTTTCATTAGCAATCTATTTTGTAAAGTGTATCAAGTAATTCAGTTTCTTACCTGCTATTGGAACTACAGTGCCTTGCAAAAGTATTCACCCCCTTTGGCGTTTTTTATATTTTGTTGCATTACAACCTGTAGAGTCCAAATTGGGGAAGTGAAATGAAAAAAATAACGTAAAAAAAAATTACCCAAAATTAAAAACGTAAAAGTGGTGCGTGTATATGTATTTGCCCCCTTTGCTATGAAGCCCCTAAATAAGATCTTGTGCGACCAATTACCTTCAGAAGTCACATAATTAATTAAATAAAGTCCACCTGTGTGCAGTGTAAGTGTCACATGATCTGTCACATGATCTCAGAATGTATATCTATCTATCTATCTATCTATCTATCTATCTATCTATCTATCTATCTATCTATCTATCTATCTATCTATCTATCTATCTATGGGGAAACAATTAAATGTCTTGGAATGGCTTAGTCAAAGCCCAGACCTCAAATCCAATTGAGAATCTGTGGTATGACATAAAGATTGCTGTACACCAGCAGAGCCCATCCAACATGAAGGAGCTGGAGCAGTTTTGCCTTGAAGAATGGGCCAAAATCCCAGTGGCTAGATGTGCTTATAGAGACATACCCCAATACTTTCACAAGCCACTGTATATAATGCCTCTGATCATTAATAAATCACAGGTGGACAAACATTATTTCAAGCAAAAATGTTACCGAGCTAGAAAAACTGGTTTGCCCAAGGGGTTTGTTCTAACTAGGCCAGACCGTTAAAACAAACTAACCCATGCTCTTACTAGATTAGTGGATTCAGGCGCCTACAGGCACCAGGGCACAGAGTACATACGAAAACTCCACCCAAAAACTATCATTTGGTATTTGTTTCATTAGTCTATTGTTGATATAGACTTAAGTGTAAGGTATATGCAGTGCCTTCAGAAGGAATTTAAAATGGATTCAACAGAGATGTTGTGTCACAGGCCTACACACAATAGCCAATAATGTCAAAGAGGTATTATGTTTTTAGAAAAAATTTGAAATTACAAATGAAAAGCTGAAATGTCTTGAGTCAATACGTTTTCAAACTCTGTTATGGCAAGCCTAAATAACTTCAGGAGGAAAAATGTGCTTAACAAGTCACATAATAAGTTGCATGGACTCACTCTGTGTGCAATAATAGCGTTTAACATAATTTTTAATGACTTCCGCATCTCTGTACCCCACACATACAATTATCTGTAATCTCCCTCAGTCGAGCAGTGAATTTCAAACACAGATTCAACCGCAAAGACCAGGGAGGTTTTCCAATGCCTCGCAAAGAAGGACACCTATTGGTAGATATCCCTTTGAGCATGGTGAAGTTATTAATTACACTTTGGATGGTTTATCAATACACCCAGTCACTACAAAGATACAAGCGTCCTTCCTAACTCAGTTGCCGGAGAGGAAGGAGGCCAATGGTGACTTTAAAACAGTTACAGAGTTTAATGGCTGTGATAGAAAAAAACTGAGGATGGACCAACAACATTGTAGTTACTCCACAATACAAACCTAAATGGAGGGTGGTAGGTAGCCTAGCGGTTAAACGCGTTGCACCAGTAACCGAAAGGTTGCTGGTTTGAATCCTCAAGCCGGGTAGGTGAAAATATGTTGTTGTGCCCTTGAGCAAGGCGCTTAACCCTAATTTCTCCTGTAAGTATCTCTGGATAAGCATGTTTGCTAAATTACTCAAATGTAAAACGTTTAAATGACAGAGTAAAAAGAAAGAAGCTTGTACAGAATAAAAATATTCTGAAACATGCACCCTGTTTGCAATAAGCCACTAAAGTAAAACTGCAAAAATTTAACTTTATGCCCTGAATACAAAGTACTATGCTTGAAGCAAATCCAGCACAACGCATCACTGAGTACAACTTCAAATTTTCAAGCATGTTGGTGGCTGCATCATGTTATGGGTACGCTTGTCATCGGCAATAACTAGGGAATTTTTTGGGGGATATAAAAGAAACTGAATAGAGCTAAGCACAGGCAAAATCCTAGAGGAAAACCTAGTTCAGTCTGCTTTCCAAAAGACACTGGAAGACAAATTCACCTTTCAGCAGGACAATAATCAAAAACACAAGGCCAAATATACACTGGAGTTGCTTAGACAATATTGAATGTTCCTGAGTGACCTAGTCACAGTTTTGACTTAAATCGACTTGAAGATCTATGGTAAAACTT
Organism: Salmo trutta; assembly: GCF_901001165.1. Classification (NCBI taxonomy): domain Eukaryota; kingdom Metazoa; phylum Chordata; class Actinopteri; order Salmoniformes; family Salmonidae; genus Salmo; species Salmo trutta. The sequence goes on along the minus strand of NC_042987.1, from coordinate 11,531,669 downwards.
GAAAATAGCTGTCTAGCAATGATCAACAACAAACTTGACAGAGCTTGAAGAATTTTTTTAAAGAATAATGTGCAAATATTGCACAATCCAGGTGTTCAAAGCTCTTAATTTAAGAGACTCACAGCAGTAATCACTGCCAAAGGCGATTCTAACATTGACTTAGGGGTGTGAAGAAAATTGGATATTTCTGTATTTCATTTTCAATACAATTGCAAACATTTCTAAAAACATGTTTTCACTTTGTCAATTTTGGGTATTGTGTGTAGATGGATGAGAAAAAAATATCTATTTAATCCATTTTGAATTCAGACTAACAACAAAATATGGAACAAGACAAAGGGTATGAATATTTTCTGAAGGCACTGTAACATAAAAAATACAGAAATACAGCCGGTATGATGTAAATAGTCCGGGTGGATATTTGATTAATTGTTCAACAGTCTTATGGCTTAGGGTAGAAGCTGTCCAGGAGCCTTTTGGACCTAGACTTGGAGCTCCAGTACCACTTGCCGTGCGGTAGCAGAGAAAACAGTCTATGACTTGGGTGACTGGAGTCTTAAACAATTTTTTGGGCCTTCCTCAGACATCGCCTAGTATATACAGTGCCTTGCAAAAGTATTCACCCCCTTGGCATTTTTCCTATTTTGCTGCCTTACAACCTGGAATTAAAATAGATTTTTTTTGGTGGGGGGGGGTTGTATGATTTGATTTACACAACGTGCCTACCACTTTGAAGATGCAACATATTTTTTATTGTGAAACAAACAAGCAATAATACAAAAAAAGAAAACTTGAGCGTGCATATTTATTCACCCCCCAAAGTCAATACTTTGTGGAGACACCTTTTGCAGCAATTACAGCTGCAAGTCTCTTAGGATATGTCTCTATAACCTTGGCACATCTAGCCACTGGGATTTTTGCCCATTCTTCAAGGCAAAACTTCTCCAGCTCCTTCAAGTTGGATGGGTTCCTGCTGGTGTACAGCAATCTTTAAGTCATACCACAGATTCTCAATTGAATTGAGGTCTGGGCTTTGACTAGGCCATTCCAAGACATTTAAATATTCCCCCTTAAACCACTCAAGTGTTGCTTTAGCAGTATGCATCGGGTCATTGTCCTGATGGAAGGTGAACCTCCGTCTCAATCACAAATCTCTGGAAGACTAAAACAGGTTTCCCTCAAGAATTTTCCTGTATTTAGCTCCATCCATCATACGTTAAATTCTGACCAGCTTCCCAGTCCCTGCCCTGATGGTGTTCTCAGGGTGTTCTCATGGTGATGAGAGTGTTGGGTTTGTGCCAGACATAGCGTTTTCCTTGATGGCCAAAAAACTCAATTTTAGTCTCATCTGACCAGAGTACCTTCTTCCATATGTTTAGGGAGGCTCCCACATGCCTTTTGGCAAAAACCAAATGTTTTTGCTTATTTTTTTCTTTAAGCAATGTCTTTTTTATGGCCACTCTTCCGTAAAGCCCAGTTCTGTAGTGTACGGCTTAAAGTGGTCCTATGGACAGATACTCCAATCTCCGCTGTGGAGCTTTGCAGCTCCTTCAGGGTTCTCTTTAGTCTCTTTGTTCCCTCTGTGATTAATGCCCTCCTTGTCTGGTCCGTAAGTTTTGGTGGGCGGCCCTCTCTTGGCAGGTTTGTTGTGGTGCCATATTCTGTCCATTTTTTAATAATGGATTTAATGGTTTCGGATATTTTTTTAGAACCCAACCCTGATCTGTACTTCTCTACAACTTTGTCCCTGACCTGTTTGGAGAACTCCTTGGTCTTCATGGTGCCGCTTGCTTGGTGGTGTTGCAGACTCTGGGGCCTTTCAGAACAGGTGTATATATACTGATTTCATGTGACACATCATGTGACACTTAGATTGCACACAGGTGGACATTATTTAATTAATTATGTGACTTCTGAAGGTAATTGTTTTCACCAGATCTTATTTAGGGGCTTCATAGCAAAGGGGGTGAAAACATATGCACGCACCACTTTTCCGTTTTTAATTTTTTACATTTTTTGAAACAAGTTATTTTTTTCATTTCACTTCACCAATTTGGACTATTTTGTGTATGTCCATTACATGAAATCCAAATAAAAATCCATTTAAATTACAGGTTGTAATGCAACAAAATAGGAAAAACGCCAAGGGGGGGAATACTTTTGCAAGGCACTGTAGGTCCTGGATGACAGGAAGCTTGGCCCCAGTGATGTACTGGGCCATATGCACTACCCTCTGTTAGGCCTTGCAGTTGGATGCCGAGCAGTTTCCATACCAGGCGGTGATGCAACCGGTAAGGATGTTCTCGATGGTGCAGCTGTATAACTTTGAGGATCTGGGGACGCAACTACAGGGTTTTCTTTCTCTCCTTCTAAAAAGGAGACTGGGACACCAGGTGTGTGATTTCTCAGGCCAATCAGTGACATGAATTGATCAATTACCTACCAGGTATGGAGAAGGAAAATAAAACAACAAAACAGCAGCTCTGTAGGGCCAAGGGCCTGAGGTTGAATAAGCCTGATCTAGCAGGACCCAGGCGGAGCAGAGCTGAACTGACCAGTCTTCCAGTAGCACTCTGTCCTCCCTCATTGAGCCACAGGTCAGGCACCATGGCGGACAGGTAGGGTCTCCACACCCCCGGGACAATCAGGGGCCCCTGACTGATCGGAAACACCCGGGGACAGAAGAACACATAGGGGAGCACTGAGCTATGTGCTTCAACACAGCTTGTACAGGCTCCCTAAACACCGTGTTTTGTTGATTTTAAATAAGCTCTTTTGGTTTGCATAATATTGAGTTTTTATTGCATATATCTTGTGTTTTTGAGCCATGGATTTACAGATTGACTGACATGTTTTTGGCTTGGCTAACTAGCTAGCTATCAGGCTAATATTTTTGTTTGAAAAATGCATCTGAACACAGTACTGCCTTTTTTGTTTCACCTGGCTGCCAATTCCTGATCTTCTGAGGACATAATTTGAGGAGTTGCCTGAAGTGTGAGAGGAATGGGAGATGGAGCAATACAGCAGTGCTGAGGCAGAGCGCTCATAGTGAGGAAGACTGGCTACTATTTGTATTATTTGTATTGCTTTTAAATCTTTTAATGAATTTGTATTTTATTAACACTTTGTCCTAGCTAGCTATTTGTGTTGGTAGCTATCAAGTGAACACAATGATCACAACAATACAAAGCAAAGACGCTTTTTTGAAGTTTGAAGGTAGGCCTTGAAATACATCCACAGGTACACCTCCAATTGACTCAAATGATGTCAATTAGCCTATCAGAAGCTTCTAAAGCCATGACATAATTTTCTGGAATTGTCCAAGCTGTTTAAAGGCACAGTTAACTTAGTGTATGTAAACTTCTGACCCACTGGAATTGTGATACAGTGAATTATAAGTGAAATAATCTGTCTGTAAACAATTGTTGGAAAAATTACTTGTGTCATACACAAAGTAGATGTCCTAACCGACTTGCCAAACTATAGTATGTTAACAAGAAATTTGTGGAGTGGTTGAAAAATGAGTTTTAATGACTCCAACCTAAGTGTATGTAAACGTCCGACTTCAACTGTACACATATCTTTTTTTATATTTATATTTCCTTTATTACCCTCCAACCCTACCACCACTCCCCAATTGGAGCAAACTAGTGAACAACAACGCTTAGGCCTGTATTTCCAGCTTATACATAAAATATACATTTTATGGACACAGTCTATTTTACAATAGTTTAAGTTTGTTTGTTTTTAACTCGTCTTCCTCTACCCTCAACCTCTCCCATATATTTATGATTTCTATTTGCCATATCTTTCAAACTGTGCTTGTTAATGTTGTAAATGACCATTATAGCTGGAAACGGCAGATTTTTTAATAGAATACCTACATAGGCGTACAGAGGCCAATTATCAGCAACCACCACTTCTGTGTTCCAATGGCACGGTGTGTTAGCTAATCCAAGTTTATCATTTTAAATGGCTAATTGATCATTAGAAAACCCTTTTGCAATTATGTTAGGACAGCTGAAAACTGTTGTGCTGATTAAGGAATTAATAAAACTGGCCTTCTTTAGACTAGTTGAGTATCTGGAGCATCAGAATTTGTGGGTTCGATTACAGGCTCAAAATGGCCAGAAACAAAGACTTTCTTCTGAATCTCGACAGTCTATTCTTGTTCTGAGAAATGAAGGCTATTCCGTGTGAGAAATTGCCAAGAATCTGAAGATCTTGTACAAAGCTGTGTACTACTTCCTTCACAGAACAGCGCAAACTGTCTCTAACCAGAATAGAAAGAGGAGTGGGAGGCCCCGGTGCACAACTGAGCAAGAGGACAAGTACATTAGTGTCTAGTTTGACAGACGCCTCACAAGTCCTCAGACGCCTCACAAGTCCTCAACAGACGCCTCACAACAGACGCCTCACAAGTCCTCAACTGATAGCTTCATTAAGTAGTACCCGCAAAACACCAGTCTCAACATCAACAGTGAAGAGGCGACTCCAGGATGCTGGCCTTCTAGGCAGAGTTGCAAAGAAATAGCCAAATCTCAGACTGGCCAATAAAAAGAAAATATTAAGATGGGCAAAAGAACACAGACAATGGACAGAGGAACTCTGCCTAGAAGGCCAGCATCCCAGAGTCGCCTCTTCACTGTTGACGTTGAGACTGGTGTTTTGCCGGTACTGTTAGCTAACACAATGTGCCATTGTAACACAGGAGTGTTGGTTGCTGATAATGGGCCTCTGCACGCCTACAGTATGTAGATATTCCATTTAAAAAAATGTCCAGCTACAATAGTCATTTACAACATTAACAATGTATACACTGTATTTCTGATCAAATTGATGTTATTTTAATGTACAAAATAATGTGCTTTTCTTTCAAAAACCAGGACATTTCTAAGTGACCCCAAACTTTTGAACGGTATTGTATATTTCTGAAAACTTTTACTTCACTACACTTAAGTATCAAAATTAAATGCAATTATAACAATTTTCTTTAACCAGTTATGGTCTTTAATGCAGGGCCGACAGATAAGTTCCTTACTTTTTCCCCTTTCCATTTTCCTCTTCCATTTTTGCGGTCATGCTGCAATTAGTTGGTTGTAATTTGGGGTAGAGAACACATTTTCATATGTTTTAGTTAGCTACATCATTGACATAACTCCACCAGTCGTATTTATGATATAATTTACAAAGATTATACTTTTTATATATATATTTTTTTAGCAATTACTATATTTGAGTTTAACCACAATATTTGTTGTATTATTTGTTCTCTTTTCTGGTGGATTAAATTTAAATTGCAACCAACTTTCTATGGCTTGTTGTAAAATAGTGATATTTGGGAGATGATTTCCTTTTCAAATAACTGAAAGTGAGAGGTTGTAATCTGAATAAAGGAAAAAAGGCCTTTCTTGAACATAGGGTGAGACACTTACTAATTTGCTAGTGAATCAGTTCGGATTTAAGCATTATTTTTGTATGACAGAAGCCTTTAGTGAGAGGTCTAATGCTTCAATATTTCATCATTTCTGCCCTCCGAATTCATATATTCCAAAATAAATAGGCCCATTTAATTGTCTAGCTTGCTGTTCCAAATAAAATTTAATATTTTTCTTAGCATATAATTTTTTAAAAACTGTTCACTAGTTGTAGGCAAGACCATAAACAAATAGCTGAACTGGGATATGACTAAAGAGTTAAATCAGGGTGATTTTTTAACATAAATAAAAGGTATTTACCTTTCCATGGTAGCAAGATCTTAATCATTTTTGCTAACTTTCTATTAAAATGTATTGGAGTGAGATCATTTATTTATTTATGGATATGTATACCGAGTATGTCCACATCCCCGTCAGACCATTTTGTTGGTAAACTACATGGTAAAGTAAAAGTTGTATTTTTTGTGATCCAATACGTAATATAGTACACTTATCATAATTTGGTTGTAATCCAGATAGGTGAGAAAAATTATCCAGATCCTCTGAGGCTGTGGAGGGATCCAAGTTGTGGATTTAAAAGAAAACATGAATCATCAGCGTACAATGACACCTTTGTTTTTATGCCCTCTATTTCTAATCCCTTGATATTATTGTTGGGTCTGATTTTAATATCTAACATTTTGATAACCAAAATAAATAGATATTCTGATAGTGGACAACCTCGTTTTACTCCTCTTGACAGTTTAAAACTTTCTGAGAAGAAGCCATTATTTACTATTTTAATCCTAGGTTTACTATACATGATTTTAACCCATTTTATAAGAGAATCTCCAAAATTGAAATGTTATATATAATGTTATATATAAACTCCAGTCGTACTTTATCAAAAGCCTTTTCAAAGTCCGCTATGAATAGCAGGCCTGGTTTCCCAGATTTTTCATCCCCTGGCCTGTATTGGTTGACCTGTCATGATATATTGCTTGTTTGTTTTTTGCTCTTGAAGCACTTTGAGATTCCATGAAAGCGCTATAAAAATTTTCTGTAAAAAAATTTCTGGAAGTTGCTTTGTATAAAATTTGCTAAGTGCCACATATTATGTTGTAGTAAAACAGCAGCTGTTCTAACAAACTCACTGCCATGTGACTTGAAGATGTTCCACAGATCATGGCCATGCGCAATGTGATTGGCTGGTCCTCACAGGGTAGGCAGAAACCCCTCATGTCTGCACTAATTACACTTGGAACCACAAAACACCCCTTGTTCTCATTATTTACACGGTTAACTTAAGGATCATTATTTACAAGATCAACTTAAGGATCATTATTTACACGGTTAACTTAAGGATCATTATTTACAAGGTTAACTTAAGGATCATTATTTACAAGGTTAACTTAAGGATCATTATTTACATGGTTAACTTAAGGATTATTATTTACAAGGTTAACTTAAGGATCATTATTTACAAGGTTAACTTAAGGATCATTATTTACAAGGTTAACTTAAGGATCATTATTTACAAGGTAAACTTAAGGATCATTATTTACACGGTTAACTTAAGGATCGGTGTTCCGCTAGCGGTACACCTTCCGGTGAAACTGGAGGGCGAGCAATTCAAATAAATAATCATAAATATTATGGATTTTAAACATTTAGGTAAATATAAGTGTCTTATATCGGCTGAAAGCTTAAATTCTTGTTAATCTAACTGCACTGTCCGATTTACAGTAGCTATTACAGCGAAAACATGCCATGTGATTGTTTGAGGATGGCGCCCCACATAAATATTTTTCCACCGGCACAGGTTTCATATATTCACATATAACGATTAAATATTCACTTACTTTTTGAAAATCTTCCTCATTTACATCCCACCAAGTATGTTGTGAAAAAATAAGCATTTCTCATTCTTCGGTCTACTTGACATTTCCACTTCTACATTTTGAAAGTTCACTAGGAAAACAGAAAACACATGATGTAAAAAAAAACGTAGTTGTTCCTGCCCATTGAAGCTGTGCACAAGGCTTCTGCTTCTTTTTTTAACACCAAGAACACATTTGTTTGACAAGGCTGTCACATTTGTTTGACAGCACACCCAACCCAAAACATCTTCCCGCGGCCATGGAAGGAGGAAACACAGAGGTGGAGGAGCAGAGTGCACGTCACTCTGATATGCAAAACAGTCAGAACCGCACCGAGTGCTTCAACCTTTCACCTTCGACCCAATGCGTGATCAGCAGAGGTCATGGCAGGGGACAGAAGCCGAAGTTTGCGAGCAGTTTAACTGCCTAAACAGAGCCAGATGGCCATGGTCTGGTTAGGTGACTGGTCCAGGTGATGATAAACTCCCGCAGTAGCTTCTACAGAACAGCTCACAGAAACATGTGCAGTTAACATCTAGATCTCTATTCTATTCTAAGCTCATCTATAGATTAACGGCAATATGAAGCACCAGTGGTATACTAAAAAACCAGGAGACCTTTGGAAGGAGTGTCTACCCATGCATTGATGAGTTGCAGCTTCATGGGTAAGGCCTTCTCCCACTGGGCTCCCTCGATAGCAGGTCACACTGCCTAGATGGATGTCGAGAAACACAGTGGCTGGAGTCACAACAACCACAGGTAGGTACTCCCATTGAGAAACCAAAACCAACCAATGCTGATTATGATATTTCTTATTTGTCTTTAATTTATCCAGGAAAACTCCATTGATGTTGAAAACCTGTTGAATCTGCTCACCTATTTTGGAACGGTTGTTTTCCAGTAAGTCCTCCAGACCAATGGTTGTCCAGAAGCTGGCGTCCCATTTTTATGTGGGGCAGTATGTCCAGTTACACACCAGAGTACATACAGTCTCCTCCAGGTTTAATCAGTCTGATACAAGGCATTTCCATCTAAAAGGATCCATGAGCACCAACATGTGAAGTTCACAGGAGCATATCAAATTGGGCATCAAATGTAAGTGAAGAAAAAATTAAGACATAGATACATTTTTGATCTTAAACATTTAGCATAATTAAAGGCATTGATTTTTGGATAAACAGAAGGAAAATGGGTTTTAAAAAACATCTAGTAGAAAAGTATTAAAAGGTATCAGAAATACATTAAAAAATTATAATGTTGATGTAACGACCCCTGACAACACATATTTAGTTTGGGAGAAATTGTTTACCTTCTTTAAGTTTTACAAAATATAGCATTGTGCCTTGTAATTCCATTGCCAAAAACCCACATATCTAAGATATTTTCTAATTTTATAGTGATTTTACTGATATAAATTTTGTTTATGAATTATTAAGCACACCTCCTCCCCCCTGCCTAAAGCAGGCCCGTTCTGTTACCCCTCTTCCTTCCCCGTCGGATTCCATCATGACCACAACTGTTGTGCCCGTGTCCAAGTCATCAACTCCCTCCTGCCCACAGATCTAGCCAACTACTCTAATATTGGCACCATTGTCACTCACGTTGGATTTAACGACATTCGCTTTCGGCAATCTGAGGAACTGAAGAAGAACTACAACATTCTCATGAACACCCTTGTTTGCACAGGGAAGAGAACAGTCCTCTCTGGCCCCCTGCCGTGCTAGAGAAGGGGTTCGGAACGTTACAGCCGCCTCACTGCCCTAAACATGTTCCTAAAGAAACTCTGCAAATGTCTCCTTTTGTGACAATTTTGACTTGCTGTGGTAGCAACCGACACTCTTTAAAAGAGATGTGATTCACCCTAACCGCAGGGATTCCAGGATTATCTCCATCAACATAGTGAACTGCTTAAGAGACTGACGGTCTAGGTCTGGTAGCGTTCCGGTCCTCCCTGTCATAATAAGCAACAGAGGACATGGAAATCATATTAAATCCCAGAGAAATAGAAGTGCAATAAAGGTAAGTAACCTAATCTATGTTCCTTTAAATGTTACCTCCGAGTCCAAAATTATCATATGCACATAGAATTTAATTCCACTGTTTGCACTGAAACTGTCTGCCTTAGGAAGAAGCCCACTGTGGGCAGCCCACTCAGTACCATTGACTCAAATGTAAATGTCACTGACATGTATGCCTTAGATCAGCCTCTCAGAATAGCACTAAAAACAAACAAACAACCCAAAAAATGGCCAATATTAACATATGTAGCCTGAGAAACAAGGTTCATGAAATTGACAATTTATTAACATTAGAAAGCATTCATATTCTGGTCATCTCTGGAACGCACGTAGATAATTAATTTGATGATGTAGTAGTAGCTATACATGGTTATAGAATATATACAGGAAAGGTAGAAATGGAAATGGAGGAGGTGTTGCCATGTAGGTCCAGAGTCATATTTATGTTAGGCTGAGAGAGGACCTCATGTCAGATGATGTGGAAGTAATATGGTTACAGGTTCATCTGCCTCACCTATTCCTATTCTCATAGGAAGTTGCTATAGACCACCAAGTGCTAAAAGTCTGTATTTGGACTATATGTGTGAAATGTTGGATAATGTATGTGATATCAACAGAGGTATATTTTCTGGGTGACCTAAATATTGACTGGTTGTCATCAGGCTGCCCACTCACAAATAAGCTCCAAGCTGTAACCACTGCCTGCAATCTGGTCCAAGTCATCAGTCAACCTACCCGGGTATTTACAAACAGAACAGGAACTAAATCATCCACATGTATTGATCACATCTACACTAATGTTGCAGAAATGTACTCTAAAGCAGTATCCACACCCATTAGATGTAGTGAAAATAATAGAATAGCCATATCTAGGAAAAAAGTTCCAAAGACTGGACCTAAAATTGGGTATAAACAATCATACAAGAGGTTTTGTAATGATTCCTATGTTGAAGATGTGAAAAATGTGTATTGGTCTGATGTGTGTAATGAGGAACATCCGGACACTGCACTTGAAGCATTTACAGTATGAAACGGCTTCTTCCGGTTACTGATAGGCATGCGCCCATCAAGGAACTGACTGTTAGAACCGCCAAATCCCCATGGATAGATGATGAATTGAAAAACTGTATGGCTGAGAGGGATGAGGCAAAGGGTATAGCAAATAAGTCTGACAACACAGCAGACTGGCAATTGAGAAATAATGTAACTAAACTTAACAAAACGAAGAAGAAACTATACTATGGAACAAAGATAAATGATATAAAGAATGACAGTAAAAAGCTCTGGAGTACTTTAAATGAAATTCTAGGCAAGAAAGCAAACTCAGCTCCATCTTTCATTGAGGCAGATGGCTTGTTCATAACAAAACCCTTTGATATTGCCAACCACATTAACTTTTTTGTTAACAAGATTAGCAAACTTAGGTTTGACATGTAAACAACAAATGCTGAGCCTTAATATTCATGCATAATGGACCAAATAATGAAAGACAAGTACTGTAGTTTTGAGTTCCAGAAAGTGGGTGTGGAAGAGAAACACATTGTTGCTATCTATAAATACGGACAAACCACCTGGTACAGACAATCTGGATGGTCAATTACTGAGGTTGGTAGCGGAACACATTGTGACTCCTGTTTGCCACATATTCAATTTAAGCCTGGAAGACAGTGTGTGCCCTCAGACATGGAGGCAAAGGTCATTCCGCTACCCAAGAATAGCAGAGCACCCTTTAATGGTTCAAACAGCCGACTAATCAGCCTCTTACAAGTGCTTAACAAACTTTTGGAAAAATTGTGCTTCATCAAATACAAAGTTATTTTAAAGAAAACAAATTAACAGACTTTCAGCATGTTTATAGGGAACAGCACTCAACATGCTCAGCACTGACACAAATGACTGATGATTGGCTGAAAGAAATTGATAGCAAGAAGATTGAGACTGTTTTGTTAGACTTCAGTGCAGCTTTTGATGTCATTGATCGTAACCTATTGCTGAAAAAACATAGGCGTTATAGATTTGCATCCTCTGCCTTATTATGGATTGATAGTTACCTATCAAATAGAACACAGAGGGTTTTTGTTAATGGAAGCATCTCTCATGCAAATTCCGTTCAGTGTGGTGTACTGCAGGGCAGCCGGCTAGGGCCATTGTTTTTCTGTTTTTACAATTGACCTTCCTCTGAATGTGACTAAAGCATGTGTGTCTATGTACGCTGACGACTTAACAGTATACAAGTCAGCTGCAACAGTAAAATCAATAACTGAGACAATTAACATACCTCCAGTCAGTTTTATAATGGGTAACTAGCAATAGGCTGGTGCTACTGATCTCAAAAATGAAAGCATAATTTTTGAGACAAACACTCGCTCAACGCTAAACCTTGTCTGTTCAAGCAGTTGGCACACAGTTCGGACACTCATCAGTACAACACAAGACAGAGGTCTCTTCACAGTCCCCAGGTCCAGAAAAGAGGCTGGGAAATGCACACTATTAAATAGAGTCATGACTACATGGAGCTCTGCCATTCCAGGTAACTCAAGCTAGCAATAAAACCAGTTTCAAAAAACAGATAGAAGAACACCTTACTGCACAAAGGTGGACTGTGAAGAAACAGACATTTTATATATCTTGTATTTTAATTTGGACTGTACTATGTTTTAGACCTAGATATTGTGTGTATGTACTGATATGCAGGCTGTGTGTGATGTTTTAAATGTATGTATTTCAGTCCATGACTAATAATATTATGTACTATATATTATGCTGTGTTTCATGTGGACCCCAGTAAGAGTAGCTGATGCTTTTGCTACATCTAATAGAGGGATCCTAATAAATACCAAAATGACGTAACGGAATTACCAAAATTTCAGTAGCATCTCGCACCCTACACTGTGACTGGCATCACAAAGTGTGTGTTTGTCTTTCATTAGGATTACACCATACAGTTACGGCAAAATACAATTTGCTCTTAACGACTTTTTTATACATATTAAATCGCTTACCTGTAACGGAATTACTGCAACTGAATTGCCTACAATGGGAAATTGTTGTAGTCACAAACAGGGGTTGGAACCAAAATTATTTTCCACTCGTTTTGTTCTGAATAGAACCATTATGTTTTTCATTCCATTCCACTGTTCTGACCAGAAACAAATAAGATCTGAACAGGTTCGGACCAAAGTTTTCACCCATAATTTGTTTAAATATATTGTTTTAAATAGAGTACTGATCATAAGTTTGGACACACATACTCATTCAAGGGTTTTTCTTTATTTTTATTATTTTCTACATTGTAGAATAATAGTGAAGACATCAAAACTATGAAATAACACATATGGAATCATGTAGTAACTACAAAAGTGTTAAACAAATCAAAATATATTTTATATATCACACCATCACACCTCCTCCTCCATGCTTCATGCTGGGAACCACACATGCGGAGATTATCCGTTCACCTACTCTGCACCTCACAAAGACACGGCAGTTGGAACCAAAAATCTCAAATTTGAACTCATCAGACCAAAGGACAGATTTCCACTGGTCTAATGTCCATTGCTCATGTTTCTTGGCCCAAGCAAGTCTCTTCTTATTATTGGTGTCCTTTAGTAGTGGTTTCTTTGCAGAAATTCGACTGTGAAGGCTTGATTCACGCAGTCTCCTCTGAACAGTTGATGTTGAGATGTGTCTGTTACTTGAAATCTGTGACGCATTTCCTTGGGCTGCAATTTCTGAAGCTGGTAACTCAAATGAACTTGTCCTCCCTCTTCAGCAGAGGTAACTCTGGGTCTTCCATTCCTGTGGCGGTCCTCATGAGAGCCAGTTTCATCATAGTGCTTGATGATTTTTGCGACTGCACTTGAAGAAACATTCAAAGTTCTTGAAATTTTCCGGACTGACTGATCTTCACGTCTTAAATGATGGACTGTCATTTCTCTTTGCTTATTTGAGCTGTTCTTGCCACAATATGGACTTGGTCTTTTACCAAATAGAGCTATCTTCTGTATACAACCCCTACAACACAACTGATTGGCTCAAACACATTAAGAAGGAAAGAAATTCCACAAATTAACTTTTAACAAGGCACACCTTTTAATTGAAATGCATTCCAGGTGACTACCTCATGAAGCTAGTTGAGAGAATGCCAAGAGTGTGCAAAGCTGTCATCAAGGCAAAGGGTGGCTACTTTGAAGAATCTGAAATATAAAATATATTTTGATTTGTTTAACACTTTTTTGGTTACTACATGATTCCATGAAACTATGTTATTTCATAGTTTGGATGTCTTCACTATTATTCTACAATGTAGAAAATAATAAAAATAAAGAAAAACCCTTGAATGAGTAGGTGCGTCCAAACGTTTGACTGGTACTATATATATATATATATATATATATATATATATATATATATATATACATACAGTACCAGTGAAACGTTTGGACGCACCTACTCATTCAAGGGTTTTTCTTTATTTTTATTATTTTCTACATTGTAGAATAATATATATATATATATATATATATTTGTATATATTTTCCTTTATTATTTTCCTCTAACGCTATCACCCCTCCCCTAATTGGACAACAACACTTAGGCTTCTACTTCCCGCTTATACATACTATATACATTTTACCGACACAGTATATTTTACATTAGTTATCTTTTCTGTGTTTTTAGTCCCTACCCGCAACCCCTCCGATATACAGTGCATTCGGAAAGTATTCAGACCCCTTCCCTTTTTCCACATTTTGTTATATTACAGCCTTATTCTAAAATGGATTAAAGAAAATGTTTTCCTCATCAATCTACACACAATACACAATAATGACAAAGCTACAACAGGTTTTAAGACATTTTTAAAAAATGTATTAAAAATAAAAAACATATCTTATTTACATAAGTATTCAGACCCATTGCTATGAGACTCGAAATTGAGCTCAGGTACATCCTGTTTCCATTGTTTATCCAAAAAATGGCTGCAGCATTGAAGGTCCCCAAAAACACACTATCCTCCATCATTCTTGAATGGATTATGTTTGGAACCCCCAAGACTCTTCCTAGAGCTGGCCGCCCAGCTAAACCTGAGCAATCGGGGGAGAAGAGCCTTGATCAGGGAGGTGACCAAGAACCCGATGGTCACTCTGACAGAGCTCCTCAGTGAAATGGGACAACCTTCCAGAAGGACAACCATCTCTGCAGCACTCCACCAATCAGGCCTTTATGGTAGAGTGGCCAGACAGAAGTCACTCCTCAGTAAAAAGCACATGACAGCCTGCTTCGAGTTTGCCAAAAGGCACCTAAAGGACTCTCAGACCATGAGAAACAAGATTCTCTGGTCTGATGAAACCAAGATTGAACTCTTTGTCCTGAATGCCAAGCATCACGTCTGGAGGAAACCTGGCACCATCCCCACAGCATGGGTGGCAGCATCATGCTGTGGGGATGTTTTTCAGTGGCAGGGAGTGGGAGACTAGTCAGGATCAAGGGAAAGATGAATGGAGGAAAGACTGAGGCGAAGGTTTACCTTCCAACAGGACAACAACCCTAAGCACACAGGCAAGACAACGGAGGAGTGGCTTCGGGACAAGTCTCTTAATGTCATTGAGTGGCCCAGCCAGAGCCCGGCCTTGAACCTGAACATCTCTGGAGAGACCTGAAAATAGCTGTGCAGTGACGCTTCCCATCCAACCTGACAGAGCTTGAGAGGATCTGCAGAGAATAATGGGCGAAACTCTCCAAAAACAGGTGTGCCAAGCTTGTAGCGTCATACCCAAGAAGACTCAAGGCTGTAATCGCTGCCAAAGGTGCTTCAACAAAGTACTGAATAAAGGGTCTGAATACTTATGGAAATATGATATTTCCTGTTATTTCTTTTTATACATTTGCAAAAATGTCCAAAAACCTGTTTTGCTTTGAGGTTTTGTGTGCAGATTGATGAGGGGGAAAAATGATTAAATACATTTTAGAATAAGGCTGTAATGTAACAAAATGTGGAAAAAGTCAAGGGGTCTGAATACTTTCTGAATGCATTGTATCTCTGAACACCATGTAGTTTTGATTTCTTTTGACATATATTTTTCCACTGTGCTGTGATGTTTCACAAAAGTTCTGAACCTTTCTATTCTCATAGTTTCTACAGATTGTTACTGAAATTTAAAAAAAATCCTAAGAGTATTATTATACACTGCTCAAAAAAATAAAGGGAACACTTAAACAACACAATGTAACTCCAAGTCAATCACACTTCTGTGAAATCAAACTGTCCACTTAGGAAGCAACACTGATTGACAATAAATTTCACATGCTGTTGTGCAAATGGAAGAGACAACAGGTGGAAATTATAGGCAATTAGCAAGACACCCCCAATAAAGAAGTGGTTCTGCAGGTGGGGACCACAGACCACTTCTCAGTTCCTGTGCTTCCTGGCTGATGTTTTGGTCACTTTTGAATGTTGGCGGTGCTTTCACTCTAGTGGTAGCATGAGACGGAGTCTACAACCCACACAAGTGGCTCAGGTAGTGCAGCTCATCTAGGATGGCACATCAATGCGAGCTGTGGCAAGAAGGTTTGCTGTGTCTGTCAGCGTAGGGTCCAGAGCATGGAGGCGCTACCAGGAGACAGGCCAGTACATCAGGAGACGTGGAGGAGGCCGTGGGAGGGCAACAACCCAGCAGCAGGACCGCTACCATCGCCTTTGTGCAAGGAGGAGCAGGAGAAGCACTGCCAGAGCCCTGCAAAATGACCTCCAGCAGGCCACAAATGTGCATGTGTCTGCTCAAACGGTCAGAAACAGACTCCATGAGGGTGGTATGAGGGCCCGACGTCCACAGGTGGGGGTTGTGCTTACAGCCCAACACCGTGCAGGACGTTTGACATTTGCCAGAGAACACCAAGATTGGCAAATTCGCCACTGGCGCCCTGTGCTCTTCACAGATTAAAGCAGGGCCGCCACCTCATCAGGAGCCTGCCCAGGCATTGTAGGGAGGTCATACAGGCACGTGGAGGCCACACACACTACTGTGCCTCATTTTGACTTGTTTTAATGACATTACATCAAAGTTGGATCAGCCTGTAGTGTGGTTTTCCACTTTAATTTTGAGTGTGACTCCAAATCCAGACCTCTATGGGTTGATAAATTGGATTTCCATTGATTATTTTTGTGTGATTTTGTTGTCAACACATTCAACTATGTAAAGAAAAAAGTATTTAATAAGATTATTTCTTTCATTCAGATCTAGGATGTGTTGTTTAAGTGTTCTCTTTATTTTTTTGAGCAGTATATTATTGATCGATTGACTATGGAAAAAATTGCCCAAAATGCCAAATTACGTAATTAACCGGTTCCCATGCTTTTAAAATAACAATTCTGTTCCATAACAGTATAGATCCATTTCGTTTCCAGTTCGGGTTCTGTTACTCAAATAATGTAGTTATTTTCCGGTTCTGTTCCCTGAACCGGTTCCTGCCCTTGGTCGCAAACCACAGTTGGGTCACCTGTTACTGTCCTACCCTCTACTGGCATACTGTTATGTTCAGCTCATAACTGTTTTCTTTCTCTTTCTGTTGTCTGGAGGTCAAATCAACAACCCCAACAACGTCTTGACAACCCCTCCCTCCCTATTTTCCTGTCTCTCTCTCTCTGCCTTTTTCACTTCAATTCAATTCAATTCGCTTTATTCTCTCACTCTCCAGTTAATGTCACCTCTCCCAACTCTTAATGATACCTACTCATGATACCCCTCTCTTTCCATTTACTGTAACCAACATCCTCAACCACTTAGCACCGACCGACACTGGACGTCCATGGACGTTGAAAAGTAGTTACAATTTGGTTCGTTCACCCTGGCCTTTGATGTTAACGTCCACCTATGGACCGGACCAAATCTGAACCTACCATAGACGTATGTTTCTTAAGTTTGGATAGCACAGTACAGTGAGTAGAGCACAGTTGAGTACAGTCCAATACAATACTGTAAAGAAAAGTAGTGTTGTACAGTAGAGTATATTGTACCGTACAGAACTATACTCTACAGTAGTGTACTCTACTGCACTGTACTGAATTCTACTATACTCTATTGTACTGCACTGTGATGTCCAAACTTGTGAAATTATATCCATAATTATGCATTTCTTGGTAGTACAGATCAGGGACCATGATGTCATTTTGTTACCATAATTTCATTACCGGGTGTAAATCCACTTCACTTACTGTAGTTCAATAACCCAAAAAATTATAATAATCAAAACTCAAGGTGTGATGTCATAGCTGACACCCAATTCTTAATGCAGACATCTTTGAATCTTAATTTGGAGTAGATGTTTGACAGAGTTTTGAGAAAATGAAAAACTGAGGGATATTTTACCGTAATTCTGTTACCTAAGTTTGCATCTGCACAGTTCTTCCACAAAATGAGTTTTTGTACATTTTTCAGTGGAAATTGTTAAAAGTAGTCATTGTGCCTAGAGTTGTATGGTCTGTTAAACTTTGAAATCAACGATTTTTGTTTTTGGCACTTTGATTCAGTGAAAAAACGGAATCAAAGTGTAATTCTGTTATGGTGGAATTGCCCTGCACACACTGTCTGGTTAAAATACACACACACTCGCACGCACACACCCACACCATCATTTAGACACACATACAGAGTACACCCTCCCCAATAATCAACCAAACCCACTGCCAAAATCCATCCTACCCCACTCTCCTCCTGTTCTATAGCTCACCTGGCCAGAGAACCTGTGTCCTTCCAGGACAGGAAGTCAAGAAGGTCCAGAAAGTGGGCGGCGTCACACCAGCAGGTCTCTCTCATGTTCTGACCAAAGAATTAAGGGTAGGGAGGAAATTACATTAAAATGTCAGGGCAATAAACAAACATCACTTAGGAAAACTAGCCAATCAGCAGAGTCCACCAATAAAACTGTCTGTTGACTTATAATGGGTGACCTCTAACCTCTGACTGCTCTCAGCCAGAGCAGCTTGGGAGGCTGCATCTCTGATGACATCACGCCTCCAACCCTGCCCAGGACCCTGTGGCCGGTGCTGGTGATGCATCCTTCCACATCACCGCATTCCACTCAGTCTCACCTACACACAGGGCAACAGAGAAGGAGGAGACATTTTGACCAAGACTTTCGAGTTGAAAAAATTGCACTCAATAAAACTGCCTGAGCATTCAACAGTGTTAGTGCGGGTATCCATCTACTTTTCACCACTCTCTCACTCACCATCATGGTTGACGGCTACAGGGTGAAAATTCTGGTTCAGGACCACAATAGAACATGTGGCATCAAAACCCACCCCTCAGACCTGGCTCCTCTGCACTCCCTGGGTCACCCTCTGTCACATGAATATGGTGTTCGAAACATGTTGTTATCATGACACAAGGCGAGACCCAGATGCAGACACAGGAGGCAGATGGTTGGAGTCTTACAATATTTATTAATCCAATAGGGGAAGGCAAGAGAATGGTCGTAGACAGGTAAAAGGGTCAAAACCAGTTCAGAGTCCAAAAGGTGCCGAAGGGCAGTTGTTTATGCTTTGGTTTTGTATTGCTGCTGAATATAAGGACACCATTTTGCAAAACGGCAATAAGTATTCATAAAGGCCTTGGAGTTAAGCGTCATACTAATCTACGCCAATAATGACAGAAATTCCTAGAGAATGCATCCCTTTGCAGAGCACTTAAGTCATACCTACACATTCTCAAATAGCCTGAACACTAGTCTGATTAATCATACCTACCAGGGAAACATCTAAAGTACAAACCGCACTGACAACGTGTAGAGAAAGTTCAATGTAATTATATTGTACTGTACGATTTTGCACACAAATGTCTCCGGCTGTATACCAATGAATTGTGTATTAGTGTGATTAATCAGACTATCCTAACACCTACATAATGGTCTGAGTGAGGCTCCCAGATGGTGACAGGCTCCTCTGCAGTAGTCTTCATCAATCCCTCCCTGGTGACCAGAGCAGCTCTCACTCTGGCTGTCCCCACGTCCACACCCACATAGTACCACTCTACTGGGCCTGACTCAACCATGAACAACACCTGCCGGATAGAGAGGAATCATTAACGAGATCATTAACAAGAGATCACTGGTGAAGAAGGTTACTAGGGTAAGTCTGGATCTGTTTTTTATTGGTTGTGGTCCCAAACATTTAATTAAAACATATAAACATATGTAGAGACTCATTGATAGAGTGTAAAAATACCAAAACTATAGCACTATGGTGAGTGATCACATTTTGTTGTGTGGAATTTCAACCATCATTTCGGTCTCCGTTCAGTCTGCTGCATTTGACAATTTATTGTGCAGGACACGACTCTCTAAACATTTGATTTAAACAGGGACAACATGACGGGAAACTTCAACTTTTTGAAACATTTCTTTACGTCGAAGTTCAAAATTTATGTTGATAACTTCCACGACAACTTTCTGATTTCCAACGGAATGCATTAGTGGCCAAAAAGGGTACGTTGTTGTGGTCTCGCATACCAAGGCATGTGTGTATTCATTCAGACGATTCTGTTGCGAAACGTTTCTTAAACGGAAGTAAAAGAAACAAAACGGGGAGGGACTTAACTGAATTGTCCAATACAAAATCTTGTTTTAATTACACCCCAGCCCAGAGAGGTTTCTCTTTGGTTTGGTCAGCTTCGTAAACAGTGAGTTTGCGACACTGGCAGCTCATTATCCAACACACACAAATCTGAAATTACATTAGCCCACTAAATGTACTGAATTTAAAGACTAGGTCAAATGCTCTATTTTGAAATTCGATACATAGTTCCCTCTCCTCACAAGGAACAAATTTGCCTCAGGGACCCATAAGGTCTGCCATGATGGATTTTTTATTTATTTTGTTAAAACGCTACTCTTCTGGCACCAAATGACTGATCTGGACAAAACTTCACGTGTCATCTATGCACAAAAGTCTCTCAACGACAATATTTTACAGACTAGTACCTAAAATAACATGGCCGCCCGCTGTTGACCAATAAACACTCACGTGGGCGTGGTCTGGCTCACAATGCATATAAATCCGTCAAGGATATTCATATTGTAACAATTTGGTACACATGTTGCAAACACTGTTAAGACTCAATATGTCTTAATCTGTTTGACTCAGAGTGCTGACATTTGGCATACATGCTCAGGGACACGAGTCTAGCTAACCCACACGCTATCTCAGACACCACTTGCCTGATTTTGACAAAACATGGGTGAATGACGCATCTTGCCATAGAGAATCCTCATTTACAACAGGACACGGATTGGCCCAAGGGGGGCATTGCATATTTCGTGGGGGGGCGACATGTTTATTGTTGCCTTATTTTAAAGTGAGGATGTCAGGAAACGAATCTATATGTATAAAAAATGCACTGCCAAGATTAGACCTTCAAATGGTATTGACCTCAATTGATAAAAAGGCGTACACTTCTTAGAAATAGGTGATAATAACATAGATAAGTCAGGGTCATTAGAGTCTAACACAGATTTTTTTTTAAACATTCAGTCAGAATTGCAAGACAATCCTATTGACCCTGCCAAAACTACAAGGGCGAACACAGTATCTTACTATTGTGTTATTTTCTTAGAAAGTATAAACACTTAAAGCCAAGGGGAAACAGAGAAGCAGTGTACAGTTAGCAGGCTGTGTTTGGGCCATACATGAATAGAGGGGAGAGAGAATAGAGGAGGGAGAGGATGGAGGAAAACATAGCAGCAGGACAGGAAGAAACAGATGGTTGTTAACAAACACTGTAGACATGTTTAACATACACACACGAGTGAGTGAGTGAGTGGGTAATCTAACTTTCCTCTATTTATGAACAACAAATGCAAAGGGCACTGTCCTCATTTTGGATAGAGCACAGATAGGAAGAGTGTGTTTTCATGGGCTAAGGATCCATCACTTTCCAACAAAGGACAGCTTATGTCAGCTGGGTCTGGGTCTAAACTCTTGATTACGCCTCATGTCCAGATGCATCAAACTCTTTGCATTCCGGCGGAAGTCATTCATTGTCAATGAAGCAGTCCGCAACGCTACGTTGGGGGTGCCGCAATAGGCTGTGGTGCATTCTGTGTACCGCATTAATTCAATATTTTCAACTCGTGGGTTGCTTTACCGTGCGGTGGTACAAACGGAAGTACAGTCACCGACTCTAACAAGATAGCTTTTAGCTACTGTAGTTGAAAAGCGAAGCACATGTGCGTCAAGTACGGAAAATGTGGACTAGACATCCAGCAAAACAAAACGCATATGCAACTGGTGGACATCGGAAAATAGAGACCTCCATGCAGTGGAAGCAGCTGGCTGAGCCAGGGGGAAGAAGATGGTGTTATCTAGAGGTTACCCATCAGGCCACTGAACAGGAAGCAGGGACAGAGGAACAGGAAGTATGGCCAGGTCAGCTGTAGGCTGATGGGAAAATTCCCAGTTACAGTAATAAACACAGGAGCGTGCTGGGGGATATGTGTAAACCTATTTTATCTTCAGCAAAGAGACCAATCTCGAGTCTTACTAACTCCATACAGAGAATGCAGGTGTGTGTTTTTCTTTTTTGGCTTATGTGTGTTTGATCTGTCCCTGTGACTGTGTGCATGACTGTGGTATTGGAACATTGTTGTTTAATCCATTTGTTGTTATTATCATTATCGTGACAGGAGGAACAGACTTTCCAAAATATTCCAATCTGGAATTCCAACAGCAGGTGTCAATACCTCCAAATGGTGGTTGTTGTTCTGTTGTCAAGGCAACCTGAAGACAAGAGTGTCATCTCAGGGTTGATCTCACGGCAAGGACAGAGCACAGAGACAATACCAGTGATATCAGTCCAAGAGTTTGCTAGAGACTGAGGAGCAACGCTGAGGCCCATAGAGCTCTACTGGAACTGGAAGGAGTTTCTCCACACATTGCATATTACAGACAGATCATAAGACATATTTCCATCTATTCAGGGAAATAATGAAAAACCTAGTTAGAGAGTTTACATTCAGTAATGCTAATACCTGGGATATGTATTTGCATGGTAGTACCTGTGTAATTACAGTGTAGAAACACATTGTTGCTACATACAGGTAACTGCCAAAATATTGGAAGCACTTGAGGGATGCAAAGTATATTGAAAACAGGTTCTTCCACACAGCTGTGGTTCCTGAGTTAATTAAACAATGAACATCCCATCATGCTTAGGGTCATGCATAAAACTGCTGGGCAGGCCATTATTTTGGCTACCATTTCTTTGTCCGCATAGGATGAGAATGCCCCCATCCACAGGGCACAAATGGTCACTGAATGGTTTTATGAGCATGAAAACGATGTAAACCACATGCCATGGCCATCTCAGTCACCAGAGCTCAACCCAATTGAACACTTATGGGAGTTTTCCACCACCATCAACAAAACAGAAAATGATGGTATTTCTTGTGGAAGAATAGTGTTGCAACCTTCCGATAGAGTTCCAGACACTTGTAGAATCTATGCCAAGGTGCATGGAAGCTGTTCTGTCTCGTGGTGGCCCAACGCCCAATTAAATCACTTTATTTTGGTGTTTCCTTTATTTTTGGCAGATGCCTACTTGTTATACTTGTACTTGAAACACCCCTTAAAATGTGAGGTACAATGTTCTATTTGATATTCATTTGAACATTTTCCTTCCCCTATATAACCAACGCAGAAAGTATCACCTGGAAAGCAAAAAAACAGGGGGAGCCACCCCCCTCCCTCGGCCCCCTCTTTCTCTCACACACACCAGAAGTAGTCACCTCCAAAATTATTGACACCCTTGATAAAGATGAGCAAAATAGACTATCAAATAAATAATTAAAATACTGAGCTATATCGTATGCTCAACATATCGAGAAAATTATATTATTTTATAACAGCACCTAATACTTATTTGCACCCTGGCTTTCAATTCTCCAGCACCCTCCCCTTGGGAGGATAACGACAGAGCCTTTTTCTCAAATGTTTTATGAGATTGGAGAACACATTGGGAGGAATCATAGAACTTTCCTCCATACAGAATTTTTCCAGATCCTTGATATCTTCAACTGCCCTCTTCAATTCAAACCACAGGTTTTCAATGGGTTCAAGTCCGGAGTCTGATAAAATGTTGATTTTATAGTCAATTAACCATTTCTTTATGGATTTGGATGTGTGCTTGGGGTTATTGCCCTCCTGGAAGATCCACTTGTGGCCAAGTTTCAGGGTCAGATATACTGGTTGCAGAGGCAACCAGGTTTTTGGCTAAAATGTCCTGGTACATGATGCCATTGATTTAACGAGGTTCCCAGTATCAGTGGAAGCAAAATAGCCCCATAACATCTATCACTCCAGTGTTAATTTGCTAAATTGTAATTACTTTGCTACTATGGCCTATTTATTGCCTTAACTCCTTACGCCATTTGCACCCACTGTATATAGACTTTTTCTATTGTGTTATTGACTGTACGTTTGTTTATTCCAGGTGTAACTCTGTGTTGTTGTTTGTGTCACACTGCTTTGCTTTATCTTGGCCAGGTCGCAGTTGTAAATGAGAACTTGTTCTCAACTGGCCTACCTGGTTAAAATAAAGGTGAAATAAAAATAAATAAATAAATAAATATACCACATATTTTACAGTAGGTATGAGGTACTTCTCTGCATATGCCTCCATTATTTTAAGCCAAACCCATCACTGGTGTGTGTGACCAAAGAGCTCTATTTTCATGTCATCTGACCACAGCACTGGGTCTAAGATCCCTCACAATGTGTTCTCCAATCTCAAACATTTTAGAAAAAGGATGTGCCATTATCCTCGCAAAGGTGCTGGAGTATTGAAAACAGGGCTGCCAATAATTTTGAAATGTATCTTTTTGTGAAAAAAAATGTATTACTTGTTAAAAAAAACATATCTTTCTCTGAGGAATTGTGTTAGTATAAAAAAATATAATTTCCCAATTTTTATGCATGAAATATAGCTCAGTATTTGAATTATTTATTTGATATAGTTTTTTTTGCTAATCTTCATCAAGGGCGCCAATAATTTGTGTGGTGACTGTGGTGCCAAATTGCCACGCTTCCACCTACAAAATCAAAAAGCAAAAGAAGGAAAGCAAATATTGTGAAAGCTGTTATTCAAAAGGAAATCTAGTCAACCTGATTAAGATTGTGTTACGAAATAGAGCGGGTAACAATATTTTCAAAAACAATACGTAATCCCAGAGGACACCGCTCCTTTTACTGCATTACCTAATCCCATCAACCATTGCGGGAGGCGGGAACATGGCTGGTTGTCAACGCAACGTGCATGTCATTACAAAAAGTAACGCCCATCACATCATCTCAAACCAATAGGAAGCCTTAGAAATTACATCATTGTTATTTTCAGTATAGCAGCAGCATAGAAGTGGATAAAGTTCGTCTCCACGTTGGAAGTGCTAGAAAGTACATTGTATCGAGTGAGATAGAGCGTCTGCTTAGAAAAGAAAAGCCTCATTTCAGTAGGCAAATCGAATAAAAAAAATCTTAATTGAAACAAAGACGCATATCGATTGAGGAAGGGAATATTTTTGTTTGATACTATTCATCTTTTATCAAGCCTCAAGAAAAGTTTCCACTTAGGACATTAAAAGTTGTCCTCCGACTTGAGGTTAGAGGTTCGAACATTACTCTACTTGTCCTAAAACTGTCAAAAGATTGGGGACATCGGATTGCAGTTTATCACTCCAAATTGTTTATTGCAATTTCAACATTTGATGCTTTTATTTTTTCCCCAACAACTATCTTCGCGATAAAGACCAGTCAATTGATGCCCACCAAGATGGAAGCTACATTCTATGACGAATCGGTAAATGGTCAGCAAGGCGCAGTGGCTGGATATCATGGGTTTAACCCGAATAGTATGAAGCAGAGTATGACACTGAACCTCAACGACCCTAAAATGTTTAAACCTCATCTGCGGGCGAAAGCTATCGATATACTGACGTCCCCTGATGTGGGATTATTAAAACTGGCCTCTCCGGAATTGGAAAGGCTCATCATCCAGTCCTGCAATGGTTTGACGACTCCGACTCCAACTCAGTTCCTCTGTCCCAAGAACATCACCGACGAGCAAGAGGGTTTTGCTGAGGGTTTCGTGAGGGCGCTCGCGGAGCTTCATTATCAACAGCATATGCCTAATGGCAGTTGTGACTCTCAGACGAATGCTTCCAACGACATGGCATCCGCATCTACTGTGTCGGACAGTCCTATACCCTACAGCTGCACCGTGCGCCCCGAGCCACCGGAATACACAAACTTGGGCCTTTTCAATCGGGCTGTCAGCTCTGCGTCGGCACCTACCGGCGACAGACACTCCTCCGCCAGTTACACGTCCGTCCCGTCCCAAACCCACATCGAGACCCAGCTGCCAGCCCAGCACCCACGGCTACAGCCATTCAAGGAGGAGCCCCAGACGGTGCCAGAGATGAGCGGCGATACCCCTCCGATGTCTCCTATCGACATGGAGAGCCAGGAGAGGATAAAGGCGGAGAGAAAGCGCATGAGGAACAGGGTGGCCGCGTCTAAATGCCGGAAAAGGAAGCTGGAGAGGATCTCGAGGCTCGAGGACAGGGTCAAAAACCTGAAGACCCAACACACAGAGTTGGTCTCTTCTGCTAACGTGCTCCGGGACGAACTGGCACTGCTCAAACAGAAGGTCATGGACCATGTTAACAGCGGGTGCCAACTCATATTGACGCAGCAGCTCCAGGCGTTCTGAACAGCCATAAGACATTGCGGTTTGACTGAGAGACTTTTCATTATGGGACCAAACGCAGCTCCTATAGGGGCGGGTTCTTCGTCTTTGCGCCCTGGCAGAATGGCGACAAGAAAAATAAACGTATTCGTGGAATAAATCGGCTAGCGGTGGCTAAGGCCAACGAACAGTGGCAATGCCTGTTGATCGATCACGAGTTTTGACATTGTCTAGTATGTATATAGACCAAGTCTAGCACTGAGTTCTCTCACCAGCGACAAGTTGTACAATGTAACACTATAGCGTTACGAGACATTGCTTTATTGACACACCTTGTGCGAGGATTGACCCAGAAGTGTTTGTGTACTAGGACTGACACAACACTGCCTTACTTTCTTAACATTTACATTAATACCATTTTGTGAAAAGGTTAAAACAAATGTTAGACCTGAATTAATACTTTATCATAATACTATTTTTATGCCTGTCTTTTGAGCACTTCAGAAAATACAAATATACGACAAATACAATGTGGAATAAAAAGTCATGAATTGAGAATATTGTCTTTGTTATAATTATAAAGAATTGGGTTTTAAATAGCTTTTATTGACACAGGAAAAAAAGTTGAATAGTTCGTACTTGGATGAACAGTGAATGAATTTAATGTTTGTTAACAGTAAAATGGGGACAGGCTGACCATTGAGTCACTCCAGTGTAGTGTAATCGCTTGGTAGGGGACCGTGCTCCTCGACAACGATTGGACATCGTTTCGGAAATGAGCAGCGAGCAAGCCAAATATGGCAAGAGAGCTCTGGGAGCAGTTACGTTTTCTATGACGGTGGGTCAGGGTGTGCCTAAAATACTGTCTCCTGTTGTAAATGCTGGTTGGTAGTAATAGTCTTACGACTGGTGTTTTAAGGAGCTGAGGTGCTACATAATAGATTAGAACATCTTTTATAACGAGTTCACATGACTGAGAAAAAAAACATTCTTCAATAGTGTCTTGTGTAGATAGTGTAATGTGTTCAATAGATATGTTCAATAGATGTGTATATGTGTTTAATAGTGTCAACTTCTGCCCCCCTTCATACCTACGCTGCTGCTTAAATGATTACCACTATGCTGCTATCCATTGGTTATTGATTGACATTCCCAAGTATCTATTCATACTGCTACTGGTCACTATTACTCCTGTTTACATGTACAGTGCCTTTGGAAAATATTAAGACCCCTGGACTTTTCCCCCACATTTTGTTATGTTACAACCTTATTCTAAAATGTATTCGTTTTTTCCCCCCTAATCAATCTACACACAACACCTCATAATGACAAAGCACAAACAGGTTTGTATACATTTTTCGTAAATTTATATTAAAAATAAAAACAATGTCACATTTACGTAAGTACTCAGACCCTTTACTCAGTACTGTGTTGAAGCACCTTTGACAGCGATTACAGCCTCGAGTCTTCTTGGGTATGACGCTACAAGCTTGGCACACCTGTATTTGGGGAGTTTCTCCCATTCTTCTCTGCAGATCCTCTCAAGCTCTGTCAGGTTGGATAGGGAGCGTCGCTGCAAAGCCAGAGATGTTCGATCAGGTTCAAGTCCAGGCTCTGGCTGGGCCACTCAAGGACATTCAGAGACTTGTCCCAAAGGCACTCCTGCGTTGTCTTGGCTGTGTGCTTAGGGTCATTGTCCTGTTGGAAGGTGAACCTTCGCCCCAGAGGTCCTGAGCGCTCTGGAACAGGTTTCTAATCGAGGATCTCTCTGCACTTTGCTCAGTTCATCTTTCCCTCAATCCTGACTAGTCTCCCAGTCCCTGCCGTTGAAAAACATCCCCACAGCATGATGCTGCCACCACCATGCTTCACCGTAGGGATGATGCTAGGTTTCCTCCAGATGTGACGCTTGGCATTTACACCAAAGAGTTCAATCTTTGATTCATCAGACCTTCTCATGGTCAGAGTCCATTAGGTGCCTTTTGGCAAATTCCAAGCGGGCTGTCATGTGTCTTTTACTGTGGAGTGGCTTCCTCCTAGCCACTCTAACATAAAGACCTGATTGTACTGCAGAGATGGTTGTCCTTCTGGAATGTTTTCCCCATCTCCACAGAGAAACTCTGGAGCTCTGTCAGAGTGACCATCGGGTTCTTGGTCACCTCCCTGACCAAGGCCCTTCTCCGATTGCTCAGTTTGGCCGGGCGGCCAGCTCTAGGAAGAGTCTTGGTGGTTCCAAATTTCTTCCATTTAAGAATGATGGTCACTGTGTTCTTGTGGATCTTTCTTGGTACTCTTCCCCAGATCTGAGCCTCAACACAATATGGTCTCTGAGCTCTACCGACAATTCCTTCGACTTCATGGCTTGGTTTTGCTCTGACATGCACTGTCAACTGTGGGACCTTATCTAGACAAGCGTATGCCTTTCCAAATCATGTCCAATCAATTGAATTTACCACAGTTGGACTCCAATCAAGTTGTAGAAACATCGCAAGGATGATCAATGGAAACAGGATGCCCCTGAGCTCAATTTCGAGTCTCATAGCAAAGGGTCTGAATACTTTAAATAAGGTATCTATTTTTAATACATTTGCAAAAAAAATCTAAAAACCTGTTTTCACTTTGTCATTATGGGGTAATGTGTGTAGACTGATGAGGATTTTCCCCCCAAAATTGAAATTTTAGAATAAGGCTGTAACGTAACAAAATGTGGAAAAAGTCGAGGGGTCTGAATACTTTCCAAGTGCACTGTATAATACCATTAGTGTGTAATATATATATATATATATATATCCCTGCTACCAGTCATGTTTTAGTCCTGTTTACATGTATATCTGCCTATTACGCCTACACTGACACTTGCCACACACACACACACACACACCCACCCACCACTTATGATGCTGCCTTTCTGTTTACTATTATTATAAGGGATTCACGGCGAAGCTATGAAACCTATTGTTTTTCTTAGATACTTTCTCCCCCCCTCCCATTGACATGGTTAAATAACTCAAGCATAAATTGGTCATTTATTAATTAATTTATTTGGCACACAGAAACTAGTAGCTTGGTCAAAAAGAATGGCACAGATTGATTATAACAGCACCACCTATAGGCCAGTCTCACAAACCCTCATATCCGCTGCCCCATTTGGCCTAGAGACATGAAAGTTATTGTAGGTCTTTCCTCATGCAGAACAAATTTGCCTCAACGACCCATACGGTCCCTCAGGATAGATTTTCCTCCATCTTGGACATTTTGGAAAATCTTTGAAAAAATTCTCATGAACCATAAATCATAACATCTCTTAACTGAGTTTGAGAAAAACTAAGGGATTGGTGAAGAGATGGCTGAGTTATTGATAAATCAGGAATTCAGATTTTACGTGTCCATTTAAATCCTTTAAATCCACAATGGCCTATCAACTGTGTAGGGTCATCAAATACATTACCATGATGAACCATGTTAAGTTTGGCTTTGATATCTTAAAAAGTTAGGAAACTATTAACAATTCACTTTGACTATGTAAGGCTAATCCTTAAAATAATCATAAAATAATCTTCACATGGACTGAAAGTCTGATTTTGAATTTGGTGTTTTGAATCATCAAAACAGTCCCTAAACAGTTTGAGAAAATAACATTAATGCATTCAAAGATGGTCACATTATACCAGTAGATGCATATTAGCACATATGCTAAAATGTGAAAAAATAAATTAAAATAAAACACTTCAAAAACTCTTATCATGAACCATTACACTAAATGTGGAATGTTGGCCCATGCTACGTCTTCCCTTTAGTTTGAGAAAAGCTAAGTTATTGGTAAAAAAGATGGCAGAGTTAACAAATCAAAAATCGGATTTTACGTGTCAATTTAAACCACTGTAAAGCCACTCCAAAGTGGCCTATCAACTTGAAACGTATCATCGCTATAATGGACGTCCTTAAGATGAACCTAGCATGTTAGCACATATGCTAATAATACTCAAAACATCTCATGAACTTTAAGTCAGATTGAGTCTATATACCAAATCTGGAGTCAATGAATTAGCTTAATGAATTTGACAATGATTAGTTGGTGCATTCAAAGTCGGCCACGCTACACCACTAGATGGCACCATATCACACCAGGGCTATAAGAACTGAACCGATGGACATGGGGCCATGAAACTTGGTAAGTAAACCTTACTTATGTGTCCTTACAAGCTGTGTGAACAAAGTCACTGCAACCTTAGACGGCTGCACCAGACCAGTTGGTGGCACTATAGATGTCATTGGCAACAGTGGCACCATAAGATACTAGAGTCATTTTATTTATTTATTTTATTTCACCTTTATTTAACCAGGTGGGCAAGTTGAGAACAAGTTCTCATTTACAACTGCGACCTGGCCAAGATAAAGCAAAGCAGTTCGACACATAACAACACAGAGTTACACATGGAGTAAAAAAACCTACAGCCAATAATACAGCAGAAAACTTAGTCTATATACAATGTGAGCAAATGAGGTGAGATAAGGGAGGTAAAGGCAATAAATAGGCCATGGTGGTGAAGTAAATACAATATAGCAATTAAAACACAGGAATGGTAGATTTGACAGTAGATGAGTGTGTAAAGTAGAAATACTGGGGTGCAAAGGAGCAAAAATAAATAAATAAATACAGTAGGGGAAGAGGTAGTTGTTTGGGCTATTTATAGATGAGCTATGTACAGGTGCAGTGATCTGTGAGCTGCTCTGACAATTGGTGCTTAAAGCCCTCACTAGGGAGATGTGTTTCAAGTTTCAGAGCTTTTTGTAGTTCGTTCCAGTCATTGGCAGCAGAGAACTGGAAGGAGAGGCGGCCAAAGGAGGAATTGGCTTTGGGGGTGACAAGTGAGATATACCTGCTGGAACGCGTGCTACGGGTGGGTGCTGCTATGGTGACCAGCGAGCAGAGATAAGGCGGGACTTTACCTAGCAGGGTCTTGTAGATGACCTGGAGCCAGTGGGTTTGGCGACGAGTATGAAGCGAGTGCCAGCCAACGAGAGCGTACAGGTCGCAGTGGTGTGTAGTATATGGGGCTTTGGTGACAAAACGGATGGCACTGTGATAGACTGCATCCAATTTGTTGAGTAGGGTGTTGGAGGCTATTTTGTAAATGACATCGCCAAAGTCGAGGATCGGTAAGATGGTCAGTTTTACGAGGGTATGTTTGGCAGCATGAGTGAAGGATGCTTTGTTGCGAAATAGGAAGCCAATTCTACATTTAACTTTGGATGCGAGATGTTTTTTGTGAGTCTGGAAGGAGAGTTTACAGTCTTACCAGACACCTAGGTATTTGTAGTTGTCCACATATTCTAAGTCTGAACCGTCCAGAGTAGTGATGCTGGACGGGCGGGCAGGTGCAGGCAGCGATCGGTTGAAGAGGATGCATTTAGTTTTACTTGTATTTAAGAGCAGTTGGAGGCCACGGAAGGAGAGTTGTATGGCATTGAAGCTCGTCTGGAGGGTTGTTAACACAGTGTCCAAAGAAGGGCCAGAAGTATACAGAATGGTGTTGTCTGCGTAGAGGTGGATTAGAGACTCACCAGCAGCAAGAGCGACATCATTGATATATACAGAGAAGAGAGTCGGCCCAAGAATTGAACCCTGTGGCACCCCCATAGAGACTGCCAGAGGCCCGGACAACAGGCCCTCAGATTTGACACACTGAACTCTGTCGGAGAAGTAGTTGGTGAACCAGTCGAGGCAATCATTTGAGAAACCAAGGCTGTTGAGTCTGCCGATGAGGATGTGGTGATTGATAGAGTCGAAAGCCTTGGCCGGGGCAATGAATACAGCGGCACAGTACTGTTTACTATTTATTATTATTATTTATTTACAATTGATCAAGTGGACTTTGATATTAAACAAGATCGCTGGTGTAAAAAAATAAATAATAATATATACATATTTGCATGCATACTAATGCATGCATTGCTCTGACAAAGTACAGTGAACAAGGACCCAAGTGTACTACTCCGGCATAATTCTACAAGATCATATCAATATCACAATAATAACATTTGTACACAGAGGCGTGGGAAATACAAAAGTAACACTATTCTATCAAACAAATTAACCGACAAAATAAACCCACCAGGTGACCAGAAACACACCCATCCTCAAACGAATTGACATTATTAACGGTGCATTTAAAGGAGGGTCAGAGAGGCTATGGGAGAGATATCACTGTGTGTGTAGACATGTTAGTGCCATAACAAGCTGTCGGTGACCACACCACACTGGGCCTTCATTCCTTCCTTTTCATTACAGCACAGCTCTGTGAGCCTTAAACACAGATCTACTGTGTGCATCTTAGGCTGGGTTTGCACTCTACCAAGCGTTCGAAAAACATTATTGACACTAGTGTAAAGTTGTGCTGCGTGGTGAAGCGGTTGCAGAGCCTCTAATGGAGTAGATCTAGTGGAGAGTAAATCCAGTCTTCGATATCATCCTCTCTCTCTGCTTCAAGGCAGGGTTTAGGGGCCATATGGATGCCTCAACACTGTGCGTGTTAAACTCTCCATTTGTCTCTGCCATACCCCCACCACAATCTGCCTGTCTATCCACCAGACTGTCTGTGTGCGTCTCAGCTGACGAGCAGACCATCCTTCCCTGCGAGGCGTTGATGGTGCACATGGTCCTGCTCCAGCTCCTCGTGACTGGGATGCCACAGCCGGGACAGGATCCGTTCCATGTTCAGGGCATACATGGTGTGAGAGGTCATCACACCTCGGTGGACCTACGTCAAGGAAAAACATGAACAATAGTCGTTTGAGTTGACTTTTCTTTCACATACAATGACAAATACCTTTTCAGCTTTCCTTTTGATTAGAGAGAAATGCTTGTTGAATGCGGTTGAAAAAGCATAACAATTCAAATGTCAGAATGTTTTTTGTTATAGGTATATCATGTGACGGTAAGGCAGATTGAGGCTGTGATTCTCTCACCTGTAACGCTTCCAGGAGATCAAACATGCTGATGGGAGGGAGGGGCGCAAGGAGACTGTCACCAGAACAGGCCAATAGGAGAGCAGCCTGCTGCTCAGCATCGTCTTGTAATAGCTGAGGGGGCGGTCCGGCCAGACGAGATGCACTGTGAGGTGGGCTTGAGTACGGATGAGGAGAGAGTCAGAACAGACAGACGAGCATGACAAGAGCCTAAAAGTAATTGATTAGTAAGGGGAAATTCTGTCTGGCCCTAAAACTGCAAAGGACCCTGCCTT
Source organism: Salmo trutta (assembly GCF_901001165.1). Lineage (NCBI taxonomy): Eukaryota > Metazoa > Chordata > Actinopteri > Salmoniformes > Salmonidae > Salmo > Salmo trutta. The sequence continues at coordinate 11,498,377 of NC_042987.1, read as the reverse complement.
TGTAAATTAAAAAAAATAAGTATTTTAGATGGACCTCTATCCAGTCTCCAAGTGATCCTTTTTGCAGTGTGCTGTACAGGCAGCTCTCCTACCTCACCTTACTGCTATTACTGGTGCTTCATGTACCTAAAGTATAGTATGCTGTTTGAACTAACAACCATTTAAGGTAAAACTGAAGTCTATAAAATTATTCTAAGTTGACCCTTGAAGTTACATTTGAACAGAGCAGTTAAACTTTATTCTACAGTCCGCTGCTTACCAGATAGTTACTCATTAAAATGGTAATACCCTAATAACTGCATTTTGGTTTCTTTCCAATTCATTGAAAGTAGTTGTGCAACCAGAAGGGGGGAGAAAAGAAAGAAAAAAAACTAGACCACCTTTACTCCACACACAGAGATGCATACAAAAAAACCTCTCCCTCGCCCTCCATTTGGCAAATCTGACCATAATTATATCCTCCTGATTCCTGTTTACAAGCAGAAACTAAAGTAGGAAGCACCAGTGACTCGGTCAATAAGAAATTTGTCAGATGAAGCAGATGCTAAGCTACAGGACTGTTTTGCTAGCACAGACTGGAATATGGTCCGGGATTCTTCCGATGGCATTGAGGAGCACACGTACATATACATACCCCAACCAGAAGCCATGGATTACAGGAAACATCTGCACTGAGCTAAAGGGAAGCGCTGCCACTTTCAAGGAGCGGGACTCTAACCCGGAAGCATATAAGAAATCCCGCTATGCCCTCCGATGAACCATCAAACAGGCAAAGCATCAATACAGGACTAAGATTGAATCGTACTACACCGGCTCCGATGCTCGTCGGATGTGGCAGGGCTTGTAAACCATTACAGACTACAAAGGGAACCACAGCCCTGAGCTGCCCAGTGAGCCTATTTTTATTTCTTTAACCTTTATTTAACTAGGCAAGTCAGTTAAGAACAAATTCTTATTTACAATGATGGCCTACCAAAAGGCTCCTGCGGGGACGGGGGCCTGGGATTAAAATAAACACAATATAAATATAGGACAAAACACACATCACAACAAGATAGACAACACAACACTACATAAAGAGAGACCTAACACAACAACATAGCAAGGCAGCAACACATGACAACACAGCATGGTAGCAACACCATAACAACATGGTAACAACACCACATGGTAGCAGCACAAAACATGGTACAAACATTGGGCACAGACAACAGCACAAAGGTCAAGAAGGTGGAGACAAAAATACATCACACAAAGCAGCCACAACTGTCAGTAAGAGTGTCCATGATTGAGTCTTTGAATGAAGAGACTGAGAAAACTGTCCAGTTTGAGTGTTTGTTGCAGCTCGTTCCATTCGCTAGCTGCAGCGAACTGAAAAGAGGGGCAACCCAAGGATGTGTGTGCTTTGGGGACCTTTAACAGAATGTGACTGGCAGAACGGGAGTTGAATGTGGAGGATGAGGGCTGCAGTAGATAGCTCAGACAGGGGGGAGTGAGGCCTAAGAGGGTTTTATAAATAAGCATCAAACAGTGGGTCTTGCGACAGTTATACAGAGATGACCAGTTTACAGAGGAGTACAGAGTGCAGTGATGTGTCCTATAAGGCGCATTGGTGGCAAATCTGATGGCCGAATGGTAAAGAACATCGCGCAGCTCAAGAGCACCCTTACCTGCCGATCTATAAATTATGTCTCCGTAATCTAGCATGGGTAGGATGGTCATCTGAATCAAAGTTAGTTTGGCAGCTGGGGTGAAAGAGGAGTGATTATAATAGAGGAAACCAAGTCTAGATTTAACTTTAGCCTGCAGCTTTGATATGTTCTGAGACAAAGACAGTGCACCGTCTAGCCATACTCCCAAGTACTTGTATGAGGTGATTACCTCAAGCGCTATACCCTCAGAGGTAGTAATAACACCTGGGGGAAGAGCAGCATTCTTCTTACCAAATCACATGACCTTTGTATTGTAGCTGTTCAGAACAAGGTTAAGGGCAGAGAAAGCTTGTTGGACACTAAGAAAGCTTTGTTGTAGAGCATTTAACACAACATCTGGGGAGTGGCCAGCTGAGTATAAGACTATCATCTGCATATAAATGGATGAGAGCGCTTCCTACTGCCTGAGCTATGTTGTTGATGTAAATTGAGAAGAGCGTGGGGTCTAGGATTGAGCTTTGGGGTACTCCCTTGGTGACAAGCAGTGGCTGAGACATCAGATGTTCTGACTTTATACACTGCACTCAGAGAGGTAGTTAGCAAACCAGGCCATAGACCCCTCAGAGACACCAATACTCCTTAGCCGGCCCACAAGAATGGAATGGTCTACCGTATCAAAATCTTTGACCAAGTCAATAAAAACAGCACAATATTGCTTAGAATCAAGGGCAATAGTGACATCATTGAGGACCTTTAAGGTTGCAGTGACACATCCATAACCGGAGCAGAAACCAGACTGCATACCCGAGACAATAATCAACTGACTGGCTTTCTTGATAAGTTTTCCAACACTTTTGATAAACAGGGCAAAATAGAAATAGGCCTATAACAGTTAGGATCAGCTTGATCTCCCCCTTCAAATAAAGGACAAACTGTGGCTGCCTTCCAAGCAATGGGAACCTCCCCAGAAAGGAGAGACAGGTTAAAAAGGTTGGAGATAGGCTTGGCAATGATAGGGGCAGCAACCTAAAAGAAGAAAGGGTCTAAACCATCTGACCCTGATGTTTTTTTGGGGTCAAGTTTAAGGAGCTCCTTTAGCACCTCGGACTCAGTGACTGCCTGCAGGAAGAAACTTTGTAGCAGGGCAGGGGGAAAAAAAGAGGGAGAAGTGTCGGGGATAGTCACATTAGAAGGGGTGGGAGATGAGGAAATGTTGGACGGGCAAAGAGGCATGGCTGAGACAAATAGGAATCCTGACTTAATGAAGTGGTGATTAAAGAGCTCAGCCATGTGCTTCTTGTCAGTAACAACCACATCATCAACATTAAGGGACATGGGCAGCTGTGAGGAGGGTTTATTCTCTAGAACTTCTTGGGGTTAGACCCACAGAGAGAGAACTGCTCCTTAAAGTAACTAACTTTGGCCTTCCGGATAGCCTGAGTGCACTTCATTGTCATTTGCCTGAACGATAACCAGTCAACTTGAGTATGCGTGTGCTGAGCCTGTCGCCAAATGCAATTCTTGAGGTGGAGTAACTCTGCAAGATCACGGTCGAACCAGGGGCTGAACCGGTTTTTAATTCTCATTTTCTTTATGGGGGCGTGTTTGTTAACAATACCACTGAAAGTATCAAAAAAGAAGGTCCAAGCGTCTTCGACAAAGAGGATCAAGCTGATTCTATACCATTTTACAGAGGCCAGTTCATGAAGGAAGGCTTGCTCATTAATGTTTTTTAGCAAGTGTCTATGACAAATCAGATGAGCTAAATTACTTCTATGCTCATGTCAAGGCAAGTAACACAAGCATGCATGAGAGCATCAGCTGTTCCGTACGACTGTGTGATCACGCTCTCCGTAGTCGATGTGAGTAAGACCTTTAAACATGTCAACATTCACAAGGCCGCAAGGCCACATGGATTTCCAAAACGTGTAATCCGAGCATGCGCTGACCAACTGGCAAGTGTCTTCACTGACATCTTCAACCTGTCCCCGACTGAGTCTGTAATACCAACATGTTTCAAGCAGACAACCATAGTCCCTGTGCCCAAGAACACTAAGGTAACCTGCTTAAATGACTACCGACCCGTAGCACTCACATCGGTAGCCATGAAGTGCTTTGAAAGGCTGGTCATGGCTCACAACACCATCATCCCAGAAACTGTAGACCCAGTCCAATTTGCATACCGCTCCAACAGATCCACAGATGACGCAACCTCTATTGCTCTCCACACTGCCCTTTCCCACCTGGACAAAAACACCTATGTGAGAATGCTGTTCACTGACTACAGCTCAGCGTTCAACACCATAGTTCCCTCAAAGCTCATCACTAAGCTAAGGACCCTGGGACTAAACACCTCCCTCTGCAACTGGATCCTGGAATTCCTGACGGGCCGCCCCCAGGTGGTAAGTGTAGGTAACAACACACCCGCCACACTGATCCTCAACACGGGGGCCCCCCTCAGGGGTGCTTGCTCAGTCCCCTCCTGTACTCCATGTTCACTCATGACTGCATGGCCAGGCACGACTTCAACAGCATCATCAAGTTTGCAGATGACACAACAACGGTAGGCCTGATCACCAACAATTATGAGACAGCCTATAGGGAGGAGGTCAGAGACCTGGCCATGTCGTGCCAGGACAACAACCTCTCCCTCAACATGATCAAGACAAAGGAGATGATTGTGGACTACAGTTAAAGGATGTCCGAGCATGCCCACATTCTCATCGACGGGGCTGCAGTGGAGCAGGTTGAGAGCGTCAAGTTCCTTGGTGTCCACATCACCAACAAACTATCATGGTCCAAACACATTAAGACAGTCGTGAAGATGGCACGACAAAGCCTATTAACCCTCAGGAGACTGAAAAGATTTGGCATGGGTCCTCAGATCCTCAAAAGGTTCTACAGCTGCACCATCGACAGCATCCTGACTGGTTGCATCACTGCCTGGTATGGCAACTGCCCGGCCTCCGACCACAAGGCACTACCCCCGTATGGCCCAGTACATCACTGTGGCCAAGCTTCCTGCCATCCAGTACCTCTATACCAGGCGGTGTCAGAGAAAGGCCCTAAAAATTGTCAAAGACTCCAGCCACCCTAGTCATAGACTGTTCTCTCTGCTACCACACGGCAAGCTGTACCGGAGCACCAAGTCTAGGTCCAAAAGGCTTCTTAAATGCTTCTACCCCCAAGCCATACGACTCCTGAACAAATAATCAAGGGCTACTCCGACCCCTCTTTTACACTGCTGCTACTCTCTGTTTATTATTTGTGAATAGTCACTTTAACTCTACCTACATGTAAATATTACCTCAACTAACCGGTGCCCCTGCACATTGACTCTGTATCGGTACCCCCTGTATATAGCCTCGCTATTGTCATTTTACTGCTGCTGTTTAATTATTTGTTACTTTTTAATTTTCAATGTTTTACCTAAAACTTTTTTTTCTTAACTTCTTAAAGCATTGTTGGTTAAGCGGGGCGGCAGGTAGCCTAGTGGTTAGAGCGTTGGGCCAGTAACCGAAAGGTTGCTGGATCGAATCCCCGAACTGACAAGGTAAAAATCTGTCGTTCTGCCCATGTACAAGGCAGTTAACCCACTGTTCCCCGGTAGGCCATAATTGTAAATAAGAATTTGTTCTTAACTGACTTGCCTAGATAAATAAAGGTTAAATAAAAAAAATGTAAGGGCTTGTAAGTAAGCATTTCACTGTAAGATCTACCTACACTGGTTGTATTCGGCACGTGATAAATAACATTTGATTTGATACTTCGTTGAACATTTTTCTACTTGATTTAAGGCAGCTGAACGCGGCAGACAGACAATTAACCTCATTACCAATCTGTGACAATGTGGTAGGCTGCCAGGCTGTTCTTCAAGTAGGGCTGGGGGGTGACATCACTGCCGAAGGCGTAGGGGAAGTGTCCGTCACGCAGCCGGTAGGCCTTCCTCCTGGACACCACAGCAGTCAGCATGTCCTTCAGGTGGTTCTGTGGTAGTGGAGGGAACGACAGGTGAGTGAAGTGTGTGTATGGGGGGGGGGGGGGGTCCTGAGTGGACTGATACAACTGGCTGTTGGAATGGGTACAAAGCCTGTCTCAAAGCATAAAGTAACCTGTGCTACATGAAAAACATGAAATCTAAAAAAACACTCGACACATACCTCCACTGCGTGGACCATGGTGCTGACGGCGTCCTCCGTGACGTTGTCCAGGCCCAGCTCAAAAGCGGTGACCATCATGCGGGCCTCCAGCTGGCCCCGGGTGGGCAGCAACAGGGTGTGGGCACTAAGTCTCAGCTCCTCCTCCTCACTCCCAACCTCCCGCGGGCTGAAGGCCTGGGCCGCACTCAGAGGGTTCTGGGGCTGGAAACGATGCTGGACACGCAACGGGTCACACGCACAGAATTATACTTCACCAACAGGAGAGGTCTGAAGTTTATAAACCATGTATTACTGCCACCCCCATTACGCATTATTGAAGGACAACAACTCACATCAAATTTCTGTCTGAAGGAGAACTTCTTTTTTCCTTTGGCAGGCTTGCCAGGCTTGGAGGCTGCGCTACCTGCCCACTGCAAAGATCCAGCACCCTCTGGAAAAGGGAATGGGTTGCAGTCAGGTTTGTGGTCAACATACAGATGTGTGGTATCCATCGATATTGATATATTAGATGGAAAACCTACCTGGTGTGGAGACGATTATCTGACAACGTGTGAGAATGGCCAGGAGAAAGTCATTGTGGACATGAACTGAGAGAGAGAAAAATAGGGAGAGTTTGATTGAAATTCATTATTTTTTTTGCACTGAGCAGACTAGCTCTGGTCCATACGCTTGTGTCAGGTGAGCAGCTCATTGTGCAAATCGGATGCATGTGCATGGCTAGTGGCTGTAAACAAAGTGCTCTCACTTCATATTTTCAGCCCCAGGTCACCCATATTGTCACTCCCCAGAAGAAGCAGTCCTCCATAGGTATTTCAATTCAAATGTTTCGAGGCCAAAATGACATGTCATTACAGGTTTTGGGGACAGTAATATTAGAACTTTCCAAAAATTATACTTAAAGTTTTTATATATTGTTTCAATTTTTAGCTCACATAATATAAAAGTATGCATTAAGGTGTGTCTGTAATAGAATAAATAAGGCAAAAATAAATTTAAACAATAATAAATGCAATTTTATAGCTTCCAAAAGATTTTTTACAACAGTGGGGGAGTGCCTAGATGGAGGCGGGGGGGGGGGGGCTTCAAAACAGCCCTTTCCGAAATGCACCTTGGCCTTTCCAACCTGACCCAATACATACAGTTTAAGATGGAAGTTTACTTACACTTAGGTTGGAGTCATTAAAACTCTTTTTTCAACCACCACAAATGTATTGTTAACAAACTATAGTATTGGCAAGTCGGTTAGGACATCTACTTTGTGCATGACACAAGTCACTTTTCCAACAATTGTTTACAGATTATTTCACTGTATCACAACTCCAGCGGGTCAGACGTTTACATACACTAAGTTGACTGTACCTTCAAACAGCTTGGAAAATTCCAGAAAATGATGTCATGGCTTTAGAAGCTTCTGATTGCTAATTGACATAATTTGAGTCAATTGGAGGTGTACCTGTGGATGTATTTCAAGGCCTACCTTCAAACTCAGTGCCTCTTTGCTTGACATCATGGGAAAATCAAAAGAAATCAGCCAAGACCTCAGAAAAAAGGATGAACCAGACCTCCACAAGTCTGGTTCATCCTTGGGAGCAATTTCCAAACGCCTGAAGGTACCACGTTCATCTGTACAAACAATAGTACGCAAGTATAAACACCATGGACCCACGCAGCCATCATACCGCCCAGGAAGGAGACGCGTTCTGTCTCCTAGAGATGAACGTACTTTGGTGCGAAAAGTGCAAATAAATCCCAGAACAACAGCAAAGGACCATGTGAAGATGCTGGAGGAAACGGGTACAAAAGTATCTATATCCACAGTAAAACGAGTCCTATATCGACATAACCTGAAAGGCCGCTCAGCAAGCAAGACACTGCTCAAAAACCACCATAAAAAAGCCAGACTACGGTTTGCAACTGCACATGGGGACAAGATCGTACTTTTTGGTGAAATTTCCTCTGGTCTGATGAAACAAAAATAGAGCTGCATGGCCATAATGACCATCGTTATGTTTGGAGGAAAAAGGGGTAGGCTTGCAAGCCGAAGAACACCATCCCAACCGTGAAGCACGGGGGTGGCAGCATGATGTTGTGGGGGTGCTTTGCCGCAGGAGGGACTGGTGCACTTCACAAAATAGATGGCATCATAAGGAGGGAAAAGTATGTGGATATATTGAAGCAACATCTAAAGACATCAGTCAAGAAGTTAAAGCTTGGTCGCAAATGGGTCTTCCAAATGGACAATGACCCCAAGCATACTTCCAAAGTTGTGGCAAAATGGCTTAAGGTCAACAAAGTCAAGGCATTGGAGTGGCCATCACAATGCCCTTACCTCAATCCTATAGAAAATTTGTGGGCAGAACTGAAAATGTGTGTGCGAGCAAGGAGGCCTAGAAACCTGACTCAGTTACACCAGCTCTGTCAGGTGGGATGGGCCAAAATTCAACCAACTTATTGTGGGAATCTTGTGGAAGGCTACCTGAAACGTTTGACCCAAGTTAAACAATTTAAAGGCAAATTTGTGGAGTGGTTGAAAAACAAGACTTAATGACTCCAACCTAAGTGTATGTAAACTTCCGACTTCAACTCTATGTATGTATGTATGTATGTATGTATGTATGTATGTATGTATGTATGTATGTATGTATGTATGTATGTATGTATGTATGTATGTATGTATGTATGTATGTATGTATGTATGTATGTATGTATGTGTGTGTGTGTGTGTGTGTGTGTGTGTGTGTATGTATACAGACCCGTTCCAAACAGACCCGAGGACAACCTGTATAGACCTAGTCGGATCCAGACTTGGTCCTATCCGAGTGAGGGAGCTGAGTTACTTTATTAACCGGAGCTGATAAAGCGTGAGAAGAGCCAGTCTAGCAGGTGGGGCAGGGCAGTACTGTGAGTAACACAGGGAGGAGGGAACCAACAAGCTACACACTCCAGAAAAGCATCTGTGTGTGTGTGTAGCCCCTTCCGGAAAAGTCTTAATTACACATACCCGAGACAATCATATCATATCTGACCCAGACCTGAGACACTATTTATAATTTTGGATCCAGACCCGCTCAGGTCCCAGATCGGGTCTCGGGCAATGTTACCTCTAACCTGCAGGCTCGCAGCTCCCCGGGAATGCCGCCCAGAAGAAATATCAGCCCGCATAGAGAAGCACGACATTGAACTTCACTCAAATTTCACTGACATTATGAACATTTCCCTTTACTATGGGAATTTTGATTGAATCAATGCAATGTTAGCCACTTTCAATGCAACATACCGAAACACAACTATGCAAGAGATTTTGTTTTAGTCAGAACGCATCAGAGTAGGATTATATTGCATTGATAGGCATAACCAATCAGAGCTGCAATAGGCTTATATGCAATTAAACCATTTCCATATATGGATCTGTGCCATTCCCTTTTAACTGGACTGTGTTTACAGCATGAGACCAAAGCGAGAGCTGCATAAAGCCACATGCGCACATTTGTTCATATCCTTTGCTAGTTAGTGACTTATTAGCCCAGTTATAGATCATTTGTAGTCAGCAATGGGGGAGTGATTGATCCCCACAAAAGCACAAAACGTGAGCATTTCTAGCCTTTTTTGAAAAACGAGGTGTTGTATTTTGTAACAGGCTTGAATAAGCCAAGTAGCCAACAGGCAGAGGGTAGCATAGTTTGTCTTCCCTGTAATAATGGTATGGGAATAATGATGCATTTTATTTTATAAAGTGGTTTGTTGCAACAAACACAATAGCATTTTCATTGACATCCTTATCTGAAGAACAAGTGAATAAACAAGTTAATGTATGTTTTTCTAAAGTCTCATGGAATGTAGGCCTACATTGAACAACACCCATTGGCTGCTACCGTAGGCTGAATTACAGAACAGCTATTTCCATGTTAAAATGTTAGGCCTACATTATGATCAAATAGCCACAGTAGCCTACTTGACCACTTAAAACTAACTTAAAGCGGTTACAGCCTCATGGTTCACAGTAAACACTCACTGGAGGTTGCACAGAATTTTCAAAACGTTCAAGTTTGCGCTTAGCAGACCTGAAATTTTCTCAGTGCATACATTTTTGTGTGAAGACCTCTTGTCCAACCCACAGAAACAGTCAGAGAACGTTGAATAATTTCTCCACTAACCGTTGTCTTGTGCCAAAAGGCGACGAGCCTCGATGTCAAACTCTTCCTTGCTTATCTTGTGTTTGAACCACAGTTTCAAGTTCGCCCAGTAACTATAAGAGATGCAATTGAGGAAATGAACATTCATGACAACGTTAGCTAAACATTGAGTAAAGTTACGTAAAAGCGGGCGCATACTAGGTTCGGTTTGCTCCTGGCAGAACTTGGCTTGGCGAAGTGAACGTCTGTGCCTTCACATACTCTCTTAACCTGTTTGGGATAGGGGGCAGTATTTTCACGGCCGGATAAAAAACGTACCCGAATTAATCTGGTTACTACTCCTGCCCAGAAACTAGAATATGCATATAATTAGTAGATTTGGATAGAAAACACTCTAAAGTTTCTAAAACTGTTTGAATGGTGTCTGTGAGTATAACAGAACTCATATGGCAGGCCAAAACCTGAGAAGATTCTATACAGGAAGTGCCCTGTCTGACCATTTCTTGTCCTTCTAGGGCATCTCTATCAAAAAATACAGCATCTCTGCTGTAATGTGACATTTTCTAAGGCTTTCAATGGCTCTAGGAAGGCGCCAGAAAGTGGAATGAGAGCTCTCCAGTCTCTGGGCGAAAAACAGCAGGGGTTTTTGTGAGTGGTCCTTCTGGGAACAATGACACTGAGGCGCGCGTGCACGAGACGACTCCATTTTTTTCTTTCAGTGTTTGAACGAATTCAACGTCGCGCGGTTGGAATAATATCGCTATTTTACGAGAAAAATAGCATAAAAATGTATTTTAAACAGCGTTTGACATGCTTCGAAGTACGGTAATGGAATATTTTGCATTTTTTTGTCACGAAATGCGCCGGCGACTCACCCTTTGGATAGTGACTTGAATGCACAAACAAAACGGAGCTATTTGGATATAACTATGGATTATTTCGAACCAAAACAACATTTGTTGTTGAAGTAGAAGTCCTGGGAGTGCATTCTGATGAAGAACAGCAAAGGTAATCCAATTTTTCTTATAGTAAATCTGAGTTTGGTGAGTGCCAAACTTGGTGGGTGTCAAATTAGCTAGCCGTGATGGCCGGGCTATCTACTCAGAATATTGCAAAATGTGCTTTCACCGAAAAGCCATTTTAAAATCTGACACCGCGATTGCATAAAGGAGTTCTGTATCTATAATTCTTAAAATAATTGTTATGTATTTTGTGAACGTTAATCGTGAGTAATTAAATAAATTCACCTGAAGTTTTCGGTGGGTATGCTAGTTCTGAACAAAACATGCTAATGTAAAAAGCAGTTTTTTTATATAAATATGAACAAAACATGCATATATTGTATAACATAATGTCCTAGGAGTGTCATCTGATGAAGATCATCAAAGGTTAGTGCTGCATTTAGCTGTGGTTTTGGTTTTTGTGACATTATATGCTAGCTTGAAAAATGGCTGTGTGATTATTTCTGGCTGGGTACTCTCCTGACATAATCTAATGTTTTGCTTTCGCTGTAAAGCCTTTATGAAATCGGACAATGTGGTTAGATAAAGGAGAGTCTTATCTTTCAAATGGTGTAAAATAGTCATATGTTTGAGAAATTGAAATTATAGCATTTTTAAGGTTTTTCGCGCCAGGCACTACCATTGGATATTGGTGAGGCGGAACGTCTGTCCATAATTTAAAGACCTTCACTTAAAAAAATTGCAATATTACGGTTTGTCCCTCAAGACACCTTAGCAACATTTTTTTCTACCCTGTCCACTTGTACCCTTTATACGTCATACCCGTATACAGGTTGAACATGGCCGATTTGGACACTCATAAGCTCCTAAATTGGAACGCAATGGCTGTACAGTAAACATGCTATACCTGACTTCAGAGCTCAGGGTCTCCGCCTCACAGCTCTGTATGGGTTTTGACCGACAGACGTTCTGAACTTGAGCACAGAGTGCCACAAGAAGTTCACCCCATCCCTCCTGCTAATTGGGACTTTTGCAAATGTTTTGTTTTCTGAGTTTGGGAAATGCTATAAATAACGAGGACACCCGTGAGGCCAAATGTGCACTTAACATTTCCATATCACAAAACTCATGTAATATACAGCGTCAACGTTTATGATCACTATGTTTTATGTAATTACAAGATGACATGGCATTATACACTGGGTTGTCCTGAACAGAATGAGCCTGTTTGTTGTATTGTAAAGAACATTTGCTGTGGACCACGTATCAGAATGCACTCATGACTCCATTCTATGCGCACCAAAAGTACGATCTGCTCCTCTGAATTGCCTTGTGAAAGCTTAACACTGTAAAATCGTGTTTTATAATTTAGCTAGTCGTGTTGGCAATAAAGCAAGCTTTCAAATTATACCCACCTGACCCAGATTGTGATTTATAATGGATTTCGTAAACAGTAGAACAAAAACGCCACAAAATATATGCACGAACTGTTCCGGATGGATGCGGACGCCTTTCATCGCACAATTTTACATCTACCTAAGATGTTTGGTGCAGTATTTCAAAGTGGAAAAATGTACATGAAAACTAGTCATATGTCGTCGAATGACAAACACTTAATTGAAAAATCCCTACTGTTGACCAATCACTGGCCGAGGGTCGTAGACTTTGAATAAATAGTGTGTGCTCGAAACAGCCGAAAAATCCCTGCCGAACGCCCAACAGTTTTTATTTGTTTGTTAATTTATATGCGCGAACCGTGTACTCCCGAGTCGATATTCACGTAATAAAAAGGAATTCCCATCGACCACAAAATGGTGAAAACAAACATTTTCAGTTGACCTCCAGTGTAAAAGAACCAACTTTGTCGTCATTTTTTATTGGTGTTAAAATAAAGAAAGTATGCTGTTTGGAGCACCGGGCCGTCGTTTGAGATTACTACTTTTTCATAACGACAATACAAGTTTGACGTTGGGCGACAAAGAATGTTCATAATGTAGCTATGACTATTGTCTACAGACATGTCGATGGACTGTAAACCAGACTTTTAGACTTGCTTTCAATGAGAATAACAAAGTCATTACACATATACTTTTTAAAATGTATTTTTTTTACAGTAATTGGCTAAAACAAGCAGACAAGAAAATTGCATTTGTAAAAAGAGCCAATGGGGTAACCTAGGTAACCACAGGTTGTTTTCCCCACAGGCGGGCGGGCCGCAAAGTTATACCTATGGGTGTGTTGGTAAATTCACTCTGGAGTGCCAAACTGCGCTCTGGGCGTTCGTAAATTGAGAGCATTGTCAGATTGCCCATTAGTAAATTCAGAGGTTCTCTCTCGGAGCATTCAGAGGGCACCCTGGACGCTCTGGCCGAGGAGTAGAGTTGATCCGAGCGTTCTGAACTCAAACCGGCAAAAATAATTAATAATTTAAAAGCACCCAACCTAAATAAAGTTTGCTAGTTTGCTAGCTACTTCCAGACACAAATAAGAGAACAGTCTGACCATTTCACTCACCCTTGCGGAGCTGGTTAGGCTGATTTTCATGGCAACAATTTTAATTACTTTTTTTGCCGAAATTTACAGACACCGGTCATATTAAACGGGTGTTGCGCGTTCGGAAATGCATCAGTTATTCTGCACACTCAGGCAAGACGCTCTGAAAACGAGTAGATAGCCAGAGTGAATTTACGAACGCACCCATAATACCGACTGGGACAATAGATTGGGAAACAGGCTTCAGCTAGCTAGATACTAGTTTTAGTTAACAACTTTCGAAATAGGAAAGTAAAAAAAATTAAAAATAAAGTGCAAAGACAACATCAAATCAACCAATGGTTGCTTACTTACTGTTTGACATTATCACCAATTGCTTCAGTTAAATGTTTCTTGGCAATTTCAAGCTCAGTAGCATGGGCTGCCATAACGACGTCTATACAAGTGTTCGACGTTATCATTCAGCGCCTGGGCTGCATCTTCTTCTTCTGTTATCGGAAGTGTGTGCATCAGCAAAAGGTGTAATAGCGCCACCTATGAACTTGGAATATAAGAAAACACACACACACACACACACACACACATAAATACACACACGCTTCTGAAATTACCATTTCTTGCCAGCAGAGAGCACACATGCCTCAAGAGACAGTGCTGTGTATTATTAATTACAGTGCATTCGGAAAGTATTCAGACCCCTTGACTTTTTCCACATTTTGTTACCTTACAGCCTTATTCTAAAATTCATTAAATAGTTTTTTCCCTTCATCAATCTACACACAATACCCTACAAAGCAAAAACAGGTTTTTAGACATTTTAGCAAATGTGTTAGAAATCAAATGTATTAAATTCAAATGTATTTTAAGAAGCAGCTTTGGCAGTGATTACAGCCTCAACTCTTCATGGGTATGACGCGACAAGCTTGGCACACCTGTATTTGGGAAGGTTCTCCCATTCTTCTCTGCAGATCCTCTCAAGCTTTGTCAGGTTGGATGGGGAGCGTTGCTGCACAGCTATTTTTAATTTTTATTTAACCTTTATTTAACTAGGCAAGTCATTTAAGAACACATTCTTATTTACAATAACGGCTTAGGAACAGTGGGTTTAACTGCCTTGTTCAGGCAGTAGTTAAGTAAATGTAATTTTTCATTCCAATTTTTTGATAAATGAGCAAACATTTCTACTGTGCCTTGCGAAAGTATTCGCCCCACTTGGCATTTTCCTATTTTGTGGCCTTACAACCTGGAATTAAAATACATTTTGGGGGGGGTTATATCATTTGATTAACACAACATGCCTACCACTTTGAAGATGCAAAATATTTTTTATTGTGAAACAAACAAGAAATAATAAAAAAAAACTGAAAACTTGAGCGTGCATAACTATTCACCTCCCCAAAGTCAATACTTTGTAGAGCCACCTTTTGCAGCAATTACAGCTGCAAGTCTCTTGGGATATGTCTCTATAAGCTTGGCACATCTAGCCACTGGGATTTTAGCCCATTCTTCAAGGCAAAACTGCTCCAGCTCCTTCAAGTTGGAAGGGTTTCTGCTGATGTACAGCAATCTTTAAGTCATACTACAGATTCTCAATTTGATTGAGGTCTGGGCTTTGACTAGGCCATTCCAAGACATTTAAATGTTTCCCCTTAAACCACTCGAGTGTTGCTTTAGCCGTATGCATCGTGTCATTGCCCTGCTGGAAGGTGAACCTCCGTCCCCTCTGCAAGACTGAAACAGGTTTCCCTCAAGAAGTTCCCTGTATTTAGCACCATCCATCATCATTAAATTCTGACCAGTTTCCCAGTCCCTGCCTATGAAAAACATCCCCACAGCATGATGCTGCCACCACCATGCTTCACTGTGGGGGATAGTGTTCTCGGGGTGATGAGAGGTGTTGGGTTTGTGCCAGACATAGTGTTTTCCTTGATGGCCAAAAATATAAATTTTAGTCTCATCTGACCAGAGTACCTTCTCCCACATGCCTTTTGGCGAACACCAAAAATGTTTGCTTATTTTTTTCTTTAAGCAATGGTTTTTTTCTGGCCACTCTTCTGTAAAGCCCAACTCTGTGGAGTGTATGGCTTAAAGTGGTCCTATGGACAGTTACTCCAATCTCCGCTGTGGAGTTTGCAGCTCCTTCAGGGTTCTCTTTGGTCTCTTTGTTGCCTCTGATTAATGCCCTCCTTGCCTGGTCCGTGAGTTTTGGTGGGCGGCCATCTCTCGGCAGGTTTGTTGTGGTGACATTTTCTTTACATTTTTTAATAATGGACTTAATGGTGCTCCGTGGGATGTTCAAAGTTTCAAATATTTTTTTGTAACCCAACCCTGATCTGTACTTCTCCACAACTTTGTCCCTGACCTGTTTGGAAATCTCCTTGGTCTTCATGGTGCCGCTTGCTTGGTGGTGCCCCTTGCTTAGCGATGTTGCAGACTCTGGGGCCTTTCAGAACAGGTGTATATATACTGAGATCATGTGACAGATCATGTGACACTTAGATTGCACACAGGTGGACTTTATTTAATTAATTATGTGACTTCTGAAGGTAATTGTTTTCACCAGATCTTATTTAGGGCTTCATAGCAAAGGGGGTGAAAACATATGCACGCACCACTTTTCTGTTTTTAATTTTTTAGAATTTTTTGAAACAAGTTATTTTTTTAATTTCACTTCACCAATTTGGCCTATTTTGTGTATGTCCATTACATGAAATCCAAATAAAAATCCATTTAAATTACAGGTTGTAATGCAACAAAATAGGAAAAACGCCAAGGGGGTGAATACTTTTGCAAGGCACTGTACAAGCCTGTTTTTGCTTCATCATTGTGGGGTATTGTGTGTAGATTGCTGAGGGAAAAAAACAATTTAATACATTTTAGAATAGGGCTGTAAGGTAACAAAATGCGAAAAAAGTCAAGGGGTCTAAATACTTTCCGAATGCACTGTACATACTGTTTTACTCATTATGTATAATACTGTATTCTAGTCAAGACCATCCTAATCAACAATTGCTGTACATATACAATTCTATCCTATGTTTTTTACAGATATACTACATATTCTATCCACATAGTGTCCATAATGTCTATACATCCCATCACATATACCGTATTTATTCAGAACAAATATATAAACGCATCATTTCAACAATTTTATTGAGTTACAGTTCATATAAGAAAATCATTCAATTGAAATAAATTCATTAGGCCCTAATCTATGGATTTCACATAACTGGGCAGGGGCGCGCCTGGGAGGGAGGACATATGGGAGGACATAGGCCCACCCACTTGGGAGCCTCGCCCACCCACTGGGGAGCTAGGCCCAGACAATCAGAACTCAATTTTCCCCACAAAAGGGCTTTATTACAGACAGAAATACTCCTCAGTTTCATCAGTTCTCCGTGTGCCTCATCTCAGACAATCCCGCAGGTGAAGAAGCCGGATGAGGAGGTCCTGGGCTGGCGTGGTTACACGTTGTCTGAAGTTGTGAGGCCGGTTAGACGTACTGCCAAATTCTCTAAAACAACATTGGAGGTGGCTTATGGTAGAGAAATTAACATTAAAATTTCTGGCATCAGCTTTGGTAGACATTCCTGCAGTCAGCATGCCAATTGCATGCTCCTTCAAAACTTGAGACATCTGTGGCATTGCGTTATGTGACAAAACTGCATATTTTAGAGTGGCCTTTTATTGTCCCCAGCACAAGGTGCACCTGTGTAATGATCATGCTTTTTAATCAGCTTCTAGATATTCCACACCTGTCTGTGGATGCATTATTTTGGAAACTGAGAAATGCTCACTAACAGGGACGTAAACAAATTTGCACACGACATTTGAGAGAAATAAGCTTTTTTTGTGTATGGAACATTTCTGGGATCTTTTATTTCAGCTAATGAAACATGGAACCAACACTTTACATGTTGTGTTTATATTTTTGTTCCGTATATATTTATACTGTGGACTCCGACATTGCTAATATTTCTACATTTCTTAATTCCATTATTTTTCTTTCAGATGAATGTGTGTTGTTGTGTATTGTTAGATATTATTGCACTATTACTGATATTACTGATATTGTTAGATATTACTGATATTACCTGGCAAAATGTGTAGAATTGCAGCAAACTTAATTTAAAATGGAAACATTTTCTCTATACAAAGGGGCTGCTAAAATGTTTTGCGCAAGCCACATGATGAGTTCTGTGTTTTTTGTGGGCCCCCACCCCCATCAAAGTTGCCTATTCCTGATTTAGCTTTACATGACTCCCAATGAACATAGCATTTAGGCACAAATAAAACAGTGAAACAGATGTTTCCCCGGATGTATAAATCTAAAGCATTCGATTGGCATTTCCACTCACCACCAACTACGGTGATGAGAGGAAGCCCAGTGGCCGGCAGTGGGAGAAGATGGGGTGATATGGATTTTGGCCGACATTCTACACATTTTCTCATCAAACATTTGATCTCAATACAGTTTTCTGTTCCCAAAACTATAATTTGTTACGAACAGAGTGGACTAAGTTTTGTAGACTCAACCCTTTGCCAAAGAAAAAAAAATGGCTTTGTTTAGGAGGAGTTTAAGGGCGAATTGAGTTATTGCCCACGCACTTCACAGAGTAGGTGTTCCCTAACGGAAATATGTAAATACATGCTAGAACACGCCAATAGGACCTCGCTAGCTCGTGCTTGGCTCTGCCCACTTGCTTGTTCTGCCCACTATGATTAATTTGCTTCCATTGGAAACGACAGACTGTGGTCCATCCTGGGTTATAGAAATTTTTGTTATGTTATTTGTCACATGCGCCGAATACAACAGCTGTAGATCTTACCGTGAAATGCTTACTTACAAGCCCTTAACCAACAATGCAGTTCAAGAAATAGAGTTAAGAAAATATTTACCAAATAATCTAAAGTAAAACATAAATAGAAAAATAACACAACAAAATAACAATAACGAGGCTATATACAGGGGGTACAAGTACCGAGTGGATGTGCAGGGTACAGGTTAGTTGAGGTAATTTGTACATGTAGGTAGGGGTAAAGTGACTATGCATAGATAATAAACAGCGAGTAGCAGCAGTGTAAAAACAAAGGGGGGAGGGTCAACGTAAATAGTCCGGGTGGCCATTTGATTAATTGTTAATTGTTCAGCAGTCTTATGGCATGGGGGTAGAAGCTGTTAAGGACCCTATTTTGGACCTAGACTTGGTGCTCCGGTACTGCTTGCAGTGCGTTAGCAGAGAGAACAGTCTATGACTTCGGTGACTGGAGTCTTTGACAATTTTTTGGGCCTTCCTCTGACACCACCTAGTGTATAGGTCCTGGATGGCAGGAAGCTTGGCTCCAGTGATGTGCAAAATGTCTGGACCCAGGTACAAGTTGTCATTCGTCAGAGATCTAGGATCAGTAAATCTGACTTTATTTTAGTGTGGGACAATTTCTTCGTTCTCTATTGATTGGTTGTTATTGGGTTAAATATGACATTTTGTGATTCAATATATGCCTATCAAATATACAGTTTTTCAATCCAGTGTATAGATGTACAAGTTGCCTTGGGGAGAGACCATCTTTTCACCGCAAACATTAAGAAAATCTCGAGACAACGAGACATGATAATACCCATTCTTGCACTCATAGAAAATCACTAAGGCTTTTGTTTGATGTTTCATGGGAATTAAAATCACTTCTAATGATGTGCAACTTTGGCAATCATTAATATTATTGTGGCTGATCCATACTAGTATAAACTGGAGGAAAATAATCTATATAAAAACTAAATTAAATTAAAATGTACATTAGGAGCACTGGCCTACAGTGTCCAAATCCAACAAAGCAACAGAATTATTAATAGGGCAAGAAAAACTATTATTGGCTATAATACCTTTGTCTTTATTGAAGACTATGACTCTTAATAATAAAATAAATGTGTGTGTGTGATGGGTAACAGGTTACTTAAAGAGTGTTGAGGGGTAGAGAACGTATTCATTTAAATGTGAATCAATTCCAGACAAGGAATGCTACATGCTTTGTGTTTTCTTCACTCTCATAAGGGACTTTTTCTCCAAAGTTAAGAGTTACCTCTTTTTACATACAAACAACCACCTTTGAGAGACAATGAAACACCCAAGCACGCACGCACGCACGCACGCACGCACGCACGCACGCACGCACGCACACACACACACACACACACACCACACACACACACACACACACACACAACACACACACACACACACACACACACAGCAGACAAGAAAGTTTAAGAAAGTTCCCTATCCCAGTATTTTCCAAGTAGTACCCTTCTCCCACACTCACAAGTATTTCTTCCATTGGGTTTTATGTCCAAAACATTTTGCCTAAAGCCCTCTTTGTTTGCTAAGACCACATATTGTGTCCATAATCAAATAAACACAGCTGCCAATAGCTCTGAGATGGCCACAATATACACACCCTGCCTTGTGGGACAAACACACATAAACGCACACCCATCCCTCACAGAAACCTCTTTTATAAGAGCCAAAACACTGGATAATCAAGATCATAAGTTCTTTTAAGGGGACTTCTAGAAATAGAAACAGAGTATGTATGAGAGAAATGTTGAAAGTGATTGAGAGTGAGTTGTTGATAAGTGGGTTATATGGGAAAGTTTCAAAGCTTAACCACGAGATTGAAAGTTTAAGATTGATTGAGAGCGTGTGTGAGTGAAACAAATACCAAGCACTAAGCTGCAACAAGAGCAAATGTGAGTATGTATGTGTGATCCAGAGCGGGTTTAAGTGTCATCACCACACACACCAATTCCAGGCAACCAGGCACAGTGGGTTTCGAACTTTTCTTTTTTCTTTCCTGCCTTCTTTCCTTCCTTCTTTCCTTCCTTCCTTCCTTCCTTTACACCTCACGGCACAGCGCCTCTCCCCTTTTTAGTTTGTGCGTATATATTGATATGTAGGCTACGTGTTCCATTTTTAAATGTATGTAGTTCTGTCCTTGAGCTGTTCATGTCTATTGATATTCTGTATTAGGTCATGTTTCATGTTTTGTGTTGACCCCAGGAAGCGTAGCTGGTGCTTTCGCAACACCTAATGGGGATCCTAACAAAATAACAAAATACCTTCCTTCCATTAGCAGTTGAAACCTTATATTAGGAGGAGTTTTGTTTTCCTTTAGAAGCACTATGACATCAAAGGTAGTTGGCAGGACAACCTCCCACTCCACAGTTAAAAATTACCATCACCCCAGGCTAGCTCAATCTTTTTGGACCAGCCTCCATCCTACTGTGAGTGTGTGTATGCATGCATGTGTGTTTGAATGCCAGAGAGAGAGAGAGACAGAGAGACCAGTACTAAGGAGAAGGCATGAGAGTCAAGAGCATGCAGTTATACAGGAGCCACAACGGAGACTGAGACATCGGCTCCGACAAGCCTGTAACAAAGACCAGCAGGAGGAACAAACACCGTTGGGACGCATAGACTGTCTTCACACAGCTACAGGTGTGTACACACTCCTCTTTCCTGTAGCTTATCTTGTCCTGTTTGTCTTTTCTTCAACTAAGTTAAACAGCAAATTCCAGTTACGGTATTGTTTAGATGAGAGATAACAACATGTTTGTAGATCGTATCTGTCATCCTCAAGAGTAACATAGTTCTGTATTGGGTTCTATTATCATTATGTAACTCATTTATTTAGTAGAAATGTCATTACAAAGGGCTTGTATTTGAATGGAAGCCTCCCATAACTTAAACCATTAACCACAATTAATTGTTCATCTATTTTAATACACTCCTGCTGTTTATTAACACTTTATTCGCCGATGTTAAAGGTTTATTAACTGTTATCAATGGTTTATTAACTTACAAATGTGAGCCATTATTAGGCAAACGCTGGGTAAGGAGAAAAGACTGAGTAAACATCCCCCCTGGGTCTGCCTGTGACTGGACAGACACACTTCAGTCACAGCAGAACATCCAGTGACCCACTGGCACTGGAGGACAGTCACCCCAAAGACTGTCCTCTGCCAGCCTACTGTAGGACAGTCACCGCAAGTTTGACCAGTCTGGATGCAAACCGCCCCATTAATATAAATGAGCTATCGGTCTGGCTCTACCTGAGGGGGAAAATTTACTTTGGAGACTTTGTTTTGCTTTTTATAAGTCAATGAAACATGTAATGCTCTGAATTTGGCTGACTTAATGAAGAGTAGCAGGCCTAGGGTGTTAGCAACAGAGACATACTATACAGCAGTAATAACACACTATTAGATTAATAGTCCTGCTATATTGATCCTTTTCTGTAAACACTGTCACTTATCTAAATTGGTGTTTGGACTAACTTTTAAGAAGGGTAATCGCTGAAGCCTAATTATTGATAGTGATGATGAATAAGGGTTTTGATGAGAGAGAGAGAGAGAGAGACAGAGAGGAGAGAGAGAAGAGAGAGAGAGAGAGAGTGAGAGAGAGAGAGAGAGAGAGAGGCGCGAATGGTTCATGTTCACGTCCCAAGTCTCATTGACTTATTATGGCTTTAAAGTTCTAATATATCCCTTTCTAAATCTCTCCTTCTCCAATTTTCCTCAAAACTATTCTCCATCTGTAAGGATGTTTTTGGATGTTTTTGATTTGATTTGCCTGAAAGCCTGACACAAAGGACATTTATGGATTTCCAGTGCTGGACTGGTAATGATAACTAACACTTAATCAATAGTACATATATAAATAAAGAACATCTGATGTTGCCTTCTGCTTGACGTCAGGCAGTAATACAATGTTTCTCTCTGTTGACAGTGAACAATTTTGCCACCACATTGGTTTTGGTTTAGGTAATGCTACTGGACCCCTACCATTAAGTATGGTTGGAATGGGACCCTTCAATGCACCTCAGAATATTTCAGAGAAGACCGCAGGCAGAAATGATTGCGTGCCCCCACTACTTTTTCTATCCAAGACATATTGAATCCTTACTTCCTCAGTATGTTTGAATCCAGAGGATTTGTTTTTATAGGTAGCCTAGTGATTGAAGTAGGTCATATTTTGCACCTGTCAAAAGTGTTGGATGGATGAGGGTTCTATTTCAAATACTTGTTTCAATGTCTCACTATGGGATATGCTTGGGCGTGGCCACAAGCTCGAAGTAACCAATCAAACAACATCTGTTGGAGACAGACAGCTCGATGGGCGAATGAGGAGAGTGCCCTTCCTCCATAAAGGTAGCCACTCGCCCGCCAAACTGGTCATTCTCACCTCACCTCCTTGTCGAAGTGACTGCATTCACTAAAGCTCTCCTCATCACGGCTGGATTTCTGTTTTCCTACTGAAACGTCCTCAGGTAAACCGTGAGGTTAACACTGCCGAATGTAGAACCTCAGCTCCTGTTGATAGCGTTGAGAACAGAACGAAAGGTTTTGCTTCGAGTAGAATTCATTTTCTACTCATCAGTCTCTCTTGAGCTAATTCCACATGGCTGTCAATATTTGGTTAACCATCACCACAAGGCTTTAGCTAACTTGACTAACCATCTGCAAGGCTAGCTAAACACGAAAGCAAAGGACTAGCTTTTCCCACCTGGCTAGCTTGCTGTAATGCAAGCTAACCACACCAGCACTACTACCAACAACAACAGTAGTGTTGCTAGTTCCCGTCTTTCGTCTTGCTAGCTGTAAAACTAGCTAACCATCAAGCATTATGATGAAACTGGCTTTCATGAGGACCACCATAGGAAAGGAAGACCCAGAGTTACACTACCGTTCAAAAGTTTGGGGTCATTTAGAAATGTCCTTGTTTTTGAAAGAAAAGCACATTTTTTGTCCATTAAAATAACATCAAATTGATCAGAAATACAGTGTAGACATTGTTAATGTTGTAAATGACTATTGTAGCTGGATACGGCAGATTTATTTATTGAATATCTACACAGTGGCCCATTATCAGCAACCATCACTCCTGTGTTCCAATGGCATGTGTTAGCTAATCCAAGTTTATCATTTTAAAAGGCTAATTGATCATTAGAAAACCCTTTTGCAATTATGTTAGCACAGCTGAAATACTGGCCTTCTTTAGACTAGTTGAGTATCTGGATCATCAGCCATTGTGGGTTCGATTACAGGCTCAAAAGGGCCAGAAACAAATACATTTCTTCTGAAACTTGTCAGTCTATTCTTGTTCTGAGAAATGAAGGCTATTCCATGTGAGAAATTTGCCAAGAAACTGAAGAACTCATACAACGCTGTGTACTACTCCCTTCACAGAACAGAACAAACTGTCTCTAACCAGAATAGAAAGAGGAGTGGGAGGCCCCGGTGCACAACTGAGCAAGAGGACAAGTCCAATTGAGTGTCTAGTTTGAGAAACAGACACCTCACATGTCCTAAATTGCCAGCTTCATTAAATAGTACCAGCAAAACACCAGTCTCAGCGTCAACAGTGAAGAGGCGACTCCAGGATGCTGGCCTCTGGGATGAGTTTACACTCACTCCACACTTGGCATTCCACTTGGTGATATTAGACTTGTGTGCGGCTGCTCAGCCATGGAAACCAATTTCATGAAGCTCCTGAGGAACAGTTCTTGTGCTGATGTTGCTTCCAAAGGCAGTTTGGAACTCGGTAGTGAGTGTTGCAACAGAGGACAGACAATTTTTACGTGCTACTTGCTTCAGCACTTGGCGGTCCCGTTCTGTGAGCTTGTGTGGCCTACCACTTTGCAGCTGAGCCGTTGTTGCTCCTAGAGGTTTCCACTTCACAATAACAGCAATTATAGTTGACCAGGGCAGCACTAGCAGGGCCGAAATTTGACAAACTGACCTGTTGGAAAGGTGGCATCCTATGACAGTGCCATGTTGAAAGTCATTGAGCTCTTCAGGCCGCGGACCCCGGCGTCGTCGCTGTCCTTTACTCCTCGGCGACTCCCGCCAAGGAAGAGTCTCGCATCCACCTAGTATCTCTTCCCATGACCAACTCTCCTTCACCTCCTGGGCACGCTGCTTGGTCCTGACTTGGTGGGATATTCTGTCACGACCGTCGTATAAATAATTGGATCAAGGCGCAGCATGAGTAGAGTTCCACATTTTAATAATAGTGAAACTTCCAAAACAACAAAGATATAACGATCGTGAAAAATGTAGCGCACATAGGCACTCATACAAAACAATATCACACATAGCAGGTGGGAAAAAGGACACACTAAGTATGATCCCAATTAGAGGTAATGATATTCATCTGCCTCTAATTGGGAACCATACACACACACCAACATAGAAATATAATACCTAGAAACCCCCCTAGTCACGCCCTGACCTAAAACCCTATAGAGAACCCCGAGGGCTCTCTATGGTCAGGGCGTGACACCCCCCTTCTGGTCAACAGGAGTAGATTGTTTTGAGCCCTTTACAATCAAGCTAGATCGTCCAGTGGAGAAGCACTGGGGCATTCTGTTCAAGTGCTTAAAAACTAGATGTATGCACCTGAAACTACTGGAGAGTTTGGATGCTGAAGCCTTCCTCATGGGCCTACGGCGGTTTAGCCCCCTACGGGGGAAACCCTACAAGATCCTGGCTGACAGAGGCACAAACTTCAAGGCAGGAGAAGCCAAGTTGGAGGAAACCTTCCAAGCAATGGAACCAACCCTCCAGGATCAACTGATGGAGCCAACAAATCTCCTTCAAATTCAACCCTCGAGGAGCTCATTTGGAGGAACATGGGAGCGAGAGATGAAATTGGTGAAGACGGCCTTACAAGCCGTCCTGGGTGACCAAACTGTCACTTAAACCGTCTTGCGGACCGTCCTGATAGAGGTTAAAGGAATACTGAACTACAAACGGTCGTGTTAGATCAGTGGAGATCCAGGTAAAGAACCAGACATATATCCAGCCTGTTGTCCGAATAATTCCTCTCCCTGAGATGACAGAGGACGTGGAGGGATGAGAATTTTGAGGAGTGTGGAATTAACACAATTCTGGGGTGGCTGTGGATAAGGCCCATGGAGTTGGTGAAATCTCCCTTTAATTCATAGCCACTTCCCAGCTTGACCAGAGCGCTTTAATTAGGTCAGGTTGAAATGTCTGACAGATCTCAACTCATTAAAAGGAGGAAATCTCCACTGGCAAACCTCGCTGCTTTCTCTCCCCCAACTCCATCTAATCCAGACATTGTGTGCACGCACAAATCTACATACATCCACAGAATCTGTTTTCTTTCATCTGAACTATCTGTTACTCTCGGGAGAGCGGGACATCAGTTATCATTTATAGTTATTACCACGGAGCGCAGCTTGGAGCGCATGCTTCAAATCTATTGTGTTATATCAATGGACAATGATCAAGGCCCTACAGATCATCATGGGACAATTATGCCACTGATATATGGTTAAAATGTAACAAAATTACATGTACATATGAAGACAAAACCTGGAAGTATGACATATGAAACGTAATTATTATTTGCTAAATTGATAAATCCTGAGATCAAACTGATTGAGATTATAGATTGAATAATGTATTTATTTGCATTGTCATTATCATGATTATATTTAGTGAGTTTTCAGGCCCCTCCAGTGACAAATTTGCTACTTTTAGGCTGTCTGGGGAATTTTGACACAGGCATTCTGTGGTTTTGATCAAATTTAGCGACTTTTCCCACTAAATTCTGCTGCAAACGAGAGTGGAAGAAGGCTGTCTGTGCAACGACACTCACACAGGCAGATAAGCACAAGGGGAGGGGGTAGTGTAAAGGGAGAGGGGTGAAGAAACTATGTCCGGGACCGCAGCAGTACTGGAGAAAGGCAACCGGAAAGTCATCTAGCCCACTACTAGCGACAAATCAAGGAGCCAATACCAGATCTCACTGAAAAACAGTTGCGAACGCTAAGCCTGCCTAGTCAGTCAGTTGAATGAGAGAGAGCCAACTGAACATTGAAGAGAGAAGCACTAGATAAACAGATTATTTTAAACCTTATCTTGAAGGTGAGCAAGTTATAAAGCATAGGATATAAAACAAAGTTAGGCTGGGAATAATTATATTATTGTTCTTTTTTATGACATTTTGATAATTGAATGGATTTATTAAAGTATGTTAGCAAAAAAGCTAAAATTGTCTAACTTTACCTCCAGTCAAGCTAACCTGTAATCATGGCAACAGAGGACTCCAACAAATTTTAACACGGTCACTCCCTGATCTGTTTCACCTATCTTTTATAAACTTAGAGAGTGTAAAGGGGAACATTGTAACTTGCTGTTGTTAGGGATATGAAATGATGAAAATTTATCTTTGAGATAAGATTATTATTAATACCTTTTACAAATAGTTTTTAGTATGATGGCTATGTACAAACCTTATCTTCACGGTGTGTCAGTGTCCCTTCATTTTTCTTACCACACCATATCCAGGTCCCAAGGTTTAAGAGGGTACACTACACAAGAATGTGTGTTGTTGTTTTTCACTATGCGCTAAGGGGTTTAAGAGTGTCCACTAGGCCTACGCTTTTTAATGGCAGAGCGAGTAGTGAATGTTGCATTATGTGAGTACCATAAATTATTGCATTTTTGGTCACTTAGCCCGGTAAATGTTGTTACGCAGAACATCATGATAATACATTATAAACAACTACCATGCTTTCATGTTTACATGCTGTTAGTGTAAAAACCATGGTATATTCCCTCCATCCATGGTAGTACAAATAAAATAAATACCATGGTATGATCATCATGGTTTTTGGTCACTGCCGTGGCAGGAAAATACCATGGTATTTGCACCAGTACCTTTATATGGTACATTTTTGTAAGGGTCTCCGCAAAGCTAGCTACCCCAAACTAGCTTTTTCACTTGCAAGGATAGAATTTGCTAGCTCTCCTCTCACATTTAGCCCACCCACTTTCACCCATATCATGTTGACTAGACCGACCACCCTCGCTTCACAGCCTGACGGTTGAGAGACACGATTTGTTTGTTGAGAAACAAAGCGAAGCACATGCTTTTTCTCCCTGGCTAGCAGTGTGGTTAATAGCTAGGCTATTTAACCGCAAGGCGAATGCTAACTAGTTCACATGTACTATTTCTCTGAGCATTGTGTGGATAGATCCCAATAACCTGGAATATCTCAGCACTGCCAACATCTCCATTCCAAGCGAGTTAGGTGTGTCCTGCTTTTCACCCGGTTTACCTTCTCCCTCTCCTACCGACCAGGAATCCATGAACATCAAGCCGGATGCACTGTCACACTGCTATAGCCCCATGCTACACTCTCCACCCCGAGACCATCCTTCCCACCCTCGTGTCTGGCGACGGAACTCAGCTGGGGAATAGGGAAGCAGGTGCGTGAGGCGCATCGTTCCCCAGCCAACCCCAGGGGGTTTGTGTGTGCCTGACGCTGCCCACTCCTCGGTCTTGGAGTGGGCCCACTCCTCCAGGCTTGCCTGCCACCTGGGCTCCCATCGGACCCTGACCTTTGTGCGACAACGCTTTTGGTGGCCGGCCTACCATGGTCCCGGAAGTCTCCGCGTTCGTTGCCGGCCTGCACGATCTGTGCGCAGAACAAGACTCCTTGGCAAGCTCTGGCTGGTCTTCTCAACCACTGCCTGTCCCTCACCATCCCTGGTCTCACATATCCTTGGACTTTGTCACGCGTCTTCCCGCATCTGATGGCAACACCGCCATCCTGACAGTTGTGGACTAGTTTTCCAAAACCACCCACTTCATTCCTCTCCCCAACCTACCCTCTGCCAAAGAGACGGCCCAGGTCATGGTGCAGCAATGTCTTCCGGATCCATGGACTCCCAGTGCACATGGTCTCCGACCGGGGCCCTCAGTTTCTAGTCCCGGATTCTGGAAGACGTTGTGCACGCTCATTGGGTCGTCGGTCATGCCTGTCCTCCGGGTTCCACTAGCAGTCCACCACGACAGTCAGAGGGAGACCTGGAGATGACTCTGTCAGCAACTCGTGTGAGTTGAACATGCCTGCAACACCCTCCCCTGCTCTGCCACTGGGCTCTCACCTTTCGAGTGTTTCCCTGGGGTGTTAGCCCCTGCTCTTCCCGGAGCAAGAGGAAGAGGTCGGCATACCCTCGGCCCAGATGTTTGTCCGCTTCTGTTGCCATACCTGGAAGAGAGCCCGGTCGGCTCTTCTCAAGACCACCTCCAGGTATCGCCGACAAGCGGACCGCAAATTTCTCCAAGATTATTAGCCTCTCTGCTGTTTGTCTTCTGTTGCCCCCGTACCCTCCGTATTCATCCAACTTTTCATGTGTCTAGGATTAAACCTATGTCTCACAGCCCTTTGTCTCCTGCCTGCCCTGACTCCGGGCCTGCCTGTCTTTCTGCACCTGCTTGACTCTGACCCATTTACGAACCTCTGCCTGTCCTGACCCCGAGCCTGTCTGCTGTTCTGTACCTTATTGACGCTGTCCTGGATTACAGACCTCTGCCTGCCTTTGACCTGTCTTTTGCATGCACCCGGTTTGGGTCAATAAACATCTGTGACTCTAGCTGTCTGCATCTGGGTCTTATCCTGAGTTCTGATAAAAAATAGATTTCCAGAAAACATGATTTGTAAGCCAGTCTCATACATCCAGCTCTTTCATTTGAGAAATAGGATGCGAGTAAAATGGGTCAGTCTGAAACAATCATTGGCCATCCAGCTGGCGCCCAAGAGATGCACAGGCATAATCTTATTATAGGTACACTTATGCATGTACTTCTTTTAGATAACTTATTTTATTTAGAATTGGGGCTTCGTGTTGACCTTCATCTAATTCCAAACAAAAACCTACTTGTTTTCAGACTTTTATTATGAAAGAGTACAGATTTTTTAACAGTATCCCTCCACTTAATTATAATAATACATAGGTCCTATATAGCCCTTTGTTAAAACCCAAAGACACAATCTGGAAGCTTTTGGAGAAGCTTGAGTAAACAGGGGAGATCTAGGAATATGAGAACCAAGGCTAACCAAACACACCCAGAGATATGATATAGCCTGGTTAGGGGCAGTAGCGTGAAGGAATATCCAAGAGTGAATGAACTTAAGTCAGAATTGGAGCTGTGATAACATATTTCTGCATGTTTGTTCTGCAGTTCACACACCACTGCTAAGAATTCAACCACATATTGACTCGCTCTCCCCTGCCTATGTTTTAGGTGCACCAGTGACACAGTCAGCCTGGTTGTAGAGGAGCAGAAGAAGAGAAGAGGAACCACTAGCCATGGGGCCCAGAGCTTGGGCCTGTTTGTCCTGCTTGGGCTGTCCGTCTGGGGCAGCAGTGAGGGCCTCAGTTCCCCCATCCTGACCCGGAGACGGAGGTACCTGGAGGACAAAGGAGAACCACCCAAAAAGTGCTCGTACACCTTCCTGGCCCTGAGCAGAAGATCACAGGGCCAATCTGCACCAGCCGGGGCCTACACACGGACAAGGACCCGCGTGACCCGCATGGACGTAGCGGCGGTGAGGGACCTCCTCTCCAAACAGAGACGGGAGATGGATACCCTGAAGCTGGTGGGTGAACATTGATGGAACATGGTGAACGAGATGAAGTTGCTGAGGAAGGAGAGCAGGAACATGAACTCCAGGGTGACCCAGCTCTACATGCAGCTGCTGCACTAGATCATCAGAAAGAGAGACAACTCTCTGGAGCTGGCTCAGCTGGAGGGACGCATTCTGAACGCCACAGCAGAGTCCCTACGTCTGGCCGCCCGCTACCGTGACCTAGAGGTCCGATACGCTGCGCTCTCCGCCATGGTCAACAGCCAGTCAGTTCTGGTTGGTGCCCTGGAAGAGCGCTGTCTGCAGGTGTACGGCCGGCGGCAGGAGCAGTCTCCTCAGGGCCCACCACTGGTGCAGGTGGTGCCAGAGAACATACCGGTTAGCATCCCGAGATTTACCAACGAGATCCAGAGGGACCATGGCCGGGCATTTCCCAGAGACAGGGGCTCCCAAGCAGGGCCAGCACCCACAGGAAGCACCCTGGAGCTCCAGAAGGCTCCGCAGGGCAACTTCAGTGCAGAGGGTGAGGCAACTGATTGTTAGATACACTATATAGTGCATTAGGACAGTATTCAGACCCCTGGACTTCATCCACATTTGTTACGTTACAGCCTTATTCTAAATGGATTGAATCGTTTTTTTCCCTCATCAATCGCACACAATACCCCATAATGACAAAGTGAAAACAGGTTTTTAGACATTTTTGCAACTGTATACAAAATAAAAAATAGAAATACCTTATTTACATAGGTATTCAGACACTTTGCTATGAGATTTGAAATTGAGCTCAGGGGCATCCCTGTTTCCGTTGATCATCCTTGAGATGTTTCTACAACTTGATTGGAGTCTACCTGTGGTCAATTCAATTGATTGGACATGATTTGGAAAGCCACAAATGGAAGCCACTCCTCAGTAAAAGGCACATGATAGCCCGCTTGGAGTTTGCCAAAAGGCACCTAAAGGATTCTCAGACCATGTGAAACAAGATTCCCTGGCACCATCCCTATGGTGAAGCATGGGGGTGGCAGCATAATGCTGTGGGAATGTTTTTCAGCGGCAGGGACTGGGAGACTAGTCAGGATCAAAGGAAAGATGAACAGAGAAAAGTACAGAGAGATCCTTAATGAAAACCTGCTCAGGACCTCAGAATGGAGCGATGGTTCACCTTCCATCAGGGCAACAACCCTAAGCACACAGCCAAGACAACGCAGGAGTCACTTCGGGACAAGTCTCTGTGTCAAGCTTGTAGCATTATACCCAAGACTCAAGGCTGTAATACCTGCCAAAGGTGCTTCAACAAAGTACTGAGTAAAGGGTCTGAATACTTATGTAAATGTGATATTTCAGGTTTTTATTTGTAATAAACTTGCAAAAATGTCTAAAAAAACAGTTTTTGCTTCGTCATTATGTGTGTAGATTGATGAGGAGAAAAACGATTTAATCCATTTTAGAATAAGGCTGTAAACGTAACAAAAAAGTAAAGGGGTCTGAAAACTTTCCGAATGCACTGTATATACAAAAGTATGTGGACACCCCTTCAAATTACTGATTTGCCTATTTCAGCCACACCCATTGCTGACAGATGTATAAAATCGAGCACACAGACATGCAATCACCATAGACAAAACATTGTCATGTGGAATGGCTTAACTGAAGAGCTCAGTGACTTTCAACGTGGCAACGTCATAGGATCCCACCTTTCCAACAAGTCAGTTCGTCAAATTTCTAACCCTGCTAGAGTTGCCCCCGGTCAACTGTTAATTATGTTATTGTGAAGTGGAAAAGTCTAGGTGCAACAACGCATCAGCCGTAAAGTGGTAGGCCATACAAGCTCACAGAACAGGACCGCTGAGTGCTGAAGCTGTCTTCAGTTGCAACACTCACTGCCGAGTTCTAAACTGCCTCTGGAAGCAACGTCAGCACAAGAACTGTTTGTCGGGAGCTTCATGAAATGGGTTTCCATGGCCAAACAGCTGCACACAAGCCTAAGATCACCATGCGGAATGCCATGTGTCGGCTGAGTGGTGTAAAGCTCGCTGCCATTGGTCTCTGGAGTAGTGGAAACACGTTCTCTGGAATGATGAATCACGCTTCACCATCTGGCAGTCCGACAAACAAATTAGGTTTGTCAGATGCCAGGAGAACATTAACTGCCCCAATGCATAGTGCCAACTGTAAAGTGTGGTGGAGGAGGAATAATGGTCTGGGTGTCACGTCCTGACCAGTAAAAGGGGTTATTTGTTACTGTAGTTTGGTCAGGGCGTGGCAGGGGGTGTTTGTTTTGTGTGTTTCGTTTTTTGGGGGAGTTTGTTCTATGTATCTATTCTATGTGGTTATCTAGTTTTCTATTTCTATGTTGGGGTTTTGGCACGACCTCCAATTAGAGTCAGCTGGTTGTCGTTGCCTCTAATTGGAGGCCATATTTAAGTGGTTCGTTTTCTCTTGTGTTTGTGGGTGGTTGTTTACTGTATAGTCTGTGTACCTTACAGGACTGTTTTCGTCGTTTGTTTTGTTTATGTGATTTTTCCTTCAATAAATAAGAAGATGATAAATATACCCGCTGTGTTTTGGTCCACCTACAACGACGCATGTGACAGAACCACCCACCAAAGAAGGACCAAGCAGCGGAGGAAGGAGCAGCAGGAGAGCTACTTAGAGTCGTGGACATGGGAGGAGATTTGGATGGAAAGGGACCATGGCACCATGCTGGGGAGTACAAGCGCCTGAAGGAGGAGCTGGAGGAAGCTATAAGGGAACGATGGAGGTATGAGGCATTATAGCCTCCATTTCAGGAGGAGAGGAGGCAACCCCAAATAATTTTTTGTGGGGGGGGTTTACGGAGAGTTTAGTTGAGTCAGGGGGGAGCCCTGACCTAACTTCCCGGGCATACAGGAGAGAGCCGTGGAGAAAAAAAGAGCCAGTCAAGGAATCAAGGCGAGGCAGCTTGACGCGAGATTCCGGAGAGAGGTACTGGCGGAAAGGGCACGAAGGGGCACCTGTGCTTATTATGGGGAGCGACGGATTAAGGCAAGCACCATGTTATGCGGAGATACGCACGGTATCGCCAGTGTCAATAGTCTGGCGCCTCCAAAGCCAGCCCCACGTATCAGGCCTTCAGTGCGCAGGGTCCCCGTCCAGAGCTTCCGGCGACAGTTCCCCGTCCAGAGCTTCCGGCGACAGTTCCCCGTCCAGAGCTTCCGGCGACAGTTCCCCGTCCAGTGCTTCCGGCGACGTCCTACAGTCCAGAACCGACAGAGACGGCCTACAGTCCGGAACCGGCAGAGACGGCCCACAGTCCGGAACCGGCAGAGACGGCCCCAGTCCGGAGCCTGCAGACACGGCCCACAGTTCGGAGCCTGCAGACACGGCCCACAGTCCGGAGCCTGCAGAGACGGCCCACAGTCCGGAGCCTGCAGAGAAGGCCCACAGTCCGGAGCCTGCAGAGACGGCCCAAAGTCCGGAGCCTGCAGAGACAGCCCACAGTCCGGAGCCTGCAGAGACAGCCCACAGTCCGAGGTCTCCAGCGACGCTCCTCAGCCCGAGGTCTCCAGCAACGCACCTCAGCCCGAGGTCTCCAGCGACGCACCTCGGCCCGAGGTCTCCAGCGACGCACCTCAGCCCAGAGCCTTCAGCAGTGGTCTACAGCCCTGAGCCTTCAGCGGGGGTGGGCAGGTTAGAATGGGGGACTAAGGCCGGAGCCAGAGCCACCTCCGTAGTTGGAGGATTGGGGGGGTGTAGCACGGGAGCCGTCGTTGACGGTGGCCACCCTTCCTTCCCTCCCTTTAAGTTTGGGGTTATTTTTGTGTGGTTTTTGTGTTTGAGGTGCATTCGGGGTCTGCACCTTTGGGGGGGGGGGGGGGGGGGGGGGGGGGGGGGGGGGGGGGGGGGGGGGGGGGGGGGGGGGGGGGGGGGGGGGGGGGGGGGGGGGGGGGGGGGGGGGGGGGGGGGGGGGGGGGGGGGGGGGGGGGGGGGGGGGGGGGGGGGGGGGGGGGGGGGGGGGGGGGGGGGGGGGGGGGTGGGGGGGGGGGGGGGGGGGGGGGGGGGGGGGGGGGGGGGGTAACTGTCACGTCCTGACCAGTAAAAGGGGTTATTTGTTATTGTAGTTTGGTCAGGGCGTGGCAGGGGGGTATCCCTCCACTTAATTATAATAATACATAGGTCCTATATAGCCCTTTGTTAAAACCCAAAGACACAATCTGGAAGCTTTTGGAGAAGCTTGAGTAAGCAGGGGAGATCTAGGAATATGAGAACCAAGGCTAACCAAACACACCCAAAGATATGATATAGCCTGGGTTAGGGGCAGTAGCGTGAAGGAATATCCAGAGCGAATGAACTTAAGTCAGAATTGGAGCTGTGATAACATATTTCTGCATGTCTGTTCTGCAGTGCACACACCACTGCTAAGAATTCAACCACGTATTGACTCGCTCTCCCCTGCCTATGTTTTAGGTGCACCAGTGACACAGTCAGCCTGGTTGTAGAGGAGGCAGAAGAAGAGAAGAGGAACCACTAGCCATGGGGCCCAGAGCTTGGTGCCTGTTTGTTTTGGTCCACCTACAACGACGCATGTGACACTGGGGCTGTTTTTCATGTTTGGGCTAGGCCCCTTAGTTCCATTGAAAGGAAATCTTAACGCAACAGCATACAATGACATTCTAGACGATTCTGTGCTCCAACTTTGTGAAAAACAGTTTGGGGAAGGCCCTTCCCTGTGTCAGCATGACAATGCCCCCGTGCACAAAGAGAGGTCCATACAGAAATGGTTTGTCGAGATCGGTGTGGAAGAACTTGATTGGCCTGCACAGAGCCCTGACCTCAACCTCATCGAACACCTTTGGGATGAATTGGAATGCCGACTGCCAGCCAGGCCTAAATGCGCAACATCAGTACCCAACCTCACTAATGCTCTTGTGGCTGAATGGAAGCAAGTCCCCTCAGCAACATCTAGAAAGCCTTCCCAGAAGAGTGGAGACTGTTATAGCAGCAAAAGGGTACCAACTCCATATTAATGGCCATTATTTTGGAATGAGATGTTCGACGAAAAGGTGTCCACATACTATTGGTCATGTAGTGTAGGTTGGTGGGTGAGGTGGTTGGTGAGGGGGTGGATGGGTGGTTAGTTGGTTGGTTGTTTGGTACCAAGGATAAAGCATAGACTTATTTCAAAAATTAACCTCAAACCAATGTGTTTCATTTTCTTCTTAGTCAGATTTTTTATTATGTAACATTTGCATATTCGGCTAGAACTAGGTTTGGTGCAGCTCACCAGAAAGAACACAGACCCTCGAGTGTAAAGAAAAAGGGGTTGTAGCTTCTAAGTTCAGAAGAAGGAAAAGAGAAAAAAGAAACACAGAAAGAAACATTTTACTCATCTACCGAAATTCCTGACACATTTAGTTTGTTCCGAGCCAAGAAAAATAAAACGTGTGGGATTTGAAGGCAGCTGTGTATGAAAATTGAACCCTCTCCAGGATGGCTTCCCTCTCATGCTAAGCATGGACAGAACCTAGGCTGGAATAACATGGTTTCCCCTGACCACAAAGTATCTGCACATCTGGTTTACTTCACCACCGCTTGCTGAGACTAATAACGATCCTCACCTATAAACTAGGCAAAGATTCATCTCACATTAAACAAACACAATAGTTTAACTGTTCACATCTGCTCTAAGACAAATGTATAACAAATGAACGGTAGATAGAGATAAATCCTAATACTCAATGTGTTCTAAACAATCACTGCTTTAACTGCCTACATCTGGTGTGTGATATTTTGTTATTTTGTGTGTTATTTCTTACATTATTAGCCCAGAAAATGCTGTGTGTAAACAAAAAAGAAATAAAATAAAAATAAAATAAAAATACCATGTCACGTCCTGACCAGTAAAGGGGTTATTGGTTATTGTAGTTTGGTCAGGACGTGGCAGGGGTGTTTTGTTTTATGTGGTTCGGGTTTGTTGGGATATGTATTTATGTAGAGGGGTGTTTGTTTTATGTGTTCCCGGGTTTTTGGGTATTCTGTTTTGTATTTCTATGGTTTTTCTATGTTGTGTATTTCTTTGTTGGCCTGGTATGGCTCTCAATCAGGAACACTGTACATCGTTGTTGTTGATTGGGAGTCATACTTAGGTAGCCCTGTTTTCACCTGTCTTTTGTGGGAAGTTGTTTTTGCAT
Organism: Salmo trutta; assembly: GCF_901001165.1. NCBI lineage: Eukaryota > Metazoa > Chordata > Actinopteri > Salmoniformes > Salmonidae > Salmo > Salmo trutta. Next base: position 11,462,337 of record NC_042987.1, on the reverse strand, counting down.
AGCTGTCTGTGTAGACTGCAATACTGTGCGTTCGTTCGTTTTCTTGTTTTGTTTTTGTAAGTGTTCAATAAAAGTTTAAAATGAGCACTCAACCCGCTGCGCCTTGGTCTACTACATACGACGACCGTTACAGAACTTCCCACCACCAAAGGACCAAGCAGCGGGGTAAGGAGCAGCAGATGAACTATATGGACTATAAGGAATATGGACATGGGAGGAAGTTCTGGATGGGGCTGGACCATGGCACCAGACTGGTGAATACCATCGCGCAACGGAGGAAATAGAGGCAGCCAAGGCGGAGCGACGACGTTATGAGGCATTATACGCGCTGAGGGGCAAGTACAAGAGGCACCCCCAATAAAATGTTTGGGTGGGCACATGGGTAGTTTGGCTGGGCCAAGGGTGAGCCCTAAGCCAACTCCCAGTGCTTATTATGGGGAGTGTATGGAGTGGAGAGCGCCGGAGTATGCGCAGGTGCGCACGATCTCGCCCGTGCGCACGCACAGTCCGGTGCGAGCGATCCCAGCCCCTCGCAAGTGCCGTGCTAGAGTGGGCATCCAGCCTGGAAGGAGGATGCCTGCACAGCGCATCTGGCCACCGGCGCCTCCTAGGCCCAGGCTACCCTACGCCTGCACTACGCACGGCAACCATCAGGCCTCTGCACAGCCCAGTTCGCCCTGTTCCAGCACTCCGCTCGTGCAGGGCTTCTATTACCATCCAGCCAGGACGGGTTGTGCAGCATGTACGCTCCAGACCTCCAGTGCCTACACATGGCCCGGTGTATCCAGTTCCCGCTCCTCGCACTAGCCCTGAGGTGCGTGTCTCCAGTCTGGCGTGTCCAAAGCCAGCACCACGCACCAGGCCTCCAGTGCGTCAGCCCAGTCTAGTACATCCTGTTCCCGCTCCTCGCACTAGCCTTGGGGTGCGTGTCTCCAGTCTGGTACCTCCACTACCAGCCCCATGCATCAGGCCTCCAGTGCGTCAGCCCAGTCCAGTTCGTCTGCTCCCGTCCAGAGCTTCCGACGACAGAGCCTCGTCCAGAGCTTCCGACGACAGTGCCTCGTCCAGAGCTTGCGGCAACAGTGCCCGTAGAGAGATGGCCCACAGTCCGGAGCCGAGAGAGATGGCCCACAGTCCGGAGCCGAGAGAGACGGCCCACAGTCCGGAGCCGAGAGAGACGGCCCACAGTCCGGAGCCGAGAGAGACGGCCTACAGTCCAGAATCGGCGCAGCGAGTGTCGCCCTACAGTCCGGAATCGGCGCAGCCAGAGTCGCCCTTCAGCCCGAGGTCTCCAGCGACGCGCATCAGCCTGAGGTCTCCAGCAAAGTACAGTCAGCCCGAGGTCCTTCAGCGATGCGCCATAGCCCAGAGACTTCAGGAAGGGTAACGTTCAATAATTATTTAGCGGGGGTGGACAGGTTAGGTGGGGGAGTAAGGCCGGAGCCTGAGCCACCTCCATAGTAGGTGGGTTGGGGAGGGGGGGGTGTAGCACAAGAACCGTCGGTGACCGTGGCCACCCTCCCTTCTCTCCCTTCCCTCCCTTTAGTTTGGGATTATTTTTTGGGGGGTTATTTTTGTGTTTTTCTGGGTGAGGTGCAATCCGGGGTCTGCACCTTTTGGGGTGGGGGGGGGGGGGGGTACTGTCACGTCCTGACCAGTAAAGGGGTTATTTTGGGGTGTTTTGTTTATATGTGTTCCGGGGTTTTTGGGTATTCTGTTTTGTATTTCTATGGTTTTTGTGTGGCCTGGTATGGCTCTCAATCAGGAACAGCTGTTACATCGTTGTTCCTGATTGGGAGTCATACTTAGTTAGCCCTGTTTCCCTGGAAGCCCAGTCTTTTGTGGGAAGTTGTTTTTGCATATCTGTGTGTGTAGCCTGCAATACTGTGCGTTCGTTCGTTTTCTTGTTTGTGTTTTTGTAAGTGTTCAATAAAAGTTTAAGATGAGCACTCAACCCGCTGCGCCTTGGTCTACTACATACGACGACCGTTACAATCCAGCATTTCGCTACAACCCGCAATAACATCCTGCTAAATATGTGTATGTGACCAATACAATTTGATTTGATTAACAGTTTGTAACTGATAAATCTCTCCATCTCTACCTTTGTCCCTTCATCTCTTTCCCCATCCCCCCATCTCTCCCTTCATCCCCCCATCTCTCCCTTCATCCCCCCATCTCTCCCTCCATCTCTCCCCCCATCCCACCCTCCATCCTCCCCCAGGTCCTTTCAGGGACTGTCTCCAGGCCCAGGAGGCTGGCCATGGCACCAGCGGTATGTACCTGCTGAAACCTGGTGAAGCGGAGGGGCCCATGCAGGTGGGTGTGAGCAGGGCCTGGACAACGGAGGCTGGACCGTCATCCAGAGCAGGAGGGACGGCTCTGTCAACTTTCAGGAACTGGGACGCCTACAAGGTGATGATGAAAAAGACAAAAAGACAACCGAAAACTAATAAGCCAGAGACAACAACGGCGCCGGTTAAATGACCTATCCAAAGGAACTTGTCTGGTCTGGTGTCTCAGAATCCTTTCCAAGGCCTGGACCCCTTGTGTTTTCACTTATAATATAAATGATTGTGTGTGTGTCAGTGTATTATTGCTGAAGTGATTTAGTTTGAGATTTCCATTATGAAAGAAGTGAAGACCCAACAGGAAGGTATATTCCACCGCTCAATCTCCAAAGTTTACTTTCCAAACTACCACAGCTCTGCTAAGTAACATCTTCTTTAATTACAGTGCACTAATTCAATCTGAAGTGAACTCTCTAATTATTGGTTTGTCTATATATTATCATGGCCAAAGAGATTAAAGCTGTTCACACTGACAGACCAAAAAGTGATTTAGATGCATTTGTCTTCCAAAGGTACTTCCCTGACAAAAATTGATTATAGTATTCCTTTTTTTAACGTTCCTCTTTTAAACCACTCCGAATATACAAAACCAACAACTAAAACTTTTAATTTATCTTTCTTAGAATGGATTTGGCAACATAGATGGGGGAGTACTGGCTGGGGCTGCTGGGGATCTACAATTTAGGGAAGCAGGGAGACTACAGACTTCGAGTGGAGCTGGAGGACTGGGTGGGGAAGAAGGTGTATGCTGATTACAGGCAGCTTCCACCTGGAGCATGAGAACGATGGGCTACCGCCTGAGGTTGGGGGCACCTACCAGGGAAACGCTGGCGACTCACTCAGCAGCCCACAACGGCAAGCAGTTCACCACACTGGCAAGAGACAAGGATGCCTTCTCAGGTGGGTCAATCAATCAACCGGTTGATCAATCAATCTATTCATATACTGTTGGCTAAATACAGTAAGATATACAGTAGGTCCTAAAGAAAGCATATGAGACAAACAAATGGGCTATTTACTTATCTCTATGCAGGTAACTGTGCACACTTCCTTAAGGGAGGCTGGTGGTACAACTCCTGTGGCCAGGCCAATCTGATGGTGTTTGGTACACTGGCGGGGTCTACCGTCAGGCAAGTTCCAGGACGGAATGTTCTGGGCAGACTACGGCGGAGGATTCTACTCTATGAAGGGAGTCCGCATGATGATTAGACCTATAGACTGAGACTACAGAGGGAGAGACATGACCATCCTATCCCACAACCAACACATGTACAGTATTGCCTATCTCAGACCTACTCACTCACAGAGATCGAGTACAAACATTGTCTGACCTCATTGTGGGATGGTAAAGTATTGTGAGGTGGTAAGGTATTTTACATGTGAAGCTAATTTGCAGGCAGACAAAAGTTTTTTTCTGCAGGCCTCGAGACCCTCAGCACTTCCTGTAGAGACTACTAATGTCTGGGCCCCACTGGCAGCACTAGACTTAGAGCAAGGAGTGCCAGACCTATCGGTTACCATGGAGAGCAAAACAACTGACCATATGGTATGGAATTGATATCTGTGTATGTTACTAGAGGTAAAAGCTTGCCTATTTTAGAGGTGTGTAAATATCTTAATAACATCTTATATAAGCATTCAATCTACTTTGTTTCAACTTCTCCATCTTGAGATGCTTTATGATTTGCATCCCTCAAGATATGTTTTCATGTATTTGAAATAAACCAGGGAGACGCTGTAAATTATCCTATAGAAAACATTGGGTTTTCTATTCACTGTCTATATTTGTGGATCATGCACCATTTATTGTGCTTTCACAGCTGATTTATGTACTGTAGCCTGTGTGAATGTTTTTCTCATTTTGCAGTTGATTAAATCTCAATACGAGCCAGAGACAAAACAAGAAAAAAAAGGGAAGGAATTACGGTTTGTTTTGTGTGGTTTTTGGAGATTTAAAAAATGCACACGAAGCAAGAGTTAGTATGAAGTATCGGAACAAACAACGAGAAACACATGGCTGAAAGCCACAGGATAGAGTGAAGGGAAGAAGGGAGAGAGGGGGAGAGGGAAATAGAAAGGGGTAGAGAGGGAGGGACTGGGATGGATTCTGTCCACATTTTCAAGTGATCTTTTTTTCTTCCTTTTAAATACAGAGAAACGTACATTCTTTCCGTACAAAAGTGCTTGGGCTGTATGTTTTTAAATGATTTTTCATTGAAAAAGTCACGACTCCCTGTGGTCTGTAATCACCGGTAGAACAGGCTAGATCTGGAGGGAAACTGACCCCAAGGAGGGCCAGCGGGTTCCTCTGACTGATGGGTCTGCAGCACACGGCACACTACTAAAGACACACTGTATCACACATTAAAGTCAATGGGAAAGAGACATGCATAAACTTCAACAAAACATACGATTATAATGAGCTTTGCTGTATTTTTGTCACACATGGACACAAGATGAAGGGTAATATTCAAGTTTAAGTCACCAGACTTTAATATAAACCAGTCAGAATGAACCAAACGGGCTCTTTGTACTGTTTTATAGACATGTTTACAGACCAAAAACTCAGAGCCAATACTCAATCCAAAGATTAAGGCAGAGAATAATTGAAAGTATAATAGTGAATCTTTTAATGCAAGCAGCTGGAAGGTAGATCCCTCTCTGATCTCAGTCAGGGAAGGAGCTCGAAGAGTAACTGGTTACATGTTGTTAGTCAATTTCTTCAACAGATGAACAGATCTATATAATTATCAAACTTATATACAGTTGAAGTCGGAAGTTTACATAAACTTAAATTCTCCAACCTAAGTGTAAGTTAAACAATTTAAAGGCAATGCTACCAAATACTAATTGAGTGTATGTAAACTTCTGACCCATTAGGAATGTGATGAAAGAAATAAAAGCTGAAATAAATCATTCTCTGTACTATTATTCTGACATTTCACATTCTTAAAATAAAGTGGTGATCCTAACTGACCTAAGACAGGGAATTTTTACTATTTGGCTAAGGTGTATATAAACTTCCAACTTCAACTGTATATTAGTAGTAGAATGGAAACACAGACTCTTTGTTTAAGTATTAAAATGATCCTTTAGTAATACAATTGTAGGCAGAAGTTGGAACAGAGTACAGTATATGATAGCTCTCCCCAGGTTCTGCAAAGTGTCTGAGATCCTGTAACTCATATAGCCTCCCCAGTCCTACTTGCGTGAGTTTCCCTGGCAACAACATTTTAATACATCTAACCCTGACAGCAGCAACCATCTTGTCAGCAATTAAAAGCTCAGAACTGGGTTTGACCGAAACTTGAACTTTCATCACAAGTATCGGGTCATAACAAGGTGAACAAGTCTAAGCATCTTCTGACAGGGGGCTGTTTTCATCAGGCCTTGTGTTCTCAGAAAACCAGTGGTATTCTCAGAATCTCAGATAGCCACGGTGGGGCCCAGACAGCAAGAATATGAGCGTAGGTAGTTTCCGCCTTCTGATAGTGTCTGAAGGGCACAACACTCAAAACAGGTGTTTACACTCACACAGAGGTCTCCTAAAAGGAGACTTTACAGTTTATCATAACACAATTTATTAACCCTTTAAAAAGGTATCAGGCCTTGGTTTAACCCCTTCAATGTCCCTTATATAGTGGGAGGTGATAATACAATCATATTGTCTACACAGCAGTTATTTTATACAAGCAACAATTCCAGAACACAATGTCCTTGTGTTAGGCTGCAGAGATAACAGGAGTCTATGAAATGCATAATATCACAGTCCAACACAGAGCAGAACATAGCCCTTGAGAAGTTAAAACGGCTCACCCCAATTCTGCCGCAACAATGCTTACTCACAAACTATTACAACAGTGTTTTACATTTACTAGACGCTCTTATCCAGAGTGACTTACAGGAACAATTAGGAGTAAGTGCCTGGCTCAAGGGCACATTGACAGAATTGTCAGCTCAGGGATTCGAAGCAGCAACTTCTGGGTTACTGGCCCAACACTCTTAACCACTAGATTACCTGCCGCCCCTTAAATTCTACATCCATTTTTGAAAATGAATGATATACCCATTGGTTCTTGAAGAACATGTCTTATAAATGCCTCATGAGGTTAGTTCAACGGTCACACCCAGTCAGAACCCAAAATATAAGCTTGCAAATGTAAACAAACACGGTATAGCTTCAAAACATAGTTAAAACTTGAATTTTGACATAACGGATGGCCAATTTTTGCATATTTAGCCCTGTCTATGAACTTCCGAGTGGTTTCGTTTCTCCACTCCCATCCCCAGCTTCTTACCAAAAAAAGAGGTGGGTGCCTACTTTGTTATTGTTTCAACTGCAGATTCGCCCTTTAGAAGCCCATTGGAACAGATGACGTGGGACACTTTGCTTCTAATGGGAAAAATCCCCCAAAATATGGCAGCTTAAGACAACAAGGGAGTGGAACGACTAAGAGAACAGGTCAGTTCTATATGTATTTCAGCAGATTGAGCATTACCGTGATCTACATTCTGAGACCTTCTCGCCCTCAACTGATTTGCATGGGTTGCTTGCGTCTCTGTGTGCGCTGTGTGCAGAGGTATGGTACAGTGGGGAAGAGAGAAGAGATTTCCACCGGAGGCCTGAGGTACTGCACAATTTTTTTTACAGATTCTCTAATATTTGCATTGGATGGCGCTGGGGCCTCTCCTAAAGGTGTGTGTGTGTATGAATGAGGCTGGTGCAGCTGTTAACATACTCAGATTCCACAGCTTTACACTGTACTGTAAACTTTCTTTTTGTGTGTGTGTGTGTGTGTGTGAGTGTGTGTGTGTGTGTGTGTGTGTGTGTGTGTGTGTGTGTGTGTGTGTGTGTGGTGTGTGTGTGTATGCTCACGTCCACCGTTCGTAAAACACATCGACCCTGAGTCTTCCCGTCACTCTGTCTGCACCTTAAACCCTCAAACTTTACATAGCCAGTTAGCCACACACCTGCCACCCTCTGCCAGAGAGCCACTGCTGTCAGGAGCCTGAAGGGAAAAGGTGAGATCCTTGGCCCTGTGAGGAGAACACACTCAGGCACTGGCTACAGCCAGGCTCTGGAGACGGCTGGTGGTCTTCCAGGAAACCATCAGCGCTTTCAGGGGTGAAAAGAGTCTTTGACCACCATGACAGTGCTAAGCGGAAAATAATTGTGGAACCTTCAACCAACAGGTTCCCGGTGACAGTTGGGAATCTCCATAGAGATCCATTTATCCATCCCGGCCTAGTTGTTCTCAAACTTGTCACAGGCAGCACACCCACAATCAAAATATCCCTGTATAAAAATATAACCAATTAGCTAACAGAGCTCATTTCTGTCTGGAGTCTGGACTGAGCAACTCCTCCATTAAGACATAGAGTTTTAGATTCCTAGTCATCCAGTGAGAGCTGGGAAGTTTCATTTAAAGGCAGCTGCCCGGAGGAGTTTTCCTCTCACTCAAATAACATTAAAACGTGGTATGATATTTCAGTGAGATGTGAAACACAGGAGCCTTTGCCAAGGTTCAATTACATTTATTTTAATAGCACACAAGAGCAAATCCAAGCACAGAAAACGTATCCAAGGACAACAAATAAAAGAGAGCCTTGAGCCATGAAAAAGCATTTCTCGTCTCTTCAAGCCAAGTTTCGGCTGCCATTTAGAAGGTATTTAGTCTATTAGACGTCTATTAGCTGTCCTTCAAAGCATATCAGTTGTCAGCAAGAGCTTTCCACAGTCCCTATACTTAAACAGATATATTATGTTTGCTCCCTCAACAGCCAGAGCATGGCATGCAATTGTAGATGATGCTAGATAAAACAACACATTTTCATATATTTTTTACGAAATGTTATTCCCCAAACCATGAAACCCGGAGAACATCAATAGTTTAAACAGAAGTTTGATCTTCATTCAGTTGGGCAGACAGCTTTGTCACTTGGCAGTGGCCTAAGTGTCTGCTTGCCCCTAATGTGACTCCTTACTGTGTGACATAATAAGAATCACATTTGGGGCTAGATGCCTGTATGTCTGTCTGGCCCCTGGTAATAGAGCCATTGCTCAGCTGTTTTTATGGCCAAGTTAAGTCCAAACAGCTGAAGTAACGGTCATGAAGAATGTATAAACAGTAGCCTACCGATAATATTTTCCCTGAAGCCAGTGGCCCCTCCTTGTGGCAAAACTAGTTACTTGCCTTCTTCAAAAACATTACATAGGCCTACATCAGATAGGCTACTGAACAAATGGTACTAAATCCCAATGAATAAATAATTCTGCATTCTATTATCGAGTGCAAATAAAACGACAATCTGTAATGTTGTAGCACAGAAAATGATTATTGTATCCCACCTGCTTTGAAGTGAAGTTGCCATTGGATGACGTTTGACTTCTGCTGACCTATTACTAAGCGGTAAGACAGCGCGCGGTGGATCTACTCCTGCCACTGTATCAACACTCAACGGTCATTTGATTATCAGTATATACTTTGTAACTGGATTCTACTTCTGTCAACAGACGGGAAATGAACAGAATATTCATGTGAATATCCAAGACAAAAAGACAGTTTTGCAATTAAAAAAACGGCGAGTTATTACCCCCACCAAAATCAACGACGTATTACCATACTGTCCCTGTCAAATAGTACATTCAAATCAAATCAAATCAAATCAAATTTATTTATATAGCCCTTCGTGTATCAGCTGAAATCTCAAAGTGCTGTACAGAAACCCAGCCTAAAACCCCAAACAGCAAGCAATGCATGTGAAAGAAGCACGGTGGCTAGGAAAAACTCCCTAGGAAAAACTCCCTAGAAAGGCCAAAAACCTAGGAAGAAACCTAGAGATGAACCAGGCTATGAGGGGTGGCCAGTCCTCTTCTGGCTGTGCCTTGCTTTTGTCCACTTTGTTAAAGACATCTGTAGGATTAGAATGTGATTTAAAAGGAATATAAATGCGCCTTGTCTGTTGTGGTTAATGTCGCAGATCCTATGGCACCCACTCTGTCACTGTGTGACTCTGAATGATGCACATGTTGTTATGCCTTGAGTAAAAGGCTATGCATGGTCAATCTGAAGTGACCGTACGGTATTTACTGCGATGCAGTCTCCGCAGACGTTAGGGCTTTCATAGTTCTTGCGCTCAGTGGGGCAGAGCCGAGTTATTGTGAAGGAAGTTGTCAAGGAAGTGAGATTGTGTTTATACAGGACGTACTGCCCCAACCAACCATCAACGAATAATGTCAATGCGGAACTACGGAGCTCGGCATTGTTACAAAATTTGGCCTCTGATTTGGCCTCTGCATGCATCCAGAGGCTCCACAGCATATAGCAACACGTTCCATTGTGCATCAAGAATTCAGCATAGCAAGTTTGTATGAAGGTCTGGTTATTATATGGGTAAATAGTTTAATCCATTCTCTGTTTAATTAATTTATACACAGGTAAGTAGTCAAACGCTCTAAACCACTCTGGTGACAAACAAACTTTGTTGCCCTGTCTCCAATCGTCCACATGGCTGGGATAACCTTTATTATTATTATTATTATTATTATTAATTAGGGGATAGATCAGCTTAATAGTGACTATAGATTGTAGATTTCATCAATGTAATTGTCTGCATAATTTCCAATCCCCCATATATATTTTTGTATATACAGTATATACAGTTGAAGTCAGAAGTTTACATACACTTAGGTTGGAGTCATTAAAACTTGTTTTTCAACCACTCCAAACTTCTTGTTAACAAACTATAGTTTTGGCAAGTCAATTAGGACTGTAAGGGTGCGTGCTGGTGGCAGGGAAGTCAGGCGCAGGAGATCGAACTTGGTATAAAAAGGAGCAGTTTAATAAGTGCTCAAAAACTCTGAAAACCAAAATATACAAAATAATACAAGTGGGTACAAAACCCGTCGCACACCAGAACATATCTTGCACATAGCTTACAAAACAAACAATCACCGACAAGGACAATGAGGGGGAACAGTGAGTTAAATACACAACATGTAATGAATGGGATTGGAACCAGGTGTGATGGAAGACAAGACAAAACCAAAGGAAAATGAAAAGAGGATCAGCGATGGCTAGAAGGTCAGCGACTTCGACCGCCGAACGCCGCCCGAACAAGGAGAGGGACCAACTTCAGCGGAAGTCGTGACAGTAACCCCCCCCCGATTCACGGCTCCAGCGGCGTGTCGACACCGGCCTCGGGGACAACCCGGAGGGCGAGGCGCAGGGTGATCCGGACGAACTCCTGGAACTCCTGCAGCATAGATGGGTCCAACACGTCCTCGACCGGAACCCAGCACCTCTCATCCGGACCGTACCCCCCCTCCACTCCGAGATACTGAAGGCCCCTCGCCCGGCGCCTCGAATCCAGTATGGAGCGAACGGAGTACGCCGGGGCCCCCCCGATATCCAGAGGGGGCGGAGGAACATCCCGCACCTCAGACTCCTGGAGCGGGCCAGCCACCACCGGCCTGAGGAGAGACACATGGAATGAGGGGTTACGCGTCACGGCCTGCTGAAGGTGAACACGGACGGTTTCCCATGTCTCCTCCTCGCGCCTGAACCAGTCGTCCACCGCAGGAACCCGGTCTGACCCTGATGCCAAGGCGCCAGATCCGGCTGGTACCCCAGTATGCACTGTAAGGGAGAGATGTTAGTGGAGGAGTGGCGGAGCGAGTTCTGTGCCATCTCGGCCCAGGGCACGAACTCCGCCCACTCCCACGGCCAGTCCTGGCAATAGGACCGCAGAAACCTACCCACATCCTGGTTCACTCTCTCCACAACCCCCCCCCACATCCCAAGTTGGGTTGTCATCCCAGTGATTGGCAGACCACCTCTGGATTGTCCCCTGGATTGGAGAACCTTTTTCAAGTAAGTAAATATATTTTGAAAATGTACAAAAAAACAATGTATTATTAGCTAGTTAGCCTGCACTGTAGCTAACTCAAATGAGCTGCTAACATAGCTAGCTAGCCAACTTCACATACTGTATAGCTAGCTAAGTGATTTAAATATCCCCAGCCACCTAACTTCATATTTGCTAGCTATCTTGATGCATTTATCATTGTAAATTGAAAACAAATTCCAAATGCATTTGTATGTAGCTAGCTAACAGCCATGGAAGAGAAAGGATAGCAGCACCAGCTGTCAAAGAAGGGAGATTGCAGGCTATTCTGGATAGGGCATGTACATTTGTGTAGTTCCAGTCCCTAGAAAGATGTGAGGACATAGATAATATAACATAATATTCAGTGCTGTCTAATATGAGTATAATTAAGCCTGTTTTTTGATGTTTTCTATCCTCAGATACAAAGAGCTGTGAAAGCCTGTCTGCAGATGAAAAGGTCTCAATGAAGTGCAGTGGTTCTTAGTCCTGGGGTCTTAAAGGGTGCACATTTTAGTTTTTGCCTTAGCACTGCACAGCTGATTCAAATTATCAACTCATCAAGCTTCAACTGGCATTTGTATGCATTTGTGATGCTATCCTTGATGTGATCCTGCTGTTGTCACATGCATCTATCTATCCAATGTTCTCATGATTTGTTATAAGATATATTATACTTTAATAATCCACAATGACCTGGTGATGCAAAAGTCTAATAAGACATTATCTTCCATATTTCCTACAGGTACCTTGCAACTGGAGATTCTTTCAAAATGATTGCCTAACAGTTACCGTGTAGGGCACTGCATGGTTGGATACATTGTTGCGAGTGTGACCAGTGCCACCTGGGACTGCCTCGTTGAGGGAATTCAGTGTTGTGTGTGAAGGCTACCTGTGTCCTACATAACTTCATGGGATGGACACGAGGACCAGGAGAGAGATACCTTAAGAAGAATCTTATCTTTAAAATGGGTGGTATAATACTGGTATGTTTGAGAAATTTGAATTATGAGATTTTTGTTGTTTGGAATTTGCCGCCCTACTATTTCACTGGCTTGTTGATAGTGTGTACGCAGGTGGGACGCTAGCGTCCCAGATGTCCCAGAGGTAAGAAGGAAATAAATTCCACAAATTAACTTCTAAGAAGGCACACCTGTTAATTGAAATGCATTCCAGATGACTATCTCATGAAGCTGGTTGAGAGAATGCCAAGAGTGCAAAGCTGTCATCAAGGCGAAGAGTGGCTACTTTGAAGAATCTCAATATAAACTATATTTTGCTTTGTTTTAACACTTTTTTGGGTTACTACATGATTCCATATGTGTTATTTCATAGTTTCGATGTTTGCATTATTCTAAAATGTGGAAAATAGTCAAAATAAAGAAAAACCCTTGAATGAGAAGGTGTGTCCAAACTTTTGACTGGTACTGTATATTATGAATACACATTTGAACTTTTCTAAAATTACAGATCCAGCCAAAGAGTTAATAAACTTTGATGGAGATTGCTTGGTGGGTTTACAGTTCTGAAGTTTACACAGTGTTGTGTACAGTACGTATTTGCTGAATAAACCTTGAAAGAGAACAGCACTGTGTCCTTTGTCAATGAGCCATATGAGAGCAGTTACACTAGCGCAAGCTTCGGGTCTGACCCAAGTTAATAGTTGATACAGTGTTTGAAGTTCATTGCAGACAGGACATGTGCAGCCAATGTGATTTATATAATATTTACTTTTATCAGGATATGCAATGTTTTTATTTGTTGGCTTTATGTAGGCTATTTACATAGTTGGCAATGGCAATAGCAGTTACTTTTTAGGTTTGTATAATTTTCATTTAGATTTGGATGTAATTTTGATTAACCACATGACACTGATTTTGAGATATGAAGACGTTATTATAAGTTAAATTAAATTGTTTCACAAACATTTGCACACAGATCAGTAGAAATGGTAAGTTAAATTGGCATTCCACATGAGACAGGTTGCTGACTCCAGTGTAGCCTATTACCGTCAACTTCAGGAGAGTAATGGCAGAATCTGCAAAAGCCAGCAGGAAGCGGGAGGAAAATTGTTGGGTTTGGTTTCTTCTTCTGGTTTTCTAGATATCTGGCGCCCTCATGAGGCATCAAACCATAAACTTAAAGCATCAGACAAGCTCAATGCATGTAGTTGATTTTATTAGAACACATAGGGGTGTCTATATATGGAAAAATACATGTTTAAAACTCTAACTATAATATTTATACTGCATGTATTATATATTTATAACACTTGGATAATTAACTTTCAATAAAGCTTTTCACATTCTCTACTGGTTGAAATGAACGTCTCATTTGATGAAATACTACACCTATCCTGTGTCCTCAGATCAGTGCAGATGAAAGAAATTAAGATGGTGAGATGAACCTGTTTAAGAGTACTTACATGATGCAAAGGAGTGTAGTGTGTGCACAGTTTTTTTAAAATTTCTGGTCCTGAATTACAAATCATGCCTTTAACTAGTTGAATAAATGTGTTCTCATCTACTGATGTCCCAAGACCAGGATTGGTAACACTGTTGAAGTGTATAATTGTAATACATACATGCAGACACAGTATCATTTAAAGACTGGAGTTTGATACTCCTGCGATTGGATATGACTGAAAAAGAATGTCTAACAGACATTCATATATAAACCGTACCTTTATTTGTCAAGGTAGAGTACTGTACATGATCAGTTGAATAATTCAATGTACAGGCTACAATGTGGGAAACTCATGGTAATAACTACATATATATACGACTTAAAGTTATATTATATCTACTTAAATCCAGAGGCTTCATTGATGCCATTTAGAGTGTCTTGAAGTCAATACAACCGGCTATGATAGCTGAGCTTCATAGCTAGGTTCAAAGCTAGCTAGCTAATATTGACATTAGAATATCGACATGTAACAGTCATTTTCTGCAATTTCTTGGGGATTCATGATTAACTGGTGGAAATAATTAAAAGACTGTTCTGAACTAATATTTATACCAAACGCTTTAAACGGTCCATACACAGATCGTCTACATAGCTAGCTACAATCCATAGGCATAGGATTTTTATCCTCCACTACATAATAAGCAAGAAAAGAGTTTGTGAGCTAAGTTGCATGGCAAATATCGGCAAGGGCAAGCTTACAAAATTGTACATTCAAATTTGCAGTAAATGCTTTAGCTAGCTAGATTCGTTAAATCCACTGTTTCACAAGATGACAGCCTGGTTTGATGGTTTTCTCAGGAGTCCCTAAATATTAAACACACTAATTAAAATGTCATACTCATGTCAAAATTACGCCATAAAGCTAGTCATCGTGCTTGCTAAATTAACTTTATGACAAAAACAATATGCATATACGTTTGCCTCTACATTAATTAACATATTCCTCTCAACTGTACATTTTTTGGATGATTCATTGTGACGTTATAATTAGCTTACATTTGCTTAAATCCTAGTATTTTGTCAGCCATCTTTGCTGAAGAAAGTCTCCAGTGTTGGGTCTCAGAACATCATGTTCATCATGGGGAGGCACTCGATATGATCGCCCAGCGTTCGTTCGCTTGTATTTGCAAAAGTTGTTAAATGCTGAAAGAAGCTTTTCACTGCCTCCCACTCTCCGCTCCTCACCTCTTTCCTTACATTGAAAATGAATGGGAAGCAGTGTGTCACCGCGCAATGCCGCCACACTAATGTACATTGCTTACCAGTTGTACAAGTTTGTGTCATCAATAAAGGAAAGGTTTTATTCCAAATACTTAAAAT
Source organism: Salmo trutta (assembly GCF_901001165.1). NCBI lineage: Eukaryota > Metazoa > Chordata > Actinopteri > Salmoniformes > Salmonidae > Salmo > Salmo trutta. Next base: position 11,447,314 of record NC_042987.1, on the reverse strand, counting down.
ACAGAGTGGCAAATTCAGGCTGCCTGAGCATAAAATGCTCATGTCCCTGCTGTAATGAAAGTACACATACCAAGTGTACATTCATGTCAATGTGGTTGCATCAACTGTAATGTAATGCACTGCAGAACCAAAGCCAGCTGTGTGTCTGACTGCAGGCTGAGGAGTCCTGTCTCGTGGCCCTGTCGGAGCTTGTCTGGCCCAGGTGTGTCTCAGCCTGGACTCCTTCTGCAGCATGCAACCAGATGTGTCCCGGAGGCTCAGCTGGGCCCCACTGCTCCCACAGGAGATGGCTAATCAGATACTGCACAAGATGATGCACAGGGTGAGTAGGAGGGAGGGAGGGAGGGCACACCAGAGAGACGTTCAACAGACAACACACAAATGGAATTAAATAAATGTAATAGTTAACAAACATTCTATGGGTTTCAAAAAGTTCATTTCTATTCAATAGGTTGCTTTTAGGTCATTTTTAGAAATAGATCTTGCCTGCTTAAAGCTAGGTCTGCATCCTGGTCATCACTGTTCTCATGCCACATTTCAGCTTTACCTTACAACGACCGCAATGGTCTGACCTACTTCCGCAGCTGTGAACAACTCCGTCTGCGCCGAGGGTGTAGCCACTCCAGGTGGCCTTCTGCCTGGCCCTCTGCCTCACCGGCTGCAGGAGCTGGACGCTTCCGGGTCCCTGGGGGCCTCATTGGTGCCCCCCATCCTATCAGGGCTGGCCTCCAACGGAGTGCAGTGTCAGCCTGCAGAGGCTCACTCTGAGTGGGGAAAAGATGGGCTGGGAGCCTCGAGTTTTAGGAAGGGGCCCAGGTGGGCTTCAGCTACTCTGCTGGCCTGAGGACACTAAACCTGGCACTACACAGACCTCACAGACCCCTTCCTGGAGGACCCTCTGTACTCTCCACAGCTAGAGGGCCTGTACATCTCCAGCAACCCCGTCACTTGAGCTGAGTACCCTGCTGGGGTGCCGGGTTACACTGAGATCCCTGACTGCACGAGCTGAGGCAGCTGGACATTTCCCTTGCCAGGGTGATCTCCATCCTCAACCAGCTCCACACCTTCGGGCACCTGGATCTCTCTGATGACTGCTTTGCCTCTGCACTGTCCTCCGCAGAGGATGACGAAGAAATGGAGGGGGATGAGGCGGTTAGGCTGCTTCTGGAGGGGGGTTCTGGGGTTCTCCCACTGCTTGTGTCTCTGGATGTTTCTGGAAGGAAGAGGATGACTGAAGGGGCGGCCAAGGTCTTCGAGGAGGAGTGAGCTGGTGTTTTTGGGGCTGCTGGCTACTGTTGTTGGCTCCTGTGACATTCTGTCTGGGAAGGACAACTTAAAGGTGAGGTGACTTATTGTATATTATAAAACATTGTCTCATCCTTTCTGCTGTCATTGATTGCCTTGGTGGATCTGAGACATCTGTGAAGATGTAAAGCAGTAGCTCCACCTGGTTTCAGCCATATTGCTTACACCCAATGACCTATCCAGTCCTATCAGATCTGTTCAGAGGAGTGGAGTGAGGGATAATGTTCTTGTGTTTGTGTTCCAGGTAACCGGCGAGGCCAATGAGAGGCAGATATGTGAGTTTCTGAGGAGGTACACAGAGAGGAGAGAGAGCGAGGAGAGAGAGAGAGAAAAAGAGAGAAAAAGAGAGAAAAAAGAGAGAAAAAGAGAGAAAGAGAGAGAGAGAGAGAGAGAGAGAGAGAGAGAGGAGAGAGAGAGAGAGAGAGAGAGAGAGTGTGTGTGTGTTTCACACGCGAGGCCCTGGTCCATATCTACCAGACCAGAACAGACATCCTCAAGAAAGTGGTCGGAATATGGCTGCATCTGAAATGGCTCCAAAAATGTGTAGCAATGAGCTGGCGAAAAAAAAATCTGAAGTGATAATAAATTACTTTAAATGACCGCAAAATGCACAATAGTAAACAAGACCATGTAAACTAAGTGCTGCATAAAGTTTCATAGACCAAATTAGTAGCCGTTACCTTGTTGACGGTAGACTGATTCCTACACTTGATTTAACCTCTGGTTTTCATCACGTCAGTTGAAACATCATTGTTACATTGATAAGAGCACAGCTTTAGAGCTAGTCCTGCGGCCAATTATGACATACAGTGTCTTCAGAAAGTTTTTTCTAACCCATCTACACACAATACCCCATATTGACAAAATGAACAGATTTTTGCAAATGTATTGAAAATTAATTACAGAAATATCTCATTTACATAATTATTCACACACCTGAGTCACATGTTAGAATAATCTAACATGTAACCAACTTGACAGAGCTTGAAGAATTTTTAAAAGAATAATGTACAAATATTGTACAATCCAGGTGTGAAAAGCTCTTAAAGACTTACCCAGAAAGACTCACAGCTATTACAGCTGTAAGTCTTTCTGGGTAAGTCTTTAAGAGCTTTGCACAAAATTCTTCAAGCTCTGTCAAGTTGGTTGATCATTGCTCGACAGCCATTTTCAATTTAAGTCAAAACTGTAACTAGGCCACTAAGGAACATTCAATGTCATCTTGGTAAGCAACTCCAGTGTATCTTTGGCCTTGTGTTTTAGGTTACTGTCCTGCTGAAAGGTGAATTTATCTCCCAGTGTCTGTTGGATAGAAGACTGAACTAGGTTTTCCTTTAGGATTTTGCCTTTGATAAGCTTTATTCCATTTATTTTTATCCCCCCAAAAAACTCCCTTGTCCTTGAAATCCCTGAACGGTTTCCTACCTCTCCGGCAACTGAGTTAGGAAGGACGCCTGTATCGTTGTAGTGACTGGGTGTATTGATACACCATCCAAAGTGTAATTAATAACTTCACCATGCTCAAAGGGATATTCAATGTCTGCTTTTTTTTTACCCATCTACCAATAGATGCCCTTCTTTGCGACCTCCCTGGTCTTTGTGGTTGAATCTGTTTTTCAAATTCACTGCTCGACTGAGGGACCTTACAGATACATGTATGTGTGGGGTACTAAAATAAAAAATTCATGTTAAACACTATTATTGCAGACATAGTAAATCCATGCAACTTATTATGTGACTTGTTAAGCACATTTGTACTCCTGAACTTATTTAGGCTTGCCATTTTTTATAATAAAAATGATTTAAAAACATAATTCCACTTTGACATTATGGGTATTGTGTATAGGCCAGTGACACAAAATCTCAATTTAATCCATTTTAAATGCAGGCTGTAACACAACAAAATATGTAAAAAGTCAAAGGGTGTGAATACTTTCTGAAGGCACTGTATCTTTATAACTGAAATATTATTCCATGCACGTTGGTACTCAGACTAGAAAGCTCAGTCAGAAACCAACTGGGTGGTGATGGTCCCCAATTCCTGGGGTCATCTCTCCAGGGGTGTCGTTTCTCCAGTACAATAACGTTAACTCTTTTGGGTTAACCCTCTGCTAGGTCTGTTGCGGTGAGCTTATTACCGCCACACCGGCGGACACGAGTCATGAAGGCAGTCAAATTCCACGTGACCTTTTAGTCACAGTAATTAGGCTTTTCCAAGCTATTTACATTTACATTTTAGTCATTTAGCAGATGCTCTTATCCAGAGCGACTTACAGTAGTGAATGCATACATTTCATTTCACACATTTTTTTTTTTTTTATTGTACTGGCCCCCCATGGGAATCAAACCCACTACCCTGGCATTGCACACACCATGCTGGCGTTGCAAACACCATGCTCTACCAACTGAGCCACAGGGAAGGCTATGATGAAGCTATGATGATGTTGTCACTAGTAGCCCACCAAACTTGCTAACTGCCTGGTACTCTACTGTCCCTCTAATCACTCTGACATCAATGCAAATGTAATCGAAAATCTAATCAAACACTTCATGAAAGCCCATGAGCTCATGTTGCGCAACATTTCTATAGGCTATGCAATTGCGCGAAGAAACAGAGTGATGGCCTCTACTAAAAAGAGGAGGTACACATCAGCTTTCTAAAGGCTAGGCCTACTATATTAATTTCTCAACTTTCCTAATATTAAGCACATTGCTTATATTTACAACAGGAGTACAGCCTACCTGGCTGGCATGAAAATGAACCACGCAAAAAGTGTCCTCCATTCACTATTTAAGTGCATAGATTACATGTATTTTTTCCCGCTGCCCCTTTTTTGATACAGGTGCATGAAAATGGTCCATTCTAAATCAAAACAAATTTCACACATATATTATTTAGTAGATGAAAAGTAAATGTGGACAGTACTTCCAATATCTTCAATATGCACCTCGGAATTGGAAAAGGACGCGCATAGTTGCGTCCCCGATGTGTCTATCTTCACTTGTAGCCTGTGAGAAAGACCCGATCACATGATGGAGAGCCATGTGAGTGAGAGCTGATTCTGAGCACTCAGCACTCAGGAAGAACGGCACAACGACCACTAGCCGCAAAAGGCATGGATTTTTTAGCTTGCATTACAGTCACACAAAGGGGATGCCGCAGTGAAATTCTAGGCATTATCAAGTGCTTGTCCAATTGTGAACAAGAGACTGATGTAGTGTGTACAGCCTGCGCAAAAAAACAAAGCAGAGCTCATGCCTTTCAAGCAACTTTTTCTGAAATCATCATTAGTCGCATCATGCAGCCTTACAATGTATTAAAAATCTAAACATATAGTCCAACATTTGTAGAACAACTAAAGTTACATTGATAACTCTAAATTAAGCGTTTAGGAGTACCTATTTCTTTGTTAACCGCTCAACACAGAATAGCCGTATGTGCGCACTCCCTCAAATTGTTTGGAGAAAATATCCTATTTTATTCAGCTTTTTTCAACTGTATTCTTCATACTATAAAATAATGCCACGGAATTCTAAGCAAATCTTGTCTGCTAAATGAACTAGTGTAGCCCACAGCCATTTGGCATAGCCAGATCAGGGCCTAACATAAGGACAACTCAGAGTATGCTCTTCTGTTCTTCTGAAACAGACAACATTTTCTTCATATCATGTTTCTTTAGACCTGTCTAAAGACCTGTAGGGTATATTACATGGATTTATTAGACTTTTTAAAATGTAGGTCTGCATCAGTGGCTTGTAGGCTATGTGTGGAAGTTAGGAGATGCTAAATGTGTTTATGTTAATTAACAGTCAATTACCGTGAGACCAACAACTATTTGCTTGACAATCAACCGGCTGACGAAGTTTTGTGACCACCAAAGCCCTACCCTCTGCTTTTATGACACAACAAGTTGTTCACGTTCCTTTTTAATTCACTTGATAACATTATAGAAAATAACATTATGGACAATATTTGATCTAAAGAAAATCTATTGAAATAATTAATATATCTAGAATTTATTTGTTAAGGGACAGATACAATTAAAACATTCTAAACCAACACATTTCTGCAGCATTGAAGTTCCCCAAGAACACAGTGACCTTCATCATTCTTAAACGGAAGAAGTTTGGAACCACCAAGACTCTTCCTAGAGCTGGCCGCCCGGCCAAACTGAGCAATCGGGGGAGAAGGGCATTGGTCAGGGAGGTGACCAAGAACCCGATGGTCACTCTGATAGAGCTCCGAAGTTCCTCTGTGGAGATGGGAGAACCTTCCAGAAGGACAACCGTCTCTGCAGCACTCCACCAATCAGGCCTTTATGGTAGAGTGGCCGGACAGAAGGCACTCCTCAGTTAATGTAATGTGAAATTTGTTTTGAATGTATTGTAATGTTTTTAAAATTATATAACTAACTTAATTTTGCTGGACCCCAGGCAGAGTAACTGCTGCATTGGCAGCATCTGATGGGGATCCGTAATAAATACACAAATACAAATAGACACATGACAGCCAGCTTTGAGTTTGCCAAAGGGCACCTAAAGAACTCTCACACCATGAGAAACAAGATTCTCTGGTCTGATGAAACCAAGGTTGAATTCTTTGGCCTGAATGCCAATCGTCACGTCTGGAGGAAACCTTGCACCATCCCTACGGTGAAGCATGGTGGTGGCAGCATCATGCTGTGGGGATTTTTTTTCAGAGGCAGGGACTGGGAGACTAGTCAGGATCGAGGGAAAGATAAACAGAGCAAAGTACAGAGGGATCCTTGATGAAAACCTGCTCCAGAGTGCTCAGGACCTCAGACTGGGGCAAAGGTTCACCTTCCAACAGGACAACTACCCAAAGCACACAGCCAAGACAATACAGGAGTGGCTTCGGGACAAGTCTCTGAATGTCCTTGAGTGGCCCAGCCAGAGCCCGGACTTAAACCCGATCGAACATCCCTGGAGAGACCTGAAAAAAGCTGTGCAGCGACACTCACCATCCAACCTGACAGAGCTTAAGAGGATCTGCAGAGAAGAATGTAAGATACTCTCCAAATACAGGTGTGCCAAGCTTGTAGCATCATACCCAAGAAGACTCAAGGCTGTAATCAATGCCAAAGGTGCTTCAACAAAGTACTGAGTAAACGGTCTGAATACTTATGTAAATGTGTTATTTCCGTTTTTCTATTTAATTAATGTGTAGAAAATTCAAAAAAACTATTTTCGCTTTGTTATTATTGGGTATTGTTTGTATATATGTATATGTATATATATTAATGAAGAAAATGTTGTTTTTTAATCCATTTTAGAATATGGCTGTAATGTGGGGCCGAATAGTCAATGCCATCCTATTCAGCTATTGCTGTATACAGTATATACTATTTTATCCTACGAATTCTACAGATAAACTTTATATTATATCCACTTACTCTGTATAATGTCTATACATCCCATCACATATATATATAGTATATATATATATATATATATATATATATATTTATATATTTATACTCCGGACTTCGACATTTCTCGTCCTAATATTTATAGATTTCTTAATTCCATCATTTTATTTTAGATCTGTGTGTACTGTTGTGAATTGTTAGATATTACTGCACTGATGGAGCTAGGAACACAAGCATTTCGCAACACCAGCATTAACATCTGCTAAATATGTGTATGCGATCAATAAAATTAGATTTCTGTTTGAAAATCTGTTCTCTACGAGTAGAACAGAGACTGTGAGTAACGTTGAGAATCCCGCACAAGTGCAGAAGCTTCAGGACCTTTAGCTATCAGAAAGAGGGTCCAGAAAAGTCTGATTCGCAGCCACTCCATTTGTTGAAACAACTTGTCTCTCTGCAGCTGTCCACAGAGCACACCACACAGCTGGGGGCTGATATCTTTATTATTATTATTATGAAGGTAGGATATCCATATCCCTCCATTTTCTTAGCACTCTCTCTCTCTTCATTCCTCCTTACACTCTACACTCTATTCTTCTGTCCCTCTCTATCACTCCATCCCTAACCTCACCTCTATCTCTCCTCATCTCTCCCTCTCACCCTCGTCTCCCTCTCACCTCTCTTCTATCTCCTCCTCTCTCTCTCGCTCTCCCCTCACCTCATATCTCCCTCTTCACCCCCCCACCTCATCTCTCTATTCCTCTCTCCCCCTTCACCTCACTCTCCTCCCTCTCCTCTCCTCTCCTCACCTCACCTCACCTCACCTCTCTCCCCACTAACAAAAGCTGCTGGGTATAATGCAGCAAAGGCAATGGCAGGAGTAGTGGACTTCACTCTGAAGTTTGCCCTGAGTGCTCTGTGGAACATGACTCATGAGACACTCACTGCCCTGCGAAACTTCCTCCAGTGTCAGGGCCTGCACCTGTACGAGGAAGTGCTGGAGGTAGGAGAAGAAACACACACACACACACTTATAGTTTATGCCTGTCCATACCATAACCCCACCGCCATCATGGGGCACTCTCTTTACAATGTTGACATCAGCAATCCACTCGCCCGCACGACGCCATACACATGGGTATGCGGTTGTGAGGCCAGTTGGACGTACTGCTAAATTCTCTGAAATGACGTTGGAAGCGGCTTATGGTAGAGAAATTAGCATTAAAATCTCTGGCATGAGCTCTGGTGGACATTCCTGCAGTCAGCATACCAATTCCATGCTCCCTCAAAATTTGAGACATCTGTGGCATTGTATTGTGTTACAAAACTGCACATTTTAGAGTGACCTTTTATTGCCCCCAGCACAAGGTACACCTGTGTAATGGTCATGCTGTTTAATCAGCTTCTTGATATGCCACACCTATCAGGTAGATGGATTATCTTGGCAAAGGAGAAATGCTCACTAACAGGGATGTAAAACAAATGTTTTTATTTCAGCTCATGAAACATGGGACAAACACTTTTACATGTTGAATTTATATTTTTGTTCAATGTAGTTGAACCATTCAATGAATCTTCTATACAGCAGAAACTTCCAAGTCTTCTGCTGGGTCTTTCTGTTTCAACATGTTGTAGATGTGAGTGTGTGCTTTGATTGAGCCAGTAAATATAAACCTGGGCAATATTCAATTGAACATGTGTACACAACCACAACCACAGCCCGCACACGTCTTATTCTGAAAACTGGAAACATTTATCGATTGATGATGCATGGTGTTCTGTGGTCTGAGGAGGCGTTCTCTTACAAGTTAATTGTGTGTATATTATTGAGGTGTTTTATGTTTTGTAAACCAAGGGTGATTCTAGTTAATCTCACGTGTGCAGTACTGCCGTATACTCCAGGAGGAGGGGACAGTGGACCTCCTGAAGACCTTGACCTCTGACCTTGACACCCACAGCGACGTCAGAGGGATGGCAGAGAGCATCCTGGGTATGTTGGAGCGCCAACAGACCACAAGCGACCCATAAAAACACACCCAGAACAGGGGCATCATGGGAGGTCATGATGGATCTGTGACCGTTGACCCCTTAGTCACAGGTGGGAGGAGGATTATACAAAAAATTACATAAATGTTGTATTAGGAAACAGTGTGTTTAAATATAAAGAGGATTTTCAATTATATTAGTTTCGTTGGTGGGACTTAGGTTAATAAATAAATACACGTTTCAAAATATATTTCATTATTGCACAGAAATATTTTTTTTTTTTTACATCAGACTCATCAATACCTAGCTGTAGAAATCACACAGGGCACAGACGTCAATTCAATGTCTATTCCACGTTGGTTCAACGTAATTTCATTGAAATGACATGGAAACAACATTGATTCAACCAGTGTGTGCCCAGTGGGATTCCAGAAATAAGTGACCTAGATAACTGCATAGTTGCTGCTGTTAAAAAAGAAAAGCAGATATAGTTTTAGCTGAGGCAATGAAAACAATTTTCAAAGAGACTAGGATAATGAGCATTCCTAATTCAAAAGGAATGCAACAACAAACATTCTACTATGTGTTTGGGGATTAAATCCAAACACTGTCACCAGAGGGGCTGCATCTATACCAGTCTCCACTCAGAATTGTATTTATTTAAGTAGGCAAGTCAGTTAAGAACAAATTCTTACTTACAATGATGGCCTACCCCAGCCAAACCCAGACAACACTGGGCCAATTGTGCACCCCCCTATGGGACTCCCAATCACAGCAGGTTGTGATACAGCCTTGAATTGAACCAGGGTCTGTAGTAACACATCTAGCACTGAGATGCAGTGCCTTAGACCACTGCGCCACTCAGGAGCCTTACTTTAAATTTGTGGAACTTTGACAAGCTAAGCAGGTAATTTTTTATATCCCAGTTCATACTTGCATTATATATAAGCTAAATTACTTTCTTACCTCATTAAGCCACAAAATCCTTACCTTGAATATACTAATGTACTGTACCACACACACACTCTTCCTTCAATTAGGAAAGGCATCTAATCTACATTGTAAATGTATTCCGGCTTTACATAACCCAACCTGCAAGAGAGACTACCGTTTATTCCAAGATGGTCTATTAATAATTCCTTGAGTAAGAAGTAGATTAAAATAGATCACATTAATATTGGAAAAGTCTCGCTGGGTTCAGAACTAAAAGTTTAAATTCCCTTGATGCCGCTTAGTGGAAAAAAAGGATTGGAATATACAGTACCTTGAAATGTGACCTGGAGTAGTGTAGTATAGAGTTAACGTGCAAAGAGGTCATCAGGACCCTGGTGTGACAGTCTTATGGGGTCAAAGGTCACATTCCCAGGGAGGGAGAGAGAAAAACAGAAGGGCGGTAAAGAGGACAGTAAGTGAGGGAACTTACTGATAGATGTGGGAGCAGGATACACAAGGACATATGGTGAGAGAGCAAGAGAGAGAGACATAAACGGAAGGGAGGGAAAGTGACAGGTGAAAAAGCGGTGTCGGTGGCCCCGAGCCATAAAAATCACAAAAAGAGAAAGGAATAAAGAGAGTGAGAACGATAAAGGAGAGGGACAGATTGGAGATAAACTGGGACAGACAGAACAGACAAAGTGCGGGAAAAGAATTGAAAGACTACACAAATATGTTTCAGGCCCTCGACCAACCATGGCACACAGAAATACCACGGAGCAATTTGCAGATTGCCTGTCTGTTCGTGTCTGAAATATCACTGTGCTGCTCGCTCCTCTGTGGGAGCTTAGCATCTCGTTATCTCACACTCCCAGACAACACTATTGGATTAACATAATTGTGGATCAGTCTGGACACCCAGAATACTCTATCCAATATTCCATAATACACTGACAGAGAGGGATAGAGAATGTGTATATGTGTGTTTGTGTGCATGCGTATGTGTATACCCTGGGTCAAAGATGTGTGTAAGTTATTTATGTGTTAATGAAGCTGCCAGTGTCCCTCTACAGAGGACAGTCAGAGAGACAGATACAGTGGGAGTTACACAAAGAAGACAGAGGACACACAAGACAAAGCAGGACGCCTCTCCAGGCTGTTCTGTGTTGCACAAAAGGACACCACAACTCCTCTCGGATCCAATGACCTTTTATTGCTTTGGAAGGGTACAGAGTTGGCAAGCCCTCTCAGGCTGTTGTGCAGTTAAACCACACAGAGGAGCCAACCGCTGCCCAGCCAAGTACAGGCAGGGGCTGATGGTCCACCCTACTACACCAATCAATCAATCAGTCATACTGTACATCAGTCATTCATTTGATTCATCAACCTGTGCTTCTCAGATTACCATTGTTTTGTGCTGTCAGAATAAATAGGTTAGTTAGCAACGACAAAAACAACTTCAGAAAGGTACAAAACAGGTACAGAACACTCCGAATATACCGTCGTATATGTTTACAATTGTAAGCACTAGAGATGTTCACTTAATATAAGCTACAGTAGTTTTCTTATGTCTCGACCCAGTTTACAGTAAATCTATAGTAAAGTGTGACTTAATTCTATCCAAGGACTTGGTAAGACGAAATGATTGTATAGTAAGTACCCAATACTTAGTTGGGTAGTCTGTAGGGGTGTCTGTGTGTGTGTGTTGGGTGGGTGGGGGGTAAGGCAGTGTAAAGGTGACTCTTGGACCTTGCTGGCCCCATATAAGAACACAAACACGTGGGTTTGTGTCATACCGCCTGTCATACCGTCACAGCCCATGTGACTAGCTAGTTCAGAGAGACAGCTGTGACTGTGTCTAACTAACCCAGGTCAGCCTGCTCCTTCCTGGATCACATGCTGCCCAACTTCTCACCCACCCAATCAATGAAGCCACAAACAGGACCCATGTTTTATGCGAGAGCAATATTCAGATCCAACATAAACTTACCTCGAAGCTATCTTGGAAGAGTCACAAATACCCTGTCCAATGAATAGTAAAGATAGTAATGTAGCTGGATTGGAGTCGGAGAGTGTGTGTGGGTGTTTGCGTGCGTGTTGGAGGGAAAGTAGTTAAAAAGGGAGCGGGGTCGTTCCGTGGTTCGTTAAGACAGGGACAGACATGTGGTCTTTCCTTGACATTCCTGCTGGGTCGCCGTGGAGACATGAGTGAGGGTTAGAGAAAGGTATCCTGTTGCAGCACCCCGCCCTACCCTTCCCCTCTCCAGAGCACCTCGTGCCTGCGCGCCCTATTGCCTAACCAGATACCTTACCAGAATGTGATGTACTCATACTGTGGTGAGCATCTGGCATATACTGACTGGTATGTGGTTTAAAGTTCATACACAGACCTTAGACTGAACATGCATAGTGACTGTATATCATATACACTGTACTGTAGGGACCATGCAGATAGGTACTGTAGCCACATACTATGGCTGTTGTATGACATGCAAGTATAATAGCAACCAGCAACCTGTGGTTGAAAATGTGCATTGAGACATCCAAGCATAGCAGGGTAGAGTATGTATTGTATGTACATGAGCAACCTCCAACCTAGACAGACTGACAGTATTCTTTAGTTTGTTGGCACACAGATTATTAAATGAAGGCCAGGTGCCACAGGCTAAAATGTCATTTTTGTGGTATTGGTCCATTTAATATTTTCAAAAAGTATCATATCATATATTACCGTCATCAAAATGTCACGAATTGTAACCGCTTTAAATGGACATACATCCATAATTTCAAAGCTCACCACATTGAATCACACATAATTGAAATGCCCATTTTATAGAGAATGTTACAAACTGGACTATATTGGGACATTGACACATTTTGTGTTGTTTTGGATCTGTACTCCAGCACTTTGGATTTGAAATGATACAATGAATATGAGGTTAACGTGCAGACTGTCAGCTTTAATTTGAGGATATTTTCATACCCTCAAGGCAGGTATTTTCATTCACTCATGGCAGGTAGCCTAGTGGTTAGAGAGTTGGACTTGTAATCGAGAAGGTTGCTAGATCGAATCCCCGAGCAAACAAGGTAAAAATCTGTCGTTCTACCCCTGAACAAGGCAGTTAACCCACTGTTCCTAGGCTGTTATTGAAAGTAAGAATTTGTTCTTAACTGACTTGTCTAGTTAAATAAAGGTAAAAAAATCCATATCAGGTGTACTGTTTTGAAATTACAGCCTTTTTTGTATATAGTCCCCCAATTTGAGGGGACCAAAAGTATTGGGACGAGTCCACTTATATGTGTATTAAAGTTGTCAAAAGTGTAGTATTTGGTCACATTTTCCTAGCACGCAATGATTACGTCAAGCATGTGACTCTACAAACTTGTTGGATGTATCTGCTGTTTGTTTTGGTTTGTTTCAGATCATTTTGTGCCCAAGAGAAAATAATGGTAAATAACGAATTATGTCCGATTTTTATATATATATATATATATATATATATATATATATATATATATATATATATATATATATATATATATATATATATATATATATATATATATAAATAAAGGTATTCAAATTGTGTCCACATTCAACTGGTAAAAGTTGATTGTGATATGTGGTGCCTGGCCTTAGATGCATAAGACTAGGCAGACAAAGAGTGTGTCACCCCCCTCAAAAGAAACACGCAAACACACACACACACACATACACACATACGCAAACAAACAAACAAGCACGCTTGCACATACATTAATGAGTATTCTATTTGAGGGGTACAGCAGTACTATGTTCATTCCGCCAACATACACTACACGGCCAAAAGTATGTGTCCAACATCTCATTCCAAAATCATGGGCACTAATATGGAGTTGGTCCCCCCTTTGCTGGGAAGGCTTTCCACTAGATGTTGGAACATTGCAGCGGAGACTTGCTTCCATTCAGCCACAAGAGCATTAGTGGGGTCGGGCACTGATGTTGGGCGATTAGGCCTGGCTCGCAGTCGGCATTCAAATTCATCCCAAAGGTGTTTGATGGGGTTGAGGTCAGGGCTGTGTGCAAGCCAATCAAGTTCTTCCACACCGATCTCAAGAAACCATTTCTGTATGGACCTCGATTTGTGCATGGGGGCATTGTCATGCTGAAACAGGAAAGGGCCTTCCCCAAACTGTTGCCACAAAGTTGGAAGCACAGAATCGTCCAGAATGTCATTGTATGGTGTTGTGTTAACATTCCCCTTCACTGGAACTAAGGGGCCTAGCCCGAACCATGAAAAACAGCCCCAGACCATTATTTCTCCTCCACCAAACTTTACAGTTGGCACTAGGCATTCGGGCAGATAGCGTTTCCCTGGCATCCACCAAACCCAGATTTGTCCATCAGACTGCCAGATGGTGAAGCGTGATTCATCACTCCAGAGAAGGCGTTTCCACTGCTCCAGAGTCCAATGGTGGCAAGGTTCACAACACTAAGGTCACCATGCACAACGCTTGGCACTGCGCATGGTGACCTTAGGCTTGTTTGCGGCTTTTCGGCCATGGAAACCAATTTCATGAAGCTCCCAATGAACAATTCTTGTGCTGACATTGCTTCCAGAGGCAGTTTGGGACTCGGTAGTGAGTGTTGCAACTGAGGACAGACGATTTTTACGTGCTACGCATTTCAGCACTTGGCGGTCCCGTTCTGTAAGCTGGCGTGCCACTTCAAGCTGAGCCGTTGTTGCTCCTAGACGTTTCCACTTCACAATAACAGCACTTACAGTTGACCAGGGCAGCTCGAGCAGGGCAGAAATTTGACAAACTGACTTGTTGGAAAGGTGGCATCCTATGACGGTGCCACGTTGAAAGTCACTGAGCTCTTCAGTATGGGACATTCTACTGCCAATGCTTGTCTATGGAGATTGCATGGCTGTGTGCTCGGTTGTATACACCTGTCAGCAATGGGTGTGGCTGATCTAGCCGAATCCACTAATTTGAAGGGGTGTCCACATACTTTTGGCCAGTGTATCTCCTGGTTCAAACTTGCCTGGTGCTGACTAGAAACAGAGTGTCATCGACATTGTCACTATAAAAGTCATTTAACTGTAATAACATCTCTGCTTTGATCAGGACACCAGCCCAACACTCAACTCTACCTCTCCTATTCCTAGAGAACATGCTTCCAGTTGGTTAGATACATCAGAACAGAAGTTATGACATTAACACTGGCTGTACATTAATGTAGTGCATTAACCTTGGGGGCACCTTGGACCCGTCTATCTCTGTAACAACCATGTGCATCACCTCCTAGTGTGTGTGTGTGTGTGTGTGTGTGTGTGTGTGTGTGTGTGTGTGTGTGTGTGTTTGTGTGTGTGGTAGGGGTGACAAACTGACTTGGGTGCACCAAGTATGTCTCATGTTGGCTTCTCTGTCAGTCATATAACTTTATTCCCTCTCACACCACCACTCCAGCTGATCAATCCTTTGTGTAATGGATATGTCCTCTGACAGCCCCTCAGAGCCAGTGTAATCCCGCCGCAGCCTTTCCTTGGGGCAGCTGTTGTTGTTGGGGTGAATGGGGAGACTCACCTACGTTTATAACAGTCAAGAGTCAGGATCCCCGTCAGAGTGCAGCCGGAAGACCGACAGGACAGATAGGGAGTGCAGTGAGTGTTGATCCATGTGATCTGAATTTAGCTTTAAAAATAAGCCAGTGAATGATAGATGGTCAGTATTATTCTGAGGGGTTTGGATTAGATGAAAGCAACTGTGCCAAAGTAGGCCTAGTACTGTGCTTCATAATAATCATTCTGATTCACAGTAGTGTTTTGTGCTGTTGCTGTAGATATAGTTCCGTACTTCAATAAGGCTTTTGGTGCAGTCAGCGCATGTGGAGACAGCTAAGGTGGATGGGACTCTGTGCATTGTACTAACCAGGGACAGCAGGAACACTGGGAATCAATTATCACATTCTGTGTTTACCTGGCCCCACTGAGAGGCCAGCCAGAAAAGCTCCAAGAGCATGCTGGGTTAAAGCCAAGTCCATCATCAGACAGGGCTCTATTTGGGTAATAGTAAAGGGTCAAACTCGCAACACACACACACTCACACAGAACCAGAGAGGAACAGGGGCCTCATGTATCAATCGTGAGTTAATGTCTCCCTAAATAAATCAAAGGCATACAACACTGTATATTTGTATTCTCGTGAACGAGCGTTACAAACCCTGCCTGGAAAACGCCCTCCATTCACCTTTTATGATAACAAAAAATGCCTTTGCTGTATGATTTGGAGATGTTGGAACTGGGCCATGATAGTTTCTTAAAGAAAGTGCAATGGCAAATTTAATCACATTTCTGTAGAGGTGTGGGCAGAATGTATTAATCTTTTGCAGTGACTTTTTCAAACTAAAATTGCATGCGCCTATAGCGAGTGCCAAACACTGGCCGCGCATTCTGTAAGATTGAATGTCTATTCGGACAATTTAAAAGTAAATGCTACAGCCCACACTTTTATGCAAAAGACGAATTGTTGTTCAATATTTTGTTCATCAATACAGGATTCTCCTGCCTTGGCAAAGGCTCTGAGATTAAATAGGCTGTGATGTCGCACTCCTGATAAATGGTATTTGTTGTGTAGCGGTCATAAACCAGTCATGACATAAACCAGTCATGACATAAACCAGTCATGTCAGAAAAGGAGAGATGTCCTGCAATATGATTATGATTAGGCCTATATAATAAAACCATTAGGAACACCTGCTCTTTCCATGACACAGACTGACCAGGTGAATCCAGGTGAAAGCTATGATCCCTTATTGATGTCACTTGTTAAATCCACTTCGATCAGTGTAGATGAAGGGGAGGAGACAGGTTAAAGAAGGATTTTTAAGACTTGAACCATTGAGACGGATTGTGTACGTGTGCCATTCAGAACTTGAATGGCACACATAGACATGGCACACATACACATTAAGTGCCTTTGAACGGGGCATGGTAGCAGGTGCCAGGCGCAGCGGTTTGTGTCAAGAACTGCAACGCTGCTGGGTTTTTCACGCTCAACAGTTTCCCGTGTGTATCAATAATGGTCTACCACCCAAAGGACATCCAGCCAACTTGACACAACTGTGGAAAGCATTGGAGTCAACACGGGCCAGCATCCCTATGGAACGCTTTCGACACCTTGTAGAGTCCATGTCCCGACGAACTGAGGCTGTTCTGAGGGCCAAAGGGGGTGCAACTCAATATCAGGAAGGTGTTCCTAATGTTTTGTACATTCAGTGTATATGACTATGACCATTCAACTCTCAATCTCAATGACAGTCAGGCACATCTCTGTGTTGTCTCTCGTTTGTCTTTTACAAGGGAGTCAATAGAAATCCCAGTGTGCTCTACTTTGAAGTTTCTTCTTAATCTCTGCCATCCTATGACATCACAGGTTTTGTAATTCTGTGGGTTCCGAGGCACAGCCGGAAGGGGGGGGGGGGGGGGCTACAGGGGGGAGTCAAACCACCATGTGACCAGTGTTTTTCAAACCTCCATTGCCATGTGGATTTGCATCGTGACGACCCCCGCTCCCCGTGCCAGGTCCTGCGCCCTGCTCCACCTCGTCCTCGGGGTCCATCTGCTCGCTCTTCTTCTTGACGTAGCGTTCGTACAGCACCATGACCACCCCGATGGCCCACGCCGACACCGTGCCCGCCGCGAAGATGATGAAGCCGATGGCGACGAAGAACAGGTAGTCCCAAGATCCCAGGCCCTGGTGGCACCGCGACCGCAGCTGCAGCCCCAGCTCACCCAGACGCTGCCCCCGCAGGTCAGGAGGACCACCGCACACCGTCTGGCCCTCGTCTGGAAGAGAGAACACAGCACAGGTGGGGGTTAATGACATTACTTACGTAAATCATACTAGAACTTGCATTGGTGGCACAGCAGTAAAAGCCAATCACTAGCTGTAATGATTAGAGGTTTTCTTTAGCATGTCACCTGACCAGTAAAAACTCTAGGTCCTAGTTATAGGCTACACAAGTGCAGACTGTTTTTCCAGGCCCTAGTAGTCGTTGCAATTAGTACTGAGCAAATACAGTATTACCAAAACAAGAACGACTAACTGACACCATTATTATAATCAATTCCCTAACCCTAACTTGAGCATTACTCTTAGGACTAGGCCTGCTAAGGTTAAGACAACAGTAGTAGTTTGTTTTTCTCTATAAAAGCTGACGTGGGAAATATTCTAAGTCCGATGCATTAGTCAGCACTCTGCGTACACATAATAATGATGGAAATGTTCTTTGAAGTGTTGCCAGTGTTGGGGAGCGCGTAGGTTACCCACCCAGGGAAGGGGATATCAATATTATATTTCATCAAATAGAGATCTCTGGCCTGTTGAATAATTCAAACACATTACATTATATAGTTTTACATAACCTTCATGAGAGATGGATAACACACACACACGCACTCCCTACTGAAATATCTTCCCATTTGCAGCTATAATAAAAACTGCCATGTAAGAAAACAGTACCTGCTAAATCATTTTTTATTGCTAGATATTGCTCCACTGTTGGACATAGAAACATAAGCAAGCTGCTGCCCCTGCGATAGATCTGCAAAACTGCGTATGCGACCAATAAACGTTGATTTGTTTCCCTTATCAGAAAATAACCGAATAGGAGTGACAGCCTGCTATTGGCGTGTTGTTACGTTGATATTACATTACACCAACTCCAAGGCTTTTGAATAATTCAAGCACATTTCAGCCCCTCTGGATTTCACTGGGTAATTCTCTTTTGTGTCTGACTCGTACGGTACAGTTAGCATGGCTTTTCCTTTTCTAAGCTGCCTGGCTCCAGCAGGCTCCTAGTTGGATCATGACTAAGTCCCTCACTCACTCAGAATTCATGAATCTCAATAGAAAAGGGGATGTTTGTTTTGAATGGCAGAACAGGGAACTGCTGTTCTGTAGCTTCAAACACCTGACTGACAGGTGACACATATCGTGCGGGGGAAGAGGAAATGTGTTTTGGGATGCAAATAGTTTGATTTAGTACGTTGGTCGAATAACAGATGCTATCGATCTAATGATGCTAATACTGTGTGTATGGCTGCCTGGGTATCCTCTAAAAGTCCCCGTTTGTTAGGGGTAATATTTCAGAAGAAAAATGCCTGGAATGTGCTTGCAATACCCATAGCGTTAGAGAATTTCAAAGGACACGCTTTAATTTGCTTTTGTTTTCGCAGCTTTTTGTGTTGGGGGGGGATCTCTCTCGGGATGAGATCAAACAACTTTAGCTTTTTCTGCCTGGCTGCCTGGCTGACTGGCTGGCTCTGCTCTGTCCTGTATTTCATGCCAGCAGACTTTGCTCTGACTTATTTTGCCCAACAGAACCTGTGCAGGCAGGCTTTGTCCATACATTGTGCATGTATGGACGTGAGGAAATGGAGACACACAGTATGTTGTGCTAGTTTCACTTTAGAGACATTTCAAATCCTCAAGTAGAAATCTGAATGGAGCTACAGACAATGATATGTACTGAAACAGAATAGCACAAGGGAAAGGCCATAATATATCCGATTTACATCAAATGACTACTTAGTGTTCCATTGTAGAAATCCACACCATATATTCATGATTTGTCTTAGCCTACATCACAACTGACCCTTTGCTCTCCTTCTTTGATTATTTAAATAAGGGGGTACATAACTACTAATGGAGTTCGGGATAAGGGATAAACAACAGAGACAGGCTTAGATTTCCTGTTGCCTCCAAACACATTCCATTTTGCCTTCAGATGCCCTGAGAGTTTAGAAACAGATTTTAGCAGCACAGATGCGTGACACACACAGCACGACACTTGGAACTGTCCTCTGATCTAGCTAGCCTCAGACCTTCTGACACCACTACAGTAGCACTGCTTTCAATAATACAACACGCTACCCTCCTCTTCCCAGTGAACATGAAGTACTCCTTCCACTTCCTCTACTTAGCTAGAGTTCATTCTCTCCCCAAGGCATGGAAGCCCCCGGGCCACCCTCTCACCCCCCTTTGTGGCCGACATCAAAGGAGAGGCTTCCTCTCCCCGTCCCGTCCGCACACCACGCTATTCCTAGCGTCTCTCCGTATATAACTACTAACTACAGGCAGTATGCTAATCTTCAGGAGGCGAGACAGCAGTGGAGAATCTGTTAGTTCCTTCTGTGAGTTTTTCTTCCCTTCTTCCTTCTATCAATGCACTATTTCTAAGCTGCTGAGAGAACGACAGGCGGTGCCTCTCAGAACAGGTGAGATCCAGACGGCTGATGGTGACGATCAAAAACACGGCATCTCTATACACCTTCTGTCCATCTGCTTTATACAGTACCCCCCCTGGATCGAGTCCCCTGTGTGCGTGCATGTGTGTGTTCTCCCTTTCTGGAAGCTGTGACTGGAAGGGACTCCGCTCCAAATGAAAGCAGACAAAGGCAATAAGCAGCAGGAAGTAGAAGAGCTCTTACAGGACTAGTTTAGGATTCTGCCTGAGCTGCAGAGGAGAGGATGATTAGCTGGTCTGTGTGCGCGTTTGATGGGGGATGCCTGTTAGTAAGTGTATCATGGTGTGACAGGCTCTTGCTCAGCGAGATGCACTATAAATACAGTTGAAGTCGGAAGTTCACTTAGGTTGGAGCCATTAAAACTTGTTTTTCAACCACTCCACAAATTTCTTGTTAAGAAACTATAGTTTTGGGAAGTTGGTTAGGACATCTACTTTGTGCATGACAAAAGTAATTTTTCCAACAATATTCCTCTGGTCTGATGATACAAAAATAGAACTGTTTGGTCATAATGACCATCTTTAAGTTTGGAGGAAAAAGGGGGAGGCTTGCAAGCCGAAGAACACCATACCAACCGTGAAGCACGGGGGTGGCAGCATCATGTTGTGGGGGTGCTTTGCTGCAGGAGGGACTGGTGCACTTCACAAAATAGATGGCATCATGAGGTAGGAAAATAATGTGGATATATTGAAGCAACATCTAAAGACATCAGTCAGGAAGTTAAAGCTTGGTCGCAAATGGGTCTTCCAAATGGACAATGACCCCAAGCATACTTCCAGTTGTGGCAAAATGGCTTAAGGACAACAAAGTCTAGGTATTGAAGCGGCCATCACAAAGCCCTGACCTCAATCCTATAGACAATTTGTGGGGAGAACTGAAAAAGCATGTGCGAGCAAGGAGGCCTACAAATCTGACTCAGTTACACCAGCTCTGTCAGGAGGAATGGGCCAAAATTCACACAAACGTTTGACCCAAGTTAAACCATTTAAAGGCAATGCTACCAAATACTATTGAGTGTATGTAAACTTCTGACCTACTGGGAATGTGATGAAATAAATAAAAGCTGGAATAAATAATTCTCTCTACTATTATTCTGACATTTCACATTCTTAAAATAAAGTGGTGATCCTAACTGACCTAAGACAGGGCATTTTTACTGGGATTAAAT
Source organism: Salmo trutta (assembly GCF_901001165.1). Taxonomy (NCBI): domain Eukaryota; kingdom Metazoa; phylum Chordata; class Actinopteri; order Salmoniformes; family Salmonidae; genus Salmo; species Salmo trutta. The sequence goes on along the minus strand of NC_042987.1, from coordinate 11,426,237 downwards.
GTCAGCAATTGTGAAAAACTGAGTTCAAATGTATTTGGCTAAGGTGTATATGAACTTCTGACTTCAACTGTAGCTACCCTTTTGTGTATTGACACATCCTAAAAAAGCAGGGAAGACCACTCCAAACTGAACAAAGCCAAAATCTGATGTACAGTACATTAATCTGTCAAGATACAAGAATACAACAGAAAAAGAATCAAGCCTTATTCAAAACAAATGTTGTTGCATAGTGTAACCGACTGGACTTGAACCCAAGTCTATTGCGCACAACAAGACTGTTAGTCGATTGAGCTAAAGGCCTAAGGCACTAACTGAAGTGTTCAAGTCTAAGGCAAGGTTACTGATCACATGAGCGTGGTTCCGTGAGGCACGTTCGTTACATATAGGCATATACACTGAGTTTACCAAACATTAAGAACACTTCATAATATTGAGTTGCACCTCCCGCCCCCCTTTTGCCTTCAGAACAGCCTCAACTGGACGGGGCATGGACTCTACAAGGTGTCAAAAGCGTTCCACAGGGATGCTGGCCCGTGTTGACTCCAATGCTTTCCACAGTTGTGTCAAGTTGGCTGGATGTCCTTTGGGTGGTAGACCATTCTTGATACACACGGGAAACTGTTGAGTGTGGAAAAACCCAGCAGCGTTGCAGTTCTTGACACAAACCGGTGCGCCTGGCACCTACTACCATGACCCGTTCAAAGGCCCTTACATTTTTTGGCTTAACCATTCACCCGCTGAAAGGCACACATACACAATCCATGTCTCAATTGTCTCAAGACTTAAAAATCCTTCTTTAACCTTCATCTACACTGATTGAAATGGATTGAACAAGTGATATCAATAAGGGATCGTAGCTTTCTCCTGGATTCATCTGGTCAGTCGATGTCATGGAAAGAGCAGGTGTTCATGTTTTGTACACTCAGTGTAGTTTGTTGATTGAAGTGTTTCCGGTTGGTGGGGCATGTGCAGGTGGACACTCATTTCACGTCTAGACACTGTGGGTTTTGGGATTAGGCCTTAATTGCATGCGTGAATGAAGGAATAAGAGAAAGGTTCCTCAGTACGTCTCTCATTTCGGTCGTGTGTTATTTGATCGTCTACAATTGCTGTTAGGTTTAGCCTCCACTGTCACCTGTTTCAAAACTTATCCTAGACCCCGTGATGCAGGCAACTGCGCATGAAATGCATGCAGTAAAGAAATACAGGTAACTGCCAAAATAAAGGAAACACCAACATAAAGTGTCTTAATAGGGTGTTGGTCCACCACGAGCCAGAACAGCTTCCATGTGCCTTGGCATAGATTCTACAAGTGTCTGCAAACTCTACCGGAGGGATGCGACACCTTTCTTCCCCGAGAAATTCCATCATTTGGTGTTTTGTTGATGGTGGTGGAAAATGCTGTCTCAGGCACCGCTCCAGAATCTCAGATAAGTGTTAAATTGGGTTGAGATCTGGTGACTGAGACACACACACACTTTAAAACCCCCTATGCTAATTTGAGACCCCTCTTTCAAACTCACTGAGATCTATTTTTCTAGCCATGGTAGCCAAAATAAGGTGCAACTGGGCATTTTTATACATGACCCTAAACTTTATAACCCTCTTAAATGTCTTAATGTTGAGGTGTAGTAGACCTCATTCATGAATTCATAATGAAACACGTATTGAGGAGATCCAAATTGCACTTTGTGCACCAAACAAGAAGATCAGGCTCAGAGTCCTGAAGAAGAACCCACTGAAGAACCTGAGATTTTCCCATAAATCAGCAGCTTATTTCTAAACTGCTGAGACAACGACAGATGGTGCCTCTCGAAACAGATGAGATCCAGACGGCTGATAGTGGCGATCAAAGGGACTGAGCTCATAGCTTAAAACACAGCATGTGGTTGTGAAAGTGAAATGCTTTCAGTGAGCACTTCAGGAGTGTGAACACCCTAAAATAAGTAAATAAGTAAATCAAATCAATGATGAGAGAATAGTCAGATTAACTGATAACTGACACAGACATGGTGGTGTAGCAGGAAGATTGGCTTGCTGTGAACTAAGAGGTTGTGAGTTCAAATCCCAGGAAAGGACAAGTTTTTTTTAAATGACTGTATAAATGAACATGCACAATGTCAATGTTGGTCAAATATGTAACCACAAAGAATAGATAAAATGTTATAGTTCCATATTCTATCTGGATGTGGATTTCTCTATGAAAGCGTATACAGTTTTACCTTGAAACTTGAATCCCTCAATGTGGATCCAAAGACAGAGGTCTTCATTGTCGCAGTCGCAGCTCCAGGGATTCCCACTGAGGCCGACAGAGCGCAGGGTGGGCAGCCCGATGAGAGAGCTGATGTTGAGCACCGTCAGGTTGTTTCTACTCACGTCCAGCACCTGCAGCGCCGAGTTCTCCGCGAAACCGTCTGGGTGAATGTCCGACAGGCCGGGGTTGTCCGTCATCCTCAGCATCACGAGGCTAGACAGCGGCCCGAACGTCCTGTCCTCTATCCGCGTCAAGGTGTTGAAAGACAAATCCAGGTAAGCAAGTTTCCGCAGGTTCCCGAAAGTGGACTCCGAAATCTCCGTCAGTGAATTGTTGCTACAGTCCAAATACACCAAGTCCGACAGGTAGTTGAGCTGAAGCGGTGGTAGCTCAATGATGCGGTTGTTGGAGATGATGAGCTGCCGCGTGGAGAGCGGCATTTCGGTGGGGAAGGTGGTGAGGTGCTGCCCGGCGCACTGGACCACCAGCTGGTCATCGCACACACAGCGGGCCGGACATCCCGCCGTCAGAGCCGGGGACGGGGCCACCCCCATGACGAGGATCAGCAGAATGATGAGCCGCAAGGATTGCGCGCTGGGCTGCGGGGCAAGACACATGACACCGCCAAGGGCTTCATCAATTCCGTTTGTACAAACCACCCACTGGGGACAGACGTCAGTTCAACGTCTAGTTTTGATTTACATTTGGTTGGTAAGTGAAATCCACAAAAAAGTCACCATGTCATTTGATTACGAAATCCCCTTATGTTTGATGACTTTTGGCAAATCCAGTCAGTTTTCCACGTTGATTCAAAGTCATCACATATAATTTTATGGTTGAAATGACATGGAAAAAACGTCGATTCAACCAGTTTTTGCCCAGTGGGCAAGCCGTCGCATTCTTCATTGATAGCATATGTCCTCTGACAGTTATCAGTTAATGTTAATGCTATTAACCAGGCCTATTTAAAATGATCCAATTATTGTTACCTGATATTGAGGTTTGTTGTTGGCCACTTGTCCTCGCAAGTTGTCATTGTAGTTCATTCCGAGAGTCGCCTTACGTTTGGGTTTTCGCGCGTATTCATTATAGTGGGTATGCAGGACTCAAGACGCCCGAGGTCTCCCCTCAGTTTCAATTCTCTGGTATTCGATTTGGTAGATTAGAACATTTTTCCTCCAGTATCAATAATTGTTGCGTAACAACTGCCATTTGAACTCACTATGCAGGAGAGTTCATTGGTCGTAGCCAAGTGTTATAATGGTATTTTGGTATCCTGCAAGCGTGGTGGAGTGACTGCCTTCTCTGAAACTGAGCCACGAATGAGAAGGTGGGCGGTTTGTGGTGTGCTCACTGCTCACGCGTTGCATTGAGTGTGTAGGGAGAGAGAGGAGCTCAAGAAAGCATAAACAACTGGAGTCAAGTTGTCACAAAAACTAGAAGAGGTTACCTAATTCTATCAATGTACCCAAAGCGTTCTAGAAATAGAATGCCTAAGTTGTAGCCAATTGTGACACTATAATGACCCAACATAATACTCTATTTATCTCAGTTTAATAATAATTCAATACATTTGTAAAGCGCTTTTCTCAAACCCAAGGCGCAACAAAAAAAAATGGGTTCTGGGGGTAACTAGCCCTTCTAAGCGCAATGTCTAATCTGACACAAAAAAGCAACATTTGGAAAAAAATTGGTATGTGGATGAAGGTCATTCTCAGGTGACTAAACTATAAAGAATAAATAAATAAATGGCTACAGTTAACACTTTAGTTATTTCATGAAATGTTGTTTTTAGAAAAGGGGCGTTTTTTTTAGGTACTGGGGTAACTATAACACCCCATGGGGTAAATGGCATAGGGTTTAAGATTATGGCATAGGGTTCATATCCATTTAATCTGTTTTATTTAGAAATTCTTTAGTAAGTCATACATAAAAGCTAAGTCTCTTTGTCTTGTTTTAATTATTTAAATAAAATATGGGGGGAAATGGTGTTGCACATGTCACCATTAATATCCGCACTATGAGGAGATTTGATGTAAAGTCCCTCTTTTTAACTCACCTGCACATTCATTTTCTTTGTTTTTCCTTTTCTATACAATCAATTATGTACAATTGCACTAAATATTATTTGAATAATGCAAGATTTTAAATCCCAGCAGTCTTTAAAATGACATTCAGAAGCAAAAGGCTTTCAATAGTTGCTCCTGAGTGGCACAGCGGCCTAAGGCACTGCATCTCAGTGCTAGAGGCATCACTACGGACACCCTGGTTCAAATCCAGGCTGTGTAACAGTGATTGGGAGTCCCATAGGGAGGTGCACAATTGGCCCAGTGTCATCCGTGTTTGGCTGGTGTAGGCCATCATTGTAAATGAGAATTTGTTCTTAACTGACTTGCCTAGTTAAATAAAGGAAAAAAAAGAGTATTCAATGGATTATAACATTTAATAACAATGACTTAATTAATTAGTTCAGTGTAACATTGATGTGGCAACTCTCTTATGCTCTGCTATCGCACGATTCTAATTTGTAAATATGTCACAAATAAAACCATCCCCAGTCAAATTGGAGCACAACTCATGAGCCCACCTCCTCCACTGCTCACACCTAATCTAGTCCCCACCAGAGAGAAGCCAATTGAAAAGCTCTCTTAAAAACGTAGCTAGCTATCTAGCTATATGACATAAAATGCTGTGTAAAATAGCTGAAAGGCTATAAAGTAACATTAACTGTAAAGCTATCAGTCACTAGTGGAAACATTTACAACTGCAATTAAGTTACGTTATCTTTTGAATGTATTTTACCTCAGACAATCTGGTAATAAGGTTGCTAGCTAGCCCTCCTAGCAGCTTATGCTAACTAGTTAGCTGGCTAGCATTTATTGCTAGTGAAGATGCTAGCTAGCAAGTAAGCATTAACTAGCGCTAACGGTGCCAGTCATTGTCTAAATGACAAATAGAAACCCATTCATAACTATAAAGGGGTAACTAGCCCCCAGGGGCCTAGTAGGGGGGGGCGAGTTTCCCACAAAACACTCATGCAACATATTAATACTTTACTCAAAACAAGTGTATTGTTTTTCTTAAGGCTTTCCTACTTGTATATTTAAAATATATATAGAGATCTTACTTCATTGGAATATATCTACAACAAAAAAAACACAACAAAAAATATTTTAAAAAATACATCAACTTACCACAAAAGCGTTTTGTTGAAAGTTGTGCTAACATAATTGCAAAAGGGTTCTCTAATGATCAATTAGCCTTTTAAAATGATCAACTTGGATTAGCTAACACAATGTGCCATTGGAACACAGGAGTGATGGTTGATGATAATGGGCCTCTGTACGCCTTTGTAGATATTCCATTAAAACTCAGCCGTTTCCAGCTACAATAGTCATTTACAACATTAACAATGTCTACACTGTATTTCTGATCAAGTTGATGTTATTTTAATGGACAAAAAAAAAATGCTTTTCTTTCAAAAACAAGGACATTTCTAAGTGACCCCAAACTTTTGAACGGTAGTGTATGTCCCTGCTTCAAAAAGAACAAAGAGGCATCAAAAATATTAGTGCATTTATTCACACTTCTCATAAGGGGATAGTCACAATCCTTTCTTTGAGACCAGTCTCAAAGCTTCTGCCATTCAGAAAGTGTACTTTGGCTGCTGTTTACTGAGAATATAGTGCCATCTAGTGTGGTAGTATTGTTAAGTCACTACCTCTTGTAAAATAGGACCTTTGATCAAGAGAGAATGCACATTGAATGTATGCATTCAGTTGCTTACATTTTATATTGAGTATAATTAAGCATACACTTAGGAATTAGAATACTAAAATGGACATGAAAGGTCTTATCACAGTATAACATGTCAGCATTTTGGTCAGAGAGTTGGTCACCCATGGCCACCCAGTGGTGTGATGAGATATTGTGTAAAACAAAGAATTTTAAGATGATCGGCACAGTAGGCTATGTTGATTAGCTAGATAGGTAGCCAGTTTAAGTGGAAAGATTCCAATAATTTTTCAAATTAACTGCCAATATTCCATATAAACAATGCAGTCAATCAGTACCCGTCAAAAGTTTGGACACAGCTACTCATTCAAGGGTTTTCTTTATTTGTACTATTTTCAACATTGTAGAAAATAAAATAGCACATATAGAATCATGTAGTAACCAAAAAAGTGTTAAACAAATTGATGACATCTTTGCACACTCTTGGCATTTTCTCAACCAGCTTCAAGAGGAATGTTTTTCCAACAGTCTTGAATGAGTTCCCACATATACTGAGAACTTGTTGGCTGCTTTTCATTCACTCTGCGGTCCAACTCATCCCAAACCATCTCAATTGGGTTGAAGTCAGGTGATTGTGGAGGCCAGGTCTTAGGCAGCACTCCATCACTCTTTCTTGGTAGCCCTTACACAGCCCGGAGGTGTTGGATCATTGTCCTGTTGAAAAACAAATGATAGTCCTATTAAGCGCAAACCAGATGGGATGGCGTATCACTGCAGAATGCTGTGGAAGCCATGCTGGTTAAGTGTGCCTTGAATTCTAAATAAATCACAGACCGTGTCCCTAATAATATGCATATTCTAGTTTCTGGGCCAGAGTAGTAACCTGTTCAAATTGGGTACGTTTTTCATCTGGCCGTGAAAATACTGCCCCCTAGCCCCAAGAGGTTTTAAACTCATTACGAAGTTTCACACTCCCCCACCTTTATTATGGTATGGCCCATGAACTCTACCCCACTAAGTGAAAGCGCCACGCCTCTCCTGTGTGTTAATATGTGACTCATCTATGCAGGAGCAGAGGAGGCAGGATTACTGACAGGAAGAATACAGACAATTTGCGAACATTATTCAGATCATCATTTACAGGTACATACAATTTATTTCACAAGTAGTATTCAAAATGATGTGTTGTTGCTTGTTGCTGGATATAATGCTGCACTCCTAGTTCTCAATTGGCTTGACCTTATTTTGGGAGATTTTAGCTCACCAAGTTTAACTGCATTTACCCGGTTGAAAATGCGTCGATATGCGCATTTTATGTTTTCCCTGGTAACTTTTATGTACCACAAATACATTGAATCAAGCAGCCTGGTCTCATATACTAAGTAACATAGTAAATGTAAATCTGGGACACTCAAAATAGTATATGTTATGTTTGGTATAGTTACTTAAGGCAAAAAGTTGGGTGGTTAATCTGTTTTATGAATGTATGTTTACTATGTCTACCCCTGCATCCAGGTTGAATCAAGTGGTAAAACTTTGGTAAGGGTAAAGGGTTTTTAGTAGCCTAGTTACGCCATAAACTAGGCTACAAATAGACAGAATAAGTACATTTCATATTTGCATAGAAGCCTATGCTCCATGGCAGTGGAATAGCTTTCATGTAATGTCCTTTAAAACATAGGGCCTACTAACTAATCTGTTACCTGATTGGATTGAACTTTCAACCAGTATCTTATCTACAGTGAAAGTGGGATAGACCAACTCACCTATAGTAGGCTATGTATTTTCCTCTTGCAGATCAGTGCCAGGATGGTTGTGCTGTCTAAAGAATATGGGTTTGTCGTTCTCACTGGTGTTGCCAGTATAGTCATGATCGGCCACCTCGCCGTGAAAGTTGGCAAAGCCCGCAAGAAGTACATGATCAAAGTGAGTGGCCAGGGACAGCTCAATGGATACGGCTTACCATGTGACTTCCTCTGACCAGGAAACAATTTGGGCTCAAGTTACAGCCTTAAAGAAGGACCCAGTTATCCTAACCTCACTAGTAGGCCTACTGTGTGTTTGCTAAGAAAACCTCTCTGGATGGTTTACCTAATCTTCTCTTCTCTGTTGGACAGTACCCTCAGATGTACAGCGATGACCCAGAAACCGGAAATATCTTCAATTGCATCCAGCGGGCCCATCAGAACACGTATGTAGTAATACTATAGTATGTACATGTAGTAAGTAGCTGACATAGTCAGCAGAGAGAACCCGAGATGTTTTCACAGACAAAGTTAACATTTCTTGTTGTGATATTAGGTCCACTAATAGTTATTATTTCTTTACAGCCTGGAGATCTACCCTGTCTTCCTCTTCTGTCTCACCATTGGTGGCCTGCATAGTCCTGTAATTTGACTTCCATTTATTAATTTACTTTATGTTAGATTCACATACCGTGCATGCCAGACTGTACAGCTCATTAGTCAAAGTATATTCAGAAGCACACTCATCTGTGTCTCTGCAAAATTTGATTCCCATTAATTTATCCTTAAGACTATAAAGTGTGGTTTTACGATGGTCATATCAAGGATCATTTAGCGATTTGATTTGGAATTTTAGGACCCCTTTAGGTATAAAACATAAAATATGATTATTTGATGAAACATTGAATTTGGCCTTACTGCTATTAGCCCATAGAAACACATTGAATACAGATTCATACATGTAAAAACAAATGGTAAAAAATGAATCAAAAGGAAGTTTGTTTTAAAGTGTCTGTCCTATATCTGAGCGATATAAGAAAGATCAGAAAATGATGTAAAAATGTTTTCACCTATATTTAACACTTTTTTGGGCCACTAAACTACTTCCATGTGTACTTCCATTAATTATTTTAACTGATACCGGGCTACCTTCAGGGCGCCCTTGAGCAAAACATTAGTGTATAGCCAAAACTCGGCGGTATCGACTTAAGATGAGTTCTATGATGAGTCCCATGACACTTGTGGAGGGCGTAGAGCAAAACGGAGAACACCATTGTGTTCACGAGAGTCTCATATTACTCAGTAGGCCAAACCTCGGGGCGCTACAGACGTTTTTGTGAGAAGACCGATTTTTGGGATGTTTCATGGTCTGACTAACAAACACCTCTGTAGCTTGGCTACCTTCCACCACAGATGTGAAAGACCGCCATTGGCGAATGCGGTGGATTGAGATACAGCCCATGCTTAAACAGACATATTTTGATGGAGATTTTTTTATGATACTAACTAGATTTCCTTGGGGGCGCGGACATCGACTTGAGGGGGTTTAAACCTCTCTGGTATCATTGGGACGCTAGCGTCCCACCTCGACAACAGCCAGTGAAATTGCAGGGCGCCAAATTCAAACAACAGAAATCCCATAATTAACATTCCTCAAACATACAAGTATTATACACCATTCTAAAGATAAACTTCTTGTTAATCCAACCACAGTGTCCGATTTCAAAAAGGCTTTACGGCGAAACCACACCTTGCTATTATGTTAGGACAGCGCCTAGCCACAAAACACCATACAGACATTTCACAGCCAAGGAGAGGACTCACAAAAGTCAGAAATAGCAATTCAATTAATCAGTTACCTTTGATGATCTTCATCTGGTGGTACTCCCAGGACTCTATGTTACACAATAAATGTTTGTTTTGTTCGATAATGTCCCTCTTTATGTCCAAAAACCTCAGTTTTGTTGGTGCGTTTAATTCAGTAATCCAAAGGCACAAAGCTCGCTCTCAACACCCAAACGAAAAGTCAAAAAAGTACAATAAAAGTTTGTAGAAACATGTCAAACGATGTTTAAAATCAATCCTCATGTTGTTTTTGTCTTAAATAATCAATAATATTTCAACCGGACAAAAGCTTCTTCAATAGAAAAGGAGAAACAAGAAAGGCGTGCTCTCGATCACGCGTTGGACTCATGTCTGGAAATTTCCACTGTCCACTCGTTGAAAGTGCTGTATCTCCCTCATTTTTCAGAGTAAAAGCCTGAAACAATGGATAAAGACTGGCCACATGTAGAAGAAGCCATAGAGCCCGTGAACTGGGTCCTAAGTCTTTGTATGGTGGATAGGCTTTAAATGGAAAAACAGCCTTTCAAAATAATAGTACTTCCTGGATGGATTGTCCTCAGGTTTTCGCCTGCCATATCAGTTCTGTTAAACTCACACACATTATTTTAACAGTTTTGGAAATTGTTGAGTGTTTTTCATCCAAATCTACCAATTATATGCATATCCTAGCTTCTGGGCCTGAGTAGCAGGGAGTTTAATCTGGGCACACTTTTTATCCAAAATTCCAAATGCTGCCCCCTACCCTAGTGAAGTTAAGGCATTAAGAGTCTTCTGTAGTATACTAACAGGGAGCCTTGTGTGTTACAGCGCCTAGTCAGTGGTCTTGGAATGACATGGGTTATAAGCAGGGAGATCTACGCATACGGATACTCCACTGGAGGTAAGACAACTGATAGATATGCTTATAATACAATAGTTGATGAAAACAAAACAATATGGCAGCCATTACTCAAGGGTTTTGTTCTATGTTATCCTTCCAGATCCTAAGAAAAGGATGCGAGGGGCATTCGGGAACATTGCCCTGCTGGGCATGATGCTGATCGTAGCCAACTTTGGCAGAACCCTGTTGGGCTGTGGTGACTGGGTGTGGTCAGGGATGAGACCGGGGATGAGGTTCTCAGCTCCCCTTCCTGCTACCATTCCCCAGTGAGGTACTGCAACCCCATCCAACCCCAATCTAATAGTAGTAGAATGTCCCTTGTGGGCATCCATACATGTGTATGGCATATGTAGAAAGACAGAGTTCAGTAAACGTGGAAACAGACAACCACTGCTGTTTGTGCCTCATTCCATAACTACACCACCACAACTTCTCCTCCCTGACCCACTACTGAACACTGACAGACCGAGAGAACCTTCTGCAACGAACGACAGAGGTGGCTCATGCTTCACCACGTTGGTTAACCTATTCTTTGTGAGCGTGATGTTTTAATACATATATTTACCAAAACTGTATTCTTAATGAAATAATAATGTATAAAATGACCATGGGAAATATTAAATCTTTTTATTTGGTTCTGTCGTGGACTTTAATGCTGGTATCCATGGCCGTGTGTGAAATGTGTGTTTTAATGCTGGTATCTATGGGCGTGTGTGAGATGTAGGTGTATTAGATAAAGGTTGCCAAGAGGTTAATAATGTGTGTGAGGGATGTGTTTGTCCTCATTGTTCTGAGCTGCATAGTTGTCCAAAGTTCACACACCACCTCTAAGTCTACATGCAGGCACAAGGAACACACTATTATTACCTTAGCCATTAGGCTATTTCTGTCCTTGATTTGTTGAATAGGTTTGGATTAAGGCTGGGGACTGTACTAAGTAAGAATACAATAACTCTCTGAACTTGTGAATCACTCATCTGCTGAAGAGTCAAAAGCACACAGCTGAAAGGGTTTCAGTTTTATTATCAAACACAGGAACAAGTCCTTAAAACATATTTCTTACAGTTAACTCTGCAACTGTAAATCATCCTATATCACTTTAGGCACTTATAGGTAAATCACAAGTGAAACACTTAAACACTGTAAATATGATTTGTTGCAGTGCAAGACAAAACATGTCATTTTCAATCTAGATGTAATTAAAAACCTCATAGTTCTTAGACATACACTGCTGTTTCTGCATTTTAGTATTTCCAATTTACAAATCTAAAGGATCATTTTGTGAGACATAACTATCAACAGAATAGTTAATAAATATGTAAGTACATTTTGCATAATTTGTGTTTCACAAAGTTCCTTAACCGATCACTTTCACATGAAAGCACCATTGTGTGACCACTGTTGGTGAACCCAACATTTCGCCTCAAAGTAAAGTCTTGTAATTGGATCAAACCTTGTAGATATGTTTTATTTTTAGATATTTTTACCCCAATTTCGGGAGAAGGTCAAGTCATGCGTCCTCCGAAACATGACCTGCCAAACCGCGCTTCTTAACACCCGCCTGCTTAACTCAAAAGCCAGCCAGCCACACCAACGTGTCAGAGGAAACACCATTCAACTGATGACGAAGTCTACCGGCAGACAACCAGCCTGCTACAAGGAGCCAAGTAAAGCCCCCCCTGGCCAAACCCTCCCCCAACCCAGACAACGCTGGGCCAATTGTGCACCACCCTATGGGACTCCTGATTCCAGCTGGTTGTGATCCAGCCTGGGATCAAACCCAGGTCTGTAGTGATGCCTCTAGCACTGTGATGCAGTGCATTAAACCATTGCCCCACTCAGGAGGCCTAGATATGGTTTTTAATCGAGTCACCCTTATTGGAGGGGACCCCCTTTCTGTCACTACCCCCTAAAAAATGAACTTCTCTCTGTACATTGGTTAAATGTTTTTTTTATTTTACTAGGCAAGTCAGTTAAGAACAAATTCTTATTTTCAATGATGGCCTAGGAACAGTGGGTTAACTGCCTTGTTCAGGGGTAGAACGACAGATTTTTACCTTGTTTGCTTGGGGATTTGATCTTGCAACTTCCTTGTTACTAGTCCAACGCTCTAACCACTAGGCTACCCTGCCGTTTTAGGGTTTCAATTACAGAATCTTTACCGGCTCCCATGCAAGTAAATCCAAGGATGGGTGTTTTTCAAGAAACTCAATCCCTTGTTAAGACAACCCACTGGGCATTCTGGTTTGAAAGAATACTTCACTCATGGGGCGGCAGGTAGCCTAGTGGTTAGAGCGTTGGGCCAGTAACCTGAAAGGTTGCTAGAGCTAATCCCTTTTCTGACAAGGTACAAATCTGTCCTTCTGCCCCTGAACAAGGCAGTTAACCCTAGGCCGTCCTTCTAAATAAGAATTTGTTCTTAACTGACTTGCCTAGATAACGTACTTGCCTAATCCAGTTCATGGATTAGAATAGTCCCATAACATGGAGACTGGTGAACATTTAAATCACTTAAGGTCCCTCTACAGTAAGCATCTTTCACTCCCTGTCTATTTCCCCTCTATCATGGTCCTTGGCAACAACATCAAATGTGGCATTGTGTTTTCTTCATACATTACCAACTCATTTGGGGACTCCACTTCCACTGATATCCCCTGGAGGGCACTATGACTGTTTCTATAACACAATAAAGTGCAGTCTGTGCTGTGTATGACCTGTATAAGGAGGAGGGGGGGGTACATTACAAAGAACAAAACAGAACTCTGTGCAGATGAAACGTCTGAAAGCTTCAAAGGGAATAATGATGGTGCTGGCCTAATGTTGAAACGGAACCTCTGATGTCCTAATACTGCAACCCCTGATTGGGTATTGAATGCCTTCTAATTGTTAATATAATATAATCAAATTGGAAACTGCTCAGCAGGGGGAATCATAGTGAGACAACATGGGCGCTGGCCGAGGGCCTCCAGTCCAGTCAAAGGCTTTGCCAGGATCCAAAACGGTGGCCGATTGGATATCTGCTGTGTAGCTGGGCTAGAAGTAAAGTTGACTGTTGATGATGAGAGGTTTACCGTCATCAGTAACTGTAAGTGTATCTGGAAAGTGGTGTGCCTTCCATCAAGTCATCCTGGACAGGAAGACAAGACTAGGACGAGTTAATGTTGAAAAACACTATATCACTTCAAATTCACGGAAATCATATATCCCACATCAAATGACATGCCATAGAACACCTGAATCTAACATGTCTCACATGCTCACCATGGGCAGATCCTGCAGCCGGTGGAAGTCAGGGTGGCCGGTCCGTTGGCGGAATTTGAGGAAGAGGACAACAGAGACTATGGCTGTGGTGATGATAAAGATAGAGACCAGGCTAGCCAGCAAAGGGTCCAGAGGAGATTGGAGCTGTGGCCCTTTGAAACAAAATGTCAAATGCTTTCATTGATTCATTGGCTAATTTGTTGTGTCATTTGCTATCTGGATAATCAGTGAATTAGTTGATCGGTTAATTGGTCAATTATCACCTTACCCTCATCTCCAACGGTGAGCTCTGATGGAACCTCCTGGTGAGGCGGGCTGGCAGGGACATGGACTGGGCCGGAGGTCTTGGGGTCTTCCGTGGGGAGGGTTTGGGTTGGGGCAGGGGTCAGTGCTGGGGTGCTGGGTTGGACAGAGGACTGGATCGGTGTTAAAACATGGGATGGAGGTGGGGTGGTATCTAAAACAGGAGGAGTAGAGGTGGTGAGGTGGCCTCCAGCAGGGACAGGGTAGGTTGTGTCCCCTAGGGTGGAGGGCAGTCCTGCAGGGGAGGTGCTTTTTACAGGGGACGAGGAGGAGGAGCTGTCTGAGAGAAAGTCCCAGAGAAATAGAATTACAACATTATTGTACATTGAGTGTACTGAACATGAAGAACACCTGCTCTTTGCATGACATAGACTGACCAGGTGAATACAGGTGAAAGCTAAGATCACTTATTGATGACACTTGTTAAATCCATGTTAATCAGTGTAGATGAAGGGGAGGAGACAGGTCAAGGAGGATTTCTAAGCCTCGAGACAATTGTGATATGGATTGTGTATGTGTGCCATTCAGAGGTTGAATGGGCAAGACAAAAGATGTAAGTAACTTTGAACGGGAAATTGTGGTAGGTGCCAGGTGCACCGGTTTGTGTCAAGAACTGCAACGCTGCTGGGTTTTTCACGCTCAACAGTTTCCGGTGTGTATCAAGAATGGTCTACCACCAAAAGGACATCCAGCCAACTTGACAAAACTGTGTGAAGCATTGGAGTCAACAAGGGCCAGCATCCCTGTGGAACGCTTTCGACATCTTGTAGAGTACATGCCACTACGAATTGAGGCTGTTTTGATGGCAAAAGCAGGTGGGTTGGAGCCCAATATTAGGAAGCTGTTCTTAATGTTTTGTACACTATGTATATAAACTGTATTACATACTGTACACATACAGCATCTCTAAGGAAGATACAGAGAAAGGTTCTGCAATGCCAAGCCTTTTTTCATGTACCATCATTCCTGATTCTCCTAAATGAGGCTCGACTTATTATTTGAAATCAAAAGGAGAGCAATTAGACAAAGAAAGCAAGTATGTGCGCAAGAGAGAGAGAGTGGGAGAGAGCGAGACTGAAATCTGGATGCTGTTATGTAACATTGTGTGTTTTTTCAGTGTCAGGCAGAAGAGGTGTCAGACACAGAAGACAGACACAGAAGACACGCTCAGCCTCGACAGAGAGAGTTATATTTGTCCGTCCAGTAAAACGATAGTTCCTACATCACGTTGCCACATCCCACTCTACACCCCTAAACTTTCTATACCCCTGGTATGCTGCCTGGCGGTGGGTTGGAGCCTGAGGCAAGCTTCTGTGTTTGCAAACAAGCAGCTTTTGCAGAATGCGGGTCTCTATTTTCAGACTGTACACAGTCCACTGGTACCAGCTACCTCTGGGTAACCATGGGGAATATAGGCGGGCTTAATGTCTCTGATATAAGTCAAATATCCTTTGGGTTACTGTACCTGTGAGAGTGGTGTTGTCTTGGGTGGCGGTAACGGTGTTGACTGTGTGTGCAGGTGCAGGTGCAGGCAGAGACGTGGTCATCTGATTGGTCACAGCCATGTCATCCCAGTCACCAGCATCTGTAACAGACTCTGATTGAAGCAGCCTGTCGCCGTCAATAAAAGCTGGTTTGGTTGGGGCTCCATTCGCTTGGTCTGGAGAGGTCTGTTTGGCAGGACTTGGCTCTGGCTGCGGCTCCTCCTCATCTTCATTGACCAATGGGAGGACTGGTGATGCAATGGACATGCCCTCATGCTGGAGGGCACCTGGGGTGACAACAGGGGGCAAAGAAATACTCTGACCTGCAAGAAAAGGATGATGATGTCACTGTAGAAATAGAATGTTCTGGTGTTTCATTTTGTTGTGAATAGATGAAGTAGCTAATAGACATTAGAAAATATGACTGGGAAATAAGTAGGAAAGTAATGTCATTAGGCCTACAGCATGTGTTTCCAGGGTAACTGTGTGACACGTGTAGCCGATGAACAGAAGTGAACATTGTTCTCTAATTAATGTGAACAACACAATTTGGGATGAGTGACCTCTGGTCAGACATTGTTCTATACATAATGCTTGATTATATGTTGAGGAATTCTAAGAGTATTCCTACTGGCCCATTATGTCAATAGAAACTTCCTTCACTATAATAAACTGATAATAACCTGCACTGACACGCAGTCCTAGTGTATAACCAATCAATAAACACTGCCAAACAAAATATGTAACATTAGGCTACATCTAAATGTAACCTACATCATACAGATTGTCCTACTGTCATCAGAACATACTGCGATGACAAGGTAGACTGAATGTGGAGCACAAAATATCGCTCTGCTCAGCGGGCTGTCTACTCTAAACACATCACACACACCGTTGACACCTAGGCCTACCCTTTGTCTCCGATGAACTGGTAAACATCACCAAGGCACAAAGCAGTAGATTATTTTCAATATTCATTTCACTTGCTGCTTTCCGTGGATGACTAAACGTTCAACGGCAATAACGCCAGTTATCTTCTTTGCAGGAGCGTGTTCTTTTCTGTTCTTTCCGTTAGATTAGTTGACAGTGAACATCACTGCTAAAAATACATACTGGGGTCTGGCTTTGGAGAGAAGGGGTGGGGTTGATATGTGAAGCGCGTCGCGCAATGTCAAGTGTCAAATGTTTTGCCCGGCTCCGTCAGGACGACGTCTGTCGATGGAACTCAAAGCCCACAGTGTGTTCTGAATGTGTCACCGTCTCACCGCCATGCCCGGGGCCCCCCTTCACGTTGAGGGGGCGTGCCACCCCTCAGCTGTCACTGCTGCACCGCGTGCCCTCTGCTCCGTGCACGCTGGGTAAAACACTCATTTCTGGGCATTCCTTAATCAGTAATACTGTAGGCCCTACACAGGTAGTTATAGATCTGTTGTAAAGATTCACTATGTTTAAATGCTTGTAAGAAAATTATATAGACCTGACACAGGAGATTGGTGGCACCTTAGTTGGGGTTGATGGGCTTGTGGTAATGCCTGGAGCGGAATTAATGGAATGGTATCAAACACATCAAACAGGTGTTTGATGCCATTCCATTTACTCTTTTACGGCTATTATTATGAGCCGTCCTCCTCTCAGCAGCCTCCTGTGATAGACTGTTGGATAGACCAGCATTTCCTCTTAAACATTTTACATTCGCCTAATCTACCAACAGAGGTTGTTTTTCAACATGATCCTGTCATGCTCTGCTGGACCTGTTGGTTTGTGGTCAGTACCATGCTCAGCACGTGTCAATCACAACAGGACAATGAATGCTGAAAACCTTTCCAGACAACTCACTTTTGACCTTGACCTGGAGTAGGCTAGCCTATTGGCAGGGGCCACCTCTGTGTCATCAACAGCATTGACTGATAGAGGGAGACTTTTTAAAGCCCACGGACTGTGGGCTAACCAGGCTTAAATAACCAAAATCAAAAGACCCAAATGAGGAACAGGTGCAAACAATAAGACATACCAAACGAAAAAGGGATCAGCGGCGGCTAGTAGGCCGGTGACGACGACCGCCGAGCACCGCCCGAGCAGGCAGGGGAGCCACCTTCGGTGGGATTTGTGACAGTACCCCCCTCCTGACGCGCAGCTCCCGCAGCGCGCCGCCACCGACCTCGAGGGCGACCCGGAGGACGAGGCGCAGGGCGATCCCCATGAAGGCGGTGGAACTCCCTCAGTAGTGGGGGGTCCAAAATGTCCTTCCTGGGTACCCAGCACCTCTCCTCCGCGCCGTACCCCTCCCAGTCGACGAGGTACTGTAGGCCCCCCCCCTCAAAGTCTGGAGTCCAGAATGGCACGTATCTTATACGCCGGGGACCCCCCAATGTCCAGCGGGGGGGGAGGAACCTCCGGCACCTCACCTTCCTGCATGGGACCAGCCACCACCGGCCTGAGGAGAGACACATGAAACGAGGGGTTAATACGGTAGTAAGATGGAAGTTGTAACCGGTAACACACCTCGTTTATCCTCCTCAGGACTTTAAACGGCCCTACACACTGCGGGCCCAGCTTCCGGCAGGGCAAACGGAGGGGCAGGTTTCTAGCCGAGAGCCAGACTCGATCCCCTGGTGCAAACACAGGGGTCTCACTGCGGTGCTGGTCAGCGCTCTTCTTCTGCCGTCCACTCGCCTTTGTGAGTGCGTCTTGGACGGCTCTCCAAGTGTCCTTCGAGCGCTGCACCCAATCCTCCACCGCAGGAGCCTCGGTCTGGCTTTGGTGCCATGGAGCCAGGACCGGCTGGTAGCCCAACACGCACTGGAACGGTGATATGTTGGTTGATGAGTGACGTAGAGAATTTTGGGCTATTTCTGCCCATGGCACGTATCTCGCCCATTCCCTGGGCCGGTCCTGGCAATACGTCCTTAGAAACCTACCCACCTCTTGGTTCACCCTCTCCACCTGCCCATTACTCTCGGGGTGGAAACCCGAGGTCAGGCTGACCGAGACCCCCAAACGTTCCATGAATGCCCTCCAAACTCTGGACGTGAACTGGGGACCCCGATCAGAAACGATGTCCTCAGGCACCCCGTACTGCCGGAAGACATGGGTAAACAGGGCCTCCGCAGTCTGCAGAGCCGTAGGGAGACCGGGCAACGGGATGAGACGACAGGACTTCGAGAACCGATCCACAACGACCAGGATAGTGGTGTTCCCCTGAGATACGGGAAGGTCAGTGAGGAAGTCCACTGACAAGTGTGACCACGGCCGCTGTGGAACGGGGAGGGGGTGTAATTTCCCTCTAGGCAGGTGTCGAGGAGCCTTGCTCTGAGCGCACACCGAGCAGGAGGAAAAATAAAACCGCACGTCCTTACCCAAGGTGGGCCACCAGTACTTCCCCCTCAGGTTCCGCACTGTCCTCTCGATCCCAGGGTGACCCGAGGAGGGGAGATTATGGGCCCATCGAATCAATCGATCATGGAGACCAAGCGGTACGTACTGAACACCTGCCGGACACTGCGATGGTGCAGGTTCCGACCGTAACGCCCGCTCGATCTCCGCATCCAACTCCCATACCACCGGAGCTACCAAGTACGACGCTGGAAGAATGGGAGCCGGATCGATGGCCCTCTCCTCGGTGTCATATAGGCGGGACAGTGCGTCGGCCTTCGTGTTCTGTGAACCTGGCCGATAAGAGATTGTGAACCGGAAACGGGTAAAGAACATGGCCCACCTGGCCTGACGCGGATTCAGTCTCCTAGCTGCCCGGATGTACTTGAGATTACGGTGGTCAGTCCAGATGAGGAAAGGGTGCTTAGCCCCCTCAAGCCAATGTCTCCACACCTTCAGAGCCTTGACCACAGCTAACAACTCCCTGTCCCCCACGTCATAGTTCTGCTCCGCCGGCCCGAGCTTCCTAGAAAAGAAAGCGCACGGGCGGAGTTTGGGTGGCGTGCCCGAGCGCTGTGATAGCACGGCCCCCACCCCAGTCTCGGACGCGTCCACCTACACTATGAATGCCAAAGAGGGATCCGGATGAGCCAGCACTGGAGCAACGGTAAACAGCTCCTTCAGGCGACTGAACGCTCTGTTCGCCTCTGCTGACCAGCGCAAGCGCGCCGGACCCCCCTTCAGCAGTGAGGTAATGGGAGCAGCAACTTGACCAAAGCCCCGGATAAACCTCCGGTAGTAATTGGCAAACCCTAAAAACCGCTGCACCTCCTTTACCGTGGTCGGAGTCGGCCAATTACGCACGGCTTTAACGCGGTCATCCTCCATCACCACCCCCGAGGTGGAAATGCGATACCCCAGGAAGGAAACGGCTCGTTTGAAAAACTCACATTTCTCAGCCTTGACGTACAGGTCATTCTCCAGCAGTCGCCCAAGCACCTTGCGCACCAGGGAGACATGCGCGGCGCGGGTGGCGGAATAAATCAGGATGTCGTCAATATACACCACCACCCCCTGCCCGTGCAGGTCCCTGAGAATCTCGTCAACAAAGGATTGAAAGACGGCTGGAGCATTCTTTAACCCATACGGCATGACGAGGTACTCATAGTGGCCCGATGTGGTACTGAATGCGGTTTTCCACTCGTCTCCTCCCCGGATACATACCAGATTGTAAGCGCTCCTGAGGTCCAGTTTCGTGAAAAAACGTGCGCCGTGAAATGATTCCACCGCCGTAGCGATGAGAGGTAGTGGGTAACTGAACCCTACTGTGATGGAATTTAGACCTCGATAATCAATGCACGGACGCAACCCTCCATCCTTTTTCTTCACGAAAAAGAAACTCGAGGAGATGGGTGACATGGAGGGCCGAATGTACCCCTGTCTCAGAGATTCCGTGACATATGTCTCCATAGCCAACGTTTCCTCCTGTGACAATGGGTACACGTGACTCCTGGGAAGTGCAGCGTTTACCTGGAGATTTATCACGCAATCCCCTCGTCGATGAGGTGGTAATCGGGTCGCCCTCTTTTTACAGAAGGCGATAGCCAAATCGGCATATTCTGAGGGAATGCGCACAGTGGAAACCTGGTCTGGACTCTCCACCGTCGTCGCACCGATGGAAACTCCCTTACACCTGCCTGAGCACTCCTCTGACCACCCTCTGAGAGCCCCCTGTCTCCACGAAATATTGGGATTGTGATTGGCCAGCCAGGGAATCCCCAGCACCACCGGAAATGCAGGAGAATCAATGAGGAAGAGACTAATCCGTTCCCCATGATCCCCCTGCGTTACCATGTCCAGTGGCACCGTGGCCTCCCTGACCAGTCCTGACCCTAATGGTCGGCTATCTAAGGAGTGCACGAGGAAAGGTTGGTCCAGCGACACCAGGGGAATCCCTAGCCTTAATGCGAGCCCACGATCCATAAAGTTTCCAGCTGCGCCTGAATCGACTAGCGCCTTATGCTGGAAAGAGGGAGAAAACAAGGGGAAAGTTACTAAAACGAACATATGACCAACAGGGAGCTCTGGGTGAGGTTGGTGCTTACTCACCTGAGGTGAACGAGGAGTGCTCCGCCTGCCATCCCGATTCCCAGAGGAGCTCCCCCAGCACCGGTCGGTAGTGTGTCCTCTCCGACCACACTGGGTACAAGGGGAGCCTCCTCCTCCAGTTCCCCTGGACGCGGCCCCCCCCTAGCTCCATAGGGATGGGAGCTGGAGGACCTGGAGGTGGAACCAACAGGGCCCTGTCTGGACGCCCGCGCGCAGCCAGCAGGTTGTCGAGACGAATGGACATGTCGATTAGTTCATCTAGTGAGAGGGTAGTGTCCCGACAGGCTAGCTCACGGCGGACGTCCTCCCGGAGGCTACACCGATAGTGGTCCATCAGGGCCCTGTCGTTCCACCCCGCTCCAGCAGCCAAGGTCCGGAACTCCAGAGCAAAGTCCTGTGCGCTCCTTGTCTCCTGCCGCAGGTGGAACAGCCGTTCACCCGCCGCCCGGCCTTCTGCTGGGTGGTCGAACACGGCCCGGAAACGGCAGGTGAACTCGGGGTAGTGATCCCTTGCCGAGTCTGGGCCATACCACACTGCGTTGGCCCACTCCAGGGCACGTCCCATTAAGCAGGAGACGAGGACGCTTACGCTCTCCTCTCCCGAGGGAGTCGGACGAACGGTAGCCAGGTACAACTCCAACTGTAGCAGGAACCCCTGGCACCCAGCCGCCGCTCCATCGTACTCCCTGGGGAGAGCCAGGCGTAGGGCTCCGGGTCCGGACGTCGGTGGAGGGGTAGATGGTGGAGGGGGAATAGGTGCTGGGGATGCGGTAGGGAGGCCACTCCTCTCCCATCGGTCCATCCTCTCCATCATCTGGTCCATCGCTGAGCCGATTCGGTGGAGGATGGTGGTATGGTGGAGGACCCGTTCCTCCATCGATGGGAGAGGAGGGGAGGCTGCTCCTGCTGACTCCATAGTTGGTGCGGGATTCTGTCAGTAGTTGCTAGGAGTGGTGGTAGGAGTCAGGCGCAGAGAGCAGAGGTAAGGAACTTTGTGTTTATTAAATAAAACACAACACGATCGACGCCAACACAACCGGCGTGGAAAAATGCAAACTGCCCAGAACAGGTGCACAGCATGCATAAAATATAACAGTAGTAGATCGCCAGCACATCCAAATATAAAACACAACCTGACGCTAAATAATCCCGCACAAACCTGGGCGGGCTAACCAGGCTTAAATAACCAAAATCAAAAGACCCAAATGAGGAACAGGTGCAAACAATAAGACATACCAAACGAAAAAGGGATCAGCGGCGGCTAGTAGGCCGGTGACGACGACCGCCGAGCGCCACCCGAGCAGGCAGGGGAGCCACCTTCGGTGGGATTCGTGACAACAGCTCTCATTCAGTCTGAAAGCAACTTGTTCATCTCAGTCTGTGCAGCTGCAGAACAAATATTTGTGTCTCTCCCAGGCTTTCTAAGTATCTCAGCAACATTGTGTTTATACGCTATGTGACAATGATATTATTTACCAAATAGCCTAATTACACAAATGAAAGCCTATCGGTTTACAGTAGGAAAATGCACAGACTAATTACAATGGAATTTTGACCTTTAACAAATACAGAATAGCCTGTTTGAATAGATTTTTCACAGGCAATGGGCAGGTCGTATGCAGTAAACTAGTTCAATGGGGTATAGAAGGAAGGAGGTTGTTGTAATATTGTGGGTTATTCCATGAAACTAGTACGATTGAGTCCCTCTGACCTTTTTAAGTATCTTTTAAGTATTGGGTCACCAAAATCTAATTTAAAAAGCTTTTTTTACATAAATTGAAATGTCCCATGTAATGAAGTGCAAGAAAAATTATATTCATTGCATTTCTAATATGAGAAAATATCTTGTTTTCAACTGACACCAAGCGTTTTGTCATGTCCTCTATGGCCTTCACTTAATTTGTACTTCGGATATGACTAATAAAATGTGCAAATAATCCATACATTTTGCCGTTGATGTAAACATACAGTTGAAGTCGGAAGTTTACATACACCTTAGCCAAATACATTTAAACTCAGTTTTATACAGTTCCTGGCATTTAATCCTAGTACAAATTCCCTGTCTTAGGTCAGTTAGGATCACCACTTTATTTTAAGAATGTGAAATGTCAGAATAATAGTAGAGAATTATTTATTTCAGCTTTTATTTCTTTCATCACATTCCCAGTGGGTCAGAAGTTTACGTACACTCAATAGTATTTGATAACATTGCCTTCAAATTGTTTAACTTGGGTCAAACGTTTTGGGTAGCCTTCCACAAGCTTCCCACAATAAGTTGGGTGAATTTTGGCCCATTCCTCCTGACAGAGCTGGTGTAACTGAGTCAGGTTTGTAGGCCTCCTTGCTCGCACCTGCCTTTTCAGTTCTGCCCACAAGTTTTCTTTAGGATTGAGGTCAGGGCTTTGTGATGGCCACTCCAATACCTTGACTTTGTTGTCCTTAAGCCATTTTGCCACAACTTTGGAAGTATGCTTAGGGTCATTGTCCATTTGGAAGACCCATTTCCGACCAAGCTTTAACTTCCTGACTGATGTCTTGAGATGTTGCTTCAATAAATGCATATCATTTTCTTGCCTCATGATGCTATCTATTTTGTGAAGTGCACCAGTCTCTCCTGCAGCAAAGCACCCCCACAACATGATGCTGCCAGCCCCGTGCTTCACGGTTGGGATGGTGTTCTTCGGTTTGCAAGCGTACCCCTTTTTCCTCCAAACATAACGATGGTCATTATGGCCAAACAGTTCTATTTTTGTTTCATCAGACCAGAGGACATTTCTCCCAAAAGTACGATCTTTGTCCCCATGTGCAGTTGCAAACCGTAGACTGGCTTTTTTATGGCGGTTTTGGAGCAGTGGTTTCTTCCTTGGTGAGCAGCCTTTCAAGTTATGTTGATATAGGACTTGTTTTACTGTGGATATAGATACTTTTGTACCTGTTTCCTCCAGCATCTTCACAAGGTCCTTTGCTGCTGTTCTGGGATTGATTTGCACTTTTCGCACCAAAGTACGTTCATCTCTAGGAGACAGAACGCGTCTCCTTCCTGAACGGTATGACGGCTACGTGGTCCCATGGTGTTTATACTT
Source organism: Salmo trutta (assembly GCF_901001165.1). NCBI lineage: Eukaryota > Metazoa > Chordata > Actinopteri > Salmoniformes > Salmonidae > Salmo > Salmo trutta. Next base: position 11,402,166 of record NC_042987.1, on the reverse strand, counting down.
GCATACTATTGTTTGTACAGATGAACGTGGTACCTTCAGGCATTTGGAAATTGCTCCCAAGGATGACCCAGACTTGTGGAGGTATACAATTTCTTTTCTGAGGTCTTGGCTGATTTCTTTTGATTTTCCCATGATGTCAAGCAAAGAGGCACTGAGTTTGATGGTAGACCTTGAAATACATCCACAGGTACACCTCCAATTGACACAAATTATGTCAATTAGCCTATCAGAAGCTTCTAAAGCCATGACATCATTTTCTGGAATTTTCCAAGCTGTTTAAAGGCACAGTCAACTTAGTGTATGTCAACGTCTGACCCACTGGAATTGTGATACAGTGAATTATAAGTGAAATAATCTGTCTGTAAACAACTGTTGGAAAAATTACTTGTGTCATGCACAAAGTAGATGTCCTAACCGATTTGCCAAAACTATAGTTTGTTAACAAGAAATTTGTGGAATGGTTGAAAAACGAGTTTTAATGACTCCAACCTAACTGTATGTAAACTTCCGACTTCAACTGTATATGTGGTGCTCTTTTGCTGAGAATGTATTTTTTCCAAATAAATTCATGATTGTTGATTAAAAGCACACTATTTAGTTGCATTCCTCAGTCTACCCTCAACCCCGTTACGCCAACCAACCAAAATAGTGAGCTTATCCTTATATGACATGATCAACTGGAAGTGATATCATACAACTCTTCTGAACAACATGGTGCAAAGACAGGTACGTTATCACATTCTTTAATATCTGTATTTCATTCATTTTTATTGTTAGATTGGGGTCGTCAAGCTCAACCACTCAACTCTGTTACATGAAATAAAGATAGAAAAACCTTTGAAGACAAATCAAATCAGATGTTATTGGTCACATGCACATGGTTAGCAGATGTTATTGCGAGTGTAGCGAAATGCTTATGTAAATGTGATATCAGTTTTTTATTTTGAATACATTTATAAAAATATCTAAAAACAGTTTTTGCTTTTTCATTATAGGTTATTGTGTGTAGATTGATGATGGAAAAAAAAATATTTAATCAATTTTAGAATAAGCCTGTAACGTATCAAAATGTGTAAAAAGTCAAACGGTCTGAATACTTTCCGAATACTCTGTATATTCAAATAGTTTTCCTTCATTATTTTCCCCTAACCCTACCATCTCTCCCCTAATTGGAGTGAACTAGTGGACAACAACACTTCCAGCTTATACATACTATATACATTTTTTGGACACAGTATATTTTACAATAATTATCTTATGTTTGTTTTTAGTCCCATCCTTCATCTCCACACAACCCTTCCCATCTACCTCTGAACACCATCCAGTTTTGATTTCTATTTGCTATATATTTTACACTGTGCTGTGATGTTTCAAAAAACTTCTGAACCTTTCTATTCTCATAAATTCTACATATCGTAAATGAAAGATAAACATTTTTGCTGTTGACTATTATTATATTGTTTATCGATTGACTTTTACTTTTTAAATCACCCAGCAGTGCTATTTGCAGAGTTAACTCACTTTGTTTGTCAAGTTATCCAATTTTTGAAATTATACATTTTTTACTTCATTCTTCTAACCACATGCATATGTTGACTGTAATGTTGTCCATGTTACGAATATGTACAGTAGTCCAGTGTATAAGCCTATTAGAGTGACGTCACTGGAGAGAGCATTCTATTCTTGTTAATCAACATTTCTGCTTAGATCTTCACATCTCAGTCTAAAGTAAATTGCCATAGAAATCTTGATATATGTGGGTATTCCATCTGATATACAGTATCGTGATGTCAGCTGCATGTGCTCAACACAGAAGCTACTCGACTGCAAGTGATTCAACACACAGCATTTCAGTTTCAGCAAGGTGCCGACTGCTGGGCCACAAATACAGCCAGTGAAGGAAATCCAGTGGGAAGTCAAAGGGGTTCTTGGGAAATGGTGTATGCTGAGATACAATGAAGACCTACTATATGTCCAGGCATCATCCTGAACACAGATGAAAAGCATGTCCATGTAAAGTGGATGGATCGCGTTGGATCAAAACGATTCTTCTGGCCTACTCGTGATGACATTCACTGGTACCTGTTTATTGATGTCCTTGAAACCATTCCACCCCCACAGTCCGTGACATCCCGCCACGTAAAGATCTTGAAAGGGGTGTGGGCCAGACTTTCAGGATGAACGGCATGAAGCAAGAGGCATGCACCCACACACCCAAAGTATCTATCTACCTGTGAGACATGCTCCATGGTTCCCCTGAGTGTCTCCATGTCCACACACACAAAAGCACAGAGTTTACCGTTAGTGTAGCTGTACCGTTCGTAGTCAGATTTACCTTCTCTTATAAAAATAGCGTCAGTGACTCATGCATGAGTATTAACAACATACGCGACACTGTGACATCATTGTGTGAGACCAATCATTGAGTACGGCCATTTGTGACCCCACCCACCGGCTTGCTTGGTTCGAGGTCAGTACCAGATATCAAACGAGGCTGAATTTCATTTCCATTTGCCCATGGCCTGCATGATTATTTGGAACCAAGCGGGCCGTGGGCAAATGGAAATGAAATAGGAAGCGTGATATTCACGGCCCGTCATGGTCCTGCAGTGAAAATGCGCAATAAGATGACCTGTTCTGATGACCTATTCAATGTTATTGTCTGCTATGTTTTCATTTTTTACTGCAGTTGGGTTAGTTAAACTCAGTTTAATTCAAATAGTTATCTATTGTCCTCATTTTCATAGTTATATCTATGAAATACAATGTTTATAGTAAATCTTGGAGTGAATTTGAGAGTAAACAAAACCAATTCATATGGAAGCCATATTTGTCTCTTCAACCCTGTTACCCTAGTCTCAAAACTGTTACATGCCAATTTTGTGCTAAAATGTTGGAAAGGAAATTAAATATGAATTTAATGTTTGTTGAGCTGTCTGAAATGTTTAGAGCAATCATGAGAAAAAAGATTTTAGTTCAAATTCTGAAGTGAAACCATACTTTTGCAAAAAAATGTGTAAGGCCACTGACACACAAAGTATCCATTTCAGGCTTTAGTATAGCAAGTGTGAGATTTGATATATATTTTATATTTGCAGTTCTTTAATTCATTTGAAGGACATATGATTAAATGGGAAATGTTTATTTTATTACAACTATAATTTATAATCATATTCAGACAACTTACATAGTGTCCATAATGGGGTTGAAGACAAATGGTGTCCATATAAGAAGAAAATTGGTCGATAATAATAGGGCTTTGATGCCGGAGAAAATATGTTTTCTTGGAAGTTAAATATGTCCTTCATTACTTAGTCTGTTCAGATTATTCAAATTTTTTGGATAAAAAAATCATTGAAAAATGGCAAAGTCGAATTGTACTCATTTGGTGGAATAACCCTTAAATATGTAACATACTGTGCTAATTATAACCACCACCATGTGTTTGGGATTAGTTGCCATCAGCAACAACACTCAGACTCATGCAGTTGGCCATCCTGTGTGCATTATTGGCTGCTACACCTGCTTACATTCTTTATCAGTGGCATTGTCATTTTTACATTTCCATCCCTATTGAAAATTAAATAATTTGAATTGAAAATGTCCTCTTCCCTCTTCCCTAGGTCCTCCACCAGCTGTACTATGACCAAGACATTGAGCATAAAGACATTGGCCCAGAAGTGGCTGACTCAGGCCCAGATCTCCCCTCAGGCCTGGCAGTTCTGCTGGCCTCTGCTCAGCCCAGACAAGGTCTGCTCCAGCACCATCCTACAACCTCACCTGTACTTTCTACACAACCTGTTGTGTAGTATCATTCCTTTCCTGCTTGTATTGCACTCCATAACCCCATTCATAACCCTGTATAAACCTGTGATCTTCTCATTATCACACCATTGTCAAAACAGCTTCCCGAAATCCAGTTCTTTGGTGCCAGGATCCTCAACAGCAAGATCTCCCTCCACTGGGCTGACCTCCCCACAGACCAGCACCACACCCACATCTCACACTTTTCATCAGGGTCCAAGATGGTGCTGACCAAGCTGTGTATGGCTCTGGCCTCCCTGGCCCTCAACACCATGCCTCAGTCCTGGCCCAAGGCTGTGGCTGACATGGTCAGGGTCTTCCATCCAGAGAAGGTCAGGGTGGGGCTGGGGTTGTAGGTGGAGGAGGTGGGACGGAAGAGGAAGTGAACACCCACGCCCACTGCCTGGCCATGCTGGAGCTCCTTACTGTGCTGCCAGAGGAGTTCCTGCCGGCTGCCAAAGGCCTGTTGTGTCCAGCTGAGGGAGGCCCTGGCTGGGGAATGGACAGCTGTGTGTCCCTTGCTGCACCAGTTGCTCCAGAGGCAGGAGGCCCCCAGCCAGGTGAAGGAGCGGGCCATGTGCTGCCTGTCCAGCTGTGTGGGACTGGATGTTCCCCTGCATGGGTAGAGCGAGGGTTGCTGAAGGACTGTTTCGCTGCTCTGTCCAACCCAGAGCTCTTCAACATGGCCGTGGAGATATATATTGTCAGATATTATATCTCAACCAGACTACCAAAGGTGAAACAGACAGACACACCCAACAATGTGATTATCAATTTATTGTGATAGTGACTTTACTGTGTGTGCAAGTTTGTGTGTGCAGGGTTATTTGACAGAAATTATTTGACTCTAGCTGCAAAATTAAGTAATAAGAAGGGGGGGGGTTCATCAGGCAAGAAAATTGCCTTGCCGAACCCCCCCTTCTAATATCCTTAATTTTGTGGCTAGTCAAATAATTTCTGTTGGACACACTACTGGTCAACATGAACTACCAAAATGATTCAGAAGTGTGCCAGGCCTTGCAGTCCCAAAATAGAAGGGGGGGGGGGGGGGGGATTTTGGCAGGCAAGAAAATAGCCTTGCAGAAATCCTCCCCCCCTTCTAATTTCCTTAATTTTGTAGCTAGAGTCAAGTACTTTCTGTGGCACACATCAGAGTCAAATACTTTCTATAGAACTATAAGGGGTGCGTAACTGGTGGCAGGAGAGCAGAACTTGGTGAATAGCCGGAGCAGTTTAATATATAAAACTAACAGCATACAAAACAACAAACACATGGGTACAAATCCCGTAGCGCACCAGTAACACATAGCATGAGTACTTACAAATAAACAATTCCCAACAAGGACATGGGGGAAACAGAGGGAAAATATACAACATGTAATTAGGGAATTGAAACCAGATGTGTGTGAAAACAAGACAAAACAAATGTAACATGAAAAATGGATTGGCGATGGCTAGAAGACCGGTGACGTCGACCGCCGAACACCGCCCGAACAAGGAGAGGAACCGACTTCGGCAGAAGTTGTGACAGTACCCCCCCTTGACGCGCGACTCCAGCTGCACGCCGACACCGGCCTCGGGGACGACGCGGAGGGGCTGGTTTCGGGTCGCGAGCCAGACCCGGTCCCGCCAGTGCGAACACCAGGGCCTCACTGCAGTGACGGTCTGTGCCAACTTTCTGGCGCAGCACGGCTGTCACGAGAATTTTCAATCCCAATGATAATAACTAACAATCAATAAGCTTTGACCAATCCCCGAGGTTTGTGAGACCCTGGGTTTAATAATAATTAGGCAAAGACTCAGCTTATGCAAAAGGTTCGTACAGTTTATTCACGAGAACTTTCTGAAGTCCATTATACAAAGACATCCATTTTATAATTCACTCCCTACTTACGCACATACCTCCACACAAACAGTAGATATCCTACGCACATACATACACACGAACAGTAGGTGAGTTGTATCCACCGTTTATCACTACCAAGCCGACAGTTCCATTCCCCCGAGATTAGAGGAACCTTGAAAGGACTCCCTGTCCTATCGTAGGTTTCTCAGAGTTCTAGCCAGGTCGGGTCATGCATAGTTCAATGGTTCTCGGTCTCTCCTTAGTCACACTAAAGTTTACCATTCTAATTCATTATACATGTTACATAAACTAATAATCACTAATAGTTACGTTTAATCATTACCTTTATGCATGTGGATTCCCGTTTCAACGGCGTGCTGAAGATGGACATGGGCGGCGTCCCATGTTTCCTCCGAGTGGCGGAACCAGTCATCCACCGCAGGAGCCTCGGTCTGACTCTGATGCCAAGGAGCCAGAACCGGCTGATACCCCAATACACACTGGAAACGAGAGAGGTTATTGGAGGAGTGGCGAAGCGATTTCTGGGCCATCTCTGCCCAGGGCACGGACGCTGCCCACTCCCCCGGCCGGTCCTGGCAATAAGACCTCAGAAACCTACCCACATCCTGGTTAACTCTCTCCACCTGCCGTTACTCTCGGGGTGAAAACCTGAGGTAGAGCTGACCAAAACCCCCAAACATTCCATGAACGCCTTCCAGACCCTCGACGTGAACTGGGGACCCCGATCAGACACTATATGCTCAGGCACCCCATAGTGCTGGAAGACGTGAGTAAACAGGGCCTCCGCAGTCTGTAGGGACGTAGGGAGACCGGGCAAAGGGAGGAGATGACAGGACTTAGAAAAACGATCCACAACGACCAGGATCGTGGTGTTACCCTGTGAAGGTGGAAGATCGGTTTTAAAATCCATCGACAGGTGCGACCACGGCCGTTGTGGAACGGGTAAGGTTTGTAACTTACCTCTGGGCAGGTGCTTAGGAGCCTTACACTAGGCGCACACCGAGCAGGAGGAAACATAAACCCTCACGTCCTTAGCTAAAGTGGGCCACCAGTACTTCCCACTAAGACAGCGCATCATCCGACTGATCCCAGTCTGACCAGAGGAGGGTGACGTGTGCGCCCAGTAGATCAGCCGGTCGAGGACAGCAGACGGAACGTACAGACGCCCAGCTGGACACTGAGGGGGAGCGGGATCTGCACGTGACGCCTGCTCAATGTCCGCGTCCAGGTCCCACACTACCGGCGCCACCAAGCAAGAGGCGGAGAGCATGGGAGTGGGATCCATGGGCCGCTCCTCTGTGTCATACTGCTGGGACAGTGCGTCTGCCTTAACGTTCTGGGAACCTGGTCTGTACGATAGGGTGAAAACAAAACGGGTGAAAAACATGGCCCACCTTGCCTGGCGAGGGTTCAGTCTCCTCGCTGCCCGGATGTACTCCAGATTGCGGTGGTCAGTCCAGATGAGAAATGGGTGTTAACCCCCTCAAGCCAATGTCTCCATGCCTTCAAGGCCTTGATGACAGCCAACAGCTCCCGGTCCCCCACGTCATAGTTTTGCTCCGCCGGGCTGGCTGTGTGTTTTTTTTCCCCAAGTTCCCACCATAAATCCATAGAATGCCAGGCTTTGATGAAAAAGTTTGATGACAAAATTTGCCCACAAAGGACCGCCACACCAACTTCATGTTTAAGTGAGCACATCACAAGCCAAGGTGAGTCCAAAAATGTCTTGTATGCTGCTGCATAAATTATGTAATATGCAAGGGAGATATGTATACTGTAGCTAAGAAAGTAATACTAAGTGAATGTTGTGTTGTAAACTGTTACTAGCCCATGTGCCTTACCCTAATAATTTGGTCTATTTTCACCTCTTAATTTCACCTAACGTTACTGTTCTGACTCGGTGGTGCTGCACATGTTGCCTATAACCTGTTTTTGAGAAATGTCATCATCTAATATTGTAAGTGATTTCATTGTCTGCTTATATGCCCCCTTTATTTATCCTACGATTCTGACTTGGTCTACAGGGAAAATATTGTAAGAGCATCCATGTTCTGCATTCTGTCGCTGTACATTTCAAAGTGCTGAACACATAGTTATATTGACTACATCCGTATTACTGTAGCTCGCTCATGAATGTCTTAATCGAAATTACGGAATGCCTCTTATCCACTCATCGTTCCCTTATGCCATAGTTTGTACATCTCAATTGTCAGTAGAAACCACATTTGTTTAAGCAAGTCAGCCATATCAGCTATATTTTTTTTAAAGGCAGTAAACGAGGCTGAATTAACTGTTTCGCTGCCAGACAAGGCTCTGCTGATAGCCAGGTGTAGTGGTGGTAAGGATTCACTCCATTGTGCTGGAAAGAAAGCTCTGCTGTTGGGACAGCTTTATGTAGGCCCTAACAGTTTGTTTGCACTGCTTGTCGCCATTATAGTGCAATCAATGTATTGTTTAGTGTTGTGTTGTGTAGTGTCTTTGCTGGCATGCATCTAAAATTTTGGGGGGAATTTCGCCACTGCACAGGACGTACTGGTCAAACAAATCCACAAGCTCAGTATAAATTCCTTGTCTTGAAAATAATCAAGTTAGACTGTTGCTGATGATTGACTGTTTATTTACTGTGTAGGGATGGAATTCATGACCATTTGTGTGTCCATGTGTGTGTGCAGATGCGGGGCCTGCACTTCCTCTTCTCTGTCCTCCCAGTAGAAGAGATCCTGACCAGCCTGACCTCCCTCATCAACCCTCACGTCCAGAGACTAGATACACTGGCACATCAGGAGGTAAGAACAAGGAAATGGTGCTCATACAGTGCCCTTTTTCCATACAACCACATAAAATATGTGTTGGACACAGACTTACAGTGCAGTAAAATGCAATGCAAATAGGTTGCATACTGTGTCTCTTCCCTGCCTGTTTTATCCTTCCACCCACTCTTACTGTAACCTTTTCTCCCACTGTATCTCTATATTCATTTTGTCCTTATCTACAGCTCTCCTTTGCCCTTTCTGTAGCCCAGCCCCACTACGAAGCTATGTATCATCCACATGCTGGGCATGCTGACCAGTCTGTTCACTACACTGGACATCAGCAGGCAGGACCAGGGGTCAGAGAGCACCACCCCAGCCCAGGCCAGACCCAACCCTGTGAGTCTCCTCCCAACTCTGTCTTCCTGTCATCTTGTTGACTTTGTCTGTGCTCTGTCAGGTGGTGTTGGTCTTACAGCAGGTGTTCACATTGATCGAGACCATCCTCAGTAAGTGGCTCAGTGACTCAGAAAGTAAGTACTTTACACACTATGTGCATGAGAATGTTACAAAACCTACTGTAGCTGTCATCCTCCACATACAACACCCGTTCTGACAGTCACATTCTGTTAAAGGTCCCCAAAGCACACAAATCCCTTGGTCACTCCTCTTTTCAGTTCGCTGCAGCTAGTGATTGGAACGAGCTGCAAAAAACACTCAAACTGGACCGTTTTATCTCCATCTCTTCATTCAAAGACTCAATCATGGACACTCTTACTGACAGTTGTGGCTGCTTCGCGTGATGTATCATTGTCTCTACCTTCTTGCTGTTATCTGTGCCCAATAATGTTTGTACCATGTTTTGCGCTGCTACCATGTTGTGCTGCTGCCATGTTGTGTTGCTACCATGCTGTGTTTTCATGCGTTGCTGCCATGCTATGTTCTTGTCTTAGGTCTCTCTTTATGTAGTGTTGTGTTGTCTCTTGTCGAGATGTGTGTTTTGTCCTATATTTTCATTTTTAATCCCAACCCCCGCAGGAAGCCTTTTGCCTTTTGGTAGGCCGTCATTGTAAATAAGAATTTGTTCTTAACTGACTTGCCTAGTCAAATAAAGGTTAAATAAAAATGACAAATAAATAAACAAATGTAAATGCGTCTGTATTTCCATCGGAATATGTACTGTACATCATAGCCACAGGAAGTAGGGGTGCTGCAGCACCCCCTGAAAAATCTGAAAAAAATATATATACAATGTCAAGTATGAAAAAAATTCTCATTATAATTCACTATTCCTGTGTTAGCGGACCGATATAGCCGTCTGTAGCGCAGTCAGTGCTCACCCTTGGGATCCTTGTATGTTTACGTCTTTCTCTCCCTTTGTGTGTGTCATCACCAGGCAGTTGGAGGCCAGTTTCCCCTCTGTCTGACGGAGCACTTCTCTGAGGTGCTGTTCGGTCTGAACAATGAAGTACCTAACGGCCCTGCTACGCTATAGCCATCGGGCGGCCGGCATTGCCATCAGCCATTGAATAAATACTTCCTCTGAAATCAATGAAAGCTGCTTCACTGACCATGTTGCGCTCACGTTGTGTCACCTCCAATGGCAGCGACCAAGCTCAAGAATCACTGAGGTTCAATTCTTGATGGTTGACGTGTATGTTCATTCTATCTTGTGAGTTGAAATAACGAGTAATAAAGTTGATTTGGGTTGCATATGGCTTCCACTAGACACCACTGGTTATTTTACTAAGATTTATGAAGTCAATAAGCTACGAGCTAGCACAACTCTAGCTAACTAGTTACATTGACTATTTTCACAATGTAAATAAAAGCAACTTGTGTATGAGTATGGGCAAAAATCATGACAAGTTTACAAGCGGAGTTTGAATAAGACATCAGATTTAACACTTTGCATTTATAACAGTTGGTTTCACTATATCTAATAAGTAACCAAATCATTGATGGATCAATAGATAAAAGAAATGCATGGGTCCCATCTGCCCCTGCAAGCTGGTCGGCATACACTCCCTCATCTGATTGGTAGTTTCCCACAAACAGTAAACCGGCATCACACTCATCACTCTCCCTCATCTAATTGGTTGAGTAGATGGGCCTTCGGACATTGTGGTTGTGTTAACTAGTGATGACCACTGGACTGCGATAGACACAGAGTTAAAGGCCCCCACCAGAGGCCAATGTCGCCCCTATTTCGACTTAATTCCTGTCCTAAAGCAGAAGTTGTCCTTTAGGTTCCACTAGAGGTCTTCACGGGTTCAAAAAGTTGGACCTTTTCCGAAATGGATCCATGGCTTTCCCACCCGACCCGATATGCATAAATTATCATTCTTATAACGGAGACCCGTTCCAAATGGACCAGAGGATAGTCAGACCCTTTCCAAAAAGGCTTGTGGGAAACAGACCCAAACAGACCCTTGCTGGTTTGGATACGAGAGACACGTTCAGAGCGATATTAGCTAAATGATCCACAGTTAGGTGTCCTTCAAAACTGCCTAGAGAGAGCGAGAGAAAGATAGAGATATGCTGGCGCCATGTTCCCAACACCAACATGCATCTCTTTGTAGTTGTCAGATAGGCCACTACTGCGATACAGATATTGATGTACAGAAGGAGGCTAATTCGTGAATTTTCGATCCGAATTTTTAAGCATTATGTTGTTAGATTAAAGGAGTAACTCTGGTAGGCCAAAAACATTCTTCCTCACCACAAGTTCAACTGTCGCTAGTGTGCACTGCCTTCATAGGCCTGCAGTAGCTAAGCCTAATAATAGCCATACCACACCAAACCTTCACAAAGTTTCTTAACTTTATTACGGTAATATCAAAGTAAGCCAAGTCATTGTTTATAGGGAAAATACAAACAGGTTATTATATTGTGGCATTCAATTAAGTTTTGCACGTTGCCCATTTGTTATTCCTTTTCATGGTTTGAGTGAGAGTAGCCCTAGGACTACTGGTAGTTCTATTATATTGCAGCAAACACAACATTACAGTTGGAACTTAATTTTGCCAAAGAAAATGGCTCAACAGAATTAAATAAAACACTTGTTGCATATTTAAAGAACTGGTTTGTAAATGAAATACGAAGCACAAAATTAAAAAGACAGAACATAACTTAGTCAACAAAAATGTCTCAACAAAATGTAGGGGTTTGGCCGGTGTAGGCCATCATTGTAAATAAGAATTTGTTCTTAACTGACTTGCCTAGTTATATAAAAAGTAGACTGAAATGAGATTTTTTTTCAATGGTAAACGGCCTGAGTGAACTATCTTCATTTATCCATCCTCTTTGCTGTAGCCAAATATGATCTATTATATTGCTCAGCTTTTTCGCGACTCGCAAACTTTGCAGGTGTTTCTGAGTAATAAACAATGCCATGCTAGTGGGTGGTCCCTTTCAAATAAACCCAGCCCTGGAATGAAATATAGCAAAAAACACATCATTGGCACAAATTTGCATGAAGCGGGAAGTTCGGTTTTGTCACTTCAAGCCCAAATATATCATACTTTGACTAAAACGATGACTTATTGACTTACATCGTTTTGCAGCATCATGGGTAAGCTCTGGCCGTCGTCTTTCAGCTTGAAAATTGCATTTCTACTGGTGTGGGCATTTAATAAAGAAGAGTTTTAAAACCAAAGAGTACAGTCTAGAAACTCTGTGGTTTAAGCGCTGCTCAATGGCCAAGTGGGGTATGTCATGAGAAATCGTTCCTGAGAAGAAAAATGGGAATGCAGTCAGAGTTTAACTTTAGGCTATCGCAAAAAATAACCATCATAATGATAGTAGTAGTAATAGTAGTAGGAGTAGTAGTAATAGTAGCAGTAATAGTAGTAGGAGTAGTAGTAATAGTAGTAGGAGTAGTAGTAGGAGTAGTAGTAATAGTAGTAGTAATAGTAGTAGTAATAGTAGTAGTAATAGTAGTAGGAGTAGTAGTAATAGTAGTAGGAGTAGTAGTAGGAGTAGTAGTAATAGTAGTAGTAATAGTAGTAGTAATAGTAGTAGGAGTAGTAGTAATAGTAATAGTAGTAAGAGTAGTAGTAATAGTAGTAGGAGTAGTAGTAGAAGTAGTAGTAATAGTAGTAGTGATAGTAGTAGTAGGAGTAGTAATAGTAGTAGGAGTAGTAGTAGGAGTAGTAGTAATAGTATTAGTTGTAGTAGTAGGAGTAGTAGTAGTAGTAGTAATAGTAGTAGTAGTAATAGTAGTAGTTGTAGTAGTAATAGTATTAGTTGTAGTAGTAATAGTAGTAGTTGTAGTAGTAATAGTAATAGTAGTAGTAATAGTAGTAGTAATAGTAGTAAGAGTAGTAGGCTTTATCGATTTCTCACAGTCATAGATTGAATTGTACACCAATTTACAACATCAATTATATATAATTATCAAGTAGTAAAATCCTAAACTAGCAAAACACTTAATATAATACAATGTTAAAATATGCAATACAAAACAACAATACTACAACACCAAGGTTTGGGTGGCAGCTTTAGAAAAGACATCTTTAGAGTTCTTAGAAGGCATTCTAAGGACCCTGGGCTATATGGTGTGTGCACTGATCAGTTTAGTGAAGTATGGAATGAGAGAGTTCTTAAAGCGGCCTATGTGTATCATGTGAGTCTTCAGTGTGTGGCTGTTGCGAGTTTCCTGTCCCAGTTTCCAGACTGGGAGTTCTGCAGGGACTTAGCAAAAGATCTGCTCCAGTCTGCTCTCCAAGGACATTCTAAAGGTTTCAAGGTTTTCCGGTAGCTGTTGTACAACCCATCCAGAATTATTCTGCATGCTCTCTAGCCCCCAGCAAGGTTATTATAGTTTTGTGATTCAATATTGGTTTATTTGAAATTCAGTTTAGTTTCAGTTCGTTTTCAGATTTGATTTACTACTTTTTATTTTGTTTCAGTTTTAGTGTTAGGGGCAGAATGTACCTTGGAGTCGTGACCCGTCTGTCACGACTCCAACCGGGTCATTATCGGGAGGGATCAGCCAATGAAGTTGGAAGTCCCGCCCAGGTGACTAAATCAAAATGGTGAAAGTTCTCAACGGCGCTGCCCATGCTAACACAGGCCTTTGGCCACTAGAGGACTCCATACAACTCCATGGCCAGGACATAGGTTTGGTTAGGTTCAAATTATAAATAAATGTGACTTGGATTTAAAGGATAAGCACCAAGACTGGTGCAAGAAATATTGTGGAAGGAAATTGTTTACGCCAATCCAATGCTTTTTTTTAACTACAGTAGGAGATGTAAGAAGAATCAAGTTCCTTTACCTTTATCTGACGGAAGGGGAAAAAAACTAATGAGGTCATGGCACATTTGACATGTTATCTTTATGTAATATTAAACATGTATCACTGACTAACCCCTTTAAATAGGGCTAATAAAAACAGCGGCAACAGAAAAAAGAAGCAATACAACACTTCTTCACAAATCTATCAGTTTACAGCCAGCTTGCGTGTGTGTGTTTGTGTGTCAAATCAAATTGAATTTGCCCCATGCTTCATAAACAATAGGTGTAGACCAACAGTGAAATGCTTACTTATAGGTCCTTGCCAACAATACAGAGAGAAAAAAGGAGAAATAATAGAAAAATAATAACACAAGGAATACACAATGAGTAACAATAACTTAGCTATATACACAGGATACCAGTACCGAGTCGATGTGCATGGGGTACAAGATAAATGAGGTTGATATGTAGATATAGGTAGGGAAATCGATAATAAACAGTAGCAGCAGCTGTGATGAGTCAAAAAAGTTAGTCCAAAAAAGATTACTGCAGATAGTTAAACCAATAGCTACCTGGACTAACAACTTAGCAGTCTTATGGCTTGGGGGTAGAAGTTGTTCATGGTCCTGTTGGTTCCGGACCTGGTGCATCGATACCACTTGCCATGGACTAGCAGAGAAAACAGTCTATGACCATTTTTAGGGCCTTCCTTTGACACCGCCTGGTATAGAGGTCCTGGATGTCATAGAGCTCAGCCCCAGTGATGTACTGGGCCATACACACTACTTCTTGTATGCTGAGTATTTCATGTACAATTTTAATTCATATGCTTTGTTTAACTGATCGAACAAACTTTTTTAACTTATATTTATGGTGTGGTTTTCATATAAGCCGTTATGGCCTTCCAACCTCACCTGCACACTGTTTATACCTCTTTTTATCTGTACTGTTTTGTGTTTTTCACTTATTTTCTTTGGTGCAAATAAATAAAACCTAAAACCTCTGTAGCGCCTTGTGGTCGGACATATCGCTGAAGAAAGAAAAACTCTATTGAGCACGGTTTTTAGTTCAGAAAAAAGGCTTAATTTATGTCTGGAAAACCAGACCCTACTGTATACAGTAGGTACCTGCAGCAAAGGGAATGAAAGCCTCCTCATGCTAAAACTAAAAGGGAACATCAGCTTCCAGGAAGCTCTCAGGGTTGAAGCTGTCTTGTGTTTTCTATTAATTCTGATCAGCCAATACAGAGGAGAGGAAACAAAATTGTTTTTAGCTACCTTGGGAATGGAGTACCCTCTCAGCGCTGTGTCCCTGGTGGACATGTGTGGTAGACTCAGAGGAGCTACATTTCCCATCCTCTTGTCCTCGTGGACCACAGCATCAGTGTAGGCCCTACACAGGAGATAGACAGAATGGTGAGGGGGACGCACCAGCCCACCATGGCTGACAGAGACAACATGCCCTACAGGTCATGTTCAGAGTAGGGCTGTGGTGGTCATGACATGTGGTGGTCATGACAGCTGGTTATTGTCAAGCAAATAACTGACTCTCTCACGGGAATTTACCATACAATTCACATAAACACATTTCGCATCTCCTGGCTTCCACACATAGCCTATTCGCCACTGATGCAGACCTTTGGAAAATCTGCATTTTAAAAAGTCTGATAAATCCATTTAATATATACAGTTGAAGTCGGAAGTTTACATACACTTAGTTTTTCAACCACTCCACAAATTTCTTGTTAACAAACTTTAGTTTTGGCAAGTCAGTTAGGACATCTACTTTGTGCATGACACAAGTAATTTTTCCAACAATTGTTTACAGACAGATTATTTCACTTACAACTCACTATATCATAATTCCAGTGGGTCAGAAGTTTACATACACTAAGTTGACTGTGCCTTTAAACAGCTTGGAAAATTCCAGAAAATTATCTCATAGCTTTAGAAGCTTCTGATAGGCTAATTGACATCATTTGAGTCAATTGGAGGTGTACCTGTGGATGTATTTCAAGGCCTACCTTCAAACTCAGTGCCTCTTTGCTTGACATCATGGGAGAATCAAAAGAAATAGGCCAAGACCTCAGAAAATAAATTGTAGACCGCCACAAGACTGTTTCATCCTTGGGAGCAATTTCCAAATGCCTGAAGGTACCACGTTCATCTGTACAAACAATAGTATGCAAGTATAAACACCATGGGACCACGCAGCCATCATGCCGCTCAGGAAGGAGACGCGTTCTGTCTCCTAGAGATGAATGTACTTTGGTGCGAAAAGTGCAAATCAATCCCAGAACAGCAGCAAAGGACCTTGTGAAGATGCTGGAGGAAACAGGTACAAAAGTATCTATATCCACAGTAAAACGAGTCCTATATCGACATAACCTGAAATGCCGCTCAGCAAGGAAGAAGCAACTGTTCCAAAGCCGCCATAAAAAAGCCAGACTACGGTTTGCAACTGCACATGGGGACAAAGATCGTACTTTTTGGAGAAATGTCCGCTAGTCTGATGAAACAAAAATAGAAATGTTTGGCCATAATGACCATCGTTATGTTTGGAGGAAAAAGGGGGAGGCTTGCAAGCCGAAGAACACCATCCCAACCGTGAAGCACGGGGGTGGGAGCATCATGTTGTGGGTGTGCTTTGCTGCAGGAGGGACTGGTGCAATTCACAAAACAGATGGCATCATGAAGTAGGAAAATTATGTGGATACATTGAAGCAACATCTCAAGACATCAGTCAGGAAGTTAAAGCTTGGTCACAAATGGGTCTACCAAATGGACAATGACCCCAAGCATACTTCCAAAGTTGTGGCAAAATGGCTTAAGGACAACAAAGTCACAGTATTGGAGTGTCCATCACAAAGCCCTGACCTCAATCCTATAGAACATTTGTCGGCAGAACTGAAAAAGTGTGTGTGAGCAAGGAGGCCTACAAACCTGACTCAGTACCACTAGCTCTGTCAGGACGAATGGGCCAAAGTTCCCCCAACTTATTGTGGGAACCTTGTGGATGGCTACCCTAAACGTTTGACCCAAGTTAAACAACTTAAAGGCAACGCTACCAAATACTAATTAAGTGTATGTAAACTTCTGACCCACTGGGAATGTGACAAATGAAATAAAAGCTGAAATAAATCATTCTCTCTACTATTTTTCTGACATTTCACATTCTTAAAATAAAGTGATTTTCCTAACTGACCTAAGACAGGGCATTTTTACTAGGATTAAATGTCAGGAATTGTAAAAAACTGAGTTTAAATGTATTTGGCTAAGGTGTATGTAAACTTCCGACTTCAACTGTATAGCCTACACCATCACAATAAATCCATTATATATTTTAGACCGGTCTAAAGAAAAATTAAATGAAGAAAATGTAGTTTATTTCAGAAGAACAGAATAGCATACTCTGAGTTGTCCTTATGTTAGTCCCTGCTTGATCTGCCTATACCATTTGGCTGCGGGCTACACTAGTTAATTTAGCAGACAAGATTTGCTTAGAATTCCGTGGCATTATTTTATATAGTATGAAGAATACAATTGAACATAGCTGAATAAAATAGAAAGGATGTTTTCTCCAAATTATTTGAGGGAGCGCACACATTCTGAGGGAGTGCACACATTCTGAGGGAGTGCACACATTCTGAGGGAGTGCACACATTCTGAGGGAGTGCACACATTCTGAGGGAGTGCACACATTATGAGGAAGTGCACACATTCTGAGGGAGTGCACCGCTATTCTGTGTTGAGCATTAACAAAGAAACAGGTCTTCCTCCTATGTGCTTCATTTAGAGTTATATATGCAACATTAGTTGTGATACAAACGTTGGGCTATATGTTAGAATTTTTTAAAACATTCTAAGGCTGCATGACGAAACAATAGTGATGAGTTGAAAAATGTAGCATGGAAGGCATGAGGTCTGCTTTGTCTTTTGGTCAGGCTGCACACACTTTATAAGTCTCTCATTTGACAAGCACTTGATCATGCCTCAAATTTCCCAAAAGCATTCCCTTTGCGTGGCCGTAATGCCCCCTAAAAGAAATCCATGCCTTTTACGGCCAGGGGCCGTTGTGCCCTTGGGCTGAATATATTCATTATAATTCCCTTCTCCCGGCTGCATGCGAAGCCCCTCTCACTCACATGGCTCTCTCAGATATCTAAATTCTTATTAGCCAATGGCCGTCACGCGATCGATTCCTTCTCACAGGTATCTCAGGTCCTTCTTACAGGCTACAAGTGAAAACAGAGACATCAGGGACGCAACTGCGCAAGTCCTTATTGAATTTCAAGGTGCATATTGAAGATGTTAGAAGAACTGTCAGCATTTACGTCAGCCAACAAGATGAATAGGCCTAACAAACAGCAAAGACACTAGTCTATGTCAATCTACTATCCCCCATTGTACAAAAGTTGACCTATTCTGTTGGTCAACTTGTTATTCTGTGCAAGAAAAAATATTGCAAACATAGTCTGGGACAGTTGTGGGACGCGATAGATTAAAATGAATACAATCTCTAGCATCAAAAAAACGTTTAAAAGCAATGAGGCTGATTCAACAGATCAGAATGTTTAGCTTAAAATATTAGGCTATTTCTTCACATTATAAGCACAACAATGCATACACGGAAGTAGGCTATAAGTGCAAATGTTTCAAAATGCAATCAATTAGTGGGAAAACACCATTTCTAAAAGTGACCACAAATGCGATTATGCATGTAATGCATTATTATAAAAGTGCATTTTTATGGTGAAAATTATCTTCCCCAAACTTGAAACTCAAGCGCAGCCTATGTATTCCAGTTAGGCTCTACACCGGATGAAAAGCGGATTAATGTGCTTAATATTAAGATTTTTTGTGGGACACTTTTCCCGTGGTTCCTTTTCATGCCAGCCAGGTAGGCTATACTCTTGTTGTAAAGAAAAGCAATGTGCTTAATATTAGGAAAGTTGAGAAAAAAATATAGTAGGCCTAGCCTATAGAAAGCTGATGGGAGCCTCCTCTTTTTATTAGAGGCCATAAAACCTTTTTTTCTCACTCTATTGCATAGCCTGTAGAAAACTTTGCGCAACATAACCTCATGGGCTCTCACGAAGTGTTTGAATATATTTTCGATGACATTTGCATTGATGCCAGAGTGATTAGGACAATAGAGTGTTGAGTACCAGGCAGTTAGCAATGTTTGTAGGCTACTAATGACCATCAACAGCATCAGCGCTTGGAGAAGCTTAGTTACCGTGACTAAACGGTCATGTGGAATTAGACTGCTGTCATGACTCATGACCGCCTGTGTGGCAGTAATACAGTCACCTTAACAGCCCAGGTTCAGAGCCAACATGGCCTACACAGCTTGTAGTCATCTGATTAGCCAAATTATAATGATCACAAAAATATTCAACAGGAGCCTGATGGAACCAGACACTCATGTCAATGTCAACCCCCCCCCCCCCCCACCCCCACCCTTGTGCATAGCCCCGCCCACACTGCCTGATGTATCCAAACCAACACCACCCTGATGACCATCACAGAAGGGTATGGTCAAGATGATCTATTGTATTGACAAGATGGTCGAGTTACCAGGTGGAACAATTCTAGCCAACGAGAGGGCAGAACAAAAGGCACAACTCTGATATAAAGATGAGGTGTTAAATATGTGATGTTGTCAACCGCCTGAATTCAATGGCGAAAGTATTTGAAATTCATCGACCTCATGAATATGCATAACCGTCTTGAATTTCAACGTGGACAACTCCAATATAAAGTGTTTTTTCTCAAAGTTGCCGGGATATCATGCTTATATCAGTACCATCATAACAACCTAAGCATTAAGAAACTTCTGTGAGATGACTCAATTTGACAGTCTCTCATTGCCCCCCCATACAAAAACTCTTCACCTACTTAATAATTAATGATCTGCTTGTGGACAGATTTTGGGCAAAGAAATGGCTCTCGCTTCGCCTCCCTCTCTATGGTATGTTTGAGTTCAGTCTACAACTGAATTCCCTGCAAACAGGGGATGTCCTAAGGACATTGAGTGACGTTCCCATTAGGTCCCTTCAAGGGTTTCAGTGAGACGTTATCCCAGTCTAGGAACATTAAAACATGAAGTTAACCTCAGGACCATAAAAGGACGTTCAGTACACGTCTAGGTTTGGTCGAGGTATAATGTTAGGATAAGGTCTTTTTTATGTCCATCATTTTTTTTATTTAACTCTGCAAATCAGTTAAGAACAAATTCTTATTTACAATGACGGCCTATCCCGGCCAAAC
Source organism: Salmo trutta (assembly GCF_901001165.1). Taxonomy (NCBI): domain Eukaryota; kingdom Metazoa; phylum Chordata; class Actinopteri; order Salmoniformes; family Salmonidae; genus Salmo; species Salmo trutta. The sequence continues at coordinate 11,382,232 of NC_042987.1, read as the reverse complement.
CCTAACCCGGACGATGCTGGGACAATTGTGCGCCGCCCTATGGGACTCCCAATCACGGCCAGGTGTGATACAGCCTGGAATCAAACCAGGGTCTGTTGTGATACCCCTAGCACTGAGATGCAGTGCCTTAGACCGCTGCGCCACGCATTATGGAACATTATGAATAGGTTTCTTTTTCATTCTGATAGGACGTTATCCATAGCACATTCAATGACCACAGGGGGACGTTTCATGATTGTCAATGCGACGTCGCATGACTTGCCTAGTTAAATAAAGGTAACATTTTTTATTAAAAAATGGTTCCAAGGGAACGTTCTCTAGGGCATCTTTGTCTAGTTCCCTGTAAGTTACCAGGACGTTACTGAGGACCATGTCAGAACCATGTCAGGATCTTTGGAGGACGTTCTCAGAACTTTAATGATACTAGACATTAGGATGTTGGGTGATAGTCCCAAGGAAACGTCCTTGCAAATAAAAATGTGTCGTTAGTACCACAGGAGGTTGGCGGCACCTTAATTGGAAAGGACGTGCTCGTGGTAATGGCTCCACTGGTTAGGTCGCCCCCGGACATCATGTGTTGGAGTGTCAGTGTGCGTGAGTGTGTAGACACCTGTGAATGTGTATAGAGAATAAATAAAATACAAGGGTCAACTCAGATAGCCAATGTAGCCATTTTGTTAGCTATTTAGCAATCTTATGGCATTGGGATAGAAGCTGTTCAGGAACCTTTTGGTGTCAGACCGGTGCTGCATGCTGTTACCGCTTGCCGTGAGAAAGCAGACAGAACAGTCTATGGCTTGGGTGGCTGGAGTCTTGAAAGATTTTCCGGGCCTTCCTTTCACACCATCTTATATAGATGGCAGGGATCTCATCCGCAGTGATGTACTGTCCGCACCACCATCTGCAGGGCCATGGGATCGAGGGCGGTGCTGTTGCCATACCAAGCAGTGATGTAGCCAGTCAAGATACTCTCAATGGTGCAGCTGTAGAACTTTTTGAGGATTTGAGGGCCCATTCCAAAGCTTTTCAACCTCCTAAGGGGGAAGAGGTGCTGTTGTGCCTTCTTCCCGACTGTGCTCGTGTGTGTGGACCATTTTAAGTCCTTAGTGATTTGGAGTCTGAGGAACTTGAAGTCACTGACCTCCCTGTAGGCTGTGATTAGGCCTACCACCGTCGTGTCCTCAGCAGACTTGATGATGATGTGGCCACACAGTCGTGGGGATAACTTGTGTCAATCAAACTGAAAGTCTTGATTTTACTGCTAAAGTCAGGTTTAGAGCTAGTATTCAGGAATGGGGTTTGATTTGTAGTCACCTATTACTGAAGCGAAAGAGAGTGAATATTACACAGAGGACCAGGTTAGTCTCCTAGAACCTAGCTGCAGGCTCCTCTTGTGCCCTGGGGGAACATACACTACCAATGAATGGAGGATGTACAGTATAGGTAAAGGTGATATACACATCCTACATTCTTTTATTAAAAAATACTGAAAATTAAGAGAGAAGACTCAATTGATTGGGGTATAAAAAAATAATATTGTGTACTTTTTGGAATTCCTCCAGGTCAAATCCCTTGGCTCAGATTGGTCTTTGGTCTCTCTGTGTTTCTCGGTCTCCTCTCTTAAGTAGCCAGAGCGCTCCTGATAGTTCCTGATGATCCAGTTATATAATGTGGCCCTGGAAGAAACTTCATCAGCCTGGGAAACATGTCATAGAGCTGGGAACAGAAAATAACAACAACTAAATACAGAAAATGCTGTTGTGTTATTTGTGTGAATAGTAAACACATGTCTTTAAGTGTTTATTGTATATTGAAATTTTCTTGCAAATCCCCATATAGTTCATAGTAAGTTAAGAGCATCCTTTGGAGAAGAGGGTCGCTGTATTCAGACCAGTGGAGTCTCCTCAGAGGCTAAAGGGGAGGACCATCCTACTCAGTGAATTTAATAAAAAAAGAAAATAGTGAAACTTTTAAGAAGTTATCCTTTTTATATAAAACTATACTAAATATATTCACTCGTCACCAAATAACTGATTAAAACAAAATGTTTTGCGATGAAGGTCTACAGTAGCCTCAACAGCACCCTCTAGGTTAGCACCATGAAGGACAGCTATTTTTCATCCTCCTATGGGTACATTGACTTCAGTACTAAACCTAGGAGGCTTATGGTTCTCACCCCCTTCCATAGACTTACACAGTAATTTTGACAGCTTCCGGAGGATGTCCTCCAACCTATCAAAGCTTTTGCAGTATGAACTAACATCTTGTCCATCCAATCAAAGGATCAGATAATGACTATACACTCTTAGGGGGAAAAAAGGTGCTATCTAGAACCTTGAAAGGTTTCTTCTGCTGTCCCCATAGGAGAACCCATTGAACAATCATTTTTGGTTGCAGGTAGAACCCTTTTTACAGAGGGTTCTACATGGAACCTAAAATAGTTCTACCTGGAACCAAAAAGGGTTCTCTGATGGGGACAGCCAAAGAACCCTTTTGGAACCCTTTTTAATAGTGTAGTACATTAGCATTAGCTACAGCTAGCTAGCACTGCAGTGCATAAAGTGTGGTAAGTAGTTGACTCAAGCAGAGAGAAAGAAATACAATAGTTGAACAGTTTTGAACAAGTAAAGGAGAAGCAGCAGAGGTGAGAGATATTTTGTTGTATTTTTTTGTTCTTAGTTTACTTTTCACTTATTTAGCTAACGCAGCTAATTTAGCCTACTCAACAACCTGACTGATACAGAGAGGAATGCTATTTATGTTAGCTACCTGACTAGGGCTATCCAACACTGCAACTCTTCCAAGTCAAAGTAGCTTTTGGTTTTATTAATTTATTGCCACCGGGGTCCCCCGGTGCTAACTGCTAGCGGTAAACTGTACTGCGTGATTGTACACATGGATTGGATTGCGGGTTTACTAACTCGTTAGTTCTAGATTGTTGGCTATAACATTAATATTCGGACAACGGTGTAGGCTGTGTAGCGATTAGCGGTTATGGTATAAAGGTTTGGCCTGGATAAGTTTTTGCGCCTGGTCACAGACAGCTGTTGCGTTGTGCACTGAAGTCCACAAGCAAAGGGAAAAGGTGAGAGGAGTAGAGCACGTAGATGCGGGAAGAAATTATGCAACAAGCAAAGTGATGATGCTGTATGTGTTGGCTATGAAAGTGAACTGTGTGTGCGGGTGATCTGGGGTCAAATCAAATCACATTTTATTGGTCGCATACACATGGTTAACAGCTGTTATTGCGAGTGTAGCGAAATGCTTGTGCTTCTAGTTCCGACAGTGCAGTAATATCTAACAAGTAATCTACAATTTAACAATAACTACATAATACACACACGTAAAGGGATGGAATAAGAATATGTACATATAATATATGGATGAGCAGTGGCCGAGCGGCATAGGCAAGATGCAATAGTTGGTATAAAATACACTATATACATATGAGATGAGTAATGTAAGATATGTAAACATTATTAAAGTGGCATTTTTTTAAGTGACTAGTGATCCATTTATTAAAGTGGCTAATGATTTGAGTCTGTATGTAGGCAGCAGCCTCTCTGTGTTAGTGATGGCTGTTTAACAGTCTGATGGCCTTGAGATAGAAGATGTTTTTCAGTCTCTCGGTCCCAGCTTTGAAGCACCTGTACTGACCTCATCTTCTGGATGGTAGCGGGGTGAACAGGCAGTGGCTCGGGTGGTTGTTGTCCTTGATGATCTTTTTGGCCTTCCTGTGAAATCGGGGGCTGTAGGTGTCCTGGAGGGCAGGTAGTTTGCCCCCGGTGATGTGTTGTGCAGACCGCAGCACCATCTGGAGAGCCTTGCGGTTGAGGGTGGTGCAGTTGCCGTACCAGGCGGTGATACAGCCCGACAGGATGCTCTCAACTGTGCATCTGATAAAGTTTGTGAGGGTTTTAGGTGACAAGCCAAATTTCTTCAGACTCCTGAGGTTGAAGAGACGCCGATACTGAATGAAAGCAAACTGAATGAAATAGGGAGGGACCTACCTGTGGCCAAGCTCCCTGGGGTCTCGCTCCTTGTCATCCAGGATCTCTATTTCAGGCGGTGTGAAAGGAAGGCTCGGAAAATTCTTAAAGACTCCAGCCACCCAAGCCACAGACTGTCCTCTCTGCTTCCGTGTTGGCAAGCGGTACCGGAGCAACAAGTCTGACACCAACAACCTCCTTCTATCCCAAGCCTTAATACTGCTAAATAGCTAACAAAATGGCAACACGGTCTATCTGCACTGACCCTTTTCTTTTATTTACGTTTTTGCACGCTCACAGGACTCTCACTCACACTGATGCTCCAACACACACATACACACTTAATTTGCTCATATACATAGAACACGCACACACATTCATATTGACACTACACACATGCACACACACACACTCACATACAATCATCATACTGCTACTCTGTTTATCATATATGTATCCTGATGCCTACCCACTGGGCACACACTGGTTGAATCAACGTTGTTTCCATGTCATTTCAATGAAATTACATTGAACCAATGTGGAATAGACGTTGAATTAACGTCTGTGCCCAGTGTGTAGTCACCGTACCCCTATACATATCTACCCTTAACACTCCGGTATCCCTGCACATTGTAAATATGGTATTGACCCTGGAACTGACCCTGTATATACTGTAGCTTACGTACTTTTTCGTGTTCTTCTTATTTCTATTTCTCATGTGTTTTTGTTCTACTTTACTTTATTTTATAGTATAATACTTTTACTACTGATAATTATTACTGCATTGTTAGGAAAGAGCTTGCAAGAAAGGCATTTCACTGTAAAACTTGAAACTTGAATTAGTCCAATAAAATCTCTCGTTTGGACTAATGAGTACTGTTTGGACTGAGTATACCCCAGATCAGCTAGATGCAGGCAAGAGTGTGCAAGGCGGTATTGAACGTGTCACTGTCTGTCACCTTGATTACTCAAATTTGTCTCTCGGTCTGTGACCCACATTATAAACTTTCATTTGTAGGCCAGGTTATAGCAACCTCATGATGGGTATAGGGCAAATGCAAGTATCATGTAGTAGCCTAAACCTATCAACGTTACATTGAACTGGGTAAATGGAATATGATTGACAGTCATCCAATAGACGGGTTGGTTGTTTAGCAATATAACCAACGCTTGCGCAACTATGGGGCAAAACAGACAGGGTTGGCTTAGATTGTTGACAACATGTAAACTATTTTTAATCTCCAAGTGTTTATTGAAAACAAATACATTTGCACACCGAGCACTTGTTGTCTCTCAAATACATCGCTACAGTTGTTGGTTAGGTAGCTAGCGGATGTTTGTCATATTAGCATTGACATGAAATTAGTCAAAACAAGACATGGTATCAAGAACAAGATAAAACTTGCTGAAATGAACCACCTTCCGATTCCCCACATGGCAGCTTGTCATTGTTGCTAGCTATCTGATCATTCAGAATCATAACAAAGCATGGCTTCTGGCCACATCGACGCACGTGCATCATTTTTGCGACGTTGTCAGACAACCCGTCTATATACTGTAATAGAATTAAGGCCATGCTCATAAAGGCCATGCTCATCCTGCCTAATGTTGAACGGCACGAACTGCCACTGATCTAAACCTCACCTCTGTTTGAACACCATGGCATAGATGATATTGGCAACAGCGTTGTTCAGAAACAGTTGTGGTTCAAAAAGGGTCACCTGAAAAGGAGACAGAGTTGCGGTATTTGCCAGTAGTTCCTTCCCCCATAATAATAGTAACTTAGAGACCTGATCACTTATTCATAAAGCATCTGAGAGTATGATGGCTGATCTAGGATCAGTTTTGCCTTTAGATCAAAATGAATACGATTACATGGACCTGGTCCTAGAGCTGACTCTGAGATACTTTGTGAGTACAGGCCCAAACCAGTTTGATTTTGGCCCATGCCTTCATACCTCTCTACAGCTTCACCTCTTCTCCTCCTCTTGAATGAACCTACACTCTTCCAAAATGGCCTCCTCCAAGGATCTCTTTGTTACGCTCGTCGTAAAGATTGGACCAAGGTGCAGCGTGGCAGGTGAACATTTTACTTTTATTTAAAAATGAACACCGACAAAACAACAAAATACAAAACGAACGTAAAGTTCTGCAGGCTACACAGCAACTATACAAAAACAAGATCCCACAAACTAAGGTGGGAAAAAGGCTGCCTAAGTATGATCCCCAATCAGAGACAACAATAGACAGCTGCCTCTGATTGGGAACCATACCTGGCCAACAAAGGAATAGAAAACATAGATTGCCCACCCTAGTCACACCCTGACCTAACCAAGTAGAGAATAAAAGGGATCTCTAAGGTCAGGGCGTGACACTCTTTCCCAATCCCAGGAGTGTGGGGAGGACAAAACACCTCTTCCACAGAAAGCTATGCTATTGAAAATGTACATTTAAGCAGACGCTCTTATCCAGATCGACTTACATGAGCAATTAGGTTTAGGTGCCTTGCTCAAGGGGACATTGACAGACTTGTCACCTGGTCAGCTTGGGGATTCGGACCAGAACCCTTTGGTTACTGGCCCAACGCTCTTAACCGCTAGGCTACCTGGGTGAAAGGTCAAAGAGAAAAGGTTCATTTTCATCATGCTTTCACAATTATGAATGAACACAAGTATGTACATAGTTTAAAGTGGCTCAGGTGTTCATGATTGTTGGTTGGAATGGTTTGCTCAAACTGGATGACCGATGATGATCTATCAGAGTTACGGTAACGAAAAGAGACTTTCCATTGGTTCTGTATGGCCTGCTGAGGATGGCGCTGGGTGATCTTGCCTCAAAATCATCTCCCACTAGCCCCTCTGTCACTGTGTTGAAGCCAGACACACACATCCTTTTCTCAGAGTCAAAGCTGATATGGAAGACGTTTCCATGGATTTCAGCCATCTACTGCATGATACAAAAAAGAGAGCACCTTCATGGCTAACTGCTATTTACTGAAATGTGGTGGATTCAGTTTGGATTTCTAGATCAATTCATAGCTTCTTTCTAAAACACTTTTCTCACCCAGTCATTGTGTTCACAGTATATCGCACACCTTATTTTTGCAACAAATAAAAATCTCTACCTTGTGTCAATAAATGTGAGGGAGTTTAGCATCCATATCAAATAAATTGCCCACGAGAGGCATAGCTAGTGATCCCAGTCTGTGTTGAAGTGGCTGGACGTCAAGGGTTCCTCTGCATCTTCCTTCTGGACACTGGAAGCCACCCGACTTTCCTCCGGAGTAACATGGTGAGGGTGGTTCAAAAACAGAGGGAAGATCAAGAAAAAGTCAAATCCTTCGACAAAAAATGTAAACGGCAACATTATGCTTTTTCATAATTACTTATCCAGAGACAAACACCACATTCTCCCCTCCCCATCGAAGGCTAAAAACACTGTTAAACCGTTCTGCAACCTAAAAACAATCACAGAAAACATAAGATATTTTGTAATAAGCAGCAAACAATTATTTGAATAAATTGATCGACTGAATGATTTGATGCTGTATCATTACTGTATAAGTCAGCTGCTAAGATGGCCTTTGAGCCATTTGGCTTCTTAGCCATCTTAGCAATTGTATCAGGTGCCAGTTAGACATTAAATCCATTTTCTGAACTTGATGACCGCCATCTGATTTGTCACACCGAAATCTTCCTCGAAGCCTTCAGTGGTGTCAAAAGTGTGATGCCCACTGGATATTTTATAGATATTTTATGGAGTTTTATGGGCCATTTCACAAGGTTGTGTTGGGGCACCTGCAGGGCTGTGCTTATGCATATTTAAATCCTACCACTTGGAGGCACTCGCTCTCTAGAATGATGGTGACTGGTGACTACCTCCCTGTTGAATATAGAGCTCTGAACCAGGAAGAGGCATTATTAGAGGGGGAAAAAATCATCAGGAATGTGTGAGTGCTTGTGCGCCAGTGAGTGTGTGCACATGTGTGGGTGTGTATGCATAAGCGAAAGAGAGAGAGAGAGAAAAGTGAGCAAGGAATCCCTCCCTTAGTTATAGTCCAGCATATACTGTGGCCTAGGCTGTGCCTTGCTTGCGTATGACCTCAGCTCCCATGCCTAAGGCTAAACAGAAACGCGGTTAACCAGCGCTCATCCAAATTACAGTGACTTTGGGTTCCCTTTCGCCTGATTTAGTGGTTGTGTAGTTCCCCCTCTTATGTTGCTCTGTTGTTTTTATAGTATGTCAGATGTACTCACACAGCCTTTCCAACCCTTGTTAAATTGAACAGGTTATATGTTGGCCATTGAATAAACATCCAGTGAAATGCTACGGTTGCTGACACCATTCAAAAACAGAACCTGATAGCTCCTTTTTTTCAGTTCTCGAGATGTTGGAAAAGAGACATCAGCAGTATAGAATCACACCATGTAGAGACTATTTCTCATTGAGATACACTGTACATTTCGATACTATCTATCTCTAATCTCTCCCCTTGAGCCACTCCGCATTTACTCATATAAATCTATAGGTCAATCCTCCTGTCATGGCATGATGTAAGATTGATTGACAGCTGACAGGGCAGCCAGATAACACCCAGGTTATACATTTGACTCCAGATTTAACCTTTTAACCCAAGTCCTGTCTTCACCCTACCACCTCTCTTCACCAGACATAATACTAAACCCAAATACATTTACTCAGCGTCCTGCGGCAGCATGCAGCCCTCTCGCCCTAGCCCAGCTATTAGTAGACAGTTGGCACCCTGTGCAGATGACCCTTTACCCCTCAGAGGCTATAGATAACCTCAGTGCAATGTCATGTAATTGCCTCACTCACTCCTTGTCGACGCAGTGTTGTGGCATATATTGTATGGAATACATGTAGGCTATGTAATAAAAATCTATGATTGAAAAAACTAGGTACTATCCAAATGATTCAAGTCAATTCAAAATACTTTATGTATCCCAAAAGGAGCTGCATGAGCAGTGTCATTGAGTTTAAGACATAAGCCACATCCATGGCCTGCATATTACAGAAAACACATGCATGATAATACTGTAGTGAAACATGAAAACATTATTATTGCAATACTTACTTGGATTTATCATAATAAGGTAATGTGTTGCTTGATTTGAAATCAAGAGAGAGAGTGGGGGGGAAGAGATAGTGAGAGGGACAGAGAAAGAGAGAGAGGGACAGAAAGAGAGACAGAGATACAGAGAGAGAGAGAGCGAGGAGAGAGCTGCAGGAGAGCTGGATCAAGTCCCTATCCGGCAGAGACAAGCCCGAGCAACATGACCAAAATAGCCCAGTCAAGCATTTCCTTGTGGGTAACATGAATGTGAGTATGATGATCGTTGTGATGACACTGGAGGAGATTAGGCATGCAAAATAAACTATACTCCTAAAGAGGGGGAAAGGTTGAGGATTCCCTCCTGTCGTAAATGTTGTCTTTCCTTCTGTCTCTCTGTCTCTCTGTCTCTCTGTCTCTCTGTCTCTCTCTCTCTCTCTCTCTCTCTCTCTCTCTCTCTCTCTCTCTCTCTCTCTGTCTCTCTCTCTCTCTGTCTCTCTCTCTCTCTCTCTCTCTCTCTCTCTCAGTACATCCTCACACCTGAGCTGTAGCGCTGGATGTCTGTAACCAATTTACCTTTTGACATGTACACATTGTCCAGTGTAGGCAGAAGTAACGTACATCATAGTGACACAGTAATGTAACGGCAACACTAACAAGCCCCTGATCTCACAACCACGCACCTGATGAACTCCTTTGTCTTTGGCTGATTAAGCTGGCATTGAATCAATTCACTTAACATCTTTATGCCAGACGTCACATCGTCACGGATGTGGACGGAGAGAAAGAGAGAGGGTAAGAAGAAGACAAAGAGAGGGAAAATAAGATAAGGAGTAGAGTAATGGGAGGAGAAGAAGAAATGGGACTCTCGTGCCGTCACCTGAGGGACTCCAGAACATTGTCTTCCAATAGCCTACACACAGTAGCTTACCTGCTGTTGGTCCATCCTCACCAGAACAGTCACAGAACAAGAACAGTCACAGATCAAGAACAGTCACAGAAAAACAACGCCAACAGGCCTATATTGTCACAGGCAGGAACATTACATCAGAGAAGAGGGTTATGACTATGTGACCTAGAAAATTGAATAGGCTCTTCCAGGTCACAGTGACACTGTAAAGTTGAGGTAACAGGGTGCAGGTGAAGAACAGGAACCTCTCCTGCGGGGTTTTATATAAACACATTTCATCACCGTTATTGGAGCACGCTGTCCTATACGAGTTGTATCCATAATGTCATTGACTTTAGATCCGTCTGGGGATCAAGCAGCTTATGATCCATAAATCCCATGACTCACGGTCATATCACTTTCACTCTACGTAGTGACTTAGTTGACTTGAATGAAGTTTAGTCTGTTCTGTTAACACAATATTCTGGAACACTGTGTTCTGATGTTCCATTTTTCTGAAATGGCCTGAACTATTTATTTAGGGTATTAGATGAAAACACAACACTAAATCAGATTTGCCCTATACTTCCCAACCCAGTCATATTGCATGAAGTAAACTTTGCTGAGGCTTGACTTGTATCCTACATTGCACTCCCATTCTTGCACAGTTTGATTACTGTACAATACCCACATTCCAAATGGTCGTATGTGCAGTCTGAGACATTCTGACTGTATCATCAAAGAAGTCACCAGTGCAAAGAGTCACAGAACGGTCCACAGCAATTGATGGCTAATGACATCATGGAGAAATGTCCATGATGCATTTCCCACCCAACGACCTCCCTAAAGGTTAATCCCAGCGTATGACGCAGAAAATTAGTTTGGTCATTACTCCTAAGACCCAAGATAATTTACTAGTCATTACTAGTGTTGTGTCTCTACTGTTTGTACTGGAGAGCCATGTAATCCCAGATCCTGTACTATCTATCCTCTTATTGTTTAGGCTGCAGCATCAGCCCCCTAACTCCCTAGGACGTGTTTTAACAACTTCCGAAGATAAAGGATGTAAGCAAATGCCATTAACGTGTGTGCATGCGTGCGTGTGTGTGTGTGTGCCCTATTTTCTTTCCAGCAAAACGTCAGTCCTTGTTTGCAGACTTATCCCTTATGGTCTCTCCAAATACACAGAGCTTGGAAAACCATCTGGTTTGCTGTTGCCAAACATACCACTACCAACAGCACCACGGGACCACCACTTCTAAAGAGCTTATGTCTGAAAAGTCATAGTCAAATCGATCAATAATGTAATAACACTTTTAGCAAAACTGTTTATTTTCAATTTACATTCTGTGGAAACATTTTGAATAGAAGGTTCAGAACCTTTGTGAAACATCACTGCACAGTTGAAAAAGATATGGCAAATAGAAATCCAATATGGATGGTGTTAAGAGATAGATGGGAGGTGTTGAATGGAGCTGAAGGTTGGGACTAATAACGACAAATAATAACAAGATAACTAATGTAACACATATTGTGTCCGTAATACGTATATGGTTAAGAACCTTTGTAAAAGAACACCGTTTGAAAGACATGGGAATTAGAAATCAAACCGGAAGGACATCAGTAATAGATGGGAGAGGTTGAGGAAGGACAGGACTAAAAACAAACATAATAGAACTATTGTAAATGTTTACAGTATGTATAAGCTGGAAGAAGAGGCCTGAGCATTGTTATTCACTAGTTTAATCGAATTAGGGAAGGTAATCAAATATATGTATATATAGATATATGTATTTATATGTATGTATGTATAGTTGAAGTCGGAAGTTTGCATACACCTTAGCCAGATACATTTAAACTCAGTTTTTCACAATTCCTGACATTTAATAATCCTAGTAACAATTCCCTGTTTTAGGTCAGTTAGGATCAACACTTTATTTTAAGAATGTGAAATGTCAGAATAATAGTAGAGAGAATGATTTATTTCAGCTTTTATTTCTTTCATCACATTCCCAGTGGGTCAGAAGTTTACATACACTCAATTAGTATTTGGTAGCATTGCCTTTAAATTGTTAAACTTGGGTCAAATGTTTTGGGTAGCCTTCCACAAGCTTCCCACACTAAGTTGGGTGAATTTTGTCCCATTCCTCCTGACAGAGATGGTGTAACTGAGTCAGGTTTGGAGGCCTCCTTGCTTACACACGCTTTTTCAGTCCTGCCCACAAATGTTCTATAGGCTTGAGGTCAGGTCTTTGTGATGGCCACTCCAATACCTTGAGTTTGTTGTCCTTAAGCTATTTTGCCAAAACTTTGGAAGTATGCTTGGGTCATTGTCCATTTGGAAGACCCATTTGCAACCAAGCTTTAACTTCCTGACTGATGTCTTGAGATGTTGCTTCAATATATCCACATAATTTTCCTACCTCATGTTGCCATCTATTTTGTGAAGTGAACCAGTCCCTCCTGCAGCAAAGCACACCCACAACATGATGCTGCCACCCCCGTGCTTCACGGTTAGGATGGTATTCTTCGGCTTGCAAGCTTCCCCCTTGTTCCTCCAAACATAACGATGGTCATTATGGCCAAACAGTTCTATTTTTGTTTCATCAGACCAGCGGACATTTCTCCAAAAAGAACGATCTTTGTCCCCATGTGCAGTTGCAAACCGTAGTCTGGCTTTTTGAGCGGCCTTTCAGGTTATGTCGATATAGGACTCGTTTTACTGTGGATATAGATACTTTTGTACCTGTTTCCTCCAGCATCTTCACAAGGTCCTTTGCTGTTGTTCTGGGATTGATTTGCACTTTTCGCACCAAAGTACGTTCATCTCCAGGAGACAGAACACGTCTCCTTCCTGAGCGGTATGACGGCTGTGTGATCCCATGGTGTTTATACTTGTGTACTATTGTTTGTACAAATGAACGTGGTTCATCCTTTTTTCTGAGGTCTTGGCTGATTTCTTTTGATTTTCCCATGATGTCAAGTAAAGAGGCGCTGAGTTTGAAGGTAGGCCTTGAAATACATCCACAGGTACACCTCCAATTGACTCAAATGATGTTAATTAACCTATCAGAAGATTCTAAAGCCATGACATAATTTTCGGGAATTTTCCAAGCTGTTTAAAGGCCCAGTCAACTTAGTGTATGTAAACTTCTGACCCACTGGAATTGTGATACAGTGAATTTTAAGTGAAATAATCTGTCTGTAAACAATTGTTGGAAAAATTACTTGTGTCATGCACAAAGTTGATGTCCTAACCGACTTGCCAAAACTATAGTTTGTTAACAAGAAATTTGTGGAGTGGTTGAAAAACGAGTTTTAATGACTCCAACCTAAGTGTATGTAAACTTCCGACTTCAACAGTATGTACAGTGCCAGTCAAATGTTTGTTCACACCTACTCATTCAAGGTTTTTTTTTTTTTTTTACTATTTTCAACATTGTAGAATAATAGTGCAGACAGCAAAACTATTAAATAACACATATGGAATCATGTTGTAACCAAAAAAAGTGTTAAACAAATCAACATTTATTTTAAATTTGAGATTCTTCAAAGTAGCCACCCTTTGCCTTGATGACAGCTTTGCACACGCTTGGAATTCTCTCAACCAGCTTGACATTCTCTCACCTGGAATGCATTGTAATTAACATGTGTGCCTTGTTAAAAGTTAATTTGTTGAATTTCTTTCCTTCTTATTTCGTTTGAGCCAATCAATTGTGTTGTGACAAGGTAGGGGTGGTATACAGAAGATAGCCCTGTTTTGGAAAAGACCAAGTCCGTATTATGGCAAGAACAGCTGAAATAAGCAAAGAGAAACAACAGTCCATCATTACTTTAAGACATAAAGGTCAGTCAATGCAGAAAATGTCAAAAACTTTCAAAGTGCAGTCGCAAAAACCATCCAGCGCTATGATGAAACTGGCTCTCATGAGGACCGCCACAGGCAAGGAAGACCCATAGTTACCTCTGCTGCAGAGGATAAGTTCATTAGAGTTACAGGGTTCAATCAACAGACACATCTCAACATCAACTGTTCAGTGAAGACTGCGTGAATCAGGACGGAGGTGGTAAAAATATTTCTGGAAAATTGAATTACCATTAAAATTCCATGAAAATTATAGAATGACAAACTAAATAAATATGTAGGCTATAGCAGACTATACATACTGTAGGTAAATTGTGGTGTCTTCCCTGTCTTCTCTGTATCTGGCAGTGGCGCGAATGATGAATAACTGTAGGCGTGTGCAGAGGCCCGTCGGTCGGAGGCTTGACCAGTTTGAGCGGGTGAAATCTGAAGTAACAACTGCCACTGACAGAAAACCCCAGGGGTTGCTAAACGGCTGTCCTCCAAACAGTTTGTTATGGACTTGCGGGTCATGTACGACGCACTTGAACTCAACCTACTGTCCGATTGCTTAGCTTACAGAAATGCACCACCTCTACTGCGTATGCAGACAAACGGATCCCCCGCATGAACCTTATCATCACACCAATGAGATCTAGGATCACAGAGTGTCTACCTTGATGTTCAGAAAACCCCAGGGACCCCCTGTTGCGCAGTGGAACCCAGAACGATGTGACCACTTGGGTACCATGCTGTCCTTTCAGCACTACAACTCGTAGAGCCCTCAAATTCCTTAATAAAATATCACTTATTATTATTATTCTTACAAATAGAAGAGTATCACTTTTCACAATGGTGCTCTAATCGTAAAGTTACATGAAAGCGGAATCATTGTGTCGTAAGATCACAATGATTCATTAGCATTTTACATAACAGAACATACTGGGGGGGATAACTCAACAGAGCGCACCACTAGACAGGATATATGCTTTGATTTATAGGCTTATAAGAAAGGCTTATAGTTTGTTAACACCATTAACACCAAGACGTAAATGCATATTCCCATGAAACAGATTGCGATCAAATGATTGGCATGCAGTTTGGACATTATACTGGTAAAACGTGAACAATTATCATTCATGATTGACAGTGATGGACTTACAAATTAGCTATACCTAACTGGGGCGGCAGGGTAGCCTAGTGGTTAGAGTGTTGGGCTAGTAACTGAAAGGTTGCAAGTTCAAATCCCAAAGTACAAATCTGTCGTTCTGAACAAGGCAGCTAACCCACTGTTCCTAGGCTGTCATTGAAGATAAGAATTTGTTCTTAACTGACTTGCCTAGTTAAAAAAGTTAAAATTAAGAAAACTTGGTGTTTAAGCCTATTACAAATATAACATTTTCTTGAGACAATGTGTGGGAATAGGCAGACGTTGCAATTGGAGGATGCATTTTATGCATAAGCCTGTTCTACATCTGCCAGTACAAACTTTGATTGAGGAATTTTGAAGTCATTTATTACATTTCTTTGCACTCCTCCTAAAAAAAAAGAACACAACACCACTGACAGTCATTGCTTCCACCATATTTTTTTCCACCTTACATATCTGCAAACCTGGAAGCATTAGGCCCTTGTGGCTAAGGGGAAGTGGTAGGAAGTGAATTGGGAGCGGCTGTAGGAGTCTTCAGACACAGCAGCACAGCAGCGCTGTGGACAAGTTTGGCACCCATGCCCGGCACTGTGGGCCAAGGCTCATGTTGCGTGCTAACTAGCTCCCTCCCCCATCCTCTCACGCTATCCCGCTCTACAATTATACGCTGCTGCTCCCACCCAAACATGCAAGAATAGGTCTCCTCAGTCAACAGACAGACCAGCTCATTCTGTCCTCAAACTATTACATCATGACCATTTGGCTGAGCCAGAGGATTCAGGCTTAATGAACTTTGTCAGAGAAGCTAGTGACTGTGTCACACGACATAAACCGCGATGTGATGGGCTAAACAGTGATATTCTACAATGTTGAGAGAGAGACTAGCACACTATATCTTAAACCATCACGTTAATAGAGAAAACATTGCTATTATCTTTGGCCGAGACACTATTGTGAACCTTTCAGCATGGAATGCCCTACCACAACAGATGAAGGATTTGTAAACACCCTTCTTATGTGTTTGTGTGTGTGTGTGTGTGTGTGTGTGTGTGTGTGTGTGTGTGTGTGTGTGTGTGTGTGTGTGTGTGTGTGTGTGTGTGTGTGCGCGTCAGTAGGTGCTGATATGGTTATACAGTGCCTTCAGAAAGCATTCACAAAGCTTGACTTTTTCCACATTTTGTTGTGTTACAGCCTGAATTTAAAATGGATTAAATTGAGATGTTTTGTCACTGGCCTACACACAATACCACATAATGTCAAAGTGGAGTTATGTTTTTAGAAATGTTTACAAATTAATAAAAAATGAAAAGCTGAAAATTCTTGTGTGAATAAGTATTAATCCACTTTGTTATTGCAAGCCTTGTTAAGTTCAGGAGTAAAAATGTGCTTAACAAGTCATAATCAATTATCTGTAAGGTCCCTCAGTTGAGCAGTGAATTTCAAACACAGATTCAACCACAAAGACCAAGGAGGTTTTCCAATGCCTCGCAAAGGGCAGCTATTAGTAGATTGAATATCCATTTAAGCATGGTGAAGTCATTAATTACACTTTGGATGGTGTATCAATACACCCAGGGAGGTTTGCTCTTCTTTGCCCTGCAACAAAAGGGCATCTATTGGTAGATGTGTAAAAATAACAAAAGCAGACTTTGAACATCGCTGTGAGCATGGTGAAGTTACTAATTACACTTTTTTAACTTGCCTAGTTAAATAAAGGGTCATTTTTTTTCCAACTACAAAGATACAGGCATCCTTCCTAACTCAGTTGCTGGAGAGGAAGGAAACTGCTCAGGGATTTCACCATGAGGCCAATGGTGACTTTAAAACAGTTAGAGATTTTAATGGCTGTGATAGGAGAAGACTGAGGATGGATCAACAACATTGTACTTACTCCACACTACTAAACTAATTGACAGAGTGAAAAGAAGGAAGCCTGTCCAGAATAAAAAAATATTCAGAAACATGCATTCTGTTTGCAACAAGGCACTGAAGTAATACTGTAAAAAATGTGGCAAAGCAATTACATTTTTGTCCTGAATACAAAGTGTTATGCTTAAAAAGATGGAAAGTGGCTGCATCATGGCTGCGTCATTTTATGGGTATGCTTGTAATCGTTAAGGACTGGGGAGTTTTTCAGGATAAAAAAGTTAACGGAATGGAGGAAAACCTGATTCAGTCTGCTATCCACCAGACATTGGGAGTTGAATTCACCTTTCAGCAGGACAATAACCTTAAACACAAGGCCAAATCCTCACTGGAGTGGCCGAGTTACACTTTTAACTTAAATCTACTTGAAAATCATTGGCAAGACCATAAAATGGTTGTCTAGCAATGGTCCACAACCAATTTGAAAAAGCGTAAAGAATTTTGAAAAAGAATAATGGGCAAATGTTCCACAATAGAGACTTACCGAGAAAGATTCACAGACGTAATCGCTGCCAAATGTACTTCTACAAAGTATTGACTCAGGGGTGTGAATACATATGTAAATAAGATATTTCTAAAACATGTTTTCACTTTGTCATTATGGGGTATTGTGTGTAGATAGTGAGAAAAAACTATTCAATACATTTTGAATTCAGGCTGTAACACAACAAAATGTGGAATAAGTCGAGGGGTATGAATACTTTCTGAAGCAACTGTATGCGGCTGAGTTCCATCTATCAAACAGCAGGTGGCTATTGTGTCTCACACAGCACATTTTCAAATCTGCCTCGCAACAGTATTCCCTCTCCCTTCTCTTCCCAGTCCGGGTGGAGGGTTTGTGTGTGTGTGTGTGTGTGTCCGTGCGTGGGTGCGTGCATCAGACAGAAGCGATGGCAGCAGCAGCACCTCAGCCCGGCCCCCCTAACAAAGACCTGCGGCCCTCTCTCTCCTTGCAGCCCTCTCGCTCACTCCCACACACTCATAAATAACCACACAGTGGCAAGCCAAGCCAGGCCAAGAGGGGAGAAATTGAGAGAAAAGAGCCTATTTAGACCAGCCCTCTTATGCCTTCCAACTGAACTTTCAATGAGTCAGTCCTACAACGCCCCATCCTCCCCTCCCTCCCTCCATCCACCCCACCAACCTGAATCATCTCCAACACCAGAGGAAGGGTTAAGGCTTGCACACATTGCACCGAATGTGGATCTACCGTTCGTCTGCCAATCACTCAACGCGCTGTGTTTTAGGGACCACCCGCTGTAGACATCTGACTGCCAACATTTTTCATGGGTAATATATGTGAAATCGGTGCGCACTCGGTTCGTAAATTACATTCAGAGGTGCTAAGTACTCTGGGCCAACAATCACTTTTGGTGCGTCCTTAGAGACCCTCAGTCTTTGTAATGGAGGAGTTTTGGTGGGGGGGGGGGTCAGAGGTAAAGGTCACAACACAGTGGAAGGAGGGGGGATAATAAATCCTGTAACCGTGGCGACAATGGTCGCTCTCCCTCTGACAATGGTTCCATTGTGGAGGGGAACTGCACAGTGTGTCGTGGAGCTAAAGCCCTAATGGAGTTATAGAGGGGTGGTGGCTGCTGTGTTCCAATGAGAGAATCATGCTTTATCCAGGCAGAGGTCCCTGCTGCTAATTCTCTCAGTCAAAATATGGGTGTGTGTACATGCGCGTGTGCATCAAGCGTGAATGCATGTAAGAAAGAAAGAAAGAACAAATTCGACCGCAAAAGGCCAGCGACAACCTCAGATCAGATCAACATCTGTTCTGTCAAGCTTCATCCTCTCAGACACAGCTGGTACATGTTACAGCTTTCGAATACCATGACTGTCTCAGTGTCACCTCTGGTTGTTAGATTAGAGCCCTCTGGACTGGAGTGACAAATCAAATTCAAATAACATGTTATTTGTCACATGCTTTGTAAACAACAGGCTAACATTGAAATGCTTACAGGTCCATTTGCAACAATGCAGAGTTAAAGTAAAAATATAAAATATAAATAGTGATACTATGAATAAATACACAGTGAATAACGAATAACCGTAGAGTTAAAAATATCATGGCTATATACAGGAAGTAGTGAGTCGATGTGCAGGGGTACAAGGTCATTGAGGTAGCTATGGTAGGGGTAAAGTGACTAGGCAAATGGATAGATAATAGACCGTAGCAGAAGCATACGTGGCGCAGTAGCAGGAACATATGCGGTGAGTGTGAAAGTGTGTGAGTGTGTGTGTGTGTGTGTGTGTGTGTGTGTGTGTGTGTCGCGTCAGTATGCATGTGTGTACATGTTATGCGTGTGTGGGCGTATGTAGTGTGAGTGAGTGAGTGAGTGAGTGTGAGTGAGTGAATGAGTGAGTGAGTGAGTGAGTGAGTCGCATCAGTATGCATGTGTGTACATGTTATGTGTGTGTGTGTGTGTGTGTGTGTGTGCGCGTGCGCATGTGCGTGTGTTGCGGTGTCAGTGTGAGTTTGTGGGAAGAGTCCAGTGTGTGTGCATAGTCAGTACAAGAGAGTTAGTTAAAAAAAGGGGGCAATGTAGGTAGAACGGGTAGCCATTTGATTAGCTATAGCAGCCATATTCAGCAGTCTTTTGGCTTGGGGGTAGAAGCTGTTCAGGGTCCTGTTGGTTCCAGACTTGGCGCACTGGTACCACTTGCCGTGTGGTAGCACAGAGAAGAGTCTATGGCTTGGGTGGCTGGAGTCTTTTGGGGGGGGCTTTCCTCTGACACCGCTGTAGCGGTATTGTTAGAGAGGGGTAAAGATAAAGATTTTATTCGGGCGCCTGGCAGATATTAAGCCTGCCAAAAGGAAAAGAGTAGGATAGAGAGAGTACCACTACCAGACCCACACATATGAGCAGAAGAGATTGCCTAGAGTGTAGCCTGTTTGCCAGATAGCCAGTGGAGAGAAAAGATAAGACACACCATAGAAAACCCACGTTACAGCACGTAAACCCACGTAACCCCACCAATAATATCTCATACAATAATAATAATGGCAGAACAATTGAACGGCAACTTCATAGAAACAATTTACAAGAAAGAACACAGTCATCAACATAAGAGGATTTCCAATAATCTGTATTACCCCCCAGTGGAGGAGCTTACTTTACAAACTAAACACGCTGAAAATAAACAAGACTGCAGCATTGCACACACAATCAAACTACCGCGCCAACCAAGAACTACCTCCCAGAGAGCCGGAAGAGCTGTCTTCATTGCCTCCTTCCTTACTGCTGATGCGCTCTTATAGTGGCAGCGCACAGTGAAGGCTCCGTGCAGGATTTCACCACATCCTGGATGGCAGGGAGCTTGACCCCAGTGATGTACTGGGCCGTACTAACCACACTCTGTGGTGCCTTGCGGCCGGGTGCCTTGCAGTTGCAGTACCAAATGGTGATTGTCAAATACTCCAGTCACCCAAGTCACAGACTTATTGACAGCAGCATACCACCCTGCATTCCACTGCTGGCTTGCTTCTGAAGCTAAGCAGGGTTGGTCCTGGTTGGTCCCTGGTTGGGAGACCAGATGCTGCTGGAAGTGGTGTTGGAGGGCCAGTAGGAGGCACTCTTTCCTCTGGTCTAAAAAACATCCCAATGCCCCAGGGCAGTGATTGGGGACACTGCCCTGTGCTGTCTTTCAGATGGGATGTTAAATGGGTGTCCTGACTCTCTGAGGTCATTAAAGATCCCATGGCACTTATCGTAAGAGTAGGGGTGTTAACCCTGGTGTCCTGGCTAAATTCCCATGCTGGCCCTCATGGTCCCCTAATCATCCCCAGCTTACAATTGGCTCATTCATCCCTGTAACTATTCCCCAGGTTGTTGCTGTAAATGAGAATGTGTTCTCAGTCAACTTACTGGGTAAAATAATGGTAAAATAAAAAACTGTCCTCTCTGCAAGTGGTAGCAGAGTGCCAAGTCTAGGGCTAAAAGGGATAGGGGGCAGCATTAGGAAGTTTGGATGAAAAGTGTGCCCAGAGAAAACTGCCTGTTACTCAGGCCCAGAAGCTAGAATATGTATATAATTAGTAGATTTGGATTGAAACCACTCTAAAGTTTCCAAAACTGTTAAAATAATGGCTGTGAGTATAACAGAACTCATATGGTAGGTGAAAACCTGAGAAAAATCCAACTGTGAATTCTGAGGTTTGTCGTTTTCAAGTGAATGCCTATCGAATATCCAGTGTCTGTGGGGTTAGATTGCACTTCCTAAGGCTTCCAATAGATGTCAACAGTCTTTAGAAGTTGTTTCAGGCTTCTATTGTGAAAGGGGAGTGAATAAGAGCACTCTAAGCAGATGGCCCAGCTGAAAGCCTTAAGTTTAGACACGCGCGCAAGCTCCGTTCCCTTTCCTTTCTAATGAAAACAGTATTGTCCGGTTGAAACATTATTGAATATTTATGATAAAAACACCCTAAGGATTGATTAGAAACATTGTTTGACATGTTTCTATGAACTCAAATGGAACGTTTTTGACTTTTCGTCTAGACTTTGTGCCCGCGCTTTGTGCATTTGGATTACTGGACTAAACGCGCGAACAAAAAGGAGGTATTTGCACATAAAGATGAACTTTATCAAACAAAACAAACATTTATTGTCTAACATGGAGACCTGGGAGTGCCATCAGATGAAGATCATCAAAGGTAAGTGATTGATTTTAATGCTATTTCTGACTTTTGTGACACCTCTCCATGGTTGGAAAATGGCTGTATGGTTTTTGTGGCTGGCTAGGCGCTGACCTAACATAATCGCATGGTGTGCTTTCACCGTAAAGCCTTTTTGAAATCGGACACAGCGGCTGGATTAACAAGAAGTATATCTTTAATCATATGTATAACACTTGTATCTTATATCAATGTTTATGATGAGTATTTCTGTAATTTGATGTGGCTCTCTGCATTTTCACCGGATGTTTGTTTGAGACAATGCATTTCTGAACATAACACGGCAATTTCAAATGAGGTTTTTGGACATAAAGATTAACTTTATCGAACAAAACAAACATTTATTGTCTAACATGGAGTCCTGGGAGTGCCACCAGATGAAGATCATCAAAGGTTAGTGATTCATTTTAACGCTATTTCTGACTTTTGTGACACCTCTCCTTCTTTGGAAAATGGCTGTATGTTTTTTTGTGGCTAGGCGCTGACCAAACATAATCGCATGGTGTGCTTTCACCGTAAAGCCTTTTTGAAATCGGACACTGTGGTTGGAGTAATGAGAAGTTTATCTTTAAAATGGTGTATAATACTTGTATGTTTGAGGAACTTTAATTATGAGATTTCTGTTGTTTGAATTTGGCGCACTGCAATTTCACTGGATGTAGGCTAGATGTTCCGCTAGCGAAACTCCCTTACCCGGAAAGGTTAACAGCTTCTACCCTCAAGCCATAAGACTGCTGAACAATTAATTAATAAATGGCCACCCAGACTATATACATTGACCCCCCCTGTATATCCCGAGCGGTGCAGCAGTCTAAGGAACTGCATCTCAGTGCAAGAGGTGTCACTACAGTCCCTGGTTTGAATCCAGGTTGTATCACATCTGGCCATGATTGGGAGTCCCATAGGGCGGCGCACAATTGGCTCACCGTCGTCCGCGTTTGGCCGGGGTAGGCTGTCATCGTAAATAAGAATTTGTTCTTAACTGACTTGCCTAGTTAAATAAAGGATAAAAGTTTATTTAGTAAATGTTTTCTTAACTCTTTTTCTTGATCTGCATTGTTGGTTAAGGACATGTAATTAAGCATTTCATGATAAGGTTTACACCTGTTGTATTCGGCGCATGTCACAAATAACATTTGATTTGATTTGATGCGGTCAGTCAAGATGCTCTCAGTGACGCAGTTGTAGAACTTTTGGAGGATTTTAGGGCCCCATGCCAAATCTTTATAGCCTCCTGAGGGGGAAGAGGCACTGACGTGCCCTCTCCTCAACTGTGTGAATGTGTGTGGACCACGTTAATTCTTAGTGATGTGAACAAAGAGGGACTTGAAGCTTTCAAACTTGGTGATGAGCTTTGAGGGGAATATGGTGTTGAATGCTGAGCTGTAGTCAATGAACAGCATTCATACATACGTATTCCATTTGTCCAGGTGGTGAGGGCAGTGTGGACTGCAATGGAGAATGCGTCATCTGTGGATCTGTTGGGACAGTATATGAATTGGAGTGGGTCCAGGGTATCTGGGATGATGTTGTTGATGTGAGCTATGACTAGTCTTTCAAAGCATTTCATGGCTATAGATGTGAGTGCTACGGGGCTATAGTCATTTAGGCAACTTACCTTGGCGTTCTTGGGCATGGGGACTATGGTGGTCTGCTTGAAACAAGTTGGTATTATAGACCGGGTCAGGGATAGGATGAAAATGTCAGTGCATGCGCAGTGGTCAGCGCATGCTCTGAGTACGTGTCCTGGGATTCCATCTAGCCCAGCAGCCTTGCATATGTTAACCTGTTTAAAGGTCTTACTCACATAAGCTACGGAGAGCGAACTCACACAGTCGTCCAGAACAGCTGGTGCTAAAATGCATGGTTAAGTATTGCTTTCGTTGAAGCAAGTACAGAAGGCATTTAGCACGTCTGGTAGGCTTGCATCGCTGGGCAGCTTGTGGCTGGGTTTCCCTTTGAAATCCATTATAGTTTGCGAGCCCTGCCACATCGATCTTAGTCCTACCTGTTTGATGGCTCGTCATAGGTCGTAAGGGGATTTCTTATAAATGTCCAGATTAGTGTCCCGCTCTAGCCTTTAGCTCAGTGCGGATGTTACCTGTAAACAATGGCTTCTGGTTGGGGTATGTACAGTGCCTTCGGAAAGTATTCAGACCCCTTGACCTTTTCCACATGATCTTATGTTATGTTACAGCCATATTCTAAAATATTAAATTAAATTATTATCAATGTACACACAATTCCCCATAATGACCAAGCGAAAACAGTTTTTTTTAAATGTTTCCAAATGTATAAACATTTAAAACAGAAATACCTTATATACATAACTATTCAGACCCTTTGCTATGAGACGAAATTGATCTCAGGTGCATCCTGTTTCCATTGATCATCCTTGAGATGTTTCTACAACTTGATTGTAGTCCACCTGTTTAAATTATATTGATTGGATATGATTTGGAAAGGCACACACCTGTCTATATAAGGTCCCACTGTTCGACAGTGCATGTCAGAGCAAAAAAACAAAAACCAGGTCAAAGGAATTGTCCGTAGAGCTCCGAGACAGGATTGTGTCGAGGCACAGATCTGGGGAAGGGTACCAAAACATTTCTGCAGAATTGAAGGTCCCCAAGAACACAGAGGCCTCCATCATTCTTAAATGGAAGACGTTTAGAACCACCAAGACTCTTCCTAGAGCT
Source organism: Salmo trutta (assembly GCF_901001165.1). Taxonomy (NCBI): domain Eukaryota; kingdom Metazoa; phylum Chordata; class Actinopteri; order Salmoniformes; family Salmonidae; genus Salmo; species Salmo trutta. The sequence goes on along the minus strand of NC_042987.1, from coordinate 11,357,986 downwards.
GGCCGCCTAGCCAAAGTGAGTAATTGGGGGAGAAGGGCCTTGGTCAGGGAGGTGACGAAGAACCTGATGGTCACTCTGACAGAGCTCCAGAGTTCCTCTGTGGAGATGGGAGAACCTTCCATGAGGACAACCATCTCTGCAGCACTCCACCAATCAGGCCTTTATGGTAGAGTGGTCAGACGGAAGCCACTCCTCAGTAAAAGGCGCATGACAGCTCGCTTGGAGCTTACCAAAAGGCACCTAAAGGACTCTCAGACCATCAGAAACAAGATTCTCTGATGTAATGAAACTCTATGGTTTCTGAATGCCAAGGGTCACGTCTGGAGGAAACCTGGCACCATCCCTACGGTGAAGCATGGTGGTGGCAGCATCCTGCTGTGGGGATGTTTTTCAGGGGCAGGGACTGGGAGACTAGTTAGGATCGAGGGAAAGATGAACGGAGCAAAGTACAGACAGATCCTTGATGAAATCCTGCTCCAGAGCCCTCAGGACCTCAGACTGGGGTGAAGATTCATCTTCTAACAGAACAACGACCCTAAGCACACAGCCAAGACAACGCAGGAGTAGGCTTCGGAACAAGTCACTGAATATTCTTGAGTGGCCCAGCCAGAGCCCGGACTTGAACCCAATCGAACATCTATGGAGAGACCTGAAAATAGCTGTGCAGCGACGCGCCCCATCCAACCTGACAGAGCTTGAGAGGATCTGCAGAGAAGAATGGGAGAAACTCCCCAAATACAGGTGTGCCAAGCTTGTAGCGTCATATCCAAGAAGACTCGAGGCTGTAGTCGCTGCCAAAGGTGCTTCAACTAAGTACCGAGGAAAGGGTCTGAATACTTATGTAAACGTGATATTTCAGTTTTCAAATTTGCTAACATTTCTAAAAACCTGTTTTTGGTTTGTCTTATGGGGTATTGTTTGTTTGTAACAAAATGTGGAAAATGTAAAGGGGCCTGAATATTTTCCAAATGCACTGTAGAGTATGTACGGTCACTGTGGGGACAACATTGTCAATGCACTTATTAATGAAGCCGGTGACCGATGTGGTAAACTCCTCAATGTTATCGGATGAATAACAGAACATATTACAATCTGTGCTAGCGAAACAGTCCTGTATCTTAGCATCCACTTCATCAGACTACCCGTATTGAGCGCATCTGTAACGGCTGTCGTAGAGAGGGGACCAAAGCGCTGCGTGTTGATTGCTCATGATAAATATTTATTTTAACTCAGAACACTAAATAAAAAATAACAAAGAGAAAACGAAAGCGCACAGTTCTGTCAGGTACATAAAATAAACAGAAGACAACTACCCACAAACACAGGTGGAAAAAAACCCTACTTAAGTATGATCTCCAATTAGAGACAATGAGGACCAGCTGCCTCTAATTGGAGATCATCCCCCCCCAAAAAACATAGAAATAGAAAAACTAGAACCTAAACATAGATATACATAACATAGAAAAACACAAAACACCCCCTGTCACGCCCTGACCTACTCTACCATAGAAAAGAACATCTTACTATGGTCAGGACGTGACAGTACCCCCCCCCCCCAAAGGTGCAGACTCCGAATGCCACTAAAAAACAAAAACAAAAAAGGGAGGGTAGGGTAGGGTGGGTAACTCCTGTCTATGGCGGCTCTAGTGCAGTCCATATAACCTTATCCTCCAGCAGAGGAGGCGGCTCCGGTTCGGGGCGTAACCCCCGCTCCACCCACTGATCCCTCTGCTTTAGTACCACCGGACCGTGGATCGTCGTCGAAGGAACCGGATTGTAGATCATCGCTGGAGGTTCTGGGCTGCAGGCCGCCGCTGAAGACTCCGGGCTGCAGGCCGCCGCTGAAGACTCCGGGCTGCAGGCCGCCGCTGAAGACTCCGGGCTGCAGGCCGTCTCAGGAGGCTCCGGACTGGGGAGCATCGCTGGAGGCTCCGGACTGGGAAGCGTCGCTGGAGGCTCCGGACTGGGGAGCGTCGCTGCAGGCTCCATGCCATGGATCATCACTACAGGTTCCGCGCCATGGATCATCACTGGAGGCTTTGTGCCATGGATCATCACTGGAGGCTCCGGCCCATGGATTATCACCGGAGGCTCCGGGCCATGGATCATCCCTACAGGCTTCTTGCCATGGATCATCCCTACAGGCTCTGGGCCATGGATCATCACTGGAGGCTTCGTGCCATGGATCATCACTAGAGGCTTCGGACCATAGATCATCACTGGAGGCTTCTTTCGTGGAGCTGGAATAGGTCTCACCGGACTAGGGAACATCGCTGGAGGCTCCGGACTGGGAAACGTCGCTGAGAGTTCTGGACTAGGGAACGTCGCTGGAGGCCGGGTGCGCAGAGCAGGCACAGGGTATACTAGGCCGTGGAGGCGCACTGTAGGTCTGGAGCTTATGGCTGGCACAACCCGTCCTGGCTGGATAACCCCCGTAGCCCGGCAAGCGCGGGGCGTTGTAACAGGTTGCACAGGTTTGTGCTGGCGAACTGGGGGGGGTACCGTGCGTAGAGATGGCGCAGGATAACCTGGGCCGAAGAGACGCACCGGAGACCAGGAACGCTGAGCAGGCACAATCCTTCCTGGATGAATGCTAACTCTAGCACGGCAACTGTGGGAAGCTTGCACCGAGCTCACCGGGCTGTAGCTGCGCACTGGCGACACAGTGCGCATCCCCGCATAACACGGTGCTTGCTCGACCACTCACCCCTCACGGTAAGCACGGGGAGTTGGCTCAGGTCTCCAACCTGACTCTGCCAATCTCCCCGTGTGCCCCCCCAAAAAAAAATGTTCGGGGCTGTCTCTCGCACTTGCCTCGTGGTTGGTATAGCGCCTCATAATAAAGGCACTCTGCTTTTGCTGCCTCAATCTCCTCTCTTGGGCGGCAATACTCCCCAGCCTGACTCCCGGGTCCTTTCCCGTCCAGAATTTCTTCCCAGGTCCATTCCTGATCACGCTGCTTGGTCCTTTGGTAGTGGGTAGTTCTGTAATGGCTGTCGTAGAGGGGACCAAAGCGCTGCGTGTTGATTGCTCATGATGAATATTTATTTTAACTCAGAACACAAAGAAAAAGTAACAAAGAGAAAACGAAAGCGCACAGTTCTGTCAGGTACATAAACTAAACAGAAGACCCTACTTAAGTATGATCTGCAATTAGAGACAACAAGGACCAGCTGCCTCTAATTGGAGATCATCCCAAAAAACAACAAAATAGAAATAGAAAAACTAGAACCTAAACATAGATATACAAAACATAGAAAAACGCAAAACACCCCCTGTCATGCCCTGACCTACTCTACCATAGAAAATAACATCTTACTATGGTCAGGACGTGACAGCATCACTGGTACTTGCTGTTTGAGATTTTGCTTGTAAGCAGGTAGCAGGAGGATCGTTATGATCTGATTTGCCAAAGGGAGGGAGTGGCTTATATGCGTTTCTGTGTGTGGAATAAAGGTGATGAGTAAATTAGTAAAAGTCATGAGTAGATGGGGTGGTGTGAGAGGATGACAGACAGACAGGGAAGGTAATTGAGTCAAAGAGAAAGAGAGGGCAAGAGGAGAGGAAGAATGGGCAATGTATTGAGGGCTCTAAAGTGCAAAATATTTTGCTGTGTGACCACAAGTTTTATTTTGGCAGCACTGCTACTAGGAAAAAATCTCCCAGATAATAATTGTTGTAAGGATTCATGTTGTAATGCTATTTCCAAGTGTCCTAGAGAAAAACAGCGAGTGCAGATTCACTAGTGTCATCCTTGCACCATTACTACAGCAAAAACAAATACTTATTTCCCTCATTAAAATGCAAATAATTATATAACATTTTTGACATGAGTTTTTTTCTGGATTTTTTTGTTGTTTTTCTGTCTCTCACTGTTCAAATAAACCTACCATTAAAATTATAGACTGATCATTTCTTTGTCAGTGGGCAAACGTACAAAATCAGCAGGGGATCAAATACTTTTTTCCCTCACTGTATTACCGGCGAAACATTTTTTCATTCCTATACATTTTACATTCATAAACCATGTCATGGGCCATTCTAAACCTACTCGCATGTTGTTAACCATTTGTTTACACTTAGTCTTGTTAGCTCATTGGCTAGCTACCTAACAACCTGTATATCCAAACAATTGGGGGCACAGAAAGAAAATAAAAGGGATAGCTTCTTCAGGAGTTCAATGATCATAGTAATGAATGAATGACAGGTCTCTTGCATATCATCATCAAAATACATTTGTAAAGAGATATACTGCATCTCAATAGGTAAAAGTGCTTTGACACAATGTAGAAACCTAATATTCCACAAATTACTTCGTCATTTAAATGCCATTCATATCAACATTTGAGCTTTTATAGTAAACTAATGTCTTTACAGTGTTACATTTTAGTTTATAGAGCACACCATGTGCTTCAAAAGGAGCTAGAATTAATATAGGCCCAATATAGGCTGTATCTCAATCACTTTAACAAATATTATTTTCTGGTGCTCCTAAATTTTACGTGGTGCTCCTAACTTTTTTAAGTTGGTGCTACCAATTAATTGCTTTTAATATAGAGCCCTGTACATACTAACTGTAGTCATTCTCCAATATAATTTGTCAATTTTCTTCCCTACATTGTTTTTTCTCCTTTTTTGCTTGTTTCGGTTATTTTGTGACCTCTTTATAGAACACGCTATGTTCCCAGGCCCAGCTATTTGAAGCTCATAGTTTTGGTCATCCAACATTTCTTTCTGTTCCAACTCAAGCAGCTCAGACACTGTTCCCACTTACATTTCCACAATGGCAGGGTCCTAGGGGCCAGACCATAGCCGTCCTACACTCTGCCCGCACTCCAGTTGCCTCTGGCACCATCACTGCATGCTTTGTGTGCTGGTCTGGCAGAGGATCAGGGAAACCCCACAGTCTCTCCATGGAGAATGCAGAAAGAACACCCTCTCAAGTATGTTACAGACTGTTCTGCATCACTTCAATGGTGGTGAATAGGCCTACACACACGCACACACACAGCAGCCTTGAGACATGTTGCATTTACCGTAGCCAGTGTTACAGTTACAACAACATGACACACATTCTCTTTGTGGTTGTTGTTATTGTTGTTGTGTCTTTTAAAACAGACAACAATGATGAGAATTGTATTGACAGGATAAATTAAATCCTAACTTCCCAAGTCAAAACAAATCAGAATCACCTTTACTCGTCAAATACATTTGCATGCACAGGAATTTGACTTTGTCACGCCTACTCCTGCTCCCTCTCTCCGGGGCTTGACGTCACCGCTCTACTAACCACCAGCCCTGGCAACATCATTACGCACACCTGGTCATCATTTTCTCCATTATTACTTGCCCTTTATTTTGCCCTCAGTTGACATCAGTCATTAGGTAGCATTGTTTTCTCTTATGTTCAGTACGCTTCTCATGTTTGTTCATCTGTATCGGTTCATTATTAAACTCACCTTCTTCACCTGCTTCCTGACTCCTAGCATATACGTTATGGTACTACCAAAATAAACAGAATATACAGAAAGACAGATGATAGACAGGATATACAAACAAATATAGAAGCAGAGTTTACACAATTCCACATGCAGTATGTACACTACGCAAACTTTAAGCTAAGAACTACAAGCGTCACCATAAACACTAAGCTACATTATAAATGATGTACATGTATGTAGAGATGTATAAATAAATAAACATTTACAGATTGATGTGCAGTGGGGGAAATATGTATATGAACAAGTCATGTGTAGAGTGTGCATAGAGCAATGTGCAGTTCTAGGATGACAATATTGCAGGGTGCATAGTCCGTGGATGAGTAGTGCAGAGTGCATAGTCCATTAATGAGAAGATCACTGTGGACCAGGTGGTGAGGGCCAAGGCAGGGGAAAGATGCTTTGGTCGTGATTCTCCTGAATAGTTTGCCAGAAGGGAGTCTTTGTAAGAGGTGGTGTCCAGAGTGGAAGGGGTCGGCAATGATGTTTCCCTGGAATCGTGCAGAACCTCGTGGAGGTCGCAGCCGATAACCCTCTCAGCAGACCGGATAATCTGTTGCAGTTTGCCCTTGGACCAGACGGACACATTCCCAAATCAGACAGTGATTGTGGAGGTGAGGATGGACACGATGATGGTTGTGTAGAACCAAATCAGTATTGTCCATGAGAGTTTGAATTTATTCAGCTGACGCAAGAAGTACATCCGCTCGTATGCCTTCTTGGTGATCGCTGTGATGTTTTATTTAAACGAACCCCCCCCCCAAACAAAAAGAGTAATTCGTCATACGTGTAAGGACCGACACCGGAGACGAGAAGCAGGTATGGGGAGTTGACATTTAATTAGGACCAGACAAAGGGCAAGAAAGAAACAGTGTCAGCACACAGCAGTGGGAAAAGAGATGGGGAACTGACAAATATAGGGGAGGTAATAAACAGGTGATTGAATCCAGGTGAGTCCAACAATACGCTGATGCACGTGACGGGGGGAAGGCAGGTGTGCGTAATGATGGTGGCGGGAGTGTGCAATAATGGGGAGCCTGGCACCCTCAAGCGCCAGGGGGGAAGAGTGGACGCAGGCGTGACAGTACCCACCCCCCTCTAGGGGCGCCACCCAGGTGTCCCGCCTTGACGGGCCGGCCAAGGCACGGGCAATGGACAAGTCGGCTGCGCATGAAACCCAGACAAACCGGCAGAGGCGTGAGAGCCTGGCGAGCCAGCTAAGGCATAGGAGCCTGACGATCCGGCTGAGGCATGAAAGCCTGTCAATCCCGCTGAGGCGTGGAAACCCGATGATCCGGCAGAGACGTAGCAGCCTGACGAGCCGGCTAGGTGGAAAAACCTGATGATCCAGCTGAGGCCTGATGTGGCATGGGCACCTTCTGAGCCAACCGGGGCAAGAAACCTCTCGAGCCAGCTAGGGTGTGACAGAAACAGACAGAAACAGCGTCAGCACACGGATACACAATGACAAATGACAATCAATGCAGCAGCGGGGAGCAGAGATGGGGAACTGACAAATATAGGGGAGGTAATAAACAGGTGATTGAATCCAGGTGAGTCCAATAATACACTGATGCGCATGACGGGGGAAGGCAGGTATGCGTAATGATGGTGGCAGGAGTGCGCAATGCTGGGGGAAGAGCAGGAGCAGGCGTGACAATAGGTAATTCATTATCATGTAATTATACATTCTTACCTTGTCAATTCATAGTATTAATGCAGGAGATTAACACGTTAACTTTGACAGCTCTATACATTTGAAGTAAATAGTGGACTGTAGAATAAAATGTAAAAAACATTTTTGCAGTATCAGTCTATCCCGTTATGGCTTGCATTATGTCAGCCTATCTTGTTAAGGCTTGCAGTATCAGCCTATCCCTGTTAAGCCTGCGATAAGCTTCCACTGATCTCATCAGGGCTGCCTATATCTGAGGAACAGAAACCACAGGAGTCACACACACTCCTCACTCACACATGCTGATGTACGTAAGCATACAAACTGTGACAACTCTCTTTTAGGTTAGGAGAGTTTGTACACAAATTAAGCGAGAGACCGACACAAAATCACACCAGAGAGAGTTTTTTCCAACAGGACAGTACCTGAATATTTGTTTCTCCGGCTTGGACCGTCCCAGGCCATAGGCGTGGTCGGTGATAGCAGGGTTCGGTACACAAATCGGGTTCTCGGTAGATCAGGGTCCAAAACAGCCAACAGGTAAGTACAAACAGTCCAGGTCATACACCATAAATCCAGCAGATATAAGCTAAGGACCCTGGGACTAAACACCTCCCTCTGGCGGTTCATCCCAAATTATGCTACAGTGGTCACCCCACTCACCGACACCAACACTGGATTACAGCATAGAGCCTCCTGTAATGTTCTAAATACTTTTGTGGCATTTTCATCCCATTTTACCATGATTGGCCCTCTGGATCTAGTCATGTCGGAGAGTGGGGAGGCCACTGTGGCATAATATGGGATGAACCGCCGGTAGTAACCTGTCAACCCTAAGAGGGCTCGAACCTGCTTCTTATTTACTGTTCTCGGCCATATTCTAAGTTGGGGTTTGATTAACCCTCTTCCCACGGTGTATCACAGATACTCGGTTTCCTCTAACCTCACTTAACACTTGGCAGGGTTCGCTATGAGCCTTGCCTTCCTAAGGGCGTCTAGCACTGTCTGTACCCGAGGCAAGTGGGTTTCCCAATCTGGGCTGTAGATCCCCATGACATCTAAATAAGCTGTGGCGTAAGCTCAGTGCGGTTTTAGGACCTGGTCCATTAGCCGTTGAAAGGTGGCTGGGGCCCCGTGTAAGCCAAATGGCATAATGGTGTATTGAAACTGTCAGGGTTGCAAAGGCTGTCTTTTCTTCGGCTCTGGGGGTCAGGGGAATTTGCCCATAACGTTTGTCTAGGTCCAGGGTCGTAATGTACCGAGCGTTACTAATTTTCTCCAATAGTTAATCTACACAGGGCATGGGGTAGGCATCAAACTTGGAGATTTCATTTACCTTCCGAAACAAAACCACCAAGACCCATCAGGCTTAGAGACCATCGTTATTGGGCTAGACCTCTCATTATGTGACTATTCGTTCACTCCAGCCGCCAACATTTTCTCCACCTCCGCTCTGATCATGGCTCGTTGAGCATCAGGTACCCGATATGGCCTCATGCTTACTTTTTTCCCTGGTAGGGAAACAATATCATATTGTAACCTCAGTTCGCCCTGGTATCCCTGAAAATATATCTCTGTTTTTCTGGATCAAGGTCCTGTACTTGTGCTGGGGTCAGTGTAGGTGAAGTATGCTCTTCGTCTGCCTCCTGAGTGGGTGCGAGGTATGTGAAAATGTGTGTTTCGCTCTAACTCCACGCTTTAAACAGGTTTATGTGATAGATCTGTTCCGGGGGCGAACGACCTAGCTGTCAGATCGGATAATTAACTTCTTCTATTTTCTCCAGCACTTCATACTGGCTAACAGTTGACACTCTACCGTGGGGACCAGCACCAACACCTTATCTTCTGGTTGAAATTCCCTCAGGGTAGCCTGCTGGTTATAAGTGTGTCACTGGTGCTCTTGTGCTTGCCTTATGCGCTCTCTTACAATGGGCGTGACTGTGGCTATCCTGTCTTGCATGGCCATGGCATTCTCTATAACACTAGTATAAGGGGTCGACTGGTGCTCCCAGGTTTCCCGTGCAATGTCTAAGATTCCCCGGGGGTGACTCCCATATACCAGATAAAAGGGTAAAAACCCCAGCGAGGCTTGGGGAACCTCTCTAATGGCAAACGTCAGATACAGCAATATTAAATCCCAGTTTTTCCCCATCCTTATCGATTAACTTCCTGAGCATTAACTTTAGGGTGCGGTTGAATCTCTCAACCAGCCCGTCCGTCTGTGGATGGTAAACCAATGTCCTCAACTGTTTCACCTGCCACAACTTGCAAAGGTCCACCATAAGGCGGAACATGAAGCGGGTCCCCTGGTCAGTAAGGATCTCATTTGGAATCCCTACCCAGGTGAACAGGAGCACTAATTCCTATATTTTTGGAAGCCATCGTCCAAAAGGGGTAGCGAGTGGCATAATCTAGGATGACCAGAATATATTGGTGCCCTCTGGTGGACTTGCATAGCGGGCCAATTATATCCATCGTTATCCTCTCAAATGGCATTTCAATTATGGGGAGTGGCACTAACGGGCTTCTAACAGTTGGTCGGGGAGCTGTTAACTGGCACTTGAGGTACTCCCCACAATGTCAAGCCATTTCAACCTGAATCCCTGGCCAGTAAAACTTCCTCACAATCTTGTCTTGGGTTTTATCAATACCAAGGTGTCCCCCAGAATGTGCCCATGAGCACAGTCCAGTACTGTTCTCCGGTACCGGGTGGGGACCAACAACTGTTCCACCACATCAACCCTTAGTTTTGCTACTCTGTACACCAAACCCTTTTTCATTATGAAGTGGGGGAAATTACTAGGCACTGTACCGTCATTTATGGGGGTACCATCTACGACCTGCACATCTGCTCTGGCTTGCTGCAGGGTCGGATCCTTGGTCTGGCCCATCCCGAAGTTAGTCAGGGACCCTGCCATGTCTGTTGGTTCTAGATAGTCCCCCTCTGAGCCCCCCGCTCCAGATGGACCCATACCCCACTAGTACTGGGCTGCTCATTATTGACAGGGTCTGCCCTTTCTACCTCATCCTCCCCTACTAGCACCTGTGAGGTTGGACCCAGGAAGGCTAAATGCTACTGCCTGCTTGGTCAGGGGTTGTGGCTTCTCAAATATGCCATTCTTTTGGCCTAACCTTGCAAAGTTAGGAAAGTATCTACCCAGTAGTACATCATACTCCGGGACCACACCAACCTTTTAATTCATTTTTTATTTTACCTTTATTTAAATAGGCAAAAGTGGCAAAATAATTACAATATATATGCAGCTGTTGAGTCTGCCGATAAGAATGTGGTGATTGACAGAGTCGAAAGCCTTGGCCAGGTTGATGAATACAGCTGCACAGTATTGTCTCTTATCGATGGCGGTTATGATATCGTTTAGGACCTTGAGCGTGGCTGAGGTGCACCCACGACAGCTCGGAAACCAGATTGCATAGCGGAGAAGGTACGGTGGGATTCAAAATGGTCGGTGATCTGTTTGTTAACTTGGCTTTCGAAGACCTTAGAAAGGCAGGGTAGGATAGATATAGGTCTGTAGCAGTTTGGGTCTAGAGTGTCTCCCCCTTTGAAGAGGGGGATGACCGCGGCAGCTTTCCAATCTTTGGGGATCTCAGACGATACGAAAGAGAGGTTAAACAGGCTAGTAATAGGGGTTGCAACAATTTTGGCTGATAGTTTTAGAAAGAGAGGGTCAAGATTGTCTAGCCCGGCTGATTTGTAGGGGTCCAGATGTTACAGCTCTTTCAGAACATCAGCTATCTGGATTTGGGTGAAGGAGAAATGGGGGAGGCTTGGGCAAGTTGCTGTGGGGGTTGCAGGTCTGTTGACCGGGGTAGGGGTAGCCAGGTGGAAAGCATGGCCAGCTGTAGAAAAATGCTTATTGAAATTCTCAAATTCTCACGGATTTATCGGTGGTGACAGTGTTTCCTAGCCTCAGTGCAGTGGGCAGCTGGGAGGAGGTGCTCTTATTCTCCATGGACTTTACAGTGTCCCAGAACTTTTTGGAGTTTGTGCTACAGGATGCAAATTTCTGTTTGAAAAAGCTAGCCATTGCTTTTCTAACTGCCTGTGTATATTGGTTCCTAACTTCCCTGAAAAGTTGCATATCGCGTGGGCTATTCGATGATAATGCAGTACACCACAGGATGTTTTTGTGTTGGTCAAGGGCAGTCAGGTCTGGAGTGAACCAAAGGCTATATCTGTTCCTGGTTCTACATGGGGCATGCTTATTTATGACTGTGAGTAAAGCACTTTTAAAGAATAACTAGGCATCCTCTACTGATGGAATGAGGTCAATATCCTTCCAGGATACCCGGGCCAGGTCAATTAGAAAGGCCTGCTCGCTGAAGTGTTTTAGGGAGCGTTTGACAGTGATGAGGGGTGGTTGTTTGTCCGCAGACCCATTACGGATGCAGGCAATGAGGCAATGATCGCTGAGATCCTGGTTGAAGACAGCAGAGGTGTATATGGAGGGCAGGTTGGTTAGGATGATATCTATGAGGGTGCCCGAGTTTACGGATTTTGGGTTGTACCTGGTAGGTTCATTGATAATTTGTGTGAGATTGAGGGCAGCTAGCTTAGATTGTAGGATGGCCGGGGTGTTAAGCATGTCCCAGTTTAGGTCACCTAACAGCACGAGCTCTGAAGATAGATGGGGGGCAATCAATTCACATATGGTGTCCAGGGCACAGCTGGGGGCAGAAGGTGGTCTATAGCAAGCGGCAACGGTGAAAGACTTGTTTCTGGAAATGTGGATTTTTAAAAGTAGAAGCTCAAATTGTTTGGGCACAGACCTGGATAGTAAGACAGAACTCTGCAGACTATCCCTGCAGTAGATTGCAACTCCGCCCCCTTTGCCAGTGCTATATTGTCGGAAAATGTTATAGTTAGGGATGGAAATTTCAGGGTTTTTGATGGTCTTCCTAAGCCAGGATTCAGACACGGCTAGGACATCTGGGTTGGCAGAGTGTGCTAAAGCAGTGAATAAAACAAATTCAGGGAGGAAGCTTCTAATGTTAACATGCATGAAACCAAGGCTTTTACAGTTACAGAAGTCAACAAATGAGAGCGCCTGGGGAATGGGAGTGGAGATGGGCACTGCAGGGCCTGGATTAACCTCTACATCACCAGAAGCACAGAGGAGGCGTAGGATAAGGGTATGGATAAAGGATATAAGAACTGGTCGTCTAGTACGTTCGGAACAGAGAGTAAAAGGAGCAGGTTTTTGGGCACGGTGGAATAGGTTCAAGGCATAATGTACAGACAAAGGTATGGTATGATGTGAGTACAGTGGAGTTAAACTATGCATTGAGTGACGATGAGAGATATTGTCTCTAGAAACCTAATTTAAACCAGGTGAGCTCACCGCATGTGTGGGAGGTGGAACTAAAGGGTTAACTAAGGCGTATTGAGCAGGGCTAGAGGCTCTACAGTGAAATAAGGCAATAATTACTAACCAAAAAAGCAATGGACAACGCATATTGACATTAGGGAGAGGCATGCGTAGCCGAGTGATCCTAGGGGTCCAGTGAGTAGCTCAGCAGGCCGGAGACACGTCGATTCAGACAGCTCAGCGGGCCTGTGCTAGCAAGCTAGCAGAAGGGCCTTAGAGGGATGTTGCGACGTTAGAAGTTTGTTGTAGCCCCCTCGTGCTATTACGTCGGCAGACCAGTCGTCATGGATCATCAGGGCTTCGTGTGGTAAAAGGGTCCAGGCCAATTGGCAAAATAGGTATAGTGGCCAAAGAATTTGTCTGATGGGCCTCTTCAGCTAACAGTCTGATATGCTCTAGACAGCTAACGGGCCGCAGCTAGCAGGCTAGCAGATGGGCATTCAGGGGACGTCGCAACGGAGGAGCCAGTTGACAAAAACCCTCGGGCGAATTACGTTGGTGGTCCAGTCATGATGGGTTGGCGGGGCTCCGTGTCGGCAGTAAAAGGGGTCCAGGCCAACTGGCAAAATAGGTATTGTAGCCCTAGTAGTGGCTGATGGACCTCTTCGGCTAGCCGGGAGATGGGCCTAGCAAAGGCTAGCTCCAGGCTGATTGGTGCTTGCTTCGGGACAGAGACGATAGTCAGGAGTGGTCACTCGGATTGCAGCTAGCTAGCTGCGATGATCCAGGTGAAAAGGTTCAGATCTTGCGGTAGGAATCCGGAGATATGGAGAAAAATAAGTCAGATTTTCTCTGGTTTAAGTTGCGCTGCGCAGACTGGCGAGAGTTCTCCGGGCTAAAGGTAGCTGATGATTGCTAGCAGTGGCTAGCTGACTGCTAGCTAGTAGCAAGTTAGCTGGCTAGCTTCTGTTGGGTGTTCTGGTTCAAAAGTAAAGAAAATAGCAGGTCCATACCACATTGGCTGAGGCGGATTGCAAGAGAGCATGTTGAAGTTGAGGTTAAGAAAAATATTTTAAAAATATATGCAAAGAAAAAATATAAAAAAGATATAAGAAGATATATACACGGGACACGACAAGACAAGGACAAAAGACGTCTGACTGCTACGCCATCTTGGATCTAACATCTGACCTCATAATCCAGCAAGCCGTCTTCAGTTTGTATGCTCACTACGGCTGTGGGGTACGGGCAGGTATCACCATAAATGCACATAACACTGACGTCCTGACTTTTATCCAGTTTATGAGTTGGCACTAAGTTTGCTACGACCAAGGTTAATATACTGCCGGAATCTAGCAGGGCTGCCATCTTTCCCTTCAACCTTAACCATACACATGTGTTCGTTTCTTGGTCTTTCAGTACAGTGGTTACCACAGGACAGATATAATATATCAGTTTCTTCTTTTCCACCGATGTTACATTGCATTGGCTCCTCTTTAATAGGGAATTATGCCGCAATATGTCCTGGTCTATTACAATTGTAACAAATAATAGGGTTTTGGGGGGGGACAGGTTTTTGGCTTTTGCCAGAGTGTCTCGCCCCCAGTCTGGTTCTTTCCTCACAGCCCCACTCTGCCCGATGCACTCTTGTGCATCTTTCAACTCCAGGTCGAAATACGCTTTTTGAGTGTCCTCTGCCAGGTATGGTGCCAGAAGTTCTGCCCATTCTTCTTTTGGCTACTTCTCTCTCTCGGCCGTCCTTTCGAAGGTGGTGAGGTGTGCTTCAACATCATCCTGCTTTGTCATTTTTTAAAGAAAATTATTGGCCCACCTCTGGGTATTTGAAGCTGGCAGTTGAGCTCCAATTTGGGCCGGTCGCTCCTGCAGGCCTTCTTTTAACTCCTTGGTGTTTCTCTCTTGCTCCTCTCTGAGCAGCTGGTTGGTGCGGTGCTGGACCTGCAGCGTGTCCTGATGCATTCGCAACGCATCCTGATGAGCTATTTGTTGAGCTCTAGTTGCCTCTTGTTGGGCTGCCACTGCTTGTAACAGTGCTTGTATGGCTCCTTCCATACTCATTTTCCCAGAGCAAACTGAACGAAATAAACAAAATACAAAAACCTGACTCCCCTTTGGAGTGCTAACTGAACGTATTACTTTTTATTTACATTTTTTTTAACCTAACCAGCGGTATAGCTAATCCGTTTATCCGCTTCAAACCACAATAAAACACACAGTCCACCGTGTGCCTGCATTCTCCACCACGTGTGACAACTCTCTTCAAGGTTAGGAGAGTTTGTACACAAATTAAGCGGGAGACCGACATAAAATCACACCAGAGAGAGTTCTTCCCAACAGGACAGTAACTGAATGCTTGTTTCTCCAGCCTGGACCGCCCCAGGCCGCAGGCGTGGTCGCGTGGGCGATCATGGATAGGAGGGTTTGGTACACAAATCGGGTTCTCAGTAGATCAGGGTCCAAAACAGCCAACAGGTAAGTCCAAACAGTCCAGGTAATACACGGTAAATCCAGCAGATATATTATCACTTTCTCTTTTCAATGGTTCACAGGTCCACAGCTCCTTTCTCTCCCCCTCTTCCTGGTGTGGCTTGACCCCTTATATATGTGGGTCAGCCCCACCTTGCGAGCGTTCCCCTTGCTTCTGGGGATTGTAGCATTTTGGCGGTCGGCCATTTTGTGCTTTGTAGTTCACCATCTGGCCACCCCTTAGTGAGAGGGCAGAGCCCGTTTATTAGTTCTGCCCTCACATATCTGCCATTTATCACTCGGCCCCCTTCTTTGCCACAAAACATACACACACACACACACACACTAACACACACTGCTACACATAAACATGTGTATCATTTTAACACTCATACACACACACACACACACACACAAAATAATATAAAAAGTCACACTTTTACATTGTCTTGATGTTTGCACGCCACAGACACACTCAGGGGCTATGCCCATCCTAGCCATCTCTCCCCCTACATAGATCTAGCACTGATACTGAGTGCTAGCAGAATAGTGCACTGGGAGTGAAACATGATGTCACAAAGGTCAGACCCAGAGGCCAAGAGGGCACATTCTGTGAGGGGTGTACAGGGTGGGGGCTGGGGGATGGGCAGCAACTGACAAGCCCTGACAGACTAGTTCGAAGAACCCACAAAGACTACACACACGCGTACAAACCAATACACAAACACATGCACAAACATGGAAACATATGCACAAACTTGGACAGACAACACATGTCAACTGGAGGTCCAATGCTTCCCAAGCCCTTTGCCTGCTTCAGGTGGAATTATTCTGCTATAAGGAATAACTTGCATAAAGCATGCAAATTAGACAAAGAAAATGAAAATAACTCAAATAGTTATTGTAGTAAGTGTACAACTTGTACTTAACACATACTGTACAACACATACTGTACAAGTTTGTGTGCGTGTGTGTGTGTGTGTGTGTGTGTGTTACTATCCTTGTGGGTACTGGCAATCCCCACAAGTCCCCACAAGGATAGTAAAACAAGGAAAATTCTTCCTGGTGTGGACATTTCCCAGGTACCTACGAGGACAAAGTCTATTTTAGGTTTAGAGGTTAGGTTTAGGGTTAGAATTAGGTTTAGGGTTAGGGGTTAGTTTAGGGTTAGGAGTTGCCCTTACAAAGAAAACACATATAATTTGCAGTTTCATATGTGAAAATCGCATTTTGACACGTGAAATCACATTTTCACATGTGAAATTGCTGATTTCACAATTTGAGATTAAATTTCATGTGAAACCATATTTTCACATGTATTAAATGTAAAGTTATGTTAACACCACCTTTTCACGTGAGAAGAACAATATGTTTTCACCTCACATGTGAATTGCAGTTACACGGGAAATTCGTGGTTTCACATGTTAAAAACTTTTGGTAACACTTTATTTGACACCTAGCGTCATAACACGTTATGGCACGGTCATAACCATGTCATAACTGATATAACCTGTCATAACATTGTCATAACACTGTCATGACACATATATTTAGATGTGTTGTGGCATATATTGCAATATTTTGGCTGGTTCTGACACCTATATAAGAGTGTTAAAGCCCACAAATCTTACCACACAAGGCAAACCATACCATTCTACTTGTAAATAGTATGTTATATAATATTTCCTAACATTTGCTAATTTATTACCATTGTAATCGTACACATGTCAAACATGTGGCTAGTCCAATGATCTGTTGCTGATGACTGGAATGAATGCAGGAGTGGGACAAAAAAAACTCTTTGGGGCATGACTGACAGGTTATGTACATGATAATAATAATAATTAAATTTGAACTATATAGTGCTTTTCATATAATCTCAAAGCGCTTCAAGACTTTTACTTTTTACGCTTTTACTCCACATTTTGTTACAGCCTAAATTCAACATCTACTAAATATATGTTTTTCTCACCCATCTACACACAATACCCCATAATGACAAAGTGAAAATGTTTTTAGAAATGTCAGCAAATTTATTTAAAATGCCATTTTGAAATAAGTATTCACACCCCTGAGTCAATACATGTTAGAATCACTTTGGGCAGTGATTACAGCTGTGAGTCTTTCGGTGTCAGTTTCTAAAAGCCTAGCACACCTGGATTGTACAATATTTGCACATTATTCTTTTAAAAATTCTTCAAACTCTGTCAAGTTGGTTGTTGATCATTGCTAAAAAATAAATGTTCTAGTCTTGCCATAGATGTTTGAGCCGATTTAAGACAAAACTGTAACTAGGCCACTCAGGAACATTCAATGTCATCTTGGTTAACAACTCCAGTCTAGATTTGGCCTTGTGTTTTAGGCTATTGTCTTGCTGAAAGGTGAATTTGGCTCACAGTGTCTGTTGGGAAGCAGACTGAAGCAGGTTTTCTTCAAGGATTTTGCCTGTGCTTAGCTCTATTCCGTTTCACTTTGTCCTAAAAAAAACTCCCTAGTCCTTGCCAATGACAAGCATACTCATAACATGATGCAGCCACACCATGCTTGAAAATATGAAGAGTGGTACTCAGTGATGTGTTGTGTTGGCTTTGCCCCAAACATAATGCTTTGTATTCAGTACATTTCTTTGACGTTTCTTTTTTGCAGTTTTACTTTAGTGACTTATTGCAAATAGATGCATGTTTTGGAAAAATTTTATTCTGTACAGTCTACTTGTCACAATGTCATTTAAGTTAGTATTGTGCAGTACCTACAATGTTGTTGATCCATCCTCAGTTTTCTCCTATCACAGCCATTAAACTCTGTAACTTTAAAGTCCCTGTTGGCCTCATGGTGAAATCCCTGAGCGATTTCCTTTCTTACCGTTAACTGTGTTAGGAAGGACACCTGTATCTTTGTAGTGACTGGGTGTATTGATACACCATCCAAAGTTTAATTAATAACTTCACCATACTCAAAGGGATGTTCAAAGTCTGCTTTTGTTATTTTTACCCATCTACCAATAGGTGCCCTTTCGTTGGGAGGCAAAGAAGAGCAATCCTCCCTGGTCTTTATGGTTGAATCTGTGTTTGAAATTCAGTGCTTGACTGAAGGACCTTACAGGCAATTGTATGTGTGGGGTACAGAGCTGAGGTAGTCACCCAAAAAAAAGGGGTACTGTATTTCTGGTTGTTGATAGATTCTATAAATGTCCATATTTTGGATTCAAAGTTTGTTTGTTTACAACATTATTATTGTAGTCCTCCGTGGTTTTTCTTTAATATACATGATTACTTAGCGGCGCCACCACTAGGAGGAGATATTATAACTCTTAACTGCAGGCGCGCGCCTCATACGTTGGAAGAAGAGAAGCCCAGCGCACAAATGTAAATTGCCTGTGCCTGCTTATTCATCAAAATAGTGTATAAGATCATACAAAAGATTTTGCTGTGACACTTATGTGGATGATGTAAAAATATTTGTTCGTCTGATGTGATTAAAAAGGAGCATCCAGACGCTGCACTTGATGAATTTATGAAATTACTTTTTCCAATTATTGATAAACATGCATCTGTTAAGAAACTGACTGTTTGAACTGTTCAGGCTCCATGAATTGATGAGGAATTGAAAGACTGTATGGTTGAAAGAGATTGGGCAAAATGAGTGGCTAATAAGTCTGGCTGCACAACTGACTAGCTGACTAACTGCAAATGAAGACATTTTGTGACTAAACTCAACAAAAAAAGCAGAAACAAAGCTCAATGATACAAAAATGATGGAAGAAAACTTTGGAGTACTTTAAATTAAATCATGTGCAGAAAGACAAATTCAACTTTCAAATCAAATCAAATCAAATGTTATTGGTCACATACACGTTTGACCAAATACAATGCTATTTCTCTGTAAACAAACTGACAACAGACTTTCAGCATGCTTACAGAAAAGGACACTCAACATGTACTGCACTGACACAAATTACTGATGATTGGTTGAAAGAAATTGATAATAAGAAGATTGTGGGAGCTATATTGTTAGATTTCAGTGCAGCCTTTGATATTATTGAGCATAACCTGTTGTTGAGAAAACTTGTTTTATTGCTTTTCAACCTCTGCCATATTGTGGATTCAGAACTATCTACAGTTGAAGTTGGAAGTTTACATACACTTAGGTTGGAGTCATTAAAACTCATTTTTCAACCACTCCACAAATTTCTTGTTAACAAACTATAGTTTTGGCAAGTCGGTTAGGACATCTACTTTGTGCATGACACAAGGACTTTTTCCAAAAAGTGTTTACAGACAGATTATTTCTGTCACGTCCTGACCAGTAAAGGGGTTATTTGTTATTGTAGTTTGGTCAGGACGTGGCAGGGGGTGTTTGTTTTATGTGTTTCGTTTTTTTTTGGTTAATGTTCTATGTTAGTCTATTTCTATGTCTGTGTCTAGTTATTCTATTTCTATGTTTAGTTTATTGGGTTGACCTTCAAATGGAGGCAGCTGTTCCTCGTTGCCTCTAATTGAAGGTCCTATTTAGTAGGGGTGTTTTTCATGGGTTTTTGTGGGTAGTTGTTCCATGTGTAGCTGTGTGCCTCACAGGACTGTTTTTTCGTCGTTGTTTTGTTCAAGTGTTTTTGTTTCGTTTCTTTAATAAAAAAAGAAGATGAGTATACACATTCCCGCTGTGCCTTGGTCCCATCTTTACGACGAGCGTGACAGAACTACCCACCACCAACGGACCAAGCAGCGGGTCCAGGAGGAGCAAGGATCCTGGGCCAGGGAAAGAAGGGAGTGGAGGACATCATTGACATGGGAGGAGGTAATGGCAGGGGACAAGACCCTGCCATGGAAACAGGTGGAGACAGCGAGGGAGGAACGGCGACAGTACGAAGAGCGTGCCCAACGATGGAAGCACAAGAGGCACCCCCAATAATTGTTTTGGGGGGGCACACGGGAAGATTGGCTAGGTCAGGCGGTAGACCTAAGCCAACTCCCCGTGCTTATTATGGGGAGCAGCGGATCATGAGAGTGCCGGTCTATGCGGAAGTACGCATGATCTCGCCCATGCGCACACACAGTCCAGTGCGAGCGATTCCAGCCCCTCGTAAGTGCCGTGCTAGACTGGGCATCCAGCCAGGTAGGAGTATGCCTGCACAGTACATCTGGCCACTAGTATGTCTCCTAGGCCCAGGCTACCCTGCGCCTGCTCTACGCACGGCAGCCATCAGGCCTCTGCACAGCCCAGTTTGCCCTGTGCCAGCACTCCGCTCGTGCAGAGCTACTGTTACCATCCAGCCAGGATGGGTTGTCCAGGCTGTGCGCTCCAGACCTCCAGTGCTTGTTCATGGCCCGGTGTATCCAGTTCCTGCTCCTCGCACTAGCCTTGAGGTGCGTGTCTCCAGTCTGGCGCCTCCAAAGCCAGCCCCACGCACCAGGCCTCCAGTGCGTCAGCCCAGTCCAGTACGTTCTGCTCCTGCTCCTCGCACTGGCCTTGAGGTGCATGTTACCAGTCTGGCACCTCCAAAGCCAGCCCCATGCACCAGGCCTGTAGTGCGCCTGTCCAGTCCAGAGCTTCCGGAGACAGTTCCCCGTCCAGAGCTTCTGGTGACAGTTCCCCGTCCAGAGCTTCCGGCGACAGTTCCCCGTCTAGAGCTTCCAGCGACAGTTCCCCGTCTAGAGCTTCCGGCGACAGTTCCCCGTCCAGTGCTTCCGGCGACATCCTACAGTCCAGAGCCTGCAAAGACGGCCCACAGTCCGGAACCGACAGAGACGGCCCACAGTCCGGAGCCTGCATAGACGGCCCACAGTCCGGAGCCTGCAGAGACGGCCCACAGTCCGGAACCTGCAGAGACGGCCCACAGTCCGGAGCCTGCAGAGACGGCCTACAGTCCGGAACCGGCGCAGCCAGAGTCGCCCTACAGTCCAGAGCCTGCAAAGACGGCCCACAGTCCGGAACCGACAGAGACGGCCCACAGTCCGGAGCCTGCATAGACGGCCCACAGTCCGGAGCCTGCAGAGACGACCCACAGTCCGGAGCCTGCAGAGACGGCCCACAGTCCGGAACCTGCAGAGACGGCCCACAGTCCGGAGCCTGCAGAGACGGCCTACAGTCCGGAACCGGCGCAGCCAGAGTCGCCCTACAGTCCAGAAACCGGCGCAGCCAGAATCGCCCTACAGTCCAGAACAGGCGCAGCCAGAATCGCCCTACAGTCCGGAACCGGCGCAGCCAGAATCGCCCTACAGTCCGGAACCGGCGCAGCCAGAGTCGCCCTCCAGTCCGGAGCTCCCAGAGTCGCCCTCCAGTCCGGAGCTCCCAGAGTCGCCCTCCAGTCCGGAGCTCCCAGAGTTGCCCTCCAGTCCGAGGTCTCCAGCGACGCGCATCAGCCCGAGGTCTCCAGCGACGCGCATCAGCCCGAGGTCTCCAGCGACGCGCCTCAGCCCAAGGTCTCCAGTGACGCGCTTTAGCCCTGAGCCTTCAGCAGGGGTGGACAGGTTAGGTTGGGGACTAAGGCCAGAGCCTGAGCCACCTCCATAGTAGGAGGATTGGGGAGGGGGGGGTGTAGCACAACAACCGTCGGTGACGGTGGCCACCCTCCCTTCCCTCCCTTTAGTTTGGGATTATTTTTGTTTTGGGGTTTATTTTTGTGTTTTTTGTTTGAGGTGCATCCGAGATCTGCACCTTTGAGGGGGGGGGGGGGGGTACTGTCACGTCCTGACCAGTAAAGGGGTTATTTGTTATTGTAGTTTGGTCAGGATGTGGCAGGGGGTGTTTGTTTTATGTGTTTCGTTTTTTTTTGGTTAATGTTCTATGTTAGTCTATTTCTATGTCTGTGTCTAGTTATTCTATTTCTATGTTTAGTTTATTGGGTTGACCTTCAATTGGAGGCAGCTGTTCCTCGTTGCCTCTAATTGAAGGTCCTATTTAGTAGGGGTGTTTTTCATGGGTTTTTGTGGGTAGTTGTTCCATGTGTAGCTGTGTGCCTCACATGACTGTTTTTTCGTCGTTGTTTTGTTCAAGAGTTTTTGTTTCGTTTCTTTCATAAAAAAAAGAAGATGAGTATACACATTCCCGCTGCGCCTTGGTCCCATCTTTACGACGAGCATGACAATTTCACTTAAAATTCATTGTAACACAACTCCAGTAAGTCAGAAGTTTACATAAACCAAGTTGACTGTGCATTTAAAAAGCTTGTAAAATTCCATAAAAGTATGTCATGGCTTTAGAGGCTTCTGATAGGCTAATTTACATCATTTGAGTCAATTGGAGGTGTATCTGTGGATGTATTTCAAGACCCTTCAAACTCAGTGCCTCTTTGCTTGACATCATGGGAAAATCAAAAGAAATCAGCCAAGACCTCAGAAAAAGAATTGTAGACCTCCACAAGTCTGGTTCATCCTTGGGAGCAATTTCCAAATGCCTGAAGGTACCACCTTCATCTGTACAAACAAAAGTACGCAAGTATAAACACCATGGGACCACGCAGCCGTCATACCACTCTGGAAGGAGACGCGTTCTGTCTCCTAGAGATGAGAGATGGTGCAAAAAGTGCAAATCAATCCCAGAACAACAGCAAAGGACCTCGTGAAGATGCTGGTGGAAACAGGTACAAAAGTATCTATATCCACAGTAAAACGAGTCCTATATCGATATAACCTGAAAGGCCGCTCAGCAAGGAAGAAGCCACTGCTCCAAAACCACCATAAAAAAGCCAGACTACGGTTT
Organism: Salmo trutta; assembly: GCF_901001165.1. Lineage (NCBI taxonomy): Eukaryota > Metazoa > Chordata > Actinopteri > Salmoniformes > Salmonidae > Salmo > Salmo trutta. The sequence continues at coordinate 11,335,301 of NC_042987.1, read as the reverse complement.
GTAACTGCACATGGGGACAAAGATCGTACTTTTTGGAGAAATGTCCTCTGGCCTGATAAAACAAAAATAGAACTGTTTGGCCATAATGACCATTGGTATGTTTGGAGGAAAAAGGGGGAGCCTTGCAAGCTGAAGAACACCATCCCAACTGTGAAGCATGGGAGTGGCAGCATCATGTTGTGGGGGTGCTTTGCTGCAGGAGGGACTGGTGCACTTCACAAAATAGATGGCATCATGAGGTAGGAAAATTATGTGGATATATTGAAGCAACATCTCAAGACATCAGTCAGGAAGTTAAAGCTTGGTCGCAAATGAGTCTTTCAAATGGACAATGACCCCAAGCATACTTCCAAATGTGTGGCAAAATGGCTCAAGGACAACAAAGTCAAGGTATTGGAGTGGCCATCACAACCCCTGACCTCAATCCAATAGAACATTTGTGGGCAGAACTGAAAAGCGTGTGCGAGCAAGGAGGCCTACAAACCTGATTCAGTTACACCAGCTCTGTCAGGAGGAATGGGCCAAAATTCACCCAACTTATTGTGGGAAGCTTGTGGAAGGCTACCCGAAACATGTCACCCAAGTTAAATAATTTAAAGGCAATGCTACCAAATACTAAGTGAGTGTATGTAATCTTCTGACCCACTGGGAATGTGATGAAAAAAATAAAAGCTGAGACAAATCATTCTCTCTAATATTATTCTGTCATTTCACATTCTTAAAATAAAGTGGTGATCCTAACTGACCTAAGGCAGGGAATTTTTACTAGGATTAAATGTCAGGAATTGTGAAAAACTGAGTTTAAATGTATTTGGCTGAGGTGGATGTAAACTTCCAACTTCAACTCTATCTAATACAACTCAGAGGGTTTTCTTTAATGGAAGCCTCTCTAATGTCAAACATGTAGGATGTGGTGTACCGCAGGGCAGCTCTCTAGGCCCTCTACTCTTTTCTATTTTTACCAATGACCTGCAACTGGCATTAAACAAAGCCTGTGTGTCCATGTATGCTGATGATTCAACCATATACGTGTCAGCAACCACAGCTAATGAAGTCACTGAAACCCTTAACAAGGAGTTGCATTCAGTTTTAGAATGGGTGGCCAGTTAATAAACATCTCTGAAACTACAAATCATTCCCTAAACTCTAGACCTCAGCTGAATCTGGCAATGAATGGTGTGGCTGTTGAACAAGTTGAAGAGACTAAATTACGTGGTGTTACCTTAGATTGTAGACTGTCACGGTAAATACAATGGTTGTAAAGATGGGGAGAGGTCTGTCCATACTAAAGAGATGCTCTGCTTTTTTGACACCACACTCCAAAAAGCAAGTTCTGCAGGCTCCAGTTTTATCTTATCTTGATTATTGTCCAGTCATGTGGTCAAGTCCTGCAAAAAAATACCTAGTTAAGCAGCAGCTGGCCCAGAACAGAGCAGCACGTCTTACTCTTCATTGTAATAACAGGGCTAATATAAATAGTATGCATGCCAGTCTCTCTTGGCTAAAAGTTGAAGAGAGACTGACTGCATCACTTATTTTTTATAAGAAACATTCATGTGTTGAAAAGTCCACATTGTTTGCATAGTCAACTTACACAGAGCTCTGACACACGCACTGACCCACATACATGCCACCTGGGGTATTTTCACAGTCCCTAAATCCAGAACAAATTCAAGAAAGTATAGAGCAAGGTTCCTCAACTGGCGGCTCATGGTGCAAATTTGGCCCACGGGAGATTTTATTTAGCCCCCCAAGTTTTCTGTTAGAAAATTGTTGGACATAAATGACTGTAAAAACACCAGAAAATCAGCTCCAAGTTATTTTAATTTTGGAAATCTGTTCCAAGGTATTCCCATGGATAATAGAGAGATATATAGGTATGTGGTCGTATACAAATGTCAGCTGGATCCAAGTGTGGAGGTGAAGACCTTGAGGGAGCCTGCAGAAACAAACTTTCAAACGAAAGGAAACTTATTGGCAGGGAAAAAACACATTTGTAATGAATTCTTTACGGTCATGTTTTTTTCATCTTATTTTCAATAACATGTAGAAAATACATTTTATGACACTGTCATAAAGCGTTATGGCCATCCTGTGTCACTTTACTTGTACTAAGAAAATACTCTGTATGACACCAGCTCTACTGATGGTTTTGTCACAGAAACTATTGCCTTATATAGCAAATGTGGGTCGTGGCACATGCACTCTAGCTAACAGCTCACAGATACAGTGTGGGTAGGCTACCTACATTATGAAATTATTATGGATAAGAGCGATATTCTTTTTATTTGTCAAACGGCAGCCAAGCATCGATCATCATGTCACCAGAATAAGACCCTCAGTATTTATTGGAAAGGAGCATCAAGCTCATCACCTGGCATATTCACCACCCTGTGAAGTTCAGAATTTATTTCTGTAGCCTAATAAACTCAGTTTTCTCATATTTAGCTGCTATGTAGCAGCTATTTATAAACACTTTATAAAGAAATTACATATCAATTAGCCTAACAATGAGGAAAAAAGTAGTCAACTTAGGATACATTTAGCCAACTATTTATTGTTGAACTCAGAAGGTTTTGTCTGGCTAATGGCCTGCACAAATGGGCTGCAATTAAGGTAAATTCAATGAAATCCAACTTGAGAGACTCCACTAGACTTCTGAAATCCTCATTGCTGTTTCTCTGTGTCACTTTTTTTTTTCTCTTAGAGAAAAAGTCTATCTGTGTCTGTGTTTGTCTCTCTTTTTTATATGTAGAGGCTGATAGTAGCTACAGTATGCGACTGCGTCACCTTGCATTTTTGTGCGCAAATGTTTTCAACGCGGCCTGTAGGTCCAGGTTGTATGCCCGACTGTTTTCTATACTGAGTCAGTAGCAGTGCGAAGGTAAAATCACCACGGAAGCCAAGCCATGAAAAAATACCCATATTACAACCTCTACTGTATGTGTTGTGATAATTGCTTTGTTTGCTCTATGACCTATTAGTACATATACCTTGACACTGTGATATATTTATTTTTTATTTATTTATTTTATTTCACCTTTATTTAACCAGGTAGGCTAGTTGAGAACAAGTTCTCATTTACAACTGCGACCTGGCCAAGATAAAGCAAAGCAGTGTGACACAAACAACAACACAGAGTTACACATGGAATAAACAAACATACAGTCAATAATACAATAGAAAAAGTCTATATACAGTGTGTGAAATGAGGTAGGATAAGGGAGGTAAGGCAATAAATAGGCCATAGTGGCGAAATAATTACAATATAGCAATTAAACACTGGAGTTACAGATGTGCAGAAGATGAATGTGCAAGTAGAGATACTGGGGTGCAAAGGAGCAAAATAAATAAATAACAGTATGGGGATGAGGTAGTTGGACAGCTGGTGCTTAAAGTTAGTGAGGGAGATATGAGTCTCTAGCTTCAGTGATATTTGCAGTTCATTCCAGTCATTGGCAGCAGAGAACTGGAAGGAAAGGCGGCCAAAAGAGGAATTGGCTTTGGGAGTGACCAGTGAAATATACCTACTGGAGCGCGTGCTATGGGTGGGTGCTGCTATGGTGAACAGTGAGCTGAGATAAGGCGGGGCTTTACCAAGCAAAGATTTATAGATGACCTGGAGCCAGTGGGTTTGGCAACGAATATGAAGTGAGGGCCAGCCAACAAGAGCATACAGGTCGCAGTAGTGGGTAGCATATGGGGCTTTGGTGACAAAACGGATGGCATTGTGATAGACTGCATCCAATTTGCTGAGTAGAGTGTTAGAGGCTATTTTGTAAATGATATCGCCGAAGTCAAGGATTGGTAGGATAGTCAGTTTTACGAGGGTATGTTTGGCAGCATGAGTGAAGGATGCTTTGTTGGAAGCCGATTCTAGATTTTATTTTGGATTGGAGATGCTTAATGTGAGTCTGGAAGGAGAGTTTACAGTCTAACCAGACACCTAGGTATTTGTAGTTGTCCACATATTCTAAGTCAGAACTGTCCAGAGTAGTGATGCTGGACAGGCGGGTAGCGATCGGTTGATGAGCATGCATTTAGTTTTATTTGCATTTAAGAGCAGTTGGGAGGCCACGGAAGGAGAGTTGTATGGCATTGAAGCTCGTCTGGAGGTTAGTTAACACAGTGTCCAAAGAAGGGCCAGAAGTATACAGAATGGTGTCGTCTGCGTAGAGGTGGATCAGAGAATCACCAGCAGCAAGAGCGACATCATTGACGTTCACAGAGAAGAGAGTCGGCCTGAGAATTGAACCCTGTGGCACCCCATAGAGACTGCCAGAGGTCCGGACAACAGGCCCTCCGATTTGACACATTGAACTCTGTCTGAGAAGTAGTTGGTGAACCAGGCGAGGCAGTCATTTGAGAAATCAAGGCTGTTGAGTCGATAAGAATGTGGTGATTGACAGAGTCGAAAGCCTTGGCCAGGTCGATAGGAGTAAGGCCGAGACAATAAGAAGACACAGTGGCAGACTAACCCAAGTACTGGAGAGCAACATCTGTCCGGTGAAGTCCACAAAACATATTGCATATAACAAACAGTTACATGACCTACAGCATGGTCAAGCTGTTAATGTTTCTGACATTTTCGGACTACTAAACAACTATTGACTTAGAAAAATGGAAAGTTACCGCAAGTCACAAAGAAAACAGGCGCTGCCTCCACTATGATTTAGTCCAATCACCTTAAGTTAAATAGGATGTGGCTGTCCATGGAACTGATTCATGTGTGTGTGTGTGTGTGTGTGTGTGTGTGTGTGTGTGTGTGTGTGTGTGTGTGTGTGTGTGTGTGTGCAAATAGATTTTTTTTTTACTCACCATACGCCAATGACATCCTCGTCTTTCATATTGCCTAAACGGTCTATTACACTGTCTTACATGCTTTTAGTTTTTATTGTCCTAGGCTACCTGGCTAAAATGCTTGCTCACTAGCCTAACTTCCTTTCATGGGCAACCAATGCGCCAGGCCAGCTAGTTAACATAAGCCTAAAGTTACTACATCTAGCTACATGTTGAACTTCCATCCTTTCAGGCCAGGAGCACAATGTATGAATTTATGGTTGAATATAATTATTGGCCAGTATGGAGAATTAAGTAAAACCACAAGTCAAAATCCCTATCTCCATCCATGGCTAATTTTAGCTAGCTAGCCACTGGAGGACAACGACACAACGAGATACAACAATTCAAGTTTTCTGTCAATGACATTTGTGATGTGATTGGTGTGAAGCCAAATTCGAACTGGCTTCCCTTGACCCTTTTTTATGGTGCGCCAGGACCATTCAAAGGCTGAGCTCACTCAGTTTAGCTCAGCGCTGATTGGATATTATTATTTTAAAAATGATCAAGGGAGGCCAAATGTTTGCTGGCTTCCCTTGCATTCAATGCTATACTCTTTTTGACCAGACAGCATAGATGGGCTACACAAACAGAGACAGATGGGCGCTTTTTCGCTCACTTGGATGCTTTCTCCGGTGAGATACATTCAGTATCTTGCGAATTGAAGGAAATTTATGAAACACAGAGACGAAAGCTAAATACATTTTTTTATTTTTTATGTTATTGCTAATTTTGGGGGGAAAGCCTGGCTTCCCTTGGCATTCATGAAACTGAGTATTGACAACCCAGACTTTCCTGAGACATTGTGCATTAGGGTATATGTCCATTGTGCTGCACACAATTTAAACTTAGTCTTGAATGATGCATGCCAGATATACCAGAGATAAGGAACTGTTGATATTGCAACCACATAATTCAAATTCCGGTTCACCAGAATGAACAAAATCGCAAACTGCTTTTTTTGTTTGAGCCCTCAAGTACTGTTGTCCGCTAATGATGATAATCTGTTTGCATCTGCCAATTTATTGCCTGTCCAGTATCCAGAAGACCTGTCCCATGGCTTCCTATACAGTTCATCTCTTTCTGTCACGTTTTGAGGCCGGCAATTAAGGAAAATGTGAAAGACTCAATTAAAGATGTTTCAGAACTGCTGTAGGCCTATTTAAAGCACCACTCCCTTCTGCCCAGTTTCCCTGATGTTGCTACTGTAAGCATGCTGTTTTTAACTATCTCTGTAACTGTCTTCTGTGGAGAGATTGTTTTCTAAACTAAGGGCTCTATTCAATCCGCACTACGGAAGTTTAGCTTTTAAGAATGATTGAAATTTAAAAGGAATGTTCCTGCTTTAGCGGAGACTGCATTCACGGTAAACGCTCCATATTTCGTCTCAATCGGAAACTACCTTTACATTTATATCGCGGAATTTAATAGAGCCCTAAAACTCATAAAGAACTACCCGAGAAGTATTAGGCTCTGGGTCTGATATGCGCGTTTGAACACCTGAGTAAGCTCCACTCATTGCGCTGGCGCAGTCCGAGCCTTGACCACGGCATTTGTTCACGGATATCCCCTTACTTTCAATCAGTTCAATTATTTATTTTTCAAGGCCTAAAGCACTTTGAGCAGTCACATTCTTGAAGCCCAAGTAACAAATACTTAGCTTTCTAATGCAAATGGAAATGAAAAAGGTTTATGAATGACTTTTTGCAGGGTTACCGTCAACATGATTTATATATAAATAAATAAAAAATAGTCATCGATGACAGGCGAGTACGAGTTTAAAGGGCTACTAGGCACTACGGTGCTTATCTTTATTATTATTAAAAATAAACAATGTATCGTTGTGTCTTCGCTAGTTATATTCATATCTCATGTGTCGTCGAATTAATCGCAGTTACAGTTACCTTGCATTGAGAGCCTTGAATGAAACGATGAAGCAAGGAATGTACCACTTTTCATTTAGGGGTGCACGTGAACGGTTATTAAACAAATCCCTCACCAATAATCGTATGTCTATAAAAGCTCAATTCAGGTATAGGCTACAATTAATACAATACCAGACAACACGATACTATTTCAGATTTACATCAGAAATGTATTTTCAGTCTGTCTACATTAAGCAATCCGTCTTGTGACGACAGCTCTCCCTCTAAAAAGGGTGGTTTCTCCCAAGATGATGTTGCAGATCCCTTTAAAATCTCTTGACCGCTGCCTCTGCGACGAAGTTTGGAGCGGAGCCGATCGGCGTTAATGAGAGACGTAGCTGGAAATGACAATCTTCATTTTTTGGCAGAACTGCTTTTGCGATTAAATGTATTGAACGAATTACGAGTTTGGCGTTGAAGATATTCTCTCAAACTGGACTCATTAATAATTCTGCTACTGGACTGTCTAATCTGAAGTAGGACGCATAGGCTCCTAAAACGAATCGCCATTGTGATCCTTTCACTTTGGTGCAAGAGAAAGTTGTATTTTTCACGCATCGTGAGAAAGGGAAAGGTATCCCACAAAACGATTAGGAATTGAAACGTTTGGAACGGGATGTTTTATCCCTCTTAAATCCTATTCTACGTCGAAATGGATCAGGCACCTCCAGGTATTTGTTGGATCTGTATTCTATTAAAATGCCTATCACATTTTATTAACCGCTTATGATAGAAAGTTGACATATGGCCAGTTGTGCACACACAGGTGTTGCCCCCACCCCCCCATGTGTTTTGCCCAGGCATGCATAGCGCAATTCGCTGCTTGGCAATTACGTAATACTTTTGTCGTTGACGCGGTGGATTCGCTCATTCTCAGTCTTGCTTTGTCTTTCCAACGATGTATATCAAAATTAAACATTGTATTTTGGGTCATAGGTTGATGAAATTCTCTCTAGCCTATTATTATGTTATAATAACGCGTTTTACCAGCGCGTAAACAATGTTGAGTGGAGAAGAAATGCCGCATGAAATGACTGCTTTGTTCCCCCTTTTCTCTAGTCTACTGTAGTTAATTCGTGCGCAACCACTGAAAGCCTACCAGACCAGACTAGGCAACTTGTCGCATGACTTACTTTGAAACTGCCAATGGATGGCTGTATGCTACTTGATGTGATATTGCATTTATTATTATCACAGATTGTCTTTTTTTTTATTCAGCTGTCTCCATGGGATTACAGTGAATGACATAGCCATAGCCTGTTTAGGACTGGCTGGTGTCAAAAGAAAGAGGGACAATTTCCAATGCTTCTTGAATTAAAAGAAAGAGAATATGATATTTATATCTGGGCTTTTACGAAGTCTATTCTTCATATACTGTATTTAAGTATTACTTTACTTCATGACACCCTCTGGAGTGAGGGCTTGGGGTACAGTCACAAGTCATACAGTTTAGGAATCCAGGCTTTCAGCTTTTGCTGCTACAGGTTCCTAAAATGCACTTTTGGGCTGTAGTGAAACATATCGCAAATATCATCCTTCACCTCAATATGGAAAAGCTAAGAGGGTTTTGAAAGTCCTGCGGTAAAGAAAAATATAATAGTTTTATAGAGGATCATAACTTTAGTGTCCTTCCAGAAAATGGATGGTTTTGGGGCAGTTGCAGAATTTGGACACAAGACAACCAGGGGATGTAAAATTGACCCTGTCTAAAGTTATGCCTACATTTGCACTTTACTGACAGAGTAAAAATGTGCTGAATTTGCAGCATTTACATTTGGTTGCATTAGCTTCTTTGTTGGTTTTTCAGACTTGTTGACAAATGTGTGAAATCTATTTCCCCTGCAAGAAGACATACTAAAAGCCAACTTTGTGAGTGAACCTATGTTGGACATGCCTAGGCATGTCTGGAGATTTGACAAGCTTGCAAAGAGTGTATGTGGGGGGGGGGGTGTTTTGTTGTGTGGGGGATTATTCATTTAAACAGCTGTGGGGTCTGCCTGTGGTGATAGTGAGGTGACAGTTTATGTTTGCAGTTATATCACTTCCTCTCAAACTAATCATTATCTCAGGAAACTGTCATCCTGATCGCTCTCTTTCTCTCTCAGCTCTCCCTCCTAGGTCAACAAAGCCCATGACCTCCTCCATGGGCCACAACTGCCTCAGGGAAGCTCCAGTCTTTCCCCTTCAAGATGCCGAGTGGTACTGGGGAGACATTTCCAGGGAGGAAGTCAACGAGAAGCTCTGCAACACACCTGACGGTTCCTTCCTAGTTCGTGACGCTTCCACTAAGACACAAGGAGACTTCACGCTAACGCTGAGGAAAGACGGCCACAGCAAGTTGATAAAGATCTACCACCGTGAGGGGAAGTACGGATTCTCAGAGCCCCTGACCTTCAGCTCCGTGGTGGAGCTTATCTGGCACTACCAGCACCATCCTCTGGTGGAGTACAACGCTGTGCTTGACGTCATGCTCACACACCCCGTATCCCGCTTCCAACAGGTAGGCAGGAGACACCCACCCACACCTCTCATCTACCCTCAGTCTCCAGAATGTTTGTGTCCATTTTGAGATGGAAATTTGTGAGGGAGTGAAATTTGCCTTTGGTTTCCTAAGTAAATGGAAGATAATCGTCATACACAGATAAGTAATTAGTTGTCTGCTGTATTACATATGTCTGCCTGTCTGTACCCAGGATGAGCTGGTGGAAGAGGACAGTGTTGACGTGGCCGGGAGGAAGCTCCAGGAGTACCACAGTCAGTATCAGGAGAAGAGTCAAGAATTTGACCGTCTATACGAGGCCTACAGTAAAACCTCACAGGAGATCCAGATGAAGAGAACGGCGATAGATGCCTTCAACGAGACCATGCTGATCTTCGAGGAGCAGTGTCGTGAGCAGGAGCGTTACGGGGAGGAGTGTGAGAGGGGCAGTCGATCTGAGGGAACAGAGAAGGACCTGGAGAGGTGAGTCTGGCAAACTAAGGCAACGACATCGCTACGTCTCTCCACATGGAGTCTCCACATATGCTTGTAGTGTGGATAGATGGATGTCTCTTTGTTGTTTCCTCCTTCCAACATGCATGCAGCTATGTTTCAGCTCAGTGGCGTGACCCATGACCCATCTTTTGACCTCTTATGACCATTGGCATTTGCCCTTCCAGCTTCCTGATGAACTATGAGAAGCTGAAGTCTCGGCTGGGGGAGATCTACAACAGTAAGGTCCACCTGGAGCAGGACTTGAGGTCCCAGGTCCAGGACTATAGAGAGACAGACAGGAGGATCAACAGCCTCAGGCCTGACCTCATAGAGCTACGCAACATCAGGGACCAGTACTTCAAGTAAGTTAAAATACTTCTATTTTGTTTTATTCAATTTTATTCCAATCACTGTTAATGAAAAGTAGCTTTTTTCAATCCCTTCCCACTGGGCAAAAAGTAATTGAATCAACATTGTTTCCACTTCATTTCAACAAAAAATATATATGTGATGACGTTGAATCAACATAAGGGAATTTTGTCTTTTTTTTCACCAAACCTTTAACCTAAATCCAATGACATGGTGAAATGTTTTGTTGATTTCATGTTGAATTCACGTTAGTTGACAATTTAACTAAAATGTAATCAAAACTAGACATTGAAATAATGTGTTGGCACAGCCCAGTGGGTTGGCACAGACATTCATTTTTGGTCCCTTTGGTTTTTCAGTTGGCTGAATCACAAAGGTGTGCGACAGAAACGCATTAACGATTGGCTGGGGATCCAAGACGATAGCAGTGACGAGTAAGTATTTCATCGTATAGACCTGTAAATTCTTATAATACTTCATAATTGTACTTAGTTTTTGCTTAGAAATGCTTGTGGTGCATATACATGTTTAGAAATGATTAAATACACCTTTTTTTAATAGTATGCTCACTATTTATGAATGATTGTTATCAATGAAAGGTTTTAACAATGCCCTCCCTGGTGTGTGTGCAGCACCTATGTGTTGAAGGGGGAACGGGAGAGGCTGGCGCACCATGATGAGGGGACCTGGTTCGTGGGAGAGCTGAGCAGGACGCAGGCTGAGGAGATGCTGATGGGCAAACCCACCGGAACCTTCCTGATCCGAGAGAGCAGCAAGCAGGGCTGCTACGCCTGCTCCGTAGTGTGAGTGTTCTCTTCCTGCGAGAAATGAACATTATGTAAATGGTCATGAAGGAAAGGAGATTAAGAAAAATATGTGAATACGGCTATACCGTATGAGATGGCTGTACTTTATAGGCTCTTGTAAAGCAGTTACTTCACTTTGATGCATGTTTCAAAGCTTAGGGACTGCTACACTGGTACTAACATATCTTTCTATTGTAACCTTTCAGTGTGAATGAAGAAGTAAAGCATTGCATGATCTACAGCACGCCACGTGGTTACGGCTTCGCTGAGCCCTACGACCTCCACTGCTCTCTGAAGGAGCTCGTTCTGCATTACCGCCTCAACTCCCTGGCACAGCACAACCAGGCCTTGGATGTCCGGCTGGAGCACCCCGTCCACGTCACCCCTGTCTCGTCAGCTTCGCCCCGCACAGCCACAGAGGATTGCCTGCTACTAAAGACAGAGGAACACCATCTTCTACAGACTTCTACTAAACTACCCGCTGGACTCCCTGCAGCCGCTCCTGAGATGTAGACTAGACGGATGTGGGACCTGTTTGCGTTCTGTAGCTATCCTAGTAGGACAACTTGAGGGCGGATATGCTTGCGTACTGAAGCAACTTGAGGGCAGATGTGTTTGCTTAGTGAAGCAACTTGAGGGGGCGGACGTGTTTGCGTACTGAAGCTATTCTACAGATTTGCACTAGGATGATTCCAACAGATTTGTGAATGTGATTTCACTTGATTGGAACTTTGACCGGAACTTGAATGTCAGCTGGGACTTTGTTTTTTTATAAGATTCTGTTTGCTATTGTTATTGGTTTGTTTGTTGTTGTTTTTTTGTACCCATTTTTCACCTTTTCTTTTATGGGATACTATTTGTTTTCATTAGTGGGCCTGGTCATCCAGTGGATGACTGACTACATGTACTATATCATAATATGTTTATATTTGTCAGGTGCTCGTTTTTTATTTGGACTTCCAGGGCCCCATTTTGACAACACAAAGAACTGGTGCTAATATAAAATGAGACCGTAATACACCCAATACCTTGGGTATATTTTCGATTAATTTTCAAATACGTGTTAATTGGTGTGATGTCCGTGCATGGCAGATCATTAAAGTGGGTTTAGAATATAATGGTGCAGAAAAACAAGATGGCTGACTCGGTGGCATAGCTAGCTGTGGTACGTACCAAACTCGTTCTGAGTATTTGAGTACGTAGTCATGCACCTATAGGAACTGATGTAGCGCTGATTTTTTTTTCTGTTGTGAAATTATAACCCAGTTACCAGTTGATATCTACTGTACTGAATGTAGCATAAACAATTTTCAATATATTCTTAGAACAACATTCTACATATTGTACCCAATAACCAAAGCACTTGTTATTAGTGAGAAAATATGTGTCCCGACCAGAAAATTCAGTTTATGGTGATGGGGGGAAAAACACACCACACATGTGCTTGATCAAAACATAAATGGACTGTACGTTATATTCTGTTACTCAAAGTATAAGCTTTTTGTATTTTTAGATATATATTTTTTCTGAAATATGCCACAGAAGATGAAAGCTTGAGGAAAGTGCAATCCAACAGTATTTGTAATGTTAGAATTGAATGATTACGATTATCGGGGGTCATCAGCATTTGCCATAGAAATGCACTAACTCTTGATTGGTGGCGTTATTCATCTGATGATGAGACCTTTTAAGAAGGTTTTTGTGTGAACTGCCAGAGGTGCAGAAGTGTTAATTCTGTCTCTATTACTTGAACTGTGGCATTGCTCAATACAGGCATTGAATGTTTCCTCATGACATATAGGCCTACATAGCTTAAGAGGAAAGGAATCCATGTTGTTCTTGGCACATTTGTCAAGTTTGAGGACAATAGACACTCTATTGAGATACTGTAAAACTTGTTTTTGTGGTTGGTTCGATGGAAGGTGTTTTAGTCTCTCTTAAAAACTTGACGGGAGGATTGAGGAAACTCCTTGGGCGACGTTAAGCAATATGAGATTATTAAAACCTTTTCTTGCTGAAAGACAATAAACTGATGAGGGTTTTTTTGAACTTGTGCTGTCCTTGTTCCACTTCTTCCAAGTGTTTGTTTATGCAACCAACCAATGACAATACATTTTCTATTTATGAAGGATTTATGAAGACTTCACTATGCCTTTAAATGGTGCTGCCAATCCTTCTATGCATGCAACACCTGAAACCAGTGAAATCTCTCACCTGAGCAGCTGCTTAGGGACAGATCATCACCCCAGCCTCAGGACATCCTTTCACCCCTCTATAAAATCCTGGTGTGATCAGAGTGAGAAGGAACATAGGGACAATCGTTATCTTATTAGCCAATTGGCAATCTCTATTCCCGGGACCTCAGGTCTGTTAGTGTAGGACCCAATAATTGATATGCAGTATATACTAGATGACTGAACAAGGGCCGCTGTTTTGAAGCCACCACGCCTCCATCTTGGAACTCCCCCACCTTTGTAAAAAATATTTTGGAATGTATTAATGTCTACATTTGTTTTTGCTGTTTATTCTACGACAGACACCTTAATGCATACATTTGAATTACATTGTCAGCATTTTCCTTACAGTATAATTACAACAACAAAAAATACTTAAATACATGTCATTATGTCCTTGAATCATTTCATGGAAATACTGTAGGATTCCATTCATTCCTATGGAGGACTGCTTCTTCTGGGGAGTGCCAATATGACCAACCAGTGGCTTCAAAGCCTTTCATTGGCCGATACATAGCATCAGCAATCCAGGGTTTATATTTTTTATATCAGTGGAAGACGCGAAGCGAGAGGATTTACTCCCAAAATCTGTCCGCGTGAGATAAACCCCTTTTTGTATGGCGTTCTATGAGAGAGTGTCGAATTACTTAAGGCTTATTTCATCGAATAGAAGTTTCGGAAGGTTTAGGCTGTTACAAATGTACTGAAATAAGTAGATGCACGTGGCATTCTGGACTTTGTTGTGCCGTCGTTCACACGCGTATCTGCCCTCTCATTGGCTAGAATGGTCCCACCTGGTCTTACTTTTCTTCTTCACTCATTAGGAACACCTTCCAAATATTGAGTTGCACCCCTATTTCCTTCATAACAGCCTAAATTCATTGGGGTATGGACTCTACAAGGTGTCGAAAGCGTTCCACAGGGATGCTGGCCCATGTTGACTCCAATGCTTCCCATAGTTGTGTCAAGTTGGCTGGATGTCCTTTGGGTGGTGGACCATTCTTGATTCACACAGGAAACTGTTGAGCATGAAAAACCCAGCCACGTTGCAGTTCTTGACACACTCAAACTGATGGGCCTTGTACCTACTACCATACCCCCTTCAAAGAAACTTAAATCTTTTGTCTTGCCCATTCACCCTTTGAATGGCACACATACACAATTCATGTCTCAAGGCTTAAAAATCCTTATTTATCTCCTCCCCTTCATCTACACTGATTGAAGTGGATTTAACAAGTGACATCAATAAGGGATCAACGCTTTCACCTGGATTAATCTGGTCAGTCTATGTGTCCACATCACCAACAAAATATCATGATCCAAACACACCAAGACAGTCGTGAAGAGGGCACAACAACACCTTTTCCCCTCAGGAGACTGAAAATATTTGGCATGTCCTTTCTCTTTGCTTATTTGACCTGTTCTTGCCATAATATGGACTTGGTCTTTTACCAAATAGGGCTGTATACCACTCCTACCTTGTCACAACACAACTGATTGACTCAAACTCATTAAGAAGGAAAGAAATTCCACAAATTAACTTTTAACAAGGCACACCTTTTAATTGAAATGCATTCCAGGAGACTACCTCATGAAGCTGGTTGAGAGAATGCCAAGAGTGTGCAAAGCTGTCAAATGAAGAATCTCCCATTTGTTTTAACACTTTTTTGGTTACTACAATGTAGAAAATAGTAAAAAATAAAGAAAAACCTTTGAATGAGTAGTTGTGTCCAAACTTTTGACTTGTACTGATATATATATATATTATTATTTGTAATTTCTTTTACATACAATTAAGTATAATGATTATGGCTCTAGATTGCAAGGAAAAGTGGTTTCAGGTGTTAGAAAAATGCTAGAGAGGACAGGACATAGAGAGGACAGGACAGCCTTCTTGGCTGGATGGATGGACCAGATGCAGTGGCGTCTGTGAGCTGCTGACTCACTACCAGGGTGTGTGTGTGTCAGTGTCTGTTCCTGATTAGAAAATGGACAGTAGGCAATTCACAGAGATTGCACAGGTTTACTTTGCACTGCAACACTGAAAGTGACAGAATGGCAGCTCTGATTACACCTCCAACTTAACCTTTGTCCTATTAGCTGGTTTGAACTCTCTGACTGACTTGACCTGAAACTGTCTCCACCATAACCCTCATCACTTTCTCTCATGGTAATATTTGCAGATGTACATTCTTCCATTGATATTCATACTGTTTTATATACTGAACAAAAATATAAATGCAACATGCAACAATTTCAATAATTTTACTGAGTTACAGTTCATATAAGAAAATCATTCAATTGAAATAAATAAATTAGGCCCTAATCTATGGATTTCACATGACTGGGCAGGGACGCAGCCATGGGTGGGCCTGGAAGGGCCTGGAAGGGCCCACCCACTTGGGATCCAGGCCCACCCACCGGGGAGCCAGGTCCAGCCAATCAGAATGAGTTTTCCCCTCAAAAGGGCTTTATTACAGACAGAAATACTCCTCAGTTTCATCAGCTGTCCGGGTGACTGGTCTCAGACAATCCCGCAGGTGTAGAAGCAGGATGTGGAGGTCTTAGGCTGGCGTGGTTACACGTGGTCTGTGAGGCCGGTTAGACGTGCTGCCAAAGGCAGCTTATGGTAGAGAAATGAACATTACATTCTCTGGCAACAGCTCTGGTGGACATTCCTGCGGTCAGCATGCCAACTGCATGCTCCCTCAAAACTTGAGACATCTGTGGCATTGTGTTGTGTGACAAAACTGCACATTTTACAGTGGCCTTTTATTGTTCCCAGCATAAGGTGCACCTTTGTAATGATCATGCTGTTTAATCAGATTCTTGATATGCCACACCTGTCAGGTGGATGGATTATCTTGGCAAAGGATAAATAATAACAAGGATGTAAACAAATTTGTGCACAAAATTTGATAGAAATAACCTTTTTTTGCATGTGGAAAATTTCTAGGATATTTTATTTCACCACATAAAACATGGCACCAGTACTTTACATGTCGCCCTAATATTTTGTTCAGTATATATTAAAAATGTTGTAATTTAGCAGACACTCTTATCCCGAGCAATTAGGTTTAAGTGCCTTGCTCAAGGGGACATTGCCTGATCTTTCACCAAGTCAACTCAGGGAGTTGGTTACTGGCCCAATGCTCTTAACAGCTAGGCTACCTGCCACCATTTCGTCTATGCCATCCATTGCTGTCTTACTATCACCATCCGTCCTGTGAAAAAACTTCTGAGCAAGGAGGGCTGGAGAATGAATTACCTTTATAGTCACACCTAAAATACACCATCAAACCTGCTCTCAGGCGTTGGCAATTGAGCTATTCTCCTTCAGGTTTCCATAGCCAATGACGGCCCTCTTCCCTCTGTCTCCGTCTGCCTCTCCCGTTCCACATCAGCCTGGTCCACCAATGAAATGGCGATAGCTCACTAACTGGCAGCCAACCAGCAGCTAGTTGCTATGTTGGAGGCAGACTCTGTAGCCCAGTGACATTGACATGGTGATTATTTTTCTTTCACCAGCACAGGCTGCTGTGGAAAGCATGAAAGAAATTAGGTTAGGTATGCATACATTGTCATTTTGTAATACTGCAGAATCTTGAAGATCCCCAAACATTTAACCAAAAATGTCCTTAACTACTTCATAACATTCAGGCAATTTTAACACAATCACAAATAAGAATAGGCCTATCTTCTCTATACAATTTGTTTTCGTGTAATTTCAACGCAGTAAAAATCGTATTTTTTTTTTTGTTTTCGTGTAATTTCAACGCAGTAAAAATCGTATTTTATTACCTGTAATTTTTTTGATTTTTACTTACCTTCTTAATTTTAGCCAGGCCTACTGTGTATTTTATCACCTCTGTGCACACATCGTTCCATTGCTGAACCGCCAGTGTTGACAATAATTGATCCTATTTATTTGGTATTATATTAGCAATTTGACTGTCAATCCCATTCCTTCCTCAGGGCCATCACATAAACTAAATCTATAATGAATAATTAACCATTTATAAACTACTTAGAATCCCTTTATAAATGCAATGAAGTTTTGTATTTTCCCATGTTTATGTAACCTTACATGGTTGTTTTTGGCCTGGCTTTTGGCAACAACTACCTCTGGCACCTCTGGTCAGGTAAAGTAATGAGGCCGAACATTCAGCCTGACGTCCAGCTGGCTCAGCGGAGTTAGCAGCAGCTGACTAACTGCCCTATGCTTGCTAACAAACAATCCAGGGGGATTTTAATCTAGCAAATAAGATCTGTGGGAGCCAGTTTGGCAGCTAGGGTATCCATCCTTCACATACTGTCCTCCTCTTAACTACACCACCTAACCAGGCTTCTTCACTCACCCTCAACATATCATTTTATTCATTCATGTATTTATATATCCAGGATAGCCCTCTCTTAATAGGCTAACAATTGCCACTGTTTCCCAAGCACGGAGTCCTCATTTCGATCCCAGTTACGCTTACCTATTTCGTTTTTTGTACACATGCACCTTGTCTGACCTCTGATTTAACCTGCGGAAGCCCAAGTAGCCCCGATTCAGCCGCATGCTGACTTTTTCTTGAGCAGATGGTCGGGGGGGCGGGAACATAATTCTAAATAATTTTCACACTACAAATTGACCGCAAGAAGCCCAAACAGAAATAGTATATTTGACAAAAACTATGTCATTTCAAACCTTTTACATTGAGATTCACACTGGGCACACCATGTCATTTCAACGTGGAGAATTGGGTCATATTTGGTGGATACGTTGATCAATGAGATTCCAAACTATTTTCACTTAACTCAAAAAGACAGCCAAAAGTTTGTTGAATTCCCAATGTGTTGTCAATCACTATGCTTTCAACCATCTAGAAGCACAACCAAATTCCAATGGAAAATCAATGTCACATTTTTGGTTTGGTTGGCAACTAAATGTGTTATCTCTGCACTTTCAACCATTTAAAAGCACACCAAAGTTCAAATGGGGATGTCAGATATTTTGTTTATTCAAACAACAACTTAATATGTTATCACTGTGCTTGATCAAATAGCACAGCCAACTGACCTGGATTGCATTTAGTTGAGATTACATTAAAGTACATGGTGCAAGTGATCCCTGTCATTTGAGATTCTGTGCAGATTATTATAGAAATTGTGAAGATTTCACTGACCTGTGACCCTGAACATGCACACTTTCTATGATTACATAAGAAGATATTTATTGTTACAGTAACCTCAAAATGTGGCCACGTCTGGCCCTTAAATGTACACGGAAGGCTAAAATCAATAACATGCATGTCAATCTCTCCTGGCTCAAAGTAGAAGAGAGATTGACTACATCACTACTTGTCTTTGTGTGAAGTATTGACGTGTTGAAAACACAGAACCGTCTGTTCAAAAAGCTAACACACAGCTCAGACACCCATACATACCCCACAAGACATGCCACCAGGGGTCTCTTCAAAGTCTCCAAGTCCAGACAAGGATTGAAAAGGATTTGCTAGTAGATTGTCGACTTGATTCATGATGATGATTGCTTGTCTAGCTTGCTAGCTAAGATTTTGATCAGTCCAATCAAAGCTACGGTAGATATATCGTGATTTGACATCATTTTATCTGTGGCCAATGACCTTGAGCCTTTTTGGATGGGCACTTTTAACGTAAATCTATGGCAGCACCCAAGGGGCTGGAATTTTCGAGCTCTCTCCGTAGTGTCCCAATAAGTGACAGACCACTGAGCCAATCACAACGCAACTAGAGAAAATTACCAACCTCTGCTGGCTGCCCCACCACCACAGAAAACAATGAGCTAGGCTGAAACACTTGCATTTTGGAGCTGCTTTACTCAAGAAAGCAAAAAAAAAGGACCATGTTTGTATGTGGCTTTATTAACTCAAATTCTTTCTTTCTTTTTACATTGTTTGCAAATTGATATGTGACACGTATTCATGCCAAAATAACAAAAAAAACAGGCAACCAAAAAAAAACGTTTATTTTGTATTTATTTTTTAGCTAAACAGGTGGGGCTCAAAACAGGTGGCAAAGCCCCACCGGTCCTGAATGACGGGTCGCCACTGCTGTTGATGGTATCCCCACAAGGTCACAAAATGGACTGGATTTAATATTAAGGAAATAGGCTACGTGCAAATCATACACATTTAGTTTATAAAGGGCTTCTCTAGATGATGTGGAGAAGAAAAGATGACGCCAAGATGGATTTTCTTCTGAGGTAATTGAACCAATTTCTTGATTGTCTTGATTAATTGACCCTTTTAACCTTTGGGGCTTAAATTTAAATCAGAACGGTTTTCAGACACTGAACATGGTTCCGGACAAAGTTCCAAACAATCAAATCATCCAAAAAAATAAAAGTAATGGCCTGTTGGACGAGAAATGTTCATTCAAGTCTATGTGTCGTCAGGCCCAAAAAAAACATATCTATTTAACGACGGTCCTCAGGTTTAGGTTTAATATTAACATTTAAAATTTTTGTCATTTATACAGGAGTTCCCACATTTTTGGCTTCGTGACCCACCAATTGAGGTGGCTTTTGAATCGCGACCCACAATGAAGGTTGAGCAGTGGAAAAAAACATACACAAACCAAGAAAAATATATGAATAATATCCACTTCTTCAAAACATATAGGCCTAACTGAATGCAGATTTGAGTATGGGCTCTTGTGACCAATGTTAAGAAATTGACTGTATAATTATTAAATTATTAGTAACAAAGCAGGGTTTTTTTCTGGATAAAAAAGAGATGTAAGTGATGGGCAAGGCCGTGGGCTGAACTCTATCTGGGCCATGGGCTGAAACATTTAAGGCCCTCATCTTGGCAGCTCAGTTTTAAAGCTAATATTCTGCAATTCTACAAAGTTGCCATGGAGCTGAGTGAAAATGTTGCAGTTTTAATCTCATTTCCTGTAATTCTACGTATTTTTACATAGCTAATGCTGTGTTCTTTAGGCTCAAATATTATAACAAAATCAATGAGAGCCTGATTATCTAGCTTTTACTTTGGGGATTGTAAATTCTCAAAGATTACCTTACTGACTTTATTGTCCCCGTGGGGAAATTTTGTTTAAAGTGGTGTTTAAATACAGTAGACAACAAATTGACAATACAAAATTCATAACAGTTACTGTACATACCGATGAAAGAAGACTAGGCTGCTGGCCTTACCTGGTGGATTGGAACATTAACCCAAGCTGTTTAGGAGGGATATCACACCTTGCACAAATTATTGTCTAGTTCTGTTTTTCCTATATATACCTGCCCTATACCTGCACCCAAAGGGGAGTAGTTAAAAGTACAGGTACAAGGGGTGGCTTGGGTCTAAAATGATTTTGTGAGCCTTGCTGAAGGCCCTGACCTTAAAGATCTAATTCAAGCCTGTCTGTTTGACTCCAAGTACCTTGCTTACTATGGTGATAATCCTTCTCAGCATATTTTTCTGGCATTGCCAAACCAACCAAAAAATTCTAAAAGTTAAAATGCTCTCAGTGAAAGATTTGTAAAACAGAGTCAGTATAGTACGGTCATCATTAAAAGATCCCAGCTTTTAGAGAAAATACACTCTCTTCTGGCTCTTTTTGTAGATCAGGTCTGCACATTTACTCCACTGAAGCTTATTGTGCAAGAGGACACCCAGATATTTGAATTCCTCTACAATCTATATTGTTCACTTCCTGAAGTCTATGCACATATCTTTGGTATTGTTGGTATTGAAGACCAAGTGTGATTCATCACACCACTCTACAAAGTCATTTAGGACTAGGCCATGGTGTTCCTCGTTATCATGCAGCAGGCTGATCAAGGCAATGTCTTCAGTGAACATGGCGAGATGTCTGTCAGGATGGGAACTTACAACTGTTGGTGTACAGATATACAGGAGTGGGGACAAAACACATCCCTGTGGGGAGCCTGTGTTGGTGGTGCGTTTGTCTGACACGTGGGGACCCACCTTGACCCGCTGTGAAAACCAGCCCCCCATCTAAGGAGAAGTCCCTTATGAGTCTCTGTGCCTGAATGTAAGGCTGAATTGTATTGAAGGCAGAAAAAAGGTCAAAAAACAGAACCTTGAAAAGGAATTTGGCGCCCTCTAGATGTCGATAGACTATGTTGAGGAGAGTAATAAAGGCATCTTCAACTCCTCTGCTGGGCTGATAATCAAAGTGAAAGGGGCTGAGAAACTGCTGGGCGGCGCTGAGGATCTGACTTTTCATAATCGTCAAGGAGACAGCGGGATTAGATGCTATTATTAAAAAATATATATACGTTCTTTTATCTTTTCGACATACTTTTTATTTGGTTTTAGTCATTGAAGTTGACACTAAAAGTGTTTTTCCATCCCAAAAAGTATTGCATTTTCTTTTATACAGAAAATGTAATCCCGCGACCCACCTGGACCCCTGCCAAGACCCACAAGTGGGTCCCGACCCACAGTTTGGGAACCACTGATTTAGCAGACGTTCTTATCCAGAGCCTCTTACAGTTCAAATTCACTCTTCGTACTGTAGCCTACAAATAGCATAAACAAGCTTACAGGCTACAGGCTTACTGTCCCGATTCTGCTCCAATTGACGTATCTGATTAGCCAATTGTTCCAAACAGATAACGTTCATAATATGAATAGCTTAAGTACCAAGAAATTTTATTAACTTAAGTCGATGTTGAATCTACTTATCTCAAGATCTACTTATCCGCCCCAACAGATCCACAGACAACACAATCGCCATTGCACAGCACACTGCCCTATCCCACCTGGACAAGAGGAATACGTATGGGAGAAAGATGTTCATCGACTACAGCTCAGCTTTCACATTTACATTTACATTTAAGTCATTTAGCAGACGCTCTTATCCAGAGCGACTTACAAATTGGTGCATTCACCTTATGATATCCAGTGGAACAACCACTTTACAATAGTGCATCTAAATCTTTTAGGGGGGGGGGTTAGAAGGATTACTTTATCCTATCCCAGGTATTCCTTAAAGAGGTGGGGTTTCAGGTGTCCACCATAGTGCCTCCAAGCTCATTACTAAGCTCAGGGCCCTGGGTCTGAACCCCTCCCTGTGCAACTGGGTCCTAGACGTCTTGACGGCCGAACCCAGGTTGTGAAGGTAGGCAATAAAACCTCCACCACGCTGATCCTCAATACGGGGACCCCACATGGGTCAGTGCTCAGCCCCCTCCTGTACTCCCTGTCCCCATAACTGTGTGGCTACACACGTCTCCAACTCAGTCATCAAGTTTGCTGATGACACAACAGTGGGAGGCCTAATTACCAACAACGATGAGACAGCCTACAGGGCGGAAGTGAGAGCCCTGGCGGAGTGGTTCCAGGAAAATAACCTTTCCCTCAACGTCAACAAAATGAAGGAGCTGATCATGGACCACAGGAGACAGCAGAGATGGGGCCACAGTGGAGAGGGTCAAAAGCTTGAAGTTCCTCTGCGTGCATATAACTGAGGACCTGAAATGGTCCCTCCAGACTGACACCGCAGTGAAGAAGCAGCAACAGCGCCTCTTCAACCTCAGGAGGCTCAAGAAATTCTGCTTGGCCCCTAAGACCGTCACAAACTTCTACAGATGCACCAGAGAGCATTCTGTCGTGCTGTATCACCGCCTGGTACAGAAACGGCACCACCCGCAACCGCAGTGGTCTCCAGTGGTGCAGTCAGCCCAACACATCACCAGGGGCACACTGACTGCCCTCCAGGACATCCATAGCACCCGATGTCACAGGAAGGCCAAGAAGATCATCAAGGACCTCAGCCACGCAATCCACGGCCTGTTCACCCTGCTACCATATATCTCTTACATTTTGTAGGTATTTTCTTAAAACTGCATTGTTGGTTAAGGGCTTGTAAGTAAGCATTTCACTGTAAGGTCTGCACCTGTTGTATTCGGCGCATACCATTTTATTTTGATTTGATAAAAGCTGGGACTGACATACTGAAAAACACCTATCTCCAGGCCATCAGACCGTTGAACAGTCATCACTAGCAGGCCTCCGTCCGGTACCCTGCCTTGCACCTTAGACACTGTCACTAGCCAGCTACCACCAGGTAGACTACCTTGCACCTTAGAGACTGCTGCCCCATGTACATAGAGTCACTGAACACTGCTCACATTAATAATGTTCACATAATGTTTATTGTAGTTAGAGAAAGATACAATTAGCATTCCTGCAACATTATTTTGTTGACATTTTATTTGATCTGAGAAATTAAGCTTATTGATCACTCAGTATATATGTACAGTGCATTCAGAAAGTATTCAGACCCCTTGACATTTTCCACATATTGTTACAACCTTATTCTAAAATATATTCAATAGTTTTTCCCCCTCATCAATCTACACACAATACCCCATAATGACAAAGCAAAAACAGGGTTTTAGATTTTATTGCAAATGTATTAAAATTAAAAACTGAAATATCACATTTACATAAGTATTCAGACTCTTTACTCAGTACTTTGTTGAAGCACCTTTGGCAGCAATTACAGATTCAAGTCTTCTTGGGTATGACACTACAAGCTTTGCACACCTGTATTTGGGCAGTTTCTCCCATTCTTCTCTGCAGATCCTCTCAAGCTCTGTCAGGTTGAATGGGGAGCGTTGCTGCACAGCTATTTTCAGATCTCTCCAGAGATGTTCAATCAAGGTTCAAGTCTGGGCTCTGACTGGGCCACTCAAGGACATTCAGAGACTTGTCCCAAAGCCACTCCTGCATTGTCTTGGCTGTGTGCTTAGGGTCATTGTCCTGTTGGAAGGTGAACCTTCGCCCCAGTCTGAGGTCCTGAGCGCTCTGGAGCAGGTTTTCATCAAGGATCTCTCTGTACTTTGCGCCGTTCATCTTTCCCTCGATCCTGACTAGTCTCCCAGTCCCTGCCGCTGAACAACCATCCCCACAGCATGATGCTGCTGATGGGGGTCACCTTGGGGTCATGATAGGGGCTGCACCAAATTATTAATGTATTATAATAATTGATTATGCTTATGTTGTATTAATAGAAGGGGAAGGGCTATAAGACCCTCCCCCACTACATTTATAGGGTCTTGGACCACAGATTAGCAATATATGCATTATGAGGTTTAATACTGTTCCACAGTTCTTTTCTAGTCTCGGCCTCTTATAGAAACGGTCTGAGCATATTGCAGTCAAAATAGGATGTCTGTTGAAAAGCGTCTTATGGCTTAAATTAGGTAATGACTGACAAGGAACAAGGAACCTACCCCAACACCATGCTTCACTGTAGGGATGGTGCCAGGTTTCCTCCAGACGTGACTCTTGGTATCCAGGCCAAAGAGTTCATTCTTGGTTTCATCAGACTAGAGAATCTTGTTTCTCACGGTATGAGTCATTTAGGTGCCTTTTACTGAGGAGTGGCTTCTGTCTGGCCACTCTACCATAAAGGCCTGATTGGAGGAGTGCTGCAGAGATGGCTGTCCTTCTGGAAAGTTCTCCCATCTCCACAGAGGAACTCTGGAGCTATGTCATAGTGACCATCAGGTTCTTGGTCACCATCGGGTTTGGCTGGGCGGCCAGCTCTAGGAAGAGTCTTGGTGGTTCCAAACTTCTACCATTTAAGAATGATGGAGGCCACTGTGTTCTTGGGGACCTTAAATTCTGCAGAAATGTTTTGGTACCCTTCCCCCTTCTGAATCCCTTTTCAAGGGATTCAGAACCCTTGAAAAGTCAAGGGTTCTGAATCCTTTCTAAATGCACTGTACATACTGTATTCTCGACATAGCTCATCCTATATAACTACTGCTGTACATACCTTTTTTCTACTTACATATTGTCCAAATTGTCTATACACACACCACATATTTATATTCTGGACTCTGGCATTTCTTGTTTTGTTATTGCTTGTTCTGATGTTTCTTAATTTCTTGTTTATTCTTCCTTGGGAGGGTATATTTGTGTATTAGTATTGTACAGTTAGACATTGACTGCACTGCTTGAGATAAAAACACATGCATTTCACTGCACTTGCTTTAACATCTGCTCATCTGTGTAAGTGACAAGTAAACTTTGATTTGAAGTCTGAATTTGGCCCTATGTGCATGAAGAGGCCATGACCTGCCCAGCTCAATTAAAAACACTCACTCTTCGTCCTGCCATTTAACTATCAACAGCACTTTCAGTCTTGGGCAATAACAAACAGAATGCAGATAGGGAGGGATATTGCAAACTAGGCATTTCTTGCTTCTCTTATGACCAAGTGCTACTACATGCAGGATTATCATGAGGATAATCATGTGGTTTTAACTACGGTTGTGACCTGCATGTTGGTAGGCAAGCAGGCAGCAATGCAGGCTTTTGGTTCCAGCGTCTTCGGCCCAGGCCCTTATTGCTGCCGATTGTGATGTTTCACTTGCACACTAAAGGCAATACTGCCGTCTAGTGGTGTTGATATGATTAGATGTTTGGTATTTGCTTAGTTAGGCCTAGTCATTAAACTCAAGACCGTCGATCCAGAAAAGTATGAGGAAGTTGCCTGCAGCAAGTAACTAGCTAGCTAACTAGAGAAATTGAGGACCAGCAAGAAACTGTGCAGGTTGGTGTATTATATTTTCTTTGTGAAGAAAAGGTTCCATTTCAGCAATTTCGATAGTCATGATTTTCCATTCAAATAATAAAATGATCTGACCCCATCTCTCACATACCCGCAGAAAAATGTAGCGCGCCTGCTAAGTTCTGTTTGCTTTATAGGAAAGATGTTGTCATGAGCCGGTTTACAGTTTGAACCAGATCAGATGGTGGTGATGATATAAAGACAAGGGATTTTTTGGTGACTGATACATGCACAGTTATATGCATTGACTTTAACTTTAAAGGAGATAAGAATCAAAAAACAGTTGAAGATAAAAGCAACAGGCAGAACAGGAGAAAATATTTGTCACTTGAATCATTATGATGGTATTTGTTATATACCAGCATGTTACAATATGTATATGTTATGTTTGAGATTGTGTCATCTTTCATGTTTCTTGTGCTCTTCTCCCTAGAGTCAGACGTGTCTGCTTGGAGAGTCCTGCACCATGAAGCAGTAGTATGTGTGTACAGTCTCTGTGACACCACCCCTGTCTCTGTCCTGGTGACATAGCCACCATGTCCTCAGTAATGTTTCCACCCTGCTCCCCACCTTCATCCCTGGGAGCAGGGTCTGCAGTGGCAGTGACATATCTGCAGCTGGCGTGACGACCCAGTCCCCTGAGCAGGCTCTGTTTGTGTCGGACCGCTATGCCCGGCTCATCCTGGCCCAGATGAATAAGATGCGTCTCCGGGCAGACTTCTGTGACGTCAGGCTGCGGCTGGGAGGCCGGGTGTTCAGTGTCCATAAGCTGGTCCTGGCTGCCAGCAGCCCCTACCTTTCTGCTCTGTTCTCTGGGTGGATGAGCGAGGCAGGTGAGGAGGTCCAGACCCTGGGGGTGGAGGCACAGGTGTTTGAGGTCCTGCTGGAGTTCATATACACAGGTTTGTCCTATCATGAAATGTACCATTTACTGAATGTGTAGTGTACAGTAGTGTTCATACACAAAACAGTATATAATACAGATTTCTTTGTGTTCCTTTGAACTGAATCCGTCCAGGCATGATTTATGCGACGGTGGAGAACATACAGGAGCTGATGGTGGCAGCAGACATGCTGAAACTGAGTGAGGTGGTGTCTATCTGTGGAGAGTTCCTCAAGAGCCACATGGACCTGTCCAACTGTGTGGGGTTATACCAGTTCCTGGAGCAGATTGCCTGCATGGACATGCTGGAGTTCACTGAGATCTACGTCCATGTAGACTTTCTGGAGGTGCTACACAGTATTTTTCTTCCTCCATTGCTCTGTCTTCAGATTCTCTCTTTACCCTTCCATCTCATTCCAATCTTCTGAGTGTGTGTAACAAAAAGTGAATAGCCTGTTACCAACCTGTTACAACACTTACACCAACGAACAAAAATCACAATCGGAACATCTGACCTTTAGGTATGTGTGTGTAGGTGTGTCGGATGAGTTCTGGGGCCTGTCCAAGGACCAGCTGGTGAAGCTGCTGCGGAGCGAGGAGTTGTGGATCGAAGATGAGTACCAGGTATTCACGGCAGCCATGGACCGGGTCCTTCAGGACGTGGCCAAGAGGAAGAAACGTGGTGGAGGTGCTGGACCCAGTCAGGTTCCCCCTGCTCTCCCCACAGAGACTCTTCAAGTACATAGGTGATGAGATGGAATGATACTCCTGATTTGTCAAGCAGGATCTTTCTTATTTTTACTTATTTATCAAGAAATCCTCTTATTTCTTATACCATTAAAATCCCCCCCCCAATTTTCATTGTTGCGCTGCTAATTATTGAAATTATAACAGTGTCCAAGTCTTACTTTTGGGATTTTTTTTTTAAGAGTCTATGGGATAAGGTCCTGTATGAATAGGTCACCATGATGTCTCCTCACTACTGTGTTTCTGCAGGTGGTTAGGTTGGATCAGAGATTGGGAAGACGATGGAGCGGTACGACCCGACAGAGAATAAGTGGGAGATCATTGGAAGCATGGCAGTGCCTCGGTACTACTTTGGCTGCTAATTCAATTCACTTTCTTTATCCCAAAATTGGCAATTATTTCTGGGCATGAAAGTTGCAGGCTGACAATGCATAACAAGACATTTCTAACGAAATATACCATATCAATATAATTGCTTCTGCTGTCTCAATGTTTATTACATAATTTCTCTGAATGGCCTCTGCTCATTCCCATCTCCCCTCTGTCTAGGCTTCATCTATGTGATCGGGGGGGAATCAGTGATGAGAGGATGGAGCTGCACTCAGCGGAGGTGTACGACCCCATCTCCCGGCGCTGGAGCGCCCTGCCGTCATTGTGACCCGGCAGGCCTACGTGGGCGTGGCTGCATCTATGCCGTGGGGGGCTGGAACGAGGCACTGGGCTCCCTGAAGACGGTGGAAAAGTACTCCCCCAAGGAGGTGAGGGAGTTAGGGTAGATTTATATACTGCTAGTCAGGTCAAAACTCAGAGGGGTTGGCACTCGGGCAGTCTTCACATGTCCGTCCCAATTGGGACGTATATAAATACTGCTTTGTTTGAAAAGCAACACGTTGTCACAATACCTCATCATAGCTTTATGTAGATATTGACCTCAGACGGTGTCCCTCGAACATGTCTCTGTTTCCCTCTACAGGAGAAGTGGGTGGAGGTGGCCCCAATGGCGGTAGCTAGGGCCGGGGTGTCTGTGTCAGCTGTTAACGGGCTGCTGTACGGGGAGGGGGGCTCCAGCAGAGACTTCTCGGCCCTCGTGACAGTGGACTCTGTGGAGATCTACGACCCCCACCTGGACGGAGATCGGCAACTTGATCACCAGCCGCTGTGATGGGGGCGTGGCCGTGCTCTGAGAGGAGCCCTAGTGGAACAAGCGTAGGTGGTTCGGTCACCTTATGAGTAGCCTCGACTTTGCGGTTTGGTACCTGGGTGGACACACTAGACAACACATCTTGGCCACATCAAAGACGAGTCCTCAAGTTCATTGTCAACATGGCCTTCACCAGCAATGTGTTTTAACTTTTGAACAGCAGTGGCAGAATGCTGCAGGTGAATCGAATTCTGTTATTTCCCATATTGTACTCATCTAGCCAATAGAGGGTGCGACTCTTAGAATACTTTTTTCATCACCTCACAGAGCATGAACACAGAGCCTTTTTCTAGCTCGAACGGTTTGGTCTTTGCAAAATACAAGGCAAATCACTTTCTGTGGTCTTGCAGGGGAATTGATGGATTTCAGAATGTTTGGATTGTTCTGTTATTTTGGATAGTTTATTGCTTTTATGTAACTGAACTAGAAGTTCATTGTACACAGACAAACAGATGACTGGGAGAATGCCAACCGGGAGACTGTTGAGTCAAATGAGCTAGCAAGACTGCAGTACCTACTCCGATAGTTACATGGCAGACCTGTCTGTCTCCATCACTCAGTCATATACTTCCTGCTCTGTTTCAGAGGTGTGCCAGTGTTTCTGGAGGGTAAATAGCTTTCATTGTTTACTGTATTTTCTCTGCTAATTTGTGTGGACTTAAACATTGGTGCTTTCAGGACCATTACATTATACATAAGTGTAAAGGATGCTTGTCTGTTTCTGAGAATGGGATAGCTGTCTGTCACTGATATCCTATCAATTGTTTCAGCCTGTGCACTTTGATTGTATATTTGAATAATATTTTTTTGCCCAACTTCAGTGTAACATTTAAAATAAACACCAAAACTATTAACTTACATGGGAGTTGTCCATTATCCATGTTGACTGAAGGTAGACTGACTGCTAGTGCGATGGGCTTCATGCGTTTACACGGAGGTGTATTAAACCTTGTACTGCACTTGATGACTGAAGCAAGAAGCTACTACGAGCAAAATGTTACTTATGGTCCTCATGTCACTGTTATGGTTGGAAATGCTAAGCTTACAG
This sequence comes from Salmo trutta, assembly GCF_901001165.1. Classification (NCBI taxonomy): domain Eukaryota; kingdom Metazoa; phylum Chordata; class Actinopteri; order Salmoniformes; family Salmonidae; genus Salmo; species Salmo trutta. The sequence continues at coordinate 11,305,687 of NC_042987.1, read as the reverse complement.
TATCATTCTGCTGTGCTTACAGCATCTGCTAAACGATCACTAAGGTTGATGTTTTAAGTTGCAATTACTCTAGTACAACTGTTGCACTCAGTATTTGCTTAATATGGCTCATTGACCGAAATGCAGCCATAGAACACCACTAAATATCAGTGCCTTTTTAGTCAGTACAGAGTAGTCACCATTTTAAAACACTGAGAAATGTCCCCTTGGTTGGAATGAGCTTGCATCACCTTCATTCAGCAGCAGCACTAGATTACAAAGTGAAATTGTATTTCACCACTCACCTGTTGAGGTACGGAAGTGTCCAAGTAGCACATTGATTAAAAGGAAATCTAGTGAAAATGTATTTTATTGGAAAAGTTTGTTGCGTCGCACCATTTCCATATATATTTTTTATGTTGTTTTCTCCCTGTTTGCTCCTACTGAACAAATCCCACAATGGTCAGTTCCACTGTTCACTTTGAGAGAATTTAGCTTTCAAGTGCTAACTTTAATATCCCTTAGTAAGTACCTAGTCAATTCTCTTGTGCCTTGATCTTCTTCTCCGGGCACATCTTCTGCAATGTCAGTGTGGCCACAAGGGAAAAGGTAGCCACCAGAGTGAGTATGGTTCTCATGGCTTTGAACCAGCCGGGGTAACCAGGCAGCAGGGTGAGGTCATAGTGCAGGGCCAGGCCCAGCCCCATGATGACCACAAGGGCTCCCTCTGTGATGTTGTCTCTGCAGAGCAGAGCCAGCCAGGCCAGCAGGGAGGGCACCACACTGTTGCCAAGGTTCATCCAGTCGGGCTGGGCAGGGCTCCCCTCAGGCAGGGCAAAGCCCCAGCGGGCCCCACCCAGGAAGGACACGATTGAAGCCCCGTAGACCACCTGGGCGTAGGCCACCTCAGGGAGGTAGGACTGGGTCACAGCCATCAGGAGGGGGGCACCCAGGAATGGAAGGAGGCCGGAGAAGCCGAGGTACAAAGCAGGCTTGGGCGCATAGGCAAGGGCTTTCATGCTGAGGCGCTGTTGGTTCTCCTGTCTTCTCCCAGGGGCCGTGGGCACAGGGTGACTCTGGCAGAGCAAAGAGGCAGAGAAGCTTAGGGGCCTGAGCCTCAGAAGCCTGGAGGAGGCTAGTCTCGGGAACAGTAGTGACGTTGCCATGTAAACTTGTGGAGCCAACAAGGGGTTGGAACTGGTGTAAAAACATTCCCTCTTCACCATGCAGCTGGACCCACAGAGTACCCACTGCAGAGATCGCCATGATGGACCCTGAGAATAAAGACAGTTGCAAATGCATTTCTCAGTAGGGTTTTACATGATCTGTGCCTCTATTCTGGTACAGAGATCCCAGATGTTCTTGGCTATTTGTTCCAGATCAAATGGACAAAAGATAGACCAATATTATGGCGTCACAGAACTGATGTAATGTGTATTCTTACCACACAGGGATTGAAGTGCCTTTTCAATGCAAATGAGAACATTTTCAACCTAAAAGGAAAAGAGGCGCATGCACATTTTAGAACATAAGGAATGTAAAGCCAGTTTCACATGTGATTGGCATACGTTATTAATACGCATTTCGTAATGTCATATTTTACTAAATCAAGTTGGTTAGTTAGCTGTTGATTAGCTTTGACCTCTTCAGCATTAGCTAACGCGTTAGCTACCCAAAATAATAATGTGTTCTAACAAAAGCCTTTGCAAATGTAATTATATAACGTTTAGAAATATATATTATCCATTTTACCCTTGATCTTCACGCGGTACAGTCCACTTAAAAGTTAGCCATAGCAAAGGTCTGTAAGGTCGTTTTCTCGATTCACAGTGTCTGGCGAAAGTTCGATGTTCACAAGGTTTGATTAATAGAGCTAGTGAGTAGCGTTCAATATCACAAATATGTACCTAGTATTTTGTTTTTGTACTAGTTAGTGTAAACGGACAATTTTGATGTAACTCTAGTTTGTTTCTAAGCTGCATCACCTTTTTATTTGTTTTACTTTTTTCCACACTCCTGTTCAGTTTGAAACACACCCTGCAACGCGCCAGGCTGCAATATTATTTTCAAGAACTTGAACGTACCCCCAGTAAGCTGCGCGAACCCGCTCCAAAAACCCAAACAAACACCAGAACGCCTCTTCATCTAGAGGCACATAGCAGGAAGAAAGTATTTCAATGCTAATCATCGATGGAATATTACGTCTAAATATATTTTTTATAATATTTATTGAAGAACATCTTGCTTAACATAGCAGGTAGGTTTTTGGCATCATCATATCAAATATAGCAAGCTAACTAGCTAACATGCGAATCCCCGTGTGGGCTAAAGGTAGCCATTTTGAAACCGTCTTGTTCCAACGAAGGTCTGTTTACCTCTATTTGCAGAAATGTGACAGCAATATTATAAACAATTGAAGTTACTCTGTTGCATAACTATACGTTATGTCTTTTAACAGTAGTTTGGGACTGAGTAGTAGTTGTGCAAGCTAATGTAACTAGCTAACATTAGATATTTAGCTAGCTAGTTGACTTGCTAGCTTCTAACGTTGCTGTAGCTCGCTAACAACTCGGTGAACGTTACAAAAAGTTTCAAGGGAACTAACTAGCTAATTATTCAGCAGTGATCAACGTTTTTGTTTTCTGAATCGGATCAAATCCTTTGTCAGTTTGCTGTCAAGAATGTTGATATTGTAGACACATGTTAAGACACTCCATTGCTTCAAGTCAAAAGTCACTACAGTGTTTGTGAATTGGTGCATCACTGAATGTGTCCTTCTCAGCTGGCAGTTCTTCATCAATGGCTCTCAAGCAATTTTACTTTGCAATTAGAGTAATAACTTGGTACACTCAATATACCGTGGAAGCCATTGGGCAGCATGTCACAGTGCTATACAGGATGTTTATTGATTTGTCTTTAGGAAGTACTGCAGCCTCGGTCACTCATGATGACATGCTGTGGTTCGCAGGACTTAGCTAACAGTTTAGAACACAGTCACTCGCTGTGCCTTATTTAGATTAGGGGCTGAGTGAGAGTGTTCAGGTCTAGAGTATTTTTAGACTGGTATAAATATTTGATCAAAGCTTGCAGTTCTATAAGGGAGAAATCTGAGTATAACATGGCTTTGATTGTGTTTTTTTTTTAGCACCATTGCAACATGCTTGCTTTCTATTTGTGGGTTCATCAAAGATGTTCTGGGAGCACATGTCATCAAATTTGACATGCAATACCAATTTAGCTATCAAACTCCAGGCAGAATTCTTCCTTCTCCCAACAGTTCTCAGCCATTAGCTTCACCCACAACTGCCTCGTGAACTACAATCCCTACACTATTTTAACATTTAGAAACGTCAATAATCAGCACTTGCGATATGGCTTTCAAAACATATGGCCCTTCTCTTTCATCAGCGAGAAAGAATCCTTCAATAAAAAAAGATACACTTGTTGTAGGAGGTTTGCACAGATCCATACAGCTATGGGTGTCTCCATCCAACAAAGCTACACTTTTCCGAGTTATGCTTACACACAGGTGTTCGGCGCTGTAACATGGGGATATGGTAGTGTGGGAACACTAACCCTATCAAGGTGTGTATCAATTGAACCTTTTTGTTTTTAGAAAATTAATTTCTAACTGATGTGAAAGATAAGGTCCTTATGCTTCCGAAACCATACCGCAAGCGATGTATGTTAATGTTCAGACCGAGCGTCTGGGCTCTAAACAAAACCCCCCCCCAGAGTCATGATCTAGGGCTAGAACACTGCGCCGGAAACATGACTACAGAAACTTATAGGCTTAGGCGATGGCCATGTGCATTACAACCTTACCGGTGTGCCTGAGATTCAAAAGTATTTGTTGTCGGTTTCTGAACTAATGCTATTTCTGTTTTCTTTTTGCAGGTTGGGTCTGCAGAAGTTGCAGGTTGGGTCTGCAGAAGTTGCAGGTTGGGTTCGCAGAAGTGCATGTGGAAGCAACACTACAAGAGGACTGAAAATACTTGGATTAACTGCATAGCACCTGTCTTTTGTGTTGTGAAAAGCTCCGAATCTTCAACAAAATTATTACGTTGACATTATCTGTGACATTCTCCATATGTTCCTGCGCTTTCTTTTGCTTTGAAGGAAGACATTTGTGTTTGCATTTGAGGTTCCCTCGTTTATGGGAAAGTGTATTTTTATATTTCAACAAAGGAGTCCCAGGTGTGTTGTGACACAGGGCACTGTGCTTGTAAGAGATTGCTGTTATATTGTCTAAAAGCTCACTCATCTATGAAATCTGAGCTATTGCACTCTCCTCCTGCAACCGCACAACCACGGATAATTCTACCGGCAGTTAACAGATACAGATATAAGACGGATGAAGAAAGCAACAGGTCTAACCAGCCATTTAGGCACCATTGTCTTTAGCATGCACTGAAAAACAGCATTATAATGCATTGTTCTGCAGTATCAAAATTTCGCTGACCTCGATTGAAGATGTCAGAAATGTAACAGTGGATTCTACTGCCTTTACTGTCATGTGACTTTAATACTAGACACCTTTTTTTCCTTCAACCCTGGACAGCCTTTTCACCAGTTTAATGAGGTGAGCTGTGGTTTTCAGTGACCATTGGAATAAAAATACTTTCTCTGAATCGATTTATTTTCTGCATGTGTTTGGGTAGAGCTTTAAAATGACTCTGTAAAAGGTGAATCTTGGTCTAAGAGCTGGCACTCATAGTGGCAGGAGAAGAGCTAGAACCACCTCCTACCCATCTTCTGATGTCATTGTGGAACTGTCCTGTTCACACTGACCGGGATCAATACCCCAGAGCGTCAAATCTCAACAGACAACCTGCAGCTGCCTCTCCCATTGGACAATTCACCTTCCAATCTACTGAGCCCGCCAATCAGAACCTTCAGTTTCACAACACAGGTCAAGCTGACTGTGTCTCTGCCCCTGACAAAGAATTCTACCTGCTTCAGTAGAGTGATCAGGAAGAATTGGGGGGGTGGGGGTAACGGTGCTCCCCGAAAAACACACAACTTCCCCAGCTCAAACCACGTGTTAAAATCGTTTGAGAATTTCACAGCCATCAAATCCCCTCCAGGGTACCGAACCCTTGAATCAACCCCAGGCCTCTGGATCACCATTCCAGATCATCTCAGAACCCTGTGACCCGTCTCCCAACACTTCACCCTGGACGACAGGGTCTGCGTCTGGGGAAAGGGGCTGTTCTGTCCTGGAGGAGGAGGGCTCGGCAGTGGGGTGCTGCTCTCCATCACACACTCTGAGTCTAAGACCAGTGGTGTGTCTGAGCGGGCCAGAGAGAACAAGCCCGCAGAGGAGGGAGAGACCGGGCGGAGGAGAGGACTTCAGAGCCAAAGACTCTGGGGTAATAATGATACGTTTTATGCAACAATGTGTTGTTTCTTTTGTCCCAAAGTCCAAGATTTCTCATTCATTTTTCTCTGTCAGATCTTTGCCATGAGGTTTGATGCCTCGATCCACTGACTGGAGACACTGGACCTAAATGGCGCAGCATGACTTTGTCCCTGCCTGGCTTAACTTCTCCACGCCCCAGCCTGCCAAGGTGAGCTCCTGTGTGTGTGTACGTGCGGGCGTGCAGCCAGGGGCAGGCCGATCGGGGGCAGACTGACTGCCATCAGCACAGGGTTCAGGAAAGATACTGTGTGTACTCAGGGGAAACAGACAGGAGAAACGCAAGTAAGTGGCATTGAATCAGGGAATACTGTGCACAAGAGATATTTGTTCCTCAACGAGTGGCTATCTTCCAGGCTCTGATAGAAATGTGTTTTCTTAGTGTGGTAAGTGAAAGCACTAGAAAAGGAAAGATAAATGTGCAGAAGTGTGAAAGACAGGAGAGCTCGGTGTGGTGTTGTCTTGCTCTTGGAGCTACTAGACACAGGGTTGAGATTCAGCTCTAGCTAAGTGAGATCAGTGTTTTTGTACTCTAAGCAAGAGCTTGGCGTAGACAGGGTGTAGACTATACAGATGACTTTCAGGGTGTACCAGCCGAATTACTTGTCTGTGGTGTGGACACAGACCTTAACCTTGGTCAGTGGCAGTCCAGTAAGATCAATCTGATAGTGGTGACTAATGGACTACACCAAGTTATTAAATAAACACCAAACCTAAGCTGCTTAAGGTCTACGTTACTGTATATTACATAGATATGTGTATTATGTTTCTGTGTGATATTCTTCTGCTAATGAAATCAGATAAGATGTGTAGAGTTTGGTGTGGGAGAAGGCTTCCTGTTTCCCACCCCTGAAAGTGTGTGTGTGTGTGTGTGTGTGTGTGTGTGTGTGTGTGTGTGTGTGTGTGTGTGTGTGTGGAGATACTAGAGTTATCTGGGAGCAGATGGATTTTACTTCACTGACTTTTTTTTGTGTCCAGTCCCCTGCAGCCAGCCTTGAGAAGCATGGCAACCCCCATCACCACCGGGACAGTCGTGCTGCTGTGAGCCGCCGCAGACACAACTCCTCCGATGGCTTCTTCAACAACGGGCCCCTGCACGCCCCCGCAGGTAACCCTGATGATCCTAACCCCCTGTGCACCCCCCAAAAACGCATTTTCACCTCTAGTATGTTGACAGCTCGCTTATAAGAACGGTGTTTGTTTTGTGTTCCATAGTATTAACCTGTCTATGTTCCTGTCTGTGTCTGTAGGTGATGGGTGGCAGCAGCCTTCTCTCCTCCTAAGGCATGACTCTGTGGACTCTGGGGTGGCAAAGGGGGGGCATGGTGGCCTGGCGGGAGTGCCCTGCTGGAAGGAGGCTCCTCCCACATGGCACGGGGCACCAAGGGGGGTGCAGGACGGGCACCACCACCAGGGGCGCCACACCAAACGCACCGGGCCCGGAGGAGGGGACAGGGACAGGCAGGGGGGGCACCGGCAGCGCAACGGCAACTTCCATCCCCGCAAGGGCACCCCCGGGGCCCCCTACCAGGACAAGTTCCCCAACGAGGAACACAGCGGGGAGGACAAGCTGAAATTTGTGGAAGAGGACTTTGTGAGTAGTAATCTCATTCTCGAACCCCTCTGAACACCTTCTTGTATCATTTTAAGCAAATTTAGCAAAGGCATTACAGGAGCTACATGTAGAATTTTTTGCTTTGTAATTTCAGAAAATGTCCATAATATATCTGCAGTAATAGTTGAATGATGGTGTTTCACAATATTTTCACAATAAAATCATATTACGATAATGGAGCCTTCCCATGTTGTCAAATGGGAATTCTGCACCCTCCCTCTCTTCCATCAGTGTCACTCAGAGGCATGGTCATCTCTTCACAAGCAGAATCAGCAATGGCAGACTTGGACAGTAGAAATAGCTCTGCATTATGTGGTTTCAAAAATATTTTTGTTGTGCAAAACAAGCAATGTGTAGGGCAGAGGTGTTCAACTGCGAAAATATATATACAGTACCAATCAGAAGTTGGGACAAACCTACTCAGGTTTGAAGACATCAAAACTATGAAACATATGAAATCATGTAGTAACCAAAAAAGTGTTAAACCATTCAAAATGTATTTGAGATTCTTCAAAGTGGCCACACTTTGCCTTGATGACAGCTTTGCACACTCTTGGCATTCTCTCAACCAGCTTCACCTGGAATGCTTTTCCAACAGTCTTGAAGGAGTTCCCACATATGCTGAGCACTTCTTGGCTGCTTTTCCTTTCACTCTGCGGTCTAACTCATCCCAAACCATTTCATTTGGGTTGAGGTTGGGTAATTGTAGAGGCCAGCTCATCTGATTCAACACTCCATCGCTCTCCTTCTTGGTCAAATAGCCCTTACACAGCCTGGAGGTGTGTTGGGTCATTGTCCTGTTGAAAAACAAATGATAGTCCCACTTAGCGCAAACCAGATGGGATGGCGTATCACTGCAGAATGCTGTGGTAGCCATGCTGGTTAACTGTGCCTTTTATTCTAAATAAATCACCGTGTCGCCAGCAAAGCACCCCGACACCATCACACCTCATCCTCCATGCTTCACGGTGTGAACCACACATGCAGAGATAATCCGTTCACCTACTCTGTCTCACAAATACACGGTGGTTGGAACCAAAAACCTTAAATTTGGACTCAGACCAAAGGACAGATTTCCACCGGTCTTCTGTCCATTGCTTATGTTTCTTGGCCCAAGCAAGTCTCTTCTTCTTATTGGTGTCCTTTAGTAGTGGTTTCTTTGCAGAAATTCCTCCATGAAGGGCTGATTCACGCAGTCTGCTCTGAACAGTTGATATGTGAAATGTCTGTTACTTGAAGTATTTATTTGGGCTGTAATCTGAGGTGCAGATTTGCTGATTTCTAAGGCTGGTAACTCTAATGAACTTATCCTCTGCAGCAGAGGTAACTATGGTTCTTCCTTTCCTGTGGCGGTCCTCATGAGAGCCAGTTTCATCATAGCGCTTGATGGTTTTTGCGACTGGACTTGAAGAAACTTTCAAAGTTCTTGACATTTTCTGGATTGACTGACCTTCATTTCTTAAAGTAATGATGGACTGTCGTTTCTCTTTGCTTATTTGAGCTGTTCTTGCCATAATATGGACTTGGTATTTTACCTAATATGGCTATCTTCTGTAAACCACCCCTACCTTGTCACAACACAAGTGATTGGCTCAAACGCATTAAGAAGGAATATATTCCACAAATTAACTTTTAACAAGGCACACCTGTTAATTGAAATGCATTCCAGGTGACTACCTCATGAAGCTGGTTGAGAGAATGCAAAGAGTGTGCAAAGCTGTCATCAGGGCAAAAGGGTGGCTACTTTGAAGAATCTGAAATATAAAATATATTTTGATTTGTTGAACAAGTTTTTGGTTACTACATGATTCCATATGTATTATTTCATAGTTTAGATGTCTTCACTATTATTTTTCAATGTAGAAAATAGTAAAAATAAAGAAACCATGGAATGAGTAGGCGTGTCAAAACCTTTGTCTAGTACTGTGTATATATACATTTTTATATATTTATTTTATTTCAATGTTTTTATGAATATCGCTAGAAACAACAGAATAAATTAATTTGGAATTGCATACCTACAGTATGAAAGAGAAGAATATCTTTCTAATGATGTCAACTTTATTTCTCAACTCCTAATATTGAGCAAATTACACTCATTGCAGGAAATTTAACTCACTGGAGTCAATTACACTCACAGGAGAATCTTGCTTTGAAAAGCACTCGCAAATAGGCTACCAGTGTGGCAAGTAGATATGCAGGGGTACGAGGTAGCTATGTATATATAGGTAGGGGTAAAGTGACTAGGCAATAGGATAGATCGTAGACTGAGCTGTAGCAGAAGTGTATGTGGAGCAGTACAGTGTATTCAGACCCCTTGACCGTTTCCATTTATTTTCTATTTTTAATACATTTGCAAACATTTCTACAAACCTGTTTTCACTTAGTCGTTATGGGTTATTGTGTGTAGATTGATGAGGATTTTTTATTTATTTAATCCAATTTTATAAAGCTGTAACGTAGCAAAATGTGGAAAAAGTCAAGGGGTCTGAATAGTTACATACAGTGTCTTCAGAAAGTATTCACACCCCTTAACTTTTCCCACATTTTGTTACGTTACAGCCTGATTTTAAAATATATTCAATTGAGATTTTGTGTCACTGGCCTACACACTAACTCTATAATGTCAAAGTGAAATTCTGTTTTTAGACATTTTCAGAAATTAATAAAAAATTAAAATCTGAAATTTCTTGAGTCAATAAGTATTCAACCCATTTGTCATGGCAAGCCTAAATAAGTTCGGGAGTAAATATGTGCTTTACAAGTCACATAATAAGTTGCCTGGACTCACTCTGTGTACAATAATAGTGTTTAACATTATTTTTTTAAATTACTACCTCATCTCTGTACCCCACACATACAATTATCTGTAAGGTCCCTCAATTGAGCAGTGAATTTCAAACACAGATTCAACCACAAAGACCAGGGAGGTTTTCCAATGTTTCGCAAAGATGGGCACCTATTGGTAGATGGGTAAAAAAAAAAGAAGACATTGAATATCCCTTTGAGTATGGTAAAGTTATTAATTACACTTTGGATGGGGTATCAATACACCCAGTCACTACAAAGATACAGGTGACCTAACTCAGAAAAGGTCAATGGTGACTTTAAAACAGTTAAGAGTTTAATGGCTGTAATAGAAGAAAACTGAGGATGGATCAACAACATTGTACTTACTCCACAATAATAACCTAAATGACAGAGTGAATGTGTGTAACCTTCATTTAACTAGGCAAGTCAGTTAAGAACAAATTCTTATTTACAATGACAGCCAAACCCAGACGACACTGGGCCAGTTGTGCGCCGCCCTATGGGACTCCCAATCACGGCCGGATGTGATACAGCCTGGATACGAACCAGGGACTGTAGTGATGCCTGTTGCACTGAGATGCAGTGCCTTAGACCGCTGCGCCACTCGGGAAAAGAAGGAAGCTTGTACAGAATACAAATATTCCAAAACATGCATCCTGTTTGCAACAAGGCAGTAAAGTAAAAATGTGGCAAAGAAATTAATTTCATGTCCTGAATATAAAGTGTTTATGTTTGGGGCAAATCCAACACATCACTTCATATTTTCAAGCATGGTGGTGGCTGCATCATGTTATGGGTATGCTTGTCATCGGCAAGGGCTAGGGAGTTTTTTAGGATAAAAATACACGGAATAGAGCTAAGCACAGGCAAAATCCTAGAGGAAAACCTGGTTCAGTCTGTTTTCCAACAGACACTGGGAGACAAATACACATTTCAGCAGTACAATAACCTAAAACACAAGGCCAATATACTCTAGAGTTGCTTCGCAAGACGACATTAAATGTTCTTGAGTTGCCTAGTTACAGTTTGTAATTAAATCGGCTTGAAAATCTATGGCAAGACTTGAAAATGTCTGCCTAGCAATGATCAACAACCAACTTGACAGAGCTTGAATGATTAAAAAATAATAATGCGCAAATATTGTACAATACAGGTGTGCAAAGATTATTAATCCTTTTTGAATTCTGTCTGTAAAACAAAGCATTTTAGAATAAGTCAAGGGGTATGAATACTTTCTGAAGGCACTGTATATGTGGTGAGTGTGTGTGTGTGTTGGTGTGTGGGTGGGTGGAGTCCAGTGTGTGCATAGAGTCGGTGAAAAATAGTTATTTAAAAAAGGGGTCAATAGGCATAGTGACATTGAGACCTAGGGGGGGGGAAATGTCTGGATTGGTACAGGTAAACATAAAACATCATAGCAAATATACAGTATATACAAACTTCAATATAACGAATAATGTTAATGTTTTTTCTCCCAGCCCTCCCTTAACCCTGAAACAACTGGAAAGTCTGGGAACCAGACGAGGCCAATGGCTCCTCACGCTGGAGTATGGGGTAATCACAAATTTATTGATTTCAACATTAGAAAGCTCACATCAGTAACATCTTCAAAGTTCAGACCACTCCTTTGTCTCCATGTCATTACCCTCTAACAAGTTGTTGGTTCCCTTATCTCCAGAGAACCCTCCTAGTGGCAAGCAGATGGTGTCTAAGATGCTGGTGATCAAGAAGGTTTCCAAAGAGGACCCAGGATGCACTGCGTTCTCTGCCAGCTTTGCCAGCTCCGGAGCCCCACCCATCAACAGCAGCAAAGCCCTGCCTACCATTGCCAGTTCCACCCACTCTGTCTACAAGAACCTGGTGCCCAAGCCTGCCCTGGTGACCACCAAGCCCCACCAGTGGAAGCCGAGTGGGAGAGACTCCATCAAGCCTGGCCTCCACTTGTCAGGACGAGACTCTGTCTTCACCAGTCCTGTGTCTGCAGCCAAACCCTATGCCTCTGCCACCCAGCTACAAAGCCACAACACCCCCAAAGAGGTGAGGGCAGCTCTGCAGACACCTAACACGCGTGAAAGGGTTCAGAGTGCATTTGGAAAGTATTTTTTCCACATTTTGTTTTACGTTACATCCTTATTCTGAAATTGATTACATTAGCATTCCTGTAACATTATTTTGTTGACATTTTATTTGATCTGAGAAATTAAGCTAATTGATCACCCACTTTATATGTACAGTGCGTTCAGAAAGTAGACATTTTGTTACGTTACAGCCTTATTCTACAATTTATTAAATTGTTTTTTCCCCTCATCAATCTACACACAATACCCCATAATGACAAAGCAAAAACAGGTTTTAAGGATTTTTTGCAAGTGTATTAAAAATAAAGAAAGTAAATATGAATTTACATAAGTATTCAGACCCTTTACTCAGTACTTTTTTGAAGCACCTTTGGCAGCGATTACAGCCTCGAGTCTTCTTGGGTATGATTCTACAATCTTGGCACACCTGTAGTTGGGGAGTTTCTCCCATTCCTCTCTGCAGTTCCTCTCAAGCTCTGTCAGGTTGGATGGGGAGTGTCGCTGCACAGCTATTTTCAGGTCTCTCCAGAGATGTTCGATCGGGTTCAAGTCCGGGCTCTGGCTGGGCCACTTAAGGACATTCAGAGACTTGTCCCGAAGCCACTCCTGCGTTGTCTTGGCAGTGTGCTTAGGGTCGTTGTCCTGTTGGAAGGTGAACCTTCACTCCAGTCTGAGGTCCTGAGCGCTCTGGAGCAGGTTTTCATCAAGGATTTCTCCGTTCATCTTTCCCTCGATCCTGACCAGTCTCCCAGTCCATGCCGCTGAAAACCATCCCCCAAGGCATGACGCTGCCACCATGCTTCACCGTAGGTATGGTGCCAGGTTTCCTCCATAAGTGACACCTGGCATCCAAGCCAAAGAGTTCAATCTTGGTTTTATCAGACTAGAGAATCTTGTTTCACGTGTTCTGAGAGTCCTTTTGGCAAATACCAAGCTCGCTGTAATGTGCCTTTTACTGAGGTGTGGTGTCCGTCAGGCCACTCTACCATAAAGGCCTGATTGGTGGAGTGCTGCAGAGATTGTTGTCCTTCTGGAAGTTTCTGCCATCTCTACAGAGCAACTCTGGAGCTTTGTCAGAGTGACCATCAGGTTCTTGGTCACCTCCCTGACCAAGGCCCTTTTCCTCTGATTGCTCAGTTTGGCCAGGCGGCCAGCTCTAGGAAGAGTCTTGGTGTTTCCAAACTTCTTCCATTTAAGAATGATGGAGACCACTGTGTTCTTGGGGACCTTCAATGCTGCAGAAATGTTATGGTACCCTTCCCCAGATCTGTGCGGCAACACAATCCTGTCTCGGAGCTCCACGGACAATTCCTTCGATCTCATGGCTTGGTTTTTGCTCTGACATGCACTGTCAACTGTGGGACCTTATCTAGACAAGCGTATGCCTTTCCAAATCATGTCCAACCAATTGAATGTACCACAGGTGGACTCCAAGTTGTGGAAACATCTCAAGGATGATCAATGGAAACAGGATGCACCTGAGCTCAATTTCGAGTCTCATAGCAAAGGGTCTGAATATTTATTTAAGGTATTTCTGTTTTTTTTTTTAATGAAATTTGCAAACATTTCTATAAACATGTTTTCTCTTTGTCATTATGGGGTATTGTGTGTATATTGTTGAGGACATTTTATATTTAATCCATTTTAGAATAAGGCTGTAACGTAACAAAATGTGGAAAAAGTGAATCAATCAAATGTATTTATAAATCCCTTATTACATCAGCTGATGTCACAAAGTGCTATACAGAAGCCCAGCCTAAAACCCCAAACAGCAAGTAATGTAGATGCACTGTGGCTAGAAAGGCAGTAACCTAGAGAGGAACCAGGCTCTGAGGGGTGGCCGGTCCTCTTCTGGCTGTGCCGGTTTGAGATTATAACAGTACATGGCCAAGATGTTCAAACGTTCATAGATGACCAGCAGGGTCAAATAATAATAATCACAGTGGTTGTAGAGGGTGCAGCAGGTCAGCACCTCAGGAGTAAATGTCAGTTGGCTTTTCATGGCCGAGCATTCAGAGGGAGAGGGAAAGAGAGAAAATTAGAGTAAGCATACTTAAATTCACACAGGACACTGGATAAGACAGGAGAAATACTCCAGATATAACAGACTGACCCTAGCCCCCAGACACATAAACTATTGCAGCATAAATACTGGAGGCTGAGACAGGAGGGGTCGGGAGACACTGTGGCCCCGTCCAACGATACCCCCGGACCGGGCCAACCAGGCAGGATATAACCCCACCCACTTTGCCAAAGCATAGCCCCCATACCACTAGAGGGATATCTTCAAACCACCACCTTACTACCCTGACTGCAAGGCTGAGTATATCGCACGAAGATCGCGATCACGGTACGAACCCGATGGGGGCGCCAACCCAGATAGGAAGATCACGTCAGTGACTAAACCCACTCAAGGGATGCACCCCTCCTAGGGACGGCATGGAAGGCACCAGTAAGCCAGTGACTCAGCCCCTGTAATAGGGTTAGAGGCAGAGAGTCCCAATGGAGAGAGGGGAATCGGCCAGGCAGAGACGGCAAGGGCGGTTCGTCGCTCCAGTGGCTTTCCGTTCACATTTACACCCCTGGGCCAGACTACACTCAATCATTGCACCTACTGAAGAGATGAGTCTTCAATAAAGACTTAAAGGTTGAGACCGAGTCTGTGTCTCTCACATGGATAGGCAGGCCATTCCATAAAAATTGAGCTCTATAGGAGAAAGCCCTGCGTCCCTAGAAATTCTAGGGACAGTAAGGAGGCCTGCATCTTGTGACCGTAGCGTACGTGTAGGTATGTACGGCAGGACCAAATCGGAGAAACCGGTAGGAGCAAGCCCATGTAATGCTTTGTAGGTTAGCAGTAAAACCTTGAAATCAGCCCTAGCCTTAACAGGAAGCCAGTGTAGAGAGGCTAGCATTGGAGTAATATGATCAAATTTTTTGGTTCTAGTCAAGATTCTAGCAGCCGTGTTTAGCACTAACTGAAGTTTATTTAGTGCCTTATCCGGGTAGCTGGAAAGTAGAGCATTGCAGTAGTCTAATAGTGACAAAAGTACTAGTGACAAAAGCATGGATTCACTTTTCTGCATCATTTCCGGACAGAAAGTTTCAGATTTTTGCAATGTTACGTAGATGGAAAAATGCTGTCCTTGAAATAGTCTTGATATGTTCGTCAAAAGAGAGATCAGGGTCCAGAGTAACGCCGAGGTCCTTCACAGTTTTATTTGAGACGACTGTACAACCATCAAGATTGTCAGATGAAACAGAAGATCTTTGTTTCTTGGGACCTAGAACTAGCATCTCTGTTTTCATCTCCACTTCCTTATGTCTGAAACACAGGCTTCCAGGAAGGGCAATTTTGGGGCTTTGCCATATTTCATCGAAATGTACAGCTGTGTATCGTCCGCATAGCAGTGAAAGTTAACATTATGTTTCCGAATGGCATCACCAAAAGGTAAAATATATAGTGAAAACAATAGTGGTCTTTAACAGAACCTTGAGGAACACCGGAAGTTACAGTTGATTTGTCAGAGGACAAACCATCCACAGAGACAAACTGATGTCTTTCCGACAGATAAGATCTAAACCAGGCCAGAACTTGTCCGTGTAGACCAATTTGGGTTTTCAATCTCTCCAAAAGAATGTGGTGATCGATGGTGTCAAAAGCAGCACTAAGGTCTAGGAGCACGAGGACAGATGCAGAGCCTTGGTCTTTTGCCATTAAAAGGTCATTTACCACCTTCACGAGTGCAGTCTCAGTGCTATGATGGGGTCTAAAACCAGACTGAAGCGTTTTGTATACATTGTTTTTCTTCAGGAAGGCAGTGAGTTGCTGCGCAACAGCTTTTTCATTTTTTTTTGAGAGGAATGGGAGATTCGATATAAGCCGATAGTTTTTTATGTTTTCTAGGTCAAGGTTTGGCTTTATCAAGAGTCTTTTTTACTGGCACTTTTAGTGAGTTTGGTACACATCCGGTGGATAGCGAGCCGTTTATTATGTTCAACATAGGAGGGCCAAGCACAGGAAGCAGCTCTTTCAGTAGTTTAGTTGGAATAGGGTCCAGTATGCAGCTTGAAGATTTAGAGGCCATGACTATTTCCATGAATGTGTCGAGATATAGGATAAAAAAAACTTGAGTGTCTCCCTTAATCCTAGGTCCTGGCAGTGTTGTGCAGATTCAGGACAACTGAGCTTTGGAGAAATATGCAGATTGTAAGAGGAGTAATTTGCTAATGATCATGATCTTTTCGTCAAATAAGTTAAAGAATTTATCACTGCTGAAGTGAAAGCCATCCTCACTTGGGGAATGCTGCTTTTTAGTTAGCTTTGCGACAGTATCAAAAATACACTTTGGATTGTTCTAGGGTCTGAATACTTTCCGAATGCACTGTAGCAGGCTATACAAATCCAGTCCTGGAGACTGAAAGTGAGAAAAAGTTCACATAACTGTTAGAAGCAAGGGCTAAGCATTCTCTTCTGTCTCTACATCTGTGTTGTCTAGCAGCATCCCTACAGTACGACTCCTCCCATGGACATTGGCCCATCGTCGCGGCTAAAGCTGATGCGGCGCGGACCAGACCGGAAGAGTGACTTCCTGCGGACGCTGAAGGACGAGTGCACCGGAGACCTGACCTCCAGCAGCAGCCCTGCAACTCCTGGACAGGTACATAACACCCCTAAAAAATGTCCAAGTGGGACAGAAAGGCCCTCCAAAACTTTAAAAATCTTACATTTAAACCAAGTGAAGGTAAATTCACAGGCTGACTGAGGAAAATGAACTAGAGGAGGGGAACGTTACATGGTTCAGTTCATATGTCTTTTCTTTGGTGTGAATGACTCCTCAGGGCGAGAGCAGCACCCCAGAGTCCAAAGCCTACAGCCAGGGAGTCTGCCATGAGAATGGCCTGTCTCACTCCCTCTCTCTCAGCAATTCAGACACCGATCACCTGTCTAGCTCCCTAGAGGCAGAACACAGGTAGGACTGACACACACACACACACACACACACACACACACACACCCCATTAGTCTACTAAGCAGTGTTTGCTGTTTTCTTGTAGATTACTGAAAGCCATGGGCTGGCAGGAATACCCAGAAAATGATGACAGCTTCCTGCCCCTGACAGAGGATGAGCTCAGAGAGTTCCAGACTAAAACTGAACAGGTACGAGTTTGTGGCAGTCTTGCAATATCATCAATATGTTATGTGCATCTTCAATGACAGACTGTTATAAACTTCATAGGAAGTGGCATGTGGTTGTACAGAATGAAAACGGGGTGTTTAGGTAACCCAAGCCCCGTTTATACCTGGTGCTAAGATGCGTCCTTTGTCCTGATTTTGCCCACATTCTGATTGTGCCATCATTTTTAGATGGGTGTAGAGTAGCCAATCAAAAGACATTGTGAACTGATTGTAATCAGATCTTTCTGACTACCCTCCGGAGGTAGTCAGGCACGGAATGTATCTGGATATCTTACGAGTGTAAAAAGATCTGGATGGTGAAACCATTTGAATCATCATTATAGCGCCCAGTTGCCTTCCTCCTGGCTACTCCAACCCCAGCCAACAGCTCCCCCCCTCCCACCCCGCAGCTATTCGACCAAGCCTCCCCAGCTTCTCCTTCACCCAAATCCAGATAGCAGATGTTCTGAAAGAGCTGCAAAACCTGGACCCGTACAAATCAACTGGGTTAGACAATCTGGACCCTCTCTTTCTAAAACTATCCGCCACCATTGTTGCAACCCCTATTACCAGCCGGTTCAACCTCTCTTTCGTATCGTCCGAGATCCCTAAAGATTGGAAAGCTGCCGCAGTCATCTCCCTCTTCAAAGGGGGTGACACTCTAGACCCAAACTGTTACAGACCTATTTCCATCCTGCCCTGCCTATCTAAAGTCTTCGAAAGCCAAGATCACTGACCATTTCTAATCCCACCGTACCTTCTCCACTGTGCAATCCGGTTTCCGAGCCGGTCACAGGTGCACCTCAGCCACGCTCAAGGTACTAAACGATATCATAACCGCCATCGATAAAAGACAGTAATGTGCAGCCGCCTTCATCGACCTGGCCAAGGCTTTCTACTCTGTCAATCGCCGTATTCTTATCAGCAGACTCAATAGCCTTGGTTTTTCTAATGACTGCCTCGCCTGGTTCACCAACTACTTTGCAGACAGAGTTCAGTGTGTCAAATCGGAGGGCATGTTGTCCGGACCTCTGGCAGTCTCTATGGGGGTGCCACAGGGTTCAATTCTCAGGTCGACTCTCTTCTCTGTGAACATCAATGATGTCGTTCTTGCTGCGGGTGATTCCCTGATCCACCTCTACGCAGACGACACCATTCTGTATACTTCTGGCCCTTCCTTGGACACTGTGCTAACAAACCTACAAACGAGCTTCAACGCCATACAACACTCCTTCCGTGGCCTCCAACTGCTCTTAAACGCTAGTAAAACCAAATGCATGCTTTTCAACCGTTCGCTGCCCGCACCCGCCCGCCCAACTAGCATCACCACCCTGGATGGTTCCGACCTAGAATATGTGGACAACTATAAATACCTAGGTGTCTGGTTAGACTGTAAACTCTCCTTCCAGACTCATATTAAACATCTCGAATCCAAAATCAAATCTAGAATCGGCTTTCTATTTCGCAACAAAGCCTCCTTCACTCACGCCGCCAAACTTACCCTAGTAAAACTGACTATCCTACAGATCCTCGACTTCGGCGATGTCATCTACAAAATAGCTTCCATTACTCTACTCAGCAAACTGGATGCAGTCTATCACAGTGCTATCCGTTTTGTTACCAAATCACCTTATTCCACCCACCACTGCGACCTGTATGCTCTAGTCGGCTGGCCCTCGCTACATATTCGTCGACAGACCCACTGGCTCCAGGTCATCTAAAAGTCTATGCTAGGTAAAACTCCGCCTTACCTCAGCTCACTGGTCATGATAACAACACCCACCCGTAGCACACGTTCCAGCAGGTATATCTCACTGATCATCCCCAAAGCCAACACTTCATTTGGCCGCCTTTCCTTCCAGTTCTCTGCTGCCAGTGACTGGAACGAATTGCAAAAATTGCTGAAGTTAGAGACTTTTATTTCCCTCACCAACTTTAAACATCAGCTACCTGAGCTGCTAACCGATCGCTGCAGCTGTACATAGTCCATCTGTAAATTGCCCACCCAATCTACCTTCCTCATCCCATACTGTTTTTATTTTATTTACTTTTCTGCTCTTTTGCACACCAGTATTTCTACTTGCACATCATCATATGCTCATTTATCACTCCAGTGTTAATCTGCTAAATTGTAATTATTTGCTCCTATCGCCTATTTATTGCCTACCTCCTTTTGCACACACTGTATATAGACTTGACTTGTTTATTGTTTACTCCATGTGTAACTCTGTGTTGTTGTCTGTGTCACACTACTTTGCTTTATCTTGGCCAGGTTGCAGTTGTAAATGAGAACTTGTTCTCAACTAGCCTACCTGGTTAAATAAAGGTGAAATAATATTTTTTTTTAAGTTAAATGATTGACAAGACAGACTCGAGGCATAAATAATTGTCTAATTTTATGATATATAAAATATTATTTTGAAACACTCTCAAATACTTTTTATACATGGAGTGACCAGGAAATCTGGCCACAGTGGACGGATAAGACACATTTTAATACCATGTGTAAACGTAACAGAACTTGATCAGATAGTGAAACCACATGTTAGCGCAAGGTGTAAAAAAGGCTCCTGTGTATGTGTAGCCAACACTCCCATGCCGTATGGAAGAGTTGTCTAAAGCACATAGCATGAGAACCAGGTTAGTGTCTAGGTTCTTGTTTTGACTCAGGTGGTTCTTGTTCTTCCCAGCTGAAGAGAAACGGGGTCCTCCACCGGGGCGCACGAGGCGTCACCCTCCACTTCACCCCCTGGAGGTGTGTGGCTGAGGCCCACCTAGAAGATGACGAGGGCTCAGAGTCTGAAACCAGCAGCAGCAGCCAGACCTCAGACGACGATGACGTCGGCGACTGCATCAAAACCTGACGAAGTGGCTTTACGAAACAAACCCAACACACACACACACACACACCCCTCTTGTCTTCGTTTTCAGAACACCTGTTTCGACTTGATCTTGCACAAGCTAAAACCAATCACATCCTAGTGGAGGGGGAAGTTTCAGCTTCCCCATGCGGAGGTCTTTTTCCCTGCGTTGCCTCCTTCACTGCACCTCCTCCCCTCTTCCCTTCCTCCTCGCTTTGTGGAACTGAGTGTTCGTCAAGAAAAGGGCAATGCACATCCGATTCTGCTTTAAACAGACTAACTCATCTCAGTGACACTGACGACATTAATGATATTAATAAAATTGGTTCCTGACATGGTGAGATGTTTCAATACGAATCCGGCCTTGCTTGGTGTTATGTGTTCTGATTGTTGTTTCTATGAACAAGTTGTTGGATTGTGTTAATGGTCGATCGCATCACATGGATTCAGTCACACATAGATATACTAACTCTTTCTTCAGTACAGTGTTAACCATGCTGCTTAGAGTACACAAACCTTCCAGGGGTCAAATCTGAGCCAATGCCTGCGACACTCCTATCTTTCCCAGTTTCTCACCTGTCCCATAAATCAAATATGAAAAATGGAACAAACTATGCAGACTGCGATTACCACTAAAACAGATGAAGTGCTCTATTCACTATCGCAGGAACGGTATAGATTGCACACTAGAAATGTAAAGGTAGTTTCTGATTGAGCTGTCATTCAGCGTTTACCGTGAATGCAGTCTGTTAACGAGAGAACATTGCCTTTTAAATGTCAAATCACGCTGTAACACTGAATTTTCCTACATGATCCGCCTCTGTTCCCTCTCAGCAAAGTGTTTCTCACCAGCCCAGTCATCTGATAATGAGTTAATTCAACTGGGCTGGCCACCGAGCAAGGATATCTATTCCATAGTAAGTAAGTAACCTTGGCTTGTGCGAATCGCAACGGCTCATATGAGCAGGAGCCTTTCTCCTGTTTTTGTAGCGTGAGGCAGCTTGATGTACAAGTACACCCCCTGGACAGGACGCTAGTCTTATTGCGGGGCCTTACCTACAATCTATCTCCTTAATGCTGAGTGCCAAGAGACGATGCGTGTAATTCATAACCATACATCTATTCCATAGGTATACAAATTGCAATGTGTTTACAGTGCACCACTGATCACTGCGAGGACGAACTGAGGCATTCGTTTAAACTGTTTCAAGAGGTAGATATCTTCCTACCAAATTCCCATTTTAAGTTTCTTTACAATTCAAACAAAGATGATTCATTGGTCAATTAGGTACTCTTTATTAATACAAAATATTACAAATATGAAAAACAAAGCACAACCAGGTGCACCATAGAAACATGACATATTTACAACTTCATCTGCATTAGAAGGATGTGATGGCATCAGGCAGTCACCAGAGCTTCACTGGCTGCAGGGAGGAAGCATGAGAAAATGATCACAACACTGAATTCACTGACGATGACTTTGTCATTGCAATCACAAAGAGGCACATGCTATTGAATGTGGTGATCTATTTAGTGCATTTAAAATTGGTCTAGTAGTAGTACATGTAGGTATTCCATGATATTTACTGTCACTACCTGTGCAGTGGAAAACACAATCAATATATACCTTTCAACCTCCATTTTGTTAACGTGAGTCTCCTGTTTCACCTTTTTGAAGTCACTCCTTTACTAAGCTGTCTTCTGGTTTCCGCTGTTAAATGGTACAAATAGGTGTGTGTAGATGCTAGGGGGAGGACTAGAGGTGTTATCTGGGAGCAGATATGTTCACGTCACTGACCTTTTTTTCAGACCAGGTGTGATATGTCGGAGACTGAGGGGCCGTTTCTGTAGATGGACCTGATTTGAATCTGAGTGAGGGGTAGGACGCATAGTCATAGAATATGTTGTTTTAAAACACAAACTAACCAATAAACCTGCCTAAAATCCCACATTTTAGGCTTACCATAGATGCAAACGTCCCACCGTTTTGAGAACTTCCACTCGAAGCTGGAAACGCTGAACCACCTGCCTGAATAAACAACCAATGAAAGGTGAAATCAAACTTCATGCTAGCCGTATTGCATGAGCTCAAACCTAATTAAGAGAGCCTAAAAAGGTAAGGGGGCTAGAACTAAGTTAATCAATCTGGTTAGATCCCCCTCCATCTCAATCCCCTGCTCACCAGTGTCTCCTGCATCACAGCCTCTGCTGCAGCAGAGGCAGCCATCTTCTGTCCCACTGTGGCGTCTTCCACCTTCTCCTGGATCTCTGTCAGTAGATCCTTCAGCTCCACCGTTTCCTTCCTCTCTTCAACTGCTGCATCGGGCCCCTCTGCTTTTAACACCCCCTGATGCTTGGTTGGGAGACAAACAATGAAAGAGTGTTTGTTACAAGGTAGAAAACTACAATTTTCCAAGAATTAAACCATCTAAACAATTCCTTTTCATTCAAAATGAGAATCACTCATCACATTCACCTCCTCCGCTAGCCTGCTCTTGATGACCCTGGCGGAGTTGTTGAGGTGTTTGATGGCCTGGCTGTACTGGCAGTCAGAGGGGGGGTGAGACCCAGGTGGTAGTGCATCTCGGCCTGGGCTCCCAGCAGCTGGTCCTCCTTACACTCTTTCCTTCAATAAAACAGAAACTCAGGTTCTCAAACTGTTAAGTCGGTCTCGTATACATCTATCCAACGGGTCAAGGTTATTATAATTAACTAAAAACTGAAACAAACAAAATCTAATCAATTTAGTAAACTGAAATAAAATTAAGAAACCTGTTTGAAAACCTACAACTATACTGAAACTATTATATTTTACTCCAAAACAAAGTAAAATCAAATTAAACCATCATGAATTATCTTCAGTTTTATATTTTTGGGGGGCAAAATTCGAACGGGGGGGTTCAAGCTTTTTTTCAAAGAGGATATTCAAGCTTCTGAATCTGGCAGGTCACATTCTCAATCTCTTCATTCAAAGAGTATCATGGACACTCGTACTGACAGTTGTGGCTTCTCTGTGTGAAGTATTGTCTACCTTCTTGCCCTTTGTGCTGTTGTCTGTGCCCAATAATGTTTGTACCATGTTTTGTGCTGCTACCATGTTGTGCTGCTCCATGTTGTTATGGTGTTGCTACCATGCTGTGTTATCATGTGTTGCTACCTTGCTATGTTGTTGTCTTAGGTCTCTCTTTATGTGGTGTTTTGTTGTCTCTCTTGTCGTGATGTGTGTTTTGTCCTATATATATATATATATATATATATATATATATACATTTAAAAAAATAATAATAATCCCAGCCCCCGTCCCCACAGGAGGCCTTTTGGTAGGCCGTCATTGTCAATAATAATTTGTTCTTAACTGACTTGCCGAGTTAAATTTAAAAGAAATTGAGGTTGACTTTCAACAAGCAGGACCGTAGAGATTGGGCACGTTTAAATGGTAAGGCTAAAGTAACCGACTGTAGACAGAAAGCCGAGGAGTGAAGTCGAGGGAGTTGCATCTGCAATAGCCAAAAGTCGGACACTAATATGGTTTTCCAACAGCAAGGCTTAGATCAACATGGCAGTGTTGCCATTGTTTATAAAACGTTTTCTTTATAATGTTGAAATAAACATGTATCTAACCCCCATAATCACACACTCACAAACTGAAATAAACAATTGTGTATATTGTACAATCAATTAGTGAGAGAGACTCAAATATTTATTTGTATCTATCTACTATATACATAAATTGCAGCAAATTGGTTTCAGTCATGTCTCACATTCGTTTGGGTCAAACAAAAACACCCTAATGATTGGTTGACAATAGAGCCTCCCACAATGCAGGTCATGGCAGCAGGATTAAGTTTAACCATAACTGCAGAAACTTGCAGTTCACTTGGGCACAAGTCAGACAATTTTTTCCCCCAGAATGCAACACATTTTGAAAGACTGACCAACAATGGTCACTGACTTGACAAAAGTGATCCACTCTAACATGGCCATTGAGATGAGCACGATGAGACTTTGCTCTCACACACATGTACACGGGTGTGCTTCAAGCTGCTACAACTGGTACCTACAGGACCAAAACAGTGGAGAAGTTTAGCCTCATGCTTCAAAGCTCCAGGGGCCTCATTTATCAATCATGCTTAGGTACAAATCCGTACATAAAGCATGCATGGGATCATTTCCATGCAAAGTGTGAAATTTGTCAATAAGAACATTTGCTTGTGAGTGTGCATAAATTTAAACACAGCCATGACCATACGCAGTGCTGTCATTAGGCCGGGCTTGGTTTTGATCCAGTCCCAATCTTCTTTTTTTTTACATTTCAGTCTGATATAAGTTTCCATAACCACACATCACTTGCACTATAAAGTATTTAAAAAAGTGTTTTACTAACACATTTTTATGTAAAAAATGAACAATACAAGCCCACCTGCAGGGATTAAAAATTAAATAAAAATATAGGACAAAACACACATCACGACAAGAGAGACACCACTACATAAAGAGAGACCTAAGACAACAACATGGCATGGTAGCAACACAACATGACAACATCATGATAGCAACACAACATGGAAGCAGCACAACATGGTAGCAGCACAAAACATGGTACGAACATTATTGGGCACAGACAAGAGCACAAAGGGAAAGAAGGTAGATACAACAATACATCACGCAAAGCAGCCACAACTGTCAGTAAGAGTGTCCATGATTGAGTCTTTGAATGAAGAGATGGAGATAAAACTGGCCAGTTTGAGTGTTTGTTGCAGCTCGTTCCAGTCGCTAGCTGCAGCGAACTGAAAAGAGAAGTAACCCAGGGATGTGTGTGCTTTGGGGATCTTTAACAGAATGTGACTGGCAGAATGGGTGTTGTATATGGAGGATGAGGGCTGCAGTAGGTATCTCAGATAGGGGGGAGTGAGGCCTAAGAGGGTTTTATAAACAAGCAAAGATTACCAGTTTACAGAGTAGTATAGAGTGCAATGATGTGTCCTATAAGGAGCATTGGTGGCAAATCTGATGGCCGAATGGTAAAGAACATCTAGCCGCTCGAGAGCACCCTCTCCTGCCGATCTATAAATTACATCTCTGTAATCTAACATGGGTAGGATGGTCATCTGAATCAGGGTTAGTTTGGCAGCTGGGATGAAAGAGGAGCGATTACGATAGAGGAAACCAAGTCTAGTCTGCAGCTTTGATATGTGCTGAGAGAAGGACAGTTTATCGTCTAGCCATACTCCCAAGTGCTTGTATGAAGTCACTACCTCAAGCTCTAAACCCTCAGAGGTAGTAATCACACCTGTGGGGAGAGGGGCATTCTTCCTACCAAACCACATGACCTTTGTTTTGGAGGTGTTCAGAACAAGGTTAAGGGCAGAGAATGCTTGTTGGACACTAAGAAAGCTTTGTTGTAGAGCGTTTAACACAAAATCTGGGGAGGGTCTAGATGAGTATAAGACTATCTTCTGCATATAATGGATGAGAGAGCTTCCTACTGCTTGAGCATGTTGATAATGAAAATGTAGAAGCGTGTGGGGCCTAGGATGGAGCCTTGGGGTATTCCCTTGGTGACAGGCAGTGGCTGCGACAGCAGATGTTCTGACTTTATATACTGCACTCTTTGAGAGAGGTAGTTAGCAAACCAGGCCAAAGACTCCTCGGAGACACCAATACTCCTTAGCCGGCCCACAAGAATGGAATGGTCTACCGTATCAAAAGCTTTGGCCAAGTCACTAAAAATAGCAGCATAACATTGCTTAGAGTCAAGTGCAATAGTGACATCATTTTGGACCTTTAAGGTTGCAGTGACACATCCATAACCTGAGCGGAAACCAGATTACATACCCGAGAGAATACTATAGACATCAAGAAAGCCAGTCAGTTGATTATTGACAAGTTTTTCAAACACTTTTGATAAACAGGGCAAAATATAAATTGGCCTATAACAGTTATGATCAGCTTGATCTCCCCCTTTAAATAAAGGACGCACCATGGCTGCCTTCCAAGCAATGGGAACCGCCTCAGAGAAGAGAGACAGGTTACAAAGGTCAGAGATAGGATTGGCGATGATAGGGGCTGCAACCTTAAAGACGAAAGGGTCTAAACCATCTGACCCAGATGTTTTTTGGGGGTCAAGTTTAAGGAGCTCCTTTAGCACCTTGGACTCAGTGACCGCCTGCAGAGAGAAACTTTGTAGTGTGGCAGGGGAAAAAGAGGGAGGAGCATTGGGGATAGACACATTAGAAGGGGTGGGAGATGATGAAATGTTGGACGGGCAAGGAGGCAGAGTCAAATAGGAATCCTGACTTAATGAAGTGGTGATTAAAAAGTTCAGCCATGTGCTCCTTGTCAGTAACAACCACATCATCAACATTAAGGGACATGGGCAGCTGTGAGGAGGAGGGTTTATTCTCCAGGTCTTTAACTGTTTTCCAGAACTTCTTGGGGTTATACCCATAGAGAGAACTTCTCCTTAAAGTAACTAACTATGGCCTTCTGAATAGCCTGAGTGCACTTATTTCTAATTTGCCTGAACAAGAGTCAGTCGGCCTGAGTATGCGTGTGCCGAGCGATTTGCCAAATGGAATTCTTGAGGTGGAGTAACTCTGCCAGATCAAATAAAATAAAATGTTATTGGTCACATACACATGGTCAGCAGATGTTACTGTGAGTGTAGCGAAATGCTTATGCTTCTAGATACGACAGTGCAGCAGTATCTAACAGGTAATATCTCACAATTCCACAACAAAACCTAATATCTGACATATTCCACAACAAAACCGAATACACACAATCTAGTAAAGGAATGGGATAAGAATATATAAGTATAAAATATATGGATGAGCAGTGACAGAGCGACTAAAATGCAATAGATAGTAAAGGATACAGTATACATTATATTCAGTTGAAGTACACTTAGGTTGGAGTCATTAAAACTTCTTAAGGCTAGGGGGCAGTATTTTGACGTCCGGATGAAAAGCGTGCCCAAAGTAAACTGCCTGTTACTCAGGCCCAGAAGCTAGGATATGCATTTGGATAGAAAACACTCTAACGTTTCTAAAACTGTTAAAATAATGTCTGTGAGTATAACAGAACTGATTTGGCAGGTGAAAACCCGAGGACAAACCATCCAGGGAAAAATAAAATTGAAGTCATAGGATTTTCCAATAGTTTTCTACGGGAAAACCTATTTATTAGGAACCTGGTTGCAGTTCCTATGGCTTCCACTAGATGTCAACAGTCTTTAGAAATTGGTCGATGTTTTTATTTTGAGAAATGAAGAAGTAGTGCTATTCATTCCATGTGTCACTCTGAAGGTCCCTACTATTTTGGGGCGCGTGAACAGGAGCGCGCTCTGTGTTATTTTTCTTCGGTATTGGAAACAGGTTATCCCGTCTTAAATTTTATCGATTATTTACATTTTAGGATACCTGAGGTTGGATTAGGAACATTGTTTGAAATGTTTGGACCAACTTTACAGGTAACTTATCAGATACTTTGTAGTCATGTTGGGCGAGTTGGAACCGATGTATTGCTGAATCAAACGCGCCAAATAAATTGACATTTTGGGGATATAAAGAAGGAATTTATCGAACAAAACAACCATTCATTGTGTCACTGAGACATTTGGGATTGCAAAAAGAAGATCTTCAAAGGTAAGGCATTTATTATATCGTTATTTCTGACTTGTGTCGCACCTGCCTGGTTGAAAAATAATTTTCATGTGTTTGTATGCGGGGCGCTGTCCTCAGATAATCGCATGGTCTGCTTTCGCCGTAAAGCCTTTTATCTGACACAACGGCTGGATTAACAAGAAGTTAAGCTTTATTTTGATGTATTACACTTGATATTTCTGTAGTTTGAATTTGGCGCTCTGCAATTTCACTGGATGTTGTCAAACCTATCCCGCTAACGAGATTGCCGTGTGAAAGGATCACTAAGAGGTTAAAACTCGTATTTCAACCACTCCACGAATTTCTTG
Source organism: Salmo trutta (assembly GCF_901001165.1). Taxonomy (NCBI): domain Eukaryota; kingdom Metazoa; phylum Chordata; class Actinopteri; order Salmoniformes; family Salmonidae; genus Salmo; species Salmo trutta. The sequence goes on along the minus strand of NC_042987.1, from coordinate 11,277,770 downwards.
TTAACAAACTATAGTTTTGGCAAATCGGTTAGGACATCTACTTTGTGTATGACACAAGGCATTTTTCCAACAATTGTTTACAGACAGATTATTTCACTTATAATTCACTGTATCACAATTCCACTGAGTCAGAAGTTTACATACACTCTGTAACGGCTGTCGTCTGAAGAAGTGGACCAAGGTGCAGCGGAGTTAGTGTTCATTATTAGAATTTAATGTAAACAACGTGAACACTATACAAAACAAGAAAATGAGCAAACCGACAGCAAACAGTCCTGTCTGGAACAAAACACTGACAGAAACAATTACCCACAAACCCAAAGGAAAAAACATGCTCCTTATGTGTGACTCCCAATCAGCAGCAACGAGCTTCAGCTGTGCCTGATTGGGAGCCACACTCACGGCCCAAAACAAAGAAATACAAAAACATAGAAAAAGGAACATAGAACGCCCACCCAATGTAACACCCTGGCCTAACCAAAATAAAGGACAAAAACCCCTCTCTATGGCCAGGGCGTTACAGTACCCCCCCCCAAAGGTGCGGACTCCGGCCGCAAAACCTGACTCTGAAGGGGAGGGTCCGGGTGGGCCCTCTTACGGCGGCGGCTCAGGTGCGGGACGTGGCCTCTGCTCCACCCTTGACGTCGCCCTCTTCGGTGGCGCACCTGGCCGCGCCGAAGGTCTGGTGGGCGACACTGACTGCGCCCGGCTGGCGGCCGGCGATGGTTGCGCCCGGCTGGCGGGCGGCGATGGTTGCGCCCGGCTGGCGGGCGGCGATGGTTGCGCCCGGCTGGCGGGCGGCGATGGTTGCGCCCGGCTGGCGGGCGGCGATGGTTGCGCCCGGCTGGCGGGCGGCGATGGTTGCGCCTGGCTGGCGGGCGACCCTGGCTGCTCTGACGGCACTGACCCAGGATTCACCAGGCTGGGGAAACATGACAGAGGCCTGTCCCTAGGCGTAGGCACCGGACTCACCGGGCTGGCGGGCGTCCCTGGCCACTCCGGCAGGTCAGGGCAGTCTGGCCACTCCGGCAGGTCAGGGCAGTCTGGCCACTCCGGCAGGTCAGGGCAGTCTGGCCACTCCGGCAGGTCAGCGCAGTCTGGCCACTCCGGCAGGTCAGCGCAGTCTGGCCACTCCGGCAGTTCAGCGCAGTCTGGCCACTCCGGCAGTTCAGCGCAGTCTGGCCACTCCGGCAGTTCAGCGCAGTCTGGCCACTCCGGCAGTTCAGCGCAGTCTGGCCACTCCGGCAGTTCAGCGCAGTCTGGCCACTCCGGCAGTTCAGCGCAGTCTGGCCACTCCGGCAGTTCAGCGCAGTCTGGCCACTCCGGCAGTTCAGCGCAGTCTGACCACTCCGGCAGTTCAGCGCAGTCTGACCACTCCGGCAGTTCAGCGCAGTCTGACCACTCCGGCGACTGTTGACTGGCGGGCAGCTCCGACGACTGTTGACTGACGGGCAGCTCCGACGACTGTTGACTGACGGGCAGCTCCGACGACTGTTGACTGACGGGCAGCTCCGACGACTGTTGACTGACGGGCAGCTCCGACGACTGTTGACTGACGGGCAGCTCCGACGACTGTTGACTGACGGGCAGCTCCGAATACTGTTGACTGGCGGGCAGCTCCGAATACTGTTGACTGGCGGGCAGCTCCGACGACTGTTGACTGGCGGGCAGCTCCGACGACTGTTGACTGGCGGGCAGCTCCGACGACTGTTGACTGGCGGGGCTGGGGACACGCACCTTGGGCTTGGTGCGGGGTGCTGGTACTGGGCGTACCAGATTGGAGACACGTACCTCAGGGCTAGTGCGGGGAGCTGGCCTGGGGCTCCATCCTTGCCCCTCTTCACAGCCCTTGTGCCCCCCCCCAAAAATTTCTTGGGGCTGCCTCTCGGGTTCCCTTAACTCTTCCATAGCCCTGGACACGAACCTCCTTAAATCCGCCCATGTCCATCCATCCATGCTGTTCTCCTGCTGCTTGGTCCTTTGGTGGTGGGTAATTCTGTAACGGCTGTCGTCTGAAGAAGTGGACCAAGGTGCAGCGGAGTTAGTGTTCATTATTAGAATTTAATGTAAACAACGTGAACACTATACAAAACAAGAAAATGAGCAAACCGACAGCAAACAGTCCTGTCTGGAACAAAACACTGACAGAAACAATTACCCACAAACCCAAAGGAAAAAACATGCTCCTTATGTGTGACTCCCAATCAGCAGCAACGAGCTTCAGCTGTGCCTGATTGGGAGCCACACTCACGGCCCAAAACAAAGAAATACAAAAACATAGAAAAAGGAACATAGAACGCCCACCCAATGTAACACCCTGGCCTAACCAAAATAAAGGACAAAAACCCCTCTCTATGGCCAGGGCGTTACACACTCATTTGAAAGTGCCTATAAAAAGCTTGGAAAATTCCAGAAAATGATGTCATGGCTTTGGAAGTTTCTGATAGGCTAATTGACATAATTTGAGTCAATTGGAGGTGTACCTGTGGATGTATTTCAAGGCCTACCTAGCACTGGAGTAATATGATCACATTTTTTGGTTCTAGTCAGGATTCTAGCAGCCGTATTTAGCACTAACTGAAGTTTATTTAGTGCTTTATCCGGGTAGCCGGAAAGTAGAGCATTGCAGTAGTCCAACCTAGAAGTAACAAAGGCATGGATTAATTTTTCTGCGTCATTTTTGGACAGAAAGTTTCTGATTTTTGCAATGTTACGTAGATGGAAAAAAGCTGTCCTTGAAACAGTCTTGATATGTTCTTCAAAAGAGAGATCAGGGTCCAAAGTAACGCCGAGGTCCTTCACAGTTTTATTTGAGACGACTGTACAACCATCTAGATTAATTGTCAGATTCAACAGAAGATCTCTGTTTCTTGGGACCTAGAACAAGCATCTCTGTTTTGTCCGAGTTTAAAAGTAGAAAGTTTGCAGCCATCCACTTCCTTATGTCTAAGACACAGGCTTCTAGCGAGGGCAATTTTGGGGCTTCACCATGTTTCATTGAAATGTACAGCTGTGTGTCATCCGCATAGCAGTGAAATGTAACATTATGTTTTCGAATGACATCCCCAAGAGGTAAAATATATAGTGAAAACAATAGTGGTCCTAAAACGGAACCTTGAGGAACACCGAAATGTACAGTTGATTTGTCAGAGGACAAACCATTCACAGAGACAAACTGATATCTTTCTGACAGATAAGATCTAAACCAGGCCAGAACTTGTCCATGTAGACCAATTTGGGTTTCCAATCTCTCCAAAAGAATGTGGTGATCGATGGTATCAAAAGCAGCACTAAGATCTAGGAGCACGAGGACAGATGCAGAGCCTCGGTCTGACGTCATTAAAAGGTAATTTACCACCTTCACAAGTGCAGTCTCAGTGCTATGATGGGGTCTAAAACCAGACTGAAGCGTTTCGTATACATTGTTTGTCTTCGGGAAGGCAGTGAATTGCTGCGCAACAGCATTTTTCTAACATTTTTGAGAGGAATGGAAGATTCGATATAGGCCGATAGTTTTTTATAATTTCTGGGTCAAGATTTGGCTTTTTCAAGAGAGGCTTTATTACTGCCACTTTTAGTGAGTTTGATACACATCCGGTGGATAGAGAGCCGTTTATTATGTTCAACATAGGAGGGCCAAGCACAGAAAGCAGCTCTTTCAGTAGTTTAGTTGGAATAGGGTCCAGTATGCAGCTTGAAGGTTTAGAGGCCATGATTATTTTCATCATTGTGTCAAGAGATATAGTACTAAAACACTTTAGTGGCTCCCTTGATCCTAGGTCCTGGCAGGGTTGTGCAGACTCAGGACAACTGAGCTTTGGAGGAATACGCAGATTTAAAGAGGAGTCCGTAATTTGCTTTCTAATGATCATGATCTTTTCCTCAAAGAAGTTCCTCAAAGAAGTTCATGAATTCATTAAAAATAAAGCAAACTGGATGGAATATGGAGAAAAATGCACAAAATTCTTCCTGAATCTCCAATACAGGAACGCTAACAAAAATAATTTGCAGAAACTCGTTACTGAAGACGGAGTCATCTATGATTCCCCAAATGATATTTAAAAGAGGAAGCTCATTATTTTGGGCAGATGTTCTCTTTTCCGTCTCATCCTTTCCCACTGAATGAAGATTATGGTAAGGAATTCTTTCCAAATAATATAAAAAACGAAAATTAACAAATGTACAGAAAGATCAGTGCGAAGGCCAAATTACAGAGGAAGAACTTTTTGAGGCTATTAAATCCTTTCAGTCTGGAAAAACCCCAGGGCTTGATGGCATACCGGTAGAGGTATATGAAGTAGTTTTTGATATACTAAAAGCTCCATTGTTAGATTGTTTTCACTACTCCTATAGAAATGGTAGCCTGTCAGGTACTCAGGAGGAAGGTCTGATTTCTCTATTATTAAAACAAGACCCAGATGGCAAATAAAACGACCCAGTCTATCTAAAAAACTGGAGGCCCCTTACACTTCAATGTTGTGATGCAAAAATACTAGCAAAATGCATAGCACTCAGAATTAAAAGGGTTTTACCAGGTATTGTTCATCCTGATCAGACAGGTTTTTTACATGGACGACACATTGGAGATAATATACAACAACTACTAGAAATAATAGAAAACCATGAAACATATAAGAAGCCAGGAATGGTATTTATAGCAGATTTTGAAAAGGCATTTGATAAAGTAAGACTGGAATTTATTTATAAATGCCTGGATTTTTTCAATTTCGGTAATTCTCTTATAAAATGGGTAAAAATAATGTATAGCAACCCCAGGTGTAAAATAGTAAATAACAGCTACTTCTCAGAGAGTTTTGAATTGTCAAGAGGAGTTAAACAAGGGTGTCCGCTGTCACCTTATCTATTCGTTATGGCCATGGAAATGCTAGCTATTAAAATCAGATTGTAACGATCGTCTGGAAGAGGGGACCAAGATGCAGCGTGGTAAATGGTCATAATGATTTTTAATGAGACACTTCAAAAACAAACAGGAAAACGAAAGCCAACAGTTCTGCCAGGTGAACACACACAAGACAGAAAACAACTACCCACAAAACTTTGTGGGCTATACTCGGCCTTGTCTTAGGACGGTAAGTTGGTGGTTGGAGACATCCCTCTAGTGGTGTGGGGGCTGTGCTTTGGCAAAGTGGGCGGGGTTATATCCTGCCTGTTTGGCCCTGTCCGGGGTATCATCGGATGGGGCCACAGTGTCTTCTGATCCCTCCTGTCTCAGCCTCCAGTATTTATGCTGCAGTAGTTTATGTGTCGGGGGGCTAGGGTCAGTCTGTTACATCTGGAGTATTTATCTTGTCTTATCCGGTGTCCTGTGTGAATTTAAATATGCTCTCTCTAATTCTCTCTTTCTCTCTTTCTTTCTTTCTCTCGGAGGACCTGAGCCCTAGGACCATGCCTCAGGACTACCTAGCATGATGACTCCTTGCTGTCCCCAGTCCACCTGGCCGTGCTGCTGCTCCAGTTTCAACTGTTCTGCCTGCGGCTATGGAACCCTGACCTGTTCACCGGACGTGCTTGTTGCACCCTCGACAACTACTATGATTATTATAATTTGACCATGCTGGTCATTTATGAACATTTTAACATCTTGACCATGTTCTGTTATAATATCCACCCGGCACAGCCAGAAGAGGACTGGCCACCCCTTATAGCCTGGTTCCTCTCTAGGTTTCTTCCTAGGTTTTGGCCTTTCTAGGGAGTTTTCCTAGGGAGTTTTTCCTAGCCACCGTGCTTCTTTCACATGCATTGCTTGCTGTTTGGGGTTTTAGGCTGGGTTTCTGTACAGCACTTTGAGATATCAGCTGATGTACGAAGGGCTATATAAATACATTTAATTTGATTTGAAAACCCCAAAGGAAAACAGGCTGCCTAAGTATGATTCCTAATCAGAGACAACGATAGACAGCTGCCTCTGATTAGGAACCCTACTCTGCCCAAAACAAAGAAATACAAAAACATAGAAAAGGGAACATAGAACGCCCACCCAATGTAACACCCTGGCCTAACCAAAATAAAGAACAAAAAACCCTCTCTATGGCCAGGGCGTTACACAGATCCAATAACAACATTCGAGGATTAGAAATCCAAGGCTTAAAAACAAAGGTGTCCATGTATGCCGATGACTCAAGTTTTATATTAAGTCCGCAAGCTAGATCCCTGCAATGTCTCATTAAAGATCTAGATAACTTTTCTGTACTCTCTGGACTAAAACCTAATTATGATAAGTGTACAATATTATGTATTGGATCCTTAAAAAATACAACTTTTACATTACCCTGCAGTTTACCTATAAAATGGGCTGATGGTGAAGTAGACATACTCGGTATTCATATCACAAAATATATAAATAAGCTCTCCACAATGAATTTCAATAGAAAACTTGTAAAAATAGACAAGATCCTGCAACCATGGAGAGGTAAATACTTGTCTATTTATGGAAAAATTGCCCTGATTAACTCTTTAGTCATATCTCAGTTTACGAACTTACTTATGGCGCTGCCTACTCCTGTGGATTCGTTTTCAAATCATATGAGCAAAACATATTTTGCTTTATCTTGGATGCTAAACCAGACAAAATAAAACATGCCTAGCTATATAATAAATATGAATTGGGTCGGTTGAGATTATTAAATATAAAAGCACTAAACCTCTCTCTAAAAGCTTCACTCATTCAAAAGTTTTATTTGAACCCTAAATGGTTCTCAAGTAGATGACTAAGAAAAGCTCATCCATTGTTTAAAAATTGCCTTTTTGCCTTTGTGCAGATTGCCATGTCTCATTTTCGATTAAATGAAAATGATACTTTTTTCAAAGTATCTCTCTTTTTTCAAACAAGCATTGCAGAGCTGGCTACAATTTCAATTTCATCCCCCTGAAAAGATAGAATATATTACAACAAATATTATGGCTGAACTCAAATGTGCTGGTTGATAAAATACCTGTATTTATGGGAAAGATGTTTGAAAAGGGTATTTTGTTCTTAAATTATATTGTAAATTGGAATGGTAGAGTTATGTCCTTCATGGAGTTATCAGAATTGTACGGAAAGGTCTGCTCAATCCAAGAGTACAACCAATTGATTACAGCATTGCCCCAAAAATGGAGGAGGCGGGTGGCAGCGGGAGGAGGTAGGGAACTGGTCTGTCTGCCCAATATAAAGAATAAAAACTGGCGGAGGAATAAAAATAGCATAAATAGGAAAGTATACCAGTTTCATTTGAGGACCAGAATGTTGACAACTGTGCCATACAGATTGCAAAATAGTTGGGAAGAGATTTTTTATGTACTGATTCCATGGTACAGGGTGTATGAGTTGATATATAAAACAACGCAAGATTCAAGACTTCATGCTTTTCAGCTAAAATTATTATATAGAATTCTTGCCACAAAATGTGGAATATTTGGGGCATAAAATCATCGAAGCTCTGCTGATTTTGTTGTGAGGATACAGAATCAATAGACCATATATTTTGGCCTTGCCCTCAGGTAGCCTGTTTCTGGTCTCAGGTTCAGGAATGGCTGAAAATGCATAGCATTGATCTAAAATTGACCCTAGAAATAGTACTGTTAGGAGATCTGGAGAGACAGGGTCAGTCAATTACTAATATACTAATACTCTTAGTAAAATAATTTATCTTCAACTCGCAATCTGTGGATTCTATTTGATTAGATAGATTGAAAATGTACATTAAACATCACAGTATAGTTGAAAGATATGTGTTGTGTAGAAACCCGAAGTGGGTCGCCAGCAGAGATAGATGGGATGGGCTGAGGGAAGCTGAGGGTTGGTATGTGGAATTGGAGACAAGTGGGAGTGGAGTTGCTGTGTGAGAGATAGAATGATGGCCAAAGATAAAAGTAAAAAAGAAATGTAAAAGAAAGTCAAAATAAATCATAATAAAAAGTACATTTCACTGACACTAAGTGGCAGTGTTTTTACAACTAATGCCGGTTTGCCGTGCAGGTGTTTGTACACATGCATATACACACACTCTCATTCAAATAAACACAAACAAGAACACACACATACATGTAATAGTGCCAGACATGCACACAAACATAAAGTAGTCATTGCTGTTATGATTTCAGTTGTCCTTTATGTCCTTTGTTTTAAATTTATTATTTTGCAAAAAAAAATGTGCATTGTTGTTTGCTGTTTTCTTCTGTCTTTTCCTTTTTTCTCTTTAGTTCATTCTCTTGGTTGTTGGTTCATTCGGGGTTCTTGGGGGTGGGGAATGGAATTATTATTATTTATTTATTTATTTTTCTTTAAGGGGGACTGTGGGAGCGGTCTCGAATGGTTGAGGGACAGCTATTGGGGAACGGTGGGGGGATGTTGGAGGGTTCGGGTTCACGTTTTTTGGCCTGGTGGTAGATCGGTCAACATGCCCTTGAGCAGGGCATTGACCCTGGATGCTTCTGTGTGTCGCTCTGAATGGGAATCTGTTGGATGACTGGTATAATGTAGTTATTGAGCGGCTTCACTGCAAGTATATTGTATGTTTCAATTAGTCAATAAATAATACAAAAATAAAAAATAAAAATAGACTGTTGGAAAAGCATTCCAGTTGAAGCTGGTTGAGAGAATGCCAAGAGTATGCAAAGCTGTCATCAAGGCAAAGGGTGGCTACTTTGAACAATCTAAAATATATTTTGATTTGTTTAACACTTTCTTGGTTACTACATGATTCCATATGTGTTATTTCATAGTTTTGACGTCTTTAATAGTTAAAAAAAAATTAAAAAATAAAGAAAACTCTTGAATGAGTAGCTTTGTACAAACTTTTGACTGGTACTTTATGTAAATATGATTTTTCAGTTTTTAATTCATAATAAATTAGTAACATTTAAAAAAAAAAAACTATTTTCGCTTTGTCATTATGGGGTAGATTGATGAGGGGGAAAATAAATGTCATCCATTTTAGAATAAGGCTGCAACATAACAAAATGTGGAAAAAGTCAAGCAGTCTGAATACTTTCCGAATGCACTGTATTTGAAAAATCTATCATTCGCAATGGATTTTTTTTAAACTTTGTTGATTTGTGTGTACGTGGTGTTGTGGTGTACGTAGTGAGTTAAGACAATCAGAAATAAGACATGGCAATGTCACCATATGGCCCACGCACAGAGTCAATGTGCGTGGGCACCAGTGTCGAGGTAATTATGGTAATATGTACATGTAGGTAGAGTTATTAAAGTGACTATGCATAGATAATAACAGAGTAGCAGCAGCGTAGATGCTTTTCACTGAAAGCCGCAACTCAATCAGTTAGACCTATTGCCATGCATGCGCACTACCCAAATTGTGGGCTTCCCAAACACACTTGTGATTTGAAACAATCCACAGCTATTTTTTTAAAGAAGCTAATGATTCTCTGTGGCTAAGTAATGACCTCTGGTGAAGTATTTTGAATGATTGTATTTAGACAGGAGTAATTATATAATTTTGTCGAAACATCAATTTACTTTAGGGCATTAAAGCATCCTAACAGCGCACTGTCACACCCGCCAAATTTCCTTTCCAATTCGCAAGAGGCAGACACCAGAGATCTATATATATTGACGAGATGCTCATGTCTCCGCCCTAACAATGGGAGTCTTTGTCCCAAAGGTAGGCGACAAGTTTAGGTCTACATATTATTCCCATAGAATACTGGACAGATTTGGGCGAAAGTGACCCCTCTCGCTTCGCCTTTTCCCTCTCTGCTGAAACTATATCACCGGAGAAAGCATCCGAGGGAGGGAAATAGCGCCCCTCTATATGTAGCCCATGTATCTGATGCTCTCTGGACAGAAATAGTATGACATGCCATACTGCTTTGGTCCAGAACAGCATCACATACATGGTCTACACATAATGAGACAGAGGGACGCTGCTTCGCTCACTCGGATGCTTTAACTGAGGTTGATGTGTATTTCTATCGGCGCGCGTCTAGGTCAAATAAATTATACATATTTCAATATTTTATTTGGACGGGTAAAGAAGTACGGTAAGGCGAGCAGGCCGGGCGCGCCCATAACGCCGCCCCTCACGTGTTCCAGAGAGTATAGGGTGTTCCAGAGTAGAGACCCACAGTAGCAACTGTAATTCAGTACTGGCAGTGTCTGCTGTGATAGGTGGGAAGGTGCAAATTACCTGAAAAATATATCATCTCTCAATGTTATAATCTCTCAATGTTAATCTCAAAGTGCACCAAATTCATGCATTTAACTGTTAAAATTATTTACTTTTTTGCTGAGAGAGAATGCCCACGGACACCTCTACGAGCTTTGCATACGCACAATGCCAAGGGGTGGAATATGGAAACTGCTTGTCAAGCATAGAATGTGGAAAATATACACAATGTTTCAAATGTGTAAAATTGAGAGAGTAATAGTGTAATAATTGTTCGATTTCATTGCATTTCCATTGAGAATTCATGCAGCATATCTTGACAGACTATGTCATGTAATTTGACCACATCAGTGCATTTATTATGATAATAATCCATATAATGTATGGTCATTTGTTAAATTAGAGGCACATGTGAAAGGGAAACCATTGCTGAAACACTATAAAAGACAGATAATGGGAAATTGAATAAGAGATGGCTGACCTTGCTCTGTTGGAAGATTTGGCACACGCTGCATTTTGCAGGGAGCGTTTTTAGAGACAGGTGGGACTTTTTTTGCAGAAAGTACAGATTTGTTTTGGGAAACGATATCTGATGAGCCAATCTTGTAGGATTTTTGCGAGGTTTTAGAACCTACTTTGGAAAGGCAAACATGCCATTCCGGTGCACATCCAAGTGCTATCCATGCACCGTCAGGTTTTTGGCAACGGCCAAGGAGGATTGGCATCTCACAGCCCTCGATGAGCAAATGTTTTGGTTGCAATCAGCAAAAGGAACAGTAACATACGATTTCCATACACCATCACACAGCAGGTTGAAGTCAAGAGGGGTTTCTTTGCCATTAATGGGTTTCCCACATTGCCATAAAAGCACCATCCCAAAACGAGTTCAACTATGTGAACAGAAAAGACTTCCACTCTTAATGCGCAGGTAATAGGTTGTAAATGCTCAAAAGACGTATGTATTGGCCAAGTGGAACGCACGACTTGTTCCTTCTGCAGAACAGCAATGTTGGCCTATACTCCTACAGAAGGGCGCTGTTGAGGATGGATGGCTTATTGGTGACTGTTGCCTACTCATTTGAAGTATATTTTCCATTGCTTAAGAAACTTGCACTGTCCTAATGGTCCTCTCTTTGTAGCTATGCTTTTATTTTTACTGGTCAAGCCACAACTGAGCAAGCCAAATAACACATTTTGGTTGTAATCAATATCTGACACTAGCACCTCTGAAGCGTTTTTTTTTCTTACCTTTTTTGGGTCGCGCTGTTGTATTTCATGCACAGGAGGTCGGCGACACCTTAATTGGGGAGGACGGGCTCGTGGTAATGGCTGGAGCTGAATCAGTGGTTTGATGCCACTCCATCCCGCGCTGTTCCAGCAGCCTCCACTGATTTCATAGTACAGCATTATATATTCCTCACAGGATTTAAAGTCATGATTTTAACAATATGGTTAATTAGGGGTGTTTCGATATGCAAATAGCCAAGGTCATGCACAAGCACAGATAACAATTGGTATTTATCAATGTTATCTCCTACCAGTGTGCTTATGACACTCACAGGGTTGTTTAATAAATCACACTTATTCTATGTGTACAAACATTCAAAATTCTGTCCATAAGTAGTATTTTAGAATAGTTACTAAGCCATATTGATAAATGAAGGCCATGGTTGTTGCGGAAAATATCTCACTACTACTGTTTACTTCGTGCATCTCGCTGAGTCTACCTGTAAACCTAACCTAACCTATGACTTGACCTATCACCTTATGCATTACTCCCCCAGTGGCAAGAAGTGACATCCCCAAAAACGATACAACACATACAGATGAAGTCAGACATTTACATACACTTAAGTTGGAGTCATTAAAACTCGTCTTTCAACCACTCTACAAATTTCTTGTTAACAAACTATAGTTTTGGCAAGTTGGTTAGGACATCTACTTTGTGCATGACACAAGTACTTTTTCCAACAATTGTTTACAGACAGATTATTTCACTTATAATTCACTATGTCACAATTCCAGTGGGTCAGAAGTTTACCTACACTAAGTTGACTGTGCCTTTAAACAGCTTGGAAAATGCCAGAAAATGATGTGTTGACTTTAGAAGCTTCTGATAGACTAATTGACATAATTTGAGTCAATTGGAGGTATACCTGTGGATGTATTTCAAGGCCTACCTTCATACTCATACTTCATTCTTTGCTTGACATCATGGGAAAATCAAAAGAAATCAGCCAAGACCTCAGAAAAAAATTGTAGATCTCCACAAGTCTGGTTCATTCATGGGAACAAATTCCAACCCCCTGAAGGTACCACATTCATCTCTACCAACAATAATACACAAGTATAAACACCATGGGACCACGCAGCCGTCATACCACTCTGGAAGGAGACGCGTTCTGTCTCCTAGAGATGAACGTACTTTGGTGCGAAAAGTGCAAATCAATCCCAGAACAACAGCAAAGGACCTGGTGAAGATGCTGGAGGAAACAGGTACAAAAGTATCTATATCCACAGTAAAACGAGTCCTATATCGATATAACCTGAAAGGCCGCTCAGCAAGGAAGAAGCCACTGCTCCAAAACCGGCATAAAAAAGCCAGACTACGGTTTGCAACTGCACATGGGGACAAAGATCGTACTTTTTGGAGAAATGTCCTCTGGTCTGATGAAACAAAAATAGAACTGTTTGGCCATAATGACCATTGTTATGTTTGGAGGAAAAGGGGGGATGCTTGCAAGCCGAAGAACACCATCCCAACCGTGAAGCACGGGGGTGGCAGCATCATGTTGTGGGGGTGCTTTGCTGCAGGAGGGACTGGTGCACTTCACAAAGTAGATGGCATCATGAGGAAGGAATATTATGTGGATATATTGAAGCAACATCTCAAGACATCAGTCAGGAAGTTAAAGCTTGGTCGCAAATGGGTCTTCCAAATGGACAATGACGCCAAGCATACTTCCAAAATTGTGGCAAAATGGCTTAATGACAACAAAGTCACAGTATTGGAATGGCCATCACAAAGCCCTGACCTCAAGCCTATAGAAAAGTTGTGGGCAGAACTGAAAAGCATGTGCGAGCAAGGAGGCCTACAAACTTGACTCAGTTACACCAGCTCTGTCAGGAGGAATGGGCCAAAATTCACCCAACTTATTGTGGGAAGCTTGTGGAAGGTCACCCGAAACATTTGACCCAAATTAAACAATTTAAAGGCAATGCTACCAAATACTAATTGAGTGTATGTAAACTCCTGACCCACTGGGAATGTGATGAAAGAAATAAAAGCTGAAATAAATCATTCTCTCTACTATTATTCTGACATTTCACATTCTTAAAATAAAGTGGTGATCCTAACTGACCTAAGACAGGGAATTTTTACTAGGATTAAATGTCAGGAATTGTAAAAAAAAAACTGAGTTTAAATGTATTTGGCTAAGGTGTATGTACATTTCCGACTTCAACTGTAAATGGCTCCTAGCCTCGCGCACATAGACTACTTTCTGTCCCTAACACTAAAACTAAAAACAAAATAGGAATGTTTTGATAGAACTTAAAAGTACATTTAAAAAATAGTTAAGTAGATCAGAAAACTAACTGAAATTAAACTGAATTTCAAACAAAAAATCTTAAAACGAATAGAAATAAAAACAAATATAAAAACACAACTATAATAACCTTGCTGAATTGCTCAATGGCTGAGTTGAAAAGTACACAACTAGAGCCTTCAAACTCAACTATGGACCTTGAAGCCAGTTCCATTGCATTATTCCATTGGCCGTTAGTAGTGTCAGAACCATTAACATGGCCGTTAGTGGTGTCAGAACCATTAACATGGCCGTTAGTGGTGTCAGACCCATTAACATGGTCGTTAGTGGTGTCAGAACCATTAACATGGCCGTTAGTGGTGTCAGAACCATTGACATGGCCGTTAGTGGTGTCAGAACCATTAACATGGTCGTTAGTGGTGTCAGAACCATTAACATGGCTGTTAGTGGTGTCAGATCCGTTAACATGGTCGTTAGTGGTGTCAGAACCATTAACATGGCCGTTAGTGGTGTCAGAACCATTAACATGGCCGTTAGTGGTGTCAGAACCATTAACATGGTCGTTAGTGGTGTCAGAACCATTAACATGGCCGTTCTCAGTCTGTCCCTCATTGTCTCCTCCACTGTGATCTTATCTGAATCTGCCTTTCTCACCGTTCTTCTCTTTTGTCATGGCGTTATAGACCTGAACTCTGAGCTCATCCTTGGTCTTCTCTGTGATAAATTGAGATGCGTGTTAAGAATCAAAAGATGGTAAAATGTGACTACTACATTATACATTGAAGTTATTTTGCAGATGCTCTTATCCAGAGCAAGTAGGGTTCAGTGCCTTGATCAAGGGCACATCAACAGATTTTTCACATAGTCTGCTCAGGGATTTGAACCAGCGACCTTTCAGTTACTGGCACAAAGCTTTTAACCGCTAGGCGACCTGCTGCCCTATAAATAGCATTAATCTGATCTACGGCATTATCTGATCTACAGCATTATCTTCACTATCAGAGAGATCAGCACAACCACTAGGCCAAATTGTATAATTAGGCAAGCGTTAACTACTTGTGAGGTTTAACAATTCAGAATGCTTACTGTCATTGGGCTACTCTTCCTCATCTTCTTCAGGAACCCTCATCAGAGCATTCCCCAAGACACCATTCTCCATCCTGCTTCACAAAGACAAAATTACATATTCAAAGTCTTACCTACAACTGTAATGGAGGTGGTTTGGTGAGACCCGAAGATGTAATTTATAATAATAATTAATATCACTTAAAATACTGCGAAAGACCATGAAAACCTACCTGGCCAGCTCCAGGAGAGGTTTACCACACATGAAGAAAGCCTCTCCTCACTCATCTGCTGCTGTCACCATACTTTTTGGTTTTGGAAAGATAAATAGGGCAAAGTTATTGATTAGGACATTAATTACAAATTGGAAATGATTTTACAGACAGATTGCTTGAACTGTGTGTGTGTGTGTGTCTTCCAGCCCTACTCACAGCATCCCGCAGGCTTCTTGGAGGACGTTGACTGCTGACACCACATCCCCCATGATGAGATGTCTTTTCTCTGTGCCAATGAGTTTATTTGCCTCCTCCATGAGCATTGTGTAGAACTGAGAAAAAACATTGATAAACAAACCATGTTTGCTGTCTGTTTATTGCCACTAACAAGGTGTCTAGTTAGCTAGTTTACGTTAAACATTGGCCAACAATATTCAGCTGTCAAAGGTAACATGAAATCCATTGACAATAGTTTATTCACTATGCGGTGCAACGCTGCTAGCTTCTCAATCTCAGTAGTGCATTTTCGTGAGCGCTGTTCCGTGATCTTGACCATCACAAATTAAACTAAATGACTGGTAAACATTTACATACAATGAATGCGCGTGTAATAGTTGATCAGAGACAGGCACATCACTCTGCCAATCTTGCAGATCATTTCCGGTCAACTTCAGTTTGGGGAAACCGCAGGAGAAAAATGAAAGGCACTGTGACACATTTTTACATCTGTCGAATGATGACAAATAATGATGCCATATTCATATTTTCTTGACAATATCACAACAAATAATGGAGAAATAGCTCAACAAAGATTATGGTCAGATGATTAGCAACATGTAAAATAGCACTTATTTTAAAACTTACTTGGTAGAAAGTGTGGCAACAAGAGTAGTAGCAAAGGAAAATAGTTAGGGTGGCATGTAGCCTAGTGGTTAGAGTGTTGAGCCACTAACCAAAAGGTTGCTGGATTGAATCCCTGAGCTGACATGGTCAAAATCTGTTGCTCTGAACAAGGCAGTTAACCCACTGTTCCCCGGTAGGCTGTCATTGTAAATAATAATTTGTTCTTAACTGACTTGCCTAGATAAATATAACATTAGTGTAATAAGGAAATCTGCACTACTTTGCCTACAGGTGGGGCTTTAGAAATCTATCCAGCTCACATCAGTCCCTATCAAAAGAACACTCATTGAGACTGAGCTCTTTGAGCCCTTCACTATGGCACCTGCCATGCAATCATTTGATTGAACTCCAGTATGCATGAGATGCAAGCCTTTAGTCTACAGGTAAGCTATCTATCGGGAAGGAGACATCAGAGAGGATGAGAGTTGAAAACAACTCAGAGGG
Source organism: Salmo trutta (assembly GCF_901001165.1). Lineage (NCBI taxonomy): Eukaryota > Metazoa > Chordata > Actinopteri > Salmoniformes > Salmonidae > Salmo > Salmo trutta. Next base: position 11,261,465 of record NC_042987.1, on the reverse strand, counting down.
GTTCTGTTACCACACACCACACATTTCTCTCGAGGCTTTTTGTCAGGCCTGCCGTTAATACTAATTTGCCTAAGCCCTAAGGGAACCAATAACATTAAATCAGAGACATTAGCTCTGTCGGGCCTGTATGCTGCTAGCCAAGATCCATCCAGAGAGAACAGAAAGACAGGTGCAAAGGAGGAACCTGTTGCTCTTGCTCTGTCCAGGGAGCTGAGAGAGAGCAGCCCTGCTGTCAGTGCCTTCTGTGAGGGGGGCTCTAAGCACCAACCCCCTCCTGAAGAACCCCCGCTGGGTCCCCTGTTTACAGCCCTGTCAGGGCAGGCCTGGACCTGACAGCCAATCACATGGCAGGCCTGGACATGACAGACCCAATCAGGCTCACACTGAGACCCTTCACACCAATTTGGTCTATATGTCTTCACCAACACAATACTTCTATTCTAACACCCTGTGTCCTATGAATTGTATAATGTCAATGTGTATTGTGACTTGTAAAGGTAATTTAAATGTGAATTGTGTGTGTAATATGTAAAATATGTCTTAGAATGCTGACAATTTTGCTCTATTATGGTGAATGGTAAAAAAGCATCATAACCATCTTCATTCACTAGAGGGGCTGTCGTGAGGAAAATGGTCAGCTGATGGCCTCAATTATATAGGTCTGGATGGCATAGTGTGTAATATCCTGTCTACATGTACACAGTCAGTTTATAAGGAGCTTCGTACTTTCCATAATATAACATGCAGTGCATTCGGAAAGTATTCAGACCCCTTCCCTTTTTACACATTTTGTTATGTTACAGCCTTATTCTAAAATATATTAAATAATTTTTCCCTCATCAATCTACACACAATACCCCATAATGATAAAGCGAAAACAGGTTTTTAGAAAATTTTCGCAAATGTATAAAAAAACAACAACTGAAATACCTTATTTACATAAGTATTCAGTCCCTTTGCTATGAGACTCGAAATTGAGCTCAGGTGTCTCCTGTTTCCATTGATCATCCTTGAGATGTTTCTACAACTTGATTGTAGTCCACCTGTGGTAAATTCAATTGATTGGACATGATTTGGAAAGGCACACACTTGTCTATACAAGGTCCCACAGTTGACAGTGCATGTCAGAGCAAAAACCAAGCCACGAAGTCGAAGGAATTGTCTGTAGATGTCCGAGACAGGATTGTGTTGCCGCACAGAACTGGGGAAGGTTACCAAAACATTTTTGCAGCACTGAAGGTCGCCAAAAATAACAGAGGAACCACCAAGACTCTTCCTAGAGCTGGCCGGGCCAACCTGAGCAATCGTTGGAGTAGGGCCTTGGTCAGAGAGGTGACCAAGAACCCGATGGTCACTCTGACAGTGCTCTAGAGTTCCTCTGTGGAGATGGGAGAACCTTCCAGAAGGACAACCATCTCTGCCGCACTCCACCAATCAGGCCTTTATGGTTGAGTTGCCAGACGGAAGCCACTCCTCAGTAAAAGGCACACGACAGCCCACTTGGAGTTTGCCAAAAGACACCTAAAGACTCTCAGACCATGAGAAATAAGATTGTCTTGTCTGATGAAACCAAGATTGAACTCTTTGGCCTGAATGCCAAGCATCACGTCTGGAGGAAACCTGGCACCATCCCTATGGTAAAGCATGGTGGTGGCAGCATCATGCTGTTTTTCAGCGGCAGGGACTGAGAGACTAGGATCGAGGGAAAGATGAATGGAGCAAAGTACAGAGAGATCCTTGATGAAAACTGCTCCAGAGCACTCAGGACATCAGACTGGGGCGAAGGTTCACCTTCCAACAGGACAACGACCCTAAGCACACCACCAAGACAACGCAGGAGTGGCTTCGGGACAAGTCTCTGAATGTCCTTGAGTGGCCCAGCCAGATCCTGGACTTGGACCCGATCGAAAATCTCTGGAGAGACCTGAAAATAGCTGTGCAGCGCGCTCCCCATCCAACTTGACAGAGCTTGAGAAGATCTGCAGAGAAGAATGGGAGAAACTTCCCAAATACAGGTGTGTCAAGATTGTAGCGTCATACCCAAGAAGAGTAAAGGGTCTGAATACTTACAATTGAAGTCGGAAGTTTACATACACCTTAGCCAAATACATTAAACTCAGTTTTTCACAATTCCTGACATTTAATCCTAGTAAAAATTACCTGTCAGTTAGGATCACCACTTTATTTTAAGAATGTGAAATGTCCGAATAATATTAGAGAGAATGATTTATGTCAGCTTTTTTTTCTTCCATCACATTCCCAGTGGGTCAGAAGTTTACATACACTCAATTAGTATTTGGTAGCATTGCCTTTAAATTGTTTAACTTGGGTCAAATAGTTCGGGTAGCCTTCCACAAGCTTCCCACAATAAGTTGGGTGAATTCTGGACCATTCCTTCTGACAGAGCTGGTGTAACTGAGCAGTGGCTTCATGCTGAGCGGCCTTTCAGGTTATGTCGATCTAGGCCTCCTTGCTCGCACACGCTTTTTCAGTTCTGCCCACACATTTTCTATAGGGTTGAGGTCAGGGCTTTGTGATGGCCACTCCAATACCTTGACTTTGTTGTCCTTAAGCCATTTTGCCACAACTTTGGAAGTATGCTTGGGGTCAATGTCCATTTGGAAGACCCATTTGAGACCAAGCTTTAACTTCCTGACTGATGTCTTGAGATGTTGCTTCAATATATCCACATAATTTTCCTTTCTCATGATGCCATCTATTTTGTGAAGTGCACCAGTCCCTCCTGCAGCAAAGCACCCACACAACATGATGCTGCCACCCCCGTGCTTCACGGCTTGCAAGCATCCCTCTTTTTCCTCCAAACATAACAATGGTCATTATGGCCAAACAGTTTTATTTTTGTTTCATCAGACCAGAGGACATTTCTCCAAAACGTACGACCTTTGTCCCCATGTGCAGTTGCAAACCGTAGTCTGTCTTTTTTATGCCGGTTTTGGAGCAGTGGCTTCATGCTGAGTGGCCTTTCAGGTTATGTCGATATAGGACTTGTTTTACTGTGGATATAGATACTTTTGTACCTGTTTCCTCCAGTGTCTTCACAAGGTCCTTTGCTGTTGTTCTGGGATTGATTTGCACTTTTCGCACCAAAGTACGTTCATCTCTATGAGACAGAAAATGTCTCCTTCCTGAGCGGTATGACGGCTGCGTGGTCCCATGGTGTTTATACTTGCGTACTATTGTTTGTACAGATGAATGTGGTACCTTCAGGCGTTTGGAATTTGCTCCCAAGGATGAACCAGACTTGCGGATGTCTACAATTTTTTTCTGAGGTCTTGGCTGATTTCTTTTGATTTTCCCATGATGTCAAGCAAAGAGGCACTGAGTTTGAAGGTAGGCCTTGAAATACATCTGCAGGTACACCTCCAATTGACTCAAATGATGTCAATTAGCCTATCAGAAGCTTCTAAAGCCCTGACATCATTTTCTGGAATTTTCCAAGCTGTTTAAAGGCACAGTCAACTTAGTGTATGTAAACTTCTGACCCACTGGAAATGTGATACAGTGAACTATAAGTGAAATAATCTGTCTGTAAACAATTGTTGGAAAAATTACTTGTGTCATGCACAAAGTAGATGTCCTAACCGACTTGCCAGAACTAGTTTGTTAACAAGAAATTTGTGGAGTGGTTGAAAAACTAGTTTTAATGACTCCAACCTAAGTATGTAATCTTCCGACTTCAATTGTATGTAAATGTGATATTTCATTCATTTATTTTTATAAAAATATTTGCTAACATTTCTAGAACCTGTTTTTGCTTTTACATTATGGAGTATTGTGTGTAGATTGATGAGGGGGGGGGAAATTATTTAATCATTTTTAGAATAATGCTGTAACGTAACAAAATGTGGAAAAAGTCAAGGGATCTGAATACTTTCCGAATGCACTGTAGGTCCTTAGAAACAGGAGAAGGAAGACATTTGCATTTCCAGTCGGTATATGAAAACAGAGAGGAAGGTCTAGTGCTCTTCAAACAGCAAATTATTAGTGTTTTTGTGATTATTTAGGTATTATTTATGTCCATATTAATGTGTTTTTGAAAGCTGAACATTGGGTTGTAGGCCTCTGTTTGATCTGTGTCCCACCGCACGCTGCCTGCGATTTTAATAAGGGTTTATTGTGTTGGTCCCCTCTTATCTGGCCCTTCATGTGGTGTCCATGGCAACAACATGCAAAGACATCACCCCAGTTACAGCAGCAGCAGGATTAGGAGAGGCACTGGGCCCTTCAGTGTGCACCCAACAATCTCTGTAGCATCTTTTCATCTCAGGGCAGAAAATGACTAGCCTGGTCCCATTGGCATGACAATGGCCTTAGGAGCTGGCAGCACAAGCATATCTGAGACCAGGCTACATGACCACTGTGCACTGTAAACCCCAATGTACTGTCATTACTCAAAACTTTTGAGGAAATCCGTTGCACTTCATGTCTGAGCACCGTTACTTAAAGTGATTTCGTAGTCATTACTCAAACTGATAGTCACTGTGACCCTGTTTGATTAGTATCATCTTGAACATTTTAAGTGACTCCTCCACTATGCCTCCAATATAATTTCCCAGTGTGCCTTGTCTTTTCGAGTGAATTGTAGAGTTACCACACATGACTGTTTTTGTTATTGGCAGAAACATGGTTGTCGAATTCGTTAATTTCCAGTACATTGGCTTTCACCAGGTGAATGTTATCATTATAATTACATTCTTTATGACAATACATGACATACAGTATTTCGGAAAGTATTCAGACCCCTTGCCTTTCTCCACATTTTGTTGCGTTACAGCCTTATTCTAAGATGGACTTATTTTTAAAAAAATCCTTAGCATTCTACACATAACACCCTATAATGACAAAGCAAAAACAGTTTTTTAGAATAAAAAAAAAATGTATTACAAATAAAAAACAGAAATACCTTATTTACATAAGTCTTCAGACCTTTGCTATGAGACTCAACATTGAGCTCAGGTGCATCCTGTTTCCATTGATCATCCTTGAAATCTTTCTACAACTTGGAGTCCACCTGTGGTAAATTCAATTGACTGGACATGATTTGGAAAGGCACACACCTGTCTATACAACTTCCCACAGTTGACAGTGCATGTCAGAGCAAAAACCAAGCCATGAGGTTGAAGGAATTGTCCGTAGAGCTCCAAAACAGGATTGTTTCAAGGCACAGATCTGGGGAAGGGTGACAAAAACTTTCTGAAGCATTGGCGGTCCCCAAGAACAGTGCCCTCCATCATTCTTAAATGTAAGATGTTTGAAACCACCAAGACTCTTCCTAGAGCTGGCTGCCTGGCCAAACTGAGCAATCGGGGGAGAAGGGTCTTGGTCAGGGAGGTGACCAAGAACCTGATGGTCACACTGACAGAGCTCTAGAGTTCTTCTATGGAAATGGGAGAACCTTCCAGAAGGACAACCATCTCTGCCGCACTCCACCAATTAGGCCTTTATGGTAGAGTGGCCAGACGGAAACCACTGCTCAGTAAAATGCACATGACAGCCCGCTTGGAGTTTGCCAAAAGGCACCTAAAGACTCTCAGACCATGAAAAACAAGATTATCTTGTCTGATGAAACCAAGATTGATCTCTTTGGCCTGAATGGCAAGCATCACGTCTGGAGGAAACCTGGCACCATCCATATGGTGATGCATGGTGGTGGCATCATCATGCTGTGGGGATGTTTTTCAGCGGCAGGGACTGGGAGACTAGTCAGAATCGAGGGAAAGATTAACTGAGCTAAGTACAGAGAGATCCTTAATGAAAACCTGCTCCAGAGCGCTCAGAACCTCAGACTGGGGCGAAAGTTCACCTACCAACAGGACAATGACCCTTAGCAAACAGCCAAGACAACGGAGGAGTGACTTCGGGACAAGTCTATGAATGTCCTTGAGTGGCCTAGACAGATCCCGGACTTGAAACCGATCGAACATCTCTGGAGAGACCTGAAAATAGCTGTGCAGCGACGCTCCCCATCTAACCTGACAGAGCTTGAGAGGATCTGCAGAGAAGAATGGGAGAAACTTCCCAAATACAGGTGTGTCAAGAGTGTAGCCTCATACCCAAGAAGACTGTAATCATTGCCAAAGGTGCTTCAAGAAAGTACTGAGTAAAGGGTCTGAATACTAATGTAAATGTGATTTTTCAGGTTTTTTTTTCTTTTATACATTTGCAAAAAAAAAATTTAAAAAGTTTTTGCTTTGACATTATGGGTTATTGTGTGTAGATTGATCAGGGAAAAAAACAATTTAATCAATTTTAGAATAAGACTGTTATGTAACAAAATGTGGAAAACTTAAGGGTTCTGAATACTTTCCGAATACACTGTATATTTAAGCAGGGGGTGTGGTATATGGCCAATATACCACGGCTGCTGTTCTTATGTGCGACCCAATGCGGAGTGCCTGGATACAGCCCTTAGCTGTGGTATCTTGGCCATATACCACAAACCCCCGAGGTGCCTTATTACTATATAAACTGGTTACCAATGTAATTAGAGCAGTAAAAATACATGTTTTGTCATACCCGTGGTATACAGTCTGATATACCATGGCTGTCAGCCAATCAGCATTCAGGGCTCGAACCACCCAGTTGATAATATTATATAAGCCAGATTCTCCAGAACAAATAGAGTTCTATTCTAGTTATCACTGGAATTCTCAGAGTAAATATTACAGGCATTCTCAGATTAAGTATGCTAAGGTGGTCAATGGTCTTACATTTAATGCTTTGTTAGTGTGATCCACACGAGTAGCAGTAGTAGTAGTAGAAGCAGTAGTAGTAGTAGTAGTAGTAGTAGTAGTAGTAGTAGTAGTAGTAGTAGTAGTAGTAGTAGTAGTAGTAGTACTAGTAGTAGTAGGTCAATAGACTAAACAATCAGAGATGGGGAAAGGAGTGGATAAAGTGGATGTCGTAAAATGTCATTTCAACAATGGGTAATAAAGTTGGGTAATAGTTGGAAATCCTCTGCTGTAAAATGTAGATTATATGGTGTCTGTGTTACATGATGGGAGCTTCATGATTGTGGGACCCCAGCATGGCTGTTGACTTGGATTAGAAGAGGGGGGCTCATAGGAGGGGGCTGCTGTGGGCTTTTGCTGCTTTACCTGAAAGTCACTGACAAACATCTCTTTAAAGATGACAAAATTAAGTGTTTTGATTGTAGGGTTATAAGAATGTCGATATTTTATGCAATAACTGTCACAAATGTTATCTAGGCTTACATCTATAGTTTTGCATGTTGAGAAGAGAATAGAAGAGAATGATGAGATGATAAGAGAAGATAAGGGTGGGGGACATGACTACTGTCTTTTCTTTACTCATCTTTACGCATATGAGTTTTCCACCACAAATTATTTGAGATGGAATGAGGATGAAATATGCATAGTCATGGTGCTGTGAGGCAGTCAAATGTGGTCAATGCTATCGTGGATCTTTGGGATGTCCCTACCCTAAACCATAATCTTAACCCTTACCTTAATAACCATTTTAAATGTTAACTTCAGCGGTATGGACATCCTAAGGATTCCGGATAGCACAGACTATAGTCAAAGAACTCATGTCGATTAAATTAATGGGCTGTGGCAAGCTAAATCAATGGCTACAGAGGGTCTTATCTTTAAAAGGAAGAATCCTAATAACCAAGGCTGAAGGTATCTCTAGGCTAACATATGGTGCTCTATCTTTATATCTTGATGGTAAAATAGGCAAGGAGATAGACGAGACGCTTTTCAACTTTCTGTGGAGAAACCGTACCCATTACATTAGGAAAACTGATGTAATGAACACTTATGAGTATGGTAGGCTGAATTTTCTGGACTTTACGGCCTTAAATAATACTTTTAAGATCAATTGGATAAAACAATTCCTAAGAAGACCCCATTTCCATGTGGAATCTTATTCCTCATCATGTCTTCTCTACTTTTGGTGGCCTTAACTTCATGTTGGTTTGCAATTATAATATTGACAAAAGTTCCAGTGAAACTCTCTGATTTTCATCGGCAGGTTTCTTGTCATGGAATTTAATTTATAAGCATCATTTTTCTCCACACAGATATTATATATGGAATAATCGGGAATTTTTGTATAAAAATACTTCTATGTTTTTAGAATATTGGTTCCCGAAATAATATCCTATTGGTGAGCCAACTTGTACAGTTGAAGTCAGAAGTTCACATACCGGTACACTTAGGTTGGAGCCGTTTTTTTTAACCACTCCACAAATTTCTAGTTAACAAACTATAGTTTTGACAAGTCGGTTAGGACATCTACTTTCTGCATGACACAAGTAATTGTTCCAACAATTGTTTACAGACAGATTATTTCACTTATAGTTCACTGTATCACAATTCCAGTGGGTCAGAAGTTTACATACACTAAGTTGACTGTGCCCTTAAACAGCTTGGAAAATTCCAGAAAATGATGTCATGGCTTTAGAAGATTCTGATAGGCTAATTGACATCATTTGAGTCAATTGGAGGTGGACCTGTGGATGTATTTCAAGGCCTACCTTCAAACTCAGTGCCTCTTTTCTTGACATCATGAGAAAATCAAAAGAAATCAGCCAAAAATTGTAGACCTCCACAAGTCTGGTTCATCCTTGGGAGCATTTTCCAAACGCCTGAAGGTACCACGTTCATCAAAACAAACAATAGTACGCAAGTATAAACACCATGGGACCACGCAGCTGTCATACCGCTCAGGAAGGAGACGCGTTCTGTCTCCTAGAGATTAACGTACTTTGGTGCAAAAAATGCAAATCAATCCCAGAACTACCTCAAAGGACCTTGTGAAGATGCTGAAGGAAACGGGTACAAAAGTATCTACTGTATATCCACAGTAAAACGAGTCCTATATCGACATAACCTGAAAGGCCACTCAGCAAGGAAGAAGCCACTGCTCCAAAACCGCCATAAAAAAAGCCAGACTACGGTTTGCAACTGCACATGGGGACAAAGATCGTTCTTTTTGGAGAAATGTTCTCTGGTCTGATGAAATAAAAATAAAACTGTTTGGCCATAATGACCATCGTTATGTTTGGAGGAAAAAGGGAGATGCTTGCAAGCTGAAGACACCATCCCAACCGTGAAGCACGGGGGTGGCAGCATCATGTTGTGGGGGTGCTTTGCTGCAGGAGGGACTGGTGTACTTTACAAAATTGATGGCATCATGAGGAGGGACAATTATGTGGATATATTAACGCAACATCTCAAGACATCAGTCAGGAAGTTAAAGCTTGGTCGCAAATGGGTCTTCCAAATGGAAAATGACCCCCAAGCATACTTCCAAAGCTGTGGCAAAATGGCTTAAGGACATCAAAGTCAAGTTTTGTAGTGGCCATCACAAAGCCCTGACCTCAACCCTATAGAAAATGTGTGGGCAGAACTGAAAAAGCGTGTGCGAGCAAGGAGGCCTAGATCGACATAACCTGAATGGCCGCTCAGCATGAAGCCACTGCTCAGTTACACCAGCTCTGTCAGGAGGAATGGTCCAGAATTCACCCAACTTATTGTGGGAAGCTTGTGGAAGGCTACCCGAAAAGTTTGACCCAAATTAAACAATTTAAAGGCAATGCTACCAAATATTAATTGAGTGTATGTAAACTTCTGACCCACTGGGAATGTGATGAAAGAAACAAAAGCTGAAATAAATCATTCGCGCTACTATTATTCTAACATTTCACATTCTTAAAATAAAGTGGTGATCCTAACTGACCTAAAACAGGGAATTTTACTAGGATTAAATGTCAGTAATTGTGAAATACTGAATTTAAATCTATTTGGCTAAGGTGTATGTAAACTTCCGACTTCAACTGTAAATGCATTTTTTTTAACTTAGTTATAAGGAATTCTTATCACTTTACAAGTCCCTTTAACACCTAAAGAGTTTCCAATAGTTTTAGATGCCATTCTCTCAGGAACGTGTCAAGACCTGACCCTCAGAGACTACCTTCCATTAGTCTTCCCTGTGGCTCAGTTGGTAGAGCATGGTGTTTGCAACGCCAGCATGGTGTGTGCAACGCCAGGGTTGTGGGTTTGATTCCCACGGGGGGGGGCAGTACAAAACAAATGCATGAAACGTATGCATTCACTACTGTAAGTCGCTCTGGATAAGAGCATCTGCTAAATGACTAAAATGTAAAAAATCTAAATATAACCCTGTTGACTTAACAGTAGGAAAGATTTGTTTCTCTTTTGGTCCATTCAACAACAGAGCGATACGAACCTTGTTTCAGCAAAATGTTGTATCTATACCTTATGCAATGCATTATTGGAACGGTTTTATTGATAATATTTGTTGGAAAAAAGTTTGTATGTTGCCACACATACCTACTTGTTCACAAAATTAAGGAAGTTTCCTTTAAAATTATTCACAAATATTATCCTGCCAACCACTAAGTTTAAGAAAAACATAAACTCAAATTGTACCTTTTGTAATGACCACCCAGAAACAGTGTTGCATCTTTTTTGGCATTGTATGCATATAAGAAAACTGTGGCAAGACATCAGTAGATTTAATTGAACACATTTATGAAGATTTTACACTATTGTGGAGAGATGTACTGCTTGGATATTTTACCTACAATATAAATCAATTGAAACAATTTCATGTAATTCATTTCATTATTCTTTTGGCCAAATTTCATATTCACAAATGCAAATTTACAAACAAAACACCACATTTTCTTACCTTACAAAAATAAATGTAACTATATTTTAAGACCATTAAATACTCTGCTAACAAAAAAGCTGTTAGAATTATAAGTGTATGTATGTCCCTTAAGGTCCTTGTGTAATGTGATATTGTAACCCCTAGCCCAGGGGTGTCAAACGTCCGGCCCGCGGGCCGTATCAGGCCCGCAAAGGGGTTTAATCCGGCCCGCGAGATGATTTTGTAAAGTATAAAAATGAGCTGCAATTTCTCAAAATAAACTGCTGTTCCAATTGCATCCACTGGATGGCGCAATAGCAATTGTGTTAAGCAAGCAAACTGTTTATACCGGAGCAGAGCAAGTAGGTCAAGCAAGTGCAGCCAGTCCGGATGAGCTACTTTGTTTTGCCCGCGATATTTATTACGACTTCTACTTTTAACATTATTTGCTTTTGCACCCTCATTGCCCCAATATGTCTCTGTCAAAAAAGAGAAAAGTGGACGCGGGTCTGGCGGGTCTGAAGAAACAGCAGTCTGTGTTTTCTCACAGCCGAGACATCAGTGACGCTGCAGTGAAAGCTAGCTATCTCATTGCTAATGAAATCGCAGTGGCTTCAAAACCATTTAGTGAGGGTGAATTTGTAAAAACATGCATGATGAAGGCAGCGGAGATTGTGTGCCCTGAAAAGCGCCAGGCTTTTGCAAATATCAGCCTGACAAGAAACACAGTTGCAGACAGGATTTCCGATCTTTCAGTGGATTTGGACGGCCAGTTGAAGCAAAAAGTAAAGTCATTTATTGGGTTTTCAGTTGCAATTGATGAAAGCACGGACATTACAGATGTTGCACAACTGGCCATTTTCATCCGCGGAGTTGATGACACATTGACCATCACCGAGGAGTTCATGGAGTTGGTGCCGATGACAGATACAACGACAGCAGCTGATATTTTCACCGCACTCGTCGGCGCGCTGGACAGGGTCGGAGTGGACTGGTCCCGCGCTGTCAGCCTGGCTACAGATGGTGCGCCCTCAATGATCGGGAAAAAAGCAGGCGTTGTGACAAAGTTCAGAGAGAAAGTGCAATCTGCAAATGGAGGACGTGATTTTTGGACTTTTCACTGTATTTTGCACCAGGAGGCTTTGTGTTGCAAGTCATTAAAGATGGATAACGTCATGAAGGTGGTCATCCAAACTGTTAATTTCATCCGATCCAGAAGCCTGAATCACCGTCAGTTTGACAGCCTTCTCAGAGAGAAAGACCACATCTATGGCCTGCCATACCACACTGAGGTAAGATGGTTAAGCCAAGGTGCTGTGCTTAGGCGTTTCTTTGATTTACGAGAAGAAATTGAACAGTTCATGGAAGAAAAGGGCAAACCAGTGTTAGAATTTAATTCCGCAGAATGGATGCAGGACCTTGCATTTATGGTGGATGTTACAGAGCACCTGAATAACTTGAACAAACAGCTGCAAGGGCGCAACAAAGTCGTCACGCATTATTATGACATTGTGGGAGACGCAACTCGCCGGTGGTGATGCAGCTCACTTCTCCTGTCTGAAAAATGTGTGCGTGACCCAACATGTGGCAGACATGAAGCGGTTCAAAGATAAAATAACGGGACTGTTACGGGAGTTTGAGCAACGCTTTCAGATTTTTGGTGAACTGGAGAAAGACTTCAACGTTTTTTGCCATTCACCGTGAATCCCTCTGATCTGCCCGTCAGCTTGAAATAATAGACTTGCAGTGTGACTCGGATATGAAGGGCAAATTTGCCGCAGCTGGCTTGGACACATTTTATCAGAATCTCTTGCCAGGTTACCCCAACTTGACAGCCCTCGCTGCAAAACTGTTGTGCATGTTTGGAACCACATATCTTTGTGAGCAAGTTTTCTCTGTAATGAGCATAAATAAAACAAAGCTGTGCTCAAGGCTCACGCACAAGCACTTGAATCACATCCTGAAGTTGGCTGCCACTCAGGATGTGACGCCTGATATTGATGCGCTGGTGAAAGCTAAAAGATGCCAGGTATCAGGAGTCAACTAAACTATGCAACCCCACTTAAAGTGCTGCATGAGACACCCTGATATAGTTCTGTGATCTGTGATATACTTCTGTGAATCACTGAGGCATTGTGTGTTTGTGTGTTCTTTTTCTTTAGAATTTTCAAATAAACTTGAGGTGTTTTATGATTAATAGTGATGTTGTGCTTGTACTATTGTGGACACACTGTCCTCAGGCTCCAGCTTTATGTTGATCGTATTAAAACAAAGAAAACAATCTGAAGTTGTTGTTTTTAAGTTATATATACCATGATTTTACCGGTCCGGCCCACTTGGGAATAGATTTTCCTCCATGTGGCCCCTGAGCTAAAATGAGTTTGACACCCCTGCCCTAGCCCAATTGTCCTTTGTATATTATTTATATATACTTGTGTTCCCCCATGTACTTTCAGTATTGAATTGGCAGCCACTGGCAGTGTTCTAACATCGCGAGAATTGAGCTGCTGTATATAGTTCCATGCGATTAATCTCATTCTTCTCACTCCTCATCTCAAGCTGCTGCTGTAGGACCAAGGCAGAGGTATGTGTTTTGTAGGGCTACGCTTTCAATCTATCATGAAATATATAGGCTAAAGCATGTTTTCGGTTATTCCAAAAAAAGAATTTGAAAACTTAGCCGTACTATGGCTAATAGTTTTTTTACTTTTATTACTTTATCATTTCATTTGTGTGCAATCTTACCGGCGTTAAACTTGTAGCCTACATTTCCATTGACGACAGAATAAATGCGTTTGTTTAGCTTTACAATAGTTTTTGGGGGGGATGATGTCCAAGTGGCCTACATAATTTATTTGTTCAATGGAATATTGGAATAAAAAAAAATCAGGTGAGGGGAAAAAAATCAATGTTGAGGAAAAAAACGAATGCAGGTTTACGAAATAGGACTGACTGCGTGTGCAATATAGTAAAAGGTTTTGCCACTTGCCAGGCAAGAACAGCCTGTTGAACTATGTGATTAATGCTTAAAATAAAGCCATAAATGGCCATTTAGGAAACACCTGTGGATTAGGTGTTGCTCATGAAAGAAGTGAAATCTTCCATAGAATCAATTTCCTATTCCTGCCTGCCTGGATTGTTTTCAGTTCTTTTCACGTTATAGCTTCAATGCTGAAAATGTATAGAAAGAGGATGGAGAGAGCATCCCAGTTCATCTTTCATGTCCAGTTATCTTAGTGTTTTTTGTGTACTACCATGAGTGGTTATTGTTGTATACTGTACATTGACAGCATACATAAAACAGTAAAGGCCTACACTGCGTGCACAATTATTAGGCAAATTGTATTCCTCGGGATTAATTGTATTGTTGAACAAACACAATGCTCTCAGTCAATCCAAAATGTTATTGAACCTCAAACCTGAATGTTTAACAAAGGAAAAGTGAGTTTTGTCTTTCTCAGGGAAATATATAAGTGTGCACAATTATTAGGCAACTATTAGTGTGCAGAATTATTAGGCAATTCAATTACAAAAATAATTTCTCTCAACTCACTTGTTTATTCTCAATTTTTAGAGTAAGTGTAACAGATAAGTAACACAAAATGACAATTATATAAAAAAATGTACCAATATAGCCACCCTTATTTTCAATAACTGCCATGAGCCTTCCATCCATGGAGTCTGTCAGTTTCTTGATCTGTTCACGATCAATTTTTGCTGAAGCAGCAACCACAGCCTCCCAATATTCTGTTCAAAAAGGTGTATTGTCTTCCATCACTGTAAATCTCACGTTTGAGAAGGGCCCACAAGTTCTCAATAGGATTTAAGTCAGGTGAGGAAGGGGGCCAGGTCATTATTCAGGCATCTTTGAGGCCCTTGCTGGCTAGCCAAGCAGTGGAGTACTTGGATGCATGTGATGGAGCATTGTCCTGCATAAAGATCATGGCCTTCTAGAATGCTGAGGACTTCTTCCTGTACCACTGTTTGATGAAAGAATCTTCCAGAAACTGGCAGTAGGTTTGGGTGTTGAGTTTCAGGCCATCTTCAACCCGAAAAGGTCCAACTACCTCATCCTCAATGATAGCAGCCCATACCAGTACCCCTCCTTCACCTTGCTGGCACCTGACTCAATTTGGTGCCCTGTGTCCATTACTGATCCAGCCACGGGCCCATCCATTTGGTCCATCAAGAGTCACTTTCATTTCATCTGTCCTTAAAACCTTTGAAAAATCTGTCTTCAGGTATTTCTTTGCCCAATCTTGACGCTTCAACTTGTGAATCTTATTCAGTGGTGGTCTTGTTTCAGTCTTCTTGACCTTGGCCATGTCTCTGAGCACTTGACACCTTGTACTTCTGAACACTCCAGGTAGGTTGCAGTTCTGGAATACGATGGCACTGGAGGATAATGGGTTCCTGGTAGTTTGACGTTTAATTCTTCTCAGGTCTTTTGCAGTTAATTTGCGCCGTTTCTTCCCCATGCGTCTTTTGCGCCCCAGTTGACTATTCGCAACAAAACGTTTGAATGTCCGGTGGTCACACCTCAATAGTCTAGCTATTTAAAGAGTTTCTCATCCGTCTGAAAGGCATTTTACATTTTTGGTTTATCAGTGTCAGTTAAATTTATTTTTTGGCCCATTTTACCTAAGGTAATGAGGCTGCCTAATAATTATGAACACCTTGATATAAGGTGTTATTCACTTCCGCCACACCCTCCCTCATTACAAATACATATCACCTGAAAATGATTAAATCCAATAAACATTTAAGTTTATATGGTTTGGAGTTCGAAAATGTGAATAGAAATAATGATGAGATCATAATACTCACTTGCCTAATAATTGTGCACGCAGAGTATTTGTTCAATTTATCTTCCTCCCCCTCCAGTGAAACTGAAGATGGCTGCAGGTAAAGCGCGCATTGGGCATCTGGCCCCTGACTTCAAGGCCACAGCAGTCATGCCAGATGGACAGTTTAAAGACCTCAGCATTTCCAACTACAGAGGTAGACCTACTACTACGCTTCATAGTATTCTGCACTGTCCTTTGTTTTGTATCTGTGTGGTAGGATTTGTGACTGGTTTAGGATTTTAAAGTTTGATAATACAGTAATGACCTATAAGCCTGTTGGATAAGATTTTAGTTGCATTGAATGTGCTTCCAGGCTCCGCAACTTGACAGGTTTGTCTAATGGTGTGTCTTGTGCTGCTTGCCTGCAGGGAAGTATGTGGTGTTCTTCTTCTACCCACTGGACTTCACCTTTGTGTGCCCTACTGAGATCATCGCCTTCAGTGACGCTGCCGAGGAGTTCAGGAAGATCGGCTGCGAGGTCATTGGTGCCTCTGTTGACTCCCACTTCTGCCATCTTGCCTGGTACGAGTCTTTTGCACAATTATTTTGCCTTATGAAGATTTCATCCTAGGTGACGCAGGATAAGTTACAGTGCAGCTTGTGCAGTGATCTTTTTATATAATTTATTGTATATACACTGCTCAAAAAAATAAAGGGAACACTTAAACAACACACTGTAACTCCAAGTCAATCACACTTCTGTGAAATCAAACTGTCCACTTAGGAAGCAACACTGATTGACAATACATTTCACATGCTGTTGTGCAAATGGAATAGACAACAGGTGGAAATTACAGGCAATTAGCAAGACACCCCCAATAAAGGAGTGGTTCTGCAGGTGGGGACCACAGACCACTTCTCAGTTCCTATGCTTCCTGGCTGATGTTTTGGTCACTTTTGAATGCTGGCAGTGCTTTCACTCTAGTGGTAGCATGAGACGGAGTCTACAACCCACACAAGTGGCTCAGGTAGTGCAGCTCATCCAGGATGGCACATCAATGCGAGCTGTGGCAAGAAGGTTTGCTGTGTCTGTCAGCGTAGTGTCCAGAGCATGGAGGCGCTACCAGGAGACAGGCCAGTACATCAGGAGACGTGGAGGAGGCCGTAGGAGGGCAACAACCCAGCAGCAGGACCGCTACCTCCGCCTTTGTGCAAGGAGGAGCAGGAGAAGCACTGCCAGAGCCCTGCAAAATGACCTCCAGCAGGCCACAAATGTGCATGTGTCTGCTCAAACGGTCAGAAACAGACTCCATGAGGGTGGTATGAGGGCCCGATGTCCACAGGTGGGGGTTGTGCTTACAGCCCAACACCGTGCAGGACGTTTGGCATTTGCCAGAGAACACCAAGATTGGCAAATTCGCCACTGGCGCCCTGTGCTCTTCACAGATGAAAGCAGGTTCACACTGAGCACATGTGACAGAGTCTGGAGACGCCGTGGAGAACGTTCTGCTGCCTGCAACATCCTCCAGCATGACCGGTTTGGCGGTGGGTCAGTCATGGTGTGGGGTGGCATTTCTTTGGGAGGCCGCACAGCCCTCCATGTGCTCGCCAGAGGTAGCCTGACTGCCATTAGGTACCGAGATGAGGTTCCTCCTAATGCAAGACAATGCTAGACCTCATGTGGCTGGAGTGTGTCAGCAGTTCCTGCAAGAGGAAGGCATTGATGCTATGGACTGGCCCGCCCATTCCCCAGACCTGAATCCAATTGAGCACATCTGGGACATCATGTCTCGCTCCATCCACCAACGCCACGTTGCACCACAGACTGTCCAGGAGTTGGCGGATGCTTTAGTCCAGGTCTGGGAGGAGATCCCTCAGGAGACCATCCGCCACCTCATCAGGAGGTGCCCAGGCGTTGTAGGGAGGTCATACAGGCACGTGGAGGCCACACACACTACTGAGCCTCATTTTGGCTTGTTTTAAGGACATTACATCAAAGTTGGATCAGCCTGTAGTGTGGTTTTCCACTTTAATTTTGAGTGGGACTCCAAATCCAGACCTCCATGGGTTGATAAATTGGATTTCCATTGATTATTTTTGTGTGATTTTGTTGTCAGCACATTCAACTATGTAAAGAAAAAAGTATTTAATAAGATTATTTCTTTCATTCAGATCTAGGATGTGTTGTTTAAGTGTTCACTTAATTTTTTTAAGCAGTATATATTTATTCAAGTTTTACAAAATGTACATCATTGTAAGTAGAAAGATTTTACCATATCCCAACCAGCCTTCCTTCCTTCCTCCACATAACACATTCACCCAACCCCCACCCTCCCCGTCATCGTTGAGCCATTGAGAAATAAGGGGGGGGGGGTTGAGCAGACTTCCACTGGAAAATAATTCTACGTCGAGCTAATAAGGATGTAAAAGCAACAACATCGGCATGTTTGGGGTCCAAGGAGAAGGCGTATTCTGGAATACCAAAAACAACTATCAAGGGACATGGCTACAGGTTAATTTCAAGCACCTCAGATAATTTTTTAAAGAGAATCCCAGTAATCTTTGTAGTTTAGAGCATTGACTGAACAGAGACATGACATTATCACACTCATCATTTACATTTGGATATATTTCAGACAATCTGGATTTGGAAAAATGCACTCTTTGAAAAACCTTATTGTATGTGACCAAGATGAGCACAAAATGTAGTGGAGCGTACTATATCAATCGCCTCCTCTTACCACTCCTGTGTAAATTCAACACCCATTTCCCGTTCCCAAGCAGATGTCGTTTTGTTGGTGGAGTGGGAATAAGTGACTCTTATCAATAGGATCCATAGTAGATGCAGAGGAGAATTGCACTCGAAACTGGTACCAAATCTTAAGTGTGGAAGGCACTACAGGATTGCCAGTATAGCAAGAGGTGGATGCTGGGAGAGAAGAGCGGAGTAAAGCAGGAAGAGAAGCAGAAATACAAGAATGTGCCTCTAGGTAGCACCATAGGGTATCTGGAGCATGTAACCAGAATGGCAATTACTGAAAGTTGGCTGCCCAGTAATAGTATACAAAGTTGGCTGCCCAGTAATAGTATACAAAGTTGGCTGGTGTATAACCTCCACTAAACTTGCATCTCTGAAGTAAAGATCTACTGACTCTGGGTAGCTTTCCTCCCCAGATAAATGTGGTAACAGCCTGATTTGATTGACTTAAAAAAAAAATGTTGGTAAAAACAATGGGATAGATTGAAATGGATAGTTATTTGGGTAAACTGTTTATTTTTACAGCATTAATCCTTCCTATAAGTGATAGTGGTAAGCTACCCCATCTCTGAAAATCAGATTTCATTTGCGTAAGGAGGGGAACAAAGTTTGCAGAAAAAAGAGCATGTAATGAACAAGTTACGTTCACTTCAAGGTATTTGAAACCAGAGAGGCTAAGCTGAAAAGGCAAGTCTTGTCTGCTGGAACTGTTGTGCTGCTGGATTGAGTGGGAAGTACTCACTTCTCTGGAGTTTCAGTTTCAGCTTGTAACCGGAGAAGGAGCCAAAGTTCTCCAGAATAGAAAGGATAGAAGGTAAACAGGTTACAGGGTTATTTACATAGGTTATCATTATATGCAGATGATTTGTTACTCTATGTTCAACTCCTTCCTGTGTTACACCTTGGAAAGAGGAGGATGCCCGTAAAGCTACTGAAAGAGGCTCAATGGCGACAGCAAATAATAAAGGGGACATTGGGCAGCCTGTCCCACGTTCCAGGGCAAAATAGTCAGAACGGTTGACATTGGTACAGACACTGGCCTGGGGAGATGTATAGAGACGGATCCATGAGCTAAATTTGTCACCAAGTAAAAAAATGTAAGAACATCAAATAGGTACTCCCATTAAATTCTGTCGAATGCCTTCTCTGCATCTAGGGAGATTACCACCTCAGGGGAGTTGGAGAATTGTTTAGAATAAATAATGTTAAACCGTGTCTGAATATATAAAAAAATCTGTCCTTTTATAAAGCCGGTTTGTTTCTGTGATACGAGTCCTGGTAAGACTACTTCCAGACACCTTGCTATCACCTTCGCCAGCACCTTTACATCCACATTAAGGAGACTTAGGGCCCTAAATGAAGAACAGGAAGTGAGGTCTTTCCCCTTCTTAAGGTGAAGCGCTATTGAAGCCTGTGTTAGGGTAGGTGGCAGCGAGCCACGTTCAAGTGATTGATTATACATAGGTAAAAGTAAAAGGGGCTAACTTGTTATGGAATTTCTTAAAGAACTCAGTTGGAAACCCATCGGGCCCTGGAGGTTTGCTGATCTGCATTGACTTGATAGACTGAAGAACTTTTTCAAGGCTGAGAGGAGATCATCTACAGTTTCAGCCTCAACTGTGGGAGTCTCCAGTTCACCCAAAAATGTTGTCATATTGGCAGTATCTGATGGAAATTCAGACGTATACAGGGAGGAATAGAAAGATTTGAAGGTGTCATTGATCCCCGTAGGATCAGAAATCAAGCTATGAGAGGAATCTTTCATTTGGGGAATCATACGGGTAGCAGCGCTGCGTTTTAATTGGTGTGCGAGCAGACGACTTGCCCTGTCGCCATGTTCATAGTAGGTACCACGTGAATGCAATAGTAACCATTCTGCCTCTGTAGTGGACAAGAGATTGAATTCAGATTGTAAGTTCAAGCATTGCTTATATAGCTCTGGAGATGGCGTCAAGGCATATTGATGGTCAATGATGGCTTTCGTGAGTTCTTCTAGTTTAACTTTCCGAGTTTTGTTTAAATGAGAAAAATAAGAAAGGCCTGAAGTGATTCCCATAAGAGAGAATGAGAGGTTGAGCTTGTATGATTAAAAAAAATATATTATCAATAGAAGTGGAGATAACGTTACAGAAGTCTGCATCAGACAGGAGAAGATCATTGAATCTCCAACAGAGAGGAGTACGAGTTTGTCCTGATAGGACTATGTCGAAAGGCTAAAGGTCCATGGTCAGAAATTACAATGGGTAAATATTCAGAAGCGGTGACATTTGGAAGTAACTTATGATCAACAAAGAAATAGTCAATACAAGAAAAAGAATGGTGTACATGTGGGAAAAAAAGAACACTGCCTGGGGATTCTGAAATCTCCAGGGATCTGTACACCCATTCTGAATCATAAAATCTGAGAAGGACTTTGACATAGCAGAAGGAGACATAGTTCTGGGGTTGGAGTGGTCTAAAGCCGGGCTAATAAAACAATTCAGATCCACGGCAAATATCAAAAGATGGGTGTTCAGAGAAGGGATTTTCCCCAGCAACCTATTTGGGAAATTCAACATCATCGAAATTGGGAGCATATACATTGACCAATACTACAGGTATGTGCCAGTTATGATTAAAAATCTCTCGTTACTGTCTGAAATAACATTAGTAGTAGAGAAATGTATTCTTTTACTAACCAAAATTGCAACCCCTCAGGCTTTGGAGTTAAAGTCTGAATGGGAAAACCTGACTGAACCTGGAGTTTTGTAGCCATTGATTGATCTTTAATGCGTAAATCTGCTTTTAGCTTTTCAAATGGGAGAAGATCCTAGACCTCGACAGGATTATTCATTGTTTTAGTATTCCAAGATAAAAACTTTATAAGATTAGGTTTACCTATTACAATTATTAGCTTTGTTAGCCATCTAAAATATTGAAAGGAAAAAGGTGTGAAAACAGACCAAGCATTTGCAAAGACAGAGAACTGATGAAAAAAAGCAAGGAAAAATAAATAAATTTGAACAAAAAAGGTCACCCCTCCTCCTCTCCCAACCCAAACCCAAAGTCTCCTTCCCCAGCAAATGGAGACAGCAGGTTGACGTTAGCGCAGCTTCGGTGCATATAAACCAAGAACCTTTCTATCCTAACGCGGAGAGGCTCCATGGCACGAGTAGTGAAATCCATTTGAAAAGGCATTCACAAAACAGTAAAGTAGGTCAACAAATACCGCACGTTTGCAAGGTCCAAAGATGCTGAAAGAAATAAATCTGATTTCTCCACTCCTATTTCTGATACTAAATTATAATTTGGTGTATTATTTTACTGCAATACTATTATATTAGGCTACATGTGAGTGTTATAGGCCTACAGTCAGTGTACATATTTCAGTTACTAGAGTAGGCTAAAACGTCAGTGTCCAAATAATTATAATTTTTTTCAGAGGACTGGCACACAGAAACCTGTTTACTACTATCCGTGTCTGTCTGTATACCACAGCTGGCAGGGACGCTTAGTCTCAGACACAAAAAAAGACTAAATTCAGTCTCGTTGTGTGTTCTTACAGGACCAACACACCTCGTAAGCAGGGCGGTCTGGGTCCAATGAAGATCCCTCTGGTAGCCGACACACTGCGTTCCATCTCCACGGACTACGGGGTGCTGAAGGAGGACGAGGGCATCGCCTACAGGTGGGTTCACAACAGACAAGTTCAAGGGTCAAAGTTCAGTGTTTCTATGACCGACTGTGTCTCAACCTGGGTAATGTGCCCAACATAAGACTACGTGCCCAACAAGACTAACACATACCTAAATGACTCAGTCTATACCCTATTTGTTTTTTCAGGGGCCTATTCATTATTGACGCCAAGGGCCTCTTGAGGCAGATCACCATCAACGACCTTCCAGTGGGACGCTCCATCGACGAGACCCTGCGTCTGGTGCAGGCCTTTCAGTTCACTGACAAACACGGAGAAGGTACATAACTAACCCTGCTTTCTTTTTGTTTTCTAAAAGACGATGCCTCCTTATCCTACACAGAATCAGGCTAACCTTTTGCAGTGCCATATTTTACCATGTACCATCAGAAGACACATACACTATGTCAGGGGTCATCAACTAGATTCAGCCGCGGGCCAATTTTTTTTCTTGAGCAGATGGTCGGGGGACTGGTACATAATTATAAATCATTTGTACGAAAGAAGCCCAAACAGATACTGTATTTGACAAAAACATAATTTCAAACCATGATTACATTGGTACACAATCACGTCTCTCTATTTATGAGTGGAAAAACTTAGTAATAGATTTCCTAAATTAAAATCATTTTGAGGTGAATTCCTATTGATTTTAGTCTTACATGTCCAAAAAGATTTTTGGGGCTCAAAACTTTGGGGGGGCCAAGGGCCGCCAGTTGACGATACCTGCACTATGTGAACAGCATTTAGAGCACTATTAGCACTCATTCTTTTAAGGTAACATTCCATGTTTGTAACAGCTGAGAATGTTAGGCTGATAGATGTCAGAATGTGTAAAAATGTCAAGCTCAGGTTCAAAGTGTTTTGTTTATCATACTGCACTGTCCTGACACACACACTTCTTCTCTGGTGTTTCCTCAGTCTGTCCCGCCGGCTGGAAACCAGGAAGTGACACCATCAAGCCCGACATCCAGAAGAGCAAAGACTTCTTCTCCAAGCAGCACTAAGATGATGAGTGTCTGCAGCCTGCTGTAGGACAACTACAATTACAGTACATTTCAATAGAACAATAGGCTACTGCTCTTCACTATCTATGTGCCTGGGAACTGTAGAACAATCTCATCAGCATTCCATTATCTGTCATGTGTTTAGATAGAAATTATGACCAAAGAATCAAGATTAGATTGTGTTGTTGATGTTTTAGTGTCATTAACCAGGTTCCATCCAAACGTTTTATGCGAGTAAAGTACCTTCGGATGAAAAATGTCACGACAGATCTGATGGAAACATTGAATTTGTCGGTAAACTTTCCAAATGACGACGAAACAAAATACGCTAGACAAGGTGATCGTTTTGTCTGTACAATGTATTATGAGAGAAATGGCAGTGGAAAGGCTTTTATGCGCAAATATTGATATAATATATATTTTTTAAATTATTGTCACCATCCTATCAAAGTAAACTTGGGAGTCATGTGATGACATGTGTGGTCCTCCCACTACGACTTGGGAAAGCATGCAGTTTATTAGGCTACAGATGAAATAAGTTATGATGAACTTCACCTGGTGGTGAATGTGCCAGTTGATGAGCTTGATGCTCCTTTCCAATAAATATCGAGGGTCTTATTCTGGTGACATGATGATTGATGTTTGGCTGCCATTTGACAAATAAAAAAAATCTCGCTCTTTTGTCCATAATAACCTCATGTGTAGGCTATACCCGCGCTGTATCTGCCAGCTGTTTGCTAGAGCGCACGTGCCATTACCACAGTGGGCACATTTGCTATATAAGGTAACATTCTTTGTTACAAAACCATCAGTAGAGTTGGAAATGCGATGGAAACACTTAATTTATTTTTTATTTGGTACATGGGAATTTAACCACTAAAGTATATTTTATGTGCACTACGTCATCATGCAGATTTTTATCCGCTACAAGTCAATTTGATGGAAACACATCTCTGGTGAGAAAAGGTGCAGATTTTAGAATATTCACATGAAAATCTGTCGCCAGTTAGATGGAAGCCTAGCTAATGATGTCGCCCTTTTGTTTTCTGTTGTATCATTTTGGTAACATAGTTTTTGTCTTTAGGCCACAGTCTGTGAAATGAGGAAAAGCAGCTTTACTGGGAAAAAAAGTGAGGAGAAAACGTAGGTTTTTTACAGTGAAAAACAAACTACTCAAATGTCCTTTCATCTTCTAAATAAAAACTTTTACAAAGCAGTTTTTTTAACTTGACAGATTCAGAAAAACAAACTTAACATGTTAATTACTTTTTGTATGACTTACGATGAAATTGAAATCTGGGTTAATTTAACAATTTAGTTTGCAATTCTGTTTTGTTTTTTGGTGAATTTAGCTACAATGTAGCTAGATATGATACAATACATGACCAAAAGTATGTGGACACCTGCTAGTCGAACATCTCATTCCAAAATCATGGGCATTAATATGTAGTTGGTCCTCCCTTTGCTGCTCTAACAGCCTCCAGGCATTTAACTAGATGTTGGAATATTGCTGCGGGGACTTGCTTCTATTCAGCCAAGAGCATTAGTGAAGTCGGGCACTGATGTTGGGCGATTAGGCCTGGCTCACAGTCGGCGTTCCAATTCATCCCAAAGGTGTTTGATGGGGTTGAGGTCAGGTCTCTGTGCAGGCCAGTCAAGTTCTTCCACACCAATCTCAACAAACCATTTCTGTATGGACCTCGCTTTGTGCACGAGGGCATTGTCATGCTGAAACAGGAAAGGGCCTTCCCCAAACTGTTGCCACAGTTGGAAGCACAGAACCTTCTAGAATGCCATTGTATGCTGTAGCGTTAAAGATTTCCCTTCACTAAGGGGCCTAGCCCGAACCATGACTATCAGTCCAAGACCATTATTCCTCCTCCTCCTCCAAACTTTACAGCTGGCACTATGCATTCGGGCAGGTAGCGTTCTTCTGGCATCCGCCAAACCCAGTTTTGTTCGTTGAACTGCCAGATGGTGAAGCTTGATTCATCACTCCAGAGAATTTGTTCCAGAGTCCAATGGCGGCGAGCTTTACACCACTCTAGCCGACGCTTGGCATTGCGCATGGTGATCTTATGCTTGTGTGCGGCGGCTCTGCCATGGAAACCCATTTCATGACGCTCATGACGAACAGTTCTTCTGCTGACATTGCTTCCAGAAGCAGTTTGGAACTCGGTAGTGAGTGTTGCAACCAAAGACAGACAATTTTTACACGCTTCAGCACTCATCGGTCCCGTTCTGTGAGCTTGTTTGGCCTACCACTTCGCGGCTGAGCCGTTACTGCTCCTAGACATTTCCACTTCACAATAATAGCACTTACAGTTGACCGGGGCAGCTCTAGCAGGGCAGACATTTGATACACTGACTTGTTGGAAAAGTGGCATCCTATGACGGTGCCATGTTGAAAGTCACTGAGCTCTTCAGTAAGGCCATTCTACTGCCAGTGTTTGTCTATGGAGACACATTTTTATTTTTATACACGCAGCAATGGGTGTGGCTGAAATAGACAAATCCACTAATTTGAAGAGGTGTCCACATACTTTTGTATATACAGTATATGTAGCTAGGACTTAAAAAACTGGATCATTGAGTGAGGCTGGCCTATCAATCCAAAACGGGTTGAACAATAGAGTAACATCATCTTAGTCTCTCTCTTAATCCAGCCTGAAATGAAATGAATGTGCCAAAACTTTGCAACTGCAAAAAATGGCAGCAAAGGACAAGGTAACATAAGCAAAAATTGCATGCAAAGATGGAAGCATTTCATCGCAATCACGCGATCATTGAAAACATGTTTCACAAAAACAAATTGGGGGGCATTCATATATATATATTTTGCTTTCATTTACAATTAATTTGTTCTTGCCTTTCAATATTATTTATTTTGCTCTCAATTGGTTAATGTTTTGCTTTCAATATCATCATTTTTTGTGTAATACTAAGAATTTTGTTCTCAAATTCAAAAGTTTTGCTTGAAATTAAAGGCACAAAAGTAATTCCAAAGAACCCTCTCGCTTCGCCTGTTTTTTTTCAACAAAATCAATTGATGTGCATTTCTTATGGCCTGCAGAGTACCGCCAGCTACTGTTCAATTGTTGATTAATGAGCGAGGTTAATTGACTGCAGATGGTTGTAGAATGTTTACTCAACTTTATTTTGTATGTAGTGAGAATATGGTTGTTATCATATAGTCTACCCCACAAGAGGTTGGTGGGACCTTAATTGGGGAGGACGGGCTTGTGGTAATGGCTGGAGCGGAATCAGTGGAATGGTGTCAAATAAATCAAACGTGTTTGACGCCATTCCATTCTCTCCGTTCCAGCCATTATTATGAGCCGTCCTCCCTCAGCAGCCTCCACAGGTCTACCCATATTGGATGCAAAGTCAATATATTCCTTGCAGAAGAGACCAAGTGCTACTGATCTAATTCCATGCACGCATCTGTTTATGTTGCTGGTGTAGCAGGTAAAGTCACAGCGCTGACGTCCTGTTCACGGTTTGCGCGCGTGTAAACCTGGTGTAGCTCCTCTGTAATTGTCAGCAAATTGATTGACTGAATTAACAAGAGAACAATCTGCTGGTGCACAAGCACATTTCTAAATTGCATCTGGTGTATTTTACTATTCTACTATTCTTACTCTCAATAGTAACTAAGTTGAGACCACGACATCCCCCCCCCCCCCCCCCCCAGGAGCCCCAAGTGACCGCTTATGCCTGGAGCCGGCCCTGATTGCACTATATACAACCTGAAAATCCATTCAATTCAATGTCATTTAATATTCATGGTATGACACACAAAATGACAATTATTTGTTCAAATTTGACATCCTCATTTAACAATGCTTACCTTCCTATAAAGCCCTTGAAGCATATCAAGTAATTTATGTCATATTGTTGAGATTAGTAAAAATGCTAGGCAAATTGCCATTCTAATATGGCATTCCCTTTTTGAGCTCTGTAATTTCTTAAATAAACATGAAGTTGAAAAAAAACAATTGGAAGTTCTTACTTGAGTTGTAAGTAGTAGGGTTTTAAAGGTGAAATAATTGTTAAACATGTTTTTCAAGAAGACACAGTTAGGGTTAACTGTACAACGCTGAGGAAAACACTGAACAACATGCAATCTTACATTCTGACATTGGCAAACTTACATTGATGCTTTTGATGTATTTTGAGGTTACCGAGAACCGTGAAACTTTTACCACACTGCACACAACTAAATGGCTTTTGTCCACTGTGAAATCGCTCATGTCTTTGGCAGTTGTCCTGCCTTGCAAACATCTTGCCACAGAGTCTGCAACTGAAAGGTCTCTCACCTGTGTGAACACTCTGATGGGACTTAAGTCTGGTTTTCTGCGTAAAACTTTTCCCACACTCAAGACATCTGTATGGCTTGACTCCAGCATGAGAGTGCTGGTGTGCTTCAAGTTGACAATGGCGGTGGAAGCTCTTTCCACACAATGAGCATATGAACACTTTTTGGTTTGGTACAGCTCTCCAAACATTGACCATTCTTTTTGTTTTCAATCTGTTCTTATTAAGAATATGCTCATTGCTGTGTGAGTTTGACTCAGATGTGTTCTCAGTTGCTCTCATGAGCCCCTGTGAAGAAGGTCCTGGCTGCTGCAGTCTAGGCTGTAAAATCAAGCCCTCCATCACAACAGGGTGCAGAGTATCTCTGTACTGCCCCTGGTCAGCTTGAAAGGACTCAGACATGGCATCGCCATGATAAAGAGGATGCCACTCGGGCTCCACTTTCACTGGGATAGTGCTGAAAATGTCACTAAGTGGTTTCTCTGCAGAAGACAAAGAGTTGCAGGAAGCAGGATGGGATGGGATGGGAGCGGGATATTGATCTGCCTGAGAGGAAAACATCTGTAAGCATCTCTCTGTAGTGTAAGACCCATCTGGGTGAGTGGAATCATTCCCACTTAGTCCTTGTGTAACAGAGAACCACAGCTGACTATCTCTCTCATCCATTCTAAAGTCCAAACTGCCTGTGATTCCTGGGTCTTGTACAGTTCCCTGGGCTACATGTTTTTCCACCTGCTCTGCTTTCACCAGCAACTCCAGTCCACCCCTCGCCTCCACAAGGTGTCCTGAGCTCTGCAGCTCATTGAACTTCTCCGGGTCCTCTACAGGCGTGGCTTGGGATTTCTGGTCCTCTTCATTACCTGGAAGTAGAGTAGACGGTTTATGTAATTGTTAGAAATTTGTCAAATAAGCGATAAAGCAAAACCCTGTACAGTGCAAATAACCTGACTTGATAGCAGGGCCGTAACTACATATGAGGACACAGAGGTCTGGACTTATGTAATTTTTTCTAATTTGAAAAATAATAAAAGTATATAAACTCAGCAAAAAAAAGAAACGTCCTCTCACTGTCAACTGTTTATTTTCAGCAAACTTAACATGTGTAAATATTTGTATAAACATAAGATTCAACAACTGAGACACAAACTGAACATGTTCCACAGACATGTGACTAACAGGCTGACCCCAACCCTCCAATCCAACAGGTCCCAGACGTGATCAATGGGATTGAGATCCGGGCTCTTCGCTGGCCATGGCAGAACACTGACATTCCTGTCTTGCAGGAAATCACGCACAGAACGAGCAGTATGGCTGGTGGCATTGTCATGCTGGAGGGTCATGTCAGGATGAGCCTGCAGGAAGGGTACCACATGAGGGAGGAGGATGTCTTCCCTGTAATACACAGCGTTGAGATTGCCTGCAATGACAACAAGCTCAGTCCGATGATGCTGTGACACACCGCCCCAGACCATGACGGACCCTTCACCTCCAAATCGATCCCGCTCCAGAGTACAGGCCTCGGTGTAACGCTCATTCCTTCCACGATAAACGCGAATCCGACCATCACGCCTGGTGAGACAAAAACGCGACTCGTCAGCAAAGAGCACTTTTTGCCAGTCCTGTCTGGTCTAGCAACGATGGGCTTGTGCCCATAGGCAACGTTGTTGCCGGTGATGTCTGTTGAGGACCTGCCTTTACAACAGGCCTACAAGCCCTCAGTCCAGCCTCTCAGCCTATGGCGGACAGTCTGAGCACTGATGGAGGGATTGTGCGTTCCTGGTGTAACTCGGGCAGTTGTTGTTGCCATCCTGTACCTGTCCCGCAGGTGTGATGTTCGGATGTACCGATCCTGTGTAGATGTTGTTACACGTGGTCTGCCACTGCAAGGACGATCAGCTGTCCGTCCTGTCTCCCTGTAGCGCTGTCTTAGGCGGCTCACAGTACGGACATTGCAATTTATTGCCCTGGCCACATCTGCAGTCCTCATGCCTCCTTGCAGCATGCCTAAGGCACGTTCACTCAGATGAGCAGGGACCCTGGGCATCTTTCTTTTGGTGTTTTTCGTTGTCAGTAGAAAGGTCATAACTGTGACCTTAATTGTCTACTGTCTGTAAGCTGTTAGTGTCTTAACGACCGTGCCACAGGTGCATGTTCATTAAATGTTTATGGTTCATTGAACAAGCATGGGAAACAGTGTTTAACCCTTTACAATGAAGATCTGTGAAGTTATTTGGATTTTTTGAATTATCTTTGAAAGACAGGGTCCTGAAAAAGGGACGTTTCTTTTTTTGCTGAGTTTATTTTGAACACAACAAAGTAAATCAATTACGGGTCAACATCTAAATATTGCTCCCAGCGTTGATCAAAGCTCCGTGCGCTTATATTCTTAATCTGATTGAGTTTTAATCGCTCCAGCCTCTTTGCGAACGAACAGTGGTTTGTTTATGTTTGCCTTCCGGTTTTGCCTTTTTAGCAGCAACCACTCTCTCAAAGGGCTAACCCTGCTTTCTCGCTGCACAGGCTTTCTCACGGCACATAAAACTACATGGCAGGAGTCACTTTTACTTTCTTCTCCAACATTGTTTTTTTGCATTATTTAAACCAAAATGAACATGTTTCATTATTTATTTGAGACTAAATTGATTTTATTTATGTATTATATTAAGTTAAAATAAGTGTTCATTCAGTATTGTTGTAATTGCCATTATTACAAAACAATATATATATATATATAAAAATCGGCCGATTAATTGGTATCAGCTTTTTTTTGGTCCTGCAATAATCGGTATCGGCGTTGAAAAATCATAATCGGTCAACCTGTAGTTGTTAGTCTCATCTCGATCGCCCACTGGAGTTTATAGTTTACCCATAACCCACCTTTTTCTTACCCCTACATCACTGATATTAATACAGAATCGTAAGTAATATTCTAATAATTCATGTGAATGTGATAGTACAATCATCTGTCTGCTCCATTGATGTCTGTTTATGCGGAGCTTGACTGTTAGTCGTTCCGGATAAAAGTGTCTGCTAAATGGCATATATTAGCAGGGGTAAACGTACGATGGTACGATGTACCAGCCCAAAAATTGTAGGAGTATGCTTTACCGATAAAACATTAGCCTATCACAATAATTAAAACAAATGACTGGTTGTGTTTATGCCACAATAAAAGGTAATACATTTTAAAAGTTAAATTACAAATCTTAATGGCTAGGCCCACAGAGATCCTATTGAATTAGGCCCATTAAACATTTGAGCTCCTGCACCATGAAGAAATAAATTCTCCTTTCACTCCTGTATATTAGTAATGCCTAGGACTACAAATGCAAAAGCTATATAATTTGAGAAAAGGAATATCCATGTAAATACCTGATGATTTTATGTAATTCATCATTACAACTGACCGAACAATTACGTTACCTGATGCTACATGTTAGTGTGAATCAGTTCTCATATTTCCTCCCTTTTATGGGTATAACATTACAATTGTATAGCTAATAGTCTGTGTTTGCAGATGACTGATGTGAACTAACATTTTTGCTGTTCTCCAAATAGCATTTTAATAGGGGTCGCGCGCCTTCCGGACCTCATTACAACTCAAATCCTGGTTACACAACTGAGGTACATTGCACGAGGTATAAGACGCTTATTTAATCGTTAGAACCATAAGTATATGGTACGATAGGATCCTATGGGATGAACGTTGCCTTAAAATGCTTTAAACCGGGCCCAGCTTGACAGCACTAAACTAAGAGTGAGCTCTCACCTTTTTGTGAGGTCCCACTCCCAAGCTGAATTCCCTCAGCATGTTGCCTGTCATTTGTCCCTCGTGCTGCTGCTTCCCTTTGAGCTTTCCTCAGTTCTCTTTCCATCAGCTGTAAACTATTTTTAAGGCCTTCTATCTCATTTTCTTTCCGACACATTTCCAGCCGTAGAACGACAGTACCCTCGTCTACAAATTTGGTTATTTCTGCAACAGCTGCCTTTGCTAGCACATCCATGATTGCACCTATTTGTGTACTAAAAGAAACAGTGTTAGACATTGCTCATCAAATAAAATCACCGTTGTTACACAGAAACAAATATGCAGTGCGAGTGCCTCTGTAAAATGTTTATAACATAATCGTTTCTTCTATTGTACAGCCTCTCGAAGCTAGCAAGCAGCAACGTTTGTGGAAGGGGGAAAAAAACCTTCTTCCGGAAAGATGGATAACGGAAATGACGACAGAAAGTACCAAACACTTTCAAATAAATGCACTTATATGGGGATATTTATTTGAAATCAGAAATAAACGCCTTGCTGCCTGGTTTTATTGTCTGCTAGCTACTAGTGAATTGATTTTTGAAAATACAAATACGACGACCACTTTTCTTTGCAGAAGAAGTTTATTTACAAAAACAAATAAAACAGAAAATGCATTATTTTATGGAATTGACACAAATGATGACACATTGCCCTTAAAAACATCTCTAGACAATCATTAAGCAATCATTAACTCAGAAGTTATTACATTTGCTTTCTCACCATTTGCTTGCTCACTCTTAACAACACCCATTGTGGTTATGCATGAGATGTGATACCTGAGATTTCCATACTTGGTGTACATTGACAACTCTTTGCAGAATGATTAAAACCAAGCAGTTAAAATGGTAAGTTACATTAATAGGTTAAAAGCAGCAACAAAAAGGGGGACATTTACAGAGGGAAAGAGAGAGAGTGAGAAGGATCAGTTTTCTGAGTTGCCCTGAATCTGAGTGGGCCGGTTCTAGGCCCAGGCTGAATTATACAGGGAGTATAATAAAAATAATAAAAAAATGTTTCATGTATTTATATATTTTATATAAATGATCAGTTGTATACTAACCGTCCAGACAGAGTCGATGACTACAACATTTACTGGCGTCTTTGTCCACATCTTTCTCTTTATTGCACTTCATATCCTCAATCTTTCTGTTTCTCCCTCTCACTGCTGCCCTCTTCCTCGCTCCCTCTCTTGATTTCCATTTCAACAGCTTCATCAAAACACATACTTATTTGACTGTTCTTCATCATGTCTCTCATTCCCCCCTCTTCCACATCTCTCCTCCTCTCCCCTCCCCACTGTGCCTGCCACTCCCTTTTTCCTCTGTCCTCATCTTCCCCTTTCTCATTCCACTGTTGTTCTGTCTCGCAGACTTTGTCATGCTCTGGCTTCCCTTCCATCTTTCTCTCTTTGTCCTTATCTTGCTGTCCCAAAGCCCCGTGTACCTTTCCCTTCCCCCTGGCTCTGTCTGCCTCTCTCCTCTCCCTTTGCTGCTCTTGTCTGAGGTTCAGTGCAGTTATTCGGCAGTGATGTGGCTTGGGTGGTACCATTGGCACTGATCTTGATTGATACACTTTAGGTGGGGTTTGTTGTTTAGACTTGACCAGCACTCTCCCCACCCCTTTTTCAGACCCCACTTTACTACCTCTCCTTTCCTTCTGTCCCTCATTCAATTCTTTGATGTAAATCTGGACCTCTTTCAGTTCTTCCTCGCTTTCCTCTATTACTGTTGGTATCTGTAGTTGGTCTTTTGTCTCTCCTTCATTCTCCTTATCTGGCCCTGTTGATTCACGTTCCTCTGTCTCCTGTTGGACCACATGTATACTATCTCCTTCTTCGTCCCTGATTACACCTCCCACTTCCATCTCTTTATCTCCCTCCTCATCTCCCTCTCCCACAACATCCTTCATCAGATCTATAGCTCTTTCTCTTCTCTTTAAAACATGCTCCTCATGATCAATCAACATATTTTCCATCCCCTCTTCAGCTGCCTCTTCCTCAGTCTCTCCCATGGTATCCACTCCTTCCACCTCTCGCTTCGTCTCTTCTTTTGCACTCATCTCTTCACTTGCCTTACTCTCCCCTTCCTCACCTGCAATCCTTTCCTCTTCTTCAATCATTCCTCTTTGCTCCCTCGCCCCAAAGTCCACCCCTTCTGTTTTTTCCAACTCCTTTAATACCTCTCTCTTCTCAGTCTCAGTTCTTGTTACCTCTCCTTCTTGTTTGTTAAATTGTCCCCCATTTCTATCTTCTCTTTCCTCCATCTCTTCCTCTACATCTTCCTCCTTTCCCTCGCTATCCCTCTCAGCACTATTTTCAGGCTGCTCCATTGCGCCCCCAGCTGAAACTACCTCCGATCGCTCATTGAGTATGTTCTTTGGGTCTTCAGCACAGGAAACTATACGACAGGCAGTGAGTAAATGCTCTTGTGAATCTGCTTTCTCGGCTTCGCTCACGGTATCGCCATTGTAACCCTCTGAAATCACACCTTCACCACAGTGACTCTTCAGGTCCTCCTCGTCTCTGAGCTGCAGGTGAACTCCAGTGTCCTCTTCCTCTGTAGTGGTCTGCAGTGAGGCCTCCTCACAGTCAGTTGATGAGGATGCTGAAGCGAGGCCCCTCTCAATGTCACCTGGTGTTTCCTCTTCCTTCATCATGCTCGTTTCAACCGAGTGACAACATTCTTGTATCTCAGTGCTGTAAAGTGAAGAGTAAGACATCAGATCTATGATGACAGGTAACATTTATCATGTACATTTATCCTGATATACTGTTCTTGACTTTGAGTCACTTCCTAACCCACCTCGGCTTACCTTTCTGTGCATGTATTCGTCAGTGTGTCTGCCTGGTCTTTCTCCTGGTTGTCTGGATCCTGCCCTGCATCCTCCAACAGGTCTATCGCTTCCAGTCTATTCTCTTCTTCAGCCTTGCTATGCCTCAAGACCTCTTCTGATGGGTTACAGCAATCAGGGGAATCAATGTCCAAGTGCTCAGGAGGCATTCTGGCCTCAGAACTCTGTGATAGACCAATTCCTATGGACCTGTCATCAGAAGCACTGTCCAATTGTTGTGAGGGCTTAGCAGGGAGGGACAAAGCGTTCTCCACGGCAGTCTGAGGCCCACTCCATGTCAGTCTGTTGAACACCAAACTAGATGGTAGACTTTTACAGAACATGTCATCATCGTCCTCCTCATCTTCTCTGTCGTAATCAGCATCTTCGTCGTCATTATCCTCTTCTTCAGAGGAAGAGCACCGAGCAGGCAGGAAGGGCCTGGACATGTAAGGTAGACTCATTGACTTGTTGGCTCGTCCATATTGATCAAAGCTTAGAGGTCTGTGTGTGGGCGTTTGTGTCTGCCTCAGTGTGTGTGTCTCTGTTTGGCAGCCTGTCTGTATTTGTGTCTGTGTGTCTACAGGTGGCTGTGTGACAGAGTCTGGTTTGTCATGTGAGAGTTCAGGGGATCTCTGCTCCACCTCGTCCTCATACTCATCTTCCCCATGATGAGGCTCCACTGAGAACGCCTGGAACATCTGGGAGGAGAGAGGATGGAGAAGAGAGGTTAGAATCATGATTGACTAAATGATGAAACACACATGTGCACACGCACACACACCTTGGTGGAGGCACTGCTGTCCATGAGGTCCAGGAATCCAAAAGTATCCTGAAAGTCTAGTGGACAGTCCTGGACTTGTGCATCGTCCTCCTCCATCGTCGTAGGGTACGGCACATCTGTGGCAACTGCCTCATTTCTGACACCATTTGGAGAATCCAGGGCAGTCTGCACAGAGCCTTTGATTTCTGACAATTAAATGTAGATTTTACAGATTAACACAAAAGTCCTATCCAACTTAGATTGTATATTACCAATTGTCAATAATTAAATTTTCACAAAAAAGTGTAGAAAACTCACTCCAAACAGGATCAATAATCCTACTACAATCCCGGTTTCATTTCCCTTATTGCACAAATGGGTTATGATCGTTAAAATATATGAATGATCAGACATACCCATGTGTTCTCCCTCTTCATCCTCCTCTTCATCGTTTTCATGGTTTACTGTATCCTCTCCTCCACCCTCACTCTCTTCACCCCTCTCCTCTGATGGCTTAGATACACAGTCCCCATTCAGTTCCTCCTCCTTTCTTCTGTCTTCTTTTCCTTCAACTTTAACATCCTCTGCCTCATCTCTCCTCTCCTCCGATACCTCTTGATCTCTTCTCTTGACTCTGTCAGTCTCGTCCTCCACCACAACTTCCACTTGGATGTGCCTTTCCCCTTCCTCCTGTCTCTCACCCTCCCCACCCTCTCCCTTATCTCCGCTCTCCTCTCCTCCGCTATGATTGGCCCTTTCTGCTCCACCCCCCTGCAGCACCCCAATGGCCAGGCCTGATGTGATGTGAAGGGGGACGGTGACTGAGAAAGGTCCGGAGATGTGTATCCCTGCCCGCCGGCCCGCTTTGCTGGAGAGTCCTGGGGATCTGGATGGGGGTTGCAGAGCCTCAGTGCTGTTGCCCCCACTACAGTGACTGTCCAGTCGACTGTATGTGCCCTTTGTTCCCCCGCCCCCGCTCACTACACTCACACTAGCCCCCTGACCCCTCCGGAAGGTCACAGCATACCCGCTGCCCACATCACTACCATTAGTGGATGCCCCTCCATCCGCACCACCTTGGGGACAGGGAGAGGGCTGAGCCAGGGGGGACATGACAGCGGAAGGGGCTCGTTGTCTGGAACCTGTGAGGTATGGTAAACAGTCACATTAGTTTACAGATGAAACTGTCATAAGTGTAAGCCTATAGTACTACTGAACACAGAAATGTAAGTATGCTTTAGCAGCATGCATGGATTACTCTACAAACATGTTCACCAATATCTATACATTATAGATAAGGAGTCGGTAAACAAGGAAGGATGTGTACCTTCATGTGAATAGGGCATTGAGCTCAGGGAATCCATGCTCTTTGCAGGCCTTAAGACAGTGCTCTCTTTTTCTACAGAGAAATGGAGAGATGATTATACAACTCAAATTAATCATTATTACCATTACAAAGCTATGCATTGTATTGAAAGATAATAACATGTGGCACTGATTCTTATGGGAGAGGGTGCATACCTTTGGTTGAGTTCTTGTTCCTTCGTCTCGGGTCTTGGAGTCTGCCTCCTAAATTGAAGATGGACTTCCACTTCCTGCTCTTGAGAGATCCCTTCCTCCTGTAGAGAATGTTACTACTGTTACTGGGGCCAGGAGTTTTTCTTCACCACGTGAACTGTTCATGGAAGAAGAACTATCCCTCTAGTACTAGTCTACCTTTTACGATTGTGACCACTAAATCTCTACCTATCTCAACCACTATACTGTTACTCCCTACTACTACATTGTCATAAATTGGAAATGTTTTGGTTCTTTGGTTAATTTGCTTACTTGTCTGTGCCGTCGATGATGGCGTGATATGAGCGCATGGCCGGGGGGCCGTCCCCTGGGCTGATATTGCCTAACTGGAATGGAATGGCCCGGAATAAAGGTTTCTCTGGATTGTGTATTGAGGGAGATGGGAATGACTTAATACACTCCAGACCAATACCTTTATAAGGAGATGAACAAGAGAGGAGATATGAGAGATTATGAGTGAGTGAGTGCATTCGGAGTGAGTGCACCCCTTGACTTTTTCCACATTTTGTTACGTTACAGCCTTATTCTAAAATGGAAAAAACTGTTTTTTTCGCTCATCAATCTACACACCCCATAATGACAAAACAAAAACAAGTTTTTCAATTATTTTGCAAAATTATAAAAAATAAGAAACTGACATATCATATTTACGTAAGTATTCAGAGCCTTTACTCAGTACTTTGTTAAAGCACCTTTGGCAGCGATTACAGCCTCAAGCTTTATTGGGTATGACGCTACAAGCTTGGTACACTTGTATTTGGGGAGTTTCTCCCATTCTTCTCTGCAGATCCTCTCAAGCTCTGTCATGTTGGATGGGGAGTGTAGCTGCACGGCTATTTTCAGGTCACTCCAGAGATGTTTGATCGGGTTCAAGTCTGGGCTCTGGCTGGGCCAAGGGCATTCAGAGACTTGTCCTGAAGCCACTCCTGCGTTGTCTTGGCTGTGTGCTTAGGGTCGTTGTCCTGTTGGAAGGTGAACCTTCGCCCCAGTTTAAGGTTCTGAGCGCTCTGGAGCAGATTTTCATCAAAGATCTCTCTGTACTTTGCTCCGTTTATCATTGCTCCAAATCATGTCCAATCAGTTGAATTTACCACAGCTGGACTCCAATCAAGTTGTAGAAATATCTCAAGGTTGATCAATGGAAACAGGATGCACCTGAGCTCCATTTCTAATCTCATAGCAAAGGGTACTGAATACTTATGTAAATAAGGTATGGAATTATTTGTTTATATATATTTGCAAAAAAATCTAAAAACCTGTTTTTGCTTTGTCATTATGGGGTATTGTGTGTAGATTGATGAGGAATATTTTTTATTTTAGCATAAGGCTGTAACGTAATAAAATGTGGAAAAAGTACACTGTATATTCTCAGAGAGAGAGCGAGAAAGAGGTGATGTACCTGAATCAGGAAACAGCTGGGGCACGTGGGTGAGGATGAATTCCACTATGATGGACTGGACCCTCACCTCCATGAAGGCTGCAGTACCGTTAAACCCTGACGCCTCAATGTCTTTTGACCTGCAAACAGCTTCAGAAGGTTAAACGACATTGAACAATGCAAATACACTGTTTAAACTGTCTCTATCTAGTTCATGTCTTTCTCTCTCATGTAGATACACACACCTGAGAAGGTTTGGAGCCCAAACAATGGCGAGGTTCCGGGCATGCATGTTGGTGTGTGAGGAATAAGAAGCCATCTTTACAAGGTGACGCATCAGGAACTCTAGAGTTCTGAGAAACCAGGGGGCGGGAGAAGGGACAAAAAGAGAGGGAAGTGCTTTAATTCTATAGTTAGTTTGAAAACAGTTTAAACTATTGAAGAAAAACTACACATGGCAAAATGTACAGTCCCCCTAGTTACAAACAGATGGTTCCAGCAATGTTACACATATGTAACAGTATTCCTTCCGTCCCTCTCCTTGTCCCAACTTGGGCTCGAACCAGGGACCCTCTGAACACATTAACAACTGCCTCCCACGAAGCGCCGCTAACTAGCTAGCCATTTCACACCAGTTACTCTCACCCACCCTTTTGACCTCCTCCTCCTCTGCAGCAACCCCAGCAGCTGGGCAAAGCCCAACTGAGTGATCTGGGTCACGGCACCAATGCAACAGTGCTGCTTCCGTCCCTCTCCTTGCCCCAACCTGGGCTCGAACCAGGTAC
This sequence comes from Salmo trutta, assembly GCF_901001165.1. Lineage (NCBI taxonomy): Eukaryota > Metazoa > Chordata > Actinopteri > Salmoniformes > Salmonidae > Salmo > Salmo trutta. The sequence continues at coordinate 11,223,120 of NC_042987.1, read as the reverse complement.
CCTCTGAACACATCAACAACCGCCTCCCACGAAGCATCGTTACCTATCGCTCCACAAAAGCCGCAGCCCTTGCAGAGCAAGTGAAACAACTACTTGAAGGTGACATCTTTGTTTGAAACGCTACTAGCGTGCACCGCTAACTAGCCATTTCACACCGGTTACACATAGCAAACATTTACTCTTTCTCTATGAAAAATGGCTGAATAGGTAGAGGTTTACCTGTAATGGGGAGCGGGTAATTCCTTCAGCACGTCCTTGATCTTCACCAGCCTCTCGTCCTCCAGCTGAATTGCCACAGCTTCCTGGGGTTAAGCGGTGTGTGAGGTTGATACATAAAGCCATATGCCATCTTAAAGATGCGTTATAAAAGGTTTTGTATAATGTCAGCCAGTTGTTTTAAAAGTAGCGCTCACAAGCCAAACACGGGTCCCAAAAATGTTTTAACAATTGTGTACAACGTCATACATTTCGTATGATGTTACGTCCTGCAATTTAAAAAAATAAGAACTTTTATCCCTCCTGCAATTCGTATGACACAAATTCCAATTCGTACAATATGGTACGAATTTGTGAGTCCCGTTCAATCTCTTTAATGCTGGGTCACGTTCAGTGGGTATGAAATGGGAGAAAACATTTTGAACATACCTGAACATGTCCAATAGAAACACTTCATTTTCCGTGTCAGAATGCTTTCTCCTTTTCGCTCCTACTGAATGCAACCTTGGTGTCCATGTATCTGAATTACTATCAAGTAAAACAGGTACTCACAGCATATTTGTCATAGAGCTGGTATGTGAGGAGAGGATTGGGCAACTCTCTGAAGTAGGCCTTGCAGAGAGAGCTGACACAGTGAATGTCCTGCAGGTACACATCCTTATTGAGATCTGGGGTTCCCTCACTGTCAAACTCACCCCTGTTTGGAGACAAACACATTACATTTCACTGCTGTACTTGACCACATAGAAACGCACGGACTCACGCAAGCACTCAGGAGCGTGCACACACACACATACGAGGCACAAACACACACACGCTTACCGAAGTTTCTGTGTGTTGGATGACACCCCAGATAGCCTGTAGATCCCATCTACAACCCCATGCTTCTCAATGAATTCACTGCAGCTTCGCAGCACCTGAGGAACTGAGAGACAGACAAGATGATAATACTATGGAACTGACAGGGATGAACAACAGGATGCTAATATTTAACTTATTCAGATACAACATATTCTAACAGACTGAGGGAACTTGGGACTTACTCTCCTGACAGCTTGTAGCCAGGTGGTCCAACAGGTGACAGCCAAACACCTTCTCAATGTTCCCTCCTTTTCTCCGGAGTCTCCGCATTACTTATTTTCTCCTGCCTCAACTTCTCACATTCAGCCCTATTGTCAACTAGGCGTGTGCATGCGTGTCTAATATATGTATTTTCTGTATAAATTGGTCAATGGTAACGTGGATTTCATATACATGTACAATGTGCTGTTAATATTATAGGCGGTGTTGTTTTCTTAATTGGATCTTATTGTGCTTTATGTTTAACTCTGGGAAGTGCATTACTTTACTGTGCTATACTGAGCTGTGTTAAGCTATTCTGCTGGGTCATGCGGTATGTTGTTGTGTTTGTGGCACTCTGTAAAGTAAGAAACCAGCAAAATCATATGTATACACCAACATAACACTTAATGTGGTCACTTAAAATCAAACTGTGCATCGCTCACAATCTACAGCAATCATCACTCTCTTCACTTTCCCCCAATATATTTTTCACAAAATAAACAAGCCACACCCTTCACCCCAATACTCCCAGTCACCCTCTCAGTGCTGTGATCTGGGGACACTTCAAATTCAATCAAGCCTCCCTATGCTGATGGGACACCCTGACACCCCAAACCAAGTCTCTGGCTGTTCTCTGTGACCCTCTCTTCCCTGCCTCTCGTGGCAATTGTGGCCCTCTCACTGCAGCTGAAGTCCATTTAACTATACATTGTAACTGCAGGCCTGTCGTAGAAATAAAGCTTCTGAGCCTGAACCCACCTCTCCATCCCCCTGACCCCTACCATCCCACATCTAACACACTGTCACTGCTACTCTTCTCCAGTGTCGGGGTGACTTACAGGTAAAAACAAGAATAAGAAAGAGTAAGAGAGTTAAGACTGTTCCTACCTTCACTCTGCACAGGCACAACCAAGCAGCAGCAATGATGCAAGAAACCACTAAACTTCCCCTGTTGACTTCCTGAGTCTCTCCTTTTCTCTCACATTCTCTTTCTGTACTTCGCCACCGTTATCTCCGCCTGTTGACTGGCAAATCAATGAACCAGTAAATCATTCAAACTAACAAGCATATCAATTTCTCTAATCTATTTAGATATCTACAGTATCTAATGACCTTCGATTCAGATTACCAGTTTTATACAGTACTGGTGTAGTGTCAGATTAAACAATGTACACAGTAAAAGTGTAGTTTCCAGATGTAAAATGTGAAGCTTATTGAAGATGTATAGTCAATTATACTTAAATATTTTATTGACTAGTTTTGAGTTGACATATAACTTAAAGCTGCAATATGTAACTCTTTGGGCGACCCGACAAAACTCGCATAGAAATGTGAGTTATAGATATGTCCTTCTCATTGAACGCAAGTCTAAGAAGCGGTAGATCTGTTCTATGGGCGCTACTTCTAAGATTACCGTTCATAAGTTTAATTTTTGTGTCTTTTACTTTCGGTTTTGTACACCAGCTTCAAAACTGCTGAAAATACAAGATTTTTGGTTATGGAAAAGATATTTCACAGCGGTTTAGATTGTATAGTCGTGGCCAAAAGTTGAGAATGACGCAAATATTAATTTACACAAAGTTTGCTGCTTCAGTGTCTTTAGATATTTTTGTCAGATGTTACTATGGAATACTGAAGTATAATTACAAGCATTTCATAAGTGGCAAAGGCTTTTATTGACAATTACATGAAGTTGATGCAGAGTCAATATTTGCTGTGTTGACCCTTCTTTCTCAAGACCTCTGCAATCCGCCCTGGCATGCTGTCAATTAACTTCTGGGCCACATCCTGACTGATGGCAGCCCATTCTTGCATAATCAATGCTTGGAGTTTGTCAGAATTTGTGGGTTTTTGTTTGTCCACCCAACTCTTGAGGATTGACCACAAGTTCTCAATGGGATTAAGGTCTGGGGAGTTTCCTGGCCATGGACCCAAAATATCGATGTTTTGTTCCCCGAGCCACTTAGTTATCACCATCCTCCAAAAGATGCACTCACACCCGCTTGCTGCCATTCCTGAGCAAGCTCTGTACTGGTGGTGCCCCGATCCCGCAGCTGAATCAACATTTCAGGAGACGGTCCTGGTGCTTGCTGGACTTTCTTGTGCTCCCTGAAGCCTTCTTCACAACAATTGAACCGCTCTCCTTGAAGTTCATGATGAGCCAATAAATGGTTGATTTAGGTGCAATCTTACTGGCAGCAATATCCTTGCCTGTGAAGCCTTTTTTGTGCAAAGCAATGATGACGGCACGTGTTTCCTTGCAGGTAACCATGGTTGACAGAGGAAGAACAATGACTCCAAGCACCACCCTCCTTTTGAAGCTTCCAGTCTGTTATTCAAACTCAATCATCACGACTGAGTGATCTCCAGCCTTGTCCTCGTCAACACTCACACCTGTGTTAACGAAAGAATCACTGACATGATGTCAGCTGGTCCTTTTGTGGCAGGGCTGAAATGCAGTGGAAATGTTTTCTGAGGATTGACTTCATTTGCATGGCAAAGAGGGACTTTGCAATTAATTGCAATTCATCTGATCACTCTTCATAATATTCTGGAGTATATGCAAATTGCCATCATACAAACTGAGGCAGCAGACTTTGTGAAAATTAATATTTGTGTCATTCTCATAACTTTTGGCCACGACTGTACAATGATTCTCTACACTATACTTGCTTGTTTTGTCACCAACTGAAATTAGGCCCACTATTATAATTTTAGCAACCAGGAAATGGCGGAGCGATTTCTGCACAGTGCACCTTTAACATTCTAAGGGTGAGTAAGGTGAAAATATAACTTGAGAAATCAAGTTGAGTTGATTTATTAACCTGACCTGATATGAGACTGTCCCCTTGTGGCAAGTGACATCCCAGAAAGACAAACACGAACTAGACAATACATCCTAAATGACTCTTTCATATATATTTTTTTAATTGAATATAAACATGTTTTTTATGATTTTGTGGCACAAATACACAATGTTACCAGTTGTAAATAGGTTGTTAAAATGAAAGTGAGGTGCCGTCAACAGTCAAAAAAATCTATAGAGAGGAAAAGCTTGTTAAAATGTCTCACATTTTCACATAGAAAATGTTTTCACATAGAAAATGTTACCAAAGAATTATACAATTATGTAACTATTTGTTCCATCTGGTCTGAGACAACATTAAACTTGTGTGTGGATCCCCAGGGAATGCAGGTACCACATGTTGAGACACTGGATTCTCTCCAATGTGAGTTCTCTGATGTGACTTCATACTGGAGCGCCGGGTGAAGCATTTCCCACACTGTGTGCACTCGTAGGGCTTCTCCCCGCTGTGGACCACAGCATGTCTGATCAGGTTGCACTGCTTGGTGAAACTCCTGCCACACTGTTCGCAGGTGTACGGTTTCTCTCCGGTGTGACTCCGGAGGTGTTCTTTGAGCTGGCTGAAACGCTGGAAGCTCTTCCCACAGAAGGTGCAGCTGAAACGCCTCTCAGTGGTGCCGCCGGACCTCCACTGAGTCCTCATCCTCTTAACCATGTTAAAACTACTGCGACTCAGGCTGTATCCAGAGAAGGTGGAGGTGGTGGCCATGTTTGACCCTGTCATGCACTCACTCATTCTCACTGTTGATTCTGAAGCCCTGTACTGATGCTGCCTTGGCTGTAGAGCTAAACTATTTCCATCATTATTTGAGTTCAGCGTCTCACTGCTCTGTCCTTCTGGCATCTGTTGTCTAGTCTCATCAGCCAATGTCCTGACATGTCTTTTCATGTGTGCTGCTGCACTGAACATGTTAGCATGTGGCTTCCCTATAGAAGAGTGAACCGATGGCCCTACGGATGGCAGCCCACTGTGAGATGGAAAAATTGATATATTCTGAGAGTACTCTTCTGCACCATGAAAGGAGAAATCTGGGTGGCCATCAGGGTCAGTGTCTCTGCCTGGATCCACAGTGGTCCACAGCTGCCCATCAGTCTCATCCATGACAAACTGGTCAAGTCCTGCCAGGGCCGTGGTCTGGCCCAGCTCCTCCTCTTTCTCATCCTTCACCATCACTAGCTCTTGTGAGTCCTCGTCCTCGGCTGGGCGGTGCTGCTCTGTGCTGAACACCTCTGTAGACGCAGGCCGGGGAATGCCTGGTTCCTCTGGACCATCAGAATTGGGGTAATGTTCCACTGAGTCTTCAGAACATATGTTGGGTTGTGTGATGAATTCCTCGTCACAGCGCCGTTGCTCAAAGGCTGGTGGTTGCCCAGGCTTGGATCCAGACTCTAAATATTTGGGAATAAACATAAAATAAACATTACAAAAGACCCTTAACGGTTGCAAAACATGACTGCTTTAGAATTGACTGCATGTGTACGTGCGCTCCATATGCCAGAACATAAAACACTCAAAACCAATGTAGCATTTTGGAACGTGCACAGGGGCATCAGTTGGGTATGGCAGTCACTATGCCCTAGGTCAAGACTAAAATTGTAAAAGTAGGCTACCAAAAAGTAGACTAAATCATTCCAATCCCAATTAAAATGCAACAGCTGTTTAGCCCATAGATTGACTGGCTTTAGGACCAGGCGGAGCTTCGCTCAGAGAGAAGCTGCCAGCCTGACCATCTTTCTCTCAGACAGCACACAGTGCCAGACAGTTTTTTTTGCCGGTCAGTCAATTAGGCAGTATGCCTTTGCTTTGAATTTGATGTTGGCAATTCAAGTCGGCTTTGTGGCCACCTGTTTTATGCAACAGTTACTTTCACATTGTTGTCAGCCTAGGGGGCACGTACAATAGACTAGGGATAAACTTCCCCAACAGAAAATTGAATTTGCCAAAATGACCTATACAATTACTCGTGCCTATACAGAAATAAATACAATCATTCAAAATACTTCACCAGAGGGCATGATTTGGCCACACAGGATCACTAGCTTATTTTAAAATATTAGCTGTGGATTGTTTTAGGTGCGCAGTTTTTTCAGCGTGTGCAGCAAATTGCCTACCAAATAGCTGATTGTTATGTTGCAGCGGTCAGTGAAAAGCAGTTTAATAGAAATATGCCTATCACAATATTTCAAAATACAAATCGTAGGAAAAACATAGTTTAGAAAGCAAATGGCTATTGCTGAAAAGAGAAGACAAGAGACTAATCTGTCTCTAGTTATCAAAATTCTCAACTCCCAATTGAGCGAACAGTCTCTTATTGGCACCAGCAGAGAGCATCGGCCATATCCCTGGTGAGTGCGCATATTCACTGTCTTTATCATTGGATGAGTACCACTGTAAAGTTTTTTGGGGGTGAAAAATATTATCCTCCTACAGGCTAGATGGACCTACATATTGTACAGTTTATGTCTCCCACCTTCTTCGGCCTAGATTAGATGGTTGCATTCAAGACAAGGTCATTTTTACTGATCCGTTTGTCAGTCAGCAGATTAGGCTATTTTTAAGTGTATTTTTTAATTTATTTAACCTTTATTTAATTAGGCAAGTCAGTCAAGAATAAATTATTATTTACAATGACTACTAATGTGTCATATTAAAAAAGATGTTGCTTATGTCTCCAGTTATATAAAGTCTAGTAGATTTGCATGAAATGTGTTTATAAAAGATCACATTTTTCCTCTGCAAAGAAAGGAGAAGAAACGTCTCTGATTAGGCTTACTCTATGTCACTACGTGCTCAGGCATACATTGTTCAGAACTGTCTGATTTGCTAACAGTGATTGAGTTACATAAAATTATGACTATGCAATCAACCCATTACATTAGGAATAGTAGCCTATCTTACATTAGTCTGCAAATGCAACGATAGATGCATGCAATCCTTTATTATAAAAGGTGCAATTTTATGCTGAAAAAATAGCTTTCCCAAACTTAAAACTCATCCGCCACCTATGGATGTCGGCATTTGAAGTCGCTATCTGCATTATGCATCTATTTCATGTTGCACTGTATGCGCCGTTCCACAAGTAAATTAGTAACTTAATGATGAGGTTGAGCAGTGGTTGATATTGTACAGTATATGCCATTTCACAGACCTTTAAACCTAATATTGAGTTGATAATTAATGGCTAGGGTCATTTTTGTTTGTTTTTGCTGTCCTTCAAGTAGCATTTTCAATTGACTGTCATAGCCCCACATTAAACATATGTGATGATGAGTTGAGAAGACAATCCAAAATACTGTTAGAATGTTTTTCAATTGACTCCTATAGCCCCAAATAAAAAAAGTAAACATTGGCTGTTCATTACATAATTATTTTCACATGGTTGGGGTCACGAGAGTTTCAGCGATCAAAATGTTTATTTGCCCTAGGTTTAGCTGAACTGACGCCAATGAACCCACCTACCACCACACCCACACAGTCTTTCACAGACAGAGCAGTAGCCCTTATGGTCACACCCACCATCTCCAGTGATCCTGAGCTCTTCCTGAGGGTCTGTTTTCCACACATTCTCTGCTGTCTCCTCATCTTTGATCACTATGTGTTCAGTCTCTGCTCTCTGCTCCACATCTGTAGGCTGTAACAGGGGACTGAGGTTATTACTCTGGACACACCATATCTAACGCTTTTCATACCCATGAATCACACAAAAGCTGTAAATTCTCCTGATATTCCAATAACAGAATTGATCCAAGAGGTCAGGTCTCTGTAATTGTGAAAGGTGACGTATCACACCTGGGGTTGAGAGTCCTCTTCAACAGCCATCTCTCCGTCTCTCCACTGTGATTTACTCTTCTGCTTGTTCAAAACAATATTGACTGGATATGACGATCTCTCTGATGCCATGGGTATAAAATTGAAAAATAATTGTATTCAGTCAGATATTCACACACAATTTTTCATGAATAACACATCTACTACCTTTTCTTCTGACTCGTGTCTTCTTCAGCTCGCTTTCCATTATTTGACACTTCCTTTTCAGAACATCAATATCTTGCTGGCTTTGGGTCATTTCCAAACGTATAACTGCACAGCTATCATCAACTCGTTTGTTTATTTCTGCTACAGCTGCTTTAGCTAATACCTCCATAATGGATAACAACTGCGACTGAAAATTGCAGCTGGCCATCTTGTCTAGTCCAAATTACAGATTTATATTCTCTGTGTGAAGTAAATAGTCTACAATTTACAAGCTAATGTGCAATATCAATACGTTAAGTTGATAAACGGCAACAATGGCTGAATCTCAATTTTACACTCCTCGCGTCCTCTCTTCTGGTCTCCTTCTGAAAATCCATTGAACGAAAAAGCCAGAGGTCCCGCCCCTCTGACCTTCTGCTCCAATGGGTTTTGAGAAGGAGACGAGAAGAGATTACCCGAGAAAACGGTAATTGAGATGTTCCCAATGTTTTAAGGCGGAAGATCCGTGCGCAATAGCAAACTCACTTCGGCTCAACTCGTGACGTAAGTATTTATTACCGTAAATATGAGACTGCAACAGCCCTTTGAAATTGGTAGAATTAGCACTGGCAAGGCAAATACAAGGTCTGTCTAGTCTGCATGTAGGGTACCCATATATTGACAAAAAAAGAGTGGAGTGCAGTGCAATTGCTCACATGGTTATTAACATAGATATCATATTAAATGACTATAGTGGGCTATTTCATTAACTCTAAAATAGCAGCCATTTTGGTCTGGGAGAAATCCAAACAAGCCTAATTGGAATGAATGGCAGCAGAGGCATAATTTACTTATGCAGGAAAATAAAAAGTAAGGGATGTAATATACGTATATCAGAAATTGTGTAATAGAATTATTGTCAACCTAAAATATTGTCATATAATTATAAATACAGTTTACACTGGTTTTATACCAACTTGCTGTATAAATAGCCCCTAAAATATATGTAAACAGACCAATGTCTAAATTCTTGTTTTCTTGAGAAAGCTGTGAGTGCTACTTAAGCAATAAGGATCGAGGAGGTGTGGTATATGGCCAATATACCATGGCTAAGGGCTGTTCTTATGCACGACGCAACCACAAACCCCTGAGGTGCCTTATTGCTATTATAAACTGGTTACCAATGTAATTAGAACAGTGAGAACAGTAAAAAAATGCCAATGGTATACGGTCAGATATACCACAGCTTTCAGCCAATCAGCATTCAGGGCTCAAACCACCCAGTTTATAATATCCTGTCATGAACTGATTTCAGCCAGTGTGTGGCTGTGGCTTGACTGCATTGTTTGAATGAAATGTTGGCATAATTTCAAATTCATTACTTTACACAATATCTTATCACAGCACTGGCAAACCATAGTCCCAGTCGGTATTCACGTAATAATAAGGAATTCCCCTCGACCACGCCTACAAATTGGGGAAAACTAACATTCTTTCTTATTGACCCCAATTGTAAAAGAGGCAACTTCGTCGATTTTTGTTACACAGAAATAACAAAGCATGCCGAAAAGCTGCTTTGTTGTTCAATGTACATGTAGCCAGGTCAAAAATCCTGACCTACGGTTTGCAATGCTACATAGGGAAATAGAGCCTGTGACAAGAGCCCTATGGCTTCAAGCAATTAGGTGTGGGAACGTGGGAAACTTGTTTAGTACAGTCCATTTGTAACTCCATTCACTACTTGTAACTGTATAGTCCGTTTGTTTGTTTGTTTGTGTTGTTGGTCTTGGCTAGCTTCACGTTCCGGTCGGTAGCTAGCTAGCACTCACTCAAGTGGCTGCTAGCATCATTATGAAAAGGGGCATGAGGAAAGCCTTACAATATAACGCTTTTCTAAGTAGTGACAATGCTAGGGAGCAGACAATGTTGAAAAGTATTCTTTAGAGATGTTGTACTTTTCTGAAATGTAGTTTTGTAATTGACTAAAACAAGCAGACAACAAGAAAATAGCGTTTGAAAAAGGTTACGTTTTTGCTGTGAGCCAATGGGGTAGCCTAGGTAACCACTGTTTCCCCCCCACAGGCAGGGTCTCGACATTCTATCTGATACCACTAGGTCTATGATTGACCAACTCCCTGACCAAAATGGCTGATCTTTATACCATCATAAGAAGGTGCATGTCCATTCTAATATTCTCATTCCTAATTCTACGTGGTTATTAATACATAAAATGCTATAGATGCATAATGCACGACGCACTGTGGTAAAATGTAAAATACAAAAACACTTTCTTCAACCATTCTTAACAACTCATGGTTTATGATCAAATATCGTCATTAATATTGTAATCTCCATTCTCATCGACACAACCTAATGAAACCATTCTGAAAATGTGGTATGGTATTTATTAAAGATAGAAAAAGGTATATAACTTGTTTGACACAGCTGGGGAGCAAAGACGATAAACTAGCTTCATGTAAACTTCAAATAAACTTAATTTCATTATATATTTCAAGTACGGTAGACGGGGGCAATTTTAACAGGGGGCAATTGTAACACCTTGAATTTCTACAAACATAAACAAGCTAGAGTGATGAAACTCACACAGTACATGCCCATTTAGGTTGTCTCCCTGCTTGAAAAGTTACAGCCAAATATCTCACTTGTTTTTTTTAACCACTGGCTGTATTTTTCATATACTTCCCTGAGTATTAATGTGCAATAGTTCAAACTACCATAATTTTCATCAGCCATGCAAGCTCCATTGTGCCTTCAGAAATAATTCACACCCCTTGACTTTTTCCATATTCAACCTGAATTTCATATTGATTAAATATCTTTTTTTTTGCCACAGGCCTGCACATAATACTGCATAATGTCAAAGTGGAATTCTGTTTTTTGAAATTTTTACAAATGAATTAAACCTGAAAATCTGAAATGTGTTGAATCAATAAGCATTGTACCCCTTCATCTGTAAGGTCCCTCAGTTGAGCAGGGAATTTCAAACAAAGATTCAACCACAAAGACCACAAAAGTGTTCCAATGCCTTGCAAAGAAGGGCACCTATACATAGATGGGAAAAAACATTTGGATTTTGGAATCGCCCTTTGAGCATGGTGAAGTTATTAATTACTATTTGGATGTTGTACAGTATATATTCAAAAGAATGTGGACACCTCTTCAAATTAGTGGATTTGGCTATTTCAGCCACACCCATTGCTGACAGGTGTATAAAATCAAGCTCACAGCCATGCAGGCTCCATAGACAAATATTGGCAGTAGAATGGCCTTATTGAAGAGCTCAGTGACTTTCAACGTGGCACCGTCATAGGATGCCACCTTTCCAACAAGTCAGTTTGTCAAATTTCTGCCCTTCTAAAGCTGCACCGATCAACTGTAAGTGCTGTTATTGTGAAGTGGAAACGTCTAGGAGCAACAACGGCTCAGCCGCGAAGTGGTAGGCCACACAAGCTCACAGAATGGGACCTCTGAGTGCTGATGGGCATAAAAATCGTCTGTCCTCATTTGCAACACTCAATACCGAGTTCCAAACTGCCTCTGGAAGCAGCGTCAGCACAAGAACTGTTCGTAGGGAGCTTCTTGAAATGGGTTTCCATGGCCGAGCAGCCGGTCACAAGCCTAAGAACACCATGCACAATGCCAAGTGTCGGCTAGAGTGGTGTAAAGCTCGTCGCCATTGGACTCAGGAGCAGTGGAAACTCGTTCTCTGGAGTGATGAATCATGCTTCACCATCTGGCAACCCTCGGACGAATCTGGGTTTGGTAGATGCCAGGAGAACGCTGCCTGCCCCAATGCATAGTGCCAACTGTAAAGTTTGGTGGAGGAGGAATAATGGTCTGGGGCTGTTTTATATGGTTCGTGCTAGGCCCCTTAGTTCCAGTGAAGGGAAATCTTAACGCTACAGCATACAATGACATCCGAGACTATTCTGTGCTTCCAACTTTGTGGCAACAGTTTGGGGAAGGCCCTTTCCTGTTTCAGCATAACAATGCCCCTGTGCACAAAGCGAGGTCCATACAGAAATGGTTTGTCGATATCGATGTGGAAGAACTTGACTGGCCTGCACAGAGCCCTGACCTCAACCCCATGAAACACATGGGATGAATTGTAACGCCGACTACGAGCCAGGCCTAATCACCCAACGTCAGTGCCGACCTCACGAATGCTCGTGGTTGAATGGAAGCAAGCCCATGCAGAAACGTTTCAACATCAAGTGGAAAGCTTTCCTAGAAGAGTGGAGGCTGTTATTGCAGCAAAGGGGGGACCAACTCCATATTGATATCCATGATATTGGAATGAGATGTTCGACGAGCAGGTGTCCACTGTTCACATACTTTGGTCATGTAGTGTATCAAACCACTCAGTCACTACAAAGATACAGGCATCCTTCCTAACTCAGTTGCCGGAGAGGAAGGAAACCGTTCAGGGATTTCACCATGAGGCCAATGGTGACTTTAAAATAGTAACAGAGTTTAATTGATGTGATAGGAGAAAACTGAGGATGGATCAACAACATTGTAGTTACTCCACAATATTAACCTAAGAGTGAAAAGAAGGAAGCATGTATAGAATAGAATAAAAATATCCAAAATATGCATCCTTTTTGCATCAAGGCACTAAATTGATACTGCAAAAAATGTGACAAAGCAAATGGGTCAGTCTGCTTTCCACCAGACACTGGGAGATGAATTCACCTTTCAGCAGGACAATAACCTAAACACAAGGCCAAATCTACACTGGAGTTGCTAACCAAGAAGACAGTGAATGTTCCTCAGAGATCAGGTTATAGTTTTGGCTTAAATCTACTTGAAAATCTATGGCAAGACCTGAAAATGGTTGTCTAGCAATGATCAACAACCCATTTCAAGCTTGAAGAAATTTGAAAATAATAAATAGGCAAATGTTGCACAATCCAGGTGTGGAAAGCTCTTAGATACTTACCAGAAATATATCTGTAATACAGCTGTAATCACTGCCAAAAGTGCTTCTACAAAATATTGACTCAGGGGTGTGTATACTTAGATGAGATATTTTTGTATTTCAATAAAGTATTAAAACATTAAAAAATATATGTTTTCTCTTTGTTGTTATGGGGTATTGTGTGTATGTAGATGAATGAGAAAAAAAACATTGACATGAATGATGTGTCACTTATTGTCTCTTGCTAGGCACATGAGGTTTTGTCATGACTGCTGGGTTGGGTGCAATGGTAATGCAGTGTTAAAATGACCCTGAGCCAAGCAGCCAAATGAAACAAGTGAATTATGAATTATACATGACTTATACAAATACTAACTTTAAATAGCCTTGGGGTCCTGTAGAGTGCTAGATAAGTTGTAAACAGATATGATCTGGGCACCATAAGACTATTCTGGGCCCGGTTTCCCAAAAGCATTTTAAGCCTAAATTCATATTTCTAACGATGAACTTAGCCTTAAGATACTTTTGGAAAAACCGGGCACAGATGTCAAGAGGAACCGAACGGTCATGCACAAACATGGGTGTTACCATAATTATTGGTTACGTACATCAAAATATTCATATTGTCTATCATAATATAATTCAAAAACATGAATATTTTTGAAGTTAAGTGGATTTATTTGGTTTATTTTTTTAGGTGTTACGTTTGACCCCAGCTACTGTTACAATTGCCTCTGGTACGGGGGCAAACGTAACGTCTGGACTTTTCTGATTAAAATCAATATTGTGATCCGACCATCTTATGTACAGACATATAAACGGTATGAATGATTAGGAGACCGATGTAAGTTAATAAATAAATAAACTACTGGCCTAGTTAAAGTGATCGCTGAGCAATAGAGTAAAAGACAAAACTGTAACAATTGCCCCCAGTCTCCCCTAACTATTGCATAGTACATGCATTATAGCTGATTTACACACAGGTGGCAAAATATCTATTTTCATGCCATCATACCAAAGCACCAGTTCCAATCCAAATGCCAATGCCATTTAGCAAACTCCAGGCATTTATATTTGTTGGATGACATGCAAATATAATACACAAGCAGAAAATAACGCCATACTGTAAAATATGGTGATGAATCTTTGAAGTTATGGAGCTATTTTGCTTCCACTGGTCCTGAGGCCCTTGTTAAGGTGTACGGCATCATGAACTTTACCCAGTAAAGGTTGTGAGGACTCTCTGGAGGAAAGAATAAAATACAATTAATAATCAAAAAACAAGCATGGAAATTGGAAGATTGCATTATCAAAGAAAATACAATATACAGACACACACTCACCAGACTGTTTGGACCTCAAACACAGCCAGTTATCCAGTCTCTATGACAGTGTTGCAGACGTAGATAAATGCACACACCTGAGAAAGTTTGGAGCCCAAACAATTTATTTATTTGTATTTATTTAACTAGGCAAGTCAGTTAAGCACAAATTCTTATTTACAATGATGGCCTAGGAACAGTGGGTTAACTGCCTTGTTCAGGGGCAGAACAACATATTTTTACCTTGTCAGCTCGGGGATTCGATCTAGCAACCTTTCGGTTACTGGTCCAACACTCTAACCACTTGGGTACCTGCCACGAGGTTCCAGGCATGCATTTTGATGTTTGAGGAATAAGAAGTTATCTTGTCAAGGTGATGCTTCAGGAAATCTAGAGTTCGGAGAAACCATAGAGAGGGAAAAGGAACAGAAAGAGAGGGAAGTGGGTTTTATTCTGTAGAGAGTGTTTGAAAACAATTGAAACTATTGGAGAAAAACTATAAAATGGCAAAATGTACAGTCCCAAGGCAACAGTAAACATGTCTTCCCCTACGAATGATGCAGGCAAGACGCATCATTTTTTGTCAATTTTTTTTTTCCAAAATCGAGCCAGTGCTGTCTGAGATATTGCGTGTGACTAATTTACGGACACAGAGCCACAGTCCCCTCCCTGATTTTATTGTGGGGGACAACAATAGGCTGGGCAGCACCACCTACGGGATATTTTTGGTTGAGATGGAGACGTGAATCCAACGTATCAATTATTAATTTGTAGACAACCTGGAATTAAAGCCAGACTAGGTCTGGCAACTATGTGTGTGTTCTCTATACCTGTTCACTCTTCTCCTTGTAGGCGTTACAGACGCTCCCCACCACTTGGCTGCAACCCTTTTGGGCTCCAGTGGCGCAGCAGTCTAAGGAACTGCATCTCAGTGCTAGAGGCGTCACTACAGACCCTGGTTCGATCCCAGGCTGTATCACAACCGCGCATAATCGGGAGTCCCATAGGGCGGCGCACAATTGGCACAGCATCATCCGGGTTAAAGGAGGGTTTGGCTGGGGTAGGCTGTCATTGTAAAATAAGAATTTGTTCATAACTGACTTGCCTAATTGAATAAATAAATAACAATGTATCATTTAGTGTACCCTGTACGCACAACCCATGTGGAATTACTGGTCCCTGGCAGGGTTTTGTAACTGCCGATCTGTGGTCAAGAATGCCAAGTTCATCTCAGCCTATGCTGCCTTTCAGTCCCATGACTTTTGGCCTTGATAGAGAACGAATCACGCCAGAGAACACTGCTATTCCAGCTGCTCTCTCTTCATCGGACTACGCTTTCTCTCATAATCCGAGAGCATTTGGTCATCGCGGGGGTGGAACAGAGCTACTCTTTTCACCTCTTTCCTCTCACACTCACCTGTCCATCTCCTCATTTGAATTCCATGCTGTCACTGTCACTTGTCCACTCAAGCTTAACATTGTTGTCCTCTATCGCTCCTCACGTGCCCTTAGAGAGTTCCTCAATGAGCTTGACACCTTGATAAACTAATTTCCTGATGACGGCTCACCGCTCTCTGTACTTGACGACTTTAACCTCCCTATGTCTGCCTTCAATTTCTTTCTTTCCAACTCTCTCTTTCCCCTCCTTGCCTCTTTGGACCTCAACCTTTCCCAGTCCACTCCCATGGCAGGCAATACACTTGACCTCATCTTTACTAGAGGCTGTTCGCCTACTTATCTCACTACAACCCCTCCAGGTCTCTGATCACTACTTTTTTTCCTTTTGTGTCTCCCTCTCCTCCAACACTAGCAACTCAGCCCCTACCTAGATGGTCATGCGCCGTCGCAATCGTCGCTCTCTCTCCCACTAGTCTCTCCTCTTCTACCCTATCATCTCTCCCTTTTGCTAACTCCTTCTCCCTCCTGTCTCTTTGACCCGACTCTCCTCCCTTTCCGCATCCTTTGACTCGCATTGTCCCCTTTCCTCTCGGCTGGCTCGGCCATTCACTCCTGCTCCGTGGCTGAGTGACTCATTGCGACCTTACAGAACAGGGCTGCAGGCAGCTGAGCGAAAATTGAGGAAAACTAAACTTCCAGAGAACCTTTCATCCTTTCACTCCATCCTCTCTACCTATGCATCCGCTTCTAAAGCTACTTTCTATCACTCTACATTACAAGCCTCTAACCCTAGGAAACTATTTTGAATCTTCTCCTCCCTCAATCCTCCACCCCATTCCTCCTCCCTCTCTGTGGATGACTTTGTCAACCACTTTGAAAAGAAGGTTGACGACATCCGCTCCGCCTATTGAGTCAGCTAGTCTCACTCACACAGAACTACCCTACGCCTTGAACTCTTTCTCCCTTCTCTCTCCTGCTGAAATACTGTGACTAGTGAGGTCTGGCCACCCAACAACCTGCCCGCTTGACCCCATCCCCTTCTCCAGGCCTTCTCCCATTCCTCACTTCCCTTATCCCTGATCATTGCTTGTGTCCCCTCTGACTTCAAAATGGCCCGAGGCGCTCCGCTCCTCAAGAAACCAACACTACACTCCTCTGATGTCAAAAACTACAGACCGGTATCCCTTCTTTCTTTTCTTTCCAAAACACTTGAGCATTCTGTCTCTGACCAACTCTCTCGCTATCTCTCAGGACGATCTTCTTGACCCTAAACAGTAAGGCTTCAAGACGGGTCACTCAACCAAAACTGCTCTTCTCCGCACTACCAAAGCTGACTCTCTCGCCTTCTGTATTTGGTTGTGTTGACAACCAAACACAATTCAATATCACTTTTGAAATACAATAAATAGCCTATTAACTTGTTGACAAGTTAACAAATTATATGTTGGATTCACGTCTCCAACTCAACCAAAAATAAAAGTTAAAGAATGGGATTAAGCCAGTGGCTCAGATGGAACTATCCAAGCAGTAGGTATAGTAGATATCCTTTAAATGTTTCTATTTGGTTGCCTTGTCAACCAAACACAATTCAAATGTTGCTTTTGTAATACAGTAAATAGCCTAAAGTTAAGGCTATCTTAAAAACTAATGTAACATTTAACCTTAAAACTTAGACTAAGTCTCAAAAGGGAGGAAATGTCATGGAAAATTACATAATTAGTCATACTATCCCATGTTTTACTGTTTAAAGAATGTATCTTGTTATATGTTGCTGTTTTTTCTAACCTGATACAAACTTGTCTTTGTGGGACTTAAGACTGGGCATAGAGCTAAGGTCCCTTTGGGTGCAACCGCAGCATGTGACATCCCGTGGGTTTACTGGCAGGGTAAACCCACGGTTTATGTGTGTGTATTGACAAGAGATTTATATTATGGACGGACAATGGACCCTATCCGGCCCGACTGGCTGCACTGTGTGATCGAATAAATAAACACATTCTCCAGGGGACTCATTTATAAAATGGACTTACGATCAATTTTGATCTTAAGTATGACTTACGCAGAAAACCACGTATAAGTAGTTATTTATAAAACCTTACTTTGACGTGGAAATGATCTTATCTCTACGCAAAGTCTAGACTTGACATAAGTGATTTTCCTGCTGGTTATGTAGGGGTGTGGCTCAGTTGGCAGAGCATGGTGTTTGCAACGCCAGGGTTGTGGGTTTGATTCCCACGGGGGACTATTACGGGGAAATTTTTTTATGAAATGTATGCATTCACTACTGTAAGTCGCTCTGGATAAGAGCGTCTGCTAAAATGTAAAAAATGTAAAATGGTATTGCAGTTTGGGACACACATGCCAGTGAATGCTCTTTCCCCAATAATGTGCTGGTCCATTTGGGAGAGCTCTGTTGTGCCAGGCCCCCCTCCATTATACATGCTTCCTTCTTTTCAATCTGTCAATTAGGTTAATATTGTGGAGTAACTACAATGTTGTTGATCCATCCTCAGTTTTCTCCTATCACATCAATTAAACTCTGTAACTATTTAAAAGTCACCATTGGCCTCATGGTGAAATCCCTGGGCGGTTTCCTTCCTCTGCAGCAACTAAGTCAGGAAGGACACCTGTATCTTTGTAGTGACTCGGGCGTATTGGTACACCATCCAAAGTGGAATTAATAACTTCACCATGCTCAAAATGATATTCAATGTCTGCTTTGTTTTACCCATCTACCAATAGGTGCCCTTCTTTGCAAGGCATTGGAAAACCTCCCTGGTCTGTTGTTCATTTTTTACATTTTTAGTCATTTAGCAGACAGTCTTATCCAGAGCGACTTACAGTAGTGAATACATACATTTCATACATGTTTTTCTCCGTACTGGTCCCCCGTGGGAATAGAACCCACAACCCTGGCGTTGCAAACACCATGCTCAACCAACTGAGCCACACGGGACTACTTCAATCTGTGTTTGAAATTCACTGCTCGACGGTACCCCACACAAAACTGTATCTGTGGGGTACAGAGATGAGGTAGCCATTAAAAAACAATGTTAAACACTTATTGCACACAGTCCATGCGACTTAAGAAAATGTTTACTCCTGAACTTATTTAGGCTTGCCCTATCAAAGGGGTTGAATACTTACTGACTCAAGACATTTCAGCTTTTCATTCATTTTTAATTCATTTGTATACATTTCTAAATATTAAGGTTCCACTTTGACATTATGGGATATTATGTGAAAGGCAAGAGAAAACAAATATTAATTTAATCCGTTTTTAAATCAGGCTGTAAAAAGTCAAGGGTATGAATACTTTCTGAAGGCACTGTACATGTAACATGTACGCTGTTGAACTGAAACATTTTATTGCCTTGCAATATAACTTTAAAAAAATATAATTCAAGAAATAAAGTTTAGTTATTAACCTGACTTGATACAAGACTGTCCCTTGTAGCAAGAAATTGTTCCAGATAGACAAACACTAACTATATAAACACTAACTAGACAACACATACTAAATGGCTACTATACGTTTTCTTTATCTAAATGCGCAGGATTGACAATTTCTTTAAATACATTTGATTACATAACATTTATGACTGATTAAGTTGTAAGTAGGTTGTTCAAATGAAACTGTGGAGCTGTCAACAGTAAAACATGAAAAACATTTCACAAATCAATTAGGAAGAAAAGCTTGTCAAAATGTCTCAAAACACCTGCTGTAACACATTTTCACAGAAAGTGTTAGACAAGCTATGCCATGTTTTATTTGTTCCATCTCGTCTGAGACAAACTTGTGTGTGGATCCCCAGGGTACACGGGCACCCCATATTGGGACACCGGACTCTCTACTATGTGAGTTCTCTGATGTGACTTCATACTGGAGCGCTGGGTGAAGCATTTCCCACACTGTGTGCACTTGTAGGGCTTCTCCCCGCTGTGGACCACAGCATGTCTGATCAGGTTGTACTGCTTGGGGAAACTCCTGCCACACTGTTCGCAGGTGTACGGTTTCTCTCTGGTGGTGCCGCCTGACCTCCACTGAGTCCTCATTCTCTTCACCATGTTAAAACTACTGCGACTCAGGCTGTATCCAGAGAAGGTGGAGGTGGTGGCCATGTTTGACCCTGTCATGCACTCACTCATTCTCACTGTTGCTTCTGAAGCCCTGTGCTGATGCTGCCTTGGCTGTAGAGCTAAACTATTTCCATCATTATTTGAGTTCAGCGTCTCACTGCTCTGTCCTTCTGGCATCTGTTGTCTAGTCTCATCAGCCAATGTCCTGACATGTCTTTTCATGTGTGCTGCTGCACTGAACATGTTAGCATGTGGCTTCCCTATAGAAGAGTGAACCGATGGTCCTACATCATCGGTCATAGTAGGAAGGGATGGAAGCCCACTGTGAGATGGGAAAATTGAGGTATTCTGAGAGTACTCCTCTATGGCATGAAAGGAGAAATCTGGATGGCCATCAGGGTCAGTGTCTCTGTCTGGATCCACAGAGGTCCACAGCTGCCCATCAGTCTCATCCATGACAAACTGGTCAGGTCCTGCCAGGGTTGTGGTCTGATCCAGCACCTCCTTTTTCTCAACCTTCACCATCACTTGCTCTAGTGAGTCCTCATCCTCGGCTGGCTGGTGTTGCTCTGTGCTGAACACCTCTGTAGATGCGAGCCGGGGTGTGCCTGGTTCCTCTGGACCATCAGAATTGGGGCAATGTTCCACTGAGTCTTCAGGAGATATGTTGGGTTGTGTGATGAAGTCCACATCAAAGTGCCGTTGCTCAAAGGATGGTGGTTGCCCAGGCTTGGAACCAGACTCTAAAGATTTGGGATAAACATAAAAGAAACATTATAACAGTTGCAAAACATGGGTGCTTTAGAATTGACTGCGTGTGTATGTGCACTCCATATGCCAGAACATAAAACATCAATGAAGCAACTTGGAACGTGCACACCACCACATCCAGTCTTTCACAGACAGAGCAGTATCACTTATGGTCATACCCACCCTCTTCAGTGATCCTGAGCTCTTCCTGAGGGTCAGTCTCCCACACATCCTCTGCTGTCTCTTCATCTTTGATCAGTATGGGTTCAGTCTCTGCTCTCTGCTCCACATCTGTAGGCTGTAACAGGGGACTGAGGTTATTACTCTGGACACCCCATATTTAACACTTTCATACCCATGAATCACACAAAAGCTGTAAATTCTCCTGATATTCCAATAACAGAATTGATCCAAGAGGTCAGGTCTTTGTAATTGTAAAAGGTGATGTATCACACCTGGGGTTGAGAGTCCTCTTCAACAGCCATCTCTCCATCTCTCCACTGTGACTTACTCCTCTGCTTGTTCAAAACAATCTTGGCTGGATATGACGATCTCTCTGATGCCATGGGGTAAAGAACTGCAAAAGAATTGTATTCAGTGAAATATTATGGCTATTCACACAAACTTGGGTTTTGCATGTGCAATGAATTTATCATTAATAATTGCCAGAAGGTTCCGACCCTACGTTACTCTTGTTTACACCGAGCTGTACTGGGGTCAGAGAGCATGACTGTGTAGATCAAGACACTGCGGTGCCAGTATGAGATATGGCTCAGAAAATGTACCTCAATCCAGGAATGAGAAATTAGTTTAGAGGCTGACCCCATTTATTAAACTGGTCGATTGTTTGGTCAACAGGCTGCTGTTCGACCGAGCCTTCTTTAGTCTAACAGTAGCAAAAAAATAAAATAATAATAATCATGACACCGGTCTGATTTGTGCCTGCCTGAGTGGACTGATCCATTGTGGAGGCCGTGGGTTGGCACAGTCCATCACCCTAAGACGTGCTACTGAAATTGTATATGGTTATATTACATAAGAACAATGGTGCAACACTAATAAAAATAATATTGGTTTATAACAAAACACACTTTCTCCCACGTTGGAGAGGTCCCTGTCCGCGGTTCTGAATCAGTGCGCTGTTTAATTGCAGCCTTTTCCTAGACCATGTTGCTATAGCAAAGTTAGACAGCATATTGGTGTTGAGAACAATGTGGCGAGGCAGCAGTGGAGTTAGGAGATGAGAAAACAGCCCTCACCTCAATTGTCTAAGGAAAGTGAGGAGAGAGGAAACCCCAACTTAATTTATGGCTTGGCGATATGGCCAAAATATCTTAACACAGCATTTTATTTTTTTATTAGGCCAAAGTATCATATCATGGCATCATTTTTTTTTACGGTATAATGGTATATTTTTGAAAAATAAAAGTAAAAATTTGCTTTATGAGTAGTGTGTGACCGACCCCAGGGTGGAAACACATACATTCTAAGTGATTTCAATTGTTTTTTTCTCTATTCTGATTGATTTATGCTGTTCAAATCAGCTTCAACCAAAAATAACTTCAGCATTTTCATACATTTCTGTATTCCTGCACTCATTTGAGAATTTCCGCACTGCCACCTAGGGATGCATGATATGGGCAAACAATTTAGGCCATATTTTTAACCAAATGTTGCAATTGCGATTTAGAGCAAAACACTTGGGTGAACTGTTGGAATCATGGAAATATAATGATTATTCAAATTCTATAGTTCGAATAGAATAGTGGCCACTTTGAATACAGTGTTTGACATGACAACAAATAAAATGCCAGGGAGGAGTTATTGTGAACTGCTAAAAAGTATTTCCTAGGGGAACCTATAATCTTTGGCTACATTGAATGTTCTCTTAGCTACTTCTTGTAGCTAACATTCTTGCTTCGCGTATTCCTGTTTGATTTAGAAGATACCGTTGCACAAAGAAAAAAAAAGAAAAAAAAAAACATGCAGATGTACAGAGTGTTTATTTTTATTATTTTCTACACTGT
This sequence comes from Salmo trutta, assembly GCF_901001165.1. Lineage (NCBI taxonomy): Eukaryota > Metazoa > Chordata > Actinopteri > Salmoniformes > Salmonidae > Salmo > Salmo trutta. Next base: position 11,200,502 of record NC_042987.1, on the reverse strand, counting down.
AGAATAATAGTGAAGACATCAAAATGATGAAATAACACATGAAAAGTGTTAAATGAAAACGAAAAGTGTTAAATATATTTCATGAGATTCTTCAAAGTAGCCACTCTTTGCCTTGACAGCTTTCCACACTCTTGGAATTCTCTCAACTACCTTCATGAGGTAGTCGCCTGGAATGTTTTCCAACAGTCTTGAAGGAGTTCCCATATGCTGAGCACTTGCTGGCTGCTTTCCCTTCACTCAGCGGTACAACTCATCCCAAACCATCTCTATTGGGTTGAGGTCAGGTGAATGTGGAGGCCAGGTCATCTGATGCAGCACTCCATCCCTTTCCTTCTTGGTCAAATAGCCCTTAGCCAGCCTGAAGGTGTGTTGGTTCACTGTCCTGTCATTGTCCTGTTTGCGCATAGTGGGACTGGCGTATCGCTGCAGAATGCTGTGGTAGCCATGCTGGTTAAGTGTGCCTTGAATTCTAAATAAAATCACTGATATTGTCACCAGCAATGCACCCCCACACCTCCTCCATGCTTCACAGAGGGAACCACACATGCAGAGATCAGCTGTTCATCTACTCTGTGTCTCAAAGACACAGCGGTTGGAACCAAAAATCTCACATTTGGATTCATCAGACCAAAAGACAGATTTCCACAGGGTCTAACGTGCATTTCTCATGTTTCTTGGCCCAAACAAAGTCTCTTCTTATTGGTATCCTCTCAACATTTGATGTTGAGATGTGTGTTACTTGAACTCTGAGGCATTTATTTGGCCTGCAATCTGAGGTGTAGATAATTGCCCATTTCTGAGGGTAGTAACTCAGATGAACTTATCCTCTGCAGCAGATGTAACTATGGGTTTTCCATTCTTGTGGTAGTCCTCATGAGAGCCAGTTTCATCATAGTGTTTGATGTTTTTTTGGTTACTACATGATTCCATATGTGGTATTTCATAGTTTTGATGTCTTCACTATTATTGTACAATGTAGAAAATAGTAAAAAATGAAAAAAACTCTGGAATGAGTAAGTGTCCAAACTTTTGACTAGTACTGTAAGTCTACACAATCACTGGTATTATCAGGCTGTATAGCTAGTTACGTTTGCTCTGACTCAGTACATTTATTAGCTAGCTAGCGATTAGCATTAGCTTTAGGCCCAACTTTCTAAGAAAAGTCAAACTTGCTGTTTGCAGATGTAAAAAACACAAACTAATAGTGCAATTATAGAACGCTGGTGGATTTATATTAAGACGCAAAGTGAAAACAGCGTGCTGCATTGACCATGCAGAGACTGAACACACGTGTCTGGTGGTAGAGAAACAAATGCGCTCCTTGAGTGAAAGGGGGCGGGGCTACGTCTGTGTGAAAAAGCGGCATGGCGAGAGATTACTCAAGTAGCAAAGTAAACTATAATAATGGACGTTACACACGGTGTACCACATTTAACAAACGCCGTTATAAAAGGTAAAGCAAAAACCTAAAATCGGTCCGTGCATCAATACCGGTATATCATAAAATACGGTATACCGCCCAGCCCTAACTTAATTAGGTCTATAATCAACAGCCCAACTGTTAAATGTGCATGGCTTAATAAATCCTCCCTATACAGTGCCTTCGGAAAGTATTTTTGCCCCTTTACATTTTCCACAATTTGTTACATTACAGCCTTAATCTAAAATTGATTAAATTAATGTTTTTCCACTCCAGAGTGGCGCAGCAGTCTAAGGCACTGCATCTCAGTGCAAGAGGCGTCACTACAGTCCCTGGTTCGAATCCAGGCTGTATCACATCCGACCGTGATTGGGTGTCCCATAGGGCGGCGTACAATTGGCTCAGCATCGTCCGGGTTTGGCCGACATTGTAAATATTATTTTTTTCTTAACCGACTTACCTAGTTAAATAATACATCTTCACACAATACCCCATAATGACAAAAAAATAACAGGTTTAGGCATTTTCGCAAATGTATTTAAAATTAAAAACAGATGCCTTATTGACATAGCAAAGGGTCTGAATACCTATGAGACTCAAAACTGAGCTCAGGTGCATCCTGTTTCCATTGATCATCGTTGACTTGATTGGAGTCCACCTATGGTAAATTCAATTGATTGGACATGATTTGGAAAGGCACACCTGTCTATATAAAAAGGTCCAATAGGTTTCAGTGCATGTCAAAGTAAAATACAAGCCATGAGGTCGAAAGATTTGTCTATAGAACTTTGAGACAGATGTGTTGACGGTCCCCAAGAACAGTGGCCCCTCCATCATTCTTAAATGGAAGAAGTTTGGAACCACCAAGCCGTCCTAGAGCTGGCTGCCCGGCCAAACAGAGCAATCGGGGACATGGGCATTGGTCAGAGAGGTGACCAAGAACCCGATGGTCATTCAGCCAGCTCCAGAGTTATTCTGTGGAGATGGGAGAACCTTCCAGAAGGACAACCATATTTGCAGCGCTCCACCAATCAAGCCTTTACGGTAGTGGCCAGACGGAAGCCATTCTTCAGTTAAAGGCATGACCGCCTGCTTGGAGTTTGCCAAAAGGCACCTAAAGACTCTCAGACCATGAGAAACGGCATTATCTGGTTTGATGAAACCAAAATGTAACTCTTTCGCCTGAATGCCAAGCGTCACGTCTGGAGGACACCTGGCACCATCTCTACAGTGAAGCATGGTGGTGGCAGCATCTTGCTGTGGGGCTGTTTTTCAGTGGCAGGGACTGAGGGAAAGATGAACAGAGGAAAGTAAAGAGGGATCCTTGATGACAACCTGCTCCAGGGTGCTCAGGACCTCAGACTGGGGCGACGGTTCACCTTTCCAACAGGACAAGAACCTTAAGCACACAAGTCTCAATGTCCTTCAGTGACCCAGCCAGAGCCCAGACTTGAACCCAATCGAAAATCTCTGGAGAGACATTAAAATAGCTGTGCAGCAACGCTCCCCATCCAACCTGACAGAGCTTGAAAGGATCTGCAGAGAAATGAGAAACTACCCAAATACAGGTGTGCCAAGCTTGTAGCATCATACTCGAGACTGTAATCGCTTCAAGGTAAAGGGTCTGAATACATATGTAAATGTGATTTAAAATATATTATATATAAAATACATTTGCAAAATTCCTAAACCTGTTTGCTATGTCATTATGGGGTAGTGTGTAGATTGAGGGGAAGAAAACTATTTAATTCATTTTCGAATAAGGCTGTAATATCTACAGAAATAAGACTGCGCCTGCTTGTGTTGCCTGTGAGTTTGTTTAACAGCCTACTGATTTCCGTGAGCACCAAGCCTCACAACCACATGTCAGAAACAATTTCACAAATTCAGCAGTTTTTAATATTTGCTATGCTGTAAAGGCTTTAGCATTTTTCATTAGAATAGCCTCTGGTATTACTTACTTAGTGTTTACACTTCCAAATGGTCAGAAATGTGTATTTATAATAAACCCTCTTTATCTCCTTATTGTTTATTACTACTATCATTAAGTAGTGCCATTAGTAGGCTTATATAAGCCTTGTATAACCACCAAGCTGTTAAGTCCTAATACTAACTTTGGCCTATCAATACTTATATAGGCTACTGTATCAATCAATAATTTGTTCATGTCATCACACAGCATTACAAGTCATTCATTAGTTGAAATGCAATCAACCATTTTAGTTTTAAAATAAAGCGACCATTGAATAATAAACCGTTTATGTCTACAATTGCATGCGACTGTTTTTAGTCTGTTACAGCAAAGGGCCAACAATGGTTACTCTGGTTCGCTTAATTTATTTATTGTTCCAAATGGTCAGAATTATATTTCCATCTAACAGCACCCGTTTGGCACAGAGCTTGCTCTTTACCTTTTCTTGATCTCCAGTATTTTCCATAACTAGTCATTTCTTTCACACATGACTTAGCTACACTTTACCTCCTGAGCAACCAAACATTCCCCAATTGAGTATCACACCATCTGCATCCATTTTGCTGTTAAGTATCAATGTCGGAGTTTTATAACCAATTTACTGATAAAAATTATGATATGCTGTAGGTCAGGCCCTATTGGTCAAGTGCATGTGATGCATACCAGTGTCACGTAAAGAGAACAAGGGTTGAGGGAATAGGGGTTGTTTCTCCTAAACAAATGGCAGATTTTTTTTTTAACACAGCACCCGGCATAATCAAATCAATTACGGTCAGACCCCATCTAGTCGTTTGTCTTAAATATTTTGTCAAACAGTGCGCTTAAAAGCATCACAAGTTCAGTGCATATACAGTTGAAGTCGGAAGTTTACATACCTTAGCCAAACACATTTAAACTCAGTATTTCACAATTCCTGACATTTAATCCTAGTAAAAATTGTTTTAGTTTAGTTAGGATCACCACTTTATTTTAAGAATGTGAAATGTCAGAATAATAGTAGAGTGAATTATTTATTTAATCACATTCCCAGTGGGTCAGAAGTTTACATACTAATTGGGTGTATTTGGTAGCATTGCCTTTAAATTGTTTAACTTGGGTCAAACGTTTCGGGTAGCCTTCCACAATAACTTGGGTGAAATTTGGCCCATTCCTCCTGACAGAGCTGGTGTAACCGAGTCAGGTTTGTAGGCCTCCTTGCTCGCACATGCCTTCTCAGTTCTGCCCACACATTTTCTATGGGATTGAGGTCAGGGCTTTGTGATGGCCACTCCAATACCTTGACTTTGTTGTCCTTAAGCCATTTTACCACAAATTTGGAAGTATGCTTGGGGTAATTGTCCATTTTGAAAACCCATTTGCAACCAAGCTTTAACTTCCTGACTGATGTCTTGAGATGTTGATTCAATATATCCACATAATTTCCCTTCATGATGCCATCTCTTTTGTGAAGTGCACCAGTCCCTCCTGCAGCAAAGCACCCCCACAACACGATGCTGCCACCCCTGTGCTTCAAGGTTGGGATGGTGTTTGTCAGCTTGCAAGCCTCCCCCTTTTTCCTCCAAACATAACGATGGTCATTATGGCCAAACAGTTCTATTTTTATTTCATCAGACCAGAGGACATTTCTCCAAAAAGTATGATCTTTGCCCCCATGTGCAGTTGCAAACCGTAGTCTGGCCTTTTTATGGTGGTTTTGGAGCAGTGGCTTCTTCCTTGCTGAGTGGCCTTTCAGGTTATGTCGATATAGGACTTGTTTTACTGTGGATATAGATAATGTTGTACCTGTTTCCTCCAGCATCTTCACAAGGTCCTTTGCTGTTGTTCTGGGATTGATTTGCACTTTTCGCACCAAAATACCTTCATCTCTAGGAGACAGAACATATCTCCTTCCTGAGCGGTATGACGGCTGCGTGGTCCCATGGTGTTTATACTTGCGTACTATTGTATGTACAGATGAACGTGTTACCTTCAGGCATTTGGAAGTTGCTCCCAAGGATGAACCAGACTTGTGGAGGTCTACACTTTTTTTCTGAGGTCTTGGCTCATTTCTTTTCATTTTCCCATGATGTCAAGCAAAGAGTTTGAAGGTAGGTCTTGAAATACATCCACAGCTACACCTCCAGTTGACTCAGGCTAATTGACATAATTTATCAGAAGCTTCTAAAGGCATGACATCATTTTCTGGAATTTTCCAAGCTATTTAAAGGCACAGTCAACCTGGAATTGGAATTGTGATACAGTGAAATAATCTGTCTCTAAACAATTGTTAGAAATTACTTGTCATACTTTGTGCATATGTCCTAACCGACTTGTCAAAACTAGTTTGTTAACAAGAAATTTGTGGAGTGGTTGAAAAACGAGTTAATGACTCCAACCTAAAGTGTATGTAAACTTCCAACTTCAACTGTAGTTGACTTTACTAAAACACAGGATGTCTAAATATGGCAAATACACATTTAAAATTACCAATTAATTATTGTACTTCAGAGGAGCATCCAGTTTTGGGATTGTTTGATCTAGTGATCATGCACGAGAAGCTGGTCTTTGGAGGCGAAATTGGTATGGGTGTTAGGCCAGAGATGAAGTCTATGACCACCAATAATCTTCTAAACACAGACACCATTTGGAGTACAACGCATTTCTCATCCCTGGATTTACATGTTTTCCGAGCTGTACCTTGCACTGGCGCCAACGTGTCTTGCTCTACACAAACATGATGTCCAACCCCAGTGCAGCTCAGTGTAAACAAGGGTAATGGTAGGGTTACAATCTTCTGTCAACATGAATAAAGGCATAGGCATGCTTCCCAACCAAAACAGTTCGGTAGAGTTCGTACATCTTATGACATTGACTTTGTTCGTTTTGCACTTCGATGAAGTTTTTTTTCAGCTGTTCGTGCGCACATTTTTTTTCAGGAGGCAAGCCGAAGTTCGGGGCCGACGTCTACGCCCCTTCGTCGTTGATTCGTCAAAGTATGTCATTCAACGACAGACGACTCGATTTCATGTCTTTTCGGGGTCTTTTACTTAAGGAATTCTGATCACTTTACAATGTCCCTGTAACACACAGATTTAATAATTGTTTTAGATGCTATTCCCTCAGGTGTTGCTTTATTTTTTAGGAACGTGTCTAGACCTGACCCTCAGAGCTTACCTTCCATTAACCCTGTTGACTCATCAGTAGGAAAGATTTGTTTCTCTTTTGGTCCATTCAATAACAGAGCGATATGAACCTTGTTTCAGCAAAATGTATATATACCTTATGTCATGCCTTATTGTAATGGATTTATTGATAATATCTGAAAAAAGTTTGGATGTTGCCACACACATAGAAATAAGTTGAAACAATTTTATGTAACTCATTTCATTCTTTTGGCCAAATTTTGTATTCACCAATGCAAATTTACAAACGCCACATTTTCTTACCTTACAAAAAGAAATTGAACTGTATTTTAAGACCATTAAATACTCTAACAAAGCTTTTACACGTATTCTATGTATGTCGCTTAAGGTCCTTGTGTAATGTGATATTGTAACCCCTAGCCCAATTGTCCTTTGTATATTATTTATATATACACACACTTGTGTTCCAACATGTACTTCCTGTATTGATGTTGTTAATCAAATAACTCGATTTCATGAACTTTTTTTATCGAAAAATACTGCAAACATCTTAGATGTAAAATTAAGCGCCTGAGAACTTGGGCAAAAACGTCAATATTAATGACATTTCTTGTTCTTAGATTCATTCGAAATATTTTGAGGAAGTGTATACTGGCTACGGCGTACAAAATGGACAAACAGTACTATTGCCACCTCTTATTTTTCAAGCGAAGGTCTTAAGGGAATACGCGAGTACACTCGTTCCGTTCGACTAGCCGAGTTTTCGAACTGAAGCATAAATCATCTACACATCTACCTTTTTTCCTGACTTGTCCTCGTGTCTTCTTCAGCTCGCTCTCCATCATTTGACACTTCCTTTTCAGTACATCAATATCTCGCTGGCTTTGGGTAATTTCCAAACGTATAACTGCACAGCTATCATCAACACGTTTGTTAATTTCTGCTACAGCTGCTTTAGCCAAAACCTCCATAATGGATACCAACTGCGCCATTGTTGTCCAGTCCAAATTACAGTTTTGTATACAATTTCGAAGAGTATGTGGCCTAAACAATCCGTAGATATTTATAACTGGCAACAATGTAAGTGGTAACGTTATATGCGTCCGCACTTCCTTTCAACGCCTGACGTACTTCTTCGTTGGGGTTTAACGGCGGTTGGCATTCAATGTTAATGTTGCATTACCGCCACCAGCTGAACGGAGTATTGAATAAGATACTACAAAAACATTGCGGTGAAGGTGGAAAACGACATAATACAAAATTAACTCGTTCACACACATTCCGGATGTTTTAATGTAAAATTGCCAAAACTAGTTCACACAGATTCTAGATATTTAACGCTAAATTACCAAACCCGGGGCATACCTGGCTAGCACATTTAAAATAATTGGAATTCACCACTTATGAGGATCAATTAGACGGTCTCACAGACACTTTTCAGAATGAGGTCTTTCTTCCAATAGGGTTTCACCAGGTACCGTGCTTCACACAGAACCTACAGTCACCCTGGCCCCTCACCCCTACAGACCGCACCAATCCCCACTGTGATCAATTCAGTGTCAGGACAGCTCTCGGTCGCCCGCAACCGACCAATGATAGGTGTCTTTGTCTACTAACTTTCAGATCATCCTCCACTGACTTGGCCCTGTTTACGCCTCCAAGGTGCCACCCTCACACAGGAATACACACGCAGAGCCTACATAACAGAGGCTTTTCTAAAAACTTGACTTTGCGTGTTTCGCTCACCTCTTTATTTAAACAAAAAAAACGAAGTTAGAGATGTGGTATCCACTCGGCTCGCTGCCTCTCAGATCAAAGGTGGGTCCATCTGCTTCGTTCCCGAAGTGAGGTCTCCCTGAGATCCCAAGTATGAGGGATCCCTCGTGCACGATTTACCCAGGTTGTCAGGAGCGGTCACCAAGTGAAGATTCACATCACCATCCCCGTCGCCAAATGTGGTGGTTAATTTATCAAATGAGGAGAGACAAACTTATCACACAAGTCAGAGTTATACTTAAACTAAATCTTTAATCCCTTATTAATAAGGGAGCAGAATACAATGCACACATGTAAAGTGAATCGATTGAGTGCTCTATGATAATAATGGCTGGTCGACAAATCACGCTCAGATGATTTGTTGAGAGCCCAGAGACAAAAGTACAAAGGTATTTTATAGCCAAGATTCACCCCTTTCAACCTATATGACGAACAGATGTATAAGATGGGTCACAGGGTTAAGATTAGTATGAAAGATACTTAGAATTCACAGCAGACAGTATCTGCTGTGTCAACAGTTATCTTTCATTGTACAGACCAGGGTCTGACCCTGGGGTTATCTCTCCCTGGTACCATATAGAACAGAAACATTAACTCATGATCTGGAATGCGACCTCTTTAGGTTTTATCACCCAAAAGACAGCATAAATCTCCTGTCAGTGTTATCTCCCAGATGCCCATCCTCATTAGAACAAACACAGATGAGCGTTCTAACAACCCTTTATTCTGTTGAATAAAACAACCATTTGATGCAATAATAGCATTATAACAATCTTGCAATTTTCCACCATAGGGTATTATTTAATAAAGCTGCCAGTTGAGAACTTGTGAGGTGTTTGTTTCTCAAACTAGAGACTCTAATGTAACCTGAACCCCATTGAACACGTTTGGGATGAATTAGAACGCCAACTGCGAGCCAGGCCTAATCACCCATTATCATTGCCCGATCTCACTAATGCTCCTAAGGCTGAATGGAAGCAAGTCCCCGCAGCAATGCTCCAACATCTTCCCAGAAGAGCGGAGGCTGTTATAGCAGCAAAGGGGGGACCAACTCCATATTAATGCCCATGATTTTGGAATGAGATGTTCGACGAGCAGGTGTCCACATACACTACACGACCAAAAGTATCTCAGAACTTTTTTCTCTCAATGACCCAAAGTGCAGCCTTAGATCCTCAGACAAAGCACTGCTGACCATTCCAAATTCTAGGTTGAAAACTAAAGGAGGCTTGACATTTGCCATTAGGGCCCCTAGACTTTGGAATGGCATGCCAGAGGAGATAAGGCTTGCAGAATCAGTGACTCCTGAAAACGCACTTCTATAGAACTGCTTTAAATGCTTTATTTTCTGCGTTGCCTATGTATCTTTGTAACGTGTGTTGTCATGTTTCTGTATTATTGTAATATGCTTTCAAAATGTTTTTTTTTGTTGTTGCTGTAAATCACATTGTTACTTTGTGTTGAAAAGTGCTCTAGAAATTAAGTTATTATTACATTGAAAACGTTTTGCTTTGCTCAACAGAGTCAGAAGTCTCTGCTGAGAGGGCCATGCAGAAGAAAGAATGTTCTTCATCCAATGTTTGACCCCTCAATCAAGTCGCAGAGTACAGTGGCAAGAAAAAGTATGTGAACCCTTTGGAATTACGTGGATTTCTGCATAAGTCATTTAAGCAGGTTACCTTAGTGTCCTAGGGCACAGGGACTATGGTGGTCTGCTTGAAACATGTTGGTATTACACTCAGACAGGGAGAGGTTGAAAATGTCAGTGAAGACACTTGCCAGTTGGTCAGCGCATGCTCGGAGTACACGTCCTGGTAATCCGTCTGGCCCTGCATCCTTGTGAATGTTGATCTGTTTAAGGTCTTACATCGGCTGCAGAGAGCATGATCACACAGTTGTCCGGAACAGCTGATGCTCTCATGCACATTTCAGTGTTACTTGCCTCGAAGCGAGCATAGAAGTTATTTAGCTCGTCTGGTAGGCTTGTGTCACTGGGCAGCTCTCGCTGTGCTTCCCTTTGTAGTCTGTAATGGTTTGCAGGCCCTGCTACAACCGACAAGCACCGGAGCCAGTGTAGTAGGATTCGATCTTAGTCCTGTATTGACGCTTTGCCTGTTTGATGGTTCGTCGGAGGGCATAGCGAGATTTCTTATAAGCTTCCGGGTTAAAGTCCCGCTCCTTGAAAGCGGCAGCTCCCTTTACTCAAAGTACTGAGTAAAGGGTCTGAATGCTGATGTAAATGTAACACACACATACACACATATATATATATATATGGCCTGATGTCCTTGTTCAACTTCAACGGCCATCGCGCAAAGAGGGGATTAGGAAACAACTGTGTACTCTGTTGTCAACGGTACCTACAAACATGTCATTATTCTGTAGTATATTTTGTATTAATAACTGGGTGGTTTGAGCCCTGAAAGCTGATTGGCTAACAGCCATGGTATATTTAAGCAATAATACATGAGAGAGCCCATGTGTTATGATGACATTTTTATCATGGCTGTGAGTGTCATAACCATAAAAGCAAAGTCCTCTGGGTTTTGTGGTACTGTGCTACCACACAATACATGGTTACAGTCTGTATCCAGGCACGCTGAGTTGCGTTGTGTATAAGAAAAGAAAGCTTTTACTACACCCTCCCATTGCTTAAAGGGTCACTAAGGTTGCACAATCAAAATGACCTGCTCTGTCTGTTTTAATAGGCTAGATTCTTGTTTTGTCTTCTAAACCAATTATTAATTTGCATGGTGGTCATTTGTGTGGTCGCTTTTTGAGAAGAATGGTTTCAGGAGTTTGGCAATTTTTTATGAGGTGATCATGTGACCTTAATGGCCTTTTAACCTATTGACGTGCAAGTTCAAAAAATGTATAACGGTCCGCCCAGCGTGACATTTTGTCAAATTCTTTGATTTATTTTGCTATGCTGGAATTTTTCAAGCTGTTTAAAGGCACAGTCAACTTAGTGTATGTAAACTTCTGACCCACTGGAATTGTGATACAGTAAATTATAAGTGAAATAATCTGTCTGTAAACAATTGTTGGAAAAATTACTTGTGTCATGTACAAAGTAGATGTCCTAACCTACTTGCCAAATCTAGTTTGTTAACAAGATATTTGTGGAGTGGTTGAAAAACAAGTTTTAATGACTCCAACCTAAGTGTGTGTAAACTTCCGACTTCAACTGTAGTATTCTTTGGCTGAATGTTTTGCGCAAATACTGGTGTAATGTAATGAGTAGTGTGATCGCTAATTTGACAAAATTTGACAATTTTTTGGTTACTTTGTACATGTGTATAGGCCACTGTGTTCTTAGGGACCTTCAATGAGGCAGCAGGTAGCCTAGTGGTTAGAGCGTTGAACTAGTAACCGAAAAGTTGCAAGATCGAGTCCCTGAGCTGACAAGCTAAAAATGTCGTTCTGTCCCTGAACAAGGCAGTTAACCCACTGTCCCTAGGCCGTCAATGAAAATAAGAATTTGTTCTTTACTGACTTGCCTAGTTAATAATAAAAAAAATGCTGCAGAAATGGAAACATACCCATCCTCAGATCTGTGCCTCGACACTATCCTATCTCGAACATCTACAGACAATTCCTTCGACCTCATGGCTTGGTATTTGCACTGTCAACTGTGGGACCTTATATAAACAGGTGTGTGCCTTTACAAATCATGTCCAATCAATTGAATTTACCACAGTTGGACTACAATCAAGTTGTAGAAACATCTCAAGGATAACCAATGGAAACAGGATGCACCTGAGCTCAATTTCGAGTCTCATAGCAAAGGGTCTGAATACTTATGTAAATAAGGTATCCGTTTATTTTATTTTTATACATTTGCAAACATTTCAAAAAACCTGCTTTCGCTTTGTCATTATCGGGTATTGTGTGTAAATTGATAAGAAAAAAAAAAGTATAATCCATCTTAGAATAAGGCTGTAACGTAACAAATGTGGAAAAAGGTAAGGTGTATGAATACTTTCCGAATGCACTGTGGCCGGCTGCAAATCAACTAGCCAAATCTTTTTTTAGAAGTGATATGCCTATTTTAGCTAAATCTACAAATTAAATTGATTATTACTCTGCCAATAATAAACATAAAAAGCATAATGTACACAGACTTCATGTAGCCTAGATGTGTGTAAAGGTGTTCATGGTGAGCTCTTTAATAATAAATGTACACAAACTGACACGTGACGTACAAATGTCATGTGTAGGCCAACAAGATGTGAACACTACGTCTTCATGACGTGTGCGTGTCACATGACGTGAGGTTAATGCTCTCCATTGACAGTCCATTTTGCAGCTACCACAGGAAATGGAAAGTAATCAGAGGATAGATGTTGTATGGCAGCTGTAGAAGTACCTGTGTGTACAAGATTTTACTGCAGAAGAGTTACAACATGTTTTGAACGATAGTGTCCAGTCCTCCCAGGCTGCTGGCCTGGACTTTGATAAGATACGGGCAAAGTGGTGGAATAGTGGTGAGGTTTTAATGGGTGCGTGGTTAATTGGTAGGGAATCTTTTTTCTCAAAGTGTAACCTAATGAATTCAAACTACAGAATAGTAGGCTGATACGCAGCCAATACAGTAGGCTTCTGGACCGCCATAATACCAAAGAAGACAGTCCATGTTAATTCATGACGGTATCTTCTGGCGATAGGAAGACATTGGTGAAAGGTATCAGTAGCTTAATTCGGCTTAATTTACAGTGCCTTGCAAAAGTATTCATCCCCCTTGGGGGCATTGTTGGCGTTGTTCCTGTTTTGTTGCATTACATGTAATTTAAATTGATTTTTTATTTGGATTTCATGTAATGGACATACACAAAATAGTCCAAATTGGTGAAGTGAAATGAAAAAAAATAAGTAAAAAAAAAACATTTTTAAATAAAAAAAAAACGGAAATGTGGTGCCTGCATATGTATTCACCCCCTTTGCTATGAAGCCCCTACATAAGATCTGGTGCAACCAATTACCCTCAGAAGTCACATAATTAATTAAATAAAGTCCACATGTGTGCAATCTAAGTGTCACATGATCTCAGTATATATATATATATATATATATATATATATATATATATATATATATATATATATATATATATATATATATATACATATACACACACACACACACACACACACACACACACACACACAGCTGTTCTGAAAGGCCCCAGAGTCAGCAACACCACTAAGCAAGAGGCATCACCAAGCAAGCGGCACCATGAAGACCGGTCTCCAAACAGGTCAGAAACAAAGTTGTGGAGAAGTACAGATCAGGGTTGGGTTATAAAAAAATATCTGAAACTTTTAACATCCCACGGAGCACCATTAAATCCATTTAAAAATGTTTTAAAGAATATGGCACCACAACAAGCCTGCCAAGAGAGGGCCGCTCACCAAAGCTCACAGACCAGGCAAGGAGGGCATTAATCAGAGAGGCAACAAAGAGACCAAAGATAACCCTGAAGGAGCTGCAAAGCTCCACAGCGGAGATTGGAGTATCTGTCCATAGGACCACTTTAAAAACTGTACACTCCACACAGCTGGACTTTACGGAAGAGTGGCCAGACAAAAAGGCATTGCTTAAAGAAAAAAACAAGCAACCATGTTTGGTGTTCGCCAAAAGGCATGTGGGAGACTCCCCAAACATAAGGAAGAAGGTACTCTGGTCAGATGAGACTAAAATTGAGCTTTTTGGCCATCAAGGAAATGCTATGTCTGGTGTAAACCCAACACCTCTCATCACCCCGAGAACAACATCCCCACAGTGAAGTATGGTGGTGGCAGCATCATGCTGTGGGGATGTTTTTCATTGGCAGGGACTGGGAAACTGGTTAGAATTGAAGGAATGATGGATGGCGCTAAATAAAGGGAAATTCTTGAGGGAAACCTGTTTCAGTCTTCCAGAGATTTGTGACTGGGACGGAGGTTCACCTTCCAGCGGGACATACTGCTAAAGCAACACTCGTGTGGTTTAAGGGGAAACATTGAAATGTCTTGGAATGGCCTAGTCAAAGCCCAGACCTCAATCCAATTGAGAATCTATGGTATGATTTAAAGATTGCTGTACACCAGCAGAACCCATCCAACTTGAAGGAGCTGAAGCAGTTTTGCCTTGAAGAATGGGCAAAAATCCCAGTGGCTAGATGTGCCAAGCTTATAAAGTCATACCCCAAGAGACTTGCAGCTGTAATTGCTGCAAAAGGTGGCTCGACAAAGTATTGACTTTGGGGGGGTGAATAGTTATGCATGCTCAAGTTCTGTTTTTTGTCTTATTACTTGTTTGTTTCACAATAAAACATATTTTGCATCTTCAAAGTGTTAGGCATGTTTTGTAAATCAAATAATACAACCCCCCCCAAAATCTATTTTAATTCCAGGTTGTAAGGCAACAAAATAGTAAAAATGCCAAGGGGGTGAATACTTTCGTAGACCTGAATCACTCGCCATACATTTATATGGATACATGATACATCCGTTTTTAATGTCTATGGATACAGCCAATGGGCTAATGATGCGCAATCTCGCCTGGCATTGAAAATGCGCTCTCTCGTTGGGACACAGCTCAGAGAAGCTAGCCAACTACACAACTAACACAATCACTGAAGCTGGAAAGACCGCAAACTACATGCATTTCGTTTCGTTTGACCGGTTTTTCTATTGACATCTTTGTATTTTTCCTTAAAAATTATGCCGATTGTCTGAGAAATGTATTGCCGCATTCAGAACAACTGGGAACTCTGGAAAAAACGAGCTTCGACTGGGATTTTTTCTTGTTGAACGGTCATCCAACTCGGAATTCCATATCGGAATTTTAGGCATCTTTCTAGAGGTCTGACTTTCCGACATAAAGATCACCGAAGTCATGATTTGACCCAGCTGTCTTGAAAGCACCATATCTCGTTCTGACGCATTAATCCTCACTGGGACATTGAGAGAAATTTTTTTATTAAAACAATGTTGCAAAAGGTCAGCAAGGTTTATACAAATCTCCGCCATTGAAAACCAAACGCTAGTCTAAAAGAAAGGGGAGAAAAATGCTTTTTTACAGTGAGGATCAAGTTTATAAATTGCCTGGTTTCCTGATTAGACAGTGGATTGCAGTGAGATGGAACAGTAAATAGGCATTTTAACGTCACAGCCGTAGTCGGTGGTAATTTGTGGATTATACAATGGGTGTGTCTAATCCTGAATGCCGATTGGTTAAAACCGCATTCCAGTTACCACCGGCTAAAGTTACCACCGGCTAAATCTATGACGTTAAAATGCCTATTTACTCTGTTCCATCTGACTGCGCAACCCAGTCGAAATCATGAATCAGCATGCTTTTTAAGGATATATTCAAAGAACTATCAATAGATGACAAGCAAGGGATAAGAATGTTCCCAGCCAGTATGGCAATGGAACATTTACAATGACTGGGTCGCGTCCCTAGACACAGAACAAAGACTGAATAACTGGGTCGAGTCTCTGGTAACCAAACCAATAGAACGAACGACCAGCTTGCTTGGGTAGCATCCCTAGATTTGTGTCGGGACTATATCTTGTGGAAGGATGAAATAGTATGAATAAATGAATCAAAATAACATTTAATGAAAATGTCAATCATTATTTGAATATGTTGCTAACTTGTTGTATTAAAGTGATAATGCCAGAGAAGCCGGTGTTTGGAGGATATGTTGGCACGGTTTCAAACACCGGCTTCTTGGGCATTATCACTTAAATAGGCACCGGCTGGAATGCGGTTTTAACCAATCAGCATCCAGGATTGGACCCGCCGTATGTATAATTCTGTATATCTCCCCTATTATTATTGGCAAATCAATGAATCAGTACATTATTCAAACTACTAATCATATCAATCCATTTCTTATCTACAGTATCTAATGATCTTTGATTCAGATGACCAGTTTTATACAGTTCCAAGGTAGTGTCAGTTTAGACAAATTACATAGGAAAAGTGTAGTTGGCCAAATGTCAAATGTAAAGTTGTATGAACATACAGTACCAGTCAAAAGTGTGGACACACCTACTCATTCAAGGTTTTTTCTTTTTTACATTGTAGAATAATAGTGAAGACATCAAATCTATGAAATAACACATATGGAATCATGTAGTAACCAAAGAAAAGTGTTGAATCAAAATATATATTTTAGATTCTTCAAAGTAGCCACCCTTTGCCTAGATGACAGCTTTGCACATTCTCTCAACCAGCTTCATGAGGTAGTCACCTGAAATGCTTTTCAATTAACAGCTGTGCCTTGTTAAAAAGTTAATTTGGGGAATTTCTTTCCTTCATAATGCGTTTGAGCCAATCAGTTGTGTTGTGACAAGGTATGGGTGGTATACAGAAGATAGCCCTATTTGGTAAAAGACCAAGTCTATTTCTCTTTGCTCAAATAAGCAAAGAGACATGACAGTCCATCATTACTTTAAAGACATGAAGGTCAGTCAATAT
Source organism: Salmo trutta (assembly GCF_901001165.1). Lineage (NCBI taxonomy): Eukaryota > Metazoa > Chordata > Actinopteri > Salmoniformes > Salmonidae > Salmo > Salmo trutta. The sequence continues at coordinate 11,183,740 of NC_042987.1, read as the reverse complement.
GGAAAATTAAGAACTTTGAACGTTTCTTCAAGTGCAGTTGCAAAATCCATCAAGCGCTATGATGAAACTAGCTCTCATGAGGACCACCACAGGAAAGGAAGATCCAGAGTTACCTCTGATGCAGAGGATAAGTTCATTGGAGTTACCAGCCTCAGAAATTGCAGCCCAAATAAATGCTTCACAGAGTTCAAGTAACAGACCCATCTCAACATCAACTGTTCAGAGGAGACTGCGTGAGTCAGGCCTTCGTGGTCGAATTGCTGCAAAGAAACCACTACTAAAGAACACCAATAAGAAGTCTTGCTTGGGCCAAGAAACACGAGCAATGGACATTAGACCGGTGGAAATCTGTCCTTTGGTCTGATGAGTCCAAATTTTTGATTTTTGGTTCCAACCGCCGTGTCTTTGTGAGACGCAGAGTAGGTGAACGGATGATCTCCACATGTGTGGTTCCCACCGTGAAGCATGGAGGAGGAGGTGAGATGATGCTTTGCTGGTGACACTGTCTGTGATTTATTTAGAATTCAAGGAACACTTAACCAGCATGGCTACCACAACATTCTGCAGAGATACGTCATCCCATCTGGTTTGCGCTTAGTGGGACTATCATTTGTTTTTCAACAGGACATTGACCCAAAACACACCTCCAGGCTGTGTAAGGACTACTTTACCCAGAAGGAGAGTGATGGCGTGCTGCATCAGATGACCTGGCCTCCACAATCACCCGACCTCAACCCAAGTGAGATGGTTAGTGATGAGTTGGACCGCAGAGTGAAGGAAAAGCAGCCAACAAGTGCTCTGCATGTAGGAATTCCTTCAAGACTGTTGGAAAAGCATTCCAGGTGAAGCTGGTTGAGAGAATGCCAAGAGTGTGCAAAGCTGTCATCAAGGCAAAATATATTTGGATTCAACACTTTTTTTGGTTACTACATGATTTCATATGTGTTATTTCATCGTTTTGATGTCTTCACTATTATTCTACAATGTAGTAAAAGTAAATAAAAACCCTTGAAATGAGCAGGTGTCCAACATATTGACTGGTTACTGTACATGTAAGACGTAAGCTATTACACTGAAACATATTTGATTGCCTAGCTGAGTTGACATAACGTAAGATTTTAAGGCAGCAGAGTAACTTCAAACTATAACTCAGGAAATCAAGTTAAGGTATTAACCTGACTTGATATGAGACTGTCCCATGTGGCAAGAAATTACATCCCGGATAGACAAACACTAACAAGACAACACATACGAAAATGGCTCCTATATACAGTATGTTCTTTATCTAAAAGCACAGATTGACTGTCTTTAAATACATTCCATATAACATGTTTATGATATATTTGAATGGTTTTTATGATTGATGTTACCAGTAGTAAATCAATTGTTTGTTAAAATGAAAATGACGAGCCGTCAACAGTCAAACATGAAAACCAGTTCACAAATCAATTGGGAGGAAAAGATTGTCAAAATGTCTCAAAATAACTTCTGCCCACATTATCACATAGAAAATGTTACCGAAAAACGATACAATTACGCTCTATTTGTTCCATTTCGTCTGAGACAATATTAAACTTGTGTGTGGATCCCCAGGGTATGCGGGTACCACATTTTGAGACACTGGATTCTCTCCTATGTGAGTTCTCTGATGTGACTTCATACTGGAGCGCTGGGTGAAGCATTTCCCACACTGTGTGCACTCGTATGGCTTCTCCCCGCTGTGGACCACAGCATGTCTGATCAGGTTGCACTGCTTGGTGAAACTCCTGCCACACTGTTCGCAGGTGTACGGTTTCTCTCCGGTGTGACTCCGGAGGTGTACTTTGAGCTGGCTGAAACGCTGGAAGCTCTTCCCACAGAAGGTGCAGCTGAAACGCCTCTCAGTGGTGCCGCCCGACCTCCACTGAGTCCTCATCCTCTTCACCATGTTAAAACTACTACGACTCAGGCTGTATCCAGAGAAGGTGGAGGTGGTGGCCATGTTTGACCCTGTCATGCACTCACTCATTTTCACTGTTGATTCTGAAGCCCTGTACTGATGCTGCCTTGGCTGTAGAGCTAAACTATTTCCGTCATTATTTGAGTTCAGCATCTCACTGCTCTGTCCTTCTGGCATCTGTTGTCTAGTCTCATCAGCCAATGTCCTGACATGTCTTTTCATGTGTGCTGCTGCACTGAACATGTTAGCATGTGGTTTCCCTATAGAAGAGTGAACCGATGGTCCTACATCATCTGTCATAATAGGAACAGATGGCAGCCCACTGTGAGATGGGAAAATTGATATATTCTGAGAGTACTCCTCTGTGGCATGAAAGGAGAAATCTGGGTGGCCTTCAGTGTGTCTACCTGGATCCACAGAGGTCCACAGCTGCCCATCAGTCTCATCCATGACAAACTGGTCAAGTCCTGCCAGGGCCGTGGTCTGGCCCAGCTCCTCCTTTTTCTCCTCCTTCACCATCACTAGCTCTAGTGAGTCCTCGTCCTCGGCTGGCCGGTGCTGCTCTGTGCTGAACACGTCTGTAAACGCAGGCCGGGGAATGCCTGGTTCCTCTGGACCATCAGAATTGGGGTAATGTTCCACTGAGTCTTCAGAAGATATGTTGGGTTGTGTGATGAAGTCCTCGTCACAGGGCCGTTGCTCAAAGGATGGTGTTTGCCCAGGCTTGGATCCAGACTCTAAAGATTTGGGATAAACATAAAAGAAACATTACAGAAGACCTGTAGTCCTTTCCACTCAGCCCCTATATGGGTTGAAAATGGCAGATTTTGTCATTGATAAGCAACTAAATTGGAATGCAGTGGCTGTAGAGTAACATGCTATACATGACGTCAAGAGTTCAGATTCTTCACTTCACAGCGCTGTATGGGTTTTGACCAGGGGTTGGAACCGAAATGATTTTCCAATCTTTTCGTTCTGAACGGAACCATTCTTTTTTTCGTTCCGTTTCACTATTCCAAACTGCAAAATAAAGTTCTGAACCTGTTCAAACTCCCAAAAAGTACCAGTTTACATCTGAAATCTATTTATTTTTTTACATTAGCTCAACATTAAATTACTTCACCAATCAGAGCAGCTAGAGTCACTTGCTATGGAGTGGGCAAGCTATTGTTTACATGTGCAGTGGACAGACAAGTGTAGGGCATGAGATGCGACTGAAATTATGCAGGTAGGAAGAGCGCGAGAGAGGGTGGAGGAGGAGGCTTGGCTTGAAGCTCTGGGCCTAATTGGAGTAAACTAATGTACAATACTTAGGCTTCTACATACAAAGATGACCTAATGTAAAATGTTTTTGTTTTTAGTCCCATTCTTCAGCTACCCTCAACCCCTCCCATCTATCTCTGGCAGTTGACTACGACTTTTCAAATCACCTAGCAGTGCTATTTGCAGAGTTAGCCCCAGGTAAATGTTGCAATTTTTCAGCCATTCCTGAACCTGCGACCAAAAACAAGCTACATATGTGCAATACCAAAACAAGTGAGCTAATGAAAAATCCGCAGAGCTGGGACGGCCAAGGGGTCTGAATACTTTCCGAAGGCACTGTGTGCATGTCAAAAATTTGGACACACCTACTCATTCAAGGGTTTATTTATTTTTACTATTTTCTACATTGTACAATAATAGTGAAGACATCAAAACTATGAAATAACACATATGGAATCATGTAGTAACCAAAAAAAAGTGTTAAACAAATCAAAATATATTTTATATTTGAGATTCTTTAAAGTAGCCAATCTTTGCCTTGATGACAGCTTTGCACACGGTTGGCATTCTCTCATCCAGCTTCACGAGGTAGTCACCTGGAATGCTTTTCCAACAGTCTTACCTTGTTAATTTGTGGAATGTATTTTTCTTAATGTGTTTGAGCCAATCAGTTGTGTTGTGACAAGGTAGGGGTGGTATACAGAAGACAGCCCTATTTGGTAAAAGACCAAGTCCATATTATGACAAGAACAGCTCAAATTAGCAAAGAGATATGACAGACCATCATTACTTTAAGACATGAAGGTCAGTCAATGCGGAAAACTAAGAACTTTGAAAGTTTCTTCAAGTGCAGAAACCATCAAGCGCCGTGATGAAACTAAGGCTCTCATGAGGACTGCCACTAGAAAGGAAGACCCAGAGTTACCTCTGCTGCAGAGGACAAGTTCATTTGTTACCAGCCTCAGAAATTGGCAATTAACTGCACCTCAGATTGCAGCCCAAATAAATGCTTCAGAGTTCAAGTAACATACACATCAACTGTTCAGAGGAGACTGCGTGAATCAGGACTTCCATGGTCAAATTGCTGCAAAGAAACCACTACTAAAGGACACCAATAAGAAGAAGAGACTTGCTTGGGCCAAGAAACACTAGCAATGGACATTAGACCGGTGGAAATCTGTCCTTTTTTTTTTTTTTTTTTCCAACCGCCATGTCTTTGTGAGACGCAGAGTAGGTGAACGGATGATCTCTGCATGTGTGGTTACCACCATGAAGCATGGAGGAGGTGTGATGGTGCTTTTCTGGTGACACTGTCAGCGATCTATTTAGAATTCAAGGCACACTTAACCAGCATGACTACCACAGCAATCTGCAGCAAGATGCCATCCCATTTGGTTTGCCTTTAGCGGGACTATAATTTGTTTTTTTAACAGGACAATGACCCAAAACACACCTCCAGGCTGTGTAAGGGCTATTTGACCAAGAAGGAGAGGGATGGAGTTCTGCGTCAGATGACCTGGCCTCCACAATCACCCGACCTCAACCCAAGTGAGATGGTTTGGGATGAGTTGGACCGCAGAGTGAAGGAAAAGCGGCCAACAAGTGCTCAGCATGTGGGAATTCCTTCAAGACTGTTGGAAAAGCATTCCAGGTGACTACCTCATGAAGCTGGTTGAGAGAATGCCAAGAGTGTGCAAAGCTGTCATCAAGGCAAAGGGTGGCAACTTTGAAGAATCTGAAATATAAAATATATTTTGATTTGTTTAACACTTTTCTGGCTACTACAGTATTCCATGTGTTATTTCATAGTTTTGATGTCTTCACTATGATTCTACAATGTAGAAAATAGTAAAAAGTAAATGAGCCTGTTTGTTGTATTGTGAAGAACATTAGCCGCGGAACACGCACTTGAATGCACTCATGACTCCATTCTATGCCCACCAAAATTACAATCGGTCTGAAGTGCCTTTTGAAAGCCTAACATTAAGATCGTATTTTATATCTTAGCTAGCAATTTTGGCAATAGATTAAGCTTTCAAATGATGTCACCTGACCCAGATTGCGATTTATAAAAAACTACAAGTGTGCTTCCCTATGATCTCCAAAGTGTTCTCTTTCAATTGCTACCATGGTCATGCATGCTTTTTTGTAGTTATTCTGTTCGAAACATTTACATTTGGCCCTATCCATATAGGCCATTTTCCATAAAGGCTGAGTGCAAGGGGTTAACAGTTGCAAAATGTGACTGTTTCAGAACTGACTATGTGTGTACATAAAACACTCAACACCAATGTAGCAATTTGGAACGTGCATACAACCACAGTCTTTTTCATAGACAGAGCAGTACCCCTTATGGTCGCACCCACCCTCTCCAGTGATCCTGAGCTCTTCCTGAGGGTCAGTCTTCCACACATCCTCTGCGGTCTCCTCATCTTTGATCAGTATGGGTTCAGTCTCTGCTCTCTGCTCCACATCTGTAGGCTGTAACAGGGGACTGAGATTATTACTCTGGACACACCATATCTAATACTTTTCATACTCATGAAATCACACAAAAGCGGTAAATTCTCCTGATATTCCAATAACCATAGTTCCTGTGCCCAAGAACGCCAAGGTAACCTGTCTAAATGACTATCACCCTGTAGCACTCACATCTGTAGCCATGAAATGCTTTGAAAGGCTGGTCATGGGTCACATCAACACCATCCAAGACACCCTGGACCCACTCCAATTAGCATACCGCCCCAACAGATCCCTAGATGATGCAATCTCTATTGTACTCCACGCTGCGTTTTCCCACTTGGACAAAAGGAAACCTATGTGAGAATGCTGTTCAATTAACTACAGCTCAGCGTTCAACATCATAGTGCACTCCAAGCTCATCAGTAAGCTAAGGACCCTGGAACTGAACACATCGTATCCCTTTTTCCCTTTGCAACTGGATCCTGGACTTCCTGACGGACGCCCCCAAGTGGTGAGGGTAGGCAACACCACATCCGCCACGCTGACCCTAAACAATGGGGCCCCTCAGGGGTGCGTGCTTAGTCCCCTCCTGTACTCTGTTCACCCATAATTGCATGGCTGTACACAACTAAAACATTAAGTTTGCTCGACGACACGATGGTGGTAGGCCTGATCACGATGATGAGAGCCTATAGGGACGAGGTCAGAAACCTGGCAGTGTGGTGCCAGGACAACAATCTATCCCTCAAGGTCAGCAAGACAAAGGAGCTGATTGTGGACTACAGGAAATGGAGGGCTGAGCACTCCCCTACTCAGATCAATGGGGCTGAAGTGGAGCAGATCGAGAGCTTCAAGTTCCACGGTGCCCACATCACTAAGGATCTATCATGATCCAAACACACCAACAGTCGTGAAGAGGGCACGACAACGCCTCTTCCCCATCAAATCCCAAAAAACAAACATTGAGCATCTTGACTGGCTGCATCACCACTTGGTATAGAAACGGCTTGGCAACGGGCTACAGAGGGTAGCGTGTACGGCCCAGTAAATCACTGGGGCCGAGCTTCCTGCCATCCAGGACCTCTATACCAGGCGGTGTCAGAGGAAGGCCCTGAAAATTATCAAAGACTCCAGCCACCCTAGTCATAGACTGTTCTCTCTGCTACCGCACGGCAAGCGATACTGGAGCACCAAGTCTAGGACCAAGAAGCTTCAGCTTCTACCCCCAAACCAAAAGACTCCTGAACATCTAGTCAAATGGCTACGCAGACTACCTTTGCATTGCCCCCCCTCCACACCACTTCCACACTCTGTTGTCATCTATGCATAGTCACTTTAATAAGGATCGGCGTTCCGTCAACGGGACAGTTGTAAATCATGCAGCGCGTTATACAGTTGAAGTCGAAAGTTTACATACACTTAGGTTGGAGTCATTAAAACTCGTTTTTCAACCACTCCACAAATTTCTTGTTAACAAACTAGATTTGGCAAGTCGGTTAGGACATCTGCTTTGTGCATGACACAAGTAATTTTTCCAACAATTGTTTACAGACAGATTATTTCACTTATTCCACTTATAATTCACTCTATCACAATTCCAGTGGGTCAGAAGTTTACATACACTAAGTTGACTGTGTCTTTAAACAGCTTGGAAAATTCCAGAAAATGATGTCATGGCTTTAGAAGCTTCTGATAGACTAATTGACATCATTTGAGTCAAATGGAGGTGTACCTGTGGATGTAATTCAAAGTCTACCTTCAAACTCAATGCTTGACATCATGGGAAAATCTAAAGATATCAGCCAAAACCTCAGAAGAAAATTGTAGACCTCCACAAGTCTGGTTCATCCTTAGGAGCAATTTTCAAACGCCTGAAGGTACCACGTTCATCTGTACAAACAATAGTACGCAAGTATAAACACCATGGGACCACGCAGCCGTCATACCGCTCAGGAAGGAGACGCGTTCTGTCTCCTAGAGATGAACGTACTTTGGTGCGAAATGTGCAAATCAATCCCAGAACAACAGCAAAGGACCTTGTGAAGAGGCTGAAGGAAACAGGTGCTAAAGTATATATATCCACAGTAAAATGAGTCCTATATCAACATAACCTGAAAGGCTGCTCAGCAAGGTAGAAGTCACTGCTCCAAAACCACCATAAAAAAGCCAGACTACGGTTTGCAACTGCACATGGGGACAAAGATCGTACTTTTTGGAGAAATGTCCTCTGGTCTGAAACCTCTTACATCTAGATGTTCCGCTAGCGGAACGTCTGCTCCAATATCCAATGATGGGCGGGGCGCGAAATACAAACTCCTCTAAAATCCGAAAACTTCCACTTTTCAAACATATGACTATTTTACAGCTATTTAAAGACAAGACTCTCGTTAATCTAACCACACTGTCCGATTTCAAAATGGCTTTACAGCGAAAGCAAAACATTAGATTATGTCAGCAGAGTACCCAGCCAGAAATAATCAGACACCCATGTTTCAAGCTAGCATATAATGTCACAAAAAACAAAACCACAGCTAAATGCAGCACTAACCTTTGATTATCTTCATCAGATGACACACCTAGGACATTATGTTATACAATACATGCATGTCTGTTCAATCAAGTTCATATTTATATCAAAAACCAGCTTTTTACATTAGCATGTGACGTTCAGAACTAGCATTCCCACCGAACACTTCCGGTGAATTTACTAAATTACTCACGATAAACGTTCACAAAAAGCATAACAATTATTTTAATAATTATAGATACAGAACTCCTCTATGCACTCGATATGTCCGATGTTAAAATAGCTTTTCGGATGAAGCACATTTTGCAATATTCTAAGTACATAGCCCGGCATCACAGGGCTAGCTATTTAGACACCCAACCAGTTTAGCCTTCACCAAAATCACATTTCCTATAAGAAAAATGGTTTTACCTTTCCTGTTCTTCGTCAGAATGCACTCCCAGGACTTCTACTTCAATAACAAATGTTGGTTTGGTCCCAAATAATCCATCGTTATGTTCCATAAACGACCTTTTGTTCGTGCGTTCTAGACACTATCCCAATGGTAAATCACGGTCGTGCGCATGGCGCAGAACGTGACAAAAAAATTCTAAATATTCCATTACCGTACTTCGAAGCATGTCAACCCCTGTTTAAAACCAATTTTTATGCAATTTATCTCGTAGAAAAGCGATAATATTCCGACCGGGAATCTGCATGTCTGTAAACTGAGGGAAAACCCGAAAGACGGGGGCGGGGCAGGTCGCGAGCCTAAGCATTTCTCCACTGATAGCCCACTTAGCTTTTGCTCTCCTTTGTTTCAGCCAGGGCTTTGAATTACGTCATTCCTGTTTTTCCCGGGCTCTGAGAGCCCATTGGAGACGTGGGAAGTGTCACGTAACAGCAGAGATCCTTTGTAATAGATAGAGAGAATCAACAAGGGCAAGAAATGTTCAGACAGGGTACTTCCTGAACAGAACCTTCTCAGGTTTTTGCCTGCCATAGGAGTTCTGTTATACTCACAGACACCATTCAAACAGTTTTAGAAACTTTGGAGTGTTTTCTATCCAAAGCTAATAATTATATGCATATTCTAGTTTCTGGGCAGGACTAATAATCAGATTAAATCGGGTACGTTTTTTATCCAGCCGTGAAAATACTGCCCCCTAGCCATAAGAGGTTAAACAAAAATAGAACTGATTGGCCATAATGACCATCGTTATGTTTGGAGGAAAAAGGGGGAGGCTTGCAAACCGAAGAACACCATCCCAATCGTGAAGCATGGGGTGGCAGCATCATGTTGTGGGGGTGCTTTGCTGCAGGAGGGACTGGTGCACTTCACAAAACAGATGGCATCATGAAGGGAAATTATGTGGATATATTGAAGCAACAGCTCAAGACATCAGTCTGGAAGTTAAAGCTTGGTCACAAATGGGTCTTCCAAATGGACAATGACCCCAAGCATACTTCCAAAGTTGTGGCAAAATGGCTTAAGGACAACAAAGTCAAGAAATTGGAGTGGCCCTCACAAAGCCCTGACCTCAATCCCAAAGAAAATTTGTGGGCAGAATTGAAAAAGGGTGTGCGAGCAAGGAGGCCTACAAACCTGACTCAGTTACACCAGCTCTGTCTGGAGGAATGGGCCAAAATTCACCCAACTTATTGTGGGACGCTTGTGGTAGGCTATCCGAAACGTTTGACCCAAGTTAAACAATTTAAAGGCAATACACTCAATTAGTATTTGGTAGCATGTAAACTTCTGACCCACTGGGAATGTGATGAAAGAAATAAAAGCTGAAATAAATCATTCTCTCTACTATTATTGTGGCATTTCACATTCTTAAAATAAAGTGGTGATCCTAACTGACCCAAGACTGGGAATTGTTACTAGGATTAAATGTCAGGAATGGTGAAAAGCTGAGGTTAAATGTATTTGGCTAAGGTGTATGTAAACTTCTGACTTCAACTGTATCAAGATCGCATATTTTAGAGTAACACCAAATGTCGGTACATAGTGTCTTATATCGGCTGAAAGCTACAATTCTTGTTAATATAACTGCACTGTCTAATTTACAGTAGCTATTACTGCGAACAAATGCCATGCTATTGTTTGAGGAGAGCTCCTAACAACAAAACACTTCAACGCGATAGGTTTGATAAATTCACCTCTGAAGGTGAAATGTGTATTTACATTCTGAAATATTGCTCTGATTTATCATCCAAAGGGTCCCAGAGATAACATGAAGTGTCGTTTTGTTAGATAAAATCCTTTTTCATATCCTAAAAGGTCCATATACCACACGCGATCGATTTTGTATTTCCACTCGTTCAATTTGCAAAGAAAGGAATCTGTGAAAATCTCACCCTAAACGATGTTTGAACGAGTCAAATCATGTTTGTATGTATTCCTCAGAGATCCTAGAAGGTAACAAGACTTCACTATTTCATTAGGGTTGTAATATATCCGTTAGGACACCATATTTGGTCAAAGAGCAATGCCTTCATGGCACACCGATGACGCGGGCTGCCATCACTTGAAGGACTGTATCTTTGTCAAATAAGCACCAATCGGGGTCAAACAAAGCTAGCTAGACAGCCAATGAGCTGGGCTTTACGGGAGTATCCGGAAACCCAGTCTCGGTCGCAAAATGTAGGGGCTAACCTTTTGCGACAGCATGCCTTTTCCTTTTGGACACAACGTATAAGAATATTCAGAGTTATGAAGTTATGAAAACTGGTTGTTTTGCAAATGTTGAACTTATAATATAGCTACTAATACTTGGAAAGCTTAATCAAAGTCCAAGTATACAGATTTGACGATATTCTTGCAGAAAAATGGAATATGAATGCAAATGTCTCATTCATGATTTGCCCAAATGTACCTGGGGACTTGACACTAAAAGTGTCACTCATTCTTCAAGTTATCCATCTGAAACTTGGCACATACACTGCTGCCATCTTGTGGACAATATTGAAATTACAACCAGAGTGATGACTATAACCTTTCTCTTGCATTTCAAAGATGGTGGTAGAAAAAGACTGGTTGGTTTTTTGTTTGTATTTTCCTTCTACCAGATCTATTGTGTTATATTCCCCTACATTCAATTCACATTTCCACAAACTTCAAAGTGTTTACTTTCAAATGGTACCAAGAATATGCATATCCTTGCTACAGGCAGTTAGATTTGGGTATGTCATTTAGGCGAAAATTTGAGAAAAAAAAGGGGGGGCTATGCCGAAGTTAATAAATCTACCTACATGTACATACTACCTCAACTAACCGGTGCCCCCGCACATTGACTCTGTACCGGCACCCCCCTGTATATATTGTTATTTTTTACTGCTGCTCTTTAATTACGTGTTACTTTTATCTGTATTTTTTTTTTAAACTGCACTGTTGGTTAGGGGGTCCTAAGTAAGCCTTTCACTAAGGTCTACACCTGTTGTATTTGGCGCATGTGACTAATAACATTTGATTCATTGTTACTATGATTTTACATTGTTACTATCTATTATTACATGTAAAAATGTTTTTTTATTATTTCTATATTTTCTTTCCTTTCAGTGTTAGTCCACGCCTATTTACAAAGCATGACGAATACAATTTGATTTGAACATAACTGATCCGAGAAGCCAGGTCTAATTGTGAAAGGTGATGTATCACACCTGGGGTTGAGAGTCCTCTTCAACAGCCATCTCTCCATCTCTCCACTGTGAGTTACTCCTCTGCTTGTTCAAAACAATCTTGACTGGATATGACGATCTCTCTGATGCCATGGGGTAAAAAAAAATTCCATTCTGTCAAATATTAGGGCTAGTTACACATTTGGGTTTTGCATATGCAATCAATGCACATGAATTACACATTACCTTTTCTCCTGACTCGCGTCTTCCTCAGCTCGCCCTCCATCATTTGACACTTCCTTTTCAGAACATCAATATCTTGCTGGCTTTGGGTAATTTCCAAACGTATAACTGCACAGCTATCATCAACTCGTTTGTTTATTTCTGCTACAGCTGCTTTAGCTAATACCTCCATAATGGATAACAACTGCGACTGAAAATTGCAGCTGGCCATCTTGTCAGATTTGTATTCTCTGTGTGAAGCAAAAAGTCTACAATCTCCCAACTAATGTGCAAGAAACAATCCGTAAATATTGATAAATGGCAACAAATTTCAAGTGGGAGATGCGTACGCAACTGCAGTCGCACTTCCGTTCAACTCGTGACGCAAGGATTTATTACCGTAGAGACAGAACGCAACAGCCCTTCAAGAATGGTAGAAATAGTATGTACTGTAGTCTGCATGTAGGCTAGCTATATCTATTGGGGGAAAAAACTACGTTTTTAAACGTATTCTCCATTGTAATGCAGGAGAGTGCATAGCAATGAAGTGGCTCACGTGGTTATCAATGCATAAAAGGCATGAAGCACTTTAGTAAAACGTAAATTAAAGCATTCTTAAAAACTCATGGTTTATATATGATCAAATGTTGTCATTAATATTGTCATCTCCATTCTCATCAACACAACCTAATAAACCATTCTGAAAATGTGGTATGGTATTTATTAAAGGATATATCACTTGTTTGACATGGAGAACAAAGACTAAACTAGTTTCATGTAAACTTCAAATTTCATTAAATATTTCTAGTAACTTGCATACTAGGCCACATGCATTATACCTGATTTACATTGAGGTTCTTCGCTTAGGGTTTTTAAGGCACATACTTTTTCCCCCCCACACTGTATTTGATCCCCTGCTGATTTTGTACGTTTGCCCACTTACAAAGAAATGATCAGTCTATAATTTTAATGGTAGGTTTATTTGAACAGTGAGAGACAGAATAACAACAAAATAATCCAGAAAAACACGTCAAAAATGTTATAAAATGATTTGCATTTTAATGAGGGAAATAAGTATTTGACCCCTCTGCAAAACATGACTTAGTACTTGGTGGCAAAACCCTTGTTGGCAATCACAGAGGTCAGACGTTTCTTGTAGTTGGCCACCAGGTTTGCACACATCTCAGGAGGGATTTTGTCCCACTCCTCTTTGCAGATCTTCTCCAAGTCATTAAGGTTTCGAGGCTGACGTTTGGCAACTCGAACCTTCAGCTACCTCCACAGATTGTCTATGGGATTAAGGTCTGGAGACTGGCTAGGCCACTCCAGGACCTTAATGTGCTTCTTCTTGAGCCACTCCTTTGTTGCCTTGGCCGTGTGTTTTGGGTCATTGTCATGCTGGAATACCCATCCACGACCCATTTTCAATGCCCTGGCTGAAGGAAGGATGTTCTCACCCAAGATTTGACAGTACATGGCCCCGTTCATCGTGCCTTTGATGCGGTGAAGTTGTCCTGTCCCCTTAGCAGAAAAACACCCCAAAGCATAATGTTTCCACCTCCATGTTTGATGGTGGAGATGGTGTTCTTGGGGTCATAGGCCACATTCCTCCTCCTCCAAACACGGCGAGTTGAGTTGATGCCAAAGAGCTCCATTTTGGTCTCATCTGACCACAACACTTTCACCAGTTGTCCTCTGAATCATTCAGATGTTCACTGGCAAACTTCAGACGGGCATGTATTCTTGAGCAGGGGGACCTTGCGGGCGCTGCAGGATTTCAGTCCTTCACGGCGTAGTGTGTTACCAATTGTTTTCTTGGTGACTATGGTCCCAGCTGCCTTGAGATCATTGACAAGATCCTCCCGTGTAGATCTGGGCTGATTCCTCACCGTTCTCATGATCATTGCAACCCCACGAAGTGAGATCTTGCATGGAGCCCCAGGCCGAGGGATATTGACAGTTCTTTTGTGTTTCTTCCATTTGCGAATAATCACACAAACTGTTGTCACCTTCTCACCAAGCTGCTTGGCGATGGTCTTGTAGCCCATTCCAGCCTTGTGTAGGTCTACAATCTTGTCCCTGACATCCTTGGAGAGCTCTTTGGTCTTGGCCATGATGGAGAGTTTGGAATCTGATTGATTGATTGCTTCTGTGGACAGGTGTCTTTTTTACAGGTAACAAGCTGTGGTTAGGAGCACTCCCTTTAAGAGTGTGCTCCTAATCTCAGCTCGTCACCTGTATAAAAGACACCTGGGAGCCAGAAATCTTTCTGATTGAGAGGGGGTCAAATACTTATTTCCCTCATTAAAATGCAAATCAATTTATAACATTGACATGCGTTTTTCTGGATATTTTTGTTATTCTGTCTCTCACTGTTCAAATAAATCTACAATTTAAATTATAGACTGATCCTTTCTTTATCAGTGGGCAAACGTACAAAATCAGCAGGGGATCAAATACTTTTTCCCCCCACTGTGCATAGGCCAGTGGAGGCTGGTGGGAGGAGCTATAGAAGGACGGGCTCATTGTAATGGCTGGAATGCAACACATGGAACTGAGTCAAACATGTGGTTTCCATATGTTTGATACCATTCCATTTATTCCATCCAGCCATTACAATGAGCCAGTCCTCCTATATCCACTGACAAAGCTACATAAGTAGAGGTATTTTATATAAAGTGTATCAGATAGTGTGTAGAAATGCATGAAATGTATGCATTCACTACTGTAAGTCGCTCTGGATAAGAGCGTCTGCTAAATGACTAAAATGTAATAATGTAAATGTAAGATATTAAGTTGTCTTGATTGAGCTACATGACAGAATATACATGAACGTACAGTAGTACTAATATACTGTATCTGTGGGAGAGTACATTAATTATGATTGCATGCATGTGTATACAATGACTGTGTACACTGAGCCGGTTATTCTCACCAGGAGAGGAAGTAGATCTGGCCCAGTTCATCGCCACACACCAGTTCACTGGAGCAGTGCGGGTTGACCTTCAAGACTAGAACTGGACCCACACACGCAAACACACCCACCTGTAGAGAGATCGAGAGATAGCGTGTAAGCATAAATACATACACAAACAGTGCATTGCTGTGACTACTCATTCATTATTGATACAATTATTTGAATGTGTGGAAACTGGAGTTAGAATTTCCTGCATCTGTTTCTTGGTGTTTGCCCCACATTTTGACAGTTCTGTCATGGGACGCCGAGATGATCGTGCTGTTAGTGAGTCGCAGTACACTGATCCTGTCACTGTGTGCCTAAAGAATATCCATCAAAATCATCATTGTTGAAAAAAAGACATCAGTTTCAAAAGGTTGACATCTTACAGGTTTCCTGCTGCTCCAGGAGTTGACATTTGGTGGCTGGTAGAACCACATTTTCCCCTTGGAATCTCCCACACCAGCAACTCTAGAGACAGGACACAGAATAACAGTCCAGTTAATAAATGATTCATATAACAACTTGTTATGTGAGTGTCATTGTACTGCAGTGCAGTTATCTAGCCACCTTTTCCCCCACTAGACATGGACCAATGTCACCACATTTTTTAAATGTAACCTTTATTTAACTAGGCAAGTCAGTTAAGAACAAATTCTTATTTACAATGACGGCCTACCCCGGCCAAACCCGGACGACGCTGGGCCAATTGAGAGCCGCCCTATGGGACTCCAAATCACGGCCGGATGTGATACAGCCTGGATTCAAACCAAGGACTGTAGTGACACCTCTTGCACTGAGATGCAGTGCCTTAGACCACTGCGCCACTCGGGAGCCCTGGCCCGTGACATACTAAAGAAGGCAGATAGGACCATATTATCATCCACCAATATAACTTCTATCAAAACAATAATCCAAACAGCAGCAGTGAGATCATTGAAAATGATGAATGTGTCAGTGATCGTGGTAAACTCACCAAGACGCCAAGCAGTCCTTTCTTCTCGTCTACCAACCAAGTGCTTTTTTCATCATTGGCCACCATTCCAAGAATTCACGTGTCATCCTTCCAACTGCAATTTAATCAGTTATGTACATTTCAAGTCAGTATTTATCAGTCTAGATCTGGTTCACCACGTAATGTTTGTGTGTGTGTGTGTGTCTGCACATGCTTTACTTGATCATTTCTCTATCAGCATCAGCGGTTTTCGAGCTTCCGGTTTGGAGCAAGCAGTCGCACTTCGCTTCGCTCCACAGGTAATATTACACTTCATTACATTACAACGGTTTGATTTGTTTGATCTGAGCAATTTTTCTTAGCTAGCTACATAGCCGTCTTTGTATCAAAGATAATTGTGTAGTTTAGAGTATTATCGAGGTTAGCTATTTTCGTCCTAACGTAGTCAACACTGCTAGCTAGCCAACTAGCTAACTTCTACCGACTAGCAGCACTGTAGAAACTATTACATTACAACGGAACGACTTGATTAGTTTAGTGTTAGTGTTAGTTAGCTAGCTACATAGTTGTCTTTGCTGTCTTTGTATCTAAGATAATTGTGTAGTTTAGAGTAATTAGAGTTATCGAGGTTAGCTATTTTCGTCCTAACGTAGTCAACACTGCTAGCTAGCTAGTCAACACTGCTAGCTAGCCAACTAGCTAACTTCTACCGACTAGCAGCACTGTAGAAACTATTACATTACAACGGAACGACTTGATTAGTTTGGTGTTAGTGTTAGTGTTAGTTAGCTAGCTACATAGTTGTCTTTGCTGTCTTTGTATCTTAGATAATTGTGTAGTTTAGAGTAATTATCGAGGTTAGCTAGCCAGCCGCGACGCGACGCCTTGTCCAGACTCCAGACTTAGTCAACACACCTAGTCATCAAACCCACTGCTAGCTAGTGGGTTTGCTAGCTAGCCAACCGCTACCGACTAGCAGTGCTGTAGATACTAATACATTACAACGGAACGATTTGACTAGTGCAGTGTTAGCTAGCTAGCTACATAGTTGTCTTTGTCATAGCTTGATAATTGTGTAGTTTAGTAATTATCGAGGTTAGCTAGCCAGCTATTTCCGTCCCCCGCGACGCCATTTTTCCAAAAGTAGCCAACTATTACCGACGAGCAGCACTGTAGAAACTAAATACATTACAAAGGAACGTCTTGATTAGTGTTATGTTAGCTAGCTACAAAGTTTCTTTTGTATCATGACAAGGTGTAGTACTGAAACTATCGAGGTTACCTAGCCAGCTACACATTCAAACAAAGTCAACAACGCAGCCACTGCTAGCTAGCCTACTCCACCAGCCAGCAGTACTGTATCATTTTAGTCAATAAGATTTTTGCAACGTAAGCTTAACTTTCTGAACATTCGAGACGTGTAGTCCACTTGTCATTCCAATCTCCTTTGCATTAGCGTAGCTTCTACTGTAGCTTGTCAACTATGTGTCTGTCTATCCCTGTTCTCTCCCCTCTGCACAGGCCATACAAATGCTTCACACCGCGTGGCCGCTGCCACTCTAACCTGGTGGTCCCAGCGCGCACGACCCACGTGGAGTTCCAGGTCTCCGGCAGCCTCTGGAACTGCCGGTCTGCGGCCAACAAGGCTGAGTTCATCTCAGCCTATGCTACCCTCCAGTCCCTAGACTTCCTGGCGCTGACGGAAACATGGATTACCACAGATAACACTGCTACTCCTACTGCTCTCTCCTCGTCTGCCCACGTGTTCTCGCATACCCCTAGAGCATCGAGCCAGCGGGGTGGTGGCACTGGAATCCTCATCTCTCCCAAGTGGACATTCTCTCTTTCTCCCCTGACCCATCTGTCTATGTCCTCATTTGAATTCCATGCTGTCACAGTTACCAGCCCTTTCAAGCTTAACATCCTTATCATTTATCGCCCTCCAGGTTCCCTTGGAGAGTTCATCAATGAGCTTGACGCCTTGATAAGTTCCTTTCCTGAGGATGGCTCACCTCTCACAGTTCTGGGTGACTTTAACCTCCCCACGTCTACCTTTGACTCATTCCTCTCTGCCTCCTTCTTTCCACTCCTCTCCTCTTTTGACCTCACCCTCTCACCTTCCCCCCCTACTCACAAGGCAGGCAATACGCTCGCCCTCATCTTTACTAGATGCTGTTCTTCCACTAATCTCATTGCAACTCCCCTCCAAGTCTCCGACCACTACCTTGTATCCTTTTCCCTCTCGCTCTCATCCAACACTTCTCACTCTGCCCCTACTCGGATGGTATTGCGCCGTCCCAACCTTCGCTCTCTCTCTCTCCCGCTACTCTCTCCTCTTCCATCCTATCATCTCTTCCCTCTGCTCAAACCTTCTCCAACCTATCTCCTGATTCTGCCTCCTCAACCCTCCTCTCCTCCCTTTCTGCATCCTTTGATTTTCTCTGTCCCCTATCCTCCAGGCCGGCTCGGTCCTCCCCTCCGGCTCCGTGGCTCGACGACTCACTGTGAGCTCACAGAACAGGGCTCCGGGCAGCCGAGCGGAAATGGAGGAAAACTCGCCTCCCTGCGGACCTGGCATCCTTTCACTCCCTCCTCTCTACATTCTCCTCTTCTGTCTCTGCTGCTAAAGCCACTTTCTACCACTAAATTCCAAGCATCTGCCTCTAACCCTAGGAAGCTCTTTGCTACCTTCTCCTCCCTCCTGAATCCTCCTCCCCCTCCCCCCCCCCTCCTCCCTCTCTGCGGATGACTTCGTCAACCATTTTGAAAAGAAGGTTGACGATATCCGATCCTCGTTTGCTAAGTCAAACGACACCGCTGGTCCTGCTCACACTGCCCTACCCTGTGCTTTGACCTCTTTCTCCCCTCTCTCTCCAGATGAAATCTCGCGTCTTGTGATGGCCGGCCGCCCAACAACCTGCCCACTTGACCCTATCCCCTCCTCTCTTCTCCAGACCATTTCCGGAGACCTTCTCCCCTACCTCACCTCGCTCATCAACTCATCCTTGACCGCTGGCTACGTCCCTTCCGTCTTCAAGAGAGCGAGAGTTGCACCCCTTCTGAAAAAACCTACACTCGATCCCTCCGATGTCAACAACTACAGACCAGTATCCCTTCTTTCTTTTCTCTCCAAAACTCTTGAACGTGCCGTCCTTGGCCAGCTCTCCTGCTATCTCTCTCAGAATAACCTTCTTGATCCTAATCAGTCAGGTTTCAAGACTGGGCATTCAACTGAGACTGCTCTTCTCTGTGTCACGGAGGCTCTCCGCACTGCTAAAGCTAACTCTCTCTCCTCTGCTCTCATCCTTCTAGACCTATCTGCTGCCTTTGATACTGTGAACCATTACATCCTCCTCTCCACCCTCTCCGAGTTGGGCATCTCCGGCGCGGCCCACGCTTGGATTGCGTCCTACCTGACAGGTCGCTCCTACCAGGTGGCGTGGCGAGAATCTGTCTCCGCACCACGTGCTCTCACCACTGGTGTCCCCCAGGGCTCTGTTCTAGGCCCTCTCCTATTCTCGCTATACACCAAGTCACTTGGCTCTGTCATATCCTCACATGGTCTCTCCTATCATTGCTATGCAGACGACACACAATTAATCTTCTCCTTTCCTCCTTCTGATAACCAGGTGGCGAATCGCATCTCTGCATGTCTGGCAGACATATCAGTGTGGATGACGGATCACCACCTCAAGCTGAACCTCGGCAAGACGGAGCTGCTCTTCCTCCCGGGGAAGGACTGCCCGTTCCATGATCTCGCCATCACGGTTGACAACTCCCTTGTGTCCTCCTCCCAGAGTGCTAAGAACCTCGGCGTGATCCTGGACAACACCCTGTCGTTCTCCACTAACATGAAGGCGGTGACCCGATCCTGTAGGTTCATGCTCTACAACATTCGCAGAGTACGGCCCTGCCTCACACAGGAAGCGGCGCAGGTCCTAATCCAGGCACTTGTCATCTCCCGTCTGGATTACTGGAACTCGCTGTTGGCTGGGCTCCCTGCCTGTGCCATTAAACCCCTACAACTCATCCAGAACGCCGCAGCCCGTCTGGTGTTCAACCTTCCCAAGTTCTCTCACGTCACCCCGCTCCTCCGCTCTCTCCACTGGCTTCCAGTTGAAGCTCGCATCCGCTACAAGACCATGGTGCTTGCCTACGGAGCTGTGAGGGGAACGGCACCTCCGTACCTTCAGGCTCTGATCAGGCCCTACACCCAAAAAAGGGCACTGCGTTCATCCACCTCTGGCCTGCTCGCCTCCCTACCTCTGAGGAAGCACAGTTCCCGCTCAGCCCAGTCAAAACTGTTCGCTGCTCTGGCACCCCAATGGTGGAACAAGCTCCCTCACGACGCCAGGACAGCGGAGTCAATCACCACCTTCCGGAGACACCTGAAACCCCACCTCTTTAAGGAATACCTGGGATAGGATAAAGTAATCCTTCTAACCCCCCCCCCCCTTAAAAGATTTAGATGCACTATTGTAAAGTGGTTGTTCCACTGGATATCATAAGGTGAATGCACCAATTTGTAAGTCGCTCTGGATAAGAGCGTCTGCTAAATGACTTAAATGTAAATGTAAATGCATAAGGGTCAATGAGGACACTGATGATATTTCCATCCTCACAGGTTCCCAGCAGGATAGGGCAGTAGTACAGGTGCATCACTGGGGAAGGCACTGAGTATGTGGACACCAACAGACTAGGGGCAAAAGGATGACAGTTTACCAGCAGGCATTGCAGGAGTACTAGAACACATTATGACTAAAATGTAATCTACTATACGGCGCATTCGGAAAGTCTTTAGACCCTTCGACTTTTGCCACATTTTGTTAGGTTAGGTAGCCTAGTGGTTAGAGCGTTGGGCCAGTAACCGAAAGGTTGCTGGATCGAATCCCAGAGCTGACAAGGTAAAAACTGACTTGCCTGGTAAAAATAAAATACAGCCTTATTCTTAAAATTTATTAAATTGTTTTTTTCCTCTTCAATTTAAAAAATGGAAAAATCACATTTACATAAGTATTCAGACCCTTTACTCAGTACATTGTTGAAGCACCTTTGGCAGCGATTACAGCCTCAAGTCGACTTAGGTATGACACAACAAGCTTGGCACACCTGTATTTGGGGAGTTTCTCCCATTCTTCTCTGCAGATCCTTTCAAGCTCTGTCAGGTTGGATGGGGAGCGTCGCTGCACAGTTATTTTCAGGTCTCTGTTCGATAGGGTTCAAGTCCAAACTCTGGCTGGGCCCCTCAAGGACATTCAGAGACTTGTCCCAAAGCCACTCCTGCTTTGTGTTGGCTTAGTGTCATTGTCCTGTTGGAAGGTGAATCTGAGGTCCTCTGGTTTAATTTAGTAAAGTCTTACTGGTTGAAATTGGAATTATCATCAGATAAAAACAGGCAACAAAAGGACAAAGTCATAGAAACAAAGAAAATACAGTATACAGACACACTCACCACACTGTTTGGGCCTCTGTCATAGCCAGTTATCCAGTCTCCATGACAGTGTGGCAGATGTAGATACACACACACACACACACACACCTGAGAAGGTTTGGAGCCAAAACAATGGTGAGGATCCAGGCATGCTTGTTGATGTTTGAGGAATAAGAAGCTATCTTGACAAGGTGAGCATCAGGACCTCTTGAGTTCTGAGAAACCAGGCAGAGGGAGAAGGGGCAGAAAGAGAGAGAAGTAGGTTTTATTCTGTAGAGTTAGTTTGAAACTATTGGCGAAAAACTACAAATGGCTAAATGTACAGTTCCCCAGGTTACAAAGATATGGTTCCAGCCATGTACAATGCCTTCAGAAAGTATTCACACCACTTGACTTTTACCGCCTGAATTTAAAATTGATTCAATTAAGATTTTTTTCTCACTGGCCTAGTAACAATACCACATAATGTCAAAGTGGAACTATGTTTATATAAATATGTACAAATTAATACAAAATGAAAACCTGAAATGTATTGATTCAATAAGTATTCTACCCCTTTGTTATGGCAAGCCTAAATAAGTTCAGGAGTAAAAATGCTTAACAAGTCACATAATAAGTTGCATGGACTCACTGTGTGCAATAGTGCTTAACATGATTTTTTAATGACTAACTCATCTCTGTACCCCACACAGAATCGGTTTTTTTTTGCAGTGAATTTCCAACACAGATTCAACCACAAAGAGCAGGGAGATTTTCCAATGCATCACAAAGGGCACATATTGGTAAAAATAAAAAAGCAGGCATTTAATATCCCTTGGAGCATATTATTTACACTTCGGATGGTGTATCAATACACCCAGTCACTACAAAGATACATGCGTCCTTCCTAACTCAGTTGCCAGAGAGGAAGGAAACCCCTCAAGGATTTCACCATAAGACCAATGGTGACTTTAAAAAAGTTACAGAGTCTAATGGCTGTGTAGGGGAAAACTGAGGATGGATCAACATTGTAGTTACTCCACAATACTAACCTAATTGACAGAGTGAAAAGGAGGAAGCAAGTACATGATAAAAGTATTCCAAAACATGCATCCTTTTTGCAACAAGGCACTAAAGTAATACCGCAAAAAATGTGGCAAAGCAATTCACTTTTTGTCCTGAATACAAAGTGTTATGTTTGAGACAAATCCACATACAACACAACACTCTCCATATTTTTAAGCATAGTGGTGGCTGCATCATGTTCTGAGTATGCTTGTAATCATTAAGTACTGGGGAGTTTTTCCAGAAGCTAAGCACAGGCAAAATCCTAGAGGAAAACCTGGTTCAGTCTGCTTTCCACCAGACACTGGGAGATTAATTAACTTTTCAGCAGGACAATAACCTAACACACAAGGCCAAATCTACACTGGAGTTGCTTACCAAGAAGACGGTGAATGTTCATGAGTGGACGAGTTACAGTTGACTTAAATCTGCTTGAAAATCTATGGAAAGACTTGAAAATGATTGTCTAGCAATGATCATCAAACAATTTGACAGAGCTTGAAGAATTTTGAAACGAGTAATGAGCAAATATTGTACAATCCAAAACTCTTAGACACTTACCCAGAAAGACTCACAGCTGTAATTTCTGCCAAAGGTGATTCTAACATTGAGTCAGGGGTGTGAATACTTATGTAAATGAGATAGTTCTGTATTTAATTTGCTAAACATTCTAAAAACATATTTTCACTTTGTCATTATCAGTTATTCTGTGTAGATCGTTGATAAAAAAAAAATATTTCATCTATTTTGAATAAGTCAAGGGGTATAAATGGTGTCACCATAGTCTCGCACTGGCAGGAAAGTTGACTGAACAATCTGCTGTTCAGGGTGAGGCATGATCTATTTCTAAAGAAGCCCATTTTTATTCTCAACTCCATGACTAACTCATCAATATGCTTTTAAAAGATAACTTTTCATCAATCCAAATGCCCAGATATTTATAAGCGGGGACGTGATCAATGTGGGCACAATATGCATAAATCATCAGATACATTTTTAAGTGAATTAGAAAACATTATGTACTTGGTTTTACCTGCATTAAGTTCCAATTTCCATGCTCCTCAATTAATTCACTGTAGCTTCGCAGCACCTGGGGAACTGAGATGGAGACAAGATGACAATACTACGGAACTGACAGGGATAAACAACAGGATGCTAATATTTAATGTGTTCAGGTACAACATATTCTAACAGACTGAGGGAACTTGGGACTTACTCTCCTGACAGCTTGTAGCCAGGTGGTCCAACAGGTGACAGCCAAACACCTTCTCATTGTTCCCTCCTTTTCCCCGGAGTCTCCGCATCTCTTATTTTCTCCTGTCTCAACCTCTCACATTCAGCCATGTTGTCAACTAGGTGGGTGTGTGAGTGCCTAATACACAGTGAGTGTACAAAACATTAGAAGCACCTGCTCTTTCCATGACATAGACTGACCGGGTGAATCCAGGTGAAAGCTATGATCCCCTATTGATGTGACCTGTTAAATCCACTTCAATCAGTATAAAGGAAGGGAGAGAGACAGGCTAACAAAGGATTGTTAAGCCTTAAGACATGTGTTGTGTATGTGTACCATTCAGAGGGTGAATGGGCAAGACAAGATATTTAAGTGCCTTTAAACGGGGTATGTTAGTACGTGCCAGGCGCACCAGTTTGAGTGTGTCAAGAACTGCATCGCTGCTGGGTTTTTCACACTCAACGGTTTCCCTTGTGTATCAAAAATGGTCCACCACCCAAAGGACCTCCAGCCAACGGCAGGCCAGTGGTCAGAAATGGGTCACTGATGAAAAAGGACAAAGGAGGTTGAAACGAATTGTGCACAGCAACAGACGGACTACAGTTAGTCAACTAACAGTCTAGTAAAACATTAGTGCCCAAAGATTGCACAAATCATTGTACCTTGACATGAATGGGCAGGGGCACAACTTTCACTAGGGACGGGGGTCATGACCCCCCCCCCCCCGAAACTGCATTTTGTCCCCCCCAGTTTCATCATTGCACTGTGATACCAAATACGGAATCGGTGTGCTTTAGGACCATACGGACACCTTAGAGCAGTCGGGTAGGCTGTTTGGAGGTTTCAGCTGGCTAGATTTAGGACCGCACAGACACCACAGAGTGTGTGAAAGCAACGCTTCTGAAAGGCTGGCGCATAGGACCAACACGGGAGAGAGGAACAGAAGCAGCTGCTGTCAGTGTGTATGTGTTGCGCTCTTTCTCAGAGTTGTAAAAGCAAGCAGAACAGAAACTGGCTACTCTTTAGTTGACTGATGTAGATTGCAAGGTAATTGCTGTTTAATTAACAGAACAAAAAATGATTTAATTTCCAGTGCTAAGCTAGTAGTGTAACTGACATGTAACGTTAGCTTACAAATGTTTCATCTCCTCTTGACTGAGGTGAATGAACTAGCTTGCTAGTAGCTACCACAGCCAGTTCAGCTCTAGTCTGTAGCTATCTGTCAAATAGTGATATTAGGTGGCTATTATTACTATTTAACAGCTGTTGTTTGTATGGAAATGTTTTGTAGCCTTCAACAGAAGTAAATGAACTTAGCTACCTTTCGCCAGTTGATGTACCGTTAGAGAGCTTGCCAAACTTAGGTAATGTTATTATTTTTACCTCATACATACTAGACCTGAATCAATCAATGAAACCAGCGGCCAAAATCAATGTTATTGATTTGTCAGTTTCCCTAGCTAATTCCCTTCTTTTCACACTGACACAGTAATCAACAGCTCTTACAGGCTTCACCTTCATGGTGCAACATCAGTACACAACACTATAATCGTCATGTCTTAGCAGGATCAGATAGTGACTGGTGTCCCAGCATGGTCAGACAGTCAGGGAAGACAAGTCTACAGAGCTCAGGTGAATTTTGCAGTTTATTAACCATATCAGTGAATGATACAAAGTTCCATCTTGAGTTTATGGGTAGACCCCACAGTATGGCGGCTTAAAGCTACAGTCTGGGATCTGTGAATAATGGTCATTTCAATTATTGAATCATTGATTCTATTCTTGGATGATATAATGTATAAATGTACACCAATGTAATTATTTGTCATGCCCCATCTTAGGAGGATCAGATGGTGACAGGTCTCAGCAGGGTCAGGCAGCCAAGAAAGACCAGTCTGTGGTGGAGCTGAAGTGAATTTTTGCAGATACGACACTTTATTATCTCTGTGCAGCAAACACTGGACAAGCCAGACGCTTCAAAGATTGAGACTATTTTAAGGCAGTGTGACAAAATTCAAAAGGCACTCCCACATCTGCGCAATCTTATTGCAGGTGCATGGCAACAGTTGAAACAGGATGAAGGAAAAAGGAAACCGCACACTGCTCTTGATAGTATCACTGATATTTAATAAGCTTACGTATCGGCCTCACGGCCTTCGTCAGAGCTTTTGTGAGTTTTCTGAAAACAGCACCCCTATGTAGACCTAGCCCCACCCACATCCGTTCCACGCATGGAAAGGGGTTGGAGACAAAGGAAAAATAAATAAGTGCTACCAAACATAACAATATGCATTTCACAAACACTACAAAAGTGTATAAATAAGACGCATTAAACACGTCCATAAAACCACAATGAGGACATTAATCATTGGGTACATCATACGAAAAACATCAGAGTAATCTTAAATAGGCACATAATTCATGTTCAAATTCACAACATAACATACATAGGCATTTCATCATTAAGTCCTTTAGGAAATAATGTCTGGAGGGTGAAAATCCAAAAACATTCTCTTTTACTCAGAGTATTATTAATATCACCTCCCCTGTCTGATATCTTGACTTTCTCTATGCCACAAAATCTAAAGGTAGAAATGTCATGTTTTAGGTCATTAAAATGTACTGCGACTGGATAATCCCTGTCGTTTCGCCTGATTGAATTTTTATGTTCACTAATTCTCTGTTTGAGAGAGAATTAGGCAGTGTGACAAACCTGCAAAGTTGATTTCCAAATGGTATCAAGGGTTGATAGAAGCTTTTCCTGGTGACACAAAGCATGTAAAACAAAGATGTGAGGAAGACCTGGTAGAAGCTATAAATGATGATGAATGGATACAGATGTGTTTGAATGCCCAGTCATGTTCATATCATCTCAGACATAAATTACTGCAGTTTAAGGGGGAAAGGGGGATACCTAGTCAGTTGTACAACTGAATGCCTTCAACTGAAATGTGTCTTCCGCATTTAACCTAACCCCTCTAATCGACATCCACGTCTTTGGCGCCCAGGGAACAGTGGGTTAACTGCCTTGCTCAGGGGCATAATGACAGATTTTTACTTTGTCAGCTCGGGGATTCGTTCCAGCAACCTTTCGGTTACTGGCCCAACGCTCTAAGACCACCCATAGAACATACTATATGCCAGTGTAACTGAATAACATGCTATTCCTCTGCTGGAGATGTAAAACACAAAAGGGGGCATATTTGCATATGTTATGGTCTTGTGAAATCTGGCTGAATTTCAGCAGTATGTCTTTTATCTCAGCATGTCTACAGATTATCCCTTCTCCTTGTTTTTGCTTGCTTCTAAATGTTGATACTGGAGACTGTCATGACGTTGCCTGTGGGTAAGGTTTATGACCCCCCCCCCATAAATACCTTTCTCCCTTCCCCTCTCTGACCCTACTGAAGGACTGCTGTCCTGTTAAACATAGAGAGTCTGGGAACATCAAACAAATGGGGAAAGGAACCATATTTTGGTAATAAAACCAGTTGGAAATATGCTTTGGAGCGTAATGAGTATGGATGTCAGTTCGTTGTTATCTGAGACATTATGACTGATGACAGGACGACATAAACTGTACCTGGGAAAGTATACACCCTCTAGTTATCAGAGTCACATAGAATTGTTATGCAATTGAAATGTTTGATATTGAAATTGTTTGTTAGGAGATTAAATGTAATTTTAGCTTCCAAATGAGAGAATTGGGTTTTCATAAGGAAAGTGCCCTGCTTGATCAGTGGCCCAACCCTGTGAAGAGACAGGGGTTATAAACGATGAAACACCTCCTTCCCCCTCTCCACTATATAAGCCTTTGACGAAAAGATAACCATGTTGTTCCAGTACGTGAGGTCTGCAGCCTCTACGTTAGAAGGACACACATGTCAAGTAAGCCAACCTCGGCGTGAGCTAGGGTATGAACTGGTATGAACTTTGAGCTTATTCACTACAGAAGTGCTACTTCCTAGCCGTTGAGTTAGCAGCGGCCGCTGTAGACGTGGGCTAGGAAAGGACGGACGACGGATCCAGTCTAACAGACGAAGATACCACCACGTATCCAATTTACAACCAGAGACATTCTTCCGAGTACAGGAAGATCTGTTGGCCAACCCGGCCAGCATCTACGACCAATCTACCGAAGCGCAGCTCAGAGTAAATATTTATTGCATTTTCCTTTTCCAAATGGGCGGTAATTTAGAATGCATAAGATAATGTATTTACGATAGCATAGCTGCTGTTTCTTCATTCCTAAATCTTCCCGCTCTTTCATTCAAGCCCAACCCCCTTTCCTTTGTGTAACCAGCTTTCATACAGGTTCCGTCCACCAGGACGTTTTCTGTATGACATCATTTGTATTCTGTGTATATGTAATTCTGTGTGATTAGTTTAGGTATTTAGTAAATAAATAATTAAACCCAATTTTGTATTGCTGATTCAACTTGTTAGCCAGGGTTCGTGAAGATAGCCAAGAATTTACAACTTTCATTATGAGACTGAAAATAAGATAAGGGTTAATATTGACTGCTATCGATGTAAAATATTACTAAGTATTTTAAGAGTTTATTCGGAAGATAACGGCTCTATAAACGTTCTTCCGTGGTGCCCCGACTTTCTAGTTAATTACATTTACATGATTAGCTTAATCAGGTAATATTAATTACAGAGAAATCATTTTATAAGTTAGCATGTCATATCACTTAATCCGGCACAGCCAAAGACACGACAAGACTGTTACCGAACAAAACTGTGTAACCATGCATCTAAGAAAAGCATTTCCATTAATTGGAAGGTTGGTTATCCTCCCACAATGTTACAATGGATGGCAGAAATCCCAAATGATGTATCACTAGATTTGATTTATTACCAGATTAAGGGTATACTGGGGAACTTTCACAAGCTCTGGATGCCTGATATGGAATAAAGTACGACAAAAGGAGTCTGAAAACATGCCAACATCAGGAGAGACCTATTTAGGCAATCCCTAGCTGCTTGGCTGCTCAGTCGTGGCCCTAGGGGTCTGCCGTCCTGAGGGGTCTGCCGTCCTGAGGGGTCTGCCGTCCTGAGGGGTCTGCCGTCCTGAGGGGTTGTCACTGGCCTTAGCATAATGAACGTTTCCCTAAGATCCTAAATCTGAGTGAGGTGTGTTGGGGCGCTGCAGGGCGGTGGTCCCTTAAGGGCAGGACGGGGTGACCCAGCTATATTGTGTGCAAGTAAAAATAACTATACAATACTATTAGGCTATGAGATAAATTATATGGAGGATGTGCTGTTTCTGTGTGTTAATGTATATGTAGGTGCATGTGTTTTCTTGTTTTTGTTTCCAAACCTTTCCCTTGGGAATAAATAAAATGTTAAAAAGTGGGGAAAAGATTGTGTTGGGAGAGAGTTGAGGTATTGACTAGACTGATGGGGGTCGGGCGTGCAGGCGGCTCGGGCTGGCTGGGCGGTCTGGCTGAAATTTGATATAGAGTATGTCTTAAGACAATCAAAAGTCTTTGTACTTGAGTTAAAGGTGCACCACAATATTGATTATTGAATTAGCTTTGATCTAGTTCAGTCTTATCAATCACTTAAACAAATTTAGCAATGATCTCTTACCTAGCTTGATGACTGGGGACATGCTTACTTTTTGTTGTTCTAAATAGAGACGGCCACTTCTAAAACCAAAGTTGCGCCCCCTGCGAATGGTGTGTATGGCAGCCGACGACCTTGCAAAGTTCCACTTCATTCAGCAAAAACAAGAAACTGCAGTAAAGGAACGAAAACGCTGGATACTTTAAAATTGGAAAAACATTGCCTGTCTGATTAATCCCGGTTCCTGCCGTTTCACGCTGATGGGAGGACTAGATTATGGGAAAAACACTTGGGTACATGCATCCATCATGCTGCGTTTCAACATTGCAGGCTGGTGGTGTGGGGTGTGTTTTCATGGCACACATTAGGCCCATTTTTAAAAGTGGAGCAACGTTCGAATGCCACAGGATACCTGAAAATCATTGCCAATCAGGTGTATCCCTTCAAGGCAGCAGTGAATCCATCTGCGAATGGATTTTTCAGCAGGATAATGCCCCATGCCACAAGGCTAGAATAGTCCAGGAATGGTTCCATAAACATGACAGTGAATTCAGCTTACTGCAGTAGCACGCCCAGCAACCAGATCTCAATCCAATTGAGCATCTGTGGGAGGAGATGGAACAAGCTATTTGGAGTAGAGATCCACTACCAGCCAACTTGACACAACTCAAATCAAATCAAATTTATTTATATAGCCCTTCGTACATCAGCTGAAATCTCAAGGTGCTGTACAGAAACCCAGCCTAAAACCCCAAACAGCAAGCAATGCATGTGAAAGAAGCACGGTGGCTAGGAAAAACTCCCTAGGAAAAACTCCCTAGAAAGGCAAAAAACCTAGGAAGAAACCTAGAGAGGAACCAGGCTATGAGGGGTGGCCAGTCCTCTTCTGGCTGTGCCGGGTGGATATTATAACAGAACATGGTCAAGATGTTAAAATGTTTATAAATGACCAGCATGGTCAAATAATAATAATCATAGTAGTTGTCGAGGGTGCAACAAGCACGTCCGGTGAACAGGTCAGGGTTCCATAGCCGCAGGCAGAACAGTTGAAACTGGAGCAGCAGCATGGCCAGGTGGACTGGGGACAGCAAGGAGTCATCATGCCAGGTAGTCCTGAGGCATGGTCCTAGGGCTCAGGTCCTCCGAGAGAAAGAAAGAAAGAGAGAAAGAGAGAATTAGAGAGAGCATATATAAATTCACACAGGACACCGGATAAGACAAGAGAAATACTCCAGATGTAACAGACTGACCCTAGCCCCCCGACACATAAACTACTGCAGCATAAATACTGGAGGCTGAGACAGGAGGGATCAGAAGACACTGTGGCCCCATCCGATGATACCCCCGGACAGGGCCAAACAGGCAGGATATAACCCCACCCACTTTGCCAAAGCACAGCCCCCACACCACTAGAGGGATGTCTACAACCACCAACTTACCGTCCTAAGACAAGGCCGAGTATAGCCCACAAAGATCTCCGCCATGGCACAACCCAAGGGGGGGCGCCAACCCAGACAGGAAGACCACGTCAGTGACTCAACCCACTCAAGTGACGCACCCCTCCCATGGACGGCATGGAAGAACACCAGTAAGCCAGTGACTCAGCCCCTGTAATAGGGTTAGAGGCAGAGAATCCCAGTGGAAAGGCGGGAACCGGCAAGGCAGAGACAGCAAGGGCGGTTCGTTGCTCCAGCCTTTCCGTTCACCTTCACACTCCTGGGCGAGAATATACTTAATCATAGGACCTACTGAAGAGATAAGTCTTCAGTAAAGACTTAAAGGTCTGCGTCTCTCGCATGGGTAGGCAGACCATTCCATAAAAATGGAGCTCTATAGGAGAAAGCCCTACCTCCAGCTGTTTGCTTAGAAATTCTAGGGACAATTAGGAGGCCTGCGTCTTGTGACCGTAGCGTACGTGTAGGTATGTACGGCAGGACCAAATCGGAAAGATAGGTAGGAGCAAGCCCATGTAATGCTGTGGGAAGCATTGGAGTCAACATGGGCCAGCATCCTTGTGGAATGCTTTTAACACCTTGTAGAGTCCATGCCCCAGAAAACTGAGGCTGTTTGGGGAAAAAGGCGGTGCAACTCAATATTAGGAAGATGTTCTTAATGTTTTGTACAGTCATTGTATTTTCTGTAGGAATTGGTCAATGGTAACGTGATCATGAGAATTTCATATACAATTACAATGTGCTGTTAACATTCTACACTTATTTTCTTCTTTACTGTGCTATACTGTGTTTTGAGCCATTCTGCAGGGTCATTCTGTCTTGTGTTGTGTTTGTGGCACTCAATTATCTTCTGAATATGCATACACCAACACAACACTTAATGTGATCACTTCAAATCAAACTGTGCATCGCTCACAATCTACAGCAATCATCACTCTCTTCACTTCCCCCTATCTTTTTTCACAAAATAAACAAGCCACACCCTTCACCCCAACACTCCCAGTACTCCCTCTGTGCCATGGTCTGGGGACACTTCAAATTCAATCACACCTAGTCTTCCTATGTTGATGGACACCCTGACACCCCAAACCCTGGCTGTTCTCTGTGATCGATAGATCAGAGGCCTCTCCTGGTCATTGTGGCCCTCTCACTGCAGCGGAAGTCAATTTAACTGTACGTTGTGACTGCAGGCCTGTCGTAGAACATAAAGCCTCTGAGCCTGACCCCACCTCTCCATCCCCCTGACCCCTACCATCCCACCCCTACCTAACACACTGTCACTACTATTCCTCTTGTAGAACATAAAGCCTCTGAGCCTGACCCCACCTCTCCATCCCCCTGACCCCTACCATCCCACCCCTACCTAACACACTGTCAATACTATTCCTCTTGAGTTTCAGGGTTTACTTAGCGGTATAAACAAGAATAAGAAAAAGTAAGAAAGAGTCACGATTGTTCCTACCTTCACTCTGCACCGGCATAACCAAGCATCAGCAAGTGATGACGCAAGTTATCACTAAACTTCCCGTGTTGACGTCCCGAGTCTCTCCTTTTCTCTCTCTCTGTATATCTCCACTGTTATCTCTGCCTCTGTTGACTGGCAAATCAATGAACCAGTAAATCTTTCAAACTACATATTTATTTTTCTTATCGATTTAGCCATCTACGGTATCTAACGATCTTTGATTCAGATGACCAGTTTTATACAGTGCCAGTGGTGTCAGTTTAGACAATGTACAGTAAAAGTGTAATTTTCAGATGGCAAAGGTAAAGTTGTATGAACATACATGTAAGATGTAAGCTAATACACTGAAACACATATTCGATTGCCTAGTTGAGTTAAAATAACGTAACAGTTTAAAGGCAGCAGAGTAACTTCAAAATAAGTTATTAACCTGATTTGATATCATACTGTCCTTTGTGGCAAGAAGTGAAATCCCAAATAGACAAACACTAACTAGACAACACATACTAAATGGTTCCTATATACACAGTGTATAAAACATTAAGAATACCTGCTCTTTCAATTACATAAGACTGACCAGGTGAAAGCTATGATACATTATTAATGTCACTTGTTTCATCCACTTCAGTCAGTGTAGATGTGGGGGTTGGGTGAAACAACATTTTAGGAAGGGGGGTACAACTCAATTATAGGAAGGTGTTATTCACTTTTTCTAAAAGTGCAGATAGGTTTTCATGATATCATTTTTTTTACCAGTTGTAAATATATAGGCTGGTAAAATCTGTGAGGAGCCGTCAACAGTCAAACATGAAAGCCATTTCACAAATCAGAAAAGTATGTCAAAATGTCTCAAAATACCTTTTGTACCAGATTTTCACAGACAGTGTTACAGAAAAACTATGTAATTATGTTTTATTTGTTCCATCTGGCCTGAGACAATATTAAACTTGTGTGTGGATCCCCAGGGTATGCGGGTACCACATTTTGAGACACTGGATTCTCTCCTATGTGAGTTCTCTGATGTGACTTCATACTGGACCGCTGGGTGAAGCATTTCCCACACTGTGTGCACTCGTATGGCTTCTCCCCGCTGTGGACCACAGCATGTCTGATCAGGTTGTACTGCTTGGTGAAACTCCTGCCACACTGTTCGCAGGTGTACGGTTTCTCTCCGGTGGTGCCGCCTGACCTCCACTGAGTCCTCATTCTCTTCACCATGTTAAAACTACTGCGACTCAAGCTGTATCCAGAGAAGGTGGAGGTGGTGGCCATGTTTGACCCTGTCATGCACTCACTCATTCTCACTGTTGATTCTGAAGCCCTGTACTGATGCTGCCTTGGCTGTAGAGCTAAACTATTTCCGTTATTATTTGAGTTCAGCCTCTCGCCGCTCTGTCCTTCTGGCATCTGTTGTCTAGTCTCATCAGCCAATGTCCTGACATGTCTTTTCATGTGTGCTGCTGCACTGAACATGTTAGCATGTGGTTTCCCTATAGAAGAGTGAACCGATGGCCCTACGGATGGCAGCCCACTGTGGGATGGAAAAATTGAGATATTCTGAGAGTACTCTTCTGTGGAATGAAAGGAGAAATCTGGGTGGCCATCAGGGTCAGTTTCTCGGCTTGGATCCACAGATGTCCACAGCTGCCCATCAGTCTCATCCATGACAAACTGGTCAGGTCCTGCCAGGGCTGTGGTCTGATCCAGCTCCTCCTCTTTCTCATCCTTCACCATCACTAGCTCTTGTGAGTCCTCGTCCTCGGCTGGGCGGTGCTGCTCTGTCCTGAACACCTTTGATTTCTCTGCAGACGTGAGCCGGGGTGTGCCTGGTTCCTCTGGACCATCAGAATTGGGGTAATGTTCCACTGAGTCTTCAGGAGATATGTTGGGTTGCGTGATGAAGTCCACATCAAAGTGCCGTTGCTCAAAGGATGGTGGTTGCCCAGGCTTGGAACCAGACTCTAAATATTTGGGATAAACATAAAAGAAACATTACAAAAGATCTTTAACAGTTGCAAAACATGAAAGATTTCGAATTGACTGTGTGTACGCGCACTCTATATGCCAACCCAGAACAAAAACACCAACTAGCAATTTGCAACGTGTATACCACTACACCCACACAGTCTTCCATAGACAGACAGAGCAGTACCCCTTATGGTCGCACCCACCCTCTCCAGTGATCCTGAGCTCTTCCTGAGGGTCAGTCTTCCACACATCCTCTGCTGTCTCTTCATCTTTGATCAGTATGGGTTCAGTCTCTGCTCTCTGCTCCACATCTGTAGGCTGTAACAGAGGACTGAGATTATTACTCTGGACACACCATATCTAACCCTTTTCATATTGCAGTGACCTTGGTTTGTAAGTAGGCTCTTTTCATGTCCAGAAATTAAGTTGGATAGCTACCTGTTATTCTTATCCAATTTATTTGGCATAGGCTACAGCCAGAAAGTAGCTTGTATAATTTCTGGGTCAATAAACCATTTAATTTGAGAACAGTTGTGAATATTCTTTCATTTATAATCTATCAAGGTCATTACATTGGTGTAAATTACACCATGACATTCAGGGGTCTCTATTGAGTGTAAAAAAATAAAATAAAAAGATTATGGGAGTAATAATATTTTCTTTATGGCACTAATAATAACGAAATCATTTAAACTGTAAATATGGGCCTCCTGAGTGGTGCAGCGGTCTAAGACACTGCATCACTACAGACCCGGGTTCGATCGTAGGCTGTGTCACAGCCGACCAGGAGAACCATGAGGCGGAGCACAATTGGCCCAGCGTCGTCTGGGTTAGGGGATGGTTAGCGACTCCTTGTGGCAGGCAGGGCACCTGCAAGCTGACCTCGATCGCCAGTTGGACGGTGTTTCCTCCGACACATTGGTGCGGCTGGCTTCTGGGTTAAGCGAGCATTGTGTCAAGAAGCAGTGCGGCTTGGCGGGTCGTGTTTCGGAGGACGCATGGCTCTCGACCTTCGCCTCTCCCGAGTCTGTAGGGGAGTTGCAACGATGGGACAAGACTAACTACCAATTGGATATCCCGAAAAAGAGAAAAAGATATATATTAATTACCTTTTAATGTGGCATGAACATAACCAGTCATTCTATTTTTCACCTGATTGTCAAACAAATCACTTAAAAAAGTAGTCTACCTGTGCATGTTCATCCACTCCAAAATAATTCC
Organism: Salmo trutta; assembly: GCF_901001165.1. Classification (NCBI taxonomy): domain Eukaryota; kingdom Metazoa; phylum Chordata; class Actinopteri; order Salmoniformes; family Salmonidae; genus Salmo; species Salmo trutta. The sequence continues at coordinate 11,148,421 of NC_042987.1, read as the reverse complement.
AGCAGCTAAACATCATGTATACTTGCGCCATTTGATGAATGGAAATAGATATGTTACAAAACACTAAAAAGTGTGCCTAATGTATTATATTGAATGTAGGCTAATGTACCTGTTCTGCGTGTGTTCATGTGCGTAAAATTGCCTTGGCTGAGAGGGTAGGTGCAGGCCTAGTGGTGGGTAGTTGCAAGTAAAGGCCGTGTACCCACCTTTTTCAGAAAAATACTTTTACCATGACCGACAATCAGCGTTTACCCACCAATTATTTTGCCACTACCGGTAGGCTTATTTGAAGTTCATAGTAATAGAGCCTAAGTCAGTTGACCGTGTGTGTTAGAGTAAAGGACTTCACGCTGCTTGCTTAGCGAGTAACGTTACCACTTCCTCACGAACGATTCAGCCCATACCTGGCTCGAACTCGGGACCCCTGCCTCACAAACATACAACTGTCCTCCCTCAAACGTCTTAGACGATCGCGCCACCTCAAAAGTTAGCTAATGAGGCGAGCAAGCGGGACACTTCAGGCTGAGGAATAACTTTCACACATCCCCATGTGCTACATGAGCGTGACCAACACATTTACCACTGTAAAACATTATTTACCACTGTAAAACATATTTACCACTGTAAAACATATTTACCACTACATTTTAAACAAATAGAATGGTTAAATTAGCATTATTTTTAGAGACCCTCACAAAGTTTGACTTTTGTTGCATTTATGGGAGCCAACATCTTATTCAGGGAAGCTGAGCACTCCCTGGCTCCCCCCAATTAGCACCTTGGTAGTTACCCTGGTTTATAAAAGCGGATCTCAAGTCTGCTACTAGAGCATATTTTTGTGGCACAGTCGATTGGTTCGCAGGGCTTCTGGCCATATGGTCGAGGGTTCGAGCTATACTCCCTGCCTGTTTCATTGCAATACTAATGAATCACAGAAAAACTTCAAACATTCCAATAACAGAATTGATCCAAGAGGTCAGGTCTCTGTAATTGTAAAAGGTGATGTATCACACCTGGGGTTGAGAGTCCTCTTCAACAGCCATCTCTCCGTCTCTCCACTGTGAGTTACTCCTCTGCTTGTTCAAAACAATCTTGACTGGATATGAAGATTTCTCAGATGCCATTGGGTAAAAAGCTGGAAAATAATTGTATTCAGTCAAATATTAGGGCTATTCACACATTTGGGCTTTGAATATGCAATCAATTTAACATGAATAACACATCTACTACCTTTTCTCCTGACTCGTCCTCGTGTCTTCTTCAGCTCGCCCTCCATAATTTGACACTTCCTTTTCAGTCCATCAATATCTCGCTGGCTTTGGGTCATTTCCAAACGTATAACTGCACAGCTATCATCAACCTGTTTGTTTATTTCTGCTACAGCTGCTTTAGCTAATACCTCCATAATGGATACCAACTGCGCCTGAAAATTGCAGCTTGCCATCTTGTCCAACCCAAATTACAGATTTGTATTCTCTGTGTGAAGTAAAACGTGCAATAAACAATCCGTAGATTATGATAAATGGCAACGTTTCAAGTGGGAGATGCGTGCGCAATTGCAATCGTACTTCCGTTCAACTCGTGACGTGAGTATCTATTACCGTAAATATGAGAATGCAATAGCCCTTCAACATTTGGTAGAATTAGCACCTTCCAGGCAAATACCAGTGTCTATTCTAGTCTGCCTGTAGTATAGCCATATCTATTGACAAACACATTTTACCATTTGAATAAAGCATGTCTCTTTTTAGTCAATAGATATGGCTACATGTATGGGAGGGAGAGTGCAGTGCAATGCAGTGGCTCACATGGTTATTATGCATGAAAGGCTATAGATGCCTTTTATGACGCACGGTGGTAAAATCCAAAAACACTTCTTCAACCATTCTCAAACACTAATTAATTTTTTTATTATCAAATATTGTCATGTCCATTCTCATCGACACAACCTAATAAAACCATTCTGAAAATGTGATATGGTATTTATTAAATATCTCTCTCATCATCACTCAATGCCTAGGTTTACCTCTAATGTACTTACATCCTACCATACCTTTGTCTGTACATTATGCCTTGAATCTATTCTATCGAGCACAGAAACCTGCTCCTTTTACTCTCTGTTCCGAACGTACTAGACGACCAGTTCTTATAGCCTTTAGATGTATCCTTATACTACTCCTCCTCTGTTCTTCTGGTGATGTAGAGGTTAATCCAGGACCTGCAGTGCCTAGCTCCACTCCTATTCCCCAGGTGCTCTCATTTGTTGACCTCTGTAACCGTAAAAGCCTTGGTTTCATGCATGTTAACATTTGAAGCCTCCTCCCTAAGTTTGCTTTATTCACTGCTTTAGCACACTCTGCCAACCCGGATGTCTTAGCCGTGTCTGAATCCTGGTTTAGTAGTACTGATATATCTGTGTGAGATTAAGTTAATTATGATTGAATGTGTTATGGAGCAGTGTGTATACAACGACTGTGTGTACACTGGGTGGTATTTCTATCCAGGAGAGGAAGTAGAGCTGGCTCAGTTCATCGCCACACACCAGTTCACTGGAGCAGTGCAGGTTCACCTCCAAGACTACAGCAGTACCCACACACACAAACACATGTAGAGAGAGAAAGAGATAGTGTAAGCATACATTCATACATACATACATACATACATACATACATACATACATACATACATACATACATACATACATACATACATACATACATACATACATACATACATACATACATACATACATGCATACATACATACACAAACAGTGCATTGCTGTGACTACTCATCCATTCTTGACAAAAAATTATTTGAGTGTGTGGAAACTGAAGAGTTAGAATTTCATGCACCTGTTTCTTGATGTTTGTGTCCCATGTTTTGACAGTTCTCTCATAGGACGCCGAGATGATCGTGCTGTTGGCGAATCACAGTACACTAATCCTGTCATTGTGTGCCTAGGGAATATCCATCAAAATCATCATCAGTCCTCCCGAGTGGTGCAGTGGTCTAAGACACTGCATCGCAGTGCTAGCTGTGCCACTAGAGATCCTAGTTCGAGTCCAGGCTCTGTCACAGCCGGCCGTGACCGGGAGACACATGGGGAGGCGCACAATTGGCCCAGCGTCGTCAGGTTTAGGGAAGGATATGGCCGGCCAGGACGTCCTTGTCCCATTGCACTCTAGCAACTCCTGTGGCGGGCCGGGCGCATGCACACTGACACGGTCGCCAGGTGTAGTGTTTCCTCCGACACATTGGTGCGGCCTGGTTCTGGGTTAAGTGGGCATTGTGTTTCGGAGGATGCACGGCTCTCGACCTTCACCTCTCCGGAGTCCATACGGGAGTTACAGCGATGGGACAAGACTAACTACCAATTGGGGAGAAAAAGGGGTAAATAAAATAATTGTAAAAAATGTTAAAAAAATTCAATCATCGATATCGAAATATCTAACAGGTTTCCTGCTACTCCAGGACGTTTGGTGAACCACATGTTTCTCCCACACCAGCAACTCTAGAGACAGGACACAGAATAACAGTCCAGTTAATAAATTATTCATATAACAACTTGTTATGTGAGTGTCATTGTACTTCAGTGAAGTTATCTAGCCACCTTTTCCCCCACTAGACTGCTCCATTTCTAGCTCAATGATGAAGACAGATCAGTATTTGGGCCCATGACATACTAGGGAAGGCAGATATGACCATATTATCATTCACATATTTTTGCTACAGTGTGCACTAATGAACATGACCCTTGTCTTTGGCAGACATAGACTAGGGAGGAAAATACCATCCATCTGAATCAGGAAACAGCTGGGGCACGTGGGTGAGGATGAATTTCACCATGATGGACTGGACCCTCATCTCCATAAAGACTGCTGTACTGTTAAACCCTGACGCCTCAATATCTTTTGACCTGCAAACAGCCTCAGAGGGTTAAACAACGTTGAACAATGCAAACACACTGTTTTAACTATCTCTATCTAGTTCATGTCTTTCTCTCTCATGTAGATAAATGCACTTGAGAAGGTTTGGAGCCAAAACAATGGCGAGGTTCCGGGCATGCATGTTGGTGTGTGAGGAATAAGAAGCCATCTTGATAAGGTGACACATCGGGAACTGCAGAGGCCAGAGAAACCAGGGTGAGGGAGAAGGGGCAAAGAGAGAGGAAAATGGGTTTAATTTTGTAGATGTAGCTTGAAAACAGTTGAAACTATTCGAGAAAAACGACACATGGCACAATTTTTTTATCCCTATTTACAAACAGATGGTTCCGTCCATATAATATATGGAAACATTGCAAACATTTACTATTTCTATATAAAAGTAGGAGAAATTACTGAATAGGTGGAGGTTTACCTGTAATGGGGAACTGGTAACTCCTTCAGCACATCCTTGATCTTCACTAGCCTCTCCTCCTCCAGCTGAATCACCACAGCTTCCTAGTGGGAAAGAGGTTGATACAAAAAGCAATATGCCATATTTATGCTGGGTCTCGTTCAGTAGGTATGAAATGGGAGAAAATACTGACATTTTGAACCTCTACTACCTGAACTTGTCCAATAGAAACACCACTTCTCGTTTTCCATGTCTTGTTTTTGCTCCTACTGAATGGAATTACAGTATCTGAATTACTATCAAGAAATGTACTAAGACAGGTAGGGGAGAGGGGGGTAAGTTGAGCCATCTTTGTTTCTAGGGAAAAATGTATCATTTGACCAAATATTTTGGAAGAGGTTATCATTTCATGGTCTGTAAAGGAAGAAACCACATTGAAAAAGTGGCAAAAAAAGGATTTTCACCAAGTCAAATGAATGTATGGTGTTATTGTCACGTCCTGACCTTAGAAAGCTGTTATTTTCTATGGTAGAGTAGGTCAGGGCGTGACAGGGGGGTTTTCTAGTTTAGTTTTCTATGTCGTTAAGTTCTAGTTTTGTATTTCTATGTTGGGTTTTGTTTGGGATGATCTCCAATTAGAGGCAGCTGGTCCTCTGTCTCTAATTGGAGATCATACTTAAGTAGGGGTTCTTTCCACTTGGGTTTGTGGGAGATTGTTTCTGAGTTAGTGTATGTTTCTACTCTGCGTCACGGTTTGTTGTTTTTGTTCGTTAAGTTTGTGTATGTATTGCAAAGTTTCACAGTGAAAATAAAATGTGGAACGACACACACGCTGCACTTTGGTCCGCTTCTCCTTACGACAGCCATAGATTTCATGATGCTTGTATCTAAATCAAAGCAGATCATTTTTGTGTTCTATACATCAGTTGGGCTCTCTCTAAGCTTCAATATAAGGTCCTAAACCTAGCACAAAAGTGCATCCTTGTAGCTGTGTGGGCTAATATAGTCAAAATGTTTGCCTTGGGGTAAGTTGAGCCAATGGTAGAGCCAATGGCAAGTTGAGGAAAGTGTTTTCTTCTTAACATAGGGCCTAGCCTATGCTAAAAGTGTAAAAAAAAAGTACAAAGTGTTTAGTCTGTGTTAATAGATGCTTAAAATGCTTAAAAGTTTTTTAAAAAAGCTATTGTGATTGTGTTGAATTGTGTTTGGGAAATAAATATAGACATGGTTTTATAAAGATATTGGTAATATTTAACTCAGTAAAGACATTTGAAGGCAGCTTAACTTACCTTGTCCCGCCGCTCAACTTACCCCATAAGTAAGTTGGCCAGGAGACCACTTTTTTTTGGACAAGCTTTTGATTATTTCCAGGGATACATAACATTCAGAAATATACAGTGAGTGTACAAAACATCAGGAGCACCTACCTATTATTGAGTTGCACCTCCTTTTGCCCTCAGGACAGGATCAATTCATCGGGGCATGGACTACAAGGTGTCGAAAGTGTTCCACAGGGACAGGTTCCACAGGTTTTGTCAAGTTGGCTGGAATGCCTTTGGGTTGGTGGATACACACGGGAAACTGTTGAGCGTGAAAAACCCAGCAGCGTTGCAGTTCTTGACACACGCAAACAGGTGCACCTGGCACCTACTACCATACCCTGTTCAAAGGCACTTAAATATTTTGTCTTGCCCATTCACCCTGTAAATGGTACACAATCCATGTCTCAATTGTCTCAAGGCTTAAAAATCATTATTTAACCTGTCTCCTCCCCTTCATCTACACTGATTGAAGTTGATTTAACAGGTGACATCAATAAGGGATCATAGCTTTTACCTGGTCAGTCTATGTCATTGGAAAAGCAGATGTTCATAATGTTTTGTACACTCAGTGCATGTACATATCTTTGTTAGAAAGAATACTATATTTCCCTTGATGGAGTGATGCTAAATGTAAAAAATTGCTCAACTTACCCAACTCTCCCCTACTCACAGCATATTTGTCATACAGCTGGTATGAGAGGAGAAGATTGGGCAACTGAAGTAGGCCTTGCAGAGAGAGCTGACAGGGTGACTGTCCTGCAGATCTGGGGTCCACTCACTGTCAAACTCCCCCCTTTGGAAACAAACACATTACACTGCTGCACTTGACCACACACACACTCACGCTCGCACACACACATACGAGGCACAAACACACACACGCTTACCTGAGTTTCTGTGTGTTGGATGACACCCCAGATAGCCTGTAGATCCCATCTACAACCCCATGCTTCTCAATGAATTCACTGAAGCTTCGCAGCACCTGAGGAACTGAGAGACAGACAAGATGATAATACTACGGAACTGACAGGGATGAACAACAGGATGCTAATGTTTAACTTATTCAGATACAACATATTCTAACAGACTGAGGGAACTTGGGACTTACTCTCCTGACAGCTTGTAGCCAGGTGGTCCAAAAGATCCCTTCTTTTCTCCAGAGTCTCCGCATCTCTTATTTTCTCCTGCCTTAACTTCTCACATTCAGCCCTGTTGTCAACTATGTGTGTATGTGTGTGTTTAATATTAGTATTTTCTGTATGAATTGGTCAATTGTAACCAGTTGCGATTTTAGCATGTAAATCTTGGTGGCGCAAAAAAAATATATATTTGGGGAACGCATGCCAGCAAAGCAAATACACAACACAACACTAAACAATACATTAATTACACTATTACGGTGAATCCTTACCACTGCTACACAAGACACCGGCTGTCTGGCAGCGAAACAGTTAATTCAGCCTCATTTACTGCCTTTTAAAAAAACATGGCTGACTTGCTTAAACAAATGTGGTTTCTACATTACTATGGCATAAGGAGACGACAAGCGGATAAGAGGCGATCCGTAATTTTGAATAAGACAATGAGCGAGCTAGGACGGACGTAGTCAATATAACTATTTATTCAGCACCTTTGAAATGTACAGCAACAGAATTCAGAACATGGGCCTTTCTTACAGTATTCTCCCTGTACACCAAGTCAGAACCGTAGGATAAATAAAGGGGGCATATAAGCGTACAATGATAGCGCTTGCAATATTTTATTATGACATTTCTCTAAAACAGGCTATATGCTACATGTGCACCACCAAGTCAGAACAGTAGGCTAAGTTATAAGGGGGAAAGGGACCGCATTATTAGGGTGAGGCACATGGGCTACTAACAGCTTACTACACAACGTGCACTTAGTATACATTTCTTAGCTACAGTATACATAGCTCTGAGGGGTCTTTGGCCTGGTTTGCTAACTACTTCTCTCAAAGAGTGAGTGTATAAAGTCAGAACATCTGCTGTTTCAGCCACTGCCTGTCACTAAGGGTGTACCCCAAGGCTCGATCCTAGGCCCCACGCTCTTCTCAATTTACATCAACAACATAGCTCAGGTAGTATGAAGCTCTCCCACCCATTTATATGCAGATGATACAGTCTTGTACTCAGCTGGCCCCTCCCAGGATTTTGTGCTAAACGCTCTACAACAAAGCTTTCTTAGTGTCCAACAAGCTTTCTCTACCCTTAACCTTGTTCTGAACACCTACAAAACAAATGTCATATAGTTTGGAAAGAAGAGTGCCCCTCTCCCCACAGGTGTGATTACTATCTCTGAGGGTTTAGAGCTTGAGGTAGTCACCTCATACAAGTACTTGGGAGCATGGCTAGACGGTACACTGTCCTTCTCTCAGCACATAAAGCTGCAGGCTAAAGTTAAATCTAGACTTGGTTTTCTCTATGGTAATCGCTCCTCTTTCACCCAAGCTGCCAAACTAACCCTGATTCAGATGACTATCCTACCCATGCTAGATTATGGATACGTAATATATAGATCGGCAGGTAAGGGTGCTCTCGAGCGACTAGATGTTCTTTACCATTCGGCTATCAGATTTGCCACCAATGCTCCTTATAGGACATATCACTGCACTCTATATTCTTCTGTAAACTGTTCATCTCTGTATACCCGTCGCAAGATCCACTGGTTGATTCTTATTTATAAAACCCTCTTAGGCCTCACTCCCCCCTATCCGAGATATCTACTGCAGCCCTCATCCTCCACATTCAACACCCATTCTGCCAGTCACATTCTGTTGAAGGTCCCCAAAGCACACACATCCCTGGGTCGTTCGTATTTTCAGTTCACTGCAGCTAGCGACTGGAACGAGCTGCAACAAACACTCAAACTAGACAGTCTTATCTCAATCTCTTCATTCAAAGACTCAATCATGGACACCCTTACTGACAGTAGTGGCTGCTTGTGTGATGTATTGTTGTCTCTACCTTCTTGCCTTTGTGCTGTTGTCTGTGCCCAATAATGTTTGTACCCTGTTTTGTGCTGCTACCTTGTTGTGCTGCTGCCATGTTGTGTTGCTAGCATGTTGTTGTCATGTTGTGTTGCTACCATGCTGTGTTATGTGTTGCTGCCATGCCATGTTGTTGTTTTAGGTCTCTCTTTATGTAGTGTTGTGTTGTCTCTCTTGTCGTGATGTGTGTTTTGTCCTATATTTTTATTTTTAATCCCAGCCCTCGTCCCCGCAGGAGGGCTTTTACCTTTTGGTAGGCCGTCATTGTAAATAAGAATTTGTTCTTACCTGACTTGCCTAGTTAAATAAAGGTTAAAAAAAAATGTAAATAAATCTCCCTGGCATATTACATCATTTATGCAGCAAAGTCTAGCATTTTCTGGATTTATGGTTCCTTCAAGACAACTGGGAACTCGGGGAAAAAAACAAGGTTGAATCTTGACGTCCGTGATCTTCAGGTCAGAGCTCTAGAAAGAGGCCCGAGTTCCTGACTTGGAATTCTGAGTTGGATGACCGTTCAAAATCTATTTCCCAGTCGGAGCTCGTTTTTTCCAGAGTTCCCAGGTGTCTTGAACTCACTGAAGTCCGAGATTTCCCAGTTCCGAGTTTTCAGTTATTCTGAACACGGCAGAAATAATGCTGGATTGACAGCATGGCCAGGGTATTCAACCTTTTCTGGCCCATTTTGTTGAATGTTTATCCTTTTAAGCCTGGAAAATAGACCCTTAAACCCAGACTTGGACCACACACCCAGTCCACTGAAATACAGGCTAGTGATTGCTTTGCAACGCTTGCAGTTAGCCACTGATTCCTTCCAAACCACTTATCGTTGAATTTGCGATTTCCAATTTGTTGTGTAATGTTTATGTCCAATGGCCGATGAGCACCGATACGTTTTATCTATAATTTCACTTCATCATTTCTCTTCATATGACAAGGATTGAAAAGGATTTGCCAGTAGATTGTCGACTTGATTAATGATGATGACTGCTAGCTTGCAAGCTAAGATTTTTAAAGTATGATGTTGACATCAGTCCAATCAAAGCTATGGTAGATATGTGATTTAACGTCATTTTTATTTGTGGCCAATGACCTTGAGAATTTTTGGATGGGCACTTCTAATGTAACTCTATGGCAGCACGCAAGACGCTTGAATTTTCTAGCTCTACCCATAAACTTTGCGGTGACGTAGTGTCCCCATGAGTGACAGAACACTGAGCCAATCACAGCGCAACTAGAGAACATTAACAAACCCTACACTCCGTATTTTCCGCTGGCTGCCCCAACGCCACAAAAAGCACTGAGCTAGGCTGAAACACCTTCATTTTGGAACTGCCTTACTCAAGAAAGCAAAAAAGAGACCATGTTTGTATGCTGCTTTACTAACTCAATGAATTATACAGTTGAAGTCGGAAGTTTACATACACTTAGGTTGGAGTCATTAAAACTCATTTTTCAACCACTCCACAAATTTCTTGTTAACAAACTATAGTTTTGGCAAGTCGGTTAGGACATCTACTTTGTGCATGACACAAGTAATTTTTCTGTATCACAATTCCAGTGGGTCAGAAGTTTACATACACTAAGTTGACTGTGCATTTAAACAGCTTGGAAAATTCCAGAAAATGTAATGTCTTTAGAAGATTCTGATAGGCTAATTTACATCATTTGAGTCAATTGGAGGTGTACCTGTGGATGTATTTCAAGGCCAACCTTCAAACTCAGTGCCTCTTTGTTTGACATCATGGGAAAATCAAAAGAAATCAGCCAAGACCTCAGAAAAGAATTGTAGACCTCCACAAGTCTGGTTCATCATTGGGAGCAATTTCCAAACGCCCGAAGGTACCACGTTCATCTGTACAAACAAGAAGTACGCAAGTATAAACACCATGGGACCATGCAGCCGTCATACCGCTTAGGAAGGAGACACGTTCTGTCTCCTAGAGATGAAAGTACTTTGGTGTGAAAAGTGCAAATCAGTCCCAGAACAACAGCAAAGGACCTTGTGAAGATGCTGGAGGAAACAGGTACAAAAGTATCTATATCCACAGTAAAGCGAGTCCTATATCGACATAACCTGAAAGGCCGCTCAGCGAGGGAGGAAGAAGCCACTGCTCCAAAACCTGCCATAAAAAAAGACAGACTACGGTTTGCAACTGCACATGGGGGCAAAGATCATACTTTTTGAAGAAATGTCCTCTGGTCTGATGAAACAAAAATAGAACTGTTTGGCCATAATGACCATCATTATGTTTGGAGGAAAAAGGGGGATGCTTTCAAGCTGAAGAACACCATCCCAACTGTGAAGCACTCGTGTGGCAGCATCATGTTGTGGGGGTGCTTTGCTGCAGGAGGGACTGTTGCACTTCACAAAATAGATGGCATAATGAGGGAGGAAAATTATGTGGATATATTGAAGCAGCATCTCAAGACATCAGTCAGGAAGTTAAAGCTTGGTCGCAAATGGGTCTTCCAAATAGAAAATGACCCCAAGTATACTTCCAAAGTTGTGGCAAAATGGCTTAAGGACAACAAAGTCAAGGTATTGGCGTGGCCATCACAAAGCCCTGACCTCAATCCTATAGAAAATTTGTGGGCAGAACTGAAAAAGTGTGTGCGAGCAAGGAGGCCTTACAAGCCTGACTCAGTTACACCAGCTCTGTCAGGAGGAATGGGCCAAAATTCACCCAACGTATTGTGGGAAGCTTGTTGAAAGTTAAACAATTTAAAGGTAATGCTACCAAATACAAATTGAGTGTATGTAAACTTCTGACCCACTGGGAATGTGATGAAAGAAATAAAAGCTGAAATAAATCACTCTCTACTATTATTCTGACATTTCACATTCTTAAAATAAAGTGGTGATCCTAACTGACCTAAGACAGGGAATTTTTACTAGGATTAAATGTCAGGAATTGTGAAAAACTGAGTTTAAATGTATTTGGCTAAGGTGTGTGTAAACTTCCGACTTCAACTGCATATATTTTCTTTGCATATTTTGTAAACTGATATGTGACACGTATTAATGCCAAAATAAAATGTAAAACAGGCAACAACAACGGAAACGTGACCATGAGGAAACATTAACATTTACAAAGCCCCATTAATATTCTACGCAGTTTTGTTTTCTTCATTGCATTTATTTGTGATTTATTGTTTCACTCTGTGAAGTGCATTGCTTTACTGTGTTATACTGAGCTGTGTTTTGAGCCATTCTGCTGGATCATACTGTTTTGTGTTGTTTGTGGCACTCTGTAAAGTAAGAAAACAGCCAAATCATCTTCTCAATGTGTACACCAATACAACACTTAATGTGAACACTTAAAATCTAAATGTGCATCCCTCACATTGTACAGCATACATCTCTCTTCACTTCACCTGATGTATTTTTTCCCACAAAATAAACAGGCCACCCCTTTCACCCCAACACTCCTAGTCTCCCTCTCAATGCCGTGGTCTGAGGACACGTTTTTTGGGGGGGTTTGGATAAACGCCGAAAATAAGCTCTGTAGTAACACAGGTTTAGGAGCTCTTAAACGTTTTGTGCTGAGATAATCTTCATTAGCTAACGTCAGGTTTTGTGAATTTTGAAGCATTTACAGAATGTCATCAGAACAAACACACGAAACACATAAAGGCTTCATAATACACAAAGGTCATGTTAACTGACTGACATTATTTAATAAAAAATATAAGCCTGTGTTATTGGCGTTTATCCAAATTCCCCATAGGCTTTGACCAACGAGCCATAGCTAACTCCTTTCCGTTTTTTAGGACTACAAGCTAGCGAGCTCTACTGTGGCGCGCTCACTGCGGCGGAAGTCAATTGAACCGCACGTTGTGACTGCAAGCCGGTTGTAGAAGATGAAGCCTCCGAACCTGACCCCACCTTTCCATTCCCGACCCCTACCTTCCCACCCCTAACACACTGTCACAGTTACTCCTCTCGAGTTTCAGGGTGACTTAGAGGTAAAAACAAGAATAAGAAAGAGTAAGAGAGGTAAGACTAATCCTACCTTCACTTTGCACCGGCACCTCCAAGAAGCAGCAACCTACCGACTCTGTTGATTTGCAAATCAGTGAAACAGTAAATCACTCAAACTAATCATATAATCGATTTATCTTATCTATTTAGCTATCTACAGCAGGGATGGGCAACTGCCGACTCGCCTTTTGTTGGCCCACGGATCAATTTCCAAAAACTGAAAAAATATATGCACGTAAGGCCCCAAAAAGGTTAGGGCTGGCATTGATTGCATGTGTGGGTATGGATGTGGGTACTTAGACACGCGAGCCACTGCGGCCCCTCGTGATAAATTCACATTTGTTGTGGCCCCCATCAAACTTGTCCATCCTTGATGTATACAATCTAATGTTCTTTGATTCAGATGACCAGTTTTATCCAGTACCGGTGCAGTGTCAGTTTAGACAACGTACACAATAAAAGCGTAGTTTGCAGATGTCAAATGTAAAGCTGTATGAGCATGTATAGCCTATTACACTGAAACAAATATGTCATTGCCTAGTTTTGAGTTGACATAACTAAACATTTTAAAGCAGCAGAGTAACGTGAAAACATAACTTGGGAAATCAAGTTAAGTTATTTACTTAGACGTAATATGACATCCCAGCTAGTGTTGGTCTAACTACATAAAACACATACTAAAAGGATCCTCTAAATTATTTATCTAAAAGCACAGACTGCATTTTTCATGAAATCATTTTTAATGAATATAACATGTTTATAATTTTGTTGGGCAGAAACACATTACCAGTTGTAAATAGGTTGTTAAAATGAAAGTGAGGAGCCATCAACAGACAAAGCATTTCACAAATCAATTGGGAGAAAAATATTGTAAAATGTCTCTGTACCTTCTAAATACCTTCTGTAACACGTTTTCACATAGAACGACAGCAATTATGTCCCTATTTGTTCCACCTGGTCTGAGACAACATAACACTTGTGTGTGGATCCAAGGGGTATCGGGGTACAACATTTTGAGAGACTGGACTCTCTCCTATGTGAGTTCTCTGATGTGAATTCATACTGGACCGCCGGGTGAAGCATTTCCCACACTGTGTGCACTCGTATGGCTTCTCCCCGCTGTGGACCACAGCATGTCTGATCAGGTTCCACTGCTTGGTGAAACTCCTGCCACACTGTTCGCAGGTGTGCGGTTTCTCTCTGAAACGCTTCTCGGTGGTGCCGCCTGACCTCCACCGAGTCCTCATTCTCTTCACCATGTTAAAACTACTGCGACTAAGGCTGTATCCAGAGAAGGTGGAGGTGGTGGCCATGTTTGACCCTGTCATGCACTCACTCATTCTCACTGTTGATTCTGAAGCCCTGTACTGATGCTGCCTTGGCTGTAGAGCTAAACTATTTCCATCATTATTTGAGTTCAGCATCTCACTGCTCTGTTCTTCCAGCATCTGTTGTCTAGTCTCATCAGCCAATGTCCTGACATGTCTTTTCATGTGTGCTGCTGCACTGAACATGTTAGCATGTGGTTTCCGTATAGAGTGAAGCGATGGCCCTACATCATCTGTCATAGTAGGAACGGATGGCAGCCCACAATGAGATGGGAAAAAAGAGATATTCTGAGAGTACTCTTCTGAGGCATGAAATGAGAAAATTGGGTGGCCATCAGGGTCAGTGTCTCTGCCTGGATCCACAGAGGTCCACAGCTGCCCATCAGTCTCATCCATGACAAACTGGTCAGGTCCTGCTAGGGCCGTGGTCTGATCCAGCTCCTCCTCTTTCTCATCCTTCACCATCACTAGCTCTTGTGAGTCCTCGTCCTCGGCTGGGCGGTGCTGCTCTGTTCTGAACACCTTTGATTTCACTGCAGACGTGAGCCGGGGTGTGCCTGGTTCCTCTGGACCATCAGCATTGGGGTAATGTTCCACTGAGTCTTCAGGAGATATGTTGGGTTGCGTGATGAAGTCCACATCAAAGTGCCGTTGCTCAAAGGATGGTGGTTGCCCAGGCTTGGATCCAGACTCTAAAGATTTAGGATAAAATAAACATTACAAAAGACCCTTAACAGTTGCAAAACATGACTGCTTTAGAACTGACTGTGAGTGTACGTGCCCTCGGTTTAGCTGAACTGACGCCAATGAACACGTATACCACCACACCCACACAGTCTTTCATAGACAGAGCAGTACCCCTTATGGTCGCACCCACCCTCTCCAGTGATCCTGAGCTCTTCCTGAGAGTCAGTCTTCCAAACGTCCTCTGCTGTCTCTTCATCTTTGATCACTATGTGTTCAGTCTCTGCTCTCTGCTCCACATCTGTAGGCTGTAACAGGGGACTGAGGTTATTACTCTGGACACCCCATATTTAACACTTTCATACCCATGAATCACACAAAAGCTGTAAATTCTCCTGATATTCCAATAACAGAATTGATCCAAGAGGTCAGGTCTTTGTAATTGTAAAAGGTGATGTATCACACCTGGGGTTGAGAGTCCTCTTCAACAGCCATCTCTCCATCTCTCCACTGTGACTTACTCCTCTGCTTGTTCAAAACAATCTTGGCTGGATATGAAGATCTTGCTGATGTCATGGGGTAAAAAACTGGAAATAATTGTATTGAGTCATATTAGGGCAAGTCAAACTTGGGTTTTGTATATGCAATCAATTTATCATGAATAACACACTACCTTTTCTCCTGACTCGTGTATTCTTCAGCTCGCCCTCCATCATTTGACACTTCCTTTTCAGTATATCAATATCTCGCTGGCTTTGGGTCATTTCCAAACGTATAACGGCACAGCTATCATCAACACGTTTGTTTATTTCTGCTACAGCTGCTTTAGCTAATACCTCCATAATGGATACCAACTGCGCCTGAAAATTGCAGCTGGCCATCTTGTTCAGTCCAAATTACAGAATTTGTATTCTCTGTGTGAAGTAAAGTCTCCAGTTTCCAAGCTAATGTGCAACAAACAATACGTAGATGTTGACAAATCGCAACAATACTGCTTGCGGGAGATGCGTGCGCAATTGCAATCGCGCTTCCCTTCAACACGTGACATAAATATGTACTACCGTAAATATAAGACTGCAACAGCCCTTCAAAATTGGTATAATTATCACTGGCCTGACCAGGTAGAGAGTGCAACTAGATTCATGTAAACTTAAAATAAACTTAATTGAATTATATATTTCCAGTAACTATTGCATACTACATTAACTATAGCTGATTAACATTAAGAGGTTATTCTCTTGGGGTTTTTAAGGCACATACATAAACACTGAGCGCACAAAACATTAGGATGCCTGCTCTTTCCATGTAATAGCTTTCATCTTTTATCCACTTCAATCAGTGTAGATGAAGGGAAGAAGACAAGTTAAAGAAGGATTTTTAAGCCTTGAGACATGGATTATGTATGTGTGCCATTCAGAGGGTGAATGGGCAAAGCAAAATATTTAAGTGCCTTTAAACAGGGTATGGTAGTAGGTGCCAGGTGCACTGATTTTGAGTGTGTAAAGATCTGCAAAGCTGCTCGGTTTGTCACGCTCTACCGTTTCCCGTGCGCATCAAGAATGAGCCACCACCCAAAGGATATCCAGTCAACTTGACACAACTGTGGCAAGCATTGGAGTCAATAAATCAAATCAAATGGGCCAGCGTCCCTTTGGAATGCATTTGACACCTTGTAGAGTCCATGCCCCGACGAATTGAGGCTGTTCTGAGGGCTAAAGGGGGGGTGCAAATCAATATTAGGAACGTGTTTGTACACTCAATGTAGTGGTATTAGATATAAAGTGTATGCATATCAGATAGCGTATAAGAAGATAGCGAGTAGTTGATTGAGCAACATGAGAGAATATGCATAAAAGTACAGTAGTACTGATATATCTGTGAATTATGATTGTATGTGTGTGTATGGAGCAGAGTGCATACAATGACTGTGTGTACACTGACTGGGTGTTTATTCTCTCCAGGAGAGGAAGTAGAGCTGACTTCATCACCCACACCAGTTCACTGGAGCATTGCAGGTTCACCTCCAAGACTAGAGCAGGACCCACACAAACACACCTGTAGAGCAAGATACAGAGAGATAAAGTGGAAGCATACATGCATTGTTGTGCCTACTCATCCATTCTTGATTAAACTATTTGTATATGCGGAAGTTGAAGAGTTAGAATGACATGCACCTTGGTATTTGTCCCGCATTTTGACAGTTCTGTCATGGGATGCCAAGATTATTGTGCTGTTTGTGAATTGCAATACTCTGATCCTGTCACTGTGTGCCGAGGGAGAATCCATCCAAATCATCATCATTGAAATCAGTTTCATCAGAAGAAAAGAGAGACATGCTCCAGGAGTTGACATTTGGTGGCTGGTTGAATCACGTTTCCCTTGGAATCTCCACACACACCCAGCTCTGGAGACACAGAATAACGATGCAGTTAATAAATTATTCATATAACAACTTGTTTACAGATGATTCACAAGATGTTTTTTTATTTCTTTTTTATTTTACCTTTATTTAACTAGGCAAGTCAGTTAAGAACAAATTCTTATTTTCAATGACGGCCTAGGAACAGTTCTGCCCCTTGTTCAGGGGCAGAACGACAGATTTGTACCTTGTCAGCTCGGGGATTCAAACTTGCAACCTTTCGGTTACTAGCCCAACGCTCTAACCACTAGGCTACCCTGCCACCCCAAAACGTGCATGAGTATGTGAGTGTCATTGTACTGCAGTGCAGCTACCTCCCTCCACAGTCAATGCAGTTATCCAGCCACATTTTCCCTCACTAGTCTCGTCCATTTCTATCTCAATGTCACCACATGATGACAGGTCAGTCTTTGGGCCCATGGCATTCTAGGGAAGGCAGATATTATCATCCCTCAATATAACTTATATCAAAACAATAATCCAAACACCAGCAGTGTGGTCATTGAGAATGACTATGATGATGATGATGCATGAGTTGGTGATAATGATGGTGGTAAACAGGGGCGGACTGGCCGAAATGCCAGAGGGGCTGGTCCATTTTTTGTGCAGTGGGCCTGTCTAACTAGGTTTTTTTGCGTGCAAAATGATCATGATCTCCATAATAATTGGGGCCTCAATAAAAAAAAAGTGCATGTGTGGGGGCCTCAAGGGGGAAAAAATGACAGGTGTTGCGGCCTCTGGGAAAATAACTGTCTGGTATGTTGCTGGTAAACTCACCAAGAAGCCACCAAGCACAACCTGTCCTTTCTTCTCGCCCAGCAGTCAAGTGCTTTTTTCATCATTGACCAACATCCCAAGAATTTGTGTGTCATCCTTCGAACTGCAATTTAATCAGTTATGTACATTTCAAGTCAGTATTTATTAGTCTAGACCTGGTGTACCAAAAAATGACATAAATGTGTACCAAGTAATAATGTGTGTGTACCATGTGTTGTTTGCCCAGGGCCGGCCCGCCCATTAGGCAGGATTAGGCGGCCGCCTTTGGCGTCAGATTGACGAGGGCTGCATTTTCCTCACATAATTCTGTCCAAAAACAATGACAATTTCTTTCAACCAGTGGCATATGGGCTTTCAGGTGAGTGCTAATGCATTCCTTTGATAAGCAGTGGCACTTTGTCAAAGGCAGGGGAGCAAAATATTTGTGTTGTCTATTCTCAGCACATGTCTCCAGAGTGCTGTTGGAGAGACGCAATGCTACGGCGCTCCACCAACGTTCTGTCAAAAAAATAATAATCTAACATAAATACTGTAGCACATATAGCTTAAAGAGTATGTGAACTTTTATGTAACCTTCAGGCTGGAGAGAAAATTAATGACAATGTAATGAGACGGACACTTTTTTACATCATGCACGTTTCTCAGCTCAAATAGCCTAACCTAAATGGAGCCCAATCAAATAAAAAATGCAATGATATGTTAAAACCTCTTTGGGATCGATGTCCTTCCACGGGACTGTTGAGCTAACACAGGATAATGCGATTAGCATGAGGTTGTAAGTAACAAGAATATTTCCCAGGACATATCTGATATTGGCAGAAAGCTTAAATTATTGTTAATGTAACTGCACTGTCCAATTTACAGTAGCTATTAAAGTGAAATAATACCATGCTATTGTTTGAGGAGAGTGCACAATTTTGAACATGAAAAGTTATTAATAAAAAAATTAGGCACATTTGAGCAGTCTTGATACAAAATGTTGAACAGAAACGCAATGGTTCATTGGATCAGTCTAAAACTTTGCACATACACTGCTGCCATCTGTTGGCCAAAATCTAAATTGCACCTGGGCTGGAATAATACATTATGGCCTTTCTCTTGCATTTCAAAATGATGGTACAAAAAAATACAAAAGAACGGTTGTTTTTTCTTTGTATTATCTTTTACCAGATCTATTGTGTTATATTCGCTTACATTCCTTTCACATTTCCACAAACTTTAAAGTGTTTCCTTTCAACTGGTACCAAGAATATGCATATCCTTGCTTCAGGAGCAACAGGCAGTTAGATTTGGGTATATCATTTTAGGCAAAAATTGAAAAATAGTGGCGGTCCTTAAGAGGTTATTAACAAACACCTGCCTGTTTTATAAATGGTAGGCCTACTACATGGATGGGCATTCATAAAAATCCATTGCAGGCCTTACACTGTAAGCTACACCCCAGTAAGACGTCTATATGTGGTTCAGATTTGGCCCGGTCTGGACCGGACTTGATTTGGTACAAACATACACTATATATACAAAAGTATGTGGACGCGCCTTAAAATTAGTGGATTTGGCTATTTCAGTCATACCCATTGCTGACAAGTGTATAAAATCTAGCACACCGCCATCCAATCTCCATAGACAAACATTGGCAGTAGAATGGCCTTACTGAAGAGATCAGTGACTTTCAACGTGGCACTGTCATAGGATGCCACCTTTCCAACAAGTCAGTTTGTCAAATTTCTGCCCTGCTAGAGCTGCCCCAGTCAACTGAACTGTTTGTCGGGAGCTTCATGAAATGGGATTCCATGGCCGAGCAGCCAGTCACAAGCCTAAGAACACCATGCACAATGCCAAGCGTCGGCTGGAGTGATGTGAAGCTCGCCGCCATTGGACTCTGGAGCAGTGGAAACGCGTTCTCTGAAATTATGAATCAGGCTTCACCATCGGGCATTCAGAGACGAATCTGGGTTTGGCAGATGCTAGGAGAACGCTACCTGCCACAATGCATAGTGCCAAATGTAAAGTCTAGTGGAGGAGAAATAATGGTCTGGTGCTGTTTTTCATGGTTCGGGCTATGCCCCTTAGTTCCAGTGAAAGGAAATCTTAAAGCTACAGCATGCAATGACATTAGATGATTCTGTGCTTCAAACTTTGTGGAAGGCCCTTTCCTGTTTCAGCATGACAATGTCCCCGTGCACAAAATGAGGTCAATACAGAAATGGTTTGTTGAGATCGGTGTGGAAGAACTTGATTGGCCTGCACAGAGCCCTGACCTCAACCCCATCGAACACCTTTGGGATGAATTGGAAAGTCGACTGCAAGCCAGACCTAACCGCCCAACATCAGTGCCCGACCTCACTAATGCTCGTGGCTGAATGGAAGCAAGTCCCTGCAGCAATGTTCCAACATCTAGTGGAAAGCCTTCCCAGAAGAGTGGAGGCTGTTATAGCAGCAAAGGGGTATTAATGCCCATGATTTTGGAATGAGATGTTGGACAAGCAGGTGTCCACATAATTTTGATCATGTAGTGTAGATGTCTATAAATGACGTCTTTTCAACTTTAATTCAGAACAGAAAATAAACCAGATTTCAACGTTTGGAAAATACATCTTATCAATGTCTGGAAAATATGTATTTTCAACATCCGGAAAATGTATTTGACCTTTCATTCAGAACCTAAAATGAACCTAACTTCAATGTCTGGAAAATTCAACCTTATTTTGCTTACTGGGACAATTCTAGTTTTGCAGGGGTATAGTAGGGCGAAACATTTTTTGTTTCACATAAGACCGGGCCTTTGTGTGTCTGCATATGCTTTTTTCATCGATGGCCACCAACCCAATAATTCTTATGTCAACCTTCCAACTGCAATTGAATCAATTATGTAAATTTCAAGTCAGTATTTATCAGTCTAGATCTGGTGTACCACATAATAATGTGTGTGCGCCTGCTTGTGCTTTCCTTGTTAATTTCCCTATCAGCGTCAACAAGGACACAGATTATATTTCTAACCTCAGAGGTTCCCAGCAGGATAGTAGTCGTACAGGTGCATCACTGGGGAAGGCACTGAGTATGTAGACACCTTCAACAGACTAGGGACAAAAGGATCACAGTCTTCATTAGCAGGCATTGCAGGAGTACTAGAACACATGATGACTAAAATGTAATCTATGTACCAATGTTGTAGTACTCGAGACCAGTCTCGGTCCACAGACCACATATTGAGTGTCTCTGTGTCGGATACATTTGTACTCGGTCTTGACTAGGTCTCGGACAGTGAGGACTCGTAATTTCTTCCGGAGACCAACGGAGTAAAAAACTCATAATTATCAGCTTCAATTCAGTCAGTGCATAAAACTGCTTCGCCAGGCCAAATATATACACTCCTTTCTTGAAACATTTATATCTTAACAGCCTTTATATCTATTATAGACATGTTTGCGCAGTGGTGAACCTATAGGTCTTCAGTGTGACAGGTCAGTACAGTGGTGAACCTATAGGTCTTGAGTGTGACAGGTTAGTACAGTGGTGAACCTATAGGTCTTCAGTGTGTGACAGGTTAGTACTGTGGTGAACTTATAGGTCTTCAGTGTGTGACAGGTTAGTACAGTGGTGAACCTATAGGTCTTTAGTGTGACAGGTTAGTACAGTGGTGAACCTATAGGTCTTCAGTGTGACAGGTTAGTACAGTGGTGAACCTATAGGTCTTCAGTGTGTGACAGGTTAGTACAGTGGTGAACCTATAGGTCTTCAGTATGTGACAGGTTAGTACAGTGGTGAACCTAAAGGTCTTCAGTGTGACAGGTTAGTACAGTGGTGAACCTATAGGCCTTCAGTGTGACAGGTTAGTACAGTGGTGAACCTATAGGTCTTCAGTGTGTGACAGGTTAGTACAGTGGTGAACCTATAGGTCTTCAGTGTGACAGGTTAGTACAGTGGTGAACCTATAGGTCTTCAGTGTGTGACAGGTTAGTACAGTGGTGAACCTATAGGTCTTCAGTGTGTGACAGGTTAGTACAGTGGTGAACCTATAGGTCTTCAGTGTGTGACAGGTTAGTACAGTGGTGAACCTATAGGTCTTCAGTATGTGACAGGTCAGTACAGTGGTGAATCTATAGGTCTTCAGTATGTGACAGGTTAGTACAGTGGTGAACCTATAGGTCTTCAGTGTGTGACAGGTTAGTACAGTGGTGAACCTATAGGTCTTCAGTGTGACAGGTCAGTACAGTGGTGAACCTATAGGTCTTCAGTGTGACAGGTTAGTACAGTGGTGAACCTATAGGTCTTCAGTGTGACAGGTTAGTACAGTGGTGAACCTATAGGTCTTCAGTGTGACAGGTTAGTACAGTGGTGAACCTATAGGTCTTCAGTATGTGACAGGTTAGTACAGTGGTGAACCTATAGGTCTTCAGTGTGTGACAGGTTAGTACAGTGGTGAACCTATAGGTCTTCAGTGTGTGACAGGTTAGTACAGTGGTGAACCTATAGGTCTTCGGTGTGTGACACGTTAGTACTGTGGTGAACCTATAGGTCTTCAGCGTGTGACAGGTTTGTGATTCTGAAAGGACAGCAACCGTAATACCAATATAATCTGCAGGAATATCATCTGCAGGCAGCAAGAGTGTGCAGCTCTCAGCTGGTTTTGGCATGGAGCAGCTCACAGAAGAATGACATCGGTAGCCGGTAAAGTTGGAAAGACGTTTCAACTTAGTTAGCATTGACTAGTAAATATCCTAAGGCAACAATGGGTATGCAAAAAGGTTTAGTCGGAAGTGTTAGCAGGTTATTTGTGATGTGCAATTGTTATCATGTACTGTTTGCATCAGGGGCGTATGCATGAATGGGCCTGGGTGGACACAGGCTCACCCACTGGGGAGCCAGGCCCGGACAGGCCCACCCAATCAGATTGATGTGGTTTAAGAATTGTTGTGGACTTAGATCATCAAATTTGTGTTTTTTTCTATTAAAAAAAGTGTGATTTTGAGAGTGAAAAGGTGAAAAATATTTAGGAAAGTGTATCAAAAACCATAGAGAAACAGGACTTTTTACACAGGGTGTCTTTACTTCGCTGGGCAGGCCATTTGGGAACTTTTTGACAAAATTAGACTATACCACCTTCTTCAGTCACCACTACAGCACTGTATGGAAAGACAGCAGTCACAAACAGCATGATGTTTAGGATAAGCAGTCCATAAACTTGGACATAATACGCCAGTAGGTCCCAATCAGAAGAATGCAAAAACACAACCATTAAGGATTTCCCAATCGAAATGTACAACTATTACTTCCCATTGCAAACAAATTCACGTTTAGCACACAAAGTAACCGGTGACCTAAAGTTTAAAGTGGAACTGACAGCATTTTAACTACTTTGCAGATATGAAACAAACTGACAATCATAATATCAGTCGAAAATATCAAATTCCCAGTTTCTGCTACAAAACCAACTTCATAAGAGGTTTTAAAAATAGGTTATATTTGACTCAATGTTCCATGATGTACACTAAGGCATTGTTGGCAGAATAGATGGATGCAGTTCAATGCATGATTAATATAATTCACCAATACATTTCTTGGTAATCCCAAAAAATATTGCTATCAGGTTGTAAATTACAGCTGGCCTGTTACATTGTTTTCTGCCTCCATTCGGGATGCACGGTTTCAGTTTTAATGACTCAATATTTTTTTTTTTTAACTAAGGCTGGGAATGTGAATACAATCAAACTAGCAAGGGATATGAGCACAAGTCAGTCATAACGTGGCTAACAATCTAGCATATTTATTTATGTTGCAAGCTAAAAACACGGTGCCTAATGTTAGCTAGATAGCTTGCGAGCTAGCTGCTAGGAGGAGTGGGTATTTTGTGGCTTTTGGCTAATGCGTTCTAATGATCTAAATTTGCGCTGCTGCAACTGCCTGTAAACACACAGTCCAGTTCAAAGTGAATGATGGCAGGCCCATGTGTTAAATGGCTTGTTTGTATAAAAGCCTACTGTAGCTCTGATTGGCTATAGAGCACCAGTCCTGGACAAGAGAGGTGTTTTTATTCAGTTTTATTTACTGCAGTGTCTATTAATTGTCCAAACACATGGCCGCTTTCCTTCTCTATATTGCTATAGAATTTTCACAAATGCCCTAGTACACATAATTCCCAAACATTCTAAGAATTTATGAAAATGTGAAAATTACCATATCTAATTGTCAGAAAATGTTTTGAAAGTGTGATATTCTTCCTGGGAGTGTATATGAACAGATTTTAATAAGATTTCATGATGCAAAATGCTGCCAGTTCAACTTTAAATGTAGCATTGTTTCACACACAAGTTATTTTCGTAGAGATGACTAACAACAGAAAGTGCGTTGCAATAAAAAACACAGTTCCACTCACCAGATGATGATAATTTGAAACTTAACTTCTTGTTTAAAGTTATTCTTGAAAAGGGAGAAGCTAACAAATTAGCAACAACATCCTCTTTGATAACACCAGCTGCAGCCACTGAAAAACTAGCCGACAAGAAAACTACTGCTCGCTATTGCGCAGTGACCTGTTGGCCTTAAAGAAGCGAGAAGTTTCCATGGGTTTTTGTAAAAACGGTCCCACCGATTAAGTCTAAATGGGATTGGTTGATTACACTGTCACTCCAAAATGTTGCCTTAATACAGTTGAATGGCAGATGTCTTTATCTACAGTAGCTTCTGATGGCCTAGCCAAAGGCTGACTTTTATAATAATTATTTTATAAACCTTAGCCCTTCTCTGAAGGCATATAAGGCCCATTGTTCCCCACTGTGTTTGGGTTAGTAATAATTTGTAAAGTAGCTGTCACAACTTCCGCCGAAGTCGGTTCCTCTCCTTGTTCGGGCGGCGTTCGGCGGTCGACGTCACCGGTCTTCTAGCCATCGCCGATCCACCTTTCATTTTCCATTTGTTTTGTCTTGTTTTCCCGCACACCTGGTTTACATTCCCTCATCACTTGACGTGTATATTACCCTCTGTTCCCCCCATGTCTGTGTGTGGAATTGTTTGTTGTAAGTGTTTTGTGTATTTAGACTGGTTTGCAACGGGTTATTTCAACCCATATTTTGCTGTTCACATGGAACATTTTCTGGGATCGTTCATTTAATCTAGCTAACATTAGACACCTATCTAGAATTCGTAATATATCATATGTTTTTCAAATTCGTTACATATTCTACGTTTGTGTTCCTAGCTCCAACAGGGCAGTAATATCTAACAATACACACAAATGTAAAAAGTAAAAGAATG
This sequence comes from Salmo trutta, assembly GCF_901001165.1. Lineage (NCBI taxonomy): Eukaryota > Metazoa > Chordata > Actinopteri > Salmoniformes > Salmonidae > Salmo > Salmo trutta. The sequence continues at coordinate 11,123,301 of NC_042987.1, read as the reverse complement.
GAATTAAGAAATATTGAAAAATTAGGACGAGCAATGTCGGAGTCCGGAGTAAAAATAAATATATATACAGTGCCTTCGGAAAGTATTCAGACCTCTTGACTTTTTCCACATTTAGTTATGTTACAGCATAATTCTCAAATTGATTTAAAAAAAAATCTCATCTACACACAATACCCCATAATGACAAATCAATAAAAAACATTTTTTTTACATTTTTGTTCATTTATTTTAAAAAAGAAAAACGGAAATCTAACATTTACATAAGTATTCAGACCCTTTACTCAGTATTTTGTCGAAACACCTTTGGCAGCGATTACAGCATCGAGTCTTCTTGGGTATGACACTATAAGCTTGGCACACCTGTATTTGGGAAGTTTCTCCCATTCTCCTCTGCAGATCCTCTCAAGCTCTGTCAGGTTGGATGGGGAGCATTGCGGCACAGCTATTTTCAGGTCTCTCAGAGATGTTTGATCGGGGTTCAAATCCGGGCTCTGGCTCGGCCTCTCAAGGACATTCAGAGACTTGTCCCGAAGCCACTCCTGCATTGTCTTGGCTGTCTGCTTAGGGTCATTGTCCTGTTGGAAGGTGAACCTTTGCCCAAGTCTGAGGTCCTGAGCATTCTGGAGCAGGTTTTCATCAAGGCTCTCTCTGTACTTTGCTCCGTTCATCTTTGCCTCGATCCTGACTAGTCTCCCAGTCCCTGTTGCTGAAAAATATCCCCCACAGCATGATGCTGCCACCACCATGCTTCACCGTAGGGATGGTGCCAGGTTTCCTCCAGACGTGACGCTTGGCATTCAGGCCAAAGAGTTCAATCTTTGTTTCATCATACCAGAGACTCTTGTTTCTCATGGTCTGAGATTCTTTAGGTGCCTTTTGGCAAACAAGCGGGCTGTCAGGTGCCTTTTACTGAGGAGTGGCTTCCATCTGGCCACTCTACAATAAAGGCTGGATAGGTGGAGTGCTGCAGAGATGGTTGTCCATCTCCACAGAGGAACTCTAGAGCTCTGTCAGAGTGACCATCAGGTTCTTGGTAACCTCCCTGACCAAGACCCTTCTCCCCCGATTGCTGTTTAGCCGGGCGGCCAGCTCTAGGTAGAGTCTTGGTGGTTCCAAACTTCTTCCAATTAAGAATGATGGAGGCTACTGTGTTCTTGGGGACCTTCAATGCTGCAGAAATGTGTTGGTACCCTTCCCCAGATCTGTGCCTCGACACAATCCTGTCTCGGAGCTTTACGGACAATTCCTTCGACCTCATGACTTGGTTTTTGCTCTGACATGCACCGTCAACTGTGGGACCTTATATAGACAGGTGTGTGCCTTTCCAAATCATGTCCAATCAATTGAACTTACCACAGGTGGACTCCAATCAAGTTGTAGAAACATCTCAAGGATGATCAATGGAAACAGGATGCACCTGAGCTCAATTTCGTGTCTCATAGCAAAGGGTCTGAATACTAATGTAAATCAAGTATTTATGTTTTTTATTTTAAATACATTTTCCCACATTTCTAAAAACCTTGTCATTATAGTGTATTGTGTGTAGACTGAGGAGAAAAACATTTTATTTCATAAATTTTAGAATAAGGCTGTATCGTAACACAAAAAGTCAAGGGGTGTGAATACTGTGGTGGTTAATTTCTTTACTATCAAATGAGGAGAGACAAACTTATCACACAAGTCAGAGTTATACTTAAACTAAATATTGAATCACTTATTAATAAGGAAGCTGGTCAATACAACATACACATATAAAGTTAATCGATTTAGTGCTCTACGATAATGATGGCTAGTCGACGATTCACGATCAAATGATTTGTTGAGAGCCCCGAGACAAAAGTACAAATGTATTTCACGGTCAAGATACACCCCTTTCAACCTACATGACAAACAACAGATATATAGAATGGGTCACAAGGTTAAGATTTGCAGGAAAGATACCTATAATACATAGCAGAGAGTATCTGCTGGGTCAACAGTTTTCATTGTATAGAGACCAGTGTCTGGCCCTGTATAGAACAGAAACATTAACTCATGCTCTGGAATGCTCTTTAGGTTTTATCACCCAAAAGACATCATAAATCTCCTGTCAGTGTTATCTCCCAGAGGCCCATCCTCAGCAGAACACACACACACAATTGTTAACAGAATACTATATTCTGTTGCATAACAAAACCATTTGATGCAATAAAAGTATTATAACATAATCTTGCAATTTTTCCACCATAATACTTTCCAAATGCACTGTAAATAGGATAGGCCTTGACTAGAATATAGTACAGTATATTCAGTACATATGAAGTGGGTAAAACAGTATGTGAACATTATTAAAGTGACCAGTGTTCCATGACTATGTGCATAGCGCAGCAGCCTCTAAGGTGCATGGTAGAGTAACTGGGTGGTAGCCGGTTAGTGACAGTGTCTAAAGTTCAGAGTAGGGTATTGGGCGGAGGCCGGCTAATGGTGACTATTATACAGTCTGATGGCCTTGAGATAGAAGCAGTTTTTCAGCCTCTCGGTCCCAGCTTTGATGCACCTGTACTGGCCTTGTCTTCTGGATGGTGGCGTGGTGAACAGGCCGTGGCTCGGGTGGCTGAGGTCCTTGATGATCTTCTTGCCCTTCCTGTGACACCGGGTGCTGTAGATGTCCTGGAGGGCAGGCAGCGTGCCCCCGGTGATGCGTTGGGCAGACCACACCACCCTCTGGAAAGCCCTGCAGTTGCGGACGGTGCAGTTGCTGTACCAGGCAGTGATACAGCCCGACAGGATGCTTTCAATGGTGCATCTGTAAAAGTTTTGGAGGGTTTTGGAGCCAAGACAAATTTCTTCAGCCTCCTAAGGTTGTAGAGACACTGTTGTGCCTTCTTCACCACACTGTCTGTGTGGGTGGACCATTTCAGATTGTCAGTAATGTGTACGCAGAGGAACTTGAAGCTTTTCACATTCTCCAAGGTGGCCCGTTGATGTGGATGCACGTCCCCTCACTGTCAAACATACCGGTTTGAAAACAAACAAATTACATTTCACTGCTGTACTCGACTACTTGACCACACAATCACAGATGCACGCAAACACCACAAACTTACCTTCGTTTCTGTGTGTTGGATGACACCTGTCATGACTCTATCCTGAGTGAGGATCAAAGGTGCCAGATCAGCTTGGAAAATGGCTGACAGATATCCAGACCCCCCCCCCCTCTCTCCCACAGGAAAGGTTACGGGGGAGTTGTGCCGGTTTTGACACCTTAACACCCGGTCATAAATCGTGTGCCGCAAAAGGGTCTTTCCTGACCTGCAGTATTGGGAAAGGAATGTGCTTTGTGTAGAGAGAGACTTTTGTCACCAAAACCATTTTGCCCAGAAAGTGAATATGGGAACAATATTTATATTTATATGTCATATTGTTTATTATTTTGTGATGTCATTAAGGATGGTATAATGAAATAACTGTAACTCGGAAAGGGTATGCATTCTATTTATCAAGTTTACATCCAAATGTTGTATAAAATATATGACTAAGAATGAGAGTATTTTGGTTAAGATAGAAATGTGATGTTTGTCTTCTAAATGAGATAATTGTTGTTCATAACTTTTTCCCAGTTAGAAACCACACCCAAGTGAGCACAGACATTGTGTCGGCGTGATGGAATGCCCCTTTTTACCTGAGGATAAAAGCCTTGGTAACGAAATTTACAAGCAGACCAGCCGACATAAAGCGCAAGCTCAACGTTACAAATGGTTGAACCTCTACAGACCAGGAAACGTGAGACGTTAGTCCATACGTTTGAAATGGTGAGAAACTCTGAAACTCTCAATCTCAACACAGGAAGATGAAGTCACTAGACCTAATATCAGTCATGTAAAGTAGTCTAGAACATTTTACTAAAGACCCGAGGTGGGAAGAGGAATCCCCTCTCAGACAACTGTTGGTACATCTGAAGTATCTATTCTAACGAACACTCCAAGACCAGCCGAGTCTCACACCGATGTGGGATAGGACACTCAAACCCTTTTTGAGAAAGTAGTTCAACAGAGACAACGATCAAGGACAGCTACGGGTAAATATTGTTCATTGTTTCACTCAGTGATATGCATTTTTTCACTTTGCTATACTAAGCTGTGTTTTAACCCATTCTGCTGTGTCATGCTGCCTTGTGTTGTGTTTGTGGCACTCTGAAAAGTAGAATCGTCTCAATATGGGTACACCAACAGAACACTTAACGTGATCCCTTAAATCAAACTATGCACCGCGCACAGTCTACAGCATGCATCACTCTCTTCACTTTCCCCCAATGTCTTTTTTCACAAAATAAACAGGCCACAACCTTCATCCCAGTACTCCCTTTGTGCCATGGTCTGGGGACACTTCAAATTCAATCAAGCCTAGTCTTCCTATGTTGATGAACACCCTGACATCCCAAACCATGGCTCTGGCTGTTCTCTGTGACCGAGGCCCTCTCTTCCCTGCCGCTCATAGCTCTCTCACTGCAGCAGAAGTCAATTTAACTGTACTTTGTGACTGCAGGCATGTGGTAGAACATAAAGCCTTTTAAGCCTGACCCCTACCATCCCACATCTAACACACTGTCACTCTTCTCCAGTTTCGGGGTGACTTACAGGTAAAAACAAGAATAAGAAAGAGTAAGAGAGTTAAGACTGTTCCTACCTTCACTCTGCACAGGCACAACCAAGCAGCAGCAAGCAATGATGCAAGAAACCACTAAACTTCACCTGTTGATTTCTTGAGTCTCTCCTTTTCTCTCACATTCTCTTTCTGTATATCGCCACCGTTATCTTCACCTCTATTGACTGGCAAATTAATGAACCAGTAAATCACTCAAACAACCAGTGTATTTAGATATCTACAGTACCATTCTCATCAACGGGGCTGTAGTGGGGCAGGTTGAGAGCTTCAAGTTCCTTGGTGTCCACATCACCAACAAACTAGAATGGTCCAAACACACCAAGACAGTCGTGAAGAGGGCACGACAAAGCCTATTCCCCCTCAGGAAACTAAAAAGATGTTGCATGGGTCCTGAGATCCTCAAATGGTTCTAAGGCTGCAACATCGAGAGCATCCTGACTGGTTGCATCCCTGCCTGGTACGGCAATTGCTCGGCCTCCGACCGCAAGGCACTACAGAGGGTAGTGCATATGGCTCAGTACATCACTGGGGCTAAGCAGCCTGCCATCCAGGACCTTTACACCAGGCGGTGTCAGAGGAAGGCCCTAAAAATTGTCAAAAACCCCAGCGACCCCAGTCATAGACTGTTCTCTCTACTACCGCATGGCAAGCAGTACTGGAGTGCCAAGTCTAGGACAAAAAGGCTTCTCAACAGTTTTTACCCCCAAGCCATAAGACTCCTGAACAGGTAATCAAATGGCTACCCGGACTATTTGCATTGTGTGCCCCCCACCCAAACCCCTCTTTTACGCTGCTGCTACTCTCAGTTTATCATATATGCATAGTCACTTTAACTATACATTCATGTACATACTACCTCAATTGGCCTGACCAACCAGTGCCCCCGCACATTGGCTAACCGGGCTATCTGCATTGTGTCCCGCCACCCACCAACCCCTCTTTTACTCTACTGCTACTCTCTGTTTATTATATATGCATAGTCACTTGAACCATATCCGCATGTACATACTATCTCAATCAGCCTGACTAACCGGTGCCAGTATGTAGCCTCCCTACTGTTATAGCCTCGCTACCGTATATAGCCTCGCTACTGTTATTTTTCACTGTCTTTTTACTGTTGTTTTTATTTCTTTACTTACCTATTGTTCACCTAATACCTTTTTTGCACTGTTGGTTAGTAAGCATTTCACTGTAAGGTCTACACCTGTTGTATTCGGCGCACGAGACAAATAAACTTTGATTTGATTTGATCTTATCAGTTTTATACAGTACCGGTGTATAGTCAGGTTAGACAATGTACACAGTAAAAAAGTGTTGTTTCTAGATGTCAAATGTAAAGCTGTATGAGCATGTATAGCCTATTATAATGAAACAAATATTTAATTGCCAAGTTCTGAGTTGACATAACATTTTAAGGCAGCAGAGTAACGTGAAAATATAACTTGGGAAATCATGTTGAGTTATTAACCTGACCCGATATGACACTGTCCCTTATGGCATGAAGTGACATCCCTGAGAGACAAACACTAACTAAAAAATACATACTTAATGGCTCCTATAAAAGATTGATCTTAAAGTGCAGATTGAGTCTTTCATTAAAACAAGTTTATTGAATATAGCATGTTTTTTATGATTTTGTGGTACAAAACACAAATATGTTGTCTTACAGTCAGAAAATACACTATCACATATTATTATTATTTTTTTATCTGTGCGCTTTTGGATTAATCAATTCATTTTCTGACTGATTACAATTTGCATTTGGTGTCCTGAGGTTTCTTATGGTCTATTTTAACATAATAAATGCAATCATTTAGGAATTTATTATGGAACATTTATACAATTGAAATATCAACGGTCAGAATGACCGTCATGGCCATTCTAGTAGTTATGGAATTCCGGCACTCTGTGAGTGTTAAAATGAAAGTGAGGAGCCATCAACAGTTAAACATGAAAACCATTTCACAAATAAATTGGGAGGAAAAGCTTGTCAAAATGTCTCAAAATACATTCTGTACCACATTTTCACATAGAAAGTGTTATAGAAACATAATGCAATTATGTTTTATTTGTTCCATCTGGTCTGAGACATTAAACTTGTGTGTGGATCCCCAGGGTATGCGGGTACAACATATTGAGATAATGGATTCTCTCCTATGTGAGTTCTCTGATGTGACTTCATACTGGACCGCTGGGTGAAGCATTTCCCACACTGTGTGCACTCGTAGGGCTTCTCCCCGCTGTGGACCACAGCATGTCTGATCAGGTTGCACTGCTTGGTGAAACTCCTGCCACACTGTTCACAGGTGTACGGTTTCTCTCCGGTGTGACTCCGGAGGTGTTCTTTGAGCTGGCTGAAACGCTGGAAGCTCTTCCCACAGAAGGTGCAGCTGAAACGCCTCTCAGTGGTGCCGCCCGACCTCCACTGAGTCCTTATTCTCTTCACCTTGTTAAAACTACTGCGACTCAAGCTGTATCCAGAGAAGGTGGAGGTGGTGGCCATGTTTGACCCTGTCATGCACTCACTCATTTTCACTGTTGATTCTGAAGCCCTGTACTGATGCTGCCTTGGCTGTAGAGCTAAACTATTTCCGTCATTATTTGAGTTCAGCCTCTCACTGCTCTGTCCTTCTGGCATCTGTTGTCTAGTCTCATCAGCCAATGTCCTGACATGTCTTTTCATGTGTGCTGCTGCACTGAACATGTTAGCATGTGGTTTCCCTATAGAAGAGTGAACCGATGGCCCTCCATCATCTGTCATAGTAGGAAGGGATGGAAGCCCACTGTGAGATGGAAAAATTGAGATATTCTGAGAGTACTCTTCTGTGGAATGAAAGGAGAAATCTGGGTGGCCATCAGGGTCAGTTTCTCGGCTTGGATCCACAGATGTCCACCGCTGCCCATCAGTCTCATCCATGACAAACTGGTCAGGTCCTGCCAGGGTCGTGGTCTGATCCAGCACCTCCTCTTTCTCATCCTTCACCATCACTAGCTCTTGTGAGTCCTCGTCCTCGGCTGGGCGGTGCTGCTCTGTCCTGAACACCTTTGATTTCTCTGCAGACGTGAGCCGGGGTGTGCCTGGTTCCTCTGGACCATCAGAATTGGGGTAATGTTCCACTGAGTCTTCAGGAGATATGTTGGGTTGTGTGATGAAGTCCTCATCAAAGTGCCGTTGCTCAAAGGATGGTGGTTGCCCAGGCTTGGAACCAGACTCTAAAGATTTGGGATAAACATGAAAAAAACATTCAAAAAGACACTTAACCCTTTACACTTGTGGGATTTGGCATATATGAATAGGGCTAAATTTAAACATTTTTTACAAAGACATATGAAATGCATAAGCGGGGTAGCACTTGAAAGGGAGCAGTTTGGAGATTATGGGGAAATTATTAGACTAAAGTTGAGGATACAACAGTTCACCTGACACAAGACTGAATCCAAACATTACACACTTGATTTTATGTGCATTTTACGTTTACTGTACTTTTTGCCGCATTTGTTGATAACAAAATCAGAAAATGTTCGGGATACATTCAGTAACATGATAAGAATATTCCTGGAAATGTGGGGTAGGTGCAACATAAGACAGAAAATTCACAAGGGTTTGACTGAGAGGACTAACTGTTGTCTCGAAGTGGCCATACTCCTCTCCAAAGTGTACATAGTTATTAAGTCATTTCAATGCACTTTTATGACTCAAAGAAGAGTCTTCAACTATAAGGTGCTTTGAGGAACTAGAACAAGCACACTTGTAGCTGTTTTGTTTATAACACAGCCCTGCATCCCCGCCTTCACACAATTCATGTTGTTGTTTACGTAATTCAAAACCTGCCCATTTTAAATTACAATCTGGGTCAGCTGGGCATCATTTGAAAGTTTGTTATATTGCCAACATGATCAGCTAAGTTATAAAATACAATCTTACAGTGTTAGCCTTTCACAAGGGAATTCAGAGCAACAGACCGTAATTTTGGTGGACATAGAAAGGAGTAATGAGTGCATTCAGGTGACGAATTTTCTTCACAATAGACAAAAAAAGAAAATAGGCTCATTCTGTTCAGAACAACCCAGGGTATGACGCCATGTCATCTTGTAACTGTACATCAAACATAGTGATCATAAATGATGACACTGTATATGACGTGGGTTTTATGATACGGAAATGTGAAGTGCACATTTGAACTCAGGCGTTTGGCTTGCTTGTATCAATGTGGTATGTATTATAATCCTCTATGTCTCATCTTTCAAAATGCATTGAGTCCTCTTAATTTACAGCATTTCACTCACTCAGACAACAACAAATGTGAAAAAGTCTGCCAATTAGCGGGAGGGATAGGGGCAACCACTTGTCCCGTGCGGTGTTCATGTTCAGAACGGCTGTCAGTCAAAACACATACAGCACTGTGAAGTGGCGCAGAGCCTGAAATCTGACGTCATTTATAGCATGTTACTGTACAGCCACTACGTTCCAATTTAGGCACTTATCAGTGCCCAAATCTGCCATTTTCAACCCGTATAGAGGTACAAGTGTAAAGGGCTACCAGCAGCAAACCATGACTACTTTGGAATGGACTGTGTGTGTATATGTTCTCCATATGCCAGAACATAAAATGCCCAAAACCAACGTAGCAATTTGCAATGTGCATAACACTACACCCACACAGTCTTCCATAGACAGACAGAGCAGTACCCCTTATGGTCGCACCCACCCTCTCCAGTGATCCTGAGCTCTTCCTGAGGGTCAGTCTTCCAAATGTCCTCTGCTGTCTCCTCATCTTTGATCAGAATGGGTTCAGTCTCCACTCTCTGCTCCACATATGTAGGCTGTAACAGGAGACTGAGGTTATTACTTTGGACACACCATATCTAACCCTTTTTGATATTAATGAATCACACAAAAGCTGTAAATTCTCCTGATATTCCAATAACAGAATTGATCCAAGAGGTCAGGTCTCTGTAATTGTAAAAGGTGATGTATCACACCTGGGGTTGAGAGTCCTCTTCAACAGCCATCTTTCCATCTCTCCACTGTGAGCAAATCCTCTGCTTGTTCAAAACAATCTTGACTGGATATGAAGATCTCTCTGATGCCATGGGGTAATAAAATAAAATTGTATTCGGTTAAATATTAGGGCTATTCACACATTTGGGTTTTGCATAGGCAATCAAATGATCTAGCTCCACCTTGTTACAGCAGTGATATGTGAATGCTTCTATACAGCCATTACACATTAGCTAATATAAACCACAGCAGCCACATTTTGAACTAAGCTGTTCTTGGCGACACTTCGTTCTCAATTCGGGAGAAAAGTCTATCTTAAAGATGTTCCTGTCCAATTGCAGATGGTTCTCCAAAAAACAGAAAAATATTAAATACACATTTTACACTGAATTTCAGCTGCCAGACACATGTAGAAGTAGATGACAGAGAGTCACATACAATGATACAGTATGTATTAACCCTAGAGGATTGACAGGGGGCTCTGTTGAAGCCACCACACACCATTTTGGTACTCCTCCTCTAGTGTAAAAAAATATATATATTTTGGAAGCTATAGAAAGGCCTATTGCACTGTTTATATCTCAATATGAAATAATTTCTGGGTAACAATTAAGTACCTTATCGTAATTGTTTTCTCATTAAAAAAAAAATCTTAGCTAAGAGCAATTTCTCAAGCAAGAATTTTGCTAGGACTGTCAGAGTAGTCTGAGTAGGGAGGAGAAAACTGAAAACTAGCTGATTTTGGCAGAGGTTTGGAACTTTCTTATTGGTCTAACTAATTTACTGCCTGGTGATGCCACCAAGCAGGCCAAAACGCCATCCCACCAAAACAGGCTGAAACTTCAGGCGGTCTTTTCGAATGGGTCTTACACTATAACAGCATTATCATAATTTTCACAGTATTATTCCAACCTCATAGTGTGGAAATATATATAGATCACAGGAAAATCAAGTTTTGGACTGCACTGTGTCTTTAATGTCTACATTAGCTTTGACAATTATATTCTATTGCAGACATCTTAATGCAGGGATCATCAACTAGATTCAGCCGCAGGCCAATTTGTTATTGAGCAGATGGTCGGGGGGCCAGAAAATATATATATATTTTTAATGTTGACAGCAAACTGACCGCAAGAAGCCTAAACAGATATAATATTTGACTAAAACATAATAATTTCAAACCTTGATTACATTTTGGAAAATTGTCCCGCATAGGGTGCCTTCTTTCGGATGGGATGTTAAAACAGATGTCCTGACTCTCTGTGGTCATTCAAAATCCTATGGCGCTTATTGTAAAAGTATGGGTGTACACTCAGGTGTCATGGCTAAATTCACAACCTGGCCATATACATACAGTGGGGGAAAAAGTATTTGATCCCCTGCTGATTTTGTACATTTGCCCACTGATAAAGAAAGGATCAGTCTATAATTTTAATGGTAGGTTTATTTGAACAGTGAGAGACAGAATAACAACAAAAATATCCAGAAAAACGCATGTCAAAAATGTTATAAATTGATTTGCATTTTAAATGAGGGAAACAAGTATTTGACCCCCTCTCAATCAGAAAGATTTCTGGCTCCCAGGTGTCTTTTATACAGGTAACGAGCTGAGATTAGGAGCACACTCTTAAAGAGAGTGCTCCTAACCGCAGCTTGTTACCTGTAAAAAAGACACCTGTCCACAGAAGCAATCAATCAATCAGATTCCAAACTCTCCACCATGGCCAAGACCAAAGAGCTCTTCAAGGATGTCAGGGACAAGATTGTAGACCTACACAAGGCTGGAATGGGCTACAAGACCATCGCCAAGCAGTGAGAAGGTGACAACATTTGGTGTGATTATTCGCAAATGGAAGAAACACAAAAGAACTGTCAATATCCCTCGGCCTGGGGCTCCATGCAAGATCTCACCTCGTGGGGTTGCAATGATCATGAGAATGGTGAGGAATAAGCCCAGAACTACACGAGAGGATCTTGTCAATGATCTCAATGCAACTGGGACCATAGTCACCAAGAAAACAATTGGTAACACTACGCCGTGAAGGACTGAAATCCTGCAGCGCCCGCAAGGTCCCCCTGCTCAAGAATACATATACATGCCCATCTGAAGTTTGCCAATGAACATCTGAATGATTCAGAGGACAACTGGTGAAAGTGTTGTGGTCAGATGAGACCAAAATGGAGCTCTTTGACATCAACTCAACTCACCGTGTTTGGAGGAGGAGGAATGCTGCCTATGACCCCAAGAACACCATCTCCACCGTCAAACATGGAGGTGGAAACATTATGCTTTGGGGTGTTTTTCTGCTAAGGGGACAGGACAACTTCACCGCATCAAAGGGACGATGGACGGGGCCATGTACTGTCAAATCTTGGGTGAGAACCTCCTTCCCTCAGCCAGGGCATTGAAAATGGGTCGTGGATGGATATTCCAGCATGACAATGACCCAAAACACACGGCCAAGGCAACAAAGGAGTGGCTCAAGAAGAAACACACTAAGGTCCTGGAGTGGCCTAGCCAGTCTCCAGACCTTAATCCCATAGAAAATCTGTGGAGGGAGCTGAAGGTTCGAGTTGCCAAACGTCAGCCTCGAAACCTTAATGACATGGAGAAGATCTGCAAAGAGGAGTGGGACAAAATCCCTCCTGAGATGTGTGCAAACCTGTTGGCCAACTACAAGAAACATCTGACCTTTGTGATTGCCAACAAGGGTTTTGCCACCAAGTACTAAGTCATGTTTTGCAGAGGGGTCAAATACTTATTTCCCTCATTAAAATGCAAATCATTTTATAACATTTTTGACATGCGTTTTTCAGGATTTTTTTGTTGTTATTCTGTCTCTCACTGTTCAAACAAACCTACCATTAAAATTATACACTGATCATTTCTTTGTAAGTGGGCAAACGTACAAAATCAGCAGGGGATCAAATACTTTTTTCCCCCACTGTACATACATATACACACAAATATATATGTGTGTATATAATGTATTTGTATATAATGTATTTGGCTAAGGTGTATGTAAACTTCCGACTTAGAGAGTACTAATGTTACATGTCATTTTGTACTTGAAATATATAGAAATACTGTAGAATTCCATTCATTCCTATGGATGACTACTCGGTTTCCACTATATTCTATATAAGGGGTTACCAAACTTTTTCACTTAGGCCCCCCTTCAAGCATTGGGGAACATCCCATACCCTCGCCTGAGCGCGCATGCCATGTCTATTTCTATGGGCACAAAGAATGTTCATGACATACTGTTCACACCCCTCTTGCAGGCAGAAAGAAATCTTTGCTGGTTTAAAGCTTATTTACTGCAATTCTATACATTTTGCCATGGGATGGAGATTTTTTGTTGTTGCCATTTTGAAGCTCATTTCATGCAATTCTACACATTTTGTCATGGGGTGCAAAGAAAAATGTTGCCGTTTTAAAGCTCATTTCCTGCTATTCTACACATTTTGCTATGTCCTATGTTTATTCATGTGATATTTGAGTTACTCAAACGTTACAACAAAATCAATGGGCTAAAAAACTAGCTAAATAACATTAGCTGTCATGGGATAGTTGATCTGAATATTTCTGACAAGTTATAAATAGCTCTCTAAGGTCTGCAATGACAAGAGGAACACTGCTGATGTAATACTCAGTTTTGAAATTGCACCTTTCAAGAGTAGGTTGAAAGCCGGGTATAGAATAATGATTTCTATAAACCCTGGATTACTGACAAGAGGCGCTGTATTGAAGCCCCCGTCAGTGATCTTGGCACTTGGCACAGCCATCTTGGCATTCCTCCTCAATTGTAAAAAAAAATATTTTGGAAGCTATAGAAATTCATTTATTAATGTCTACATTCGTTTTTGGCACGTTTATTCTATTACAGACACCTTCATGCACACTTTTAAATGATATTGTGAGCTAAACATACAAATAAAAAAACATATTTAAATAAAATCCTTAAAGTATTTTTTGGAGTACTAATGTTACTGCCCCACCACAGCAAAAAAAGACATTCCATTCATTCCTATGGAGGACTGCTCCTTACTAGGGAGTGCCAATATAACCGACCGGTGGCTTCAAAGCCCCTCAATGGCCAATAAATAACGTCAGCAATCCAGGGTTTATATAAATCATCATCCGGTCATCACTGGAAACTAGTGATAACCTGACTGTCACTAGTTAACACAGCCACAAAGTCATAATTATGGCTAAACCCCGGCCATTTCCACAATTTATTATGTTAAAATTAGATGTTAACCGTAGCCATACTGCTATCATTATGCAAAATCTTAAATTATGACCAGAATGCTACATTTTGAAGCCAATTTTGACTTTGTGGATGTGTTATCTAGTGGAAACCTGGGAGATTCCAATATTACGTCCGGTGGCTTCAAAGCCTTACATTGGCCATTACATAGCATCCGCAATTCAGGATTTAAACACATCATCTGAGAATATTCAGAAATATATATTAATTCCACGTTTTGTATCGAGTGAGAAATACCTTTTGCATGTGTGTTTTGGTCGCACTGAAACAGTGCAAAACAGATCTACAAACAGGCAAAGGGAATTTCTCACTCGATACAAAACTTGCATTTAATAGTTTTCTGAATATTCTGTTTTTTGGAGAACCACCTGCAACTGGATACGGACATTTATATGATACCATTTTCTCCCCGAATCGAGAACAGAGAAACTATCGCCAAAAACAGGTTAGTTGAAAAATTGCCTACCATGATTTACACTAGCTAATGTGTAACGGATGTAACTTAACGTTATAGAATCATTCACATATCACCGCAGTAAACGTATATACAAAAATCTACTACCTTTTCTCCTGACTCGTCCTCGCGTCTTCTTCAGCTCGCCCTCCATCATTTGACACTTCCTTTTCAGAACATCAATATCTTGCTGGCTTTGGGTAATTTCCAACCGTATAACTGCACAGCTATCATCAACCTGTTTGTTTATTTCTGCTACAGCTGCTTTAGCTAATACCTCCATAATGGATACCAACTGCGCCTGAAAATTGCAGCTGGCCATCTTGTCCAATCCAAATTACAGATATGTATTCTCTGTGTGAAGTAAATAGTATTTTAATGTTCAATAAAGAATCCGTAGATGCTAATAAACTGCAAAAATGTTTCAAGTGGGAGACGCGTGCGCAAATGCACACGTGACGTAAGTAAATATTACCGTAAATATGAGAGTGCAACAGCCCTTCAAAATTAGTACATTTAGGGTAATCATATCAATTGAATAAAGAATTCAGATCGTAAAACGTATTCTCTATTTAGTGAATCGATATGGCTACGTGTAGGGGAGAGTGCAGAGCAATGCAGGTTGGTGTGGTTATTAACGCATAAAAAGCCTATATTTAGGGCTCCCAAGTGGCGCAGGGGTCTAAGGCACTGCCTCTCACTGCAAAAGAATGATCCAATTTGCCTTCCCTAGTATGCCATGGGCCCAAATACTGACCTGCCGTAATCATGTGGTGACATTGAGCTAGAAATGGATGAGTCTAGTGGGGGAAAATGTGGCTGCACTGCAGTACAATGACACTCACATACACATTTTGATACATCTTGTGAATCATCTGTAAACAAGTTGTTATATGAATGATTTATTAACTGCACTGTTATTATGTGTCCTGTTGGTGGTGTGTGGAGATTCCAAGGGGAATATGTGGTTCATGGGTTAACTATTGATTAAATTAGTGTTTAATGAGGGTTTTAGTTGTTGATCTTCAACTAGTCTGACCTGAGGCAGAGGCCAGATAAGAATAGTTTTTTGCCAGTGCCAGGATGGGGCCTTGTTGCACCCTAAAACGTCCCAGCAGCACCATGCTTGCCTCTCCCTCCTGTATCCTCCACACCCTTAGCCGTTGACCCCTGCCCCGAGATACCAGTCAGTAGCTTGGGCTCCTCTGCAGCCAGCCAAATCAGGTAGAGGATGGACACCCGCTGATCCTTGCTAGCCCACGTCCTAACCTGCACAATAGGGTTGGGGTGGTTTCATCAGTTCTTAATCACTGATGTTGTGTTCAGTGATGTATTTAATTCATTTAGTTCATTGGCTTACAGAGTTGTTGGCAAACTTTTAAAACCATATACCTGATTTAAGACTCAAGGGTTTCAACCCATCACCATGGCAACCCACTGCTGCATAACCCCCCAGTGAAAGCCACACAGAGAAGCGGGCTCCATGGTTGACATCTTCTTTCCCTTCTGAACAACGGACTCCTGTCAAAGCAAACAACCACAATAACAAAGTGATTTTTGAACATCCGAGTGACAGAAATGGACATTGACGAACTTCTGAAAGATGAGTGTAACGGCATATCTTGGGTTCTCCAAACACATTCACCGAGTGGCTCAGACCACCTGACCATAATTGGACCTGTGGAGAAGGGAGAAGTAAAAACTACAAATTCTAGATCATTTAAAAAAAAAACAAGCCTGAAACCCTTTCTAAAGACTGGTGACATCTAGTGGAAGCCATAGGAACTGCAATCTGGGAGGATTTCCTTTGAATTTCCCATAGACAAGCATTTCAGTGGGTGGTCACCTCAACAAAAAAAACAATTCCGGATGGATTCTCCTCAGGTTTTCGCCTGCCATATCAGTTCTGTTATACTCACAGACATTATTTAACAGTTTTATAAACTTCAGAGTGTTTTCTATCAAATGCTACCAATTACATGCATATCCTAGCTTCTGGGCCTGAGTAACAGGCAGTTTACTTTGGGCACGGCAGTCATCCAAACTTCCGAATACTGCCCCCATCCCTAAGAAGTTAACACAAAATTACAATTAAATCCATTTTTATCCCACTTCGTAACACAACAAAATGTGGAAAAAGTCAAGGGGTGTGAATACTTTGTGAAGGCACTGTACATGTGGCTTATTTGATCGAATATAAGTTTCGTAATAATTAGGTTGTAGCAATTGTACTGATTTAAGTTGGGTACGTGATGTTTATTTCCATCGACGAGAGAGAAATTACTTGTAGGGTGTCCACCCAGATCTTCCCAGAGTAGGTGAAAACGTGCATTGGTGATCAAATTTCACTTCCTTATGAAATACATTTTACCAAGAGAAATATGATTATTCATGTAATGAATTAACTTTATATCCAAAAACTTGGATTTCGTAAGCCATGAGCTCTGTTGACATAGCGGTGCAGGTTTCTCGTAACAACTTGAGGATTTTACATTTTGTGGTCATCTTCAAAGTTGTTTCTGTGGTTCGCAAAAAGCACAATTAGCAGTGCTCAGTTGACATTTCACAGAGATACGCTCTTGACGCGAATTACAGGGGAGCTAAGGAGGACTCAGGTCCCCTGAATGAGACGTTAGCTCCCCTAAATGCAACAGGAGTTGAATTTAAGGGGGGTCTCAAAATAATGCTAATTTAACCATTCTCCTATTTTTTTTAAAATGCAGTGGTAAATATGTTTAACAGTAAAAATGTAAATATGGTTATATGGATATGGCTGTGGATGTCGCTCATAGTATTGGGAAGAAGCAAGATGCCTTCGTCAGCCGCTCGATCATCATCCAGTTTGCTTTTCGCACAGCGAGAGATGCAGTTTGGAAGAAAGCAAAGGAAAGCGCCTTTCTGAAAGAGAGAACATTTTGATTCGGTGAGGACTTGACTGCAGCAGACAAGGCAGCAAAGGCAAAATTGTGGCCTCTTGTACAACAGGCCCGAAATCAAGGAAAGGGTGGATACTACAGGGGAATCAGAGCCTTTTTCGCCGATGGAAAATAAATACGACCGGGGTGATTTGTTCTGTCGGTAGGTTTACAAGGTAGCTCCTTCCCCACTGTAAACTGAGTGTTCTAGTTTTGAATTATGGTGTTACTGTTTACAAGTTAAGACTTCTGTTAATACATATATGAAGCAACTTTTTATAGAGAGGGTAGAGTTGAGATTGCATAGGATTTTTCTTTCTATTCTGTAGATATGGACTTGAAGTTTATGTCAATCAATGCTAAGGGGATATAAAACCTGTTGAAGAAAAAATATTTTTGTTTTGTTTTGTAAGGACTGCAACGCAGATCTTGTATTCGTTCAAGAAACACATTCATGCAAAGAGGACTATAATTATTGGAAAAATCAGTGGGGCAATATCATTTTTTGGGCCCAATTTTAGCACACAATTTCAAAGGGAAATGTTTGTTTACTCAAATGGACTCCAATGGACATTGGCTAGTAGTGGTCATCAACCACATGGACAGATTATTTGTGTTGTGTAATGTATATGGATACTGTTCTAGTCCTCCAAATAACTTACTTCTAGAGGAAATTGAAGAAATTCTTAAAAGTCTTCTGAGAAAATATCCATCCAGTCAGATTATAGTTGGTGGAGATTTTAATATGGTTTATTCTAATGAGACTGATAGATTGCCCCATAGGCAGTGTAGGTTCCGTCCCTCTCTTCGCCCCAACCCGGGCTCGAACCAGGGACCCTTGCACACATCAACAACTGACACCCCACGAAGCATTGTTACCCATCGCGCCACAAAATCCGCGGCCCTTGCAACGGGAAACCCTACTTCAAGTCTCAGAGCGAGTGACGTCACCGATTGAAATGCTATTAGCGCGCACCACCGCTAACTAACTAGCCATTTCACATCGGTTACACTAACATTGGTGTTAACAAGTTTGTGAATTTCTGCCAAAGCCTGGACTTAATTGACATATGGAGAGTTAAAAACCCTGGAGAGAAACAATACACATGGAGTAATAGAGATCGTTCTTTACAATCAAGAATTGATTTGTGGGTGATAACCTCTAGTCTTGAGCCCAACACTGTAGAGGTAAAAATACTGCCTGCAGTCCTGACGGATCATAAAGTCATATGGTTGACTGTAAGAATATGCAGTAATGATGGTAAGAAATACTCTGGTGGTTATTGGAAATGAAATAACTCATTGTTATTGCATGATGATTTAAAAAATGTGATTAAGAATCTATTTTCTGTTTACTGGAGTTTAGCTACATCTAATGCAGAATATGGGAAATATTGGGAACTGCTGAAATTTAAAATCCGTTCAGCCTGTATTACTTATGGAAAACGGCTGATGTGAGGTAGCTGAACTCTCTAAGACAATTGCGGATATCACAGAGATTGAGCGTCTTGATCTTAATGAGAAAGCTAAATTGAATCATTTACAGAATCAACTAGATACATTGTATGAGGAAAAGGCTAGAGGAGCTTTCATAAGATCCAGAAAACAATGGCTTGAAAAAGGCGAAAAGAACAGTAGATACTTTTTTAATTTGGAAAAGAGGAGAGGGGAACTCAACACACTTTGGAAATGTAAGATTAATGGGGTTACCACTGAGGATAGAGAGTTGTTATCAGACTTTACCACTAAGTTTTATGAGAATCTTTACTCCTTAGATAACAATTTGAGTGACTCTAAGGATCTCCTTGATTCTATAGAGAATGTAAATTCGGTTAGTGAAGAATTCAATCGGTCTTGTTGTCAAGATTTATCCATTATGGACATCCAGTACGGGGTTGCTCAGTTAAAAAATAACAAATCTCCAGGTTGTGATGGATTAACCTCTGAATTTTACAAAACCTTCTCTGAAGAAATAGCACCATTTCTACTTGACACCTTTAAGGAGGCTATAAAGAAGGGAGAACTGCCTGCCTCTCTGAAGCAAGGGGTTATTACTCTTATACCCAAACCACACAAGGATCTCTTAAATATTGATAATTGGCGTCCAATCACACTCCTAAATAACGACTACAAAATTATAGCCTTAATCTTTGCAAAAAGGTTAAAGTCTTGCTTGAATGATCTGATTGATGAATGTCAATCAGGGTTTATGAAAGGGCAACATATATCTAATAATCTGAGGCTGGTGTTAGACTTGGTTGAGTATTGTGATCTATTGGATGACTTCCCTGTTATCCTATTTTTGGATTTTCAGAAAGCATTTGATACAGTAAGTCACAATTTTATCTTTGATTGTCTTAAGCATTTGAAATTTTGTCATTTTTTTGTTGATGCTATTAGAACTCTGTATAATGGTGGCAATAGCTGTGTCAAACTCTGTCATGGAACATCCTCAAGGTTTAACATTTACAAAGGAATACGACAAGGTTGTCCCAATTTCACCTTTTTTATTTTTGTTAGTATCCCAAATTTTATGCTCATTAGTTCATAAAAGTCAATTTAAAGGTATTACATTCCAGGCCAGAGAGATCAAGATATCCCAACAGGCGGATGACACCTCACTTTTTTTGAAAAATGTGTCACAAGCTAGATTAGCATTGGATATCGTGAAACAGTTCTCCAAAATCTTAGGTTTGGCATTAAATCTTTCCAGATGCGATATGTTTGTTTTGAAAGGAGCTGTCAATCCAGCAGATTGTAACATCTCTGAAAAAGATACTGTAACCTACCTCGGTGTAAAGATCACCAAAAATCTTAAGGCTGTGAATTATCTTAATTTGAACCCGTAACCGAATCTGTCAACAAACAAAAAATATCCTCATGGTTAGGGAGGGATTTAAGTCTTCAAGGAAGGGTGCTTTTATCCAAAGCTCAGGGGCTATCTCGTGCATCCTATCTTTTTTCATCTATTGACATTCCCAAATCCACTTGCTGTACTTTAGATTTGCTTTTGTACAACTTCATATGGAAAAACAAGCCACATAAGATAAAAAGAGATGTTATCACCAACAGGGTTTGTGATGGCGGTCTAAATGTCTTAGACTTCACTCTCTTCAATCAGATATCAAAGGTCAACTGGATTAAAAGGTACATAAAAAATCCTCAGTTTCTGGAATATTATACCGCATTTTGTTTTTCAGAACTTCGGAGGGCTTAATGTTTTACTACAATGTCCATATATTGTGGGTAAACTTCCTGTGAAACTGGCGGCTTTTCACAAGCAGGCTTTAATGTGCTGGGCTTTGTTGTATAAACACAACTTTTCACCTCATAAATGTTTTATATGGAACAATGGGTCGATATTACATAGAAACAAGATGTTATTTAACCATAAATGGTTCTCGAAAAACATTGTCCTTGTCAGCCAATTAGTTAATATTAGTGGGAATCTATTTACACGGAGAGAATTTATGGAAAGATACAACTTTGAGGTTTCAAGCAAGGAATATGACACTGTTATTAAAGCTATACCTACTGGGATAAAAACTTTACTTAAGAATAATGCATATTTCGGAATATCTCCGATTGTAAGCGATATCCAGGTGAATGGCATTGGTCTACTAGATATGAAATTCAGCAATCGTTTATTAAGGGATATTTTCTACAGGAAGTCTATTCCCTCTGCGATATTTTGTTGGGCTTCATCGTTTGATGTAAACTGGCGCCGTGCTTGGCTCACTCCACACAAATTTATGGTGACCAATAAAGTAAAGGAGATCTCCTTTAAGATTATCCATAGATTCTATCCATGTAATAGCTTGATTTCTAAATATATACCTGATGTTACCAGTGTTACCAGTTTTAGTGAACTAGAAACTGAATCTATTGAACACTTATTCTGTCATTGTTTATATAGTGAAGTGTTCTGGACTGATGTAAAACTATATCTTGGCCTCAAATTGCATACAACCATTGAAATTTCTAAGTTTGACATATTATTTTACTACACTGATTCCACAATTGAACGTGAGTATGTCATAAATCTCTTTATTTTATTAGGAAAATCTTTCATACACAAATCAAAATGTATGAAGAAAAAGCCCCTTTTCATATTTTTTTTAATTTGATTTGGAAAACTATTTAGTCTTTAAAACGTATACAAAACAAAATGTCAAAAACATGTATTCGCTATATGTCTGTATTTGAATTAATATAATGTGGATTAGTTTACATTTTTTCTCATTTCTTTGTGGAATCCCTCTGGCTGTTATGTTTTGCATGTTACTGTTAATAAAAAAATAAATTAAAAATGAGATATTTCCTTGTCGGAGTTTACCCAGAATACACCGAGCGGCCCATTGCCAACGTACACGGTGTGTTAACAGATATACTTTTTGAGGAGATGAGAAACTTCTTTGTAATCAATTACCGGCCGCGCGGTGCATTATGGATGATTCTGGGACAAGACGAGCTCTCCTACAAGTGAATGGGAGTCAATTGGTCGCTAGCTCAAAAACCCAACATTAGCATGAATTTCGTAAACAAGAAGTACAATATCAATAACAAATCCGAGACGTGAGATAATTAACTTGTTATCTGCAATATCGTATAGCTTTGGAATCGGGACACTGTGTACTTTCAAGGAAAATAGGCAAGTTTCTCGACTCATACCCTGAATGGATCGTGATGATGAGTTTAGCAACCGCATGACGCAGCATGACAACTTAAACGCGATTGGGGGACAGTCTGCCTCAATTAATTGCCAAAAGAGATTCCCATCTCCTCCTTTCTCTAATAATCGCTGGTATAATTACGATTCCAAGGGAGTTTCCGATTTCCTTAAAAGTATATCCGCTCCTCCCCTCAGTTTGTTTTCGCGGAAGTAAAATCCATCAGTGATAGCTAGCCAACTATTGTCTTTTCCTACTGAACATTATCTTTAGAAACATAACACTAGTCCGATAAAATGTTGTTCCAGGAGAATATGACCAACTGTGTTACTTTTCAGACCAAATTATCATCCGTTATGGATGTGTTGGCTAAAGCTGCAGTGGCAGAAATAAGTCAATTGTTCGATGATGGGTTTGCTGTGTTACGCTTGGAAATGTGCCACAGAGAAAATGAAATTGAAGCCTTGAAAAGAAAATTATTTATGGAGAACGAACGGCAAGCAACGAGTTACAAACTGCGAGAAGCAGGCAATTCTTCCATATTCTCTTCGTCTTCCAGAGGGACAGAGCAGGGTAAAGCCTGCGCGTGCTTGTTACTGTACTAGCTAACTAGGTTGACTTATCTAAAATGTGTTGTTGTCCAGTGTCCATCTCAACTCAGGGGTCAGTTCTTCAAGAACATATCAAATACAGTATTAACAACATAACTGACAATAATTTAGCTCAATGCCTAGCTAGTGTACATATTGCCAGGAACCCCAACGTTGAATTGCATTGAATTCTGTTGGGCAAAAATGAGCGTTTGAGTCAGGGCAGTTTCCTCTCACGACCTCTGTTGAATACAATTATATTTTAACCTACTTTACCGGTTGTCCGTGCAGTTGGTCTTTTTGGCGTTAGGAATGTGACAATATATCCACATAAAATTATGATTACATGAACTTTACAAAGCTCTGGTAGTGGGTTCAGATTTCTATCACCAGAAGCATGCACATAACCATGTAAGCACGAGCTCGGCAAGTATGCATGCATCTCATGAATGTATTTTTTAATCTTGTGCACATGCTTCAGGTGATAGAAATCCGAAAGCACTACCAGTGCTTTAGAAAAGTTAATGTAATTATACTTTCCTGTGGATATATCGTCTCACATTCCTACTTCCAAAAGGAGCAACCGCACAGACAGATATCAACAAGTTAAAAAATACTTTTATTCAACATTCTGACTTTTAGAGGTTGTGAAGGGAAACTTTCCAGATTCAAACACTCATTTATGCCCTACATAGAATTCAATGCAATTCGAGGTCAGGTTTCCAGGCAAGTGTTGATAATGGGTTTCAATTCTATTGTTGACCTTTGTTAAATTGTTCAGTACACTTTGTTTTACAGTGCTTATGACATATAGCTACTGACTGTTCAGTTAAACCTTCCCTTTCAGGGTCCAAGGGGTCTGATGAGGATGCTGGTGAAAGAACTTCATTTGAGCAGACCGCCAGAGACAAAGCGATCACACCTAACAAACAACTGGATCAAAATAGACCACAGCCACCTGCAGAATCAGTAGAGGGGCTCAATGAACAGTACAGGTCTGGCCACCGAGAGAAGGGTAGTGCACTAGAATTAGTGAAGACAGAGCACGAGGAGGAGTATGACGTTATTTCACTACATACATCGGGAAGTGAACATGGCACAGAGCTATCAGATCATCAGGAAACTGAGTTTGCCATGGATCGCAGAGAGAGTCATCTGTGGGCGTCTGTATCAGAGATCAACTGTGAATCTGAGGGTCCAGATTGCTCATATGGTACAGAACAATATACACAGGATCTCAATACAGACATACAGCTTATTCAAAGTGCTGTGGAGGGTCTGGATAGCGATCCATCATCAGAGATGGGGTACATAAACAGACTAATGAAAGAAGAGATGCGAGCACAGTCTGGTTGGAATGACCGAAGTAGGACCTCTACAGATTTGGTTCAGGCACAACCAGGTCAGCACAGAGAGCAAACTATGCACCCAGAGAGAAGGGAGGATGGAACTACTACCAGAGTGCCGTCAGACAAACAAACGCGAACCAATGAGGGTGCAGCATATTCCAACATTTGGCTAAACAATGTGTTCTCGTTTGCTCCAAATGGTTTCAACTCAGCAAAGATAGCCCCAAGGAGTACCCCAGCAAGAGAGAAGTGGTTTGTTTGCACCTTTTGCGGAAAGAGCTTTGACAGGGTCAGTCACTTGGAGATGCATCAACGGATTCATACGGGAGAGAAACCGTACAACTGTGTGACATGTGGGAGGTGTTTTGCTCAGCAGAGTAATCTCCGCACACACCAGCGAGTACACAGGGGCCTCAGAACAAAGCAAACGAAAAGTAATCATAATGACGAGATGACTAAGAACATTTTAGAGAAACCAGCTGGAGCCCGTACCACACATTATGAAACACAACCACATTAATATCAAATGTTTCTAATGACTGAGAACAGAGAGTTCATGAGAAGACAGTCAAGACACTCATGCAAAAATCTGCAGTGTGCTACTTTTGTCTTCCTATTCTGTAAAGTGAGAGCAGTGCGACCCTACCACAACTGTTACTCTAGTGGTGCTAATATACTGTAGGGAGTTAGTTACAGGTTTACATCCTCCTGCTTGTACATTTTAAAAGGAACAGTTATCAAGAGGTGGATCTCCATCATCTTTTTAGTTTTCGTAGGACTATGCCAGAGACAACACATCTGGAGAGAAAATACAATGGACGTGCTTTTATCAATGCATACATTTTTATGAATAAACATGAAAATTCTCTGAACTTTCAGCCATTGTTGTTGTTGAAATACACTGAGAATACAGAACATTAACACCTCTTTTTCCATAATAATAATTTATACAATTTCTATAGCGCTTTTCATAGAATCTCTGTGCTTCAAGAGCAACAAAAAAAGCACGCAATATATCATGACAGGTGAACCAATAGAGGCCAAGTCTTTGAAAGCTGCATCCTCTGAAGATGGAGAGGGTCAGTTCATGGCTTGAGCGGAGAGAGCTGGTCAGAGGATGGTGATGGAGTCTGTTGATGATCTTGTAGAGGGCACGTCTGGGAACCAGCCTGACTCTTATAGCCACTGGTCTTCTTCTCTTCCAGTCTGTGTAGCACCCACTTGGGTGATGCCTCAGCAGCTCTGGACACCAGAAAGTTCACCACACAAAGTTCAGAATAGTAGCCAGTCGTCCTCACTACGAGCGCTCTGTCTTAGCACTACTATATTCCTGCATATCCCATTCCTCTCACGCTTCAGGCGACTCCTAAAAATTGTTCTCAGAAGATCGGGAATTGGCAGCCAGGAGAAAGAAAAAAGCTGGTAATGTGTCCAGATGCATTTTTCAAACAAAAATATTAGCCAGCTAGCTAATTAGCCAAGCCAAAGACGGTTAACCTCTCAGTAAATCTGCAAATTCGTGGCTCTAAAACACTAGATATACAGTACCAGTCAAAAGTTTGGACACGCCTACTCATTCCAGGGTTTACTATTTTCTAATAATAATGAAACATCAAAACTATGAAATAACACATATGGAATCATGTGGTAACCAAAAAAGTGTTAAATCCAAATGTTTTATATTTGAGATTCTTCAAAGTAACCACCCTTTGCCTTGACAGCTTTGCACACTCTTGGCATTCTCTCAACCAGCTTCACCTGGAATGGTGAAGCTAGGGAACCATGGCAACTATAGAACATGACAGACTGACCAGGTGAATACAGATGAAAGCTATGATCCCTTATTGATGTCAGTTGTTAAAGAGACAGGCTAAAGAAGGATTTTAAAGCCTTGAGAGGGTGACCCTATTTAGAGGGTGAATGAACAAGACAAAATATTTTATATTTATGCCCTTCTTTGAGAGGCATTCGAAAATCTCCCTGGTATTTGTGGTTGAATCTGTGTTTGAAATTCACTGCTCGACTGAGGCACCTTACATATAATTGTGTGGGGTACAGGCATGAGGTAGTCATTCAAAAAGCACAGTGTTACACACAGAGTCCATGCAACGTATGTGACTTGTTAAGCAGATTTTTTGTCCTGAACTTATTTAGGCTCGCCATACCAAGGGGTTGAAAACTTTTTCACTCAAGACATTTAAGCTTTTCATTATAAAATGTTTTTTATCAAAAAACATAATTCTACTTTGACATGGGATATTGTCTGTAGGCCAGTGACAAAAAAATCGAAATTGAATCAATTTGTAATAACGCTGTAACACAACAAATCAAGGGGTGTGCTGACAGAGTTGAGTCTTGTGGAGGAGGCCTGTCTGGAGAGTGTTGATTTCTAACCTATGAAAGAGCTTTTTAGAAACTAAGGAGGATTTAAGGATAGGGAAAGGGGGTTCCAAGTATTGTGGAAATCAACTCCATCTCTAATGTCCTGTTATTGCGTCTATGGTATTAGTTGATAAAGATGATAATGACCATGACTAACACCCCAGCAGCCACACCTATAATGACCATCACTAGAGTGTCAAAGATCACTTCCTGCACACGCCGAGATGTCTCTGAGTGAGGGAGTGGGAAGGAAAGAGGGAATGCACACAAAATTGTAAACACAAACAACCAAAGGTAGCGATTGCAGTGCCATGTATATAGGATGCAGTTTTGTTGCAACTTTAGTGAGATCTGTATTTCAGATTATTATCACAAGGGGGCAGCAATGTTACAAATATTACTAATCAGGCATCAAATAAAAAAAATAAGAATGATCACATGCACCAATACAACAGGTGTAGACCTTACAATGAAACGCTTACTTACAAGCCCTTAACCAACAATGGGGTTAAGAAAAATAAATAAAAGAAGTAACAAATAATTAAAGAGCAGCAGTAAAATAAATAATAAAGCATGTGACCAGTGTTATGTTTTTCTGTTCAGATCTCAGCAAAATACAGGAGTAACTTTGCCCATTGCCCCTTACCTGTAACTGTGATGTTATGTTCTACTTTCCTTGTCCCAACGCCGTTGTTCACCACACATTCATAAACTCCAGTGTCATTCTGTTTCGGAGCTCGACCAAACAGAAGCCTTGCTCCATTTACAGTCAGGCCATCTGGCAGAGCCTTACCATGTACTGATGATGGAAGGGAAAGGGTGAGGAAAATGAATAGAGGGGTAGAAAGTGAGAGCAGTAAAGGAGAGAGAGAAAGGTTTTGAGGTTCAACTTGATGTTTTTTGTGAGAGATTAAATGCAGAATCTCCTCCCTCACCTTTTTGTCTTTCAGTTAATCTTTTCCCCTCTCTCTCATCAAACTCCTGTTCCCCAATTGACATGTTTTGGTCCAGCTCCTCTTCATCCAATACCATGTCCAGAATATGCATCTCTGTGGACACCTCAATCTCCTCAGCCATGAGGCTGTCCTGGTCAGAATCCTGACATGTCATTAGGAAGAAGGATAACACATTCTGTATACTGCCTTTAACTTACATTGTCAGAGAAACATATTGACTCAGAATCACTTAACCAATAAATTGAGCATCACAAATGTATTTTATTTCAAATATTGACTGTATTGGAATGGACCTTGGACAAACTACACCCAAAAAACAGACTGAAAGAAAGGGATGGGCTTATGGGGCACCACACAAATCTCTTCAGAGTAAGACAGCATGTCCTTAGAGGCAGACTGCCTTCCTCATCCTCCCATTATTCATCCAGAACAGGAGGAGGAGGAAGGCCAGTAGGAGGCAGGACACCACTAGAGGGTGGCAGGGATGAAGAGGACAAAGGGCCGAGAGGGGAGAGGGAAGAGAGGAGGAATGAGTGAAGAGGAGTGAACCCCTCTTTAAGAATTGGTTCTCTGTGCTTAGGAGTGGAGAGGTGAGGGAGGAGGAGGCGGTGGGGGAGAGGGATGATGTGGTTGATGTTAGCCTGGAGGGCTGGAGAGACTGGCAGGAGGGCTGTGATGCACATGAGGTCACAGAGAGGGCCTTAGGCAGCACAGAGGCCTGGAGCAGGAGTCTGTTCTCCATGCTGTCGCTGGTAGTTGGAGTAGAGCCTCCCTGGTGCAGCTTGCTGATCCCGGGCCCCATGATGATGGAGCAAAGTCAGTGCCTTTGTCTCTGGTGGAAGAGAAGTCTACTGACTATTAGGTCACATGCGCGCAGGAAGTTTACTTTTATTGGGATGTATCTTGTCCTGGAGGCAGAGCTGAGCGATTTCTACTAATGGGCCAGCGACAAAGTCAAAATTAGTTATACATTGTAAAAAATTACTGAAAGCAAAAATACACTTTTTGGTCTTAAGTTAAGGTTAAGCAAAAGGTTAGCAGTTCGGTTAAGGTTAGGTTTAAAATCTGATTTCATAACATTGTGGCTGTGCCAGCTAGTGACTACCCTGCAGAGCTGCCTCCAGTACATGTCATCCCAAAAAATGCCAACCTGTGTATTCACACAGCACAGGGAGAGTCCGGGCCTTTTACAGTACATCTAGGACAAACATAAAACACACTACATGACTGGCAAGACATTAGTTATTAGAGATAAGCAGTACTGCAGCATTCCAGGTTAATTATTTAAACTGTCCGTGTAAAACATAGAAACTGCAGGCGGCAGGTAGCCCAGTGGTTAGAGCATTTGGCAGGTAACTGAAAGGTTGCTGGATCAAATCCCTGAGCTGTCAAGGTAAAAATCTGTTGTTCTGCCACTGAACAAGGCAGTTAGCCCACTGTTCCTAGGCTGTCATTTTAAGTAAGAATTTGTTCTTATCTGACTTGCCTAGTTAAATAAAACACAAAAAGCTATCTCTGTGTTTGAGCCTTTCTCTGAAAAAGTGACCAGTAAAAGTGAAAAAGGTTCACTCAACTCAGTTGTGCATCACAGTGCTGCATCACAGCCCCTGTTGTTTGGTTGAGTAGCAGTTGTGTGCTTTAGATAACTTGCTCAATAAATGAATGACATCAGTCCAGAATCATAGTTGTTCTGACCAGAAAACCAGTCTGAATTGGTGATGGTACATAATGGTAGATTGGTTCAGGAGACAATAGTACAGAATCATAGTATATGATACAGTACAGCCCATCAATGTACATACAATGTAATTACATAGATAAACCACGGCCAGACTGGAATATATTGGGCCAATCAAATAATATATTGTAAAAACAGCACAGGGATGAAATCAGAGTAGAAAGGAATCAAAAGGCACAATCAAGTAGGGCTACCCAGAATAATTGAAATGTACATTGAATGGGCATGATGGTAAGTCTTGGGCTCCCGAGCGGTGCAGGAATCTAAGACACTGTATCTCAGTGCAAGAGGCGTCACTGCAGTACCTGGTTCGAATCCAGGCTGCATCACATCTGGCCATAGGGCGGCGCATGATTGGCCCAGCGTCGTCCGGGTTTGGCCGTCATTGGAATTATGAATTTGTTCTTAACTGACTTGCCTAGTTAAATGTAAAAAAAAAAAATCTCCGAAAGACATAAACAGGGACACAAACTTACCCAATAAGTCGTGGAACAACTAGCTAATACTTTTATATATGTAATTACATTGTATGTACATTGATGGCCTGTACTGTATCATATACTATGATTCTGTACTATTGTCTCCTGAACCAATCTACCATTATGTACCATCACCATATATATATACTGCTCAAAAAAAAGGGAACACTTAAACAACACAATGTAACTCCAAGTCAATCACACTTCTGTGAAATCAAACTGTTCACTTAGGAAGCAACACTGATTGACAATACATTTCACATGCTGTTGTGCAAATGGAATAGACAACAGGTGGAAATTATAGGCAATTAGCAAGACACCCCCAATAAAGGAGTGGTTCTGCAGGTGGTGACCACAGACCACTTCTCAGTTCCTATGCTTCCTGGCTGATGTTTTGGTCACTTTTGAATGCTGGCGGTGCTTTCACTCTAGTGGTAGCATGAGACGGAGTCTACAACCCACACAAGTGGCTCAGGTAGTGCAGCTCATCCAGGATGGCACATCAATGCGAGCTGTGGCAAGAAGGTTTGCTGTGTCTGTCAGCGTAGTGTCCAGAGCATGGAGGCGCTACCAGGAGACAGGCCAGTACATCAGGAGACGTGGAGGAGGCCGTAGGAGGGCAACAACCCAGCAGCAGGACCGCTACCTCCGCTTTGTGCAAGGAGGAGCAGGAGGAGCACTGCCAGAGCCCTGCAAAATGACCTCCAGCAGGCCACAAATGTGCATGTGTCTGCTCTAACGGTCAGAAACAGACTCCATGAGGGTGGTATGAGGGCCCGACGTCCACAGGTGGGGGTTGTGCTTACAGCCCAACACCGTGCAGGACGTTTGGCATTTGCCAGAGAACACCAAGATTGGCAAATTCGCCACTGGCGCCCTGCGCTCTTCACAGATGAAAGCAGGTTCACACTGAGCACATGTGACAGACGTGACAGAGTCTGGAGACGCCGTGGAGAACGTTCTGCTGCCTGCAACGTCCTCCAGCATGACCGGTTTGGCGGTGGGTCAGTCATGGTGTGGGGTGGCATTTCTTTGGGGGGCCGCACAGCCCTCCATGTGCTCGCCAGAGGTAGCCTGACTGCCATTAGGTACCGAGATGAGATCCTCAGACCCCTTGTGAGACCATATGCTGGTGCGGTTGGCCCTGGGTTCCTCCTAATGCAAGACAATGCTAGACCTCATGTGGCTGGAGTGTGTCAGCAGTTCCTGCAAGAGGAAGGCATTGTCCGGGGGTATCATCGGATGGGGCCACAGTGTCTTCTGATCCCTCCTGTCTCAGCCTCCAGTATTTATGCTGCAGTAGTTTATGTGTCGGGGGGCTAGGGTCAGTCTGTTACATCTGGAGTATTCTCTTGTCTTATCCAGTGTCCTGTGTGAATGTAAATATGCTCTCTCTAATTCTCTCTTTCTTTCTTTCTTTCTTTCTTTCTCTCGGAGGACCTGAGCCCTAGGACTACCTGGCATGATGACTCCTTGCTGTCCCCAGTCCACCTGGCCATGCTGCTGCTCCAGTTTCAACTGTTCTGCCTGCGGCTACGGAACCCTGACCTGTTCACCGGACGTGCTTGTTGCACCCTCGACAATTACTATGATTATTATTATTTGACCATGCTGGTCATTTACGAACATTTTAACATCTTGACCATGTTCTGTTATAATATCCACCCGGCACAGCCAGAAGAGGACTGGCCACCCCTCATAGCCTGGTTCCTCTCTAGGTTTCTTCCTAGGTTTTTGGCCTTTCTCAGGAGTTTTTCCTAGGGAGTTTTTCCCAGCCACCGTGCTTCTTTCACATGCATTGCTTGCTGTTTGGGGTTTTAGGCTGGGTTTCTGTACAGCACTTTGAGATTTCAGCTGATGTACGAAGGGCTATATAAATAAATTTGATTTGATTTGATTTGATTGATGCTATGGACTGGCCCGCCCGTTCCCCAGACCTGAATCCAATTGAGCACATCTGGGACATCATGTCTCGCTCCATCCACCAACGCCATGTTGCACCACAGACTGTCCAGGAGTTGGCGGATGCTTTAGTCCAGGTCTGGGAGGAGATCCCTCAGGAGACCATCCGCCACCTCATCAGGACCATGCCCAGGCGTTGTAGGGAGGTCATACAGGCACGTGGAGGCCACACACACTACTGAGCCTCATTTTGACTTGTTTTAAGGACATTACATCAAAGTTGGATCAGCCTGTAGTGTGGTTTTCCACTTTAATTTTGAGTGTGACTCCAAATCCAGACCTCCATGGGTTGATAAATTGGATAAATTATTTTTGTGTGATTTTGTTGTCAGCACATTCAACTATGTAAAGAAAAAAGTATTTAATAACATTTTTTCTTTCATTCAGATCTAGGATGTGTTATTTTAGTGTTCCCTTTATTTTTTCGAGCAGTATATATATATATATATATATACACATGTGTGTGTGTGTTCATTGATGCGTGGTCGGTGTCCAGAGCAGCAAGACACAGTATTATGTGCCTGTGCCATGTATATGGCTACAGAAAAGACAGGTGAGCTCGCGGTCTGTTTATGTCCTCTACGGACACCGTAGGACTCTAACGATCATATGACCACGCGCTTCCCCCATCCTTTGTTGTCGCGGAAGTAAAGACCCATCGGTGGTAATTAGCAAAAGTGGTTAACAGTTAACTCAGGCAGTTTACCTTCCCAACAAAAAGTATACCTAACTGAGTGTGTCTCCCATAGACACTAATGCAATAGCAACTGGGTCTGACTTCCATGGAAACAGGGGGGGAAAAAAACAGCGAGTGGGGTGTCTCGCTTCCTTTTCCGTCTCTGGTAGCTTGCTATTGTATTGTCTTTTCCGACTGAACATTATCATTAGAAACATAACACTAGTCAGATAAAATGTTGTTCCAGGAGAATATAACCAATTGTGTTACCTTTCAGACCAAATTAACCTCGGTTATGGATGTGTTAGCAAAAGCTGCGGTGGCAGAAATAAGTAAAATGTTCGATGATGGTTTTACTGTTTTACGCTTGGAAATGTGTCGAAGAGAAAATGAAATCGAAGCGTTAAAAAGAAAATTATTGTTTATGGAGAACGAACGGCAAAGGACGACGTCCAAAGCGCGAGAAGCAGGCTGTTCTTCCACATGCTCTTTGTCTTCCAGCAGAACAGAGCAGGGTGAGCCAGCTCGTGTTTACTATACCCATAGAAATAAAATCCATGGATTATATTGCTAAAACTGTGCCAACGAGCTGTGTTTAAAATGAACCAGTACATGGGCTTGAGGAGACGATAAATATGACGAGTACTCTTCTGACGCCCAGGGTCCTTCAATTTAAAGACCCATTAACCAGCTCTACAAACGTTATAATGTAAAAACACGTTGGGTAGTCAGCAACATATGGAGTTATGCAGAGCAACTACAGTCATTACTGTCTTTACGCACGGTATGTACTCCCAAAAAAGGTAAATAAGACAATTTATTTAGTTTTTTACCGCATGCGCCAAAACCACCTTCGGCACCTCCAATAAAATCACTCATTACTACTGTCTCGCAGGCTG
This sequence comes from Salmo trutta, assembly GCF_901001165.1. NCBI lineage: Eukaryota > Metazoa > Chordata > Actinopteri > Salmoniformes > Salmonidae > Salmo > Salmo trutta. The sequence goes on along the minus strand of NC_042987.1, from coordinate 11,090,311 downwards.
ATCCACCAGCATTACAATTTTCCGAAAGGTTATTGATTTTATTGGAAGTACATACCGTGCGTAACGGCAGTAATGATTAGTTGCTCTGCGAAACTCCATATTTTGGTGAGTACATTAACTATTTTGACATAACGTTCGCAGAGCTGGTTAATGGGACTTTTGCCGCGTTCTATTGCAAGTCGGAAAAAGAAAACTCTGACATTTCCGACATGCTAACTGTTGTAGCGATACACGTGCCGCGTTCAACGAATCAGCCAGTCGGAAATGTCCGCGTTTCTTACCTCCGACTAGGATGTGAACGCGGCGTTTGAATTGAAGGATCCTGGGCGTCAGAGGAAAGGTCGTCATATTAAGCTTATCCCCAAGCCCGGGTACTGGTTCAGGTATGCCATGTTCACATGCTAGTCGGAACTAGGAAACTCGGAAATTTCCAACTTGATGAGTTTACTATTAGTTAGCAAGGTGGACATTTCCGACTTTCCTAGTTCAGATTAGCACTTGAACGGTGCATTTGAGTAGACCTATCTGAAATGTGTTGCTGTCCATCTAAAGGGTAAATTCTTCAAAAAGATAAAGTATTAACAATATGACTGACATTTATGCGTAGCTAGTGTAGATGATTGATTTCAGTTGTTGACTTTGTTCAATTGCTCAGTGCTCTCTGAACTTTTACATTGTTTTTGACATATACTGACAGTTCATTTAAAACTTTCCTAGGGTCCAAGGGGTCTGATAAGGATGCTGGTGAAAGGACTTCATTTGAGCAGACCATGAGAGACAAAGTGTTCACACCTAAAGATGACCAACTGGATCAAAATAGACCACAGCCACGTAAAGAATCAGTAGAGGGGCTTAATGAACAGTATAGGTCTGGCCACCGAGAGGAGAAGGGTAGTGGACTAGAATTAGTAGTGAAGACAGAGCACGAGGAGGAGTATGACGTTATTTCACTACATACATCGGGAAGTGAACATGGCACAGAGAGATCAGATCATCAGGAAACTGAGTTTGCCATGGATGACCGAGAGAGTCATCTGTGGGCGTCTGTATCAGAGATCAACTGTGACCCTGAGGGTCCAGATTGCTCATATGGTACAGAACAATATACACAGGATCTCAATACAGACATACAGCTTATTCAAAGTGCAGTGCAGGGTCTGGATAGCGATCCATCATCAGAGATGGGGTACATAAACAGACTAATGAAAGAAGAAATGCGAGCACAGTCTGTTTGGAATGACCGAAGTAGGACCTCTACAGATTTGGTTCAGGCACAACCAGGACAGCACAGAGAGCAAACTATGCACCCAGAGAGAAGGGAGGATGGAACTACTACCAGAGTGCCGTCAGACAAACAAACGCGAACCAATGAAGGTGCAGCATATTCCAACATTTGGCTAAACAATGTGTTCTCGTTTGCTCCAAATGGTTTCAACTCCCCAAAAGTAGCCCCACAGGGAACCCCAGCAGGAGAGAAGCGGTTTGTTTGTACCTACTGCGGAAAGAGCTTTGACTGGGTCAGCCACTTGGAGATGCATCAACGGATTCATACGGGAGAGAAACCGTACAACTGTGTGACGTGTGGGAGGTGTTTTGCTCAGCAGAGTAATCTCCGCACACACCAGCGAGTACACAGGGGTCTCAGAACAAAGCAAACAGTCTACTGATGGTTATCACCATGACGAGACAATTAAGAACATTCTAGAGAAACCAGCTGGGGTCTGCCCCACACATTATGAAACAACAACCTCATTAACCACGTTTCCATCCAGGTTTTATGCGATAAAGTCATACCATATTAAAACAAAATCACGGCTGTGATGTTTCAGTGCAATTTCATAAATTCTGACAGATCCTTTGTTCTACCTTTTTGTGTCTGTAAAATGTATTATGTGAGAAATGACAGTGGAAACACCTTTATGCGCAAATATTAATATACTAACCATATCAAAGTCAACTTTGTGTGTGGTCCTCCCATACGACTTGGGAAACCATGCAGTTTATTAGGCTACAGATTAAGTTATAAACTTCACAGCCCAATAGGCAAAAACTGGTTGCATCATTGTTTCCATGTTATTTCAACCACAAAAATGTAATCTGATGACGTTGAATCAACATGGAAAACTGATTGGATTTGCCAAAAGTTGTAACTGTAAGGAAATTGTCTTTTTCATCCAACTTTTAACCTAAATCTAATGACATGGTGACATTTCACAGTAGTTGACATCAACCAAATGTAAATATAAACTAGACGTTGAAATTGTCTATGCCCAGTGGGAAGGTGGTGAAAGTGCACGGTGATCTTGATGCTCCTTTCCAATAAATATCGAGGGTCTTATTCTGGTGACATGATGATCAACGCTTGACTGCCGTGTTTGACAAATAAAAATATCCATAATCTCATCATGTAGACTACCCTACCCGCACTGTATCTGCGAGCTGTTGGCTAGAGCGCACATGCCAAGACCAGAGTAGGCATATTTGCTATATAACGCAACTGTTTTTGTGACCAAACTATCGGTAGTTGAAAATGTGATGGAAACACATTGAACTTTAGATTTTTATTCGGTACATGAAAACAAGTCAGTTTGGTGTAAACACTGGTTGGAAATACAAATATTTTACGCGGATTCTAGAATATTCACATGAAAATCTGTCGCCAATTGGATGGAAACCTAGCTATTGACCAACATTTTCTAATGACTGAGAACAGAGTTTATGAGAAGACAGTGAAGACACTTGCAGAAAGCAGCAGAATGTTACTTTTGTCTTTCTATTTTGTAAAGTGAGAGCAGTGAAAACCTACCACAAGTGTTACACTAGTGGTGCTAACATACTGTAGGGAGGGATCACAGCCTCCTGCTTGTAACCTTTTAAAATTAATCTTTTTAAAACTATGCCAGACTAACACATCTGGAGAGAAAAACGACAGTGGACATGCTTTTACCAGTGCAAACATTTTTATGAATAAACATGAGAATTCTCTCAAACTTTGAGCCATTTAGATTTTTTTAAATAGAAAGAAACATGAAAATAACATTAACGCACAAGGGTATATTTAGTATATCAGAACTATAAGGTTAGCTAAAATGACAGCACAAGCACAACTGATAAGTGCTTAGACAAGACTAGGTTTACAGTTGACAAAGTGATGCTGCAATATAACAGGCCTCCATGACCATTGGGTTAGGGTGGAGCTGAGGGCAGTTCCCTTTTCAACCAACTCCTTTCACCCCTGTCTAGATGTTCTGTCCTCTGGGGTGTAGGAGGATGGCGTTGGAGTGTGGTTTGGGCCGCAGGAACCCGTTGCTGTAGTGGAAGTGGTTGGAGAGTGCCTCTGTGATCTGGTATGAACTGGTGTCACAGTCAGCCTCATCAACCTCCAGCACGTCCTGTCTGTCGCTCCAGTCTTCCCCTTCCGTCATGCCTTCCCTCTGGCCACCCAGGTCGCTGAGCATTGGGGGGATGTCTGTGGGCCCCACACTGCCATCCTGATCCTGGGGCTTCATGGGGACAAGGGAGGAATGAAGGCCAGAGTCCTGAGAAATAGAGAACCACATATTGTGTGGCATTGAGAGAAACAGATAGGCCTTTCAGTTATTACAGAGTAAACTTAGTGTACATTTTCAAACTTTCACGTATCCTCTTCCTCTCTCGGACACAAATACACACCAGGGACATATTGCTGCTCTTTAGGTACGACTCCACCCTTCGTCTGCGCTCTTCCCTTTCTCCCTCCATCTCAGCCCCCCTCATACTCTCTCTGCACTCGCGCCAGCTAGACTGGTACAGGACGGGGCGGCCTAGGTAGTCCAAATCATCCTCTCGAACCGTCCCCCACCTCCCACCGAGGGTTGATTGACTGCCTTTGTAGATGGGATGGTTCTAACGAGAGGGATCACAATAATCCACAGATTAAACATCAATGAATAAATCAGTATGATACTGTACATAATGTTGTAAATGTATAATATTGTTGAAGCTTTTATGAACTCTCACCTCAAGGGACATTAGGCTTTTTTTCCTTCTACTGTCTAGTCTGAGTAGTGTACAGTCTTCATTCTGTGGGTGGGGTGACAAGTAGAGAAAGACAATAATTATTGCTGGCAGACACTCATTCACATGTAGACGATAACTAATACCTTAAAATAAGAGCAAACAAGCGTTTGAATTGAAAGTACTCTGCACCTGTCCTCTGGGGTCTATGCTGACAGAGTTGAGTCTCCTGGAGGAGGCCTGTCTGGAGAGAGTGTTGATTTCTAACCTATGAAAGAGAGCGTTTCAGAAACTGAGGGGGATTTGAGTATTTAAGCATAGGGAAGGGGGGGGGGGGTTCAAAGTATTATGGAAATCAACTCACATGCTTTTGCTAAGCGCCATCTCTAACTTGCTATTTTTGCTTCTGTGGTATCGGTTGACTAAAATGATGACGATGATCATGACGATGACCAACACCCCAGCAACCACACCTATGATGATCATCACTAGAGTGTCAAAGATCACTTCCTGCACACGCCGAGATGTCTCTGAGTGAGGGAGTGGGAAGGAAAGAGGGAATGCACACAAAATTGTAAACACAAACAACCAAAGGTAGCGATTGCAGTGCCATGTATATAGGATGCAGGTTTTTTGCAACTTTAGTGAGATCTGTATTTCAGATTATTATCACAAGGGGGCAGCAATGTTACAAATATTACCAATCCGGTGTAGTGAGACCAGCGTCATGTTTTTCTGTTCAGATCTCCCCAAAAATACAGGAATAACTTTGCCTATTTCCCCTTACCTGTAACTGTGATGTTACATTCTACTTTCCTTGTCCCAACGCCATTGTTCACCACACATTCATAAACTCCAGTGTCATTCTGTCTCAGGGCTCTGCCAAACAGAAGCCTTGCTCCATCCACAGTCAGGCCATCTGGCAGAGCCTTACCATCCCTGCAGATGGAGACAAATATACACACATACAGGGGATTAAAGAATAGCCGAAAACAGGAATGCCCACATTAATACTAATCCTCCCAACAATGTACTCATGTAACCTACTCAACGTAGCATAGTGGTTAGATCATTGGGCTAGTAACCGAAAGGTTGCTAGATCGAATCCCTGAGCTGACAAGGTAAAAATCTGTCGTTCTGCCCCTGAACAAGGCAGTTAACCCACTGTTCCTAGGCCGTCATTGTAAATAAGAATTTGTTCTTAACTGACGTGCCTAGTTAAATAAAACATTTTTTAAAACATACTCATCATGACTCATGGAATAGCAGACTCACTGCATGAAACAATGGCTATGCCTATGAAGGCAGACACAGTGGGTACCCTTAAGAAAAAAAAGACAATACATTTTTTTTTAAAAGACACAAAACAATATTCAACTGCAGTTCCAAAACTCCAATTTTTTGTAAGGGCAGGGTTGCTCAATTCTCAATTCAACAGTTTTAATACAAATCATGAAAAAACAACATTAAAAGCCTTTTGTTCAACTAGTCACTACCAGAATTTAAAGCTCTGACAATAATGTCAGCTAAGCCATAGTAGTAGCCTGTAATTAAATCAAATCAATAGGTCAGCGTGCGTTGGTTAGGTGTTTTAGCCAGGTTGTAGTACTCGAGACCACAGATTGAGTGTCTCGGTCCAAACACCACATACTGAGTGTCTCGGTCCACACACCACATATTGAGTGTCTCGGTCCACACACCACATACTGAGTGTCTCGGTCCACACACCACATACTGAGTGTCTCGGTCCACACACCACATATTGAGGGTCTCGGTCCACACACCACATATTGAGTGTCTCGGTCCACACACCACATATTGAGTGTCTCGGTCCACACACCACATATTGAGTGTCTCGGTCCACACACCACATATTGAGTGTCTCGGTCCACACACCACATATTGAGTGTCTCTGTGTCGGATACATTTGTACTCGGTCTTGACTAGGTCTCGGACAGTGAGGACTTTAATTTCTTCCGGAGACCAACGGAGTAAAAAACTCATAATTATCAGCTTCAATTCAGTCAGTGCATAAAACCGCTTCGCCAGGCCAAATATATACACTCCTTTCTTGAAACATTTATATCTTAACAGTCTTTATATCTATTATAGACATGTTTGCGCAGTGGTGAACCTATAGGTCTTCAGTGTGTGACAGGTTAGTACAGTGGTGAACCTATAGGTCTTCAGTGTGTGACAGGTTAGTACAGTGGTGAACCTATAGGTCTTCAGTGTGTGACAGGTTAGTACAGTGGTGAACCTATAGGTCTTCAGTATGACAGGTTAGTACAGTGATGAACCTATAGGTCTTCAGTGTGACAGGTTAGTGTAGTGGTGAACCTATAGGTCTTCAGTGTGTGACAGGTTAGTACAGTGGTGAACCTATATGCCTTCAGTGTGTGACAGGTTAGTACAGTGGTGAACCTATAGGTCTTCAGTGTGTGACAGGTTAGTACAGTGGTGAACCTATAGGTCTTCAGTGTGACAGGTTAGTACAGTGGTGAACCTATAGGCCTTCAGTGTGACAGGTTAGTACAGTGGTGAACCTATAGGTCTTCAGTGTGTGACAAGTTAGTACAGTGGTGAACCTATAGGTCTTCAGTGTGTGACAGGTTAGTACAGTGGTGAACCTATAGGTCTTCAGTGTGTGACAGGTTAGTACAGTGGTGAACCTATAGGTCTTCAGTGTGACAGGTTAGTACAGTGGTGAACCTATAGGTCTTCAGTGTGTGACAGGTCAGTACAGTGGTGAACCTATAGGTCTTCAGTGTGTGACAGGTCAGTACAGTGGTGAACCTATAGGTCTTCAGTGTGACAGGTTAGTACAGTGGTGAACCTATAGGTCTTCAGTGTGTGACAGGTTAGTACAGTGGTGAACCTATAGGTCTTCAGTGTGTGACAGGTTAGTACAGTGGTGAACCTATAGGTCTTCAGTGTGACAGGTTAGTACAGTGGTGAACCTATAGGTCTTCAGTGTGACAGGTTAGTACAGTGGTGAACCTATAGGTCTTCAGTGTGACAGGTTAGTACAGTGGTGAACCTATAGGTCTTCAGTGTGTGACAGGTTAGTACAGTGGTGAACCTATAGGTCTTCAGTGTTTGACAGGTTAGTACAGTGGTGAACCTATAGGTCTTCAGTGTGTGACAGGTTAGTACAGTGGTGAACCTATAGGTCTTCAGTGTTTGACAGGTTAGTACAGTGGTGAACCTATAGGCCTTCAGTGTGTGACAGGTTAGTACAGTGGTGAACCTACAGGCCTTCAGTATGTGACAGGTTAGTACAGTGGTGAACCTATAGACCTTCAGTGTGACAGGTTAGTACAGTGGTGAACCTATAGGTCTTCAGTGTGTGACAGGTTAGTACAGTGGTGAACCTATAGGTCTTCAGTGTGACAGGTCAGTACAGTGGTGAACCTATAGGTCTTCAGTGTGTGACAGGTTAGTACAGTGGTGAACCTATAGGTCTTCAGTGTGTGACAGGTCAGTACAGTGGTGAACCTATAGGTCTTCAGTGTGTGACAGGTTAGTACTGTGGTGAACCTATAGGTCTTCAGTGTGTGACAGGTTAGTACAGTGGTGAACCTATAGGTCTTCAGTGTGTGACAGGTTAGTACAGTGGTGAACCTATAGGCCTTCAGTGTGTGACAGGTTAGTACAGTGGTGAACCTATAGGTCTTCAGTGTGACAGGTCAGTACAGTGGTGAACCTATAGGTCTTCAGTGTGACAGGTTAGTACAGTGGTGAACCTATAGGTCTTCAGTGTGTGACAGGTTAGTACAGTGGTGAACCTATAGGCCTTCAGTGTGTGACAGGTTAGTACAGTGGTGAACCTATAGGTCTTCAGTGTGACAGGTCAGTACAGTGGTGAACCTATAGGTCTTCAGTGTGTGACAGGTTAGTACAGTGGTGAACCTATAGGTCTTCAGTGTGACAGGTTAGTACAGTGGTGAACCTATAGGTCTTCAGTGTGACAGGTTAGTACAGTGGTGAACCTATAGGTCTTCAGTATGTGACAGGTCAGTACAGTGGTGAACCTATAGGTCTTCAGTGTGTGACAGGTCAGTACAGTGGTGAACCTATAGGTCTTCAGTGTGTGACAGGTTAGTACTGTGGTGAACCTATAGGTCTTCAGTGTGACAGGTTAGTACAGTGGTGAACCTATAGGTCTTCAGTATGTGACAGGTCAGTACAGTGGTGAACCTATAGGTCTTCAGTGTGTGACAGGTCAGTACAGTGGTGAACCTATAGGTCTTCAGTGTGTGACAGGTTAGTACTGTGGTGAACCTATAGGTCTTCAGTGTGTGACAGGTTAGTACAGTGGTGAACCTATAGGTCTTCAGTGTGTGACAGGTTAGTACAGTGGTGAACCTATAGGCCTTCAGTGTGTGACAGGTTAGTACAGTGGTGAACCTATAGGTCTTCAGTGTGACAGGTCAGTACAGTGGTGAACCTATAGGTCTTCAGTGTGACAGGTTAGTACAGTGGTGAACCTATAGGTCTTCAGTATGTGACAGGTCAGTACAGTGGTGAACCTATAGGTCTTCAGTGTGTGACAGGTCAGTACAGTGGTGAACCTATAGGTCTTCAGTGTGACAGGTCAGTACAGTGGTGAACCTATAGGCCTTCAGTGTGTGACAGGTTAGTACAGTGGTGAACCTATAGGTCTTCAGTGTGACAGGTTAGTACAGTGGTGAACCTATAGGTCTTCAGTGTGTGACAGGTTAGTACAGTGGTGAACCTATAGGTCTTCAGTGTGACAAGTCAGTACAGTGGTGAACCTATAGGTCTTCAGAGTGTGACAGGTTTGTGATTCTGAAAGGACAGCAACCGTAATACCAATATCATCTGCAGGAATATCATCTGCAGGCAGCAAGAGAGTACAGCGCTCAACTGGTTTTGGCATGGAGCAGCTCACAGAAGAATGACATCGGTAGCGTAGTAAAGACGTTTCAACTTATGATATTGACCAGTAAATGCCAACTAAGGCAAGAATGGGTATGCAAACCAGGAATTGAAAAAGTTTAGTCCAAAGTGTTGGTTAGTAGGCTATTTGTGATGCGCAATTGTCATTGTGAACTGTTTGCATGAGGGGTGTATACATGAATGGGCCTAGCTAGACACAGGCCCACCCACTGGGGAGCCAGGACCCACCCATTCAGACTGATGTGGTTTAAGCATTGTTGTGGACTTAGACCATCACATTTTTGTCCTTTTTCTATAAACAAAAGTGTAATTTTGAGAGTGTAAATCTGAAAAATCTATAGGAAAACTCATTAAGAAACCCTGTGTGAAACATCCTGTTGTCTTTACTTCGCTGGGAACTTTTTTTACAGAATTAGACTATACCACCTACTTCAGTCACCACTACAACACTGCATAGGACCGATAGAAAGACAGCAGTCACACACAGCATGATGTTTAGGATAAGCAGTCCATAAACTCAGACATAATAAGCCAGTAGGTCCCAATCAGAATACAAAATCACAACCATTAAGCATTTCCCAATCGAAATGTACAACTATTACTTCCCATTGCAAAGAAATCCACGTTTAGCACACAAAGTAACCGGTGACAGTGGAAGTTTACAGTGGAACTGACAGCGTTTTTAACTACTTTGCAGATATGAAACAAACAGACAATCATAATATCAGTAAAACATATAACATTCCCAGTTTCTGCTACAAAACCAACTTCATAAGAGATTTTAAAAATAGGTTATATTTGACTCAACGTTCCATGATGTACACTAAGGCATTGTTGGCAGAAGATGGATGCAGTTCAATGCATGATTAATATAATGCACCAATACATTTCTTTGTTATCTAAAAAATATTGCTATCAGGTTGTAAATCACGGCTGGCCTGGTACATTGTTTGCTGCCACCATTCGGGATGCACGGTTTCAGTTTTAATGACTCAATATTCTGGACAAAAACGGAGAAATGTAACTAAGGATGGGAATGTCAAGACAACCAAACTAGCAAGAGCAATGAGCACAAGTCAGTCATAACGTGGCTAATAGGCTAGTGTATCTATTTATGTATCAAGCTAAAAACACGGAGCCTAATGTTAGCTATATAGCTAGCTAGCTGCTAGGAGGATGTCATGCCCTGGAGGACTGGGTGAGTGACTTTTCCCCCTCATTGTTTTTCGGTGGCAATACACAGCTAGAGATGCAGGTGTCATTTGGTTAGCTAGCAAGAACTTGAATGACTATTATACAGTTAGTATATCTCTTTCGTTCACAAATTTACTCTGGCTATCTACTCCGATGTCAGAGCACTCGTCTGAGTGTGCCAGGGCACGGAACAACAAATTCAGCACCTGCTGAATTTGACCGGTGTCAGTAAATGTAAGTAATAGTTAGTCAAGAACGCTCTAGATAACATGTAAGCAGCCTAACCAGCTCTTCTATGGCGAGTAAAATGATCAGTTGTTCTCTCATTTGTGTCTGGAAGTAGCAAGCAAGCCAACTTTACCCAGTTAGCTTGGGTGCTTGGTTGGGACACGCAGGCAAGCTGCAGAAGGACGAGGAGACTACAATTCCCCATCGTTTATCAGTGCAATTTTGACGGTCAACTAGCTGAAAAAGTTTGACAGGGTTTTTAATGTCCATTCATTAGTTTTAGCTCATCTTGCTCTTGTTAGCATCAGTTGTTGATCTTGTTGATGTGCATAACAGAGAGAGAGCCTACCATTTCATGGTTGTTTGATCAATAGGACTATAAAGTTCCCAAATGTAAGAGGACTCCCGTGGTGTTTACATTTTTGCAGAAATCCTTTCAGGTGGCTTTTGGTGAATGCATCCTAATTATCAAAAGCCTCGCTGTTGCGACTGCCTGCAAACACACAGTCCAGTTCAAAGTGAATTATGGCAGGCCCTTGTGGCAAATGGCTTGTTTACATAAAGGCCTACTGTAGCTCTGATTGGCTATAGAGCACCGGTCTGTGTAGACTCCAGTCCTGGACAAGACAGGTGTTTTTATTCGGTTTTATTTACTGCAGTGTCTATTAGTTGTCCAAACATACAGCCGCTTTCCCTCTATATTGCTATAGAATTTTCACAAATGCCTTAGAATACATAATTCCCAAACATTCTAAGAATGTATGAAAACGTGAAAATGACCATATCTAAGTGTCAGAAAATGATTTAAAAGTGTGATATTCTTCCTGGGAGTGTATATGACATATTTTAATACAATTTCATGATGCTAAAATGCTGTCAGTTCAACTTTAAATGTAACAATGTTTCACACACAAGCTATTTTCAAAGAGATGATTAACAACAGAAAGTGTGCTGCAATAAACCCAGTTCCACTCATCAGATGATGATAGTTTGAAACTTAACTTCTTGTTTAAAGTTATTCTTGAAAAGGGAGAAGCTAACAAATTAGCAACAACATCCTCTTTGATAACACCTGCTGCAGCCCTACAAACTAGTTAAAAAAGGCAGAAGTTTTTCCCTCGGCATGCATTTTTTCACTATTCTGAATGTCTAAAGAATCTATATGTTGTTCTGAAATATGAAAGCAGAAATACTAGATATTTTAACTCTTATTATGGTGGTGATTTGAATTGGACTCGCATTTTTCTGGTCTTGACTCGGTCTCGGCCGACCCCTTGTCCCCCTCCCAGTGTCGGTCTTGACTAGGACACGATTTGCTCCGGCCTTGGTCTTGACTCGGTCAAGCTTTAGGTGGTCTCGAACACAACACTGGTTTTAGCTAAATGCATTTTCGTTGTATCATGTTGAACACAAAGGGAAACCAACCATTTTCATTCACTTGTAAAATCAGTTTAATTGCTGCTCCTATTGATCTGAATAGGTAATGCCACTTGGCTTGGGATTTGAGCCTACTATGAAGTAGGATGCCCCGGAATAAGCTCAGATATCCCAGGGACTATAATAGAGAGCAAGTATCTGACCCCACCAGGAACTAGGTCCACTGAGAGGGCTCATGTTGCCCTAGTTTCACTGTGCCCAGTGAAACTAGGGGAGCTTCTCACATTTCTGTTCTCACTCAGCCCAACCTTCTAACCAATCCTTCATAATGGAATCAACGGCAGAGATTACATCTGACATTGAATATATGTTTGAGAATAATACTACTGATAGGGAAACCCTATCACCAAGTGGTCAGGATCCAGTTTCTTTTCATTCAAATGCATTACATTTTTAGCAACATACCAAATGTGATACTTTATATACATTTAGAGCAATTTTGGAAAAGTATATCTCCTTCAATTATATCCAACTACTGCAGAAACAGATTCATGGATTTTTATCATACTGCAATAGTGAGTATTTAATTGTGTGTTCTGTCATTATTGTAATGCTCGCAGGATAATCTTTAATTATGTGCAGACCCTGTGTTTTACTGCGTATTAGAGTGATATTTGATAAAATGCTTAAGATGCGACTCCAACTCTTCCCCCTCCCTCCCTGGCTCCCTCACTCATGTGAAAATGTCTCTCTCCCAATCGGTTTTCTTATTCTGTAACTGGACACGGTGTCTTTTATTTATTCTTGAATGGAACAAAGAGAGAAAGGCACCCTCCTAATTGACATACTCTTCTTTGTATGTGTGTGTGTGTGTATATTTTTCACGCCAGTATTTGTATAGTATATTTTATCATGCAGATTGTGTTACATTAGGCAAATAATACATAGACAGAAACAAAGACAGTCAGTCAGACAGACAGGTAATACCTGGTCCAGGTGAAGTTGTTTGGTTTGGGGTTTCGTCCAGACTCACAACGGAGTTCAGCTCCCTTCAGTCCCATGTACCAGTTGCCATCAAAGCCGGTGACAGATGCATCTGGGGGAACTATCAACACAAACAATGTCACTTTAATCCATCCTAGCGTGGCCATCTAGTTACCACCTTCCCATGGTGACAGCTGAGGGAAAACTCACATTGCACCACCAGGCGGTTGCTGATCCTGCGGGGTTGTTCCAGAGCAGGGTGCCAGACCAGGCAGTCCAACTGCATGCCATTCATGCTCCTCAGGGGGTGCAGGGAGAAGTGGGTGGACACGGCCCCGCCCTCGGAGCTGCGGTTCTGGACCTGGCCAGGAAGGTCCGTGTCCCAGGTCAGGCGGGGTGGAGGGCGGGCCACGGAGCGGCAGGAGGCAACCACGTGGAAGGACTGGCCCTCCTCCAGAACCACCGGGTCCAGAGAGGAGATGGGGAAGGCTGGGGGGAAGCGAGGGAGAGGGGCACGGTCAAGCTGAGGTATATTAGTTTGCATTTTATACAGTTAAATAGAGTTTTTAAGTAAGGCTTTGTTCAGTCAGAACTGAGAGAGTTCCTTCAGTGGAAATTACTATGATGATGATAACAATGAAAATAGTAACTTGGTTTACATCTAGGATGAAAAGGAGGATGGTTAAAGAAATGTGTCTTACTCCACACAGTGAGTGACAGCTTCCTCTCAAAGCTCCCATAGGGGAATGTGCTGATGTGACAGATGTATTTCCCCTCATCAGACTCCTCCGTGGTCAGGATGAGCAGAGCAGAGTTCACCACGGAGCGACTGCTCTCAAACCTCACTCTCCCAGAGTACCGCCCAAACTCTGATAGAAAAACAAGACCCGAGACAAACAACAGAGAGAGACAGAGACAGATTTGCTTCTGGTAAACATCACAGTCATTGCAGACAAACGCAAGAAAACAACATTAGGATAGTAATTGAGTGATTACGTGATGTGCGAGTTGGTGAGGTCATGGTGTTACCAACCTGTGTGTCCCTCTGTGCGGTGGGCGGTGATGATATTCTCCTTGGTGCCATCAGGTAGCTCCTTGATCCAGCTGACCTGAACTACCTGCTCGTCCTCCTGAACCTGGAACTGACAGGGCAGCCGCGTCTCATCCTCCGTCAAGGACCGCAGGGCAAAGGACGGAGGAGGCTCCACAAACCCACCCCTCACAAACACTGCTTTACGAGAGAGAGAGAGGAGTTTGTGTGCGTTAGAGAGAGAAACGGGGTGAGATAAGGGGTGTGAGAAAGAGTAATGCATAATCATCATAATAAACAAGAGCAAACATTTCCCTTTGAAATGTCTGGGGGGATAGACAGTCTGTAGTTAATGATTCCTTCACTCATTAATGATTCCACCTATTTTACAGACAGGGGAGAGTGGGAAACAGACAGATACACACAGGGACTCAGAGGTAGAGTATGTGCCACAAAGCTGTTTAACTTGCTTTTCCTGTTCATGTTTGGCAGTCATGCTAAGGCCATTAATACACAAACACACTGACAAAAAGTGCACTTACTCACCACAAACGAAGCCTACTTTTAACACAGGTATGGGCCTAGACATGTTACAAAAACATACTAATTTACTAGTCAATCAAAACAAAACATGCAGGGAAATAGCCTGTGTTTTTTTTTTCATTTTCCAAAGAAGAATGTTACTCTACCACATTTCTATGGTGGTGAGTGTTGTTCAGCACTTGTCACCACCACTCCCTTTCCTAATAGTGTCATGGTATGCAACAAAAATACACACTCAGACATAAAAGCTATATACATATATTTGTTGTTGTTGAAAACCCATTCCCAAATCTTACCAAATCCCCATAACACCAAGCAGGTTGCCTCCCACTGGCTCTGGTCCCAGACAGGTAACTTCATCCCTCGATTCACCAGTCCTCACAATATCAACGTTGAACTACAAGCTTCAAAATGTTATGAAATAATTCCTTTTCGTAATCTTATTAGAAATATGAGAGTAAACCGGTGCCACTTAAAAGTGAAATTGAAGTGTATTGAAGCAAAAAGATTCAGCTCCTAGTGCTGTTTATGGCGGAGGCAGGTAGACAGACTGTGCGTCAAGTATGCAGTGCATCAGGTGTTCGCCTCTCCATTCATGCTTCATTAACCACTGTTACCATGGTTACTCTATGGATTTTCAGTGTGACCAAAGTCGCACTAAAAAAGACAATAGTCTCTACAAGCCAGAATGTTTAATAAAAATGACATTTACACTTACATTCCCTGTTGTACATGCTGGTTGAGAGAATGGCGAAAGTGTGCAAAGCGCTCAAGGCAAAGGGTGGCTACTTTGAAGAATCTCAAATATAAAATACATTTCGATTTGTTTAACACTTTTTTTGGTTACTACATGATTCCATATGTTATTTCATAGTTTTGATGTCTTCACTATTATTCTACAATGTAGAAAATAGTACAAGTAAAGAAAAACTGAGGTGTGACCAAACTTGTGACTAGTACTGCACATACACAACATGGCCAAGAAAGAAATGACTTCCCAGTGAGGGTGGTAGCGTGTTGTCACTAGAGGGTCATATTGAATAATGGGGGTGCTGTGGAAAACAGAAGGCCATAAAGAACTCCGAAGGGAACGAGTAGAAAGAGTGTTTTAGGTAAGAAAGAGAAGTTTAAACTCCATCGGAATTACTTTCCAATTCGACATCTTTCTCTGAATTAAAACTCAGATTCCATTACGTCTTTAATCATCTTCTCGTCAGTAGGCTTACAGTATTGTTTTTTTTAACAGGGCTTCATACAATCACAACTTTGTGTATGTGAGAAAAGCAGAGACGGGGAGAACAGGACTAAAAACATCGAGCACACTATACAAGCTACTATTATCAATAATGAAACATTAAAATTGTTGTACGCACCACCGCTTTTCCAAAAGTAAAAACTTTTTTTGAATTGAATTATAACTTAATAAAAAATATATATATAGAAAACAAACTCATATAAAATGTTTTTAAACCCAAAATTCTAGCATGCATAAAAAAACTGGAACGACAATCATTAGCATTGATGTTATCATCAATTATGTCAAACCAGTTGAACTTTCATTGGTTGTTCTCACAGAAATGTACGGTATTGGAGTTCTAACTGCTTGAATAGAAATGATTGGCAGTCATATCGTGGCTCAGAAGATGAACTGCACCAAACTGTTGTCTAAGTAGCAACGTTAGGCTGCCAGTTACAGTACATCTGGGTTCGAACCGAGAGGTTTAGTGGTCAGAGAAGTGGTTCTTTGCCAGAGATCACCGGCCAGCATTTCGTAGTTCACACATGGGTAAGGCTGTTACTGTGCTCGTTTTACAAATGTGGCACAATCTGGTGATTTGCTATGGACTGCAGACAACTTGCAGTGAGGATACAATCACATGTCCTTGGTCAGAGTGAGATGGGTGGAGGACAGTGGACACAGGATAAAGACAAGGCAAGTCCATTCAAAACAGCTTCATGGAACAAAAGGTTATTCAGGAAAGTCAGTCAGAAACATTGTAAGAATTCTGTCCCAAGGCAGGAATGATTTACTCATTCAATGTTACCAAATCATGATAACTTTTGTGTAAAAAAAGGCCAGTGTAAAATTAAATGAGAGCCACATATACACGGAATAAGACTACAACACAGAGTCTCAGTTACAACAAGCTCGGGAATGTAGTTCCAGATGGAGACAGTTGGCCTACAGACAAGAAACACCTTAAAAAGGGAATTTTACAGTGTCATAAGACATGGTCAAGGCATCCATTTTCTGTCTTTGGAAGACCGTAGCTTCTTCCCATTCTGTTAACATCCATGACAATGGTTCAATAGGAGAGTACATGATGATCTAGCACCCTGCATATCCCAGTCGGATCAGGGGCCTCCACTGACCCCCCTTTACACAGAGGTCTCCGACTGCAGCCTCATCACAAACTTGTGGCTCTTGGGGTCGATAAACTCCTCACCGATACGCAGGAAGGGGAGGGGCTGCACCGTGACGACAAGGGAGAAGTCGAGGCGGCGCAGGGAGAAGACCAGACCCTGACGCAGGGCAGAGGTTACCGGCTCCTCGCTCACTAGAGTCCACTGGCGCCCCCTGCCATTCTCACGCTGGTACTGCATGGTAGGGCCTGGGCTCACGTAACGCTCAAGGAATGCCTGGAAAGACAAAATAAAATACAGCCTTTCAAAATCAACCTGAAAGAGGAAGACATGTGAATGGGTACAGAGAGGATGAGTAGTTGAGTACAAGTTAGAATTTGAATTCTAGATCTGATCAAATGCATGCTATTTATTATTGCTGGGAGGATACCAGTATAGCGATGCACGTGAGTATTGTGGCAAGGAAAGCGGATTTGACTTATTTAGGAAAGTCCTAATGTTGAAAACAAATATAATTATGCCGTCATCCAGTCACATGTATTTATTTTCCAACCTGTAGCAGACAATATTTTACATATAGCAGGTTTTTAAAACCAAACAGTTAGGTCTGCTTCATGTTCTCATTTTTGTCATGGAAAAAAATAATCGCAACACTGGTATCGTTCTAACATTTTACCCAGAGTCACACAATGTACCTCTTCTATTTTCAGGTTATATATTATAGACTCCAAGAGAACATGATCAATTCTGCTCACCTTGGGGGTCATGTTGTGGGTGATACAGAACTGCAGGTGTGTGAGGATGCTCTCCATGCTGTGGTAGGGCTGCTGGCGCGTGGTCCTCAGGTACTTCTGCATGGCCCGGGCCATGGGGGCGAAGATGGCCTGAGCCGCCTCCCGGGGGTCCATCACCTCACGGGGGTGTTTGTGGGACGAGGCTGCGGGGTCATCATCATGGAGACGCTTGATGTGGGTGAAGGCCTCTTCCACCGCCACTACCAACCTGGACAACGCCACAATAAATCATTATGATCAGTGTTAGTATTACCATCAGCAACAGCACTATGATACAGGAGAACTCAATGGGCAGTGGCATCAGTCATCATAATTGTGCCTGAAATACACTATGAAAGGGACTGGTTATCCTCCAGCAACGTACATAGCAACAAGACTCACTGGAGACAAAGAACAGGGACATTAACAGGGTTCTTCTTTCCCTAATCACTTTAAAAGCATATTACAGACATGTATAGGGGGACAGGATGTTGTCGGTCTTACCTGGCCTTGCGCTTGCGGCACCTGCGGTCCATCTCGGCCTCCTCGTAGTAGTACTCGTTGTGGGAGTTGTCTCTCCTGCGGGCCGCAGCAGCGATCATGGCCCGGGACTGACTGGTGGAGTTATTGGTGCTGTTCTCTGTAGATCAATACATCAGTCAGTGGATGGATTAATAGGAGGGAGGGAGGATAGATGGATGAGTGGGTGGACGAATGACTGGTTTGATGGACGGCTGGACAGATGAATGGAAAGACACTGTAAGGTAGAGAGAGGGGGGTGTAGAATGCTGTTTACCGTCCAGTGAGTAGACTTTGAATCCAGACATCTTCTTGGAGAGGATGGACTTGGGCAGGTTGAGCAGGGCAGGGTTGTAGACTGGGAAGTCCCTGTAGTACTGATCCAGCACCCACACTGCTGCCCTCTGGATACTGGAACACACAATCATCTTCAATACTATCAACATCGCAATGAGGATACGTGAACAGCACAATGCACGCAACACAGACGCACAGAGACAAACACGTACACACACTCACTGACCTGAGGTGTCCCACGTTGTAGAAGCGGCTAGCCCCGTCTGTGGCGCGCACCACCTTGAGGCAGAAGGCAGGCTGCAGGTGTCTGACCTCCAGCAGCACCAGGGCCAGGTACTGGATGAAGAGCAGCGCGTCCACCAGCGATGCAGCATACTCCACGATGCCTCTGTAGTCCCTCTCCTGGGGCTCCAGCACGCGCACGCCGTAGAACAGCCAGTAGGACGCCACGAACAGGAACACCAGCACCATGAGCAGGCAGCGGAAGACGAAGAAGCGGGGCAGGGTGGCGCGCGGCGGGTGCAGGAACAGCGCCCAGGAGGAGATGAGGAGCACCAGGAGCTTGAAGGCCAGGGAGACGTAGAGACCCTCGCAGGGCGTGCCGCAGGGCTCCAGGGCCTCACGCCACAGCAGCTGGGGGAGGACCAGGAAGGCCAGGGGGGTGACCAGAGCGAACAGGCCTAGGCAGCCACCCAGCACGGGCCCCAGGAAGCGCTTGCATTCCAGGGGGGACGATTCCTCCAGCTCCTTGGAGACACGCGTCAGGTCCTCGTTGGACACGCTGTGTTCTGATGTGCCTGTGACCACGGTGGTGGTCTCGCCCCAGTTGTCATCCTGCAGACAGGGACAGAGACAGGACATTGAGTAAACGTGGAGGAGAGATTGGAGGGGGGGGCTTTATAGAGATATAAAAGGATAGAGAGGTTGTGAATTGGATGGGTAGAGAAGATAACGGGACCTGACGTTTTTCTGACCGCATAACCTGATCCTGGTTCAGCCGCATGGTCAGGAAAAACCAACGTCCCTATTATGAGAGAAATAAATATGGTGATCTAGAGGGGTTGAAGAGAAGGTTGTGATTCTAACCCGGTCATCGCCGCGGGTCGACTCTGCGTCTAACAGTGACTCCCCAGGGGCCTGGATGGTGACAGACTTGTCCCCACGGCTGCTGCCGTCTCTGCTCTTGGAGCGATGTCTGTCCCGCCGATCCCTGGGTAAAAGAAACGGGACAGCCACACAGTTATGTCAGCGTGTTAAGCCTCTGTCGTTGCGTAACCGAGGCCTGGGGGGGTACATGTGTTTTGTGTGTGGTTGCTCACCAATGTGCCCATTGACTAATGGATCGATGTGTGTGCGTATTACAAATGCGTTTGAGCCTAGTGTTTCACTAAAACATTTGTGGAACGACTGTTTAAAAAGTGTACTTGCACGCTTGTGCTTTTTTCGTTGTTGTTGTCTGACTGACCCTCTGGTACCTGTGCTTGCGGGAACTGCGGGAGTGGGACGACTTGTAGGAGTAGCCCGAGTACTGTGACTCGTTGTCCATGTCTCGGGTCGGTGGACGGGGTTGACAGGCCCCTCTTCCCCCCCCCCCCGTGCCTCGTTCCCTGACTCTGCCCAGCTGGCTCTTGAGCTCGGAGAGGGACCTGGTGGATAGGGCCAGAGGCAGCTTCAGCAGCTCAACCTTACTCCTGAGAGAATCTATCTTGGAGACCAGAGGACAGGGAGAAGAGCCCACCAGACAGATGGAATCAGGGAAACAATGGACTAGAAAAAGTAGGGTAGGAAGAAGAGAAGACAGACTAGACAGGGAGGGTGAAAAGATAGGATGATGAGTAGGATGGGGGGGAGGGGGGTTTGGGGGTTGAAGTGGACAGGGCCTGAAATAGAGGAGAGAAGGGAATTAGTGACAAAAACAAACTCCTATCTGGTGTTTAAATCCAACCCAATTTCATTGTAGTCATTTAGCAGATGCTCTTATCCAGAGCAACTTATAGTTAGTGCATTCATCTTTCAACAGCTAGGTGGGACAACCACATGTCTCAGTCATAGTAAGTACATTTTTCCTCAAAGTAGCCATCAGCACAATCAATGCTAGTGGGGAGAAGGTGGGGGCGAGTTCTGTGGGATTTTTTCATTACCTTTAATCAGGTAAGACCAATTGCGGTTAAAAACCTCTTTTGCCGGGATGACCTGACAATTAGGCAAAACAGGGAAATAGCAGCATGTACATAAAATATTACCGAAGAACACAAAATACACACAAAAGACAGTGTCACAAGTTCAGAGGGAAGCTGGTTCCACTGTTGGGGTGCCAGGACAGAGAGGAACTTTGACTGGGCTGAGTGGGAGCTGCCCTCCCATAGGGGTGGGTGGGTCAAGAGACCAGAGGTGGCAGAATAGGGTACTGGGGTTTGGGGTGTAGGGTTTAAGCATAGCCTGAAAGTGTTTGTGGGTATTTGACCCTGACCGTCTGCGCAACTGAAGACATGTTAGCTCTCGGGGTGAATACAAGCTTTTAGATCTCAGGCAAGGTTGGCCCTCAAGTAGTTCTACAGACAATAAGTCTGCAGTGAGCCGAGGTCCAGGAAAGCTTACAGATCTGATACAATGGAGTCATATTGGATTACTGTGTTTTCACAAACTTGTTTGCCCTCGCCCTCTCTTTCCCCATCTCACATTCCCTCTTGGTCTCCCTTGGCCCCCTGGTTAACAGGGCCTCTCCGCTGCTGGTGATGATGATGAAAATAGGGTGTTCAGATGGAGGGAATTGGAGGCTGACAGTTTCCATGGAAACGGACCTTACACCACCCTCTCCTACCCCGAGAAACTGTATTGGCTTACCATGTTAATTGGACAGTTTGATTTGTCACATATGGGCAATAGTCAGTCATGGCCATGCATGCAAGGCATTACGTTTAACAACTAACTCCATTAAACTGCCAGTCTATTCTCAACTGTGTGTATCTGTTTGCATGCACAAGTTGACTTGAGCCTCATCTTGGGAAGTGCCCCACTGTTTATGCTATAAAAACCCATAGCCTCCGTACCCTCCAATGGAAACTTAAGGGCCCCAGAGCATTTGCTGAACTTCAGCTCCCATCACATGCTGTGCAGCCCTGGGAGGGTGTGGTGCATATGGAGCAAGCAGGGGCAAAAATGTATAGTCTGCTCCACCTGCATTTCAAAACCATGTCTGATACATAATGCAAAGCAGAGAGAACCCACATGCTAATTGTGGCTTGCTTGGCTTGTTTGTATTCCCATGCTCTGGACAGGCTGTCTGTGATACTGGGGATATGATGAACACCTGATCCATCAAAGTTTGGTCTGCTGGAAAGACAAAGTTTCCTTTATCTTCTTTCAACCCTATATGTCATGTGATCCGGTCAATGAACTCTGCGATCGTGGTGACTCCGCACTCACGCCGTCCTCACTTAGCCACATCATGACATCATAAAGACCTAACCAGCAGGAAGGTCTGATTTCACAATTATTAAAACAAGATCCCAGATGTCAAATATAAAGAACCAGCCCACCGAAAAAAAATATTTGTAAAAATGGAGGCCTCTTCAATGTTGTGATGCAAAACACTAGCGTAATGCATAGCACTCAGTATGAAAAAGGTTTTACCAGGTAATGCTCCTCCTGATCAGAGTTTTTTTTACATGGACGATACATTGGAGATAATATATGACAAATACAAGGAACAACATCAAACTTCTAAGAAGCCAGGCCTGGTATTTCTAGCAGATTTTGAAAAGGCCTTTGAAAAAGTAAGACTGGATTTTATATATAAATGCCTAGATTTTTTCCATTTCAGTGAGTCTCTTATTCAATGCGTAAAAGTAATGTATAGTAATCCCAGGTGTAAAATGGTAAATAGTGGCTACTTCTGAGAGTTTTGAACCGTCACGAGGAGTTAAACATAGGGTGCCCACTGTCACCATATCAATTCGCTATGGCCATCGAAATGCTAGCTATTAAACGCAGATCAAATAACAGAGGATTAGAAATCCAAGGCTTAAAAACAAAAAGGTGTCCATGTATGCCAATGAATATGAACTGGGTGGGCTGAGATTAAATATAAAAGCACTAAACCTCGAAAGCTTCACTTACACAAACATTTTATGTTAGCACAGCTGAAAACTGTTGTTGAAGGCAATCATGGTAACCATGATTGCCTTCCAACCCCAGTGTAGCTCACTGTAAACAAGCGTAACGGTAGGGCCAGTATCTTCTGGCAAATCTAATCCATATAATGTAGATAGGGAAAATATGCAAACATCTGCCAAGTATGCTGGCATCTATCAGATTCATGTGCCACTGCTTGTAGAAAATTCATACACAAGCAAGCCCAGTACCCACTCTGACCTCTTGAGTAGCTACCTCAAATGAAAGTCAAATGATATATCCAGATCAACCTCAGTCACTTTTAGAAGTCTAATCTGGCCCTGCTGTCAGGGATTTGAGATAATGACCCAGTCAGATAAGCCAACGCCAAAGGCAGGGCTTGCCTGACAGTGCATAAACTATCATGCACGTCTCGTTGACCCAGAGTGAGCATCACAGATGCCTTTGCCTTTTCTGAGTACACATTTCTCTCGTCGCATGGCTCTACATTTACTAGCCTAATAGAATACGACAACATCTCCTTCCTCTCTTCCAAACCTTAATGCTTTAATGGAGCTTGGTAAATATAAACAGAGGTGATATACCTCTAACTACATGCCCGCACAGAAATACCATTCAACGCCATTGGACAAATCTAAGTTTTCTACATTTCATGAAACCCAAACTTTCACCAGCTGTTTGAGGGAGTGGATAAGTCCAAACAACTGATTGTGGCAACGCGGTATGTAACTTCATGTATGAGTAATATGAAGCCAGAAGACTGCGACTGTGAAAATAAACATGCACAGCCCAGTGAGTGAGTATGAGGGGGCCACACACACCATTTCAACCCCCACCCACCTACTGCTAACTGCAGTGACAACAGAAAACCCAGCGAAAAAGAGACAACTGCACTCTCAACCTTTGTGCCCAGTGCTCCTATGAAGTGGAGCAGGTGTGTGTACAATGTAAAAGATGGGGTGTGGCCAAATCAACATACGGTCTATGGACTGGACAAAGCAGGCTTGTTACAACATTGTTACCAGAGGGGCAAGACAGTTTACCATTCACTTGCCAATAAACTTTTCTGTGACCATATCCAAGCATGGATGAGGTTACCACTGTCCAAAGTCTTGCCTCAGTCACCACTTGTCTCTTTTGTCGTGATGTGCCCTTTGTGCTGTTGTCTGTGCCCAACAATGTTTGTACCCTGTTTTGTGCTGCTGCCATGTGTTGCTACCATGTCGTGTTGTCATGTGTTGATGCCATGCTATGTTGTCATCTTAGGTCTCTCTTCGTGTAGTGTTGTCTCTGGTCGTGATGTGCATTTTGTCCTTTTTTATTTTTTTTAATCCCAGCCCTCATCCCCGCAGGAGGCCTTTTGCCTTTTGGTAGGCCATCATTGTAAATAAGAATTTGTTCTTAACTGACTTGCCTAGTTAAATACAAAATAAAATAAATAAAACTATGCCTCTAATCTAATGGGCCTGTTTATTTTGAGAGCCACAGGCAGCTGGGACAATAGCATTTGCACTGGGAACTCTACAATAGCCCTAGCAAAAGCTAATTACATGAGAAAAATAGGCATAAAATAAGCAAATAATGATTCATCTTGTAGGCAGATTGCTGTGGCAAAGTTGGTCGTTGTAACGTCATTAGCTTAGGACCATTTTGATTTCATAGGCCTAACTTAACGTTTAACTTAAAACATTCAAAACTCAGTAATTGTGTAGTTTACGAAGTGAAAGTTTAACATTCGCCATAATTTGAGCTACTGTAGAAATACTGTTTCACTATAGTCTGTAGACTAGATTATACATTTGTAACATTCATATCTGCAGTCCTTGTTAATATCTTGCTACGTTGTTACAGTGTTGCAAGTGCAACAAGGTTACAAACATGTAATTTAGCCACCAGCTGAATCAGATCCACTGTAGCTAACTATATTCGTAACAAATAGTGGCATGCCTTATTTCATTACCGGTCGGTTTGGAACAGGGATTTAAATGAAGTGTGTCCACAAAAGCCTGAATGAAACAATAACCTGTTACTAAATGAGCAATAACCTAGCAAACACAAAACACGTTTATCGAAGATTCAACTACGATATATAAAAGTTACAAATGCCCATTTTATCCGACGTAAGCAGAAATGTATCCTCCATTATAATGAGGGTTAGCAAACAATAGGTCGAGACTCTCCGGTCACTATCGAGCACAAATGGATGATACGTTTTCCTTTTGAGAATCTTTTCCCCCATTTATTTTCGAAAGGGGAAGCCCTGGATGAATGGATCATGCACATTGAATTGAACACCAACCTTCGGCGAAATTTCTCACAGAGCTTGAAGCCCCACGTGTCCTCTCAGCGTCTCGTTCCCATGTCGTCGGGATGAGGGTTGGCTAATTTCTCCCAAAATGTTTGGGACTCAGGATTCAACTCTTCGAACCACTTAGCTACGTGGCCTGGGTGAAAATAACAATAGGCCCGATCACGCCAGGGGTCCTCTCTAAACTTCCCTGCAGCTTCGGTCTGGAGTGAAAACCGAGTGCGAATATAGTCTCTTCGCGACTTTTGTTTCGGAACCATGAAACCTCACCCTAGCGATATATATTGTATTCCCCCTTTACTTCAATTGTCAATTATTTCCAAACATGTTCACTATATATATCCACACTGAAAAACACGCTTTCGACCCCCCGCCCAAAAAACAGTGTATGGCTACTTATCCCAGATATCCATTCAGGTAATTTCACTTTCCTCTTTTCCCCCTCGACTGACTGGAAGACAGGGTTGCCAGGTCCAACTACAATTTTACTAAAAAGTATTCTGAAAACCCACCCAGAATGCCTGGAAACTCCCCTCCAAAAACATCGCAGTAAGAGATGAGTTGCCACATTTAACAATTAAACCCATTTTCCATAGCGTTATTGAGCGAATTAAGAAGTAATATCGATGTCATTTTTAACATTTTTTCCATCAAAATAATCATTCTCGCCAGTTTAAGAATTTGTCACAAGAGAAAAGACAAATTGCCCTTATTAAACTCTCCAGATAATTTCCCATCAATGGAAGACGATTTAACTTGTTTTGACTGCTATGATTAAGCAATAAGGCCCGAGGAGGTGTGGTATAAGGCCAATATACCACAGCTAAGGGCTGTTCATAGCCCTTAACCGTGGTATATTGGCCATATACCACAAACACCTGAGGTGCCTTATTGCTATTATAAACTGGTTACCAATGTAATTAGAACAGTAAAAAGTTTGTTTTTGTCATTCCCGTGGTATATGTCTGATATACCATGGTTTTCAACCAATCAGCATCCAGGGCTCAAACCACCCAGTTTATAATTGTAACCTCAGGGTTTTGTGGTATATGGCCAATATACCACGGCTAAGGGCTGTATCCAGGCAGTCCGTGTTGTGTCGTGCATAAGAACATGGTATATTGACCATATACACCACACCCCCTCATGCCTTATAACTTAAATAAATCCTGTTTGCTCATATGCATAACTATAGATAAATCTAACAGGAGAGTTTGAGTGATGAAAATTGCCAAGAAACATTTGGACGAACTTCAAAAAACAAATGTTGGGCTATTTGCTGGCAATTGTGCTGTTATTATGTGCCAGATGCTAAACTACAAACTGTTATAAATTGACTATTTGCGAGATTGACTTGTTATTTCAATAGGCATAGGCTACTGACTAAAATCTGTGTTTATAATTTCAATTCAACTTTGCCATGGTTTGCTGAGCTAGATGCAGGTAGCCTATTGGCCCTGACAGGCCAACATGCCGAAGTCCATGATGAAACTGACATTAAATGTGGAGGATGATACATTTGAGATAGAGCTGTCACCATGATCACAATTGATATCTCCCAATTTAATTAACTAAAAATGGACATTAATAATTGAATAATAACACAAGGCTACAACAACAAACTGAGTTATAGGCTATTTATTAAATCAATTTGCCAGCTCCAAGTAGGCTACACAAGTTGCACAAATTGATTTGCAATGACTCCAGTGATCTCATCATTTCATTATATTTATTGTATCAAATGGTAGGCTACAGTAGCCTGTAATGGCATAGAAATTAAAAGCCTACTTGATGGCCAACAGATGCAATGTAGCCTATCATTCTCCACATTTAATGTACTTTTCATTGTGGACTTTTTCCTCATAAAACACGTACGTGAGGGAGTTCCATAACTTCCACTCGCTCAGCGCTCCAGACCCTAGAACTGAGCATGAGTAAAATCCTTCGCTTAATATTATCGATAAGAAAAGTCAACATTAGAATGCAGTTTACTTTAAACCACCTCTGAGCGAATTTATCTAAAGAGCTCTATTGCACCTGAAGTCGTTTTCCAATGCTTTGTTACCATTATATCAGTTCTAGTGTGTTAATATGTTTTGTGGAAAAAGGGTGTCTCCATAATGACCAATCTAAATAGCCTACCTACAACTTGTAAAAAGTTGTCAAGACATGCTCGTGTGCTGCTCTGTCTCCATGACTCAGCTGCCTCTGCTGCAGCACTCTCTCAACAAGTGCTCTCAACGCACACACACCTATGGGGAGTGATTCAGGCCAGAATTCAGCCACTGAAGCTACTGATACCTCTCACCAAGTCACCTAACGCCATTAGATACCATCATCAATAAACATGGACTGTCAATGGAGATAACTTTTTTCTAAGATGTCAAACTGCCGACACGTACACAGTGTCAGTTTGCTTGTATTTTTTTAATGAAAGATCTCACCACGAACAACTTAAAAACGTTTACAGGTAGATGGAGCGATCTTATGGTCAGACTTCGGAGGCGCGCACACCACCCACCACTTCTGAGTATATTACTCGCTAATGTCCAGTCTCTAGATAACAAGATAGACGAAATAAGGGCAAGGGTTGCTTTCCAGAGAGACATCAGGGATTTCTCTGTTTCACGGAAATGTGACTCTCTCTGGATATGCTGTCAGAGTCGGTACAGCCACTTGGATTCTTTGTGCGTTGTGCCGACAGGAATAAACATCTCTCTGGGAAGAAGAAGCCCCGGGGAGTATGTTCCATGATTAACGACTCATGGTGTAATTGTAAAAACATACAGGAAGTCAAGTCCTTTTGTTCACCTGACCTAGAATTCCTCACAATCAAATGCTGACTGTATTATCTCCCAAGGGAATTCTCCCCGGTTATTGTCACAGCCATGTATATCCCCCATCAAGCCGATACCATGACAGCCCTCAAGGAACTTCACTGGACTTTATGCAAACTGGAAACCATATATCCCGAGGCTGCATTTATTGTAGCTGGGGATTTTAACAAAGCAAATTTGAGAACAAGGCTACCTAAATTCTATCAGCACATTGACTGTAGCACCCGCCCTGGAAAAACACAGGATCACCGCTACTCCAACTCCCGCGATGCATACAAGGCCCTCCCCCGCCCTCCTTTCGGCAAATCTGACCATGACTCCATTTTGCTCCTCCCTTCCTATAGGCAGAAACTCAAACAGGATGTACCCGTGCTAAGGACTATTCAACACTGGTCTGACCAATCGGAATCCACGCTTCAAGATTGTTTTGATCACGCAGACTGGGACATGTTCCGGGTAGCCTCAGAGAATAGTATTGACGTATATGCTGATTCGGTAAGTGAGTTTATAAGGAAGTGCATATCTACTTGTATCTATTGTGACTATTAAAACCTACCCTAACCAGAAACCGTAGATAGATAGCAGAATTCGCACCAAACTGAAAGCACGAACCATCGCGTTTAACCATGGAAAGGTGACTGGGATACAAACAGTGTAGCTATTCCCACCACAAGGGAATCGAACAAGCGAAATGTCAGTATAGAGACAAAGTGGAGTCGCAATTCAATGGCTCAGACACGAGACATATGTGGCAGGGTCTACAGTCAATCATGGACTACAAAAGGAAAACCAGCCTCTTCACAGACACCGACCTCTTGTTTCCAGACAAATTAAACACCTTCTTTGCCCGCTTTGAGGATAATACAGTGCCACCGACGAGGCCCGCTACCAAGGACTGTGGGCTCTCCATCTCCGTGGCCGACGTGAGTAAAACATTCAAACGTGTTAACCCTCGCAAGGCTGCCGGCCCAGACGGCATCCCTAGCCGCGTCCTCAGAGCATGCACAGACCAGCTGGCTGGTGTGTTTACGGACATATTCAATCTCTCCCTATCCCAGTCTGCTGTCCCCACATGCTTCAAGATGGCCACCATTGTTCCTGTACCCAAGAAGGCAAAGGTAACTGAACTAAATGACTATCGCCCCGTAGCACTCACTTCTGTCATCATGAAGTGCTTTGAGAGGCTAGTCAAGGATCATATCACCTCCACCTTACCTGTCACCCTAGACCCACTTTAATTTGCTTACCGTCCCAATAAGTCCACAGACGATGCAATCGCCATCACACTGCCCTATCCCATCTGGACAAGAGGAATACCTATGTAAGAATGTTGTTCATTGACTATAGCTCAGCATTTAACAGTATAGTACCGCCTAAGCTCATCATTATGCTTGAGGCCCTGGGTCTAAACCCTGCCCTGTGCAATTGGGTCCTGGACTTCCTGACGGGCTGCCCCTGGTGGTGAAGGTGGGAAACAACATCTCCACTTCACTGATCCTCAACACTGGGGCTCCACAAGGGTGCGTGATCAGCCCCCTCCTGTACTCCCTGTTCACCCATGACTGCGTGGTCATGCACGCCTCCAACTCAATCATCAAGTTTGCAGACGATACAACAGTAGTAGGCTTGATTACCATTAATGACGAGACAGCCTACAGGGAGGAGGTGAGGGCACTCGAAGTGTGGTGTCAGGAAAACAACCTCTCACTCAATGTCAACAAAACAAAAGAGATGATCGTGTATTTCAGTTAACAGCAGAGGGAGCACCCCACTATCCACATCGACGAGACAGCAGTAGAGAAGGTGGAAAGTTTTAAGTTCCTCGGCGTACACATCACGGTCAAACTGAAATGGTCCACCCACACAGACAGTGTGGTGAATAAGGCGCAACAGCGCCTCTTCAACCTCAGGAGGCTGAAGAAATGTGGCTTGTCACCTAAAACCCTCACAAACTTTTACAGATACACAATTGAGAGCATCCTGTCAGTCTGTATCACCGCCTGGTACTGCACCGCCCACAACCGCAAGGCTCTCCCGAGGGTGGTGCGGTCTGCACAATGCATCACCGGGTGCAAACTACCTGCCCTCCAGGACACCTACAGGACCCGATGTCACAGGAAGGCCAGAAAGGTCATCAAAGACAACAACCACCCGAGCCACTGCCTGTTCACCCCGCTACCATCCAGAAGGTGACGTCAGTACAGGTGCATCAAAGCTTGGACCGAGAGACTGAAAAACAGCTTCTATCTCATGGCCATCAGACTGTTAAACAGCCATCACTAACACAGAGAGGCTGCTGCCTACATACAGACTTGAAATCATTGGCCACTTTAATAAATGGATCACTAGTCACTTTAATAATGCCACTTTAACAATGAATATATTCTTATTCCATTCCTTTACTTAGATTTGTGTGTATTAGGCAGTTGTTGTGGAATTGTTAGATTACATGTTAGATATTGCTGCACTGTCGGAACTAGAAGCACAAGCATTTCGCTACACTCGCAATAACATCTGCTAACCATGTGTATGTGACCAATACAATTTGATTTGATTTACATGACATCTACGTGTACATCATGCTTTCACGTCGTGTACACGCGACACTTACGTGTCACGTGTAAGTTTAAGTGTCTGTTTAGTTTATTATTAAGTATCTCACCATGAACGCCCATGTCTACATGTACATGCATTGGCACAATTTTTTTTTGTTGCCAATCTCTTCCTTCCGACTTACTTCAGTGCGTTCAAGATAACTGGGAATTCGGGAAAAAAAGAGCTCAGACTGGGAAAAATAGTTTTGAACTATCATCCAACTCGGCATTCCAATTCAGAAACTTTGGCATCTTTCACTGACTTTCTGACCTGAAAATCACTGATGTCATGATTTAACTACGTTTTTCCCCAAGAGTTTTAAGTTTACCACAAATTTACCGGTGTAACAGACACAATCACTTTCACCAGATTATATAAAGCGATCTAGGCTATAGAAATGATTAACTCCACGATTATTTCTGCATAATCTTCTAGCCTATTGAAGGTCTTGCTCAGCCTCAACATGGGTTCTTGGTAGGCCTATAGGCTTATGAAAACATTCACTTTTAAATGAAAAGCAAGTGTCACTATCACAGGAAAATATGGTTGTTTTATTAAATGCTCCGCAATTTAGAATATTAGTGATAGGCTATGTCTACAGCAAAAGACCAAAAAGATAGAAGCGGTTTAGAAGCAGTCTGAGTCTATCCATAGACCAAACAGCTTAACAGATACATTTATTCAGGAGAATCGCATTGAATCAGGCTATTCATTTCAGTGCATTTGCGTTCTTACGCTTAACCTTAGCCTAAACGGAACCGAAAACACCCCAGCCTGTTTTGATCACAGATCATGATAAAGCCTGAACATTTCAGCTATATCTGTCATTGATTTAGCCCACTTTCACCTACAGATTTGATACACATGAAGGCCTATATTTAATCTGGATTTGACAAACAATAGCCTGACTAGAATCCTTTGACTAAATGTAGTTCTAATAATAAGCTTAGGTTGTTTTCCTATTCATTTGCATAGGCTAACCATTGCTATCTTTAGGTTTTTATGAATAAACAGGCATTGGGGTAAAAAAAAAGTTTTGAGGCCCCCCACCCCCCCCCACATTAATGTTACTTACCTTACAGATCACAAAGTCAGCTAATTTCCACTCCATTCACATGAAAATACATTTGATTCATACACTGGCTTGTCTGGCTGGCATGTTTTCATTTTAAGCTGGCCATCCCTTATCTACTCTGAAATAATATTATTTCAGTAGTTCTCTATTATGATAAATGTTTTTCTATCTCGCATAGTACACCCTTGTGGTTGAATATATATGTATCTATTGTAGGTCCTAGGATACAACAACGAATAATGTTGAACTAACAAATACCATCAAGGGATACCTTACAATTTAGAACAATGAACACCTTGTGAAACAGCTGTGAAAACCAACCTGGCAATATTTAAGATTTAACTATATTAAAAAATAATTGTTGGTACAGGTGTGTCAACTTACTTTCACAGATTTGTTGTACACTCACATGGCAATCATAGACTGAAATACTGAATTCTGGTGTGTGGAATAGAGAGTAGGTGGGTGCAATCTGGGTGGGAGGTTCAGCCTGTCGCTTGTTATCAACAGGCAGTCGCTCTGGGAAGAGGGACTCGAAGAGGGAGACTGTGAAGTCCAGGCACTGCTGCTCTGTTTGTTCTGATTATTTGCAGTGCTAGTGTTTTTAGTTCATCTGTGTATGTCACATTATGTGCCCAGTATGATAGAGCAAGAACATTTCTTAGCAGATAATGACAACATGACAATAACAGTAGCTGTAGATGATGTAATGAAAAGTTGGAGTGTGGTTGGTAATGGAGGACATCAGTGGAAACAGGATGCACCTGAGCTCAATTTTGAGGCAAAGGGTCGGAATAGTGAAGATCAAAAATTCTCAAAACCTGTTTTCGCTTTGTCATTATGAGGTACTGTATGTAGATTGATGAGGACACATTTTTATTTAATCCATTATAGAATAAGGCTGTAACGTAACAAAATGTGGGAAAAAAAATCAAAGGGTCTGAATACTTTCCGAATGCACTGTATATGGTTGATTTTCTCTTTTCAACAAGCAATTAAGCTTTTCATTAAGCCTTTATATTTAGAAAAACAAATGTTTTTAATACATACAGTATATAAAAATGTAGAAGCCCACTGATTGAGTTCTTCTAGCAAGCTTAAGATCGAAAAACATCGACGGTGGATGCTCCTTTGCTCTGTGTGTAAGTGTGCTATTTTATTTCCAGATTTTAGATATGATTTTATACACTCCATCACAGTTTACTACTAGTATAACGTTTATGAATGTGCATGTTTCTTCTGAAAGTCCGCTAGCATGTTGTGCTAAGTTCCCAATGCTTTATATGGTATGTTAGCTTGATAACTGGTTAGTTTTATTTTAAACTGCATCAGATGACCTGGCCTCCACAATCACCCGACCTCAACCCAATTGAGATGGTTTGGGATGAGTTGAACCGCAGAGTGAAGGAAAAGCAGCCAACAAGTGCTCAGCATATGTGGGAACTCCTTTAAGACTGTTGGAAAAGCATTCCAGTTGAAGCTGTTTGAGAGAAGGCCAAGAGTGTGCAAAGCTGTCATTTGTTTAAGACTTTTTTTGGTTACTACGTTTCCATATGTGTGATTTCATAGTTTTGATGTTTTCGATATTATTATACAATGTAAAAAATAGTAAAAATAAAGAAAAACCCTGGAAGGAGTAGGTGTGTCCAAACTTTTGACTGGTACTGTATGTGCATAAACACAGACATTATTAAGTGCAAAAGGAAGACAGAAGCTTCCTC
The DNA here is from genome assembly GCF_901001165.1 of Salmo trutta. NCBI lineage: Eukaryota > Metazoa > Chordata > Actinopteri > Salmoniformes > Salmonidae > Salmo > Salmo trutta. The sequence goes on along the minus strand of NC_042987.1, from coordinate 11,057,413 downwards.
AAGGCATCACAACTTGCCATACATTATTGTGCCATGCCTCTTTGTATAAAGGGTTTGGCCTAGTTGCCTCTGATTGCCACAGTCATTCCCCTAACTTTTGTTTCTCTTTCCCTATCCTAATTTTTCTACCCCAAACCTTAAGCTACTTAGCTAATTGATCAGTTCAGTTATTGACTTAATTTAACACACCTGGTCTCCCTGGTCGGTTTATCAAAAACATGAAGTGCCTGCGTAAGCCTATGTACAGTACGTGGCCGAGACGGCAAAATATCAGTACCATCAACTTGCACTTATATCCAAAGCTGTCGGAGCGTGATACGAGGTTATGGTATTTCAGTTGCTTGTCAGCAAAGGCCTGATCCATTTAACAGTGAAATGAGCAGCCCACTACACAATAATGTTTATGGAGCTTTGTTTGCTGTTGGTGAGGCTACATTTCTCACCATAATGTCTATCTGGTCATTGAGGCGGTCATGTCTAGCTATATACATGTCCTTGTACGAACAACAACCATTTAACACACTCCATTACATTTGACAGCGTGTAAAATACAGAATGGATCATGGTTTGCTACATTGTTGTTGTTTGAACTTGAGGTCTTGCATTACTGGAAAAGGTGAGAATTTTCTTGACAATAGGTCCAGAGCAGGGAGTTTCCCCTGCAGCCTCAGGCCCGTCCAGTGATGCCACACACACACACAGTTGTTCATTATAGCTTATTTGTCTTCCTACTAGCAGTAATATAAGATTAATAGGAATACTGGCCAGGGTACAGTGTTTATAATAATATGCAAGGACATTCAAGTATGAATGTAGAGTATAAAGAATGATTTCCCTTACTATTTTATATTTAAAAAATAAGCACTACTGAAAAACAGGAATTACTCTAAACTTTCACATATTTTCTGTGTTGCTTTTTTTCACCGAGAGATGCATGAACAGACACCATGCAGTATGTTCTGACCTGGGGTTTGTCTGAAGTTGGGAAGCTGCCTCACCTGGGAAACACAAACGAGCTGTTCACTAAAGCCAACACATTTAGAGTGATGCTGTGGTATTGTAACATGGTGCGCTGAGAGTCAGGAAGCAAGTTCAGGGAGTGAGTGTTTTAATAAAATAAACTGACCATAACACAAAACAAGAAACACTAACAGCACACAGACATGAAACAGAAACAATAACACCTGGGGAAGGAACCAAAGGGAGTGACATATATAGGGAAGGAAATCAGGGAAGTGATAGAGTCCAGGTGAGCGTAACGATGGTGACAGGTGTGCTCCATAACGAGCAGCCTGGTAACCTAGATGCCGGAGAGGGAACACACGTGACAGGTATCCAGTCACGGCCATGTTCTTCATTATTAGGAATTAGCGTAATATAGTGTAATTCTGAATTGCTTTGTCTTTAAATCCACTTTCCTTACCTTCTCCTGACACTTTTATTTTTCTTTCCAAATGTTTTGTCTTTTATTCTACTTTGTCCTGCCTATCTCTCTGTACACGATTTGCTGTCTGGGAGCAAATCTGGATGCACGTCCTGATTTTACACCCAAAGTGTTCAGTTGTAGCAACTGTTTCCAGATTATAAGCCTACAATAATTGTAGCTGATAACCTCTTTGGGCTAGGGGGCAGTATTTTGACGTCCGGATGAAAAGCGTGCCCAATATAAACTGCTTGTTACTCAGGCCCAGAAGCTAGGATATGCATATAATTGGTAGATTTGGATAGTAAACACTCTAAAGTTTCTAAAACTGTTAAAATAATGTCTGTGAGTATAACAGAACTGATATGTCTGGCGAAACACCGAGGACAAACCATCCCCCCCAAACAAATTCAGCCTACCACTGTTTTCAATGGCTGTCACTTTTATTATAAGGCGAAATCCTCCCAGATTGCAGATCCTAGGGCTTCCACTAGATGTCAACAGTCTTTAGAAAGAGTTTCAGGCTGGTTTTTGGAAAAATGAGCTAGAAGTTGTAGTTTTTCTAAGTGGCTCCCATTTTGGCTGTAGTGTTTCCATGCGCGTGGATGAAAGTGCATCTTTGTTATTTATCTCCGGTAATGAACATATCCTTCTCTGTCTTAAATTGTATCGTTTATTTACGTATTAGGGTACCTGAGGTTTGATTATAAACGTTGTTTGACTTGTTTGGAAAAGTTTATTAGTAACGTTTGGAATTCATTTTGTAATGCATTTTGATGGGGGGAAACCGGTGGATTATTGACTGAAACACGCCAGCTAAACTGAGTTTTTGGGGATATAAAGAAGGACATTATCGAACAAAAGGACCATTTGGGATGTATCTGGGACATTTTGGAGTGCCAACAGAAGAAGATCATCAAAGGTAAGGCATTTATTATATCGCTATTTCTGACTTTTGTGGTGCACCTATCTGGTTGAAATATGTTTTTCATGCTTTTGTATGTGGGGCGCTCTCCTTAGATAATTACATGGTGTGCTTTCGCTGTAAAGCCTTTTGAAATCTGACACAGCGGCTGGATTAACAAGAAGTTAAGCTTTATGTTGATGTATTACACTTCTATTTTCATGAATGTAAAATATTTATATTTCTGTAGTTTGAATTTTGCGCTCTGCAATTTCATTGGATGTTGTCGAGGTGTCCCACTAGTGGCATAGCGGCACGTCTAGCCGTGTCTTTGAGAATTCGTTTTTTCACAATATCATCAAAAATGTGGCCACACCAAAAAAGACACCCAATTCTGTAGCGCAGTGCTTCCCAAAGTTCTCCTTGAGTAACCACTGCTAGTCCACTTATGTGATGTATTACAGAACTTGCACAGAACTGCTAAATTTCACTATATTATACAGTCACTCCAATCAAGAAACATGAACTTCTGATCATTTGTGTTTTTCTTTGTCTTGCATTATGTAGTACCTATGTCTCTGAAGTGTTTTTATGTGCAATTTCTCTAACTAAAGTTTTGAATTGACTCTGTTAATTGTGTTTCTGTTAATTATGTGCATCAATCAATAAACTCCAAGTGCTGTCGATGATATTACAAAAGTGTTATTCGGATATTTGCTGAGGCTCTACGATGGTTATGCTGACTAAACCCAGCATTGCTATCAAAACTGTCAGAATACATGTGTTTACAGTATGTTTCAAGTCATACAATAGCTTGTCTCAGTCTCAGTATTTGACATTTCAGCAACTCCATTTCTTGTTCTATGTAATGTCAAATCACAGGGGTTCTAAATATGTGTGTGGTTAGTGAAAGTACAGAAAGGAATGATAAATAATATAATATCTGTTACATGGAATAACAGGTGTTATTACTACCTCTGAGGGTATAGAGCTTGAGGTAGTCACCTCATACAAGTACTAGGGAGTATGGCTAGATGGTACACTGTCCTTCTCTCAGCACATATCATAGCTGCGGGCTAAAGTTAAATCTAGACTTGGTTTCCTCTATCGTAATCGCTCCTCTTTCACCCCAGCTGCCAAACTAACCCTGATTCAGATGACCGTCCTACCCATGCTAGATTACGGAGACATAATTTATAGATTGGCAGGTAAGGGTGCTCTCGAGCGGCTAGACGTTCTTTACCATTCGGCCATCAGATTTGCCACCAATACTCCTTATATGACACATCACTACACTCTATACTCCTCTGTAAACTGGTCATCTCTGTATACCCGTCGCAAGACACGCTGGTTGATGCTTATTTATAAAACCCTCTTAGGCCTCACTTCCCCCTATCTGAGATATCTACTGCAGCCCACATCCTCCACCTACAACACCCGTTCTGCCAGTCACATTCTGTTAAAGGTCCCCAAAGCACACACATCCCTGGGTTGCTCCTCTTTTCAGTTCGCTGCAGCTAGCGACTGGAACGAGCTGCAACAAACACTCAATCTGGACCGTTTTATCTCCATCTCTTCATTCAAAGACTCAATCATGCACACGCTTACTGACAGTTGTGGCTGCTTCGCGTGATGTATCGTTGTCTCTACCTTCTTGCTGTTATCTGTGCCCAATAATGTTTGTACCATGTTTTGTGCTGCTACCATGTTGTGCTGCTGCCATGTTGTGTTGCTACCATGCTGTGTTGTCATGTGCTGCTGCCTTGCTATGTTGTTGTCTTAGGTCTCTCTTTATGTAGTGTTGTGGTGTCTCTGTTGTCGTGATGTGTGTTTTGTCCTATATTTATAATGTTTTTTTTTTAAATCCTAAGCCCCCGTCCCCGCAGGAGGGCTTTTACCTTTTGGTAGGCCATCATTGTAAATAAGAATGTGTTCTTAACTGACTTGCCTAGTTAAATAAAGGTTATATAATTTTTTTTTTTTTTTTAGAAATGTCAATTACCGCTATATAAGTAGTGCTTGATGTTATGCAAATTAATCAAATTAAGTACCATCTTGATTGTCAGTTTCCCACTTGTAGGTTAATTCCGATTTGGATGGTAATTTAAGTGAAACTTCCTTGTCGTAGTCAATTCTCCACCAATGTTAACACAACTTTCAGTTCAGCTGCAAGCTTTATGCCACGTTCTCATGCTATTGTAGTTATCAGAAATGCCTAGTTCCGAATAGGAAGTTTAACTTGAACGACCCTCCAAATTGGAATTAGCCTAGAAGTGGGAAACTCAGTGAAAAATTGTTTGCCCGAGTTGCCTAATTCTGATGTTTCATAACTGACCTTTTACCTTTTCAACCGAAAGATAAAAAATATTTTTCTGACAACTACTTTGACCATATTGTCAATGTTCAGCAAAGGTTATCAAGCTAGAATTTTTTGTATTGGTTGAAGAATTGTTCCAACCAGAAAGCACATGAATGAAACAAGGTCAAACACAATAACTAGGAAATAGGAAGTTCCGACGATCACGTGAACGAGGCATGAGTTGTGAATCAGTTCACTTACCATTGTCCTGTGATTCCCTTACATTAGCCCAGGGATGGGCAACTTTCATGGGGGTGGGGGCCACCCAAAAATCTGAACTCATCATAAGGGGCAGCAGTTGCTTGAGGGTCTATATGTTTGTGTGTGACTAAAGTTACCCTGTGTTTACCAGTGTGTGTAACTTAATATTAATCAGACTATTCACAATAATCATATTATTGTGTCCATGTAAACATTTGTATTGATATTGTCTTAAACAGGAATAAGCTTTGCTACTGCAGTTGAGCTACCTACCTCAAACTATACAGGACCATGGCTCCAAGAGATTTTTTTAGAACAATGCAAGCATACTTTTAATGACTCTTGTCATCTTCTGCTCTCTGATAACGTGAGGCTGGATAAAGTCCAACCACGCTAACAAGGTGTGTCCATTTCCTTGGCTAATTTATCCATTATCATACTGTATGTCTACATAACCTCTGTTTCTCCATTATTCTAGCAGTAAATTCTAAGCAGTGAAGATGTTTTATTTCCAATACAGTGTAGGTGCCGTGTACCTGCAGTGCAACTACAATTGAACAACAAAGTGACTGCACAACTGTAGTTATATTGGATGTTGTTAATCCAATGTAGTTTTCAAGACAAAATTAGATTTTTATACTTCGTGGGCTATACTCTGCCTTGTCTCAGGATGGTAAATTGGTGGTTGAAGATATCCCACTACTGGTGTGGGGGATGTGCTTTGGCAAAGTGGGTGGGGTTATATCTTGTCTGTTTGGCCCCGTCTCGTGGTATTGTCGGACGGGGCCACAGTGTCTCCCGACCCCTCCTGTCTCAGCCTCCAGTATTTATGCTGCAATAGTTTATGTGTGGGCTAGGGTCTATCTCTCTCTCTCTCTCTCTCTCTCTCTCTCTCTCTCTCTCTCTCTCTCTCTCTCTCTCTCTCACTCACTCACTCACTCACTCACTCACTCACTCACTCACTCACTCACTCACTCACTCACTCTCTCTCTCGTAAGAAGGGCTTTATAAATACATTTGATTCATGTACTGTTTTGTGGCGATTGCTCAAATAAATATTTATCTACCCATTTCAACAGCTATTTACCACTTCAGTTTTCTTAGTTTTAAATCCTTACTATTTGTATTGTTTTATTGCTCTTTAGAATGACCTATTGTTACGGCCATTGTAATGTTAAAATTGTTGGCATGTCGCAAGGAAATGTCTTCCCTTGGTGCTGGTTTCCCACTATTTAACGTTACTGACTTAAAAGACTAATATCAATTTTGCTGGTCTAGGTTGGAAACTATTCAACGGAGCCTGCGCTGGGCTAGAGGACAGTTCATTGCTGAGGATGCTGCAGATGAGTTATTGAGCCTTATATCTGACTTCATCCAAGAAGTACGCATTCATGGACCTCAAATCCAAGATGGTGAGTAACAAATTAGTAAAGTCAAGTACACACACTAAAGGGTATAACACATTTTTTAAGAAGAAAGCTGTTGAGTTTTTGAGGTTTGACAGACATATCATGTCTGACCTGGACCAACAATTAATATGTCCATTTTGTAGAATCAAGCAGGTGTTAAAGCATGTTCTCATTTAAGACATGATTTAAATGTGTTACCTTGACCAGCTATTGAGATGTACCTTTTGTTAAGCACATATGCTGTTGTCCTCACCACTACAGGCTCCTTTTCACCTGATTAACTTAACAAAAGGCACTTCTCTATAGGTTAACAAGTAGGGGGGTGGGCCTTTCCTCTTTTGTTTTCTATCGCTCTCTTGTTGTTTCTTATCAGGCCAACTCCTTGAATGCCGTACTCCTTAAAGTTTGCAGTCTACACTTGTGATGGAAAATTTTATCGTGTGAAGAGACAGCATTGACGTCGCTTGACCCAATGATGAAAATAATCATGGCCTCTAAACCTTCAAGCTGCATACTGGACTCTATTCCAACTAAACTACTGAAAGAGCTGCTTCCTGTGCTTGGCCCTCCTATGTTGAACATAATAAACGGCTCTCTATCCACCAGATGTCTACCAAACTCACTAAAAGTGGCAGTAATAAAGCCTCTCTTCAAAAAGCCATACCTTGACCTAGAAAATAGAAAGAATTATCGGCCTATATCAAATCTCCCATTCCATGTAAAAAATTTTAGAAAAAGCTGTTGCGCAGCAACTCACTGCCTTCCTGAAGACAAACAATGTATACGAAATGCTTCAGTCTGGTTTTAGACCCCATCATAGCACTGAGACTGCACTTGTGAAGGTGGTAAATGACCTTTTAATGGCGTCAGACCGAGGCTCTGCATCTGTCCTCGTGCTCCTAGACCTTAGTGTTGCTTTTGATACCATCGATCACCACATTCTTTTGGAGAGATTGGAAACCCAAATTGGTCTACACGGACAAGTTCTGGCCTGGTTTAGATCTTATCTGTCGGAAAGATATCAGTTTGTCTCTGTGAATGGTTTGAATGGACAAATCAACTGTAAATTTCGGTGATCCTCAAGGTTCCGTTTTAGGACCACTATTGTTTTCACTATATATTTTACCTCTTGGGGATGTCATTCGAAAACATAATGTTAACTTTCACTGCTATGCGGATGACACACAGCTGTACATTTCAATGAAACATGGTGAAGCCCCAAAATTGCCCTCGCTGGAAGCCTTTGTTTTAGACATAAGGAAGTGGAAGGCTGCAAACGTTCTACTTTTAAACTCGGACAAAACAGAGGTGCTTGTTCTAGGTCCCAAGAAACAAAGAGATCTTCTGTTGAATCTGACAATTAATCTTGATGGTTGTACAGTCGTCTCAAATAAAACTGTGAAGGACCTCGGCGTTACTCTGGACCCTGATCTCTCTTTTGACGAACATATCAAGATTGTTTCAAGGACAGCTTTTTTCCATCTGCGTAACATTGCAAAGATCTGAAATTTTCTGTCCAAAATTGATGCAGAAAAATGTATCCGTGCTTTTGTCACTTATAGATTAGACTACTGCAATGCTCTACTTTCCGGCTACCCGGATAAAGCACTAAATAAACTTCAGTTAGTGCTAAATACGGCTGCTAGAATCCTGACTAGAACCAAACAATTTGATCATATTACTCCAGTGCTAGCCTCCCGACACTGACTTCCTGTTAAGGCAAGGGCTGATTTCAAGGTTTTACTGCTAACCTACAAAGCATTACATGGGCTTGCTCCTACCTATCTTTCCAATTTGGTCCTGCCGTACATACCTACACGTCCGCTACGGTCACAAGACGCAGGCCTCCTAATTGTCCCTAGAATTTCTAAGCAAACAGCTGGAGGCAGGGCTTTCTCCTATAGAGCTCCATTTTTATGGAATGGTCTGCCTACCCATGTGAGAGACGCAGACTCGGTCTCAACCTTTAAGTCTATTGAAGACTCACCTCTTCAGTAGGTCCTATGATTGAGTGTAGTCTGGCCCAGGAGTGTGAAGGTGAACGGAAAGGCACTGGAGCAACGAACCATCCTTGCTGTCTCTGCCTAGCCGGTTCCACTCACTCCACTGGGATTCTCTGCCTCTAACCCTATTACAGGGGCAGAGTCACTGGCTTACTGGTGCCCTTCCATGCCGTCCCTAGGAGGGGTTCGTCACTTGAGTGGGTTGAGTCACTGACGTGGTCTTCCTGTCTGGGTTGGCGCCCCCCCCCCCCCCTTGGGTTGTGCCGTGGCGAAGATCTTTGTGGGCTATACTCGGCCTTGTCTCAGGATGATAAGTTGGTGGTTGAAGATATCCCTCTAGTGGTGTGGGGGCTGTGCTTTGGCAAAGTGGGTGGGGTTATATCCTGCCTGTTTGGCCCTGTCCGGGGGTATCATCGGATGGGGCCACAGTGTCTCCTGACCCCTCCTGTCTCAGCCTCCAGTATTTATGCTGCAGTAGTTTATGTGTCGGGGGGCTAGGGTCAGTCTGTTATATCTGGAGTATTTCTCCTGTCTTATCCGGTGTCCTGTGTGAATTTAAGTATGCTCTCTCTAATTCTCTCTAATTCTCTCTAATTCTCTCTTTCTTTCTTTCTCTCTCTCTCTTGGAGGACATGAGTGCTAGGACCATGCCTCAGGATTACCTGGCATGATGACTCCTTGTCGTCCCCAGTCCACCTAGCCGTGGTGCTGCTCCAGTTTCAACTGTTCTGCCTGCGGCTATGGAACCCTGACCTGTTCACTGTGATTACTATTATTTGACCATGCTGGTCATTTATGAACATTTGAACATCTTGGCCATGTTCTGTTATAATCTCCACCCGGCACAGCCAGAAAAGGACTGGCCACCCCTCATAGCCTGGTTCCTCTCTAGGTTTCTTCCTAGGTTTTGGCCTTTCTAGGGAGTTTTTCCTAGCACCATGCTTCTACACCTGCATTGCTTGCTGTTTGGGGTTTTAGGCTGGGTTTCTGTACAGCACTTTGATATATCAGCTGATGTAAGAAGGTGTCACATCCTGACCAGTTAAGGGTTATTTGTTGTTGGAGTATGGTCAGGATGTGGCAGAGGGTATTTGTTTTATATGGTTCGGGGTGGTGGTGTAGGTAGTAGGTCGTTTTATTTATGTATTCCGGGGGTTTTGGGCACTGCTCTGTGTTTCTGTATTTCTATGTTTAGTTAGTTAGTTGTGGGTATAGGTTCTAGGTTCGTTTTCTATGTATAGTTAATTGGGATGGGACTCCCAATTGAAGGCAGGTGTGTTGAGTTGCCTTTGATTGGGAGTCCTATATAATAGGGTGTGTTTGTCTTTGTGTTTGTGGGTAGTTGTTTTTGCATTGCTTTTCGTTAGCCTGCAAAACTGTTGTACTGTCGTTGTTTCTTGTTTTGTATAGTGTTCACATTATTGTTTAATTAAATTCAAAGATGAACGCGACCTCCACTGCGTATTGGTCTACTTTATCAGATGATGACTTCTCTATTTCGTCTGAGGACGAAGACAGCTGTGACAGAAGGGCTATATAAATACATTTGATTTGAAATACATTTGATGTCATAAATAACCCTTGGTTCTGGCCTGTGGGGGGCAGAACACACAGAACATGTTCTATAAATTAAGATAGTAGCCCATGTCAGACACCTGCAGGAACCAACCTTATGAACCATGCTTATGTAACTTGTCTGTGTAAGCAGTATATAAGAGATCTAACGGGACTGCCCGACGGAGCTCACTTCAGACAGGTACTTTATGCATCTAAGTTTGACTGTGACCTCTCCAGCTTGCTGTTAATAAAGAATGATTAATTTAAGATTGACTTCAGGTGTCCCTGGTCGTAATTTCCACGGCAAATTGGCATCAACGAACAGGATGATTGATTCTGCCTGCGGAGCTTCCAGTGAGGGTCTGCGAGGAAAACCGGTGGCACATTTTATGAAGCATGAGGGAAATTCTCATCTAACCAAAAGACGACGAGGACACGCCCAGACCCTTACTGTGAGCTGCCCAGGAGGAGACACATCATCCGCGAACAATTGAGGGACACAATTTTAATTAATTTGTATAAAAATACAGAAGAATATCATAAAACCAACAAAACTTAACAATAAAAAAGTACCCATATTCTTAAGGTGAGAAGGCTATTCACTACTTATGGTGAGAAGACTAGAGCGAGGGCGAGTAACGGTACCATGGAAAACCCGGTGACAGCTGTCTGTAGGCATTTATAAGACAAGTGTCTATATGGTTTGCAGCCACTACAAATAGCACAAGGTTTTACTGAGAACGGGGTGTTAATTTATATGCATAGGAAGTAGCGGCAAGAGAATTGTTGAAGATACATACAGTGGCTTATGAAAGTATTGGCATTTTTTCCTATTTTGTTGCCTTACAACCTGGAATTAAAATAGATTTTTTGGGGGTGTTTGTATCATTTGATTTACACAACATACCTATTTTGAAGATGCAAAATATATTTTATTTTGAAACAAACAAGAAATAAGACAAAAAAAAGAACTTGAGTGCAGGGGCGAAAATCTGATATCAACTTTGGAGGGGACAATTACATGAAATTTTCTCAAGAGCAATTCCTGAGGGGGACACCAAAAGTTGTGCTGTAACACATAGCCTACATTGTAATATGGTACATGTATATTGAGGAACCAAAGAAATAAGGTCTTTGCCGTACTCCTAACTACCGGTACCCAAAACTACACAACTAATCACAACAGCAATACCATTGCCTTTAACAAATCTTAGTTCAGTCACCAGTTTAAGTTGAGAGTGGGGGTATCCATGGCATTTTCCAATTATGTTCCTATTTTACAAGTCAAAAAAATTGAGAACCTTTCATAATGTTGCCAAACAAAGACTCAACAAACTTACCTGAGACTCCCTGTCTCTGCCAGTCTGTCCCTGCATATCTGTCCCCAACTCTGCTGTCTGTGTGCCATCTGTTGCCTGCTCTGCCTAATGACATCATTGTGAAACATTTCCATTAGAATTTCATTTCTTTCTTATGAACATTTTATCAACTAGTCTTTGAGATATTAGGCTACTAGGCTTCTTACTATGCGTTTTGGTGTATTGAAAAATACTCTGATGTCCGTCTTTTATTTTTCTGCCATTTTTCTACCTGGCTGGCTGGCTGGCTGGCTACACACACACACACAGTGTGTAGGTTATTTACAGTAGGAGATGGGCTTCTATCATCTTCAATCATTCTATTTGGGCTTCGATCTAAAAGGTAGCTAGCAAATGTGAAACGGATTAAAATAACAAGAGTTGACAGCTGTATGAGTTCACCATTTACACAACATATGCTGCAACCTTTTGTAATTTTAATAGTTTGTTTCATATTGGCTGGCTTCCAACAATAGCTGAATTTGCAAAGCTAGCGAGCACCAATTCAGTTTCAGTGGTGTTTGCTATAATCGTTGATACCCGGGTTAAATAAAGGGGAAATAAAATAAATAAATAAAAGTTCACTTGCGACAATTTAGCTTTTGCAACGAGACCATTAAATATATTTAAGACAATGGTAGAAAAGAGTGTAGTTCTGTTCAGTTTGGATTTCAGTTTATCGCTAACCTTATCCCAGGGACTTTGAAGCACTAACTTACATCATCTGCATGCTGATTCCATCTTTGACGACGCCACAAAAATGGAATAGGTACTAGCTAGCTTAATAGTTAATATTTGCGCGCTAGCTCTGCATATTCAGCTAGTGTGTGTGTGCGATTAACCTCACGTCAGTTACGTGCATTGAGTGCCTTTCAGACAGTAGATACGACCTCTCTGTTACCTAGCAAGCTAAGGAACTGGCAGTGGATCAAACCATTGCGAGGCAAAGGGTGGGGGGGTTGCAATCTTTTGAAACTTAAAAACGCGCTATTAAGTGTCTATAATCAGCACAATTGCTTTCATTGCGTATTATTAATATTATTTAAATTACATAGTTATGTTTCAGTGATATATTGGGGCGGACAAATCATATTTTTCCGCCCCTGCTTGAGTGTGCATAACTATTCACCCCCCAAAGTCAATACTTTGTATAGCCACCTTTTGCAGCAATTACAGCTGAAAGTCCCTTGGGGTATGTATCTATAAGTTGGGCACATCTAGCCACTGGGATTTTTGCCCATTCTTCAAGAAAAAACTGCTCCAGCTCCTTCAAGTTGGATGGGTTCCGCTGGTGTACAGCAATCTTTAAGTCATACCACAGATTCTCAATTGGATTGAGGTCTGGGCTTTGACTAGGCCATTCCAAGACATTTAAATGTTTCCCCTTAAACCACTCAAGTTTTGCTTTAGCAGTATGCTTAGGGTCATTGTCCCAGTTTCAAATCTCTGGAAGACTGAAACAGGTTTCCCTCAAGAATTTCCCTGTATTTAGCGCTGTCCCTCATTCCTTCAATTTTGACCAGTTTCCCAGTCCCTGCCGATGAAAAACATCCCCACAGCATGATGCTGCCACCACCATGCTTCACGAGTCAGGGGTGTGAATACTTATGTAAATTAGATATTTCTGTATTTCATTTTCAATAAATGTGAAAACATTCCTAAAAACATGTTTTCACTTTGTCATTGTAGGGTATTATGTGTAGATGGGTGAGAAAATATATATAATTCATACATTTTGAATACAGGCTGTAATGCAACAAAATGTGGAATAGGTCAAGGGGTATGAATACTTTATGAAGGCACTGTATGTCAGTCACTGGCAGTCACTCAATAAGCAATGTCACTTAATACATTTTTAGATTGGTATTTAGTCTAGCCCGCTACCTAAACTTGTACTAATTGTGGCCGAATACCGACCGGGCACGCAGAGCATGTGTCAAGGGGCTTTGACCTCCAGGGGGCCCCCATTGATTTTGTTAGTCACTCTCACTCAGATATATTAACATGGCATAAGTCATTACAAAATGTGTAGAATTCCAGGAAATTAGCAAAAATGTTTCTCCACCCCATGGCAAAATGGGTGGAATAAAAAGGAAATTAGCTGTAAAACAAATTAGCTGTAAAACTGCACAGCTGTACTCTACTTTCTATCTACAGCCCAAAATGTTTTTGGTGTTTCAAATACAGTGTATTGCATTGTGGCAAATGGAATGGATGGAGTGGAAAGTGCTGCTGGGTATTTAAACCACAGTCCCCTATGAAATAACACCATATATCGATTCTACAGACCATACGGAGTATTCCCAACCCCTCTTTAACTTCAGCACATAGAATAGTTTTTTCTCTATAAGCCAATATGTAATTAATATAGTGTACTGCATTTCAGTAAATTAAACCAGTTGGTCAGCACAAGAGACAATTTTAAGTTTTGTAGACTCTTGAGTAATTCCAATTACATATATTTGTATTTTATTGAAAATGTATCTTTCCATTAAGCCTAGACCATAGCTATCTATTCACTTTTTTAAGGCGGTTCCAATGCTGTGAAAAACAGTTGTACTGCAGTAGACCTAAAAAAAATAGTTATTCCTTAGGTTGTATTTGCAGGGGACTGCTATTTTGAAAAAAGTTTAAAATCCATGCTCATGCAGCCAGCATAATACCCCGCTGCAAGGAGAACAGTAATCCTCAACTGTAGCTTGGGTTGCAAAATTCCAATAAACTTTCAATAGATTCCTTGATTTTCCAGAAATCCTGGTTGGTGGATTCTTGCAAGCAGGAAGGAATAAGCAGGAAATCCAGAAACCTCCAACCAGGATTTCTGTAAAACCAAGGAATTTATTGAAAGTTCCCAGAATTTTGCAATAACTAACACCCTGCCCCCCCCCCCCCCCCCCCTCCCCTCCCTATTCTCGTGGAACCTCATGGCTGATGTAGTAGCCTATTGTAGGCCCTCTATGTAGAACTACTACTCAGAAGAAGAAAAAACATACTAAGCCATGTACTACACCACATGCCTGGAAATAGTAGAGAAGCAACACTAGAGGATTGGAAAAGCCATGTTTATTTAGTTATCAAGGCAATAATCACATTTATTCCCCAGTTGGTCAGAGATCACCTTCACTTACAAACACACCCCGTATCATTTGACATTTCCATCAATACATAAAAACCTCCGGGCACGATCCTGAAAATTATTAATAGATTTAAAATAAAGTCGATTTTTATAGACTGCAAACAAAATAATACCATTTTGATATATACATTTTAATGCAAATCAGGATGTGTTCAGACACTCAATTCTGATATTTTCTTAATTAATTGGTCTTTTGACCGATGAGATCAGCTCTGAAAAAGATCTGACGTGAAAAGATCTGACGTAAATAGAAGAATTGGGCTGCCTGTGTGAACACAGCTGTAGTGGTCATTCAGCTAAACCCACATCCAAAGTCTATTTGCCAGACGTAAGGTTTCATTCTCCCTAGAAATGAGAGATCAGTATACTACAGACAGAGAAAAGAAAGCTACTGGACATACTACAACCTCATCCTCAACATTATACACTTACTTGCACACGCTTGCAAGCACTCACTCACCTCCCACTTACACACACACTGCACGCACGCAAGCACACACATTCAAACAAAGCTTAACGCCTACTTCCATGATACAGTAAACAAAACATTATTTGACTGAACAAAAAAAAAAAAGAATATCAACATCTTTTACACTGGCATAGACCAGCGCAATCTGACCCTGATGAGTCCGGATGCATCCAGGCCAGTCAATTCCAGTTGTGTTAAACCTCATCTGTGTAAATCCATCAGGCTCACACAGATAAAACTATCTATTCTGCTTAACCTCTTTGCCTGTCTACCTATCGTGTGTTAAAAAACAACAACAAAAAAAACCGCTGTTTGTTCCTGTTTGGTTGGGGGAGCAGTGGTCGCTGGTCACAGGTTAAAACGCCTGGAGGTAATCAATAGGCGGCGCTAGCGGGTTCCCTCGTGGAGCTGAAGAGGACGTCTGCCTTGGTGCTGATGAAGTATGTCACCAGTAGGGATGTGAACAACACAGCCACTCCCGCGCCTAAGGTCAGCATCTATGAGAGACAAATTAAGAGGAAGAAAGAGGTGAATACTGTAGGAGAAAAAACATGATTGTACTTTGTCAATGAATTTGACACTATTTCCCTACCTAAACATGATTGTTGGTTCAAACAGAAATCACTTGAACCTAAGCAACACAACTGTAATTGATTAAACAGATGTGGATCATGGAAGGTACGAAGACTGCAGTTTTACCTCCAAGTCCCGGCTCGCTACTAGGAAAATTCGAGCTTTGATAAACTTCCACCGTGATTCTGTCCACGTGGAATAGTCTTTGGAAGCATACTCTCCCAGCTCGAAGGCAGGGGACACTGCTTTGGTCAGGCGTACCGATGCACGCACGCAGAAAGAATCCCTCTGGGTGCTGTTGGGTGGGACAACGCCCTGAACCCAGAGATATGAGTACATCTGTGAGAGAAACAGTGAATGAGAGTGTGGTGGGATTCCAGCACCATAGTGTACAAATAAACACAATTTTTTTACTTCCGATGTATAGCGTATCACTGTTTTACATCTGCACACAGACAGACAGATCCAGCGGCAAACCTACCTGTCTGCTCTCGTTCGGCAGCTCATCTGGCTTCTGGCACTGACTCTGGGTGAGGTTGGTGGCTGCTCCAGTTAAATTGGCCAGGAGGTACTGGACCAGACGAGTTGGAGTGGAAGACATGGCAACACCAACATAGTACTCTGGTGCGCTGGGCTCTAGGAGACAGAAAAACACAAAGCAATGAAGACCCAAGTACCCCAATACCTTCTTTATGGATGCAAGTGTGTCTGACTAGTAAACATGTACACATGCTCCATATCTGCCTGTGTGTTTATGACATTGGTAGAAGCAGACTGCCTCTGTAGGGTTAAAGGGTGTTTCCTAGTGTGAACTAAAACTCACTGAGAATGTTCTTTAGTTCTGGGGCCATCACTGCCTGAAACCAACTGTTGTTGGAACTAACCAGAAACCCATACAGCATCTGGGTAACCTGAGAGAGAGATTGAGTGTTTGGTCAAATAATTCAGCTTGAAAATATTTTAGATGCTGAGAATGAACAAGTGACTTATGTTAACAGAAATATTGACAGTCATGAAAAATAAGACTATAACAGTATGACTGATCTGTTTGACATGTACAACAGCTGAACAGGTAATCATTCACCGAGTCTCACTATTTTGGGGTCTGCTTTGATGGTGTTGACTAGGGACTTGTCTCCCTCGGCCTGCTTGTAGAGAGCACGTGCAACCACCGTAGCCACATCAGTAAGGGACTGAAAGAGTGGAGGGAGGGAGAATACATTATTGTAACAGTGGATCACGATGTAAAGGCAACTGTACCTACTGCAATGGATGTATCAGTGGGATTGCTCTGGTAAGAATACCTTTGCAGTTTCAGTCACAAACTCCAGCTGTTCCTCTGGACTAAAGTCAGATGGATAAGTCAGGTTCAGGTTAGCAGCGTTGTCGTAAAAACTCTCATAGTACCTGTGCATGGGCAAACAGGACAGAACACTCCTCACTACTAATGAAGAAATCAGGCAAGATTAATATTGCCGTAATAAAAATGAACAGCAACGACAGACCATAGTCAAACACTGACTCACCTGTTGTTGAAAGCGGATTCGTGGTCTGCAAGCACAATCCCTGGGATTGGCTGAGCTCGCAGGAAACGCTGGAGGGAGGAGGGCGGGAGCGGCTGAGAGACATTAGGCTCAACCAATAAGAAGCTGAGCCCAGTCGTGGAGGACTGTAAATTGTTCACAAGATTCTTAACCTGAAACAGAGTAAGAGGTTGGGAAAAGTGGGTTGGGAGAAAAGAGAATAAAGAGTATAGAAAAAAACGGGTGGCCTAGGTAAGAGGCACAAAGAAAGAAAAAAAATTCCTCCCTCACCTCATCATTGACAGTGTTGTTCCTCCTGGACACAGGGTCTGAGTGGAGAAAGAGGTTGGTGCCACTATGCAAGGCCACCTTACAAATAACATAAAAGATCCATCACTCAGTATTGGTTGATTGTGTACCCATGTGTTTTGCAAAAAGATGCCTGCATGTGTTTGAGTATTCAATGAGACTGTATACGCATGTCCTTACCTGACCAATCTCTAGTATTGAGTGAACATTGTCCAGGTCTATCACAAACTTGCCATTCTCCATGTCGTAAACCATCCGAGAGCTGCCGATGTAGTCAAAGGTTTCCTGAAAGAGAGGAATAAGCGATCAACATCCTCGCTCATATAGTAAAACACTAAGCAATACTGCTATATGATAGTGACCACATGGGACTCATGTACCATAATTGACACATACTAGACTGACTTGCTTAGGGAGACAGAAGGAACTCACCCCTTGGAAGAAGGCAAAGAGGATATTCCGTGTGGGAGGGGCCTTGTGAGTGACTTCACGCAGTGCCTGGGCAGCAGCAAGCAGAGTGACAAACCCTGAGATACTTCCCTCTGCTCCAGTTGAAACCTCCCAGAAAAATGCCCTGCTGTCCAGCTACAAAAACGGAGAGTGCAAGGTGTCCAGTCAATTTCTCATGAACTCCAAACAAGAAAAAAACTATGTAAGGATTGTATAGGAAGAAAAATGGTACTGAGCAAATTACCAAAGCAGTTTTTAAGCTCCTTAAATCAAGATGTGTATACCACACACAGGAATGTAGCTCATCTTGTATACCGTTTTGCATAAATTCCAAAAGGCTTATGCTGCATTCATAACCAAGTGGGAAGGTGGTATTTACCACATACGACTGGGAAGAATCCACTTGAATACCCCTCCAACTCATAATTACTAGTGGGAAACTCGTCTATCATCCCTGAGCTCTGACTTCTTCCACATGCTGACCTCTGACGTCACCTACTAAGGAAATGGCCACGATAACAGAATTTTAAGCAGTTAAATGTAACACAATAATATTTCTAAAAAGCAATCTATTAACATGGGGTTTGAACACCATTTTTTTTTACAAGCATGATAGCTGTACTTTTAGTTTATTGTTGATGTAGCTTGTTGGCCATTAGCCAATTGGGTTTCTCAACGAGCTCAAAGCATCCAACTGGTATTTACAACTGGTAATTACCACCTTTCCACTTGGTTATGAACACAGCATTAAAATATCTGTGAACACGTGACAAGATGTGTAAGAGGGAGGCAGGCCTTTGTGTCACTCACCCTGGCTGCTGCTATAACAACGCTCTCGTTCTCCTTGTGGCCGAAGACGGTGTCGTTATAGGGCCGGATGGAACCCCAAACATTATAATCACCCAGAGGGTCACACACCATCTCTGTGAGGGAGGTAGATATGTGGGTGAGAGATACACTGAGTATACAATACATTAGGAACACCTTCCTAATATTAAGTTATACCCGTGTTGCCCTCAGAAGAGCCTCAATTCTTCGAGGCATGGATTACAAGGTGTCGAAAGCGTTCCACAGGGATGCTGGCCCATGTTGACTCCAATGCTTCCCACAGTTGTGTCAAGTTGATTGGATGTCCTTTGGGTGGTGGACCATTCTTGATACACACGGGAAACTGTGAAAAACCCAGCAGCGTTGCAGTTCTTGACACACCCCGTTCAAAGGCACTTAAATATTTTGTCTTGCCCATTCACCCTCATACACAATCCATGTCTCAAGGCTTAAAAATCCTTCTTTAACATGTCTCCTCCCCTTCATCTATACTGATTGGAGTGGATTTAACTGGTATTTAAAGGGATCATAGCTTTCACCTGGTGAATCATAGCTTTTCACTCAGTGTACATGACGGAATGTGAATACTAACTATTCACATATACACAATAATTAGAGCCATGGTTTTTATACTTTATTTTTTGCACTTTGCTTTTACCATTATTTCCAGCATTTTCTACTAGGTTTGCAGCAGGTAGAAAGTCTGCTGACAAACCTAGCCACAATGCCAAATAGGCTTTGTGCGATTAAAGATCTGCAGATATACGCCTCCCACATTTACACACATTAATTAAATTGACACAAGCCGTCTCCAATCAATCAATGTCTGGTTGTATGTGTGTGTGTGTGTGGTGGTGGTGGTGGGGGGGGGGGGGGGGGGGGGGGGAAATTGCCTGAGCCAGGGGAGGTGTAGCTGTGCGAATCTAAAATCGCACATAGCCTATTATTTTGCAAGGAATACTATTTGTAGAGCAGTGAATCTTCACCTCACAATTCAAGATTCGCAGAGCTACGCCTTCCATGGCTTAAGACGTCTGCATGCTTCCCAGCCGATACAGTTCGGAAGAGTTTGTGTATATGCTGTGACGATTTTGTTCACTTTGGACTTTGGTCGGCAGTTTGGGCACACATTTCTTTGTTGTTGAGGCAATCAGAAATCGGTATCCAAAGTCTACCCCCTTTGTCTGATTGATCAACAGTAGGGATTCTTCAGTAAAGTCTGTTGTCATTCAACGAGAGACGACTCGTTTTCAAGCAAATTTCTTCATTGAGAAATTCTGCACCAAACATCTTACATGCTGACCACACCGCTCACACACGATTTACACACTTTTTTTGGCTGAGTTTATAACAATGCTTAACTCGGTGATGCCTTATGGTAGAAACAAGCTCTAAAATGCCTGCGAAAGATATGACTCCGATGCATATGGGGATATATTGATTCCTCTCGATGACAATCTGAAGCTAAACTGCGCCTATAATATTCAAGGAGATAAAAAAAAAATGGACTTTGCTATTCTGTTCCTATTAATTGAGCTTTTCTCTTTTGGAAAAGAGATGTTTGTTTAAACCCAGGCAGCTTTTAGGGAAGCACTTCTGTTGTTGGGTTATACAACGAACGAGTAGCCAGCAGTTAAAGCTTACAGTTTTCTGTGTCAGTAGAGCCTCTGTCTGGGTGCAAAGGTGACTTTTGAAAGTGCCATGCTTCATAAGGATGTCTAAGATGTAATTATTTTTGTCTCGCCTAGGGCGGCAGAACGTCCAGGGCATTGGTGATTTTATCAATGTAATCAGATAGAAAATATTAGGCTGTTATTGACATTGAACAGATTATATCGCCTACTAACCAAATGTGTTAAAAATGGTGTTTAATTTGTAGCATAGGCCTATGAGGGGGGAGCGTCAGATTTTGTCTCCGCTAGGGCGGAAGAAAGTCCAGGACCCGCCCTGCCCCCACCAAACACAACCAGACATTCCTTGATTGATTGGAGACAATTAAAGAACGTTTCCTAGGATTTTCTACATGCACCAAACCCAGTGGATAAAACTGGAAATACTGGTAAAAGCAAAGTGCCTAAAAAGCATGGCCCTAACAATAATGCATCTCTGCTAACGACAGTGGCTGTTTGTGTACCTGGGTTGATGCTGAAGTTGATGTCGTTGCGTCTCATGCAGGTTGGAGTATTGGTGACTGCATGCATGTGGGAGAAGAGCTGCATGGCACACAAAGGGTACTGCGGGTCACTGCCGTTCACTGCACGATTATGGTCCAAGTAGCACTGCAAGCAGAGTGGATACATTTATCAGAATGAAGGGTACAGTTTCAATACACAGAAATACTGTAGGATGTTCTTCGGATAAAGACAGTTAATGGTCATTAAGTGACATGATATTAATCCTGACTGGGATGTGACAGCTTGAAGTGATCCCTCACCTGTTTGATGAACTCTGTTTCGTTGTCTTCTTTCAGGGAGAAGACAGGGAAGTCAAATTCCTCATAGGATAGACCGTTCCCCAGAGGGTTCCATACAGTAGTGTTACAGTGTGCCAAATTAGGACCATAGTTGTCGGAGTATACACCTGAGGAAAAAGTAAACCAAGTAAAACAAATTACGTTTTAAAAGCACCCCAGTTAGAAAAGATCACATACAGTACCAGTCAAAAGTTGACACAACTACTCATTCAACAGTTTGTCTTTATTTTGACTATTTTCTACATTGTACACTAATAGTGAAGACATCAAAACTATGAAATAACACATATGAAATCACATAGCAACCCCCCAAAAGTATTAAATCCAAATATATTTTAGATTCTTCAAAGTAGCCACCCTTTGCCTTGATGACAGCTTTGCACACTCTTGGCATTCTCTCAACCAGCTTCACCTAGAATGCTTTTCCAACAGTCTTGAAGGAGTTCCCACATATGCTGAGCACTTGTTGGATGCTTTTCCTTCGCTCTGCGGTCCAACTCATCCCAAACCATCTCAAATTGGGTTGAGGTCAGCTGATTGTGGAGGCCAGGTCATCTGATGCAGCACTCAATCACTCTCCTTCTTGGTCAAATAGCCCATACACAGCCTGGAGGTGTGTTGGGTCATTGTCCTGTTGAAAAACAAATGATAGTGGGACTATGCACAAACCAGATGGGATGGGGAATCGCTGAAGAATGATGTGGTAGCCATGCTGGTTAGGTGTGCCTTGAATTCTAAATCAATCACTGACAGTGTCACCAGCAAAGCACCCCCACACAATCACACCTCCTTCTCCATGCTTCACGGTGGGAATTATTCATGTGGAGATAATCCGTTCACCTACTCTGCATCTCACAAAGACACGGTGGTTGGAAGCAAAAATCTCAAATTTGGACTCATCAGACCAAAAGGACAGATTTCCAACAGTCTAATGTCCATTGCTCACGTTTCTTGGCCCAAGCAAGTCTCTTCTTCTTATTGGTGTCCTTCAGTAGTGGTTTCTTTGCAGCAATTCGACCATGAAGGCCTGATTCACGCAGTCTCCTCTGAACCATTGATGTTGAGACGCGTCTGTTACTTGAACTCTGTGAAGCATTTATTTGGGCTGCAACTCTAATGAACTTATCCTTTGCAGCAGAGGTAACTCTGGGTCTTCCTTTCCTGTGGCAGTCCTCATGAGAGCCAGTTTCATCATAGCGCTTGATGGTTTTTGCGACTGCACTTGAAGAGACTTTCAAAGTTCTTCAAATATTTCGGATTGACTGACCTTCACGTCTTAACTTCTTACATCTACACGTTCCGCTAGCGGAACGTCTGCTCCAATATCCAATGATGGGCGGGGCGCGAAATTCAAACTCCTCTAAATCCGAAAACTTACACTTTTCAAACATATGACTATGTTACAGCTATTTAAAGACAAGACTCTCCTTTATCTAACCAAACTGTCCGATTTCAAAAAGGCTTTACAGCGAAAGCAAAACATTAGATTATGTCAGCAGAGTACCCAGCCAGGAATAATCACACAGCCATTTTTCAAGCTAGCATATCATGTCACATAAACCCAAACCATATCTAAATGCAGCACTAACCTTTGATGATCTTCATCAGATGACACACCTAGGACATTGTGTTATACAATACATGCATGTCTGTTCAATCAAGTTCATATTTATATCAAAAACCAGCTTTTTACATTAGCATGTGACGTTCAGAACTAGCATTCCCACCGAACACTTCCGGTGATTTTACTAAATTACTCACGATAAACGTTCACAAAAAGCATAACAATTATTTTAAGAATTATAGATACAGAACTCCTCTATGCACTCGATATGTCCGATTTTAAAATAGCTTTTCGGATGAAGCACATTTTGCAATAATGTAAGTACATAGCCCGGCGTTACAGGGCTAGCTATTTAGACACCCACCCAGTGTAGCCTTCACCAAAATCACATTTCCTATAAGAAAAATGTTCTTACCTTGCTTGTTCTTCATCAGAATACACTGCCAGGACTTCTACTTCAATAACAAATGTAGGTTTGGTCCCAAATAATCCATCGTTATATCCAAACAGCGACGTTTTGTTCGTGCGTTCTAGACACTATCCCAACGCTAAATCTCGGCCACGAGCATGACGCAAAATATGACAAAAAATTTCGAAATATTCCATTACCGTACTTCGAAGCATGTCAACCGCTGTTTAAAACCAATATTTATGCAATTTATCTCGTAGAGAAGCGATAATATTCCGACCGGGAATCTGCCTGTCTGTAAACTGAGGAAAAAACCAAAAGCCGGGGGCGGGGCGTGTCACGCGCCTAAGGCTTAGTCCATTGACTGACCACTCAGCATTTGCTCTCGTGTGCTTCAGCCAGGGCTTTGAATGACATCATTCCTGTTTTTCCCGGGCTGTGAGACTCCATTGTTGACGTGAGAATTGTCACGTAAGAGCAGAGATCCTTTGTAAACGACAGAGATAATAAAGAAGGGCAAGAAATGTTCAGACAGGGTACTTCCTGAACAGAAGCATCTCAGGTTTTTGCCTGCCATAGGAGTTCTGTTATACTCACAGACACCATTCAAACAGTTTCAGAAACTTTGGAGTGTTTTCTCTCCAAAGCTAATAATTATATGCATATTCCAGTTTCTGGGCAGGACTAATAATCAGATTAAATCGGGTACGTTTTTTATCCAGCCGTGAAATTACTGCCCCCTAGATGTAACAGGTTAAAGTAATGGACTGTCGTTTCTCTTTGCATATTTGAGCTGTTCTTGCCATGATATGGACTTGGTCTTTTACCAAATAGGGTTATCTTCTGTATACCTCCCCTACCTTGTCACAACACAACTGATTGGCTCAAACGCATTAAGGAAAGAAATTCAACAAACAACATTTTAACAAGGCGCACCTGTTAAATGAAATGCATTCCAGGTGACTACCTCATGAAGCTGGTTGAGAGAATGCCAAGAGTGTGCAAAGCTTGTCATCAAGGCAAAGGGTGGCTACTTCGAAGAAACTCAAATATAAAATGTATTTTGATTTGTTTAACACTTTTTTGGTTACTACATGATTCCATGTGTTATTTCATAGTTTTGATGTCTTCACTACTATTCTACAATTTTGAAAATAGTAAAAAAAATGTTTTTTAAAAACCCTTGAATGAGTAGGTGTCCCCAAACTTTTGACTGGTACTGTAGTCATTGTGACGGACTGGAGTCTTAACGTCTGATCCACCTACCTGTGTTCTCATTGGGACATGTCGTGTGTGGCGAGAACTCTGGTGGGCTAGTATTTGGGACCACCACTGCAACCCCAGCTACCCTGTTGGATTCATTCTTCATCTTCATCATGATGGACCTGTAGAGAGAAGACAATCCTTGAGCGTGACGGGGCTACTAGGACATGGATCATATCATTGTGCGGCTGTGATGAACGATAGTCAGTGAGTGAGTGTGTTAAATGTTTTTGGCTGTGTGTGTAGCCTACCTGGTGAAGAGGGATGATTCCAACAGAACCATATAAGGAGGATTGGGTCCTTTGCTCAAAGGCCATTCCAGATCTGACTCAGACTCCAAGACATGGATCACACCTGTATCACCTGATATCGAGGCTGACACACAGGATAGAAAAAACACTTGTCTTAGTATGCAAATCTTCGATCTGTATTCCAGCATTACAAAAAGTACAGCTTGGATTGAAACCACAGTCAGTGTTTCCCCTGTATTAATTTAGCAGCAGCATACCGCTGCTGCTAAATTGTTGCCTCCACCCACATTTTTTAAAATACATTTTCAGGAGGGAAAAATGCGTTCAGTGTAAACTTAAGACTAAAACCTGTCAGAAAGTTTGTAGAAAAAATAATTGACCTATATATTTTTTAATAATCTAAACTTTTAAGAACTAGAAATCACCTAAATAAAAACTAAAACAATGAAACCAATAAAATAGACTATGAATTTAGGAGTACTATTGGCATGGACGGATTACCGACCGGGCACGCAGGCCACATGCCCAAATTGGGGTCCTTGTTGATTTTGTTGTTTGAGCATAAAGACACAAAATTAGCCATGGCAAAATGTGTAGAATGCAGAAAAAAAGTTATTGAAAAATGTCAACATTTTCTCTCAGCTCCATGCAGTCTTCAACCAGGATCTCAGCGATCACTGCCTCATTGCCTGCATCCGTAATGGGTCTGCGGTCAAACTACCACCCCTCATTACAGTCAAACACGGCCTAAAACACTTCAGCGAGCAGGCCTTTCTA
Source organism: Salmo trutta (assembly GCF_901001165.1). Lineage (NCBI taxonomy): Eukaryota > Metazoa > Chordata > Actinopteri > Salmoniformes > Salmonidae > Salmo > Salmo trutta. The sequence goes on along the minus strand of NC_042987.1, from coordinate 11,032,174 downwards.
ATTGACCTGGCCCGGGTATCCTGGAAAGATATTGACCTCAATCCGTCAGTAGAGGATGCCTGGTTATTCTTTAAAAGTGCTTTCCTCACCATCTTAAAAAAGCATGCCCCATTCAAAAAATGTAGAACCGGTTACAGATATAGCCCTTGGTTCACTCCAGACCTAACTGCCCTTGACCAGCACAAAAACATCCTGTGGCGTACTGCATTAGCATTGAATAGCCCCCGCGATATGCATCACTACTCTGGACAGCTCCGACTTAGAATATGTGGACAACTACAAATACCTAGGTGTCTGGTTAGACTGTAAACTCTCCTTCCAGACTCACATTAAGCATCTCCAATCCAAAATTAAATCTAGAATCGGCTTCCTATTTCGCAAGAAAGCCTCCTTCACTCATGCTGCCAAACATACCCCCGTAAAACTGACTATCCTACCGATCCTTGACTTCGGCGATGTCATTTACAAAATAGCCTCCAACACTCTACTCAGCAAATTGGATGCAGTCTATCACAGTGCCATCCGTTTTGTCACCAAAGCCCCATATACTACCCACCACTGCGACCTGTATGATCTCGTTGGCTGGCCCTCGCTTCATAATCGTCGCCAAACCCACTGGCTCCAGGTCATCTATAAGTCTTTGCTAGGTAAAGCCCCGCCTTATCTCAGCTCACTGGTCACCATAGCAGCACCCACCCGTAGCACGAGCTCCAGCAGGTATATTTCACTGGTCACCCCCAAAGCCAATTCCTCCTTTGGCCGCCGTTCCTTCCAGTTCTTTGCTGCCAATGACTGGAACGAATTGCAAAAATCACTGAAGCTGGAGACTCGTATCTCTCTCACTAACTTTAAGCATCAGCTATCAGAGCAGCTTACAGATCAATGCACCTGTACATAGCCCATCTTTAAATTGCCCATCCAACTACCTCATCCCCATATTGTTATATCTTTTTTTATTTTTGCTCCTTTGCACCCCAGTATCTCTACTTGCACATTCATCTTCTGTATGTAACCGATGTGAAATGGCTAGTTAGTTAGCGGTGGTGCGCGCTAATAGCGTTTCAATCAGTGACGTCACTTGCTCTGAGACTTGAAGTAGGGTTTCCCCTTGCATTGCAAGGGCCGCGGCTTTTGTGGCGCGATGGGTAACGATGCTTCGGTGGGTGTCAGTTGTTGATGTGTGCAAGGGTCCCTGGTTGGAGCCCGGGTTGGGGCGAAGAGAGGGACGGAACCTACACTGTTACATGTACGTCTATCACTCCAGTGTTTATTTGCTAAGTTGTAATTATTTCGCCACTACGGCCTATTTATTGCCTTACCTTGCTAATTTTACTTAATTTTCACACACTGTATATAGATTTTTCTATTGTGTTATTGACTGTACGTTTGTTTATTCCATGTGTAACTCTGTTGTTGTTTGTGTTGCACTGCTTTGCTTTATCTTGGCCAGGTCGCAGTTGTAAATGAGAACTTGTTCTCAACTGGCTTACCTGGTTAAATAAAACGTGGAATAAAGACGTGAGAAAAAAACAGAATTACAGGAAAGTAGCCCCTTTTGGATACAGAAAAGGCCTTGCTTAGGTCTACAGGGTGCAAATCTATCATCAAGGCAAAGGGTGGCTACTTTGAAGAATCTCACATATAAAATATATTTTGATTTGTTTAACACTTATTTCATAGTTTTGATGTCTTCACTATTATTCTACAATGTACAATAGTTTAAAAAATAAATTTAAAAAACCTGGAATGAGTAGGTGTGTACAAACTTGACTGATACTGTATATAAACTTAGCAGAATTGGTCAGGAGCCCGTAAAACAGCTGCTATGCACTGCAGCGCCATCTTACACGCACACAGTCTCGCATGTTGAGCTCTCTAGCATCTTGAAGGTGCGCCACGGTAGGAGTATTAGGCCCATTTAATGTTTTTTAAAAATGCTAATGTAAAAGAGTCAACTGTAAAAAATGTTTTTACCAATAGGTACTTGGGTTCATTTCTGGGAAGGGGGGGGTCACTGGAAATGACACCCACATTTCTTCTACAAAGAAATCCAGTGTGTCATGCTATGTCACTCACACTGGCAGCCAATCTGATGTGTAGCATTGAGCAGTCGAACGCATGGTACAGTGTTATTCAGCTCCACATAAATCTTCTGCTCAACAGAGTTACAGCTCACATCTGAAAGACAAAAGAAAAATACAATTGAAGTGGCCAATTTCTGTAGTGATGTATTCCCATTCCCAAGACACCTAACCATTTCATCCAGAGTCATCCTGAAGCCTATAATACCTGTATAGCCGTCCACTCACTGCTTGATTTAAGATCACGAGCTACAGTAGCTATCAGTTTCACAATCGTGTTAACTAGCCAGCTGGCTAACCTAGCTAAGTGCATCTCATATGGGACTTCAACAAACTAGCTACATAATTGTGTTTGTCGAAGAGTGCAATGGGGTAAAAATATGACCTCACTGTCAGCAACATCGTTGTAACTGGCTAGAATCTAGATATAGCCTTGCGATCACTATTTGTCATGTGTGTGTATTCTGATCTTTAATCTGAATATACTTCCTAAGGCTTTGGGTGACTTGAGGTATCCTTTCCCTCATTTTAGAGCTACAAGGACTAAACCAGTATACATTGTTTATAGGCAGATTTAATTAAAAAATAAAGGAAAAAAATGATATAGCCTTGGCATACTAACTACTATACCGTTTACAGTAACGTTAGCTGCGAGTTACAATGGAAAAACCCAATGCAATACCCCAACAGAGGATAACTTGCTAAACCAAACTAAAACGGCAATTATGATCGTAACTGGCTAGAATCTAGATATAGCCTTGTGCTCTAAGCTAGCACTATACCATTTACAGTAACGTTAGCTGCGAGTTACAATGGAAAAACCCAATGCAATACCCCAACAGAGGATAACTTGCTAAACCAAACTAAAACGGCAATTATAATCGTTGTAACTGGCTAGAATCTAGATATAGCCTTGTGCTCTAAGCTAGCTACTATACCATTTACAGTAACGTTAGCTGCGAGTTACAATGGAAATAGCCAATGCAATACCCCAACAAAGAGGATAACTTGCTAAGCCAAACGAAAACGGTAATTATAGGTAATTGAAAGTATGTAGCTAGTATTATAAACTTACTTTTGTAAAGCCCACAAACTAAGAATATTATAACCCATTTCGACGATTCCAAATCCATCTTCCTGGTTTCAGAAACAACGCTGGAAGTCATAGATATTAAAACCAGGAGATGGAAATACGTGGATGACGTCAGCGCTATCGAGAAACACCCAATGACGCATGAAGCCGGAAGTATTTTAATTTGAAGCGCTCCGTATAGTCTACCACCTTGTGGCATGAATGAGAATTGCAAGCTTGAGCAGAGAGTTTCTGTCTTTGCGTGTAGTCCTAAAACCCAGAAATCTGTGACCTGTTTCGCTCAGCCATATGGGAAAAATGAATGGCGAAAGAATAGGTTTTTAGAATAAACTCCGAAAATAAGGTCTGAGGTTAACACAATATTATCTCATAGAAGAAAACGTATAAGATATCCTAAACCTGTGTTTACCACACACCTTATTTTCGGCGTTTATCCAAAAACGTCATTAACTAACTCCACCATGTCGGTCGGAGTTAGTGCCTACAAAAAGACGCCATTAATATTTATTTCTATAGAGCTCTCCAGCTTGTAGTCCTAAAAATAGGAAATGATTTACGTCTGGTTCGTTCAGCCAATCCTATGGGGAAAGAATAGAGTTTTGGAATAAACACCGAAAATAAGGTCTGAGGTTAACACAGACTTATGAGATCTTATAAGTTTTGTTCTATGAGATAATGTCGTTCAGTTAACATGACCTTTATGAATTATGAAGCCTTTTTGTGCTTTCTAAATAACATAAATGGTTAAAAAAAATCATAGAAAGTGACGTTAGCTGATTAAGATTATCTGATAGAACAAAACATATAAGATCTCCTAAGCCTGTGTTTACCACAGAGTTTAGCAAAAAACCCTACAAAAACTCCATGAACTTTCCCATAGGCTTTGTTCATGGTGGAGTTAGTGCCTTCAAAAAGACACCATTAATATTGCTCTCTATGGCACAATTTGTTTTTCTAAGGATCATGGTGAAATAGTTGTAACTAGCAAAGGATGTCGTAATTCTGATCCTGCCTGAGAGAGTTAGCCTTAATGTCTATGGTCGCGTTTGAGTGGTCAGCCGAAAGGAAGCCGACGGAAGTCGACAAGTAAAGTCGGAGGAGGTACATATGCACCGACTGCTATTTCTGCTATTTCTAGGAAACGCGACAATTGCAGGCATGGCATTCACCTTTGTTATTGCCCATGAAGTGGATGCTATTGAAATGTCAGTTCTACACAAAGCAGAACATGATCAACATGGTCCAAGGAATTAATATCCTGTTGATAAGTAAATTAGATACCAGCCCAAGCTCTTTTTAACATTCACAAAACTTGTTTTGTATTTTTGTGATGGTTTTCTCAAAGTATAACCAGGTAGTGAGTGCACTGGCTACTAGAATGGTGTTTTTGCAGCATATGGGATATGCTCGGTTGTTTGCCATTGAGCGGAAAGGAAGAAAGAACTCTCTAGGAAAAATAAATGTGGAGATGTATGTTTCCTGATTAACTGCTCATGTTGTGATTGTTGTAATGTACAGGAACTGAAGTCCTTTTGTTCTCCCGATCTGGAATACCTCACCCTCAAATGCCGTCCGCATTACCACCCGAGAGAATTCTCTTTGGTCTTAGTCACTGCCATGGATATTCACTCCCAAGCCGACACCGCAGCGGCTCTCAAAGAACTACACTGGACATTGTGCAAACTGGAAACCGCATATCCTGAGGCTGCATTTATTGAATTTGGGGTCATTAATAAAGGGAATCTGAGGAAAACGCTACTGAAGTTTTATCAACACATCTCCTGTGCTACTTGTTCATAGGGCACTTTTGACCATTGCTACTCCCCCTTCCGGGACGGCTATAAGGCCCTCCCCTTCCCTCCCTTCGGAGATCAGGTCACGCCTCCATTCTGCTCCTCCCCGCCTATAAGCAGAAACTTATACAGGAAGTAACCGTGGTAAGGACTGTTCAACGTTGGTCTGACCAATCAAAATCTATACCTAAAGTTTGTTTTGATCATGCAGACTGGGATATGTTCCCGATTGCCTCTGAGAGTAGTATTGATGTATACACTGACTCTGTGACTGAGTTCATCAGGAAGTGGATATAGGATGTTGTTCCCACTGTGACGATTAGAACTTATCCAAACCAAAAAACATGGATAGATGGCAGCATTTGCACAAAACTGAAAGCGTGAAACACCGCAGTTAACCACGGCAAGGTGACTGGGAACATGGATGAGTACATATAGTGCAGCTATTCCCTCCGTAAGGCAATCCAACAGGCAAAACAACAGTACAGGAACAAAGTGGAGTTGAAATTCAACAACTCAGACACGAGACGTATGTGGCAGGGACAACAGACAATCACAGACTATAAAGGGAAAGCCAGCCACGTTGCTGACACCGACGCCTTGCTCACAGACAAGCTAAACACCTTCTTCGCCTCCTTCAAGAAAAACACAGTGCCGCTGACGCAGGCCACTGCCGCTCACGAGGACTGTAAAGCTCTCATTCTCCGTACATGCGCAAACCAGCTGCCTGGAGTGTTTACGGACATATTCAATCTCTCCCTAGTCTGTTGTCCCTACTTTCTTCAAAATATCCACCATTGTTCCTGTACCCAAGAAAGCGAAGGTAACTGCACTAAATTACTATTGCCCCATAGCACTCACTTCTGTCATAATAAAGTGCTTTGAGAGTCTAGTTAAGGATCATATCACCTCCACCCTACCCAACACCCTAGACCAGGCCTGGGCAACTCCAGTCCTCGGGGGCCTGACTCCAAAAATCAACTAATCAAGATCTTCAGTTAAAAATGCAATTAGTTTAAATTAGGTGTGTTTGCTATGGATGGGGGAAAGGTGTGACACCAGTCAGGCCCCCGAGGACTGGAATTGCCCAGGCCTGCCCTAGACCCAATACAATTGGAGACTACACATGGAGACATGATGGCGCCAACGGAGATGGCAGCATTGCGACTAGCTCTTAAGCAACTCTGCAGTATTTTGTTTGTTTATTTACCTGCCACCATAGACCTTCCTCAATTTGCTTACCGCCCAAATAGATCCACAGACGATGCAATCGTCACCACACTGCACACTGTCCTGTACCATCTGGACAAGAGGAAAACCTATGTAAGAACGCTTAATATTGACTATAGCTCAGCATTCAACACCATAGCACCCTCTAAGCTCATCATCAAACTTAAGGCCCTGGGACTGAACCCCGCCCTGTGCAACTGGGTCCTGGACTTCCTGAAGGGTTGCCCCCAGGTGGTGAAGGTAGGAAACAACACCCCCTCTTTGCTGATCCACAAGGGTACGTGCTCAGCCCCCTCCTGTACTCCCTGTTCACCAGTGACTGCGTGGCCAAGCACGCCTCCAACTCAATCATCAAGTTTGCAGACGACACAACAGTAGTATGCTTGATTACCAACAACGATGAGACAGCCTACAGGGAGGAGGTGAGGGCTCTGGGAGTGTGGTGCCAGGAATATTACCTCTCACTCAAAGTCAACAAATCTAAGGAGATGATCGTGGACTTCAGGAAACAGCAGAGGGAGCACCCCCTATCCACATCGATGGGACCGCAGTGGAGAAGGTGGAAAGCTTCGTGTTCCTTGGCGTACACAACACTGACAAACTGAAATGGTCCACCCACACAGACGGTGTGGTGAAGAAGGCGCAACAGTGCCTCTTCAACCTCAGGAGGCTAAAGACATTTTGCTCAACACCTAAAACCCTCACAAACTTTTACAGATGCACAATTGAGAGCATCCTGTTGGGCTGTATCACCGCCTGGTACAGCAATTGATAATCAAGGACATCAACCACCCGAGCCACTGCCTGTTCACCCTGCTATCATCCAGAAGGCGAGGTCAGTACAGGTGCATCAAAGCTGGGACCGAGAGACTGAAAAACACATAGACATAGACTAGGAATCACTGGCCACTTTTAGAAATGGATCACTAGCCACTTTAATAATGTTCCGTACCTAGCATTACTCATCTCATATGTATAAACCACACTCCACACTATTCTACGGTATCTTAGTCACTTTTAAATTGTGTTTACATGTTGCATCCCCCATTTCATACAGTTGAAGTCGAAAGTTTACATACACCTTAGCCAAATACATTTAAACTCAGTTTTTCACAATTCCTGACATTTAATCCCAGTAAAAATGTCCTGTCTTAGGTCAGATAGGATCACCACTTTATTTTAAGAATGTGAAATGTCAGAATAATAGTAGAGATAATTATTTATTTCAGCTTTTATTACTTTTATCACATTCCCAGTGGGTCAGAAGTTTACATACATTCAATTAGTATTTGGTAGCATTGCCTTTAAATTGTTTAACTTAGGTCATACGTTTCGGGTAGCCTTCCACAAGTGTCCCACAATAAGTTGGGTGAATCTTGGCCCATTCCTCCTGACAGAGCTGGTGTAACTGAGTCAGGTTTGTAGGCCTCCTTGCTCGCACACGCTTTTTCAGTTCTGCCCACAAATTTTCTATAGGATTGAGGTCAGAGCTTTGTGATTGCCACTCCAATAATTTGACTTTGTTGTCCTTAAGCCATTTTGCCACAACTTTGGAAGTATGCTTGGGGTCATTGTCCATTTGGAAGACCCATTTGTGACCAAGATTTAACTTCCTGACTGATGTTCTGAGATGTCGCTTCAACATATCCACATAATTTTCCTTTCTCATGATGCCATCTATTTTGTGACATGCACCAGTCCCTCTGCAGCAAAGCACCCCCACAACATGATGCTGACACCTACGCGCTTCACGGTTCGGATGGTGTTCTTCGGCTTGCAAGCCTCCCCCTTTTTCCTCCATAACGATGGTCATTATGGCCAAACAGTTCTATTTTTGTTTCATCAGACCAGAGGACATTTCTCCAAAAAGTACGATCTTTGTCCCCATGTGCAGTTGCAAAACGTAGTCTGGCTTTTTTATGGCGGTTTTGGAGCAGTGGCTTCTTCCTTGCTGAGCGGCCTTTCGGGTTATGTTGATATAGGACTCGTTTTACTGTGGATATAGATACTTTCGTACCTGTTTCCTCCAGCATCTTCACAAGGTCCTTTGCTGTTGTTCTGGGATTGATTTGCACTTTTCACACCAAAGTACGTTCATCTCTAGGAGACGGAACGCGTCTCCTTCCTGAGCAGTATGATGGTTGCGTGGTCCCATGGTGTTTATACTAGCGTACTATTGTTTGTACAGATGAACGTGGTACCTTCAGGCGTTTGGAAATTGCTCCCAAGGATGAACCAGACTGGTGAAGGTTTTTTTCTGAGGTCTTGGGTGGATTCTTTGGATTTTCCCATGATGTCAAGCAAAGAGGCACTGAGTTTAAAGGTAGGCCTTGATATACATCCACAGGTACACCTCCAATTGACTCAAATTATGTCAATTCGCCTATCAGAAGCTTCTAAAGCCATGACATAATTTTCTGGAATTTTCCAAGCTGTTTCAAGGCACAGTCAACTTAGTGTATGTAAACTTCTGACCCACTGGAATTGTGACACAGTGAATTATAAGTGAAATAATCTGTCTGTAAACAATTGTTGGTAAAATGACTTGTGTCATGCACAAAGTAGATGTCCTAAACGACTTGCCAAAACTATAGTTTGTTAACAAGACATTTGTGGAGTGGTTGAAAAACAAGTTTTAATGACTTCAACCTAAGTGTATGTAAACTTCCGACTTCAACTCTATGTACTGTATATACTGTATTGTGTTCTAGACTACACCACTGACTGTTAAACAGCCATCTCCAGCACATCAGAGGCTGCTGCCTGTAGACATAGATTAGGAATCACTAGCCACTTTAAGGAAATTAAACACTAGCCACTTTAATAATGTCTCCGTATCTTGCATTACTCATCTCATATGTGTAAACTGTACTCTATACTATTCTACGGTATCTTAGTCACTTTAATTGTTTGTAAATATTGCATCACCCATCTCATATGTATATACTGTACTCTATACTATGCCACTGTATCTTAGTCCAATGCCGCTCTGACATATACAGTTGTGGCCAAAAGTTTTGAGAATGACATAAATATTAATTTTAATAAAGTCTGCTGCCTCAGTTTGTATGATGGCAATTTGTATATACTCCAGAATGTTATGAAGAGTGATCAGATGAATTGCAATTAATTGCAAAGTCCCTCTTTGCCATGCAAATGAACTGAATCCCCAAAAAACATTTCTACTGCATTTCAGCCCTGCCACAAAAGGACCAGCTGACATCATGTCAGTGATTCTCTCGTTAACACAGGTGTGAGTGTTGACGACGACAAGGCTGGAGATCACTCAGTCATGATGATTGAGTTCGAATAACAGACTGGAAGCTTCAAAAGGAGGGTGGTGCTTGGAATCATTGTTCTTCCTCTGTCAACCATGGTTTCCTGCAAGGAAACACGTGCCATCATCATTGCTTTGCACATAAAGGGCTTCACAGGCAAGGATATTGCTGCCAGTAAGATTGCACCTAAATCAACCATTTATCGGATCATCAAGAACTTCAAGGAGAGCGGTTCAATTGTTGTGAAGAAGGTTTCAGGGCGCCCAAGAAAGTCCAGCAAGTGCCAGGACCGTCTCCTAAAGTTGATTCAGCTGCGTGATCGGGGCACCACCAGTACAGAGCTTGCTCAGGAATGGCAGCAGGCAGGTGTGAGTGCATCTGCACGCACAGTGAGGTGAAGACTTTTGGAGGATGGCCTGGTGTCAAGAAGGGCAGCAAAGAAGCCACTTCTCTCCAGGAAAAACATCAGGGACAGACTGATATTCTGCAAAAGGTACAGGGATTGGACTGCTGAGGACTGGGGTAAAGTCATTTTCTCTGATGAATTCCCTTTCCAATTGTTTGGGGCATCCAGAAAAAGCTTGTCCGGAGAAGACAAAATGAGCGCTACCATCAGTCCTGTGCCATGCCAACAGTAAAGCATCCTGAGACCATTCATGCGTGCGGTTGCTTCTCAGCCAAGGGAGTGGGCTCACTCACAATTTTGCCTAAGAACACAGCCACGAATAAAGAATGGTACCAACACATCCTCCGAGAGCAACTTCTCCCAACCATCCAGGAACAGTTTGGTGATGAACAATGCCTTTTCCAGCATGATGGAGCACCTTGCCATAAGGCAAAAGTGATAGCTAAGTGGCTTGGGGAACAAAACATCGATATTTTGGGTCCATGGCCAGGAAACTCCCCAGTACTTAATCCCATTGAGAACTTGTGGTCAATCCTCAAGAGGCGGGTGGACAAACAAAAACCCACAAATTCTGACAAACTCCATGCATTGATTATGCAAGAATAGGCTGCCATCAGTCAGGATGTGGCCCAAAAGTTAATTGACAGCATGCCAGGGCGGATTGCAAAGGTCTTGAAAAAGAAGGGTCAACACTGCAAATATTGACACTTTGCATCAACTTCATGTAATTGTCAATAAAAGCCTTTGACACTTTATGAAATGCTTGTAATTATACTTCAGTATTCCATAATAACATCTAACAAAAATATCTAAAGACACTGAGGCAGCAGACTTTGTGGAATTTAATATTTGTGTCATTCTCAAAACTTTTGGCCATGACTGTACAGTACTGTGCAAAAGTTTTAGGCAGGTGTGAAAAAAATGCTGTAAAGAAAGAATGCTTTCAAAAACAGACATGTTAATAGATTATATTTATGAATTAACTAAATGCAAAGTGAGTGAACAGAAGAAAAATCTAAATCAAATCCATATTTGGTGTGACCACCTTTTGCCTTCTAAACGGCATCAATTCTTCTAGGTACACTTGCACAAAGTCAAGGATTTTGTAGGCATATAGTCAGGTGTGTGATTAAACAATTATACAAAACAGGTGCTAATGATCATCAATTCAATATGTAGGTTGAAACACAATCATTAACTGAAACAGGCAACGTTGAGGACCGTAGACGCAGGGGTTGGCCAAGGAAACTTACTGCAGCAGATGAAAGAAACATAATGCTTACTTCCCTTTGCAATCCGAATATGTCAAACAGTGCCATCAGCCCAGAATTGGCAGAAAACAGTGGGACCCTGGTACACCCATCTACTGTCCGGAGAAGTCTGGTCAGAAGTGGCCTTCATGGAAGACTTGCGGCCAAAAAGCCATACCTCCGACGTGGAAACAAGGCCAAGCAACTCAACTATGCACAAAAACACACAAACTGGGGTGCAGAAAAATGGCAGCAGGTGCTCTGGACTGATGAGTCAAATTTTGAAATATCTGGCTGTAGCAGAAGGCAGTCTGTTCGCTGAAGAGCTGGAGTGCGGTACACAAATGAGTGTCTGAAGGCAACAGTGAAGCATGGTGGAGGTTCCTTGCAAGTTTGGGGCTGCATTTCTGCAAATGGAGTTGGGGATTTGGTCACAATTAATGGTCTCCTCAATGATGAAAAGTACAGGCAGATACTTATCCATCATGCAATACCATCAGGGAGGCATCTGATAGGCCCCAGATTTATTCTGCAGCATGACAACGACCCCAAACATACAGCAAAATACATTAAGAACTATCTTCAGCGTAAAGAAGAACAAGGAGCCCCCACAGAGCCCTGATCTCAACATCATTGAGTCTGTCTGGGATTACATGAAGAGAGAGAAGCACCTGAGGCAGCCTAAATCCACAGAAGAACTATTGTTAGTTCTTCAAGATGTTTTGGGCCAACCTACCTACCCACCCCAGGTGGTTAAGGTAGGAAACAACACCTCCGCTGCGCTGATCCTTAACAGGGGGGTCCCACAAGTGTGAGTGCTCAGCCCTCTCTTGTAGCCCCTTTTCATCCATGACTGCGTGGCCATGTACGTCTCCAACTCAATCATCAAGTTTGCAGACGACACCACATTGATTGGCCTGATTACCAACAAGGATGAAACAGCCTGCAGGGAGCAGGTGAGGGCCCTGGCAGAGTGGTGGCAGGAAAATAACCTCTCCCTGATCGTGGACTTCAGCAGACAGCAGAGAGAGCATGCCCACATTGACATCGACGGTGCCGCAGTTGAGAGGGTGAAAAGCGCCTCTTCAACCTCAGGAGGCTGAATACATTTGGCTTGGCCCCTAAATCCCTCACAAACGTCTACAGATGCACCATTGAGAGCATCCTGTCGGGCTGTATCACTGCCTGGTAAGGCAATTGCACCGTCTGCAACCAGAGGGCTCTCCAGAGGGTGATGTGGTCAGCCCAACCCATCACCGGGGGCACACTGCCTGCCCACCAGGACATCTACAGCACCCAGTGTCACAGGAAAGCCAAGAAGATCATCAAGGACCTCAGACACCTGAACTACCGCTTGTTCACCACGCAACCATCTACAAGGCGGAGACAGTACAGGTGCAGTAAAGCTGGGACCCAAAGACTGAAAAACAGCTTCTACCTCCAGGCCATCAGACTATTAAATAGTCATCACTAGCCAGCCCCCAACCAGTGCCCTGCCCTGAACTTACTAGCTGGCTACCACCCGGTAATCTACCCTGTACCTTAGAGACTGCTGCCCTATGTAAATAGTAATTGAACACTGGTCACTTTAATAATGTTTACATACTGTTTTACCCACTTCTTATGTATATACTGTATTTTAGTCAAGGCTCATCCTATATAACTACTGCTGTACACACCTTTTCTATTCATATACAGTGCCTTGAAAAAGTATTCATCCCCCTTCGCGTTGTTCCTATTTTGTTGCATTACAACCTGTAATTGAAATTAATTTTTATTTGGATTTCATGTAATGGACATACAAAATAGTCCAAATTGGTGAAGTGAAATAAAAAATTCAAAAATAATTCAAAAGAAACGGAAAAGTGGTGCGTGCAGACGTATGTATTCACCCCCCTTGCTATGTAGCCCCTAAATAAGATCTGGTGCAACCAATTGCCTTCAGAAGTCACATAATTAGTTAAATAAAGTCCACCAGTGTGTAATCTAAGTGTCACATGACCTGTAACATGATCTCAGTATATATACAGCTGTTCTGAAAGGCTTCAGAGTCTGCAACACCACTAAGCAAGGGGCACCACCAAGCAAGCGCCACCATGAAGACCAAGGAGCTCTACAAAAAGGTCAGGGACAAAGTTGTGGAGAAGTACAGATCAGGGTTGGGTTATAAAAAAATATCTGAAACTTTGAACATCCCACGGATCACCATTACATCCATCTTTAAAAAATGGATAGAATATGGCACCACAACAAACCTGCCAAGAGAGGGCCGCCCACCAAAACTCACGGACCAGGCAAGAAGGGCATTAATCAGAGAGGCAACAAAGAGACCAAAGATAACCCTGAAGGAGCTGCAAAGCTCCACAGTGGAGATTGGAGAATCTGTCCATTGGACCATTTTAAGCCGTACACTCCACAGAGCTGGGCTTTACGGAAGAGTGGCCAGAAAAAAGCCATTGTTAAAGAAAAAAATAAGCAAAAACGTTTGGTTTTCACCAAAAGGCTTGTGGGAGACTCCCCAAACATATGGAAGAAGGTACTCTGGTCAGATGAGACTAAAATTGAGCTTTTTGGCCATCAAGGAAAACGCTATGTCTGGCGCAAACCCAACACCTCTCATCACCTCGAGAACAACATCCCCACAGTGAAGCATGGTGGTGGCAGCATCATGTTTTGGGGATGTTTTTCATCGGCAGGGACTGAGAAACTGGTCAGAATTGAAGGAATGATGGATGGTGCTAAATTCAGGGAAAATCTTGAAGGAAATCTGTTTCAGTCTTCCAGAGATTTGAGACTGGGACGGAGGTTCACCTTCCAGCAGGACAATGACCCTAAGCATACTGCTAAAGCAACACTCGAGTGGTTTAAGGGGATACATTTAAATGTTGTGGAATGGCCTAGTCAAAGCCCAGACCTCAATCCAATTGAGAATCTGTGGTATGTCTTAAAGATTGCTGAGCACCAGCAGAACCCATCCAACTTGAAGGAGCTGGATCAGTTTTGCCTTGAAGAATGGGCAAAAATCCCAGGGGCTAGATGTGCCAAGCTTATAGATACATACCCCAAGAGACTTTCAGCTGTAATTGCTGCAAAAGGTGGCTCTACAAAGTTTTGACTTTGGGGGGGTGAATAGGTCGTATGGCAACAAAATAGAAAAAATGCCAAGGGGGTGAATCAATTCGCAAGCCACTGTACTGTCCATACTGTCTATACACACACCATCATGTACATACAGTGCATTCGGCACCCCTTCACTTTTTTCACATTTTGTTCCGTTACAGCCATATTCTAAAATTGATTAAATAAATTGTTTTCCTCATCAATCTACACACAATGCCCCATATTAACAAAGCGAAAACAGATTTATAGATTTTTTGGCAAATTTATTAAAAAAAACAAAACAGGAATACCTTATTTACATATTTATTCAGACCCTTTGCTGTGAGACTCGAAATTGAGCTCAGGTGCATCATTTTCCATTGATCATCGTTGAGATGTTTCTACAACTTGATTGGAGTCCATCTGTGGTAAATTTAATTGATTGGACATGATTTGGAAAGGCACACACCTGACAGTGCGGTCCCACAGTTGACAGTGCATGTCAGAGCACTAGAGCTGGCCGCCCGGCCAAACTGAGCAATCGGGAGAGAAGGGCCTTGGTCAGGTTGGTGACCAAGAACCCGATGGTCACTCTGACTGAGCTCCAGAGTTCCTGTGTGGAGATGGGAGAACCTTCCAGTAGGACAACAATCTCTGCAGCACTCCACCAATCAGGCCTTTATGGTAGAATGGCCAGATGGAAGCCACTCCTCAGTAAAAGGCACACGACATCCTGCTTGGAGTTTGCCAAAAGGCACCTAAAGGACTCTCAGACCATGAGAAACAAGATTCTCTGGTCTGAGGAAAACAAGATTGAACTCTTTCGCTTGAATGCCAAGCGTCACGTCTGGAGAAAACTAGGCACCGCTCATTACCTGGCCAATACCAACCCTACGGTGAAGTTTGGTGGTGGCAGCATCATGCTGTGGGGATATTTTTCAGCGGCAGGGACTGGGAGACTAGTCAGGATCGAAGAAAAGGTGAATGGAGAAAAGTACAAAGAGATCCTTGATGAAAACCTGCTCCAGAGCGCTCAGGACCTCAGACTGGGGCAAAGGTTCACCTTCCAACAGGACAATGACCCTAAGCACACAGCCAAGACAACGCAAGAGTGGCCTCGGGATAAGTCTCTGAAAGTCCTTGAGTGGCCCAGCCAGAGCCTGGACTTGAACCCGATCAAACATCTTTGGAGAGACATGCAAATAGCTGTGCAGCGACGCTCCCCATCCAACCTGACAGAGCTTGAGAGGATCTGCAGAAAACAATGGGAGAAACTCCCCAAATATATGTGTGCCAAGACAATCTGGAACCTGTCGTTTTAAAATTATCTGCAGAAATTGTTGCAACCCCTATTACTAGCCTGTTCAACCTCTCTTTCGTATCGTCTGAGATCCCAAAGATTGGAAAGCTGCCGCGGTCATCCCCTCTTCAAAGTGGGAGACACTCTAGACCCAAACTGCTATAGACCTATATCCATCCTGCCCTGCCTTTCTAAAATCTTCAAAAGCCAAGCTAACAAACAGATCACCGACCATTTTGAATCCGACCGTACCTTCTCCACTATGCAATCTGTTTTTTGAGCTGGTCATGCGTGCACCTCAGCCACACTCAAGGTCCTAAACAATTTCATGACCGCCATCAATAAAAGACAGTACTGTGCAGCCGTCTTCATCGACCTGGCCAATGCTTTCGACTCTGTCAATCACCGCATTCTTATCGGCAGACTCAATAGCCTTGGTTTCTCAAATGACTGCCTCGCCTGGTTTACCAACTACTTCTCAGATAGAATTCAGTGTGTCAAATTGGAGGGCCTGTTGTCCGGACCTCTGGCAGTCTCTATGGGGGTGCCACAGGGTTCAATTCTCGGGCCAACTCTTTTCTCTGTATATATCAATGATGTCGCTCTTGCTGCTGGTGATTCTCTGATCAACACCTCCTTTCCTTCCAGCTTTCTTCTGCCAATGACTGGAACGAATTGCAAATATCACTGAAGCTGGAGACTTATATCTCCCTCACTAACTTTAAGCATCAGCTGTCAGAGCATCTTACCGATCACTGTACCTGTACACAGCCAATCTGTAAATTGCTCTTTTGCACCTCAGTATCTCTACTTGCACATCATCATCTGCACATCTATCACTCCAGTGTTTATTTGCTAAATTGTAATTATTTATTGCCTTACCTCCCTAATCTTCTACATTCGCACACACTGTACATAGATCTTTCTATTGTGTTATTGACTGTACGTTTGTTTATGTGTAACTCTATGTTGTTATTTTTGTCGAACTGCTTTGCTTTATCTTGGCCAGGTTGCAGTTGTAAATGAGAACTTGTTCTCAAGTGGCCTACCTGGTTAAAATAAATAAATAAATACAAATATTTATATTCCAGATTCTGATTTTTGTTCATTCCTTTATTTTTGAGGGGGGATTTGTGTGTGTATTGTTAGGTATTACTGCACTGTTGGAGCTAGAAACATAAGCATTTCGCTGCACCTGCGATAACATCTGTAAAATATGTGTACTTGACCAATAAAATGTTATTTGATGCCATGCCCTTGTACCTTCCTAATTATTAGTTGTGATTGTGCAACATGGAATTGTAACAGATGTGATTGCATGTATGGTAATGTCAGCATTACTACAGCCTGCAGTTTATTTCTTTAATTCTCAATCTTTAAGTTGCTTTTGTCAGTAAGCATGTAAAAGAACAGAATTTGATTCAATCACATGAAGGACAAAACACTCACAGTACAGAAAAGGATTCGACTATACACGTACATCAGTTCACATAAGGTAAACAATATGCCAGGCAATATGCCAAGCAGTCAAATGCACTTGGTATTGACCTCACGACAGGTGTCTGCGGTACTTGCTCATTAAGGGACGGTTTCCCGGACACAGATTAAGCCTCTAAAATTACCAGTGTAGAAACCCCCTACAATAACCTTTGTGTAGCCTACAACATGTATTCAATTTTATTCACACTTAATAGACGATCAACACATTTTAATTTGTTTTGTAACAACAATATTACTGGCAAGACAAACTTTAGGCATGGGACACAACACTGAAGTAACATCTAGATAAAAACATTAGCTATATTGTCACAAGTAGGATATTTCATTTATTTATGTTAGACTTTTGGATCACATGTAGGCCTATGTAAATACATTGTCAGGATAAAGCTGTATATAAGCTCTCAATAGTCATCCACCCAAAACAGTAAACATGCACTGATATTAACCAATGATAGACATTTTCAGTCGACAACAGTCGAAAGTTTATGACCTTTGATCACATGGATGTTGTAAAGGTCATGCCACAGAATTTCTAAACATAGAGGTGCAACATCGCAATACTTCCTGGCAGGCTTCTGAAACAGACCAAGCCGACCACACCGGAATTTGGGGGTTTCAGAAGTTAAAGAGAGAAGTAGAAAATAATTCCTTAGTTGTTAATTTTCTCGAAATCTAATGCCACAACCAAGATTCGAGCCAATGTCTTAGGTAGTTAAACATGTTATTACTCCAATCTCGAGAAAATGACAAACTGACATGTTTTCATTTTCGTCAAAAACAGCTTTATGTTTGACTGCTTGATATGCGCAGTTCGGCGCGAGAGACCGTTTCTACGCATGTGCTTTGTTAGCCAACGTCTCCATGACATCGCCTAGAAGTGTGATTGGGGATGTCTGTTGGAGAAGCAGTTTCTGTACCGTCTTTTACATAGTCAGAATTGATCACTATTCAATGAAATAACTCGATTTGTAGCGAACTTTAAAATAATTCACTGTTGTGAACGAACTTGATCATAATAAATACATTTTAGACCCCAAACGGCGGTCAAATTGTTTGGGGGGGACCGTTTTTGCGATCGTAATTTACCTAGGCTTTCGACGGCACACCAGGGCTTTTGTCAGCGCCTAGTTGCTTCGCAGTAGCCGACCAGTATAGCTCGTGACTTCACGCTCCAAGACAATGGGGGCCTGTGTGAAGCAGGCAAGAATAACTAAGTACTTTCGGGTGACGGATTTTTGGAACGCTTCAGAATAGGAGTCCTGCCCTGTACACTTTGTAAATGAATAATTAGAGCGAAAATTAGCACAAACCTCTATATATTTTATACAAGTTATCATACAAATAATTATTAAAATATTTTCAAAAATATATGTGATATATATATATATATATAAAAAGATTATAAGACAAAATGTTCAACAATGTTTGTCTGTGTATTCCAAATATTTATTGGACCTTACACAATTTCCTGTACATTTTACTGTGACACAACGTACAGGCAATTATGTAAGGTGCAATATGTATGTCCAATATAAAAAACTTAAGATTTAAGATGATTGGCCACTCTTTAAGGGCCTCAAAATGAGCAGCAACGCTCCTGGGGAGGGGGGGCAACCTCTGTGGATTTGGAAACTAGAAGTTCTCCTGAGTAGAATGAACCTCCCCTTTACTGCAACACTACAAGGGCAAATGCAGGTAGATTTAGGTATTGGCGGGTAATAATGTTTATTTCTCCAGCCATGTTGGCGGGTGGTCAATTTGCAGGGCTCGACAGTGAGAGCATTACATTTGCGAATCAAAATAGAGTCAGAAGTCAATAATGAGCACGTGTGAGTTGCAATTTATATCAGAAAAATGCTGCAGTATTTCTTCCATTTTGTTTCATAGATGTGCAGCAACACTGCCTGCCTGGGGAGCTGTGCTCAATGTGAGTTAAGTGCTGATGGATTCATTTTTGCGCTGTGTGCAGGCAAACAACTTGAAAGTCGGCAAAGTGAGAGTTTGTCCTCGTGTTTATTTGCTATTTACATTGTTTCGTTCGCAAGCTCGGATGTTTTTCAATGTTAGTTTGAGTCTGCTGCTTCAACTGATAGTGAAGAGACGCTGTCTACTACAAGCAAAAATGGTCTATTATATTGACAAGATATATACGTGACTGTTCTAACAATGGAAATACATGTCCTCAAAGATGGAAGGCGGGCAGGAGGAGACGAGATCAGGTGGGACCATTCTAGCCAATGATAGGGCAGATAAGAATGTGATCAACAAGCCATAGAAATAGATAGAGGACTCATCTTTGTATCTGTGCCATTATAGTGTCTGTGACAGCATTGGCTCCGCCATTGAGGCAATCTTCATTTTAAAGTAGTCCATTTTCTTCTTCTTCATTGGCTGATTGGTCCCAACTCATTGGAATCTGCACACAGTTGACTACTTTAAAATGGTGGGAGCCCTCAATGGCTACAGAGAGCAATAGTAATGGTGTCCTTTTGTTGGCACTAACTCCACCAAAACGTATGGGAAAATATATGGAGTTTTTGGTTAAACACAGAAAATAAGGTCTGTGGTAAAGACAGGCTTAGGAGATCTTGTACGTTTTGTTCAATGTGTTAATCTTAATCAGCTACTGTCAATTTTTTGTGAATTTTGTGAAAAAACAGATAAAGGCTTCATATTTCATGAAGGTCATGTTAACTGACTGATATTATCTCATATAACAAACCATATAAGATCTCTTAAACCTGTGTTAACCTCAGACCGTATTTTCAACGTTTATTCCTAAACCCTATTCTATCACCATTCATTTTGCCCACAGGAACCTAACCATTACAAAACATATATTCGGTCAAATACGCCTAATTTAGCAATTCAGTTTTTTGTTGACCAAATTCATTGACCTCCAGGGAAAAATTCCTCACTTACATTTTAGTCATTTTAGCAGACGCTCTTATCCAGAGCGACTTACAGTAGTGAATGCATACATTTCATACATTTCCCTTTTACTACTCGGACCCCTGCTAATCCATCACGACTGGTCTGCCGACGTAACCGCACGAGGGACTACAACAGAGTTCTTCCGTCGCGACGTCCCTCTAAGGCCCTTCTGCTAGCCTGCTATCCCCGGCCCGCTAGCTGTCTGAATCACCGTGTCTCCAGCCCGCCCAGCTACTCACTGAACCCTATGATCACTCGGCTACGCATGCCTCTCCCTAATGTCAATATGCCTTGTCCATTGCTGTTTTGGTTAGTGATTATTGTCTTATTTCACTGTAGTGCCTCCAGCCCTGCTCAATATGCCTCAGCTAACCCTCTTGTCCCACCTCCAACACCTCCCACCTCCAACACCTCCCACCTCACATACAGTTGAAGTCAGAAGTTTACATACACCTTAGTCAAATACATTTAAACATTTAAACTACGTTTTTCACAATTCCTGACATTTAATCCTAGTAAAATTTCCCTGTCTTAGGTCAATTAGGATCACCACTTCATTTTAAGAATGTGAAATGTCAGAATAATAGTAGAGAGAATGATTTATTTCAGCTTTTATTTCTTTCATCACATTCCCAGTGGGTCAGAAGTTTACATACATTCAATTAGTATTTGGTAGCATTGCCTTTAAATTGTTTAACTTGGGCCAAACTTTTCGGGTAGCCTTCCACAAGCTTCCCACAATAAGTTGGGTGAATTTTGGCCCATTCCTCCTGACAGAGCTGGTGTAACTGAGTTAGGTTTGTAGGCCTCCTTGCTCGCACACGCCTTTTCAGTTCTGCCCACAAATTTTCTATGAGGTCAGGGCTTTGTGATGGCCACTCCAATAATTTGACTTGGTTGTCCTTAAGCCATTTTGCCACAACTTTGGAAGTATGCTTGGGGTCATTGTCCATTTGGAAGACCCATTTGCGACCAAGCTTTAACTTCCTGACTGATGTCTTGAGATGTTGCTTCAATATATCCACGTAATTTTCCTTTCTCAATAAGCAATCTATCTTGTGAAGTGCACCAGTCCCTCCTGCAGCAAAGCACCCCCACAACATGATGCTGCCACCCCCGTGCTTCACGGTTGGGATGGTGTTCTTCAGCTTGCTAGCCTCCCCCTTTTTCCTCCAAACATAATGGTCATTATGACCAAACAGTTCTATTTGTGTTTCATCAGACCAGAGGACATTTCTCTGAAAAGTACGATCTTTGTCCCCATGTGCAGTTGCAAACTGTAGTCTGGCTTTTTTATGGCGGTTTTGGAGCAGTGGCTTCTTCCTTGCTGAGCGGCCTTTCAGGTTATGTCGATATAGGACTTGTTTTACTGGGGATATAGATACTTTTGTACCTGTTACCTCCAGCATCTTCACAAGGTCCTTTGCTGTTGTTCTGGGATTGATTTGCACTTTTCATAGCAAACTACGTTCATCTCTAGGAGACAGAACGTGTCTCATTCCTGAGCGGTATGACGGCTGCGTGGTCCCATGTTGTTTGTACTTGCGTACTATTGTTTGTACAGATGAAGGTGGTACCTTCAGGCGTTTGGAAATTGCTACCAAGGATGAACCAGACTTGTGGGGGTCTACAATTTTTTTCTGAGGTCTTGGCTGATTTCTTTTGATTTTCCCATGATGTCAAGCAAAGAGGCACTGAGTTTGAAGGTAGGCCTTGAAATACATCCACAGGTACACCTCCAATTGACACAAATGATGTCAATTAACCTATCAGAAGCTTCTAAAGCCATGACATAATTTTCTGGAATTTTCCAAGCTGTTTAAAGGCACAGTCAATTTAGTGTATGTAAACTTCTGACCCACTGGAATTGTGATACAGTGAATTATAAATTAAATAGTCTGTGTAACAATTGTTGGACAAATTACTTGTGTCATGCACAAAGTAGATGTCCTAACCGACTTGCCAAAACTGTAGTTTGTTAACAAGAAATTTGTGGAGTGGTTCAAAAACGAGTTTTAATGACTCCAACCTAAGTGTATGTAAACTTCCGACTTCAACTGTATGTCTTGTGTCAGAGCCGTTTTGCCTGTTTGATTGCCTTACGGAGGGAATAACTACACTGTTTTTATTCGGCCATATCCCCAGTCACCTTGCCATAATTAAATGCGGTGGTTCGCGCTTTCAGTTTTGTGCGAATGCAGCCATTTATCCACAGTTTCTGGTTTGGGTAGGTTTTAATAGTCACAGTTGGGACAAAATCTCCTATACACTTCCTGATGTACTCAGTCACCGTATCCGTGTATTCGTCAATGTTATTTTCAGAGGCTACCCGGAACATATCCCAGACCGCGTGATCAAAACAATCTTGAAGCATGGATTCCGATTGGTCAGACCAGCGTTGAATAGACCTTAGCACGGGTACTTCCTGTTTGAGTTTCCGCCTGTAGGAAGGGAAGAGCAAAATGGAGTCATGATCAAAAGGCGGGGGTGGGCCTTGTAGGCATTTCGAAAAGTTGAGTAGCAGTGGTCCAATGTTTTACCAGCGCGAGTAAAACAGTCAATGTGTTGGTAGAACTTTGGTAGTGCTTTCCTCAAATTTGCTTTGTTAAAATCCCCAGCTACAATAAATGCAGCCTCAGGATGTGTGGTTTCCAGTTTGCATAAAGTCCAGTGTAGTTCTTTGAGGGCCGTCGTGGTATCGGCTTGATGGGGAATATACACAGCTGTGACTATAACCAAAGAGAATTATCTTGGGAGGTAATACAGTCAGCATTTGATTGTGAGGTATTCTAGGTCTGGTGAACGAAAGGACTTGAGTTTCTGTATGTTATCACAATCACACCACGAGTGGTTAATCATGAAACATACACCCCCGGCCTTCTTCTTCCCGGAGAGTTCATTACTCCTGTCTGCGCGATGTACCGAGAACCCAGATTGCTGAATGGACGGGGCCAGTATATCCCGAGAGAGCCATATTTCCGTGAAACAGAGTATGTTACAATCGCTGATGTCTCTCTGGAAGGAGATCCTCGACCCTGAGCTCGTCTACTTTACTATCCAGAGACTGAACATTAGCGAGTAATAAACTCAGAAGCGGTGGATGGTGTGCACGGCTCCTGAGTCGGACTAGAAGTCCACTCCAAATACCTGTTCTCTGCCTGCGGTGTTTTGGAGCAGCCTCTGAAATAAGTTCAATTGCCCCAGGGGGCACGATCAAAGGATCCAATTTGGGAAAGTCGTATTCCTGGTCGTAATGCTGGTGAGTTACTGTTGCTTGTCACGGTTGTCGTGGGTTAAGGAGGACCAATATGCAGTTCAATATTTTGTTCATTTTGAACATTTATTTAACTCAAAATGATTACCAAAACAACAAAACAAACTCACGAAATACTGACAGTCTTCTCAGGCTCATACATGCTAGACAAAGAACAATCTCCCACAATTAAACAGACAAACACACCCAACTAATATAGGACTTCCAATCAAAGGCAACACCACACAGCTGCCTTCAATTGGAAGTCCACCCCAATTAACCAAACATAGACATACAACTAACTAGACCAACATAGAAATACGTAAACAAGGAACAGTGCCCAAAAACCCCGGAATACTTAAATCAAATGCCCTACAACAAACACACCACCCCTAACCACATAAAACAAATACCCTCTGCCACGTCCTGACCAAACTACAATACCAATTAACCCTTATACTGGCCAGGACGTGACATTGCTCTGATATCCAAAAGTTCTTTCCGGCTGTATGTAATAGCACCAAAAAAATTCTGGGCTAATAATGTAAGAAATATTACACAAAAAAACAAATACTGCTTAGAAGCTAGAAGCAGCTGCCATATTTGTCGGCGCCATCTTACTATGCTACGGTCACAATACGCAGTTCTCCTTATTGTCCCTAGAATTTCTAAGCAAACAGCTGGAGGCAGGGCTTTCTCCTATAGAACTCAATTTTGATGGAATGGTCTGCCTATCCATGTGAGAGACGCAGACTCGGTCTCGATCTTTAAGTCTTTACTGAAGACTCATCTCTTCAGTAGATCCTATGATTGAGTGTAGTCTGTCCCAGGGGTGCGAAGGTGAATGTCAAGGTACTGAACTGACAAACCACCCGTGCTGTCTCTGCCTAGCCAGCTCCCCTCTCTCCACTGGGATTCTCTGCCTCTGACCCTATTACGGGGGCTCACTAGTGCTCTCCCATGCTGTCCGTAGTTGGGGTGCGTCATGTCATGCCAGGCTTTTTTCGCTATACTCGACTTGAGGGGGTTGAGTCACTGACGTGATCTTCCTGTCAGGCTTTTCGACCCCCTCAGGCTCGTGCAGTGCATGAGATCTTCGTGGGCTATACTTAGCCTTGTCTCAGGGTAGTAAGTTTGTGGTCTGTTGATAACCCTCTAATGGTTTGGGGGCTTAGCTTTGGCAAAGTGGGTGGGGTTATATCCTGCCTGGTTGGCCCTGTCCAGGGGGCATCGTCGTACAGGGCCACAGTGTCCCCCGACTCCCCGTGTATCAGCCTTTAGTATTTATGCTGCAATAGTCTATGTGCCAGGGGGCTAGGGTCAGCCTGTCCTATCTGGTGAAACCATAGGGTCTTATCTGGTGTCCTGTGTGAACTTAAGTATGCTCCCACAAATTCTCCCATTCCTCCCTCCTTCCCTCCCTCTCGATCACACTTGCTGTCTCAACTAGAGGTCGACCGATTATGATTTTTCAGCGCCGATATCGATTATTGGAGGACCATTAAAAGCCGCTACCGATTAATCGTCCGATTTTTTAAAAATTTATTTGTAATAATGACAATTACAACAATACTGAATGAACACTTGTTTTAATATAATACATCAATAAAATCAATTTAGCCTCAAATAAATAATGAAACATGTTCAATTTGGTTTAAATAATGCAAAAACAAAGTGTTGGAGAAGAAAGTAAAAGTGCATTATGTGCCATGTAAGAAAGCTAACATTTAAGTTCCTTGCTCAGAACATGAGAACATATGAAAGCTGGTGGTTCCTTTTAACATGAGTCTTCAATATTCCAAGGTAAGAAGTTTTAGGTTGTAGTTATTATAGGAATTATAGGACTATTTCTCTCTATACGATTTGTATTTCATATACCTTTGACTATTGGATGTTCTTATAGGCACTTTAGTATTGCCAGTGTAACAGTATAGCTTCCGTCCCTCTCCTAGCTCCTACCTGGGCTCAAACCAGGAACACATCGACAACAGCCACCCTCGAAGCAGCGTTACCCATGCAGAGCAAGGGGAACAACCACTCCCGAGTCTCAGAGCGAGTGACGTTTGAAGCGCTATTAGCGCGCACCCACTAACTAGCTAGCCATTTCACATCGGTTACACCAGCCTAATCTTGGGAGTTGACAGGCTTGAAGTCATAAACAGCGCAATGCATTGCGAAAGCTGCTGGCAAAACGCAGTAAAGTGCTGTTTGAATGAATACTTACGAGCCTGCTGGTGCCTACCACCGCTCAGTCAGACTGCTCTATCAAATCATAGACGTAATTATAATATAATAAACACACAGAAATACGAGCCTTAGGTCATTAATATGGTTGAATCCGGAAACTATCATCTCGAAAACAAAACGTTTTTTTCTTTCAGTGAAATACAGAACCGGTCCGTATTTTATCTAACGAGTGGCATCCCTAAGTCTAAATATTCCTGTTACATTGCACAACCTTCAATGGTATGTCATAATTACGTAAAATTCAGGCAAATTAGTTCGCAACGAGCCAGGCAATGAACCCAAGAGCAGTGACACAATTTCATGTTAGCAGGCAATAGTAACTAAATATGCAGGTTTAAAAATATATACTTGTGTATTGATTTTAAAGAAAGGCATTGATGTTTATGGTTAGGTACATTGGTGCAACGACAGTGCTTTTTTCGCAAATGTGCTTGTTAAATCACCCGTTTGTCAAAGTAGGCTGTGATTCAATGAGAAATTAACAGGCACCGCATCGATTATATGCAACGCAGGACACGTTAGATAAACTAGTAATATCATCAACCATGTGTAGTTAACTAGTGATTATGTTAAGATTGATAGTTTTTTATAAGATAAGTTCAATGCTAGCTAGCAACTTACCTTGGCTTCTTGCTGCCCTCGCGTAACAGGTAGTCAGCCTGCCATGCAGGCTCCTCGTGGAGTGCAATGTAAGGCAGGTGGTTAGAGCGTTGAACTAGTAACCAGAAGGTTGCAAAAACGAATCCCAGAATCCCCCCTGAACAACGCAGTTAACCCCCGTTCCTAGGCCGTCATTGAAAATAAGAATGTGTTCTTAATCTGACTTGCCTAGTTAAATAAAGGTGTAAAAAAAATAAAAATTATAATAAAAAAAGAAATCGGCAAATCGGTGGCCAACAATACTGATTACCGATTGTTATGAAAACTTGAAATCGGCCCTAATTAATCGGCCATTCCGATTAATAGGTCGACCTCTAGTCTCAACCTCTGAATGCTTGGCTATGAAAAGCCAACTGACATTTACTCCTGAGGAGATCACCTGTTGCACCCTCTACAACCACTGTGATTATTATTTGACCCTGCTGGTCAACTATGACGTTTGGACATCTTGCAGAACGATCTGGTCTAAATGGCCATGCACTCTTATAATCTCCACCCGGCACAGCCAGAAGAGGACTGGCCACCCCTCAGAGCCTGGTTCCTCTCTAGGTTTCTTCCTAGGTTCCTACCTTCTAGGGAGTTTTTCCTAGCCACCACGCTTCTACATCTGCATTGCTTGCTGTTTGGGGTTTTAGGCTGGGTTTCTGTATAAGCACTTTGTGACATCTGCTGATGTAAAAAGGGCTTTACAAAAACATTTGATTGATTTGATACCTCCTTATTGTCATGTGTGCTCCCTCTCCGGCATCTAGGTCACCAGGCTGCTCGTTATGGCGCACACTTGTCACCATCGTGTGCGTCATCAGACTCACCTGGACTCCATCACTTCCTTAATTACTTTCCCTATATATGTCACTCCCTTTGGTTCCTTCCCCAGGCGTCATTGTTTCTGTTTCAGTTTCATGTCTGTGTGCTGTTAGTGTTTCTTGTTTTGTATTATGTTCTGTTAATTTTTTTTTTGTAACAGTATTTTTTTTATTGGAGTTTCACAATTTTCACCCATATTAAGAGATACAACAACAAAGACAAGGCAAAAAAAACAGCACTCACTTACACATATCCGTATGTATGCACGCACGTACACACACACACACACACCATTTTCCTCTCCCCGCTCAGCGCTTCTCTCACCCCATCCCCCTCATTGCGTCTCTCAATACATACATTTTAAACAACCATAAACAGAAAAAAAAAGAATAATAAAAAAGAATAAAAATAAATTCAATAAAATAAAAAGCTCAGTTTAAACCAAGAAGTTGGGTTCCCCACATGGACCGTACAGTGTAATTCTGAAATACATAGATCACCATTCTAAGAGAATCCTTGCAGCATAATAGCTGATACTTCAGGTTCTAGGTAATTTAGGTAAGGTTCCCATACTTTGTAGAACTGATCTGTCTTAGAATGCCATGTACATGTCAGATATTCCAGCGGCACCCATTCAAATAGTATCTTATGCCAATCTTTAATAGAGGGGACCTTATCACTAATCCACTGTAAAAGTATGTTTTTCCTCGCTGCGAAGGTGAGGATGTTGTAAAGCCTCCTCTTACCCACAGAAGTTACATGCCTACTAGGGAGACCTAACAGTAGAGAAACTGGGTCCAATTCTAGATCGACCCCTAGGATCTTTTCAATTTCTTGCAGAACACCAGACCAATATCTTTGTATTTTGGTACATGACCATAAACAATGTGTTAGGGTGCCTGTATCAGTTTTACATTTGAGGCACTGAGGAGAGGAGGAAGAGGGGCTAAATGCATGTCTGCGATTTGGGGATATATGCAATCTGTGTATTATTCTTAATTGAATTGCTCTAGTACGATTACATATAGATATTGTTTTTGGAATATTTCCAAATGTCCTCCCACATCTCTTCGTCAATGGTAACAGACAGTTCTTTCTCCCACACTTGTTTCACCCTCTGTGTGTCGACAGCGGAAAAGGACCTTAAAGCATCATAAAACAGACTTACAGACATTTTCCTTTGTGGGGAAAAAAGCATTCTTTCAATGACAGACATATCAGGGTTGCCAATTAAGGTGGTGCTCTTCAGAATATAATGTCTTACTTGTAGGAAACGGAAAAGGTCCTGCTTTGGGAGTTGATATTTCTCGACCATCTGCTCAAATGACAATAAAATCTTATCCGCAAATAAGTCATTTAGTCTGCCCTTATTAAGCCAAACGTTAAAGCCAGCATCCAGCAATCCTGGGGCAAAATCTGGGTTGTTAAGAATTGGGGTAAGAGCAGAGGTTAGTTTGGACCTTCCCAGGAAACGTTGAACTGACCTCCATACTTTGAGTGTGTTAAGTGTAATGGGGTTGTTACAGTGATCTTATACAGACTTGAAACTTGTGAAAAACAAAAGGTCCTGTAAAGGGTATTTTGAAAGAGAAGTCTCAATGTCTAACCAAATAGAGGAGTCATCGTTTGTGATCCAGTCTGAAATATAACATAGGTGGGCACACCACTGATAGAACCTGATATTGGGCAGATCCAAGCCACCCATAGAACTTGGCAGCTGCAATATTGCCATCTTAAGTCTTGGCTTGCGTTTACTCCATATAAAGGAACTTAGCCATCCATTTACATCCTTTATTACCTTATTGGAGAGTAATACTGGGATCATTTGGATTGGGTAAAGTAGCCTAGGTAAAATGTTCATTTTCAAGAGGGATATTCTACCCAACCATGAAATCGGAAGAGAGTTCCAGCGCTCCAGATCCTGTCTTATTGTGTCAAACAAGGGAACAAAATTGGCTTTGTACATTTGTTGGAATTTAGGAGTTACAAATATACCCAGATACGTAAAACCTGAGGGAGACCATTTAAAAGGGAAGGGGGGAGAAGTATTAGGTGAAGGTTACCAAGTGGCATAGCCTCTGATTTAGTTAGGTTAATCTTGTAGCCTGAGAATTCGCTGAATAACTCAATAATATTAATAAGAGATGTGATTGAAGTCTCGGGATTAGAAATGAATATCAGGACATCATCAGCATACAAGCTTATTTTATGGTGAACATCACCAATGAGCAGCCCCTGTATAGCAGGCGTTACCCTGATGGCCTCGGCCAGTGGTTCCATAACAAGTGCAAATAGGAGGGGGGACAAAGGACAGCCCTGTCTGGTACCTCTGTGTATAGAGAAGCTATTTGACCGTAGTCCATTAGTAAGGACAGCAGCCTGAGGATCATCATATAAAACTTTCACCCATTTTATAAAGTTGTCCCCCAGACCAAATTTATTTAGAGCAAAGAATAGGTAAGACCACTCCACACGATCAAATGCTTTCTCAGCATCTAGGGAGAGCACAAGACCATCCATAGCACTTCGTTGGTAGACTTCAATTACATTAAGGAGCCGTCTGACATTGTTACATGACCTACGTCCCTTAATGAAGCCAGTTTGGTCTCCTTTCACAATTAGTGGCAGTGAGTCCTCTAATCGTGTGGCTAGAATTTTAGAAAGCAATTTTCTATCCACATTCAGAAGGGAAATTGGTCTGTACGAGGAACAAGACTCCGGACATTTTCCCTTTTTGAGAATAAGTGATATGTTGGCTTCTCGCAGCGTTTGGGGGAGCTGGTCATTTGAAAATGAGTGGTTAAACATATCACGCAATGGCTCAAGGATCAGGCCATGGAACTCTTTATAGAACTCACAACAAAACCCGTCCGGTCCTGGGGCCTTACCATTTTGCAGATTCTTAATTGCGGACATTATCTCTTCCTCAGTAATAGGGGCATTAAGGAGAGACTTCTGTTCTTTGGAGATAGTAGGGAGCTCAATCTTAGAAAATAAGTTCTCCATTAACTTGGGTGCGTCATTTGGCAGTTCTGAGGTGTAAAGATTTGCATAAAATTTCTTAAATGAGTCATTTATCAATTTATTTTCATATAAATGATTGCCATCAGAATCAGTAATAGCCGCAATTGACTGTGATTTAGCTCTCTTTTTAGCTAGGTACGCCAAGTACTTTCCTGGCTTATCGCCATGTTCATATAGCTTTTGCTTGACAAATCTCATTTTCTTTTCAGCATCCTGTGTTAGGAGGGAGTCCAGCGTTGATCTAATGACTTATATTTCCTTTAATAGGGCAGGAGTGGGAGTTTTAATGTAGTCCTTCTCTTTAGTTCCTAATTCACCCTCTAGTGTTTTTTGCTTTTCACGCTTTTTCCGCCTCTTAGTGGCTGCGTATGACATAATCAGACCCCTGGCGTACGCCTTACAGGTTTCCCAAAGGAGTGAGGGGTTATCTGTTGATTGAGAGTTGATAGAGAAAAATGCTTTAAACTCTGTAATAAAATATGATGTGAATGTATGGTCTTTAAGAATGGTTGTATTCAACCTCCAATGTCTTGACTGATTGAATGCCCCATTGAGTTTTATGTCCAGGATCACCTCCGCATGATCAGATATGACTATGCTTCCTATCCTAGCGGATAAAACAGACTGCAGCGACGTCCTGGGCACAAAAAAGTAATCTATTCTAGTCTGACATCCATGAGGTGCAGAGAAAAAAGTGAACTCTCTGTTGGAGGGATGAAAAGCTCTCCAAACATCAGCATACCCCAGATCATCACAAATAGCTGTAAGTGACTTAGCTTGAGGAGAGAGTGAGGCTATACCACTGGGAAGCTTATCAATAAGGGGGTTCAACAAACAATTAAAATCTCCTCCAACCACTGCAGTGTCTGAGTTTAAATCTGAAAAGTCTAGAAATACCTTAGTGAGGAAGTCAGGGGGGTGGGCAGGGGGGAAGTAAATATTCATTATGGAAATGCTCTGCCCTTGTAAAGTACCATTAATTATAACAAAGCGACCCAATTTATCTTTCACACACTTCAAGACCTTAAGTGGTAGGTTCTTTTTCACAAGAATTGCTACACCTCTACTTCTGGATGTAAATGATGAGAAAAACACTTGACCAAACCCCCCTTGTTGTAATTTCAGATGCTCCTTATCATTCAAATGAGTTTCTTGTAACAGGGCAATATCAATATTTTCTTTTTTCAAAAAGGACAGTACCTTCTTCCTTTTAATGGGGTTATGGCTCCCTCTAATGTTCCATGTACATACACGTAGTCTGTTACCTGCCATTGCGCTTTGACCATTCAATATCCAGACTGAATCCTACTGTAAAAATGGGGTGGTACCTTTTTCCATGTGTTGAACTCTCCTCTATCTCACTGAGCGTAAACAAACGATATGAACCCTGAACTCGAACTATACTAAACCCAAAAATTAAACATGTAAAGATCCAAAAGGGGGTTTTCCCACTAGCTAACATGCAGGGGATTTCAACTTTCCAATGTAGACTCTTAAGTCCGCATTGCCACTCAATAGCCTCATCCTTTATATATGTGGAAATTAAAATCAATAGAAGAAGATTGAGGCTCTTCCACCTAAAACCAAGCCTGGGCACCGATATAGGTTCACACATATCTCAGTCTGAGCTACGGCGGCAGTTACTTTAGCAAGAAAAATAATACCGATACGAATATTACTGAACAGGAGCACATGAGAACTTACACCACTGTTTCATGATCAGATTCAAAATAAAATAAGCCGTTATCCAATGCTGCGGAGGGGGAAGCTTAAGGTTATTTACCCGAGAGTCAATAAACGCAGCAGCCTCTTCAGATGTGTAGAGTTTTTTAAGCGATCCGTTGACCATAATCTTCAATGTGGCCGGGTACAGCAGTGCGTAGTCGATCTTCATTCTCTTGAGTCGAGCCTTCACCTCATCAAACGCTTTGCGCCTTCGTACAACCGCTGTGGAATAATCATTAAAGAATGAGACCTTTGGACCTTTACGTTGACTACCATCAGAACCGATGTTTCTAGCCGCATCCATGACGCGCTGCTTGTCGGTAAAGTTGTGGAACTTTATAACCACTGGTCGTGGGCGCTGATTGGGACCGGGTATCGGTGCTTGAGAGCGATGTGCTCTGTCTAGCTTCACACGACCAGCCTTAGTGTCCATTTGTAGGTAGCCAGGGATCCATTCCTCAAAAAAATTTACTGAACGTGTCCCTTCAGAATTTTCCGGGAGTCCCACAACACAGATAATGCATCTGCGTCCTCGATTATCCAAGTCGTCAATGTGCTCCGCCATTTCGCGCACCTGCTTCTCAAGTGCTTTTATCTTAGTGTCCATGGATGTAGTTGAAGTTTCCACAGTAGCAATTCTTCCTTCCGCCTCATCAACACGTTTGACAACCCTCTGTAGTTCAGCTGAATGGCCTGCTATTGCTTCCAGGACCGTTCTTATCTTAACATCGATCACTTTAGTAATGTTATCTGTCATCCTTTGAATCACCAGGTCCATTGTGCCTGGATCCGCAATGTTGTTTGATTCGCTAACGTTAGCTAGCTCCTCCTGCACATCTACAGGGATGGCGGTTTTGGTCGACTTCTTAGTAGCTCTGTTGGGCATGTTGTTGGAGATTTTTGAGAAATAGTCGCCAAGACTCATTGTAGGGTAACTTATTTAGCCAATTCTACCACTTTTTCAAGCTAGGAGATTAATGTAAGAATATAAATTTACGAATACCGCGTGAGCTCGCTGAAACACCGTGTTCTCTCTACGGCGCCATTTTGTTCCCCCCTCTCAGCGCACATCGTTACACTTATTTGGCTACTGAAATTAAAATACAATTACTGCACGCATTATGTTAATTGCTTAAAAGCTTCAGGGAAAAATACAATAGTCATATTTTCACGGTAAAATTCAGGTGCATTAATTTTTTACTAATTATTGATGGAAATAAATGTGACAAAAAATTGGGTTTTGTAAATCCTGATGGATTATAGTAGGATATTGAAATAAACGTCATAGGCCTACGTGTTATTTGTTATATTCTAAAGAAAAAATGTGTTAGTCATAATAGAACATCAAAACAGAAAGCCACCAACCTGAACAGATGGATGAGGTTGCACTTTTTTTTGGCCATCGGCTTCACCTCGCCATCGGTATGTATTATAGTTACATTGAGCAAAAAGTTACCTTTTGATTGTTTTTGGAGCAAATCATATGCTGCAATTACCAAACACCAATATACTAATGGAGTTGAACTTGGTTTGAAATACTACTACATTAGAAAATTAAAATACAGGTATCTTTCTGTTGCAGCGTTATATCATCTTATAAATCATATATACTGGATCACCTGGTAGCCAAATAAATTAGGCAAAAAATTATGGCATCTTCTTTGACGTGGTGGGAAAAGGGCGCTAATTGAGCGTAACTGTGCACCTCCCCCCCAATTTTTTTTGCGCAATTCATCATTATCGCAACATAGAGCGATATAGATGTTTGTCCATGTCGCCCATCTCGGCACTCTAATCAGGGACTGATTTAGACCTGGGATACCAGGTGGGTGCAAGTAATTATCAGGTAGAACTGAAAACCAACAGGCTCTGGACCTCGTAGGGTAAGAGTTGAATATCCCTGTACTAGAGTATAATTACACATTTCCATGTGTAATTACACAGCCACGGGGCCGGCGCGCTCATTAGGCGGCCGCCTATGGCGGCATTTTCTGAGCTAAACTGACCAAGAAGCACCTCCAACAACACATATAACCTCACATAATTAATTCTGCCCAAAATCAATGACAATTTCTCTCCACCAGTGGCATATCGGCTTTTTAGGTGAGTGCTGATGCCGCCCTATGATAAGCAGTGCCCACTTTGTCAAAGTGGACAATATGGAATGGACAATCAGGCTTCTCACAACTGCTGTCCAGGATTTTCATCCCATGGGCTAAATTGTCATGATCAGTGGTTTCAAGTTTGTATCTGGCAATTTTTGATGAGCTGATCATAGCGAAAAAGAAAGCCACTCTAGCATGGGGGTGGAAAATGGAAAGTACACATTTATTTTTTTCACCATCTTGCCATTAAATCTATACTGAATAAAAATATAATTGCAACATGTAAAGTGTTGGTCCCATGTTTCATGAGCTGAAATAAAAGACTCCAGAAATTTTCCAGATGCACAAAAATCTTATTTCTCAAAAAATGTAATGTTGAGATGAGCATTTCTCCTTTGCCAAGTTCATCCATCCACCTGACAGGTGTGGCATATCAAGAATCCTACTAAAAAGTATGATCATTACACAGGTGTACCTTGTGCTGGGGACAATAAAAGGCCACTCTAAAATGTGCAGTTTTGTCACACAACACAGTGCCACGCATGTCTCAAGTTTTAAGGGAGCGTGCAATTGGCATGCTGACTGCAGGAATGTCCACCAGAGCTGTTGCCAGAGAATTGAATGTTCATTTCTATAATGTAACGTCGTTTTAGAGAATTTGGCAGTATGTCCAATCGGCCTCACAACCACAGATCACGTGTAACCACTCCAGCCTAGGACCGCCATATCTAGCTTCCTCACCTGTGGGATCGTCTGAGAACAACCACCCGGACAGCTGATGAAACTGAGGAGTATTTCTGTCTGTAATAAAGCCCTTTTGTGGGTTAAATCTGATTCTGATAGGCTGGACCTGGCTCCCCAGTGAGTGGGCCTGGCTCCCTAGCGGGTCAGCCTATACCCTCTCAGGCCCACCCATGGCTGCGCCCCTGCCCAGTCATGTGAGATCCATAGATTAGGGCCTAATTCATTTATTTCAATTGACCGATTTCCTTCTATGAACTGTAACTCAGTAAAATCTTTGAAATTGCTGCATGTTGCATAAATTTTTGTTCAGTATAGTATAGAAATCAAAGCCTTTGCAGCCTGAATAGAGAATGTTTTTTGTAAGAACCGGTTGCTGAGGGACAAGTTTTATTACTGGTTGTGCACAACAAGCCCAGACAATAGTGGAGACCCATAAAGCATACTAGCGGCTGCCCAGTCTTCAAAATGGCAGTGAACACAGACAAGCCTTGATAAAGCAGTTTAATACATTTCTAACATTCAAAAATCTCACTTTAAAAGTACAGGAGGTTGATAGCACCTTAATTGGGGAGGACAAGGCTCATGGTAATGGCTGGAGCAGAATGAGTAGAATGGTATCAAATACATGGTTTGATGGTGTCATGACGTTGGCCTGATGGGGAGGTTTATGACCCCCATAAATACCTTCCCCCCGTTTCTCTCTCTCTACTCTATAGAAAATCTACACATTCTAGTTATCAGATTCACATGGAATTGTTGTGCAATTTAAATGTTTATATATGAAACTATTTGTGAAAAGATGAAATGTAATTTTTTGTTTCTTAATGAGAGAACAGTTTGTCATAAGAACACCACTCTGCTCACTCAGAGGCCCCGCCCAAGTGAACAAACATGGGTTGTAAACTATGAAACACGCCCTTCTTTCACCACTATATAAACCTGTTGACGGAAATTCAACTTCCTGTTCCGGGGACGTGAGGACGACGGTCTTACGTTAAAAGGGCTCAGATAATAACCTAACGAAATTAGCATCGTGTTCAATGTGACGATCGACACGACGAAAGGATGAATTTTGACTATTCCAGCCAGAATATAGCACGAGCTTAAAAAGTATGGCAACTTGGTATGAACTTTGAACTCTTATTCACTAAAGAAGTGATACCTCCTAGCCGTTGCGTTAGCAACAGCAGCTGTAAACGTGGCCTAGGATAGGACGGACAGAGTATCCATTCTACCACGCTCCAGTTCACCACTTGTCACGACTTCTGCCGAAGTCGATGCCCCTCCTTGTTCGAGTGGTGCTCGGTGGTCGACGTCACCGGTCTTCTAGCCATCACTGATCCATTTTCCATTTTTCATTGGTTTTGTCTTGTTTCCTTACACATCTGGTTCCAATCCCATTCATTACCTGTTGTGTATTTAACCCTCTGTTTCCCCTCATGTCATTGTCCGAGATTGTTGGTATGTTTATTTTGTGTCGTGTATTTTGTAGTAGTGAGCTACGGGTATTGTTGCCCATGTTATTTTATGTACATTTGGTTTTGGAGTTCGTTGTTTGTTTATTCTTTATTAAAACAACTCCAGTGATACCAAGTTGGTTTCTCCTGCGCCTGACTTCCCTGCCACCTACACACACGACATTGACAGAATCTCAGGCCATAAATATGAAATAAGAAGGAGAGGTTACCCACGGACATAAAGGTGGAGGAGCGCGTCCAGGAGAATGCGGAGAAGCTTCACCATTATGGACCGCTGGGAAAGACAGGGAGTTTTTCCAGCGCCTCCACCAGCCCAACCAGGGTCTATCCTGAGCGCCCCTTCTCAACCTGATCCCGGTGGCATCCGTCTACCCATGCCTCAGGGGTACGACGGAAGTGCTGCCACCTGCCAGGGTTTCCTACTCAGATTAGACCTTTTTCTGGCCACGGTCCACCCAGCTCCATCTGACCGTGAGAAGAGTTTCGCCCTCGTCTCGTACCTCACCGGGAGAGCCCTGGAGTGGGCCAGCGCTTTGTGTGTAAAGAAGGAGATGCGGCGTTGGACCATTATGAGGAGTTCACCCGCCGTTTTCGGGCAGTCTTCGACCATCCACCCGAGGGCAGAGCGGTGGGTGAGCACCTCTACCATCTGAGGCAGGAGACGAGGAGCGTCCAGGATTTTGCCCTGGAGTTCAGGACCCTGGCAGCCGGTGCAGGATGGAATCACAGGGCCCTGATCAACCATTACCGCTGCAGTCTGCATGAGGACGTCCGTCGGGAGCTGGCCTGCAGACACACCACCCTCACTTTCGACCAGCTGGTGGATCTGTCCATCCGGCTGCACAACCTGCTGGCTGCTCGCGGACGTCCAGATCGGGGTCTGGTGGTTCCATCCTCCCGCACTCCCTCTCCTATACCCAGGGAACTGGGAGAGGGGGTGCACAGGGAGACCGGAGGAGATTCCCGCTCGTGCACCGTCTGTGGCCACAGAGGTCACACTGCTGGTCGGTGTCGGGTAGGTTCCTCTGGGAATCGAGGTAACCGGCAGGGTTAGCACCACCCCAGGTGAGTAGGCACCATTCTCATCCAGAGCCCTCTGTTGCACTTATGTTTGTGTCTGTTACTTTTATTGATTTTTCCCCGCGTTCCCAGCATAAGGCGCTAGTAGAGTCAGGCGCTGCTGGGAATTTCATTGATCAAGCTTTTGCTCATAGTTTAGGGATACCCATTGTAACCGTGGATGTGCCTTTCCCTGTTCACACCTTAGATAGTCGACCATCAGGGTCAGGGTTAATAAGGGAAGCCACAGCTCCTTTGAGTATGGTGACGCAGGGGGGTCACAAGGAAAAAATTAGTATTTTCCTTATGGACACTCCTGCGTATCCCGTGGTGCTGGGCCTACCTTGGTTAACTTGTCATAACCCCACTTTTTCTTGGCCACAGAGGTCTCTCACGGGGTGGTCGCGAGAGTGCTCAGGTAGGTGTGTAGGGGTTTCTGTTGGTGCTACTACGGTGGAAAGTCCAGACCAGGTCTCTACCGTGCACATTCCCACCGAATATGCCGATTTGGCTCTCGCCTTCTGTAAAAAGAAGGCGACTCAATTACCACCCCATCGACAGGGGGATTGTGCGATAAATCTCATGGTAGACGCTGCACTTGCCAGGAGTCACGTGTATCCCCTGTCGCAAGTGGAGACGGTGGCTATTGAGACATATGTCTCCAAATCCCTGCGTCAGGGGTACATTCGGCCCACCATTTCACCCATCTCCTCGAGTTTCTTTTTTGTGAAGAAGAAGGATGGAGGTCTGCGCCCGTGCATTGATTATCGAGGTCTCAATAAATTCACGGTGGGTTACAGTTACCCGCTACCTCTGATCGCCCCGGCGATTGAGTTAATGCACGGGGCACGCTTCTTCACTAAACTGGATCTCAGGAGTGCGTACAACCTGGTGCGTATCCGAGATGGAGACGAGTGGAAGACAGAATTTAGTACCACCTCAGGGCATTATGAGTACCTCGTCATGCCGTACGGGTTGAAGAATGCTCCATCAGTCTTCCAATCTTTTGTAGATGAGATTTTCAGGGACCTGCACGGGCAGGGTGTAGTGGTGTATATCGATGACATTCTGATTTACTCCGCTACACGCGCCGAGCATGTGTCCCTGGTGCGCAAAGTGCTTGGTCGCCTGTTGGAGCATGACCTGTATGTCAAGGCTGAGAAATGCCTGTTCTTTCAACAGTCCGTCTCCTTCTTAGGATATCGCCTATCCACGTCAGGAGTGGAGATGGAGAGTGACCGCATTGCCGCCGTGCGTAATTGGCCGACTCCCACCACGGTGAAGGAGGTGCAGCGATTTTTAGGGTTTGCTAATTACTACCGGAGGTTAATCCGGGGTTTTGGTCAGGTAGCTGCTCCCATTACCTAACTTCTGAAGGGGGGTCCGGTGCGCTTGCAGTGGTCAGCTGGGGCGAACAGGGCTTTTAGGAAACTGAAGGCTCTGTTTACCTCTGTTCCTGTGTTGGCTCATCCGGATCCGTCTTTGCAATTCATAGTGGAGGTGGACGCGTCTGAGGCTGGGATAGGAGCTGTGCTCTCTCAGAAATCGGGTACGCCACCTAAGCTCCACCCCTGTGCCTTCTTCTCTAAGAGGCTCAGCCCGGCGGAGCAAAACTATGATGTGGGGGACCGGGAGCTGTTGGCTATCGTCAAAGCTTTGAAGGCGTGGAGACATTGGCTTGAGGGGGCTAAACAGCCTTTTCTCATCTGGACTGACCACTGCAATCTGGAGTACATCCGGGAGGCGAGGAGACTGAATCCTTGCCAGGCAAGGTGGGCCATGTTTTTCACCCGTTTTGTGTTTACTCTCTCTTACAGACCAGGTTCCCAGAACATTAAGGCAGACGCACTGTCCCGGCTGTATGACACAGAGGAGCGGTCCATGGTTCCCACTCCCATCATCCCAGCCTATTGTTTGGTGGCACCGGTAGTATGGGAGCTGGACGCGGACATTGAGCAGGCGTCACGTGCAGAGCCCGTTCCCCCTCAGTGTCCAGCTGGGCGTCTGTACGTTCCGTCTGCTGTCCGCGACCGATTGATCTATTGGGCCCACACGTTACCCTCCTCTGGTCATCCTGGAATTGGTCGGACAATACGCTGTCTTAGTGGGAGGTACTGGTGGCCCACCTTAGCTAAGGACGTAAGGGTTTATGTTTCCTCCTGCTCAGTGTGCGCCAAGTGCAAGGCTCCTAGACACCTACCCAGAGGTAAGTTACAACCCTTACCCGTTCCACAACGGCCGTGGTCGCACTTGTCGGTGGATTTCATAACCGATCTTCCACCTTCACAAGGTAACACCACGATCCTGGTCGTTGTGGATCGCTTTTCTAAGTCCTGTCGTCTCCTCCCTTTGCCCGGTCTTCCTACAGTCCTACAAATTGTGGAGGCTCTGTTTACACACGTCTTTCGGCACTACGGGGTGCCTGAGGATATAGTGTCTGATCGGGGTCCCCAGTTCACGTCAAGGGTCTGGAAGGCGTTCATGTAACGTCTGGGGATCTCGGTCAGCCTTACCTCGGGTTGTCACCCTGAGAGTAACGGGCAGCTGGAGAGTGAACCAGGATGTGGGTAGGTTTCTGAGGTGTTATTGCCAGGACCGGCCGGGGGAGTGGGCGGCGTTCGTGCCCTGGGCAGAGATGGCTCAGAACTCGCTCCGCCACTCTTTCACTAACCTCTCTCCCTTTCAGTGCATGTTGGGGTATCAGCCGGTTCTGGCCCCTTGGCATCAGAGTCAGACCGAGGCTCCTGCGGTGGATCACTGGTTCCGGCACGCAGAGGAGACCTGGGACGCCGCTCACGTCCACCTTCAGCGCGCCGTACGATGCCAGAAAGTTGGCGCAGACCAGTCACCGCAGTGAGGCCCCGGTGTTCGCACCGGGGGACAGGGTCTGGCTCTCGAACAGAAACCTGCCCCTCCACCTGCCCTGCCGGAAGCTGAGTCTGCGCCGTTTAAAGTCCTGAGGAGAGTGAACGAGGTATGTTATAGGTTAAAGCTTCCCCCCATTACCGTATTAACCCCTCGTTCCATGTCTCTCCTCAAGCCGGTGGTGGCTGGCCCGCTCCAAGAGGCTGAGGTGCGGGAGGTTCCTCCGCCACCTCTGGACATTGAGGGGGCCCCGGCATACTCCGTTCGATCCATCCTGGATTTGAGACGTCGGGCGAGGGGCCTTCAGTACTTCGTGGACTGGGAGGGGTATGGTCCGGAGGAGAGATGCTGGGTTCCGGTGGAGGATGTGTTAGATCCTTCCCTGCTGCGAGAGTTCCATCGTCTCCATCCGGGTCGCCCTGTACCTCGTCCTCCGGGTCGTCCCCGAGGCCGGGGGGGGGGGGGGGGTACTGTCACGATCTCTGACGAAGTCGATGCCCCTCCTTGTTCAAGTGGTGCTCGGCGGTTGACGTCACCGGTCTTCTTGCCATCACTGATCCATTTTCCATTGGTTTTGTCTTGTTTCCTTACACACCTGGTTCCAATCCCATTCATTACCTGTTGTGTATTTAACCCTCTGTTTCCCCTCATGACCTTGTCCGAGATTGTTGGTATTTTATTTTTGTGTCGTGTATTTTGTAGTAGTGAGCTACAGGTATTGTTGCCCATGTTATTTTATGTACATTTGGTTTTGGAGTTCGTCGTTTATTAAAACAACTCCAGTGATACCAAGTTGGTTTCTCCTACGCCTGACTTCTCTGCCACCTACACACACACACGACGTTGACACCACTAGACATTCTTCAGAGGACAAGAGATCCATGCTGGACAACCCAGCCATCTATCTATGACCAATCTACCGAAGCGCAGCTCAGAGTAAATATTTATTGTATTTTCCTTTTTCAAATGGGAGGTTATTTAGAATGCATAAGATACTGTATATACGATAGCATAGCTGCCTACGGCCCGATAGAGACAAAATCTTTTAGTTCCTCAGTCTTCCCGCTTCATTCAAAACCCAACCGGCTTTCTTTGTGTAACCAGCCGTCATATCTATTCCGTCCGCTAGGGACGTTTTCCTTCATGACATAATTTGTAATCAATGTATGATCCATGCTGTGTAGATGTAATTCTGTGTGATTATTTAGTAAATAAATAATTA
Organism: Salmo trutta; assembly: GCF_901001165.1. Lineage (NCBI taxonomy): Eukaryota > Metazoa > Chordata > Actinopteri > Salmoniformes > Salmonidae > Salmo > Salmo trutta. The sequence continues at coordinate 10,991,021 of NC_042987.1, read as the reverse complement.
AACCAAATGTTGTATTGCTGATTCAACTTGTTAGCCAGGGTTCGTGAAGAGAACCAGGAATTGACACTTTCAGATGAGACTGAATAAAGTCACGATTAAATATTGACTGCTACTGATGTAAAAGATTACTAGGTCTTTATTCGGAAGATAACAGCTCTATAAATATTATTTTGTGGTGCCCCGACTTTCAAGTTAATTACATTTACCTGATTAGCTTAAATCGGGTAATATTAATTACAGAGAAATTATTTTATAGAATAGCATGTCATAGCATTTAATCCGGCAGAGCCAAAGACACGGCAATGGCATTCCATTTTCTCTGTTCCAGCCATTATTATGAGCCGTCCTCCATTGTTTAAAAGGTATATCCAATCTCTGGTATGCATTCTCCTATTACCAAAAATACACATTGAAAACTCCCAAGATGGTTCCTCAAAATGATACAATGGCAATGATTTCTACATATGAATGATTCAACCTGTTCCTCTGGGGAAAAGGAAGAAATTATATTTAATGTTGTGCCATTTTGTCTTAAAGACAACTTTTATTTGCACCAATTTGTCCCTTTCATGTTGTACTTGCAACATCAGCAGAACATGACTTCGATCCAGAGCTTTCAAAGCATTGTTTGGGGTGTCCATGTTTGAAAACCAGGACTTGAAACGAGCTAGAATGACACTTGTGAAATTACAGAATTGTTCACCAACATATTAGTAAATTAGTAGTAGAGCTTTTCTTTTATTTAACAAGTTACACAAAGCAGTAATGCTCATTTTGTATTATTCATTTTATGGGGCTTACAGGTCAGAAAGAGACGGACAGGTTTGTCTAGTAGGGTTCTAATAAAACAACAATTCTCAAACGTTGGGGCAGAGATGATATAACACTCACAAGTACATCATCACAGGAAAGGTAAAGCAGGCAGTCACAGTCAAACATAAAAAGGCTTAACATCAAAATAACATTTGCTCACCAATAAATCGAATGTCACCCTACCAACCCTTCTCTCTCATTAATCATGTTTTCTTTTATCTAATCCAAGAAAGAAACGCTGTATATAGAATAATGTGTGGATGTGTTTCGCTGAATGGATCAATGTTGTTCTTCCCCATTCCTGGTCCTTGTCACATCCTCTAACGAAACTGCAGAGGGCTGACACGCAGACCAATCACATCCTTTCCGATCTCAGTCACCTTGGAAACAAGAAGGTTAACGGTGAGCGATATCACTGACGGGAGAGGACATCTAAAATATGTTTTAACACTCAGTTACAAAGTAATTAATACAACTTCATATCAAAGCGGGACACTTCTAAATAGAGTGGCATTCTGTACATGACAACACAATAGGGCAGTTCTCTTGACTGACCTGTGTGACCCTGCAGACCTGGCCCTTGTAGGGGGGGCAATAGCAGGCCCCAGAGAGGGGGCACTTCTCCACTGGGCGTCCACGGTACAGGGGTGTGTACGAGGCAGCGCACAGGTCAAATGGATTGTGGGGGTCGTAGTTCAGCTGGTGGGCATCTGTCAGCGTCTTCTCGCATGCTGCCAAGATCTTGCGTGTCTTTAATACAGAGATGGAGAAGGTAAGAGACAGTGAATATATAGAAATCATTTCATGTGTATAAAGGGACATAGCACACACACACACACACTTTGTTACCTGCTGTGCCACCTCTGGTTTGGGTCCTAGTTCAAGCAGACGACGGGCAAAACTGGCAGCTGTCTTGAAGTTCTTCAGTTTAAAGAATAGATTTAGTGCTGTACGTAAGACAAGGACCATGTGGACTGGCTGGAGACTGCAGTGGGTGAAGTAAGCTGCCATCTGGGAAAAACAAAACACACAATCTTTAAAAAAGGATCAATGGATAGTGAGCTCCTCAATGAATAGGGAGATTGCAGACTAATGGTTCAGTTGGGAAGTAGATAAGAAACACAATGACAATACCTCACACAGCCTCTTCTGCTGGTCCAATGTGTCTTTAGGCAACTTTTTCCTTTCCGTTTCCATGGTGAGACCAACAATGTATTCTCTGCAGATTGTGATCAGCTGCTGAGCCTAAAAGAGGCAGTGACCTCAATCAGGTTATCACCACTAAATACCATCAGGCCCACACTTGATTAACCTTAGTCTAAACAAGTCTACGTACCTCTGCGATCTCCTGCTTGTTGTCGACCACCAGCAGTGGCACAGACAGCAGGATGGTGCGGAAGCGTTCAACGGCCTCCTCGAAGCGGCCGGCAGTGGTGAGCTGGTAGCACTGCTGCAGGCGGGCAATGAGATCTGAGAGACGAAGACCCACAGCGGGCAGCCCCTGCTTGGCCCCACAGTCCTTCCAGTTCCTCTGCGGGTTGCCACGCAGGCAGGGCAGAGATGGCAGACCGAGGTAGCATGTTCTCCCGCGGGATAGAGTCTGCATGAACAGCTGCTTATAGGGCCCGAACTGCACCACGCCAACCTGATCATGGAGCAACTGAAAAGTAGAGAAAGAGACTAGTATAAAGTATAAACCTGTATAAAAGGCATGTGTGTGTGTGTGTGAGAGAGAGAGAGAGCTTACCCTCATGGCGGTCTCAAAGGAACCAGCCAGGACGTGGTCCACAGGGAGCTGGGAGTTGTTGCACCACAGCTGAGTGGGGCTCATGCCCTTGGTAGGAGGGACAAAGAAACCATCTTCAGCCCCTACTCCAGCACCAGCTGGCAACTCCTAGTGGGAGAGAAAAGAGACAACATTCTCAGACTGACTAGTCATCAGTCATGCTATGAGTCCTGCTAAACCAAAGAGTGGAGATTTCATGTTAAAGAAGAGAATCATCTCACCAGCTCTGGAGGCAGGTCCAGATCCTCCTCCACCTCCCAGCCTCCTCCCTCCTCCTTCGTGGCACCTCCTTCCTCCCCTAATCCATCCTGGGCATCCATGAAACCATCTGATGAAAAGAGAGAGATGTCAAATAGAAATCCAATATGGATGGTGTTAAGAGATAGATGGGAGGGGTTGAATGGAGCTGAAGTTTGAAAATAATGACAACTAATAACAAGATAACTAATGTAAAACATACTGTGTCCGTAAAACGTACACTACCGGTACAAAGTTTTAGAACACCTACTCATTCAAGGGTTTTTCTTTATTTTGACAATTTTCTACATTGTAGAATAATAGTGAAGACATCAAAACTATGAAATAACACATAGAATCATGTAGTAACCAAAAACAAAGTGTCCTCAAGGCAAGGGTGGCTTCTTTGAAGAATCTAAAATATAACATATATTTTGATTTGTTTTAACACTTTTTTGGTTACTACATGATTCCATATGTGTTATTTCATAGTTTTGACGTCTTCACTATTACTCTACAATGTAGAAAATAGTCAAAATAAAGAAAAACCCTTGAATGAGTAGGTGTGTTCAAACTTTTGACTGGTACTGTATATTTGCAAATAAATATATGGGGGATTGGAAGTGATGCAGAAAACTACATTGATGGAAGCTACAATATATCTGCAATAATAAAAGCTGATCTACCCCCTAAAAAAAATATACAAATAAATAAAGAGAGAGGAGATAAATGAGAGGAACATAGAAAGAGATGGGGTAAGATAGTGCCAATCTTAAGTCTTGTCACCTCATTTAAGGATTTTTTGAGAAGGACTCACCCTCGTCCAGCTGAAGCTCTGCGTCCTCTCCCCAGCCCTCTCCTCCTGGAGCATCAACATCCATGTCTGCAGCCATCTGACCAGCCTTCCCTGCAACACACACAACAAAAACGAATGTAACAACTCTACACAACAAATACGCTGACACAACACAATACCCCAGGCTAGTCCTAAATGGCTAACACAAAATGTGCTGTCCGGGCAGGGGACTCACCCTTGGCTGCAATGGCCCCCTCGAAGAAGCCCTTGGACACAGTGAGCAGGGGCCAGTTGGTATCCAGGGGGTTGATGGGAGGTGGTGGCTGCAGCAGCTGGGCATTGGGGTCCACCTCAGGGACAGTGTCCTTTTCTGGGTCAAAGGTCTCTTTCAGGGCTTCCGCTTCTTCGTCCATCCCGTGGGTGGCAGCAGTCAGATATGCCAGTGACTCTACAAATGGAAGACAGCCACAGAGTTAACAGACAAGCAGTTTAGACCAAAAGCATCACAAACAAGAGTCCCATGTCAGAAATACTGAGGGAGTTGGAAAGAGAGAGTAAGAGGTGTGTGTTCATTTAAGAAGACTCACTCTGGCCACAGTTCTTCAGGATGCGGACTCTCTCGCTGACGTCCCCCAGATACAGAGCACCCTGGTAGTGTCCACTCATGTCCTTTCTGATCTCAGCTGCAACACAGTGATCAAACACTTGTCAGTCAAACAACTGACAAACACAGGCACTATTGGTCTGGGGAAAAAAACACTTCTATCTGTCTAACCTATCTTCATCATCTTGCGGAGCTTGGCCAGGTTGCCGGTGATGAGGTAGAGGAAGGTGAGCTTGTCGAAGTTTTTGGTCCTCTGGTAGCACATCTCCACGACCTGGTGGTGACCCTGCAGCAGCGCCGCCTCGCCCAACCGCTCCCAGCAGCCCCTCTCATCCAGAGCCTTGGCGGCCTCCAACGCCACCTACAGGATCGGAGGGCAAATTACACCACACAGTGTTTCACACAGACGGTCTCTCAGAGATGTTGAATGAAACCTGGGTTCTCAAACTCACCTCAATGTTTCCACACTCCAAAGCCAAACTGAAGCGGGTCTTTTCATCCTTGACGAAGTGCAGGGCCACCTCCGGATAGCCCTTCTTCTGCAGGTAGGCGATGATGGACTGGCCAACCAGCTTGGCGTTACGCACCATGTGCAGCACCTGTAGGAGGTCATGGGTCAAACAAAGTCAGTCAAAAAGTAACTCCAGAAAGGGAAAAGAGAGAAGGAGCATCAAATGACCTCCTCCTCACCTCCTCATATTTGCGGTTGACCAGGGCCAGTTTGAAGCGGTACTCCGTGGGGTCAATGTTCAGCACGCGGGGCCTGCACTCACGGTCAAGACAATAGACACTGTTGCCTCTGACCCGCGTCACGTAGATGGGCAGATCCAGAGTCCGGATGATACCATGATCACTACAGAAAGAGGGAGTGTGATTAGAAAAGTTGGATACTGCTCTCCTCTCTCAAACTCGTCACTAGAGCGGTGTCTTGTGCAGTAGTGGTGTGTCTTTACCCTGAGGTGAGGGCGTATTTGATGTGGTTGGAGGTGGTGTAGATGAAGACTCCACTCTCATCCCAGGCTCCACTCTTCACACGGATGTTCTCATGGATGCTGCACAGACTCTCCAGCTTCCTGTTGCAGATCATAATGGCTGCCGGGGCAAGCAGACAATCAGGTTTATTAACAGGTAAAGGAAGGCTAACATCTGGGGGTACTAGAAAGCGAGTGAACAGCTAGATAGGGTGTACATTTGGGATAGGCTGTTGACAACAGGTAGAGAGAGAGAGAGAGAGAATCTGTGAAAGGTTGGAAAAACAACTAGTAGGGAGAAAATCTTGGCAGCAAAACAGAGATGAAAAGACTAATAAGATGTGGGTTTAGGGTGCGTTCAGTACATACCGTGTTTAGCCAGCAGGGCCACGTGGCTGGTGTCGGCGCTCCAGACCACATACTTGACCTTGGCGATCTTCACGGTGGCCAGCGAGCGTTTCTGCTGCACGTCAAAGAGGGTGACTCCGTCTGCGTCGCGCAGCAGCAGGGAGCCCGTTCCGGCATAGAAGATCTCCTCACAGCTAGGTACCTGTACCTTCTTCACAATCTCATTCTTCAGGTTCTTGATCAGCAGCTGGAGGGAGATCAGGGTTCACCATCATTACTATATTCATCCTCTGACCTCTTAACTGTACTGTAACCAATATTTAAAATAACTACAGCCATTGGTCCAGAGAATACATGCTATTTAATCATGTGCACACACACACACTTACCGAGTGCATGCGGTCCAGAACAGCGAACCTGTTCCTGGCGACCCAGACTGAGGTCAGACCAGAGGACCTCTTCCCCTCAGGAGCTGCAGGAGGGGGAGAAAAAAATTAACATGGGGTTAGTGGGGTTTTTAATCATCTAAAAAGAAAGATATGAAATTGGAATTCCATTCACATTTCACAGATTCCGTCTCGTTATAAGAGAGAATAAGTGTAGTTTTACCATCTGGATTCTGAGAGTCACTCTCTTTGGGGATGGAGTACAAGTCATAGGTGCTGTTCTCCAGGTTAGTTGCCCTCTGCAATAGAAGAGACACGTCAATACATTTTCAACAACTAAAGAAAGTGTCTAAATGATGAGTATGTACAGTACCTTCAGAAAGTATTCACATCCCTTGACTTTTTCCACATTTTGTTGTGTTACAAACTGGGATTAAATGGATTTAATTGTCATTTTTTTGTCAACAATTTCACCAAATAATGGCAAAGTGGAAGAAATATTTTTTACAAATGTTATAATTTATGAAAAACAAATATTGTGATTAGATAAGTATTCAACCCCGTGAGTCAATACATCACCTTTGGCAGCGATTACAGCTGTGAGTCTTTCTGGGTAAGTCTCTAAGAGCTTTCCACACCTGGATTGTGCAACATTTGCCCCATTATTCTTTTCAAAATTCTTCAAGCTGTGTCAAATTGGTTGTTGATCATTGCTAGACAACCATTTTCAGGTCTTCCCATAGATTTTTAAGCAGATTTAAATCAAAACTGTAACTCGGCAACTCAAGAACATTCACAGTGTTCTTGGTAAGCATCTCCGGTGTAGATTTGGCCTTGTGTTTTAGGTTATTGTCCTGCTGAAAGGTGAATGAATCTCTCAGTGTCTGGTGGAACGCAGCTTTTCATTTGTAATTAATTATTTTAGAAAATAATAATAATTTCATTGACATTATGGGGCATTGTGTGTAGGCCAGTGACTAAACTAAATTTAATCCACTTTAAATTCAGGCTGTAATACAACAAATTGTGTAAAAGGTCAAGGGGTGTGAACACTTGAAGGCACTGTATGTGGAAGTACAGTCAGGTCCAAAATTATTGTCAACCTTGATAAAGATGAGCAAAAAAGACTAATCAAATAAATAATACTGTAGCGTGTGTGTGACCAAAGGGCTCATCTGACCATAAAACCGGTTCTAAGCCAAGTGGCGTTTACATTTGTTGAATGTAGGGCTGGGTGAGGTCAACCTTTGTCCTATGATTATGTACCCATAAAACATTGTGCTATATGATAGTAAAGCCTAGGGCTGTGGCGGTCATGACATTTTGTCAGCCAGTGATTGTCAAGCAAATAACTGCCGGTCTCACAGTAATTGACCATTAACTAACAAACAAACACATTTAGCATCTCCTGGCTTCCACGCATAGCCTACAAGCCATTGACGCAGACCTTTGAAACATCTCTGTTTTAAAAAGTCTAATAAATCCATGTAATATAGACTACACCATCACAATAAATCCATTATTTATTTTAGACAGGTCTAAAGAAACGTGACATGAAGAAATTGTTGTCTGTTTCAGATGAACAGAATAGCATACTCAGTCGTCCTTAGGCCGTGACCTGGCTATGCCATTTGGCTGTGGGCTACACTAGTTCATTGGCATTATTTTATAATATGAAGAATACAAATCGAACTTAGCTGAATAAAACAGAAAGGATATTTTCTTCAAATGATTTGAGGAAGTGCGCACATGCGGTTATTCTGTGTTAAACGGTTAACAACGAAACAGGTACTCCAATATGCTTCATTTAGAGATTAATGTAACTTTAGTTGCGATACAAACTATATGTTTAGAGTTTTTATACATTCTAAGGCTGCATGATGCAACTAATGATTTGAAAAAAAGTTGCATGAAAGATATGAGGCCTGCTTAGTTTTTTGCGCAGGCTGTACACACTTCATCAGTGGCGGTAATATGGTCACCGTAACAGCCCTAGTACTGCCCCTTATTGGCCAGACCCCTAACAATTTTTGGTGTAAAATACTACAATAAAAAAGTAATCTAAAATGACCGTTGGGCTATAGCAAATCGAATGCTACGACTGGACGAATCATTACGAAATGTTGTTGAAAGCCTGGGCAGAGGCTAAATGCTGGCAAATCTTTTCTAATATCCTTTCTGGTGGAGTGGCTTCAGCATGGAACAGGTGTGTGTGTGTGTGGTGTGCAAATGATGGAGCAGTGACAGTCTGATAAGGAACGGTCTTACCGTAGTGAGTTAGATTATACATCATGGGCTGGATAGAAACAGTCATCTTTCGAACTGGATAATAATTGCTTTATTTGCCTCATAAAATAATAGTAAATTAATAATATTGTTTGTTATCTCTCTCATAAAGCTGTGATTGAGAATATAGCCTATGCCTAGGCTATAGACTTTTATTGTTGTTCTTTTTTTAAACTCCTTAGGCTAGAATACATGGGAAATAAGCTACTGTTCATAACTTCAACTTGTCTTAAAGATTTTATGATAGGACTATCATAAAGCTCTGTCAGATTGGATGGGGAGTGTCGCTGCACAGCTATTTTCAGATTTCAAGTCCGGGGTCTGGCTGGGCCACTCAAGGACATTCACAAACTTGTCCCGAAGCCACTCCCTGCGTTATCTTGGCTGTGTGCTTAGGGTCGTTGTCCTGACGGATGGTGAACCTTCGCCCCAGTCTGAGGTCCTGAGTGCTCTGGAGAAGGTTTTCATCAAGGATGTCGCTGTACTTTGCTACGTTCATCTTTCCCTTAATCCCGACTAGTGTCCCAGTCCCTGCCACTGAAAAACATCCCCACAGCATGATGCTGACACCGCGCTTCACCGTGGGGATGGTGCAAGGTTTCCTCCAGACATGACGCTTAGCATTCAGGCCAAAGAGTTCAATCTTGGTTTCATCAGACCAGAGAATCTTGTTTCTCATAGTCTGAGAGACTTTAGGTGCCTTTTGGCTAATTCCAAGCAGGCTGTCATGTGCCTTTTACTGAGGAGTGGATTCCATCTATGGTAGAGTGGCCAAAGGCCTGATAGGTGGGGTGCTGTAGAGATGGTTGTCCTTCTGGATGGTTTTCTCATCTCCACAGAAAAACTTTGGAGCTCTGTCAGAGTGACCATCGGGTTCTTGGTCACCTCCCTGACCAAGACCCTTCTCCTCCATCAGTTTGGCCATGCAGCCAGCTCTAGGAAGAGTCTTGTTGGTTCCAAACTTCTTCCATTTAAGAATGATGGAGGCCACTGTGTTCTTCGGGACCTTCAATGCTGCAGACATTTTTTGGCGCCCTTCCCCAGATCTGTGCCTCGACACAATCCTGCCTCAGAGCTCTACGGACAATTCCTTCGGCCTCATGGCTTGGTTTTTGCTCTGACATGCACTGTCAACTGTGGGACCTTATATAGAAAGGTGTGTGCCTTTCCAAATCATGTCCAATCAATTTACCACAGGTGGACTCCAATCAAGTTGTAGAAACATCAAGGATGATCAATGGAAACAGGATGCACCTGAGCTCAATTTGAAGTCTCATAGCAAAGGGTCTGAATACTTATGTAAATAAGGTACATTTTTATTTACAAACATTTCTAAAAACCTGTTTTTCCTTTATCATTATGGGGTATTGTATGTAGATTGATGAGGGGGAATTTTTTTTAAATCAATTTTAGGATAAGGCTGTAACGTAACAAAATATGGAAAAAGTCAAGGGGTCTGAATACTTTCTGAATGCACTGTAAATAGCATTCCTCTGAGTCAAGTTGTTGAGTAGGCTAAATTAGCTGCATTAGCTAAGTAAATGAAAGGTAAAATAAGAAAAAATACAATGAAATATAGGTAGCTCTCTGCTGCTTCTCCTTAATTTTCAAAGAAATTAATTTGTTCAAAACACTGAGTCAACTATTCACAACAGTGCTAGCTAGAGCTTACGCTTTCAATACTATATTCATTCTCTGATCCTTCGATTGGATGGAAAATGTCAGGTCATACTGCAAGAGCTCTGATACGTTGGAGGACGTCCTACTATTGTTTTGAATTTGGCACCCTGCTATTTCACTGGCTGTTGAATAGTGTGTTCCGCAGGTGGGACGGTCACGTTCCACATACCCAAGAGAGGTTAAAACACTACATTTGGGGATAGTGCTTGGTTGGCAACTGGTAAATGGTCTGCCTGCCTCTGCCGCGTGTGAAAGCTATTCAGTGCTTGTTTTCACACAAAATTCAATTGAGAGAACCAGGGAATTATAGATAGTCAGAACAGCTTTCCCAGTTTGACAACAGATGCCGCTCTGACGGGAGAAATCAATAGGCAAATAACACAACTAATCCCAATACTGGCGGGTAAGCAATACGGTGACACACTATCATGCCACTATTAGCACCAGATAGAATTTTCACATTATTTGTGTAAATGTCTAAGGCATTCCTATGTGTAGCAGCTTTAAACACCTGTACTCAACGTGTCGCAGACCTTAAGGAATGTGGTGGTGGTGAAGCGCTCAGTCTTTCCATGGAGGGCAGTGCCGGTCTTAAACGAGGCACTGGGATTGGGAGGTTAGCCAGTGACTGCTCGACCACCGGCGGCTTGCCGAAGCCCATCTCCATGCCCTTATTGTCCATGCCAAGATAGTGCCTGGTTTGGGCATTGCTGGACAAAAGCTTGTCCCATTTGCGTTTGGCTTCCACCGCGAATGCTGGGACCACTAGGAGACCATAGGCGACCATTGAGAAGCCCGTATTTGTCATCGGGAACCGAAGCTCTGCTGAGGGAGAAAGAAGGCCTCGAGCCTGGGCTTCCTTTTCCTCCATTTCTTGCTCTGGGAAGATGCCATAATTTTCCTTGCCTTCGAACTCATCAATGGCGAGTTCCCCTTCTCCTTCCTCCGCTGTAAGATCATCGAAAAGTGGTTGGAGGTCCATGGGGTACCATCCTTTACCTCTGCCTAAGTGGGGTAGCCTCCCCGCCCATAGGGTGTGAGGGTGATGGGTTAAGCTCATCAAAATGAGTATTAGAAATAGAACCCCAAGAACACATCAAAATAAACAAAGAAATTGTTAAATTGACCACAAAATCTAAATTTTGTAGTGGACATCTCAGTCTCCAGACTTTAACCCCATTGAAAACCTGTGGTTTGAATTGAAGAGAGCAGTCCATATGCCAGTGTTGTGTTCAAGACCACCTAAAGCGAGACCGATTCAAGACCAAGACCGGAGCAAATCGAATCCGAGTCAAGAACGGAGTTCAAAATGTCCCGTATTTCTGAGTTCATATTTCAGAAATGGATTCTTTAGACATTAAGAAGTGAAAAAATGCATGCAGAGAGAAAATAGAGCCACTAACAATTATTACTAACCCAAACACAGTGGGGAACAATTGGCCTTCTACACCTTCAGAGAAAAGTTTAGGATTTATAAAATAATAATGCTAATTATATTATGTTCTGATTTAATCGCTTCAGTTTGTGTTGGAAAGGTTAACACTGAAGAGAGAAAAAGATCCAGTCAGGATTTTTCTTTGCTGTCTCTGGGGAGATAAATCTAGCTAGCTAAGTCAGCCATTGGCTAGGCCACCAGGAACTAGATAAAGGCATCTGCCATTCAACTGTATTAGGGCAACATTTTAGAGTGTTGCTGTATTAGGGCATCACATTTTGACTTAACTGAGTGGAACAGTTATTTTTGTTGTTGTATTTTACCCCCTTTTTCTTCCCCAATTTCGATCTTGTCTCATCGCTGCAGCTCCCCAACGGGCTTGGGAGGCGAATGTCGAGTCATGCTTCCTCTGAAACATGACCCGCCAAACAGCGCTTCTTAACACCCGCCCGCTTAATCTGGAAGCCAACCGCACCAATGTGTCGGAGGAAACACCGTTCAACTGACGAACGATGTCAGCCTGCAGGTGCTCAGTCCACCACAAGGAGTTGCTAGAGCGCGATGAGCCAAGTAAAGCCTCCCCTGCCAAACCCTCCCCTAACCAGGACGACGCTGGGCCAATTATGCGCCGCCTATGGGAATCCCAATCATGGCCTATAGTTTTATTTATTTATTTAATTTCACCTTTATTTAACCAGGTAGGCTAGTTGAGAACAAGTTCTCGTTTGCAACTGCGACCTGGCCAAACTAAAGCAAAGCAGTTTGACACATACAACAACACAGAGTTACACATGGAATAAACAAACATACAATCAATAATACAGTAGAAAATCTATAAACTGCATGTGCAAATGAGGTACACTAGTGACACCTCTAGTGCTGCGATGCAGTACCTTAGATCGCTGCGCCACTCAGGAGGCCACTAGTGGGACCGTTTTTATAAAACATATGAAAACTTGAAGGCCAACAGGTCACTGCGCAATAGCGAGCAGTTTTCCCACGGTCTAGCTAGTTAGCGTTTGTTTTCTGCTAATTTGTAGCGGCTGCAGTAGGTGTTATCAAAGAGGATGTTGTTGCTAATTTGTTAGCTTCTCCCTTTTCAAGAATAACTTTAAACAAGAAGTTAATTTTCAAATTATCATCATCTGGTGAGTGGAACTGGGTTTATTGCAGCACACTTTCTGTTGTTAATCATCTCTTTGAAAATAGCTTGTGTGTGAAACATTGTTACATTTAAAGTTTAACTGACAGCATTTTAGCCACATCTGTTCATATACACCCCCAGGAAGAATTAACTTGAAAATGACCATATCTAAGTTTTTCATCAATTCTTACAATGTTTGGGAATTACGTATACTGACGCAGAGTAGGAAAGCGGCCGTGTGTTTTGACAATTAATAGACATGTATTGGTGAATTATATTAATCATGCATTGAACTGCATCCATCTATTCTGCCAACAATGCCTTAGTGTACGTCATGGAACACGGAGTGAAATATAACCTATTTTAAAAACATCTTATAAAGTTGGTTTTGTAGCAGAAACAGAGAATTTGATATTTTTGACTGATATTATGATTGCATATATGAAACAGACAAAGTAGTTAAAACGCTGTCAGTTCCACTGTAAACTTAAGGTCACCGGTTACTTTGTGTGCTAAACGTGAAATGTTTTTTGCATGATGTAATAGTTGTACATTTCGATTGGGAAATCCTTAATGGTTGTGTTTTTGTATTCTTATGATTGGGACCTACTGGCTTATTATGTCCGAGTTTATGGACTGCTTCTCCTTTAATATCATGTGTGTGACTGCTGTCCTTCCATCGGCTCTATGCAGTGGCGTCTGTAGAAGTGGGTATACTCTCATTTTGACAAAAAGTTCCCATACGGAAAGGCACCCTGTGTGAAAAATCCTGTGTTTTTTACTTTTATAATAGATTGATCAGATTTCCACTCCCTAAAATAACACTTTTTCTAGAAAAAAAAGGTGATGTCTAAGTCCACAACAACGCTTAAACCACCACATCAAGGCCCATCCAAGACTACGCCCCTGATGCAAACAGGCATAATGACAATTGCGCATCACAAATAGCCTACTAACTAACACTTCAGACTCAACTTTTTCAATACCTGGTTGGCATAGCCATTGCTGCCTTAGTTAGCATTTACTGGTAGATATCATAAGTTGAAACATCTTTCCAACTCTACCGGCTACCGATGTCATTCTTCTGTGAGCTGTTCCATGCCAAAGCCAGCTGAGAGCTGCACACTCTTGCTGCCTGCAGATGATATTCCGCTGAAACTAGGCTGTGTGCGACGCGCATGTTAATATATTTCACGTGCTTTGTGATTGTGTAGGCTACTTTGTGCATGATTTCTCTTTTGTACTACACAATTGATAAGTCGTGGTCTCGAGACCGGTCTCGAGCACTACATACAACACTGCCATAAGCACAGACCAAGGATATCAAGGATCTGGAAAGGTTCTGTATGGAGCAATGATCTAAGATCCCTCCCAATGTTGTCTCCAATCCCATAAAACATTCTCGAAAAAGGCTCAGTGCGGTTATCCTCGCAAAGGTGAGGTAATGAAAACTGGGTTACAAATAATAAAGACTCGTTAAAAGAAAATCTCTTAATGGTCTTAGTATAAAATTTATATGATTTCCCATTTTTTTAAGTACACAATATAGCTCAGTATTTGTATTATTTATTGTAACGTCTTTTCTGCTCAGCTTAATCAATGGTGCCAATATTTTTGGACATGACTGTATAACCCATTATGTGCAAGCAAGTTTGTTTTAAGAGCGAGACTCACAGTGCAGAGCAGGACAGCATTCTCTGCGGGGTTGTAAGACATGCTGAACACTGGGAACTTTGACCCACTAGTAGAAAAACAGAACAGTGGTTAGAATTCACATCATGACAAAACCAGCTGACCTCTCGCATTCTTTAAGAAAATCGCAAGCAGTCAGTCTCATCCTTCAGAATTCAGTTAAAGGACAATACGGACTTCGCAGTGTTATATGAGCATGCACACGCACACATACACACCTGCGCAGCTGCATGACGGCAGTGTCCTTGCTGCTGCTGAAGTCTAGCTGTCGCAGGAAGCGGTCCTTGACGTAGTAGAGCATGTTTCCGTACACAGCATAGGCCGGACGCTCACGCTCCAGCTTAAAAACCAGCATACCACTGTCATGACCTGGAGGACAAACAGCCTGGTTACGCACTCCACTTCTAATTAACAAATGTCTTCAACTAAACAATGTCACTGAAAGACAGTGAAATTAAGTGCAGCAATATTCAGTATGTGTGCCCATCTGCATAGGAGGTGAGTCAAGAATACCACCTCCATCTGCCTTACAATGCAATCTACTTTGAGCACAATAAAAGCTCCATATCAATTTGATTCATTGTTATCATTATACGTTAGTCACTTACCGGCAGCAAATAGGTTGAGGTTGGGGTGAGCCCCCAGCACCCAGAAGCGGTCGTGGTCCCTGCGGAAGGTCTGGACGCCAGTCCTCTTGGACATGTCCCACACACGGATGCTCTTGTCCTCGGAGTTGGAAAGGATGAGCTCCTGGCGGGGGTGGAAGACAGCACAGGACACGTTGTTGTAGTGGCCCCTGCAGGTGTCCAGCTCCCATGCCTTGGACTCTGGAGAGGTGGGAGAAAGTAAGACAATCAAGTTAAAAATAATTGTATGTGTGGGGTACAGAGATGAGGTAGGCATTCAAAAATCATGTTAAACACTATTATTGCACACAGAGTGGGGTAATGCGTGTAGGCCAGCCACACAAAATCAAAATGTAATCCATTTTAAATTCAGGCTGTAACAACAAAATGTGAAAAAAGTCAAGGGGTGTGAATACTTTCTGAAAGCACTGCACATAGTAAGACATTACATCATCCAGTTACACACACCCACCGTTCATCCTCCAGATCTTGACCTGCCGGTCGTCAGCCCCTGAGACGATGAGAGGCATGCTGGGATGGAAGGCGGCCCAGTTAACCCCACGGTCGTGACCCTGCAGGGAGAGGAAAACTCACATGGCTCATAACTGGCCCTCAGATGGCTCAGAGCTTTTTCTTGGGCAGTACAAACTCCAGGTCCTACCAATAAAATATGTATTAATTTCAGTGATATGCTCAGCTCACACCTCTCTGCTTCTCCAAAGACGGGCATATAGGATACTTGTATATAGAAAATTCGGAGGCACACCACAACTACTTTCAGTGTTTCCCCTAGATTTCCTTAAGCAGCAGCGGGACGCCCTAGCTACATTGTTGTCGCCACTACAAAAATATATGATACATATAGAGATCTAGATAGATACACTGAACAAAAATAAAACGCAACATGCAACAATTTCAACAATTTTAATTAGTTACAGTTCATATAAGGAAATCAGTCAATTGAAGTAAATTCATTAGGCCCTTAATTTATGGATTTCATAAGACTGGGCAGGAGCACAGACATGGGTGGGCCTGGGATGGTATAGACCTACCCACTTGGGAGCCAGGCCCACCCACTGGGGAGCCAATCAGAATCAGATTTTCCCCACAAAAAGGACTACATTAGACAGAAATACTCCTCAGTCTGCGGTTGTGAGGCCGTTTGGACGTCATGCCAAATTCTCTAAAATGACGTTGGATGCAGCTTATGGTAGAGAAATGAAAATGTTATTATCGTGCAACAGCTCTGGTGGACATTTCTAAAGTCAGCATGACAATTGCACATTCCCTCAAAACTTGAGACATCTGTGGCATTGTGTTATGTGACTAAATTGCACATTTTAGAGTGGCCTTATATTGTCCACAGCACAAGGTGCACCTGTGTAATGATCATGCTGATTAAACAGGCAAAGGAGAAAAGCACATTAACAAGGACCTACAAAAAATGTGCAATTTCTTTTGTTGAAATAACCTTCATGTGCATATTTTCTGGGATCTTTTATTTCAGTTCATGAAACCAACACTTTACGTGGATTTACATTTTTATTCAGTGTGTGTGTGTAACTTTGGCCTTGTGTTTTAGGTTATTGGCCTGATGAAAGGTGAATTAATCTCTCTCTGTCAGGTAGAAAGCAGACAACCAGGTTTTCCTCTAGTATTTAGCCTGTGCTTAGCTCTATTCTGTTTCTTTTTTTTATCCTGAAAAACTCCCCAGTCCTTAACAATTACAAGCCTACCCATAACATGATGCAGCCAAGAGAATGCTTGAAAATATGGAGAGTGGTACTCAGTAATGTATTGGATTTGCCCCCAAACATAACACTTTATATTTAGAACAAAAAGTGAATTGCTTTTCCAATTTGTTTTGCTGTATTACATGTTTTTGAATATGTTTTATTATGTACAGGCTTCCTTTTCAAGATGAGGTAGTCATTCAAAAGTCACTATTATTGCACACATAAGCCACGTTTCCATTGGCACTTTAAAATCAACCCGGATTAGGCTGGCCTTGGTGGGCTAGCTCAAATTGGGTTTCCACTGCCTCCAGAAATGAGAAATTATGTAATCTTGCTAGGTAGCCGTGAATGTGCCGCTGGCTTCGCTAATGGTGCTAGCTAGCAAGATGAAGAATTGTATTCACCCTCACCATGCTGCAACTAACGTTACCCCATACTCCTGCCACTGCCAGCCAGACTCAGAGCTATGCATTTAGTAAGGATGTTTAGCTTGTTAGCTAGCTGAAAGGTTAGCATCGTCGCTAGCATAACAGGCTAGCTTCATTCCTACTTTGCTTTCCGTGGCATTGGCTACAAGCTAGCTAGACATGCAAACCAGATGACATGTTTTATATGATAGCTTGTTTCAACTTCGATTTGCTAGCTAACGTTAGGTAGCTAGCATTTGAGGGCTGACTGTTCTCAAAAGTTTGTGTAATGCAAAAATTAATGAAGGATTCCGTTATGGTGGTAATTCATGTCCTGTCTGATTACTGCAGTACTGATTGTCCATGTGCTAGCTAACAGCAACACGCCGAGACGAGCTAGCTAAACGTGGTGACAGCATCTAGCAGTGATCAGCTGGTGGTTACATAGTAACGGCATCACCAGCCCGAATTCTAATCGAGCTGGCAGCAATTGGGAAAATGGCCTGCGCTGGCCCAGTTTGAATTTGATAATTACATTCGAGCCAACGGAAACAGGGCTAGTGAGTCCATGCAACGTATTACGTGACTTGTTTCACTCCTGAACAAAGGGGTTGAAATCTTATTGATTCAAGACAATTTAGCTTCTAATTTGTAAGTAATAATCTTTGAGACCGAACAATCAAAATAAAAACTATCCCTATCTGTAATCTAACATTTAAAAAAAAGTCATGGCATGGGGCTCACATTGATTTTATTATGTTTGAGTCACTTAGATTGCATAAGAACAAAGCATAAAACATGGCAAATATGTAGAATTGCAGGGAATTTGCTCTAAAACGGCAACATGTCTCTGTGGCCAAGAGGGCCTCTAAAACCGCACTATTGACCACATCCACTACTACCACGCCCCCCCACGCTAACTTTGCCACCACTGTTGAAAAACATCCTAGGGTAACCACTGACTTCACTTTCAACAGACATCAATGACTCACCTCGAGCACGTGTTTGACGACGGCATCGGAAGCGCCGAACAAATCGACGCCAGAGATGCCTCGCACCTCAGTCTCCACGGCACTGGGAGAGAGGTTCTTCTTCCTCAGACCTGGAACCAACAAACATAGCACCACGCACAAGGGGAATCCATATACATGTTACACAGGGAAACCCACATACAGGGGAGGGAGAAAGAGACGGATTGACACACGTTAATACACTCAGAGATACCATCAGTGAGAGGAAAGGCAGTGCATGATTTGAGAGCTCTAACACAAAAACGTAGCCGTTGGAACACACACACACAGGCACTGAAAAGCAACAACACAACCGGTTCTCTCAGTGTGGTCCTAACTCGAGTCCAGGAACTACCATCTATTTTTAACGGCACATCAAAACAGCCATGATGGGGTTAATTAATCACCAACACACAAAGAGCATCCCAGTTCCCCGTCATTGGATCACAATTAATCAATCACAAAATATGATGTCCAGGACTCGAGTCAGAACACACACTTAATATGGAGAGAACACAGTTTGTGTCAGTGTCGCTGTCCCAGGGAAATCATGTGGTGAACAAATAAGCCAACAGGATCAAGAAGAGGATTCATGAAGGAGAACTGCACTAGGAACCCATGTGCAGGTGTGGATGTTTCCAGGGAGAGCATGGGGACAGGTGACACAGGTGGAAGTGGGAAGGGATGGACTTGGCTGATGGGCTGGTGGAGGTGGTGGTTGGGGTTGTAAAGAGGTGCTCTGATTGGGCGTTGAACGTCAGGAGGGGTGAGTAGTATTTTGGAGAGTCCATGCTTGGGTTAGATACTGCTACAAACTAAACATCTTTCTGCTGCTTTGAGGTTTGAGTCATGCCAAGAGTTCATGCTTACTGACCAACAAGCTTATCAATTACAAGTTAATGTAATCTACAGCACTGATCAGGAAATGCAAAGATGATATTGATAAAGTCAAAGGGGATGTTATGGCTACTTACAGTATTACTGACTGTGCCATGGAGACATTGCGCACTGCACAGGTAGACCATTATATCATGCATATGTATTACTTATTAGTAAAGGGTAATAACAAAGTTTGCGAGGTGATGCGTTATCATCAATGAAAGCAGTTAATAGTGAGTAGTAGCACGGCACTGATGCCTAACATAGTTTTCTTAGGGTATTTGAGAGTTGAAATTGTAATGGCCAACTGAGCCTGGAGACAGTGGCTGGCTATCATGTAATCTGGGACAATCATGCGCACAGAATAGTGAGAATAAATAAGGGAATTCCACACCTCCCAGCTGCACAGGATTGTGAGCTACAGTACATATCTACCTCAATAACCTCGCACATCTACTCGGTACTGGTACCCTGTGTATATAGCTAAGTTATTGTTACTTTATTCCTTGTGTTATTCTTTTTTCTATATTTTTCTCTATTGTTGGGAAGCACCCGTAAGTAAGCATTTCACTGTTAGTCTGCACCTTTTGTTTACAAAGCATGTGACAAATAACATTTTATTTGGTTATGAGAAGTCACTGAAGCCATGCATGCCAACACTAATCTACCAAAGGTGGCAGGAATAGAATTGTGTGGTGTGTGTGTGTGTGTGTTGAGAATGAGGTAGGAAACTTGGATACCTTAAATGGGTTAGTATATGAGAAGAGTAAAAGAATGATGGAAGGACAGTCAAACAAGATCAGACGACAAGTAGATATTAAAACATGCAGTAGCACAGAAACACCTCTCCCATATTCTCTCTCTCTCTCACCATCTAACAAAGTCTTACCTTAGCTCATTTAACTACTGAAAGGTCTTTAGTTATGTTCATAGCTATGCTCTTATCATCCGCTTCCCCTATTCTAAAACTATATCCTTTTCACTCTCTCTATTCACCTGTCCATCTCAACTAAGGAGAGAGGTGTTTCTGCAAACAGCCCATAGAGATTAATTCTCTACAAAGAGGAGAGGAAGAGGTTCAGGACATGTCCTGTTCCTGGCTTCCTTTCCATACCACCCAGCCCCCTCCCCAAACCTCACCCCCACCCGCTACCCTGAGTCCCATCCCCACGACCTCACCAGAGATATCCCACACGCGCACAGTCTGGTCCAGGCTAGCCGACACCACCAGGTCCTCAGATGGGTGGAACTGAGCACACATCACATAGTGATTATGCCCTGTCAGGACACTGCAGGAGAGAAACACAAAACATTATATAATTTACAATTAGAAAAACAGACACATGCAAGCGTTTGAGTGAGGTGCCAACTCTTGGCTCAGGCACAGACTTACCAGACGCATGTCCTGGACTGCCAGTTCCAGATGCGGATGGTCTGGTCATCTGAGGCACTCAGAATCCAGGGATACTCCTGGAGAAAGGAAAGGGTTTCAGAACGCATTAGGGCTATATGTCATTCTATACCAGAACTATTGAGAACATGAAACTAAGGGATAAACATTACATTCAAAGGTTGGGCCTTAATGTAAGCGACAACAAAATGGATGTAGGCTAGCCATTTCGTATGTAAAAATAAGAAAGGACTCACATGATGGAAGAAGGTGGTGCGGATGTAGTCCAGGTGTCCAAGAAGAGTGAAGAGGCAACGCCGCAGCTTGTAGTTCCACACCTGGTAAAGGGAGATAAACAGTTATTAGAGCAGTGACATCACAGTTTTCCAGTGTGTTTTAGGATCTATTCTCTGCTAAAACAAATATATGAGGGAGAAGGTGGGGGTGTATGAATTAGGGGTGTAAATGTTTAAACGTTAAAATGAAATTGGGATCCTTAACGTTAAGAAAAATTGGAAACCAATGTTTTTTCCCCTCACAAAATGTAAATCATAGTGCAGCTGGCTCGCTTGCTCTTTCTCCTCGCTAATGATGAGAGTGTGTGTTCAGTCTTCGGTCTGTTGTGTGTAGAATATCCTAGCCTATTCATTGACGATAGGCTCTACTTTACTGAAGTTACGAGACATTGGAGGCCTATAAATTGATAAATACAGTATTCCATTGCGAGATACTTTTGATTGCCGATAGATAGGCCTAGTTTATGGTTCTGACTCCGTCTGCCTGGTGGCCGACCTGCCTATATCGTGCCCCTCCCCTCGCTCTCGGTCGCTTGCTAGCTCGCTATGAAAGATGCAAGTGTTTGTGTTGTCGAAATTACGGCAGCTAATCAGTCTCCTACGTTTCAAAAACACTGAATCTTAGGAGTCGATTCCTAACGGAAGTGGTGTTCTCTTTCTACTAAACGTCTTGGTAAATCACAGTATTTAAGTAACTTTAAAGCATTTTTCTATACTTGCATTAACATCTGCTAACCATGTGTATGTGACCAATAACATTTCATTTGATTTAGGAAAGAGTGGTCTACCCATAAGAAGTAGACAGGCGGTGTGCAGGAAGCTTGAGATTATTTGTTTGACAGTTCTGGTCGCCTAGTGATGGACGTTAGTCCTGCTTCAGAAGCGGCATTCCTTTACAGACAAGTAAAATGCCCATTCAGTGGCGCTTTGAAACTGTCTGCATTTAAAAATAGAACCGCCTAAACAATAGAACAGCCTAGATGTTGTCAACAAAAAAAATATTATACTTTTTTTTTTTTTTTAAATGGGCCCCCAAACAATTACGTCCTTCCTCGACTTTTCCTTAAACATTTTTGCATTTTATTTATTTACTTATTCAAAGACAATGTGATGTAGGACATTGGTACCCAGCCAGGTCTAACTAAATGACAAGAAGGGTCAAGAGGTTGACTTAATTTAGAACAATAAGTGTAACGATGAGTTTGCGTTATGCCTATTTAATCAGCATTGGCACTCATGTTTATGGCAAATAATTTGACCACGTGCTTGGCAGGTCGATATCATCCTATTTTACATTTGACTTTGTTAAAATAAGCTTTACGGGACTGTTTTATTTACCATAATTCTATTATTACGAATTAAATTTACTGTAATGGAAACAAAAATATCCTGTGTTGCAGTAGGCCTTTGGAATAATGCAAAACATATCTTTGACTGAGTTGATGAGCGAGGGGAAGCGAACGAAGCCAGTCTACCTGCATCACTTTATCAAATCCTCCTTCAGTCACATGCATGTGAAACTTTTTGACTTCGATATAGTATCAAAAATAACATATTCTGCCCTTTCTGTGACACTAACTTCTGTCAAATAACTCAATTCAAGAGGTGCAGCTCTTTTTCCAAATATCACTTTCTCCAAGAATATCCTCGCAACCTTGCGG
The DNA here is from genome assembly GCF_901001165.1 of Salmo trutta. Taxonomy (NCBI): domain Eukaryota; kingdom Metazoa; phylum Chordata; class Actinopteri; order Salmoniformes; family Salmonidae; genus Salmo; species Salmo trutta. The sequence goes on along the minus strand of NC_042987.1, from coordinate 10,968,838 downwards.
GTTGATATGCATGTGATGCGTATGCTAAAGGGGACGCCCGGCAACGTTAGCAATGTTCTCTAGCGGGTACTAATAGGCTGAAAGGTCAGGCGGTTCTAGTGTTAAAAAGCCATTGTATACCCTTACAGACAAACAAACAAACATGTCATAACGCTTTCAAGGGTATATACATATGTAATAGGACCATTATTCTGCATTGTGAATTGACATGGAATTGTATGATTTTTTTCTCTTATAATTGTAACGGAAAAACTATTTTTTTCAAATGGCAGTTTAAGAGTTTAAGCAAAATTGTACATTTTTCACATCCCTAATATAAATGTCTAACCTTGATTTTGTAGTCATCACCTCCAGACACAAAAAGAGGCTGCTGCTTGTGGAAATCAATTCCTCTGACAGGGCCTTTACAATAAAAACACAATCATAATCAATAACCAATCAAAGTGGATCAAATTCTTTCATTTTTTTGTTGTTGAAATTAGTTACAAAACTCATTTTACCATCATGTTCATCGAACTTGTCAATCAGTGTGCACATCCGATAGTCCCACAGCTGGATGACTCCATTGTGAAGACTAGCAAGGATCCAGGGCCGCTTAGGGTGGAAACTCAGCCCTATGGAAAAGAAATGGGTTTAGAAAGTTGACTTACTAGTCTTGTAAACCCGCCCCTAGGCAAAGCTTGACACATTGTGGGCGGTAACGAGTTTGCCTAGGGAGACTAGCTAGTTACACAATCTGTGTCTACTAGCTATGACACCAATGAATGGCAACATGGTCATCAAGTACACAATCAATGATTATTGGTGCTTTCAAGAAACTGGGAACTGTGGAAAAAACGATGTCAGTGATCTTCAGGTCGGAATTCTAGAAAGATGCCCTAGTTTCAGATTTCAAATTCTGAGTTGGATGACCACTCAAAAAAAAATTTCCTCCAAGTTATAAGTTGTCTTGAACGCACTGAAGTCAGATTTCAGAGATCGGATGCCATGTTCAAAACATATACACACACACATACATATATATAAGCTGGCTACTCACTAGCACGTGGGCTTGTGCTTGAGAGATTGTTTATGAGCCAGGTGTTAATTTTCTATAATGCCTGATTCGCTAAAACTGTACGTGCATTATGGATTGTTCTAGTTACATTTGTAAAAATGATTTTTATAGACAGAACTGATTGCCTTTTTTTTTTAATAAAATCAAAATTATTAGTGGCTCTTATGGTTGTGGAAGGCATATATTCAGCCTAGGTATAATTACACAAGCTCTGAATTTATTAGATTGTTGCTGGCTGTTTTAAATGCAGTGTATTTGACCTTTAAAAATTGTACAACAGGGCCTCCCAGGTGGCGCAGTGGTCTAAGGCACTGCATCGCAGTGCTAGCTGTGCCACTAGAGATTCTGGGTTCGAGTACAGGCTCTGTCGCAGCCGGCCGCGACTGGGAGGCCCATGGGTCGGTGGACAATTGGCCCAGCGTCGTCCGGGTTAGGGAGGGTTTGGCCGGCAGGGATATCCTTGTCTCATCGCGCACTAGTGACTCCTGTGGACAACAAACGCAGTCCGATGATTCTGTGACACCGCTCCAGACCATGACGGACCCTCCACCTCCAAATCGATCCTGATCCAGAGTACAGGCCTTGGTGTAACGCTCATTCCTTCAACGATAAACACGAATCTGACCATCACCCCTGGTGAAACAAAACCGTGACTCGTCAGCGAAGAGCACTTTTTGCCAGTCCTGTCTGGTCCAGCGACGGTGGGTTTGTGCCCATAGGCGACGTTGTTGCCGGTGATGTCTGGTGAGGACCTGCCTTACAACAGGCTTACAAGCCCTCAGTCCAGCCTCTCTCAGCCTATTGCGGACAGTCTGAGCATTGATGGAGGGATTGTGCGTTCCTGGTGTAACTCGGGCAGTTGTTATTGCCAGCCTGCACCTGTCCCACAGGTGTGATGTTCGGATGTATCGATCCTGTGCAGGTGATGTTAAACGTGGTCTGCCACTGCGAGGACGATCAGCTGTCCGTCCTGTCTCCCTGTAGCACTGTCTTAGGCGTCTCACGGTACGGATATTGCAATTTATTGCCCTGGCCACATCTGCAGTCCTCATGCCTTCTTGTAGCATGCCTAAGGCACGTTCACGCAAATTAGCAGGGACCCTGGGCATCTTTCTTTTGGTGTTTTTCAGAGTCAGTAGAAAGGCGTCTTTAGTGTCCTACGTTTTTATAACTGTGACCATAATTGCCTACCGTCTGTAAGCTGTTAGTGTCTTAACGACCGTTCCACAGGTGAATGTTCATTAATTGTTTATGGTTCATTGAACAAGCATGGGAAACAGTGTTTAAACCCTTTACAATGAAGAACTGTGAAGTTATTTAGATTTTTACGAATTATCTTTGAAAGACAGGGTTCTGAAAAAGTAACGTTTCTTTTTTTGCTGAGTTTATATTTGAAATTCTTCAAAGTATCCACCCTTTGCTTTGATGACAGCTTTGCACTCTTGGCATTCTCTCAACCAGCTTCATGAGGTAGTCAGTCACCTGTAATGCATTTCAATTAACAGGTGTTGTGGAATTTATTTCCTTCTTCATGCATTTAAGCCTATCAGTTGTGTTGTGACAAGGTTGTGGTATACAGAAGATAGCCCTATTTGGTAAAAGAACAAAGAGCAAAGAGAAATTACAGTCCATCATTACATTAAGAAATGAAGGTCAGTCAATCCGGATAATTTCAATAACTTTGAACGTTTCTTCAAGTGCAGTCGCATAAACCATCAAGCCCTATGATGAAACTGGCTCTCATGAGGACCGCCACAGGAATGGAAGACCCAAGGTAACCATTAGAGTTAACTGCACCTCAGATTGCAGCCCAAATAAATGTGTGACAGACTTCAAGTAACAGACACATCTCAACATTAACTGTTCAGAGGAGACTGTGTGAATCAGGCCTTCATGGTCAAATTGCTGCAAAGAAACCACTACTAAAGGACTCTTATAAGAACACGAGACTTGCTTGGGCCAAGAAACACGAGCAATGGACATTAGACTGGTGGAAATCTGTCCTTTGGTCTGATGGAACCAAAAATCTAAAATTTGGACTCAACCGACAAGTCTGTGAGACGCAGAGTAGGTGAACAGATGATATCCAGATGTGTGGTTCCCACCGTGAAGCATGGAGGAGTTGGTGTGATGGTGTGGAGGTGCTTTGCTGGTGACACTGTCAGCGATTATTTTTTAAATTCAAGGCACGCTTAACCAGCATGGTTACCACAGCATTCTGCAGCGATACGCCATCCCATCTGGTTTGAGCTTAGTGGGACTATCATTTGTTTTTCAACAGGACAATGACCCAACACACCTCCAGGCTGTTTATGGGCTATTTGACCAAGGAAGAGTGATGGAGTGCTGCATTAGATCACCGGACCTCAGCCCAGTTGAGATGGTTTGGGATGAGTTGGACCGCAGAGTAAAGGAAAAGCATATGTGAGAACTCCTTCAAGACTGTTGGAAAAGCATTCCAGATGAAGCTGGTTGAGAGAATGCCAAGAGTGTGCAAAGCTATCATCAAGGCAAAGGGTGGCTGGCTACTTTGAAGAATCTCAAATATATTTTGATTTAACACTTTTTTGGTTACTACATGATTACATGTTGTTTATAGTTGATGTCCTCACTATTATTCAACAATGTAGAAACTAGAAAAAAAAATAGAAAAACCCTTGAATGAGTAAGTGTCCAAACTTTTGACTGGTACTGTTTATCGTGAATCGCCCATAAATTTGAACAAATCGAGATGTTTTTTTGTGTCGTTAGCATTAGCATTAGCGAAGATAGCATACGTTTCCTTGCAATCAGAGGGTAGAAGCTAGCTAGCGAAGTCATGAACAATCTAGAGATCGTGACAATGACATTGCTAATATAATCAATAAATAGGTCTTGTCAATTTACGACTAAAGAAAGCAACATTTTACATGAACATGGGCAACGTCGTTAGCTAGCTAACACAGGCTGCTAACTTAACAGCGTTAACTTACCTTTAACACGGGCCGACTTCGTCTCGAATTTGGTCAACATCGTAAGAAAGCGGTGACAACCAACGTTAGCTAGCTATATGAATTTCACGCTGAAAATGTTTGTTTTTTTAATCTTTAAAACTGTTGTTTTTCGCAGACTGTGTTACCCAACTCCTTCTTTAGCCCATTTACTTCTCCCGACTATTTCCTGACACGTCGACCTGTTGGTGCAATGTTTTTCTGCTTGGGAACAATAAAGTTCATACACAGGCTTTTGCTGCTGATGCAAAAAGCTCCACGCCACGGCGCAGAGATGGAGTCACTACTACAGTCTACGGGTGGGGCTGGCATCCCAATGAGTTAGTTGTACTGAATTAATTCTGTGGCATCAACCTTTCCTCACAATTATCGTTTATATAGCTCACATAAAACCTCAATCATGTGAATTAATCAATTTGAGCCATTGAACATGTGGCATTACAAGGATTTCAAATCAAACTTTATTTGCCACATGTGCCGAATACAAGTGTAGACTACCGTGAAATGCTTACTTACAAGCCCTTAACCAACAGTGCAGTTCAAGAAGAAAAAAATATTTACTAAGTAGGCTAAAATAAAAAGTAATAATAAAAAGTAACAAAAAGAATAACAAGGATTCTATATACAGGGGGCACTGGTACCAAGTCAGTGTGCAGGGGGGTAATATGTACATGTAGGGGGGGCGAAGTGAGTAGCAGCAGGGTACAAAAGGGAGGGGGGAGATCAATGTAAATTGTTCGGTGGTGATTTTTATTAATTGTTCAGCAGTCTAACGGCTTGGGGGTAGAAGCTGTTGAGGAGCCTTTTGGTCCTAGACTTGGCGCTCCGGTACCGATTGCCGTGCGGTAGCAGAGAAAACAGTCTATAACTTGGGTGTGCTGGAGTCTCTGACAATATTAGGTGCTTTCCTCTGACACCGCCTATTATATAGGTCCTGGGTGGCAGGAAGCTTGGCCCCAGTGAGGTACTGGGCCGTTCGCACTACCCTCTGTAGCGCCTTACGGTCAGATGCCGAGCAGTTGCCATACCAGGCAACGATGCAACCGGTCAGGATACTCTCTGGTGCAGCTGTAGAACCTTTTGAGAATCTGGGGACCCATGCCAAATCTTTTCAGTCTCCTGAGGGGGAAAAGGTTTTGTTATGTACTCTTCACGACTGTCTTGGTATGTTTGGACCATGATAGTTCGTTGGTGATGTGGACACCAAGGAACTTGAAACTCTCGACCCACTCCACTACAGCCCCGTCGAGGGTAATGGGGGCCTGTTTGGCCCGCCTTTTCCTGTAGTCCACGATCAGCTCCTTTGTCTTGCTCACATTGAGGGAGAGGTTGTTGTCCTGGCACCACACTACCAGTTCTCTGACCTCCTCCCTATAGGCAGTCTCATCGTTGTCGGTGATCAGGCCTACCACTGTTTTGTCCTCAGCAAACTTAATGATGGTGTTGGAGTCGTAAGGATCAGCGTGGCAGACGTGTTGTTGCCTACTCTTACCACCTGGGGGCGGCCCGTCAGGAAGTCCAGGATCCAGTTGCAGAGGGAGGTGTTTAGTCCCAGAGTCCTTAGCTTAGTGATGAGCTTCGTGGGCACTATGGTGTTGAACGCTGAGCTGTAGTCAATGAACAACATTCTCACATAGGTGTTCCTTTTGTCCAGGTGAGAAAGGGCGGTGTGGAGTGCGATTGTGCTTCAGTGTTGCTTGCCTCGAAGCGAGCATAAAAGGCATTTAGCTCGTCTGGTAGGCTCGCTTTACTGGGCAGCTCGCGTCTGGGTTTCCCTCTGTGGATCTGTTGGGACGAATTGGAGTGGGTCTAGGGTGTCCGGGAGGATGCTGTTGATGTAAGCCATAACCAACGTTTCAAAGCACTTCATGGCTACCGACGTGAGTGCCACGCGGTGGTAATCATTTAGGCAGGTTACCTTCGCTTCCTTGGGCACAGGGACTATGGTGGTCTGCTTGAAACATGTAGGTATTACAGACTCGGTCAGGGAGAGGTTGAAAATGTCAGTGAAGACACTTGACTGTTGGTCCACGCATGCCGTGAGTACACGTCCTGGTAATCCGTCTGGCCCAGTGGCTTTGTGAATGTTGACCTGTTTGAAAGGTTTTGTACACATCAGCTACCGAGAGCGTTATCACACAGTCATCCAGAACAGCTGGTGCTCTCGTGCATGCTTCAGTGTTGCTTGCCTCGAAGCGAGCACAAAAGGCATTTAGCTCGTCTGGTAGGCTCGCTTTACTGGGCAGCTCGTGTCTGGGTTTCCCTTTGTAGTCTGTAATAGTTTTCGAGCCCTGCCACATCCGACAAGTGTCAGAGCCGGTGTAGTAGGATTCAATCTTAATCCTGTATTGACGCTTTGCTTGTTTGATGGTTCGTCTGAGGGCATAGTGGAATTTCTTAAAAGCATCCGGATTAGTCTCCCACTCCTTGAAAGTGGCAGCTCTAGCCTTTAGCTCGATGCGGATGTTGCCTGTAATCCATGGCTTCTAGTTGGGATATGTACGTACAGTCACTGTTGGAACGACGTCATCGATGCACTTATTGATGAAGCCGATGACTGAGGTGGTGTATTCCTCAAAGCCATTGGATGAATCCCAGAACGTATTCCAGTCTGTGCTATCAAAACATTCCTGTAGTGTAGCATCCACGTCATCTGACCACTTCCGTATTGAGCGAGTCACTGGTGCTTCCTGCTTTAGTTTTTGCTTGTAAGCAGGAATCAAGAGGATAGAATTATGGTCAGATTTGCCAAATGGAGGGCATGGGAGCACTTTGTATACATCTCTGTGTGTGGAGTAAAGGTGGTCTAGGGTTTTGTTCCCCCCTGGTTGCACATGTGACATGCTAGTAAAAATTTGGTAAAACTGATTTAAGTTTGCCTGCATTTAAGTCCCCAGTCACTAGGAGCGCCGTTTCTGGGTGAGCATTTTCTTCTTTGCTTATGGCCTTATAGAGTTGGTTGAGAGCGGTCTTAGTGCCAGCTTTGTTTTCTGGTGGTAAATAGACAGCTACAAATAATACAGATGAGAACTCTCTTGGTAAATAATGTAGTCTGCAGCTTATCATAAGGCACTCTACCTCAGGCGAGCAATACCGCGAGACTTCTTTAATATTAGACATCGCACACCAGCTGTTAATGACAAAAAAAGACACACACCCCCACCCCTTGTCTTACCAGAGGTAGCGTCTCTCTTCTGCCAGTGCATGGAAAATCCCACTAGCTCTATGTTGTCCGTATCTTCGTTCAGCCACGTCTCGGTGAAACATAAGATGTTACAGTTTTTAATATCCCGTTGGTAGGATAATCTTAATAGTAGGTCAAATGATTGCACGTTAGCAAGAAGAATGGAAGGCATTGGGAGTTTACACGCTCGCCTCCGGATTCTCAGAAGGATCCCCGATCTGTGTCCCCTTTTCTGGCGTCCTTTCTTCACGCAAAAGGCGTGGATCTGGGCCTGTTCCACTGAAAGCAGGATATCCTTCTCGTCGGACTCGTTAAAGGAAAAAGTTTCTTCCAGTCCGCGGTGAGTAACGCTTTTCTGATGTCCATAAGTTATTTTTCCGTCACAAGAGATGGTAGCAGCAACATTATGTACACAATAAGTTAAAAATAAGTTACACAAAAAAATTAAAATAACTGTTGGTTGGGACAATGTAAAACATCAGCCATGTTCTTCGGCACTATTTACACAGTGTTTTCAACCAGCAATTATCTTTCTTCAGATCTGAACAAAGCATAAAACAAAAGGAAAACAAACTGAGTTGGTTTGTTTATTCATAAACATTGTTAGTTTATTTCATAATATACACTATATGACCAGAAGTATGTGGATACCTGCTCATCGAACATCTCATTCCAAAATCATTGGCATTAATATGGAGTTGGTCCCCACATTGCTGCTATACCAGCCTCCACTCCTCTGGGAAGGCTTTCCACTAGATGTTGGAAACTTGCTTCCATTCACCCACAAGAACATTAGTGAGGTCGGGCACAGCTGTTGGGCGATTAGGCCTGGCTCACAGTCGGCGTTCCAATTCATCCCAAAGGTGTTTGATGGGGTTGGAGTCAGGTGCAGGCCAGTCAAGTTCTTCCACACCGATCTCGACAAACCATTTCTGTAGGGACCTCGCTTTGTGCACGGGGGCATTGTCATGCTAAAACAGGAAAGGGCCTTCCCCAAACTGTTGCCACAAAGTTAGAAGCACAGAATCGTCTTGAATGTCATTGTGTGCTGTAGGGTGAAGATATCCCCGCAGTGGAACTAAGGGGCCTAGCCAGAACCATGAAAAACACCCCCTGACCATCATTCCTCCTCCACCAAAATGTACAGTTTGCACTATGCATTGAGGCAGGTAGCATTCTCCTGGCATCCGCCAAACCCAGATTCTTCCGCCGGACTACCAGATAGTGAAGCGTGATTCATTACTCCAGAGAATGCGTTTCCACTGCTCCAGAGTCCAATGGCGGCGAGCTTTACACCACTCCAGCCAACACTTGGTATTACGCATAGTGATCTTAGGCTTGTGTGTGGCTACTCGGCCATAGAAACCCCTTTCATGAAGCTCCCGACAAACAGTTCTTGTGCTGACGTTGCTGCCAGAGGCAGTTTGGAACTCGATAGTGAGTGTTGCAACCAAGGACAGACAATTTTTGCACGCTATAGGACTCGGCGATCCGGTTCTATGAGCTTGTGGCCTACCACCTTGTGGCTGAGCCGTTGTTTCTCCTAGATGTTTCCCCTTTACAATAACAGCACTTACAGTAGACCAGGGCAATTCTAGGAGGGCAGAAATTTGATGAACTGACTTGTTGCTAAGGTGGCCTCCTATGATTGTGCCACGTTGAAAGTCACTGAGCTCTTCAGTAAGGCCATTCAACTGCCAATGTTTTCTTATGGAGATTGCATAGCTGTGTGCTCGATTTTTATACACCTGTCAGCAACGGGTGTGGGTGAATTAGCCAAACCCACTAATTTGAAGGGTTGTCCACATATTTTTGTATATATAGTGGATTTTACACAGAGTTAGTTTATTTATACAATATATTCAGGCTGATGATTGAATGATGACAGTGGAAAGACATGTAGCTAATCGGGTAAAAATAATTGGATGAACGACACCAGTCCTGAACAGAGGCTATCAGCTCTGACAGTGTTACTTGGTCTGATAATTTTCCTCTTGCAGTAACATGTGGCAATAATATGCTAACTTCATCTCCCCTCACAGCCATATGCAAATGGAAGGCCTATATATTCTTTGTTATTTCTATCACACTCCTCTTCTTATCTGCTGTTCCATGAGTCTATCAACCTGATGTATGTTTACCACAAGTGATGCAAATTAAGTAAGTCACATTGTTTGAGGTGATCCACTCTAGATACCAGCTGCCAATACATTCTATGACCAGGACATGTCTGGATGTAGGGCATAGAAGAGTACATACAGGTAGTCTAATGAAGTCACCCAATTTGACTAATGAAAATCATTACTAAGGCTACTCCCTAAGATTCAGTCAATGCATATGTTGGCATATGAAATATAAGGAATGTCAAGGTCACTCCACTCACTCTAAACTAAAGAAACAGCAAACTACTGGCAAACACAAGGGGTGTACTTCCACAGTGTCTCTAACACTACTATCACTGTGCCCACAGCAAAGGCCACTGGGAAAAGTAATTTTTGCACATCACTTAAAATCCACACCTGTAAAGGTTCTCAGAAAAGGTTTTAAATGTTTGTACTTGTATCTGTCGCTTTAGAAAACAAATACCATATATTATCATAATTTTTATTATTTTTCTTTAGATCAATGCAAGGTCACATATCGGTAGTGGTACCGGTTTCAATATAATCGTGCAAAACACAGTATTTTCTCCAACCCGGTCCAAACCCGGACGACGCTGAGCCAATTGTGCGCCGCCCTGCAGTACTCCCAATCACGGCCGGATGTGATACAGCCTGGATTCGAACTAGGGATTGTAGTGACACCTCTTGCACTGAGATGCAGTGACTTACACCGCTGCGCCACTCGGGAGCCCCAATTGGCCGCATGACTGGCTCTGCGGCTGTGGACTCATCGATATAACAATGACTTTTGAACCAACATGAAAACTGGAGGTCAAATCATATGCACAGACCAGTTTACCATCTCTGGTACAACATGGCAGCTATTGGGAAGATATAACTAAGCGAGAACCCAGGTAAAGCCTCTAAAATCAGCTAGCCGTCTTATGATTATGTTATGAAATTAGGAGGCAAGTTTAACTCTTCCATTTTCTTTTCCTTAAATACTTCAATGACACATTTTGTAAATCTAAAAAACAGAAACAACCTGAATCAACCCGAGGTGTTAGTGTTACTTTATTGATGAGTGGAACTGTGACACTGACTCAACAACCTTTGTTAGGCACGCAGCCCCATGATACAACTCAATCATCACTCAGCAACTCTTACAACAGAGAACCCTAATATCCCTGCTGTAAGACTCATAACAATAATGAACATTCTCAAATTCTCAACAAAAATGTGCAAGGCACTGTTTTAACCAATAGGGCAGTTCAACCAGTCTTACCATGAGGCTAAACAGTGGTGAGTGTAAAAGCTGCCAGATATGTCAAGTGCTAGTCAGTTGAGCTGTGCGTGGGAATGCTACTACCTGTACTGTAAATGACCTGGAAGAGCTTATTATGACAAACCAAAGCAATTGACTTAAAATCAGTTATGTAATGATCAGTGAGTTACCGAAGGGTGTGGTCACATTGGTTTGTTTTACCACCCTTCACAGTGCTCTTCTATTTTGACACAGAAACATATGTTAGGAGGAGAGCAGTGCAAACAGTCTCGTTGTCTTCCTTGTCCTTCTGTTCTAGTGATTGATGGTCTTCCCTCGTCAGCCCCGTTGCACACGGCCCTAGCCTGTGTATCAATTGACCTGGCTGCTCTGAGATCACATGATCGAGCACTGATCTGCAGCTCCAGTCCCAGAGGCTCCTGGGAGATTCAGGGATTCCAGGTCAAAGTTTAGGCCAGGTGGCTGATGGGGAAAAACAGATATGGGGTTCAATTTAACATTACTATACAGCTGCACTAACAAAGATAGGTTGGTAGACAAAGAAAGAGAGAGCAAGTGAGAGGAGAAACATACTGATTCACCAGCCAGCTCTTTGGGTGGTTGGCCCAGGTCTTGTAGCTGAAAATTCAGATAACTCAATCAATATCAATGCACAGGAAACCATCAGTATGGATGACAACCAACAGTTCATGCAAGTTTCTCACCTGCTGCATGATTTCCAGAATGCTCTCAAAGCTATTCTCCCCATCTCCCTCCTTCTCAAACTGGCTGCAGATCTCTCCCATGACCCTGTGCTGCTGTTCGTAGCGCTGGAACTGATCTAGGGGGAGGGACTGACGATTGCTGTTCAGCCACTCAGGATACTGCATGAGGAGTGAATGACAATCAGTTATCCAGTTAGAAAGTTGGGTAAAGGGCAAGATATATAAAAAATAAGAATAAGTATCATTTGAGGGAAAACCCAAACATAAGCAAAGAAAAAACACACTAACCTTGTCAGTGATTTCTTTGATTGACGGGTAGAGCACCTCCTTGGAGAGAAGATTCTGCATGATGGACTGCATGATCGGCAGGATGTTTCCATCTTGCCCGCCCCGCTCTCCACCCTCATCCAAATCCAGCCCTTCCAGAGTCTTTGCCAGATCCTCTCCAGCCAATCCTGCACTCTGATTAATAAAAACACGAGAACAGTCTGAAATGCATTGAAGTAGAAAGGGACATTCCACCAATGGTCAATATTTTCAGAACATTGTCCAAGGGTGGTGATAACCAAACCTTTCATTACTTATTAAAAAACATCCAAATTATAATCATCTGAACTACCTGTAAGTTGTCTGCATTTTTAGCCAATCCACTGAGGGTATCTTTGAGACAGGAAGTGAATTCTTGTTGGGAGGCTACATCAGTACCTGTAAAAAGAAAAAAAAAAAAAATATATATATATATATATATATATATATATATATATATATATGCAAAACACGGGGGGGGGGAAAAAACACTGACATGAATAAAAACAGATGGGCACGTAAGTATGGAACTGAAAATATGTGGATGCTTACCAACTTTCCCTGCTGCCTCTGACAATTTGTGAAAGTGTTGCAGCAGCTCAGGTTCTTCCTGTGCAAGTTCAGTCATGGCTTTCTCCCACTCTTCCTTTGCCTGAGAGGCCATCTCACCTTCAAACAGAGCCTCGAAGAACTGACTGTCCTCCAGTAGAGGGAGCTAGAGAGATTTGCATCAACAGGTAAACAAACTCTTGGTCAATTGATCTTCCCCCATTTACAGATAGAAATGTATAGGGAAGGGTTGACAGACATTGAGACACTGAAAGATACCTTCTGTACCACAATCAAAACACCAACAACCAGAGTTTCTTATAAGCAAGCACCAGGCAATTAGTGAAGTTAGGGGACATTCTATAAACCAGGGAAAAGATTCACTTACTTTCTCCTCACTGCCCTTGGCTGATGGGGGAGCCATGGCAGCAGCAGGGGCTGGGCCCAAGGTGGCCGAGTTTGTCTTCTCAAAGTCATCGAGTGCACCTTTAATAGAGGAAAGACAGTAGAAGTGGAGATGTTGTGGCACAGTTATCAGCATTTAGCAGGAGCAGGTCAAGACAAGGTGAAGAGATTGAGGACAAAGGTCAACTCTTCAACGTCTGGGTCAATGTGCAATTCAGTCATGTGTATTAGTTGATTATTAAACTGAGAATGATGAGGTCACTACTTCTACTTTAGAAACCCATTTTTTATATACATTAACACCATTACCATCTCTGATGTTAGGAGTACAACTTCACCAACCTACTGGAATTATTAAAACGTCAGATTATGATATGGTAATTGCATTAAATTCCTGCTATCAAAATAACAGTAGTCTCTAGTCTAGTCTGGCAGCCGTCCATACAAAGTGGTATTGGTTACTAGTATGCCAACATTATAAATTCAAATTGGTTATCCAGTTGACATAAACAATGACAGAGCTGTCTGACAATCCAGATCACACTAGCTGTCAACCGTAAAAAATAAAATAATAATAAATCAAGGGCAGCTTGAGTTTTAACTTGCTACCACATTTGATGCCGTTCCATTTCTGTCAAATCGGGGTCAAAGCGAACGACAAATTATGATATCATATAAACCCCCACTGAGCCATCTGCTGCAGCGTTGTAATGCTAATGATGACCCCGTTGTAAACAGCAAAGGGCATGAGATTTTGTAAGATAATGCCTGGCTTTCGTTTTGGATTTGGCAGGCAGGTCCAACCAAATTCCACCATCTAAGCTAGCTAAAGTTAGCTAGCTAGCTAACAAGACGCGTTGATCCACGTTTTACACCATTCTTTGTATGAATGTATCTTTTGGCAGGGTTGATTACAATCACACTTCACTCGGGGAGTAATGTAAAATCATACTGTCCAATAACTCATCCAGTTCTGTGTCTTCTCTGGCTGACCCTGAAGCCATCTTCTCTATCCAAACAACTGTACTGTAGACGCAGTGAAATGACGTGAGTATAACATGTTTTGTCAGAGTTCACAGTTCCCATTTGTTTTGAACGCGGCACAGCTAGGTTTGCAGTGGGAGGGACGAATAGGAAGAACACATTCGTTCCAAAGTGATGAATGTCAAATCATATCATACATCGTCAAAAAGTGAATATGAATAGCAGCTTTGTAGAATTGTTCAATACAATTAAAACAGCAAACAAGTTTACCAATAGCCTATGTATACATCCCATCATTTTAGCTGTTTAACTTGTATCTTATTCAAATGTAAATGTTTAGTATTACCAGTGAGCTCATACCATTTAAGGTTAATCTGTAAATCCTAAATGAATATTAATTATTTTCCAAATCAGTGAATATGTCCATTCTTTGGTGTCATCTGGACCTTTTCAGATGTCAGGTTATTTGAGGTGACAAATTATACACAAAACATTCGGAGCACCTGCTATGACATATAATGACCATAATCCATTGCTATTTATCCGCGCTGTTTTTCTTTTATACCTGCTACGGAGAGACCTGAAAATACATGACCTAAGTGATTCATAGTATTCAGAAATCATTAAAGTATGCCTTATTTACTTTGAAGAACTACAAAATAGTGAATTTGTCAGACAGCAAAGGCGGCAGCTCTATAGAGACGAGATGATGACTTGGAATGAAATAATTGTCATCAAATATTCTACCATGCTCTGACCGTGGATATTGCTCGTCCGCCTGCCGCGTTCAAAACAACTGGGAACTCGGAAATCTCCGACTTCAGTGTGTTTGAAACAACTGGGAACTCGAGAAAAAAAACGAGCTCCAACAGGGAAAAATCGATTTGAACGGTCATCCAACTCGGAATTCCAACTCGGGAACTGAGGCATCTTTGAGCTCCAACTTTCGGACCTGAAGATCACTGACGTCATGATTTGACCTCGTTCCCAGTTTTGAACGCAGCATAACTCCTAGCAGGCTTGTAACTGCGCTTGCTTGTTGCACGTGGCTAGTCGAAAGCCAAACTCTTCATTGAGACATTAGTGTCACACAGTATGGGTCATAATACTCAAAACCTAGCGGTCAAACGGGAAATGGTTCCAATCGTTTTTTCCATATGGGATTTTAGAAACACTTAAAGGGCTGTGTTTCGCGAAGGCTTACCGAGAGACATTTACCAATATATTAGTCTGTATTTACCCCACACAAATGAAATGATAATTAGCTGCTAATGTGGCTATCATGATGTACAAACGCCATGATGATCTGGACGAGACTGCTGAATAGAGGCAAAGGTATGAATCTCTGGATTAACTATCTAATGTTAGCTTAATGTAATAAATTGTCTACATTTTCTTTAAATTGACAATTCTGTGAACTTTTTAAGTGACACAATACCTGTTATGATGCATGATGTCTACTTTGATGCTATTTAGCATTTCTGAATCTGAGAGTAAATAGAGCTGAATATACTGATAAAAGTAATATTGTCCGAAAAAGATTTACATGGTTATCAAAACGTTACGCCAGGGTTAGCCTACATGAAACACAGGCCTTATTTTAAGTGTTTCTAAAATCCCCTATGGGGAAAAATGAATGGTGTAAAAACTATTGGAACCATTTCCCTGTTTTACCGCTAGGTTTTATGGGTAGTACGACACCTCCACTGTGCTGAAACCATATAAATAAGAATTAATAGAATGGGCTTCTAACTCTGGCAATTGACTGGTAAACTGATGGGTACACTTGCAATGGCTGACTGGAATTGTGATACAATAATGTCCATGGTATTTTGGAATAAAATAAATATATATGTAAATTACCTTTATTTAACCAGGTAGGCTAGTTGAGAACAAGTTCTCATTTACAGCTGCAACCTGGCCAAGATAAAGCAAAGCAATGTGACACAAACAACAACACAGAGTTACACATGGAATAAACAGACAGAGTCAATAACACAATAGAAAAAAAAGTCTATATACAGTGTGTGCAAATTTAGGTAAGCTAAGGGAGTAAGGCAATAAATAGGCCATAGTGCAAAATAATTACAATTCAGCAATAAACACAGGAGTGATAGATGTGCCGAAGATGAATGTGCAAGTAAAGATACTGGGGTGCAAAGGAGCAAAAAGTTATAATAACAGTATTTGGATGGGCTATTTACAAGATGGGCTATGTGCAGTGATCTGTGAGCTGCTCTGACAACTGGTGCTTAAAGTTAGTGAGGGAGATATGAGTCTCCATCTATCTTCAGTGATTTTTGCAATTCGTTCCAGTCATTAGCAGCAGAGAACTGGAAGGAAAGGTGGCCAAAGAGGAATTGGCTTTGGGGGTGACCAGTGAAATATACCTGCTGGAGCGCGTGCTACGGGTGGGTGCTGCTATGGTGACCAGTGAGCTGAGATAAAGCAGGGCTTTACCTAGCAAAGACTTATATATGACCTGGAGCCAGTGGGTTTGGTGACGAATATTTATTTATTTTATTTATTTTATTTCACCTTTATTTAACCAGGTAGGCAAGTTGAGAACAAGTTCTCATTTACAATTGCGACCTGGCCAAGATAAAGCAAAGCAGTTCGACAACATACAAAAACACAGAGTTACACATGGAGTAAAACAACATACAATCAATGATGCAGTAGAAAAAAATAAGACTATATACAATGTGAGCAAATGATGTGAGATAATGGAGGTAAAAGAAAAAAAATGCCATGGTGGCAAAGTAAATAAAGTATGGCAAGAAAAAAAACACTGGAATGGTAGATTTGTAGTTTGAAGAAAGTTAAAGTTAAAATATAAATATAAATAATATGGTGCAAAGGAGCGAGGGCCGAATATGAAGCGAGGGCCAGCCAACGAGAGCATACAGGTTGCAGTGGTGGGTAGTATATGGGGCTTTGGTGACAAAACGGATGGCACTGTGATAGACTGCATCCAATTTGCTGAGTAGAGTGTTGGAGGCTATTTTGTAAATGACATCGCCAAAGTCAAGGATCGGTAGGTTAGTCAGTTTTACGAGGGTATGTTTGGCAGCATGAGTGAAGGATGCTTTGTTGCGAAATAGGAAGCCGATTCTAGATTTAATTTTGGATTGGAGATGCTTAATGTGAGTATGGAAGGAGAGTTTAATGTCTAACCAGACACCTAGGTATTTGTAGATGCCCACATATTCTAAGTCAGAACCGTCCAGAGTAGTGATGCTGGACGGCGGGCAGGTTCTGGTAGCGATCCAGCATCATTTTGTCAACTGATGCTGGATTGCCATGGTAATGTAGAATGTTAATTCAAGTGATGCGAACTGATGTGGCTCATGCAATGGAATGTATTTTTTGTAATGTCAGTTGAGTTGTCTCAAAAAATCAAATCAAATTTTATTGGTCACATACACGCGTTTAGCAGATGTTATTGCGAGTGTAGCAAAATGCTTGTGCTTCTAGTTCCGACAGTGCAGCAATGTCTAACAAGTAATCTAACAATTCCACAACAACTGCCTAATACACACAAATCTACATAAAGGAATGAAATAAGAATATATGCATATAAATATATGGATGAGCCATGACCGAGCAGCATAGATGCAATAGATGGTATAAAATACAGTATATACATATGATGAGTAATGCAAGGTATGTAAACATTATTAAAGTGGCATTATTAAAGTGACTAGTGATCCATTTATTAAAGTGGCCAGTGATTTCAAGTCTGTATGTAGGCAGCAGCCTCACTGTGTTAGTGATGGCTGTTTAACAGTCTGATGGCCTTCAGATAGAAGCTGTTTTTCAGTCTCTCGGTCCGAGCTTTGATGCACCTGTACTGACAGTGGCTCGGGTGGTTGTTGTCGTTGATCTTTTTGGCCTTCCTGTGACATCGGGTGCTGCAGGTGTCCTGGAAGGTAGGTAGTTTGCCACCGGTGATGCGGTGTGCAGACCGCACAACCCTCTGGAGAGACCTGTGGTTATGGGTGGTGCAGTTACTGTACCAGGCGGTGATGCAGCCCGACAGGATGCTCTCAATTGTGCATCTGTAAAAATGTGTGAGGGTTTTAGGTGACAAGGCCAATTTCTTCAGCCTCCTGGGGTTGAAGAGGCGCTGTTGCAGTGTGATGGCGCTGTTGTGCCTTCTTCACCACGCTGTCTGTGTAGGTGGACCATTTCTGGTTGTCAGCGATGTGTACGCTGGAACTTTAAACTTTCTATATTTTCCACTGCTGTCCCGTAGATGTGGATAGGGGGGTGCTCCCTCTGCTGTTTCCTGAAGTCCACGATTATCTCCTTTGTTTTGTTGACGTTGAGTGAGCGGTTGTTTTCCTGACACCATAGGCTGTCTCGTCGTTGTTGGTAATGAAGCCTACTACTGTTGTGCCGTCTGCAAACTTGATGATTGAGTTGGAGGCGTGCATGGCCACGCAGTCATGGATGAACAGGTGTAACAGTTTTGCTTCCGTCCCTCTCCTCGCCCCTACCTGGGCTCGAACCAACAACTGACAAATCATCGTTACCTATCGCTCCACAAAAGCCGCGGCCCTTGCAGAGCAAGGGAAACAACTACTTCAAAGTCTCGGAGCAAGTGACGTCACCGATTGAAACGCTATTAGCGCGCACCCCGCTTACTAGCTAGCCATTTCACACCGGTTACACAGGGAGTACAGGTGGGGGCTGTGCACGGACCCTTGTGGGGCCCCAGTGTTGAGGATCAGCGAAGTGGACATGTTGTTTCCTACCTTCACCACCTGGGGTGGCCCGTCAGGAAGTCCAGGACCCAATTGCACAGGGTGGGGTTGAGACCCAGGGCCTCAAGCTTAATGATGAGCTTGTAGTCAATGAACAGCATTCTTACATAGGTATTCCTCTTGTCCAGATGGGATAGGGCAGTGTGATGGCGATTGCGTTGTCTGTGGACCTATTGGAGCGGTACGCAAACTGAAGTGGGTCTAGGGTGGCAGGTAAGGTGGATGTGATATGATCCTTTACTAGCCTCTCAAAGCACTTCATGATGACAGAAGTGAGTGCTACGGGGCGATAGTCATTTAGTTCAGTTACCTTTGTCTTCTTGGGTATAGGAACAATGGTGGCCATCTTGAAGCATGTGGGGACAGCAGACTGGGATAGGGAGAGATTGAATATGTCCGTAAACACACCAGCCAGCTGGTCTGCGCATGCTCTGATAGCACAGCACAGATTGAAGGGTACACTTCCTGCTTTAACTTCCTGGCATGGGTACACTCAAAATGGCAGCCAGTCCACCCATTACTCCACCCCATATCCACCCCATATCATTGACTTGAGTGGAGATGTCCTTTTTTATTTATTCTTATTTCTATAGCTGAAACATCAATCCATGGGAAAGTCAGTAGCACATTTTCATTTGTGCCAAAATTGAAATGAAAGAAAAGTTTTCTTGCAAATTCAGCAGGCTATCATGTAAAATAGACTTTCAGATGTGCTGTCTTTATTTTATTACTTTGTGCTTTGGTGTGGTTATTGTCATGTCTTGACTATCATTAAAGTGAAGACTGTTATATTATCAAATCAATTCTCTATGTGTAATTATTACATGATTAAACTAATCATGTAAACATTAATTAACTATGAAGTCGGGGCACCACGGGACAATGTTTAGTTACTATTTCCCGAATTTAACTCTCTTCAGATATTTTCATCTTATCGACAGTCACTTATTAATGTATTATTACCTCATCATACATTCTGAACGTCGTACTTTCTTGTAGTCTGCACAAACCCTACTTTATTGATGAATCAGCGATACACAAATTGGGTCAATTATGTATTTACTAACTAATTAAACAATTACAGAATACACAAATACACACTAACATTATACAGTAAATAGTCTCTAGAAGACTAACAAAACAGGACAGTGGTTATAACACGGTGGCGAATTCAGAGAGAGGAGGAAGGGAGACAAAGGAGTTATCTATCAGACATTGGGAAGCTACGCTCATGAAAATACAAAATCTTAAGCACTCTAATAACTGCTCATTTGGAAAAAGAGAATGCAATTGATATATTTACGATTGAGCTGGCCTTGATCGTCCAAATCCTTTGGTCTCGGAGATGTTGGGTGTACGACTCTGGTTCGGCACCAGAGATCACCATGTCCTTAGGTAGAGGTCGTGGTGGTGATAAGAATTGATACTTTGACGTACCCTGTATAGTAGTTTATAGAGTTGATCTCGTTAGAATGCTTCAGAGGTTGCCGGTGTTCTCGTCCTGGGCTACGTACGTTTTCAGCTGCAGACTGAGAACGCGACATCTAGGATTTGCTTTTTCTGTAGTGATCAATAGTTTATAACCATTTTGCAACATTCAACTTGGTCTATAGACGTAACCATTTCAACGTGGGGACCAGCGTCCTCACATTCTCTGGTCTTGTCCTTTGGTGGAGTTGTAGTTTTAAACCATTTTGCCACATCCGGCTCACACCTTAGTCTGCTTGGTCTATAGAATGGTAGATTTCTTAACCATTTGTAACTTATTCAGCTGGCGCTGCACGTAACTGGTCTAACATGTTCATTCTTCAGCGAGTCCTTTTAAACACTTGGGGGGGGAAAAGAGTGTTCCATTACGTTTGGCATAATGTCTGTGCTCACGTGGGCTTGGTTACTGACTGGATAAACTTTACATGAAAAAAAACATTTTTCTCATTTAGAAGACTTCAGTCACATTTCTATCTTTTCAAAAGTATTCTGATACTTAATCTTTAATTTTATACAACATTCAGATGCAAACCTCATAATTGAGAAGTGTAGACAGAGATACAATTATGTGGTTATACTGTCTTTCATGATGTCACAACATAAAAACAAATTCGACATGAGGGTTATTTTAGTCTCCGCTGACCATTAACACATTCTCAAACTGAAATATTGTTTAATTCTCAAATTTTGGGGATGTAGGAGTTTTGGCAGGAGAAGATCCTTTGTTCTACTTTAGGTCTCTCCCTCCATACTGCTTGGCAAGGAAAGGTATTTATGACCATCATAAAACTGGGGAGGGTCTTTAGAGCTCCATCTCAGGACTGGCAAGTCATGACATTATCAATGCACAAGCACCTTTTTTCCAAGTCATACAAAAGTTTTACTGTGCATGAAGTTTCAAATGCATTTGTCATTACAAAATGTGTAATGTGATATTAACGTTACTATTTTTTAACACACAAAAACCGATTCAAAATATTGAATCAGTTGTATTCCGCAAATTAAGTGGATGATGATGCAGTTTTTGCAAGAGGGACGGAATCTGATTTTAATTGGTCCTCAGAAAAGGTGAGCCATTTTCGTGATACCAGTTCTCTCTCTGTGGGTCTAACCCCAAGAAGTTCTGGAAAACGGTTAAAGACCTGGAGAATGAACTCTCCTCCTCACAGCTGCCCATGTCCCTTAATGTTAATGATGTGGTTGTTATTGACAAGGAGCACATGGCTGAGCTCTTTAATCACCACTTCATTAAGTCAGGATTCCTATTTGATTCAGCCATGCCTCATTGCCTGTCCAACATTTCCTCATCTCCTACCCCTTCTAATGTGACTAGCCCTGATGCTCCTCCCTCTTTTTCCCCTGCCCCGCTACAAAGTTTCTCCCTGCAGGTAGTCACTGAGTCAAAGGTGCTAAAGGAGCTCCTTAAACTTGACCCCCCCCCCCCCCAAAAAAAAAGGTAAGTTGGTTTAGATCCTTTCTTCTTTAAGGTCGCAGCCCCTATCATCGCCAAGCCTATCTCTGACCTTTTTAACCTGTCTCTCCTCTCTGGGGAGGTTCCCATTGCTTGGAAGGCAGCCACAGTGCGTCCTTTATTTAAAGGGGGAGATCAAGCTTATCCTAACTGTTATAGACAAATTTCTATTTTGCCCTGTTTATCATAAGTGTTGGAAAAACGTGTCAATAATCAACTGACTGGCTTTCTTGAAGTCTATAGTATTCTTTCTGGTATGCAATCTGGTTTCCGCTCAGGTTATGGATGTGTCACTGCAACATTAAAGGTCCTAAATTATGTCACCATTGCCCTAGATTCTAAGCAATGTTGT
Source organism: Salmo trutta (assembly GCF_901001165.1). Taxonomy (NCBI): domain Eukaryota; kingdom Metazoa; phylum Chordata; class Actinopteri; order Salmoniformes; family Salmonidae; genus Salmo; species Salmo trutta. The sequence goes on along the minus strand of NC_042987.1, from coordinate 10,947,192 downwards.
GCTACTATTTTTATTGCCTTGGCCAAAGCTTTTCATACGGTTGACCATTCCATTCTAGTGGGACGGCTAAGGACTATTGGTGTCTCTGAGGGTCTTTGGCATGGTTTGCTAACTACCTCTCTCAAAGAGTGCAGTGTATAAAGTCAGAACATCTGCTGTCTCAACCATTGCCTGTCACCAAGGGAGTACCCCAAGGCTCGATCCTATGCCCCACGCTCTTCTCAATTTACATCAACAACATAGCTCAGGCAGTAGGAAGCTTTCTCATCCATTTACAGTGCCTTCGGAAAGTATTCAGACCCCTTGACTTTTTCCACATTTTGTTAGGTTACAGCCTTATACTAAAATTGATTAAATTGGTTTTTTCCCCTCATCAATCTACACACAATACCCCATAATGACAGTTAATTTTTTTAAAACAGGTTTTTAGAAATTTTTGATAATTAATAAAAAATAATCACATTTACATAAGTATTCAGATACTTTACTCAGTGCTTTGTTGAAGCACATTTGGCAGCGATTTCAGCCTTGAGTCTTCTTGGGTATGACGCTACAAGCTTGGCACACCTGTATTTGGGGAGTCTCCCATTCTTCTCTGCAGAATCTCTCAAGCTCTGTCAGGTTGGATGGGGAGCGTTGATGCACAGCTATTTTCAGTTCTCTCCAGAGATGTTCGATCAGGTTCAAGTCCGGGCTCTGGCTGGGCCACTCAAGGACATTCAGAGTCTTGTTCCGAAGCCCCTCCTGCGTTGTCTTGGCCGTGTGCTTAGGGTCGTTGTCCTATTGGAAGGTGAACCTTTGCCCCAGTCTGAGGTTTTGAGCGCACTGGAGCAGGTTTTCATCAAGGATCTCTCTATACTTTGCTACGTTCATCTTATCTAAAGATAACAATAAATAATTAAAGAACAGCAGTAAATAGCAATAGTGGGGCTATATACAGGGGGTACCAGTACAGAGTCAATGTGCGGGGGCACCGGTGTCAAAGTAATATGTAGGTAGAGTTATTAAAGTGACTGTGCATAGATAATAAGAGTAGTAGCAGCGTAGAAGAGGGGGAGGGGGGCATCAATGCAAATAGTCTGGGTAGCCATTTGATTAGCTGTTCAGAAGTCTTATGGCTTGAGGGTAGAAGCTGTTTAGAAGCCTGTTGGACCTAGACTTGGCGCTCCAGTACCGCTTGCCATGCAGTAACAGAGAGAACAGTCTATGACTAGGGTGGCTGGAGTCTTTGACCATTTTTAGACTAGTCTCCCAGTCCCTGCAGCCTGATTGCTGCCACCACCATGCTTAACCTGGCACCATCCCTACAGTGTTCTCCAGACATGACGCTTGGCATTCAGGCCAAAGAGTTCAATCTTGTTTCTCATGGTCTGAGAGTCTTTAGGTGCCTTTTGGCAAACTCCAAGTAGGCTGTCATGTGCCTTTTTAATGAGGAGTGGCTTCTGTCAGGCCACTCTACCATAAAAGCCTAATTGGTGGAGTGCTGCAGAGATGGGAGAACCTTCCAGAATGACCACCATCTCCATAGAGGAATTCTAGAGCTCTGTCAGAGTGACCATCGGGTTCTTGGTCACCTCCCTGACCAAGGCCCTTCTCCCCCGATTGCTCAGTTTGGCCGGACAGCCAGCTCTAGGAAGATTCTTGGTGGTTCCAAACTTCTTCCATTTAAGAATGATGGATGCCACTGATCTCTGCTGCAGAAATGTTTTGGTAACCTTCCCCAGATCTGTGCCTCGACACATTCCGGTCTCAGAGCTCTACGGACAATTCCTTCGACCTCATGTCAGACAAAACAGAGATCTTCTGTTGGATCTGACAATTAATCTTGATGGTTGTACAGTCTAGAGGTCGACCGATTAATCGGAATGGCCGATTAAATAGGGCCAATTTCAAGTTTTCATAACAATCGGTAATCGGTATTTTTGGCCACCGATTTGCCGATTTTCTTTTTTTATTATTCTTTTTTTTTTACACCTTTATTTAACTAGGCAAGTCAGATTAAGAACACATTCTTATTTTCAATGACGGTCTAGGAACGGAGGTTTACTGCCTTGTTCAGGGGGGATTCGGGGATTCGTTTTTGCAACCTTCCGGCTACTAATCCAATCCAACGCACGAGGAGCCTGCATGGCAGGCTGACTACCTGTTATGCAAGGGCAGCAAGAAGCCAAGGTAAGTTGCTAGCTAGCATTAAACTTATCTTATAAAAAAACTATCAATCTTAACATAATCACTAGTTAACTACACATGGTTGATATTACTAGTTTATCTCACGTGTCCTGCGTTGCATATAATCGATGCGGTGCCTGTTAATTTATCATTGAATCACAGCCTATTTCGCCAAACGGGTGTTGATTTAACAAGCGCATTTGCGAAAAAAAGCACTGTCGTTGCACCAATGTACCTAACCATAAACATCAATGCCTTTCTTTAAAATCAATAAACAAGTATATATTTTTAAACCTGCATATTTAGTTAATATTGCCTGCTAACATGAAATTGTGTCACATCTCTAGCGTTCATTGCACGCAGAGTCAGAGTATATGCAACAGTTTGAGCCGCCTGGCTAGATAAAATACGGAACGGTTCCGTATTTCACTGAAAGAAAAAAAAACGTTTTGTTTCCGAATTCGACCATATTAATGACCTACGGCTCGTATTTCTGTGTGTTAATTATGTTATAATTAAGTCTATGATTTGATAGAGCAGTCTGACTGAGCGATGGTAGGCACCAGCAGGCTCGTAAGCATTCATTCAGACAGCGCTTTTGTGCGTTTTGCCAGCAGCGCTTCGCGGTGCTTCAAGCATTGCGCTGTTTATGACTTCAACCCGGGTGGGTATAATTTGTGGAACGTTCCAACAGGAATCTATTCCAAAAACTAAGTAAATAACAAGGTTTCCAAAAAAACAACGCATACAAAGTTGTATAGCGGCAGAATAAGATACCGGGTAGGGAGTGGTCTATTTCATTGCGTTTTTCACTCATCACGTTTATTCCGAAATATGTCTGTCCTCACTCTGGTTGCCTATGGACAAACATTAAGAATAAGCTACGTGGTGAGTTGATGCCTATTCGGCAGCTAGTTAGCTAGGTTTGTATGCGTTGCTACTTTGTATGCGTTGTTGGTTGGCAACCTTTTACTTTACGTTTTTTGGAACAGATTCCTGTTGGAACGTTCCACAAATTATAAACCTTAGCTTTTTTACATGGCAATATTGCACTTTCACTTTATTCTCCAACACTTTGTTTTGCATTATTTAAACCAAATTGAAAATGTTTCATTATTTATTTGAGGCGAAATTGATTTTATTTATGTATTATATTGTAGCGACCCGCACAGACAGTTGTGGGTTAGGTGTTAGGCTATTAGTGGGTTGTGTCGTACTTACCAGTGTTCGCGGGGTCATGCCAATCAACCTGCTATCTGCCAATCACGGGAATGCCTGGAATGTTCAGATACCGGGCAGCCTGGTGGTTGGCGGAGTGGCGTGAAGGGGGGTTGGGCAGGGGGATGGAGCATTGGAAGTTAAGACCGGGTTTTAGCCATTGTTCTCTCTCTTACGTCTGGGCTTCACAAGAGAAGGTCACGGTTCATTTGTAGTGTACCTTTCATTTATTTGGCGTGGGCTACGGCCAAACAGTAGCCTGTGTTAAGTTGTGTTAATAAACCGTCCATTCGTTAACTCCATCCTCTGTCTGGACAATTGTTCCTTCATGATCTAGTCAGGTCATTACAATATTAAGTTAAAATAAGTGTTCATTCAGTATTGTTGTAATTATCATTATTACAAATTTTTAAAAAAAATTGTCCGATTAATCGGTATCGGCTTTATTTGGTCCTCCAATAATCGGTATCGGCGTTGAAAAATCATAATCGGTCGACCTCTAGTACAGTCATCTCAAATAAAACTGTGAAGGACATCAGCGTTACTCTGGACCCTGATCTCTCTTTAGATGAACATATCAAGACTGTTTCAAGGACAGCTTTTTGCCATCTATGTAGCATTGCAAAAATCTGAAACTTTCTGTCCAAGATTTATGCAGAAAACTTTATCCATGCTTTTGTCACTTCTGGATTAGATTACTGCAATGCTCTTCTTCCGGCTATCTGGATAAAGCACTAAATAAACTTCAGTTAGTGCTAAACACGGCTGCTAGAATCTTGACAAGAACCAAAAAATGTGATCATATTACTCCAATGCTAGCCTCTCTACAGTGGCTTCCTGTTAAGGGCTGATTTCAAGGTTTTACTGCTAACCTACAAAGAATTACATGGGCTTGCTCCTCCTACCCGTCGCTCCGATTCGGTCCTGCCGTTCATACCTACACATACGCTACGGTCACAAGACGCAGGCCTCTTTATTGTCCCTAGATTTTCTAAGTAAACAGCTGGAGGCAGGGCTTTCTCCTATAGAGTTCCATTGTTATGGAATGGTCTGCCTACCCATGTGAGAGACGCAGACTCAGTCTCAACCTTTAAGTCTTTATTGAAGACTCATCTCTACAGTAGGTCCAATGATTGAGTGTAGTCTGGCCCAGGGGTGGGAAAGTGAACGGAAAGTCACTGGAGCGACGAACTGCCCTTGCTGTCTCTGCCTGGCCAGTTCCCCTCTCTCCACTGAGATTCTCTGCCTCTAACCCTATTACAGGGGCTGAGTCACTGGCTTACTGGTGCTCTTCCATGCCGTCCCTAGGAGGGGTGCGTCACTTGAGTGGGTTGAGTCACTGACGTGATCTTCCTGTCCAGGTTGACGCCCCCCTCGGGTTAGTGCCGTGGGGGAGATCTTTGTGGGCTATACTCGGCTGCTTGAAGTTGGTGGTTGAAGATATCCCTCTAGTGGTGTGGGGGCTGTGCTTTGGAAAAGTGGGTGGGGTTATATCCTGCCTGGTTGGCCCTGTCTGGGGATATAGTCGGTCGGGGCCACAGTGTCTCCCGACCACCTCTTGTCTCAGCCTCCAGTAATTATGCTGCAATAGTTTGTGTCGGGGGCTAGGGTCAGTCTGTTATATCTGGAGTATTTATCCTGTCTTATCCGGTGTCCTGTGTGAATTTTAAGTATGCTCCCTCTAATTCTCTCTCTCTTCTCTCAGAGGATCTGAGCCCTAGGACCATGCCTATCTGGCCTGATGACTCCTTGCTGTCCCCAGTCCACCTGGTTGTGCTGCTGCTCCAGTTTCAACTGTTCTGCCTGCGGCTATGGAACCCTGACCTGTTCACCGGACGTGCTGCCTTGTCCCGGACCTGATGTTTTCTACTCTTTCTCTCTACCGCACCTGCTGTCTCTAACTCTGAATGATCGGCAATGAAAAGCCAACTGACATTTACTCCTGAGTTGCTGACCTGTTGCACTCTCTACAACCACAGTGATTATTATTATTTGACCTTGCTGGTCATCTATAAGTGTTTGAACATCTTGGCCATGTACTGTTATAATCTCTACCTGGCACAGCCAGAAGAGGACTGGCCACCCCTCATAGCCTGGTTCCTCTCTAGGTTTCTTCCTAGGTTCCTGCCTTTCTAGTTTTTCTGTGCTTCTACACCTGCATTGCTTGCTGTTTGGGGATTTAGGCTGGGTTTCTGTACAGCACTTTGTGACATCGGCTGATGTAAAAAGGGCTTTATATGAATACATTTGATTGATTGACTGGTTGATGCTTATTTATAAAACCCTCTTAGGCCTCACTCCCCCCTCCCCCCTATCTGGGATACCTACTGCAGCACTCATCCTTCACATTTGTATTATATTTGTATTTTATTTATCCTTTTATTTAAGGAGTCAAGTCAGTTAAGAACAAATGCATATTTACAATGATGGCCTACCCCGGCCAAACCCTAACCCGGACGACACTGGGCCAATTGTGCGCCGCCCTATGGGACTCCAAATCACAGCCGGTTGTGATACAGCCTGGAATCGAACCAGGGTCTGTAGTGACACCTCTAGCACTGAGATGCAGTGCCAGAGACCACTGCGCCACTCGGGAGCCCACATACAACACCCGTTCTGCCAGTCACATTCTGTTAAAGGTCCCCAAAGCACACACATCCCTGGGTCGCTCCTCTTTTCAGTTTGCTGTGGCTAGCGACTGGAACGAGCTGCAAAACAACACTCAAACTGGACAGTTTTATCTCCATCTCTTCATTCCAAGACTCAATCGTGGACACTTACTAACAGTTGTGGCTGCTTCACATGATGTATTGTTGTATCTACCTTCTTGCCTTTGTGCTGTTGTCTTTGCCCAATAATGTTTGTACCATGTTTTGTGCAGCTACCATGTTGTGCTGCTGTCATGTTGTGTTGCTACCATTCTGTGTTGTCATGTGTTGCTGCCATGCCATGTTGTTGTAGCTCAGTTGGTAGAGCATGGTGTTTGCAACACCAGGGTTGTGGGTTCGATTCCCACGGGGGGCCAGCACAGAAAGAAATTGTATGAAATGTATGCATTCACTACTGTAAGTCGCTCTGGATAAGAGCGTCTGCTAAATTACTAAAATGTAATGTAAAATGTTGTCTTAGGTCTCTCTTTATGTAGTGTTGTTGTGTCTCTAGTCGTGATGTGTGTTTTGTCCTATATCTTTTTTTTAAAATCCCAGACCCAATACCCACAGGAGGCCTTTTTCCTTTTGGTAGGCCGTCATTGTAAATAAGAATTTGTTCTTAACTGACTTTCCTAGTTAAATTAAATATTTTAAATCCAAAGTTGAACTTGCAAGAGGCATTTTACTGTACTTGTGTGCCACGTGACAATAAAACTTGAAACTACATCAGTAGTATAGGGCTCAGGTGTTCTTGTGGACATAGTCCTTAGTTGCAAACAGGCACCGTTGTGCATGTGGTGTGTGTGTGTGAGAGAGAGAGTGTTGTGTGTGTGTGCTTGCATACATGTGGTGCAGCTTTGTAAAACTTCCGATGCCTTCAGTCTGTTTCTGAGTAACTAGTCATTAGGGTAGTAAATAAATAGTGGTTTCCATGGGAACTGTCTGTTTCTTAGCAACATATACAAATAATGTGAACAACATAAGTACCAGCAAAATATTTTCCTGGTAGCCATTGACTGATAACATATTGTTTTAGGCTATAGATGTAATATTATAACATTGAAGGACACTGCCTGCTATAAATATGAACCATTATGCCAAATGAAACTAATAACTAAATGACAATCAATTGAATGAATAAACCTGTAATTATTTTCATTAATTTACAGTGCCTTCAGAGAGTATTCATACCCCTTGACTTATTCCACATTTTGTTGTTACAGCCTGAATTCAAAATGGATTAAATAGATTTTGTTTTACCCATTTACACACAATACCCCATAATGACAAAGTGAAAACATGTATTTAGAAGTGTTTGCAAATGTATTGACGATGAAATACATATCTAATTCAGCCTAAGGATTCACACGCCTGAGTCAATGCATGTTAGAATCACCTTTGGCAGCGATTACAGCTGTGAGTCTTTCTGTGTAAGTCTTTAAGAGCTTTGCACATCTGGATTGTATAATATTTGCACATTGTTCTTTTATATTGTTCTAGCTCTGTCAAGTTGGGTTGTTCATTGCTAGACAGCCATTTTCAAGTCTTGCCATAAATTTTAAGGCAATTTAAGTCAAAACTGTAACTAGGCCACTCGGGAACATTCAATGTCATCTTGGTAAGCAACTCCAGTGTATATTTGGCCTTGTCTTTTAGGTTATTACTGAAAGGTGAATTTGTCTCCCAGTGTCTGTTGGAAAGTAGACTGAACCAGGTTTTCCTCCATGAATTTTGTCTATGCTTAGCTCTATTCTGTTTATTGTCATCCTAAAAAAATCCCTAGTCCCTGCCGATGACAAGCATACCCACAACACGATGCAGCCACCACCATGGTTGAAAATATGAAGAGTGGTACTCAGTGATGTGTTGTGTTGGATTTGCCCCAAACCTTACACTTTGTATTCAGGACATAAAGCTTATTCCTTTGCCAAATTTTTAACAGTTTTACTTTAGTGCCTTATTACAAACAGGATGCATGTTTTGTAATAGTTTTTTTTCTGTACAGGCTTCCTTCTTTTCACTCTGTCGTTTAGGTTAGTATTGTGGAGTAACTATAATGTTGATCCATCCTCAGTTTTCTATCACAGCCATTACACTCTAACTGTTTAAGTCACCATGGGCCTCTTGGTGAAATCCCTGAGCGGTTTCCTTCCTCTCCTAGCAACTGAGTTAGGAAGGACACCTGTATCTTTGTAGTGACTGGGTGTATTTATACACCATCCAAAGTGTAATTAATAACTTCGCCATGCTCAAAGGGATATTCAACATCTGCTTTTTATTTGTTACCCATCTACCAATAGGTGCCCTTTGCGTGGCATTGGAAAACCTACCTAGACTTTGTGGTTGAATCTGTTTGAAATTCACTGCTCAACTGAGGGACCTTACACATAATTGTATGTGGGGTAGAGATGAGATAGTCATTGAATCATTTTAAACACTATTATTGCACTCAGTCCATGCAATTTATTATGTGGCTTTCATTAACAAAGTGGTTGAATACATTTCCCCTTTTAATTTGTAATTAATTTGTAAAAAAAATTCAAAAATGATAATTCCTCTTTTACATTATGGGGCGTTGTGTGTAGGCCAATGACAAAAAATCTCAAATCCACTTTAAATTGGCTCACGGCTCTGACGAAGGCCGTGAGGCCGATACGTAAGATTATTAAATATCAGTAATACTATCAAGAGCAGTGTGCGGTTTCCTTTTTCCTTCATCCTGTTTCAACTGTTGCCATGCACCTGCAATAAGATTTCTCAGATGTGCGAGTGCCTTTTGAATTTTGAAATTCATATTGTAACAAAGGCCTGGGCGATTCCGCCCTGACCTAATTCAATACAGCCCGCGGAATAATGCTCAAATCACGTAAAGAATTTGCGAGCGTAAGCGTATTTGTTTTTCAAATTAAAAGCCAATGAATACTCGTCTTTGTGTAATGGTTTAACTCCCACCGCTTGTGGGACATGTATTTTGAAGGCACGTATAAATAACAACTGCACGAGGACAGACAGTGGCTGACACACGTCAGTTACAAATAGTAGGAAGCTAGAAATTGTGCAAAAATGAGTTTTTCAAAGAAAAGGAAAGTAGACACTGAATGTAGGGTGTTTTTTTTTGTGCCTTTTTTAACATCAGATGTACAGCCTTGTCAAAGTCTCAAGGGAAAATTACTCCTGACCCGCCAAGTAGAAGCCAACAATCTCACCCACCTTCCGACGCTACTGGTCTGTTCCCTTTCTTCTACTTTCACCTTAAATGTGGATAACTGAGCTGCAACTTGAGTTGATCGATCTTCAGTCTGATGCAGTGATTGGGAGAACTATTCAAAACAATGTCAGTGACGAGGATCTATGCATCTCTTGATGAACAAAACTTTCCAAAGTTTAGGAGTCATGCTCAGAAGATGTTTGTACCGTTTGGGTCAACCTATGTATGTGAACAGACATTTTCAGTGATGAAATGTAACAAGTCATGGCACAGATCATCTCTTACTCACTCACCTTTCAGAAATCCTGCGTATAGCGACGTCAGAAACTATAACGTTACCTGACTTCGCTCCACATCAGAGACTTCTCTGCTCATACCGATTGAGTAGTTTAAATGTAATGTTTAGCTCTCTCTTTCTTGTTTTTGTGCATACCCGTTAACAAGAGTTCTGGTGCTGAATGTACAGTGTACTTTTCCCTCCGTGTAGTTCATTGCATGTTTAATCATGAAAATACCTACCAAAAGGAGAACATGGATGTGGTTTATTTCTGTGCATGTTAAACAAGTTAAATAAGTAGCATATCTGGACGTGATTTACAGTAGATATCTGTCAACACAGTCATACACATGATGTATAATCTTGTAATATGATTCTGGCCCGCGATGGCAAAAGTATATTCTAATGTGGCCCTCCGTGGAAAATAATTGCCCAGGCTTGCTGTAACACAACAAAATGTGGAAAATCTAAAGGCGTGTGAATACTTGCTGAAGGCACTATGTATATCAGGTTGTTAATATAGTGACCTATTGATGGAGGAGGCACAGATCCAGACTTCTAGAATTTGGCAACTCACTTGTAGCCTACAGAAAACGTACAATCAATTCATCTTAGAAACTAGCCTACTTAGTCGAGTGCAATTTTGCGTGGAGGAGGGATGGGATGGCGCGCAGTAGAAAGATGGTGGCGACATTTAATACCTAATTTGGTTTTGCACTGGGCGGGGTGCTGGGTGGATGTGCTTTTCTTACTATGACTGTAGGAAGAACGGACAGAGAGCTACGCTTGCGAACGCCCATTCGTTTGAAGACCCTGAGAGAGAACAGAGGATATTGCAGCCACAACGTAACAAAGGTAATACATTTTGGTCACAGTGTTATATTTGAGATTGTGTAATATGGAGGTCTATTCGAGAGTTTGTTTCTCAACATGACGACTACAAATTGTACAACCTGTTGAAACGTGTCCTAATTGCATGCCTTTTATAGTTTAAACACAGTATATTTAAAAATACTAATTCCAGGAATGTTGTTTAACTTCCAGTGTCAGCTTTCTACACTATGCAAGTGAAACATCCCATTTTGCACATCAAATAGCCTAGAAGTATTTTGTACACAGGGATAGTCAAGAAAATAACTTCTGCAGTGTTGTAAAACTGTTTTGCCGTTCAAATGTCTTTTGCCTCGTATGAATGACTTGATGGGGGATACACCCGTTTTGTTCTAACACTGAGAAGCTCCAGGGCGCGGCACAGTTGAGCGTCACACCCAATTCAGACTGTGGTTGTCATTGAGCAACCAGAATAACAGAAGGATAACGGTACGCTACAGTTGTCAGAATAACAGGAAGGTTGTAAACCGATTTCAGATGAATATTTTGAATTTGAGGGCTCTGATAGTTTGTGGGAATGTGGTTGCAGGCGTTCCTATAGTCCCTACTCTTGATCAGAACACGCGTTAAAACACAAATATTTCCCCCTGTATTGTTGCAGCTGACCAGCTCACCTATGGAGCATGGTGGAACACCGTGAACATTTTGGACTCGTTGGTTTTAACAATACAGTACATCATGGCCTAGTGTATTTCTGTAACATCCTCGGTGACTAAAATATCTCAATATTACAGTATTCAGTGTCTACAGTTTACATCACTGTATTGTGCCTCTTATCTCACTTTTTCTCCCTCTCTCCCTTTCTCCCTCCCTCCATTGTGGGACCATTAGCTGACAGACTAGAGTCCCTTGTGTCTATGCCTAGCAGTCTGGGAGCCTATGGCTCTTTATCTGGATTAAGGGTGAAATCGAGTTAACCATGTTGTGTCATGACAACGCTCGTAACCACTGCCTCAAACAAACACTGAGCCTGCCCTCTTCACCCTCAAGCTTGTGTGTGTGTGACTGTGCAAAAGTATGCTATTGTATATCCTGTTTCCCCTCCTGTCCAGGCTATGTGTGAGCCTATTTTAAGCACCTCTCTAAAGGAAAGGCTGTCTTTTCCATGCCACCCCCTAAAAGGTGGCTTACCCATTTTCCTAACATGATTTCATAAGTACCAAGTAATGGCTGGGAGTGGATGGATTTTTCCATGACTTCCTCCCATAGGTTTATTTTAAGTGCTTTACATGATTAGTGTTTCTCTTTGATCGAGAGACAGAAAGAGAGAGAAATTTATGAAGGTAAAAGTGTCAAATGTAAAGAGAGATCGGGAAAGTGGACTTGGCAACTTTTGACTCAGAAGTTTGGCAGTAGTCTGCATAGCTGGGAGAAATCACCAAGTTGGAAAATCTTACAAGAGGGAGGGTGCATGAGAGAGGGAGGTGACTCATTGCTCTGCTATTCCTCTTCATCATTGTGTTTAAGATATGCCTTTCTGAGTTTAAGGCACAGGGATTTCCCCATTTTACTTACTTCAACTAGCCTCTTCTGCCTGACTGCTTTGGTCACTCTCACTTTGAGTTTGTCCATAGTTTAAAATCTTTATTCATTTGTCTGTTTCCTCTATTTCTCTCTATCCATATCCCTTCCCTCCTGCTCCCCCTCTCTGTCCCCTGCTGTTTGAACAAGACATTTTGTTAATGTAAACAGGTCTCTTTTAGTCCCTCCTAAGTTATGTAAACTGGGAGCATGGACTCTTCACCATTTGTGGAGGGGACTGGAGGAGAGAGTGGCTTGGTGGAGTGGGAGGGAGCAATAGTTGCTCAGGCCTGAGTGTCTCTGGATAATGAGACTGTTAGTGGCCGATGACAGATTGGCTGTGAGGTCGGGTGGGGGTCTCTTTCAGCACCACGCCTGTCTGAAAAGCGGGGGTGGGGGTAAAAGCATGTCCAGTGACACTGACTCATTGACTTATAGAACAGGAATCCCTCAGCTGATAAAGCCTTCTCAGAGAATAAAACTGAAAAGAAGGAACCTATACTTTCACATCTTCTTATACAGTTGAAGTCAGAAGTTTACATACACTTAGGTTGGAGTCATTAAAACTCATTTTTCAACCACTTCCCAAATTTCTTGTTAACAAACTATAGTTTTGCCAAGTCGGTTAGGACATCTACTTTGTGCATGACACAAGTAATTTTTCCTACAATTGTTTACAGACAGATTATTTCACATATAATTCACTGTATCACAATTCCAGTGGGTCAGAAGTTTACATACACTAAGTTGACTGTGCCTTTAAACAGCTTGGAAAATTCCAGAAAATTATGTCATGGCTTTAGAAGCTTTTGATAGGCTAATTTACACAATTTAAGTCAGTTGGAGGTGTACCTGTGAATGTATTTCAAGGCCTACCTTCAAACTCAGTGCCTCTTTGCTTGACATCATGGGAAAATCCAAAGAAGTCAGCCAAGACCTCAGAAAAAAAATTGTAGACCTCCACAAGTCTGGTTCATCCTTGGGAGCATTTTCCAAACGCCTGAAGGTACCACGTTCATCTGTACAAACAATAGTACGCAAGTATAAACACCATGGGACCACGTAGCCGTCATACTGCTCAGGAGGGAGTTGCGTTCTGTCTCCTAGAGATGAACGTACTTTGGTGCGAAAGTGCAAATCGATCCCAGAACAACAGCAAAGGACCTTTTGAAGATGCTGGAGGAAACAGGTATAAAAGTATCTATATCCACAGTAAAACGTGTCCTATATTGACATAACCTGAAAGGCCGCTCAGCAAGGAAGAAGCCACTGCTCCAAAACCGCCATAAAAAAGCTAGACTATGGTTTGCAACTGCATATGGGACAAAGATCTTACTATTTTAATAAATGTCCTCTGGTCTGATGAAACAAAAATAGAACTGTTTGGCCATAATGACCATCGTTATGTTTGGAGGAAAAAGGGGGAGGCTTGCAAGCCGAAGAACACCATCCCAACCGTGAAGCACGGGGGTGCATGTTGTGGGGGTGCTTTGCTGCAGGAGGGACTGGTGCACTTCACAAAATAGATGGCATCATGAGGTAGGAAAATGATGTAGATATATTGAAGCAACATTTCAAGACATTAGTCAGGAAGTTAAAACTTGGTCACAAATGGGTCTTCCAAATGGACAATGACCCCAAGCATACATGTAAAGTTGTGGCAAAATGGCTTAAGGACAACAAAATCAAGGTATTGGAGTGGCCATCACAAAGCCCTGACCTCAACCCTATAGAACATTTGTGGGCAGAACTGAAAAGGCGTGTGCGAGCAAGGAAGCCTACAAACCTAACTCAGTTACACCAGCTCTGTCAGGAGGAATGGGCCAAAATTCACCCAACTTATTGTGGGAAGCTTGTGGAAGGCTACCTGAAAAGTTTGACCCAGGTTAAACTATTTAAAGGCAGTGCTACCAAATACTAATTGAGTGTGTGTAAACTTCTGACCCACTGGGAATGTGATGAAAGAAATAAAAGCTGAAATAAATCATTCTCTCTACCATTCAGACATTTCACCTTCTTAAAATAAAGTGATCTTAACTGACCTAAGACGGGGAATTTTTACTAGGATTAAATATCAGGAATTGTGAAAAATGTAATTTAAATGTATTTGGCTAATGTGTATGTAAATGTCCGACTTCAACTGTACATTTAAACTCAGTTTTTCACAATTCCTGACATTTAATCCTTGTAACACTTCCCTGTCTTAGGTCAGTTAGGATCACCACTTTATTTTAAGAATGCTAAATGTCTGAATAATAGTAGCAAGAATGATTTATTTCAGCTTTCATCACATTCCCAGTGGGTCAGAAGTTTACATACACTAAATTAGTATTTGGTAGCATTGCCTATAAATTGTTTAACCTGGGTCAAATGTTTTGGACAGCCTTCCACAAGCTTCCCACAATAATTTGGGTGAATTTTGGCCCATTCCTCCTGACAGAGCTGGTGTAACTGAGTCAGGTTTGTGGGCCTCCTTGCTCGCACACGCTTTTTCAGTTCTGCCCACATTTTCTATAGGATTGAGGTCAGGGCTTTGATGGCCATTCCAATACCTTGATTTTGTTGTCCTTAAGCCATTTTGCCGCAACTTTGGAAGCATGCTTGGGGTCATTGTCCATTTGGAAGACCCATTTGCGATCAAGCTTTAACTTCCTGACTGATGTCTTGAGATGTTGCTTCAATATATCCACAACTTTCCTTCGTCATGATACCATCTATTTTGTGACGTGCACCAGTCCCTCCTGCAGCAAAGCACCCCACAACATGATACTGCCACCCCCACGCTTCACGGTTGGGATGGTGTTCTTCGGCTTGCAAGTCTCCCCCTTTTTCCTCCAAACATAATGATGGTCATTATGGCTTAAGTTATATTTTTGTTTCATCAGACCAGAGGACATTTCTTCAAAAAGTACAATCTTTGTCCCCATGTGCAGTTGCAAACTGTAGTCTGGCTTTTGTTTATGGCGGTTTTGGAGCAGTGGCTTCTTCCTCCATGAGTGGCCTTTCAGGTTATGTCGATATAGGACTCGTTCTACTGTGGATATAGATAATGTTGTACCTGTTTCCTGCAGCATCTTCACAAGGTCCTTTGCTGTTGTTCTGGGATTGATTTTGCACTTTTCGCACCAAAGTACGTTTATCTCTAGGAGACAGAACGCGTCTCCTTACTGAGCAGTATGACGGCTGCGTGGTCCCATGGTGTTTATACTTGCGTACTATTGTTTGTACAGATGAACGTGGTACCTTCAGGTGTTTGGAAATTGCTCCCAAGGATGAACCAGACTTGTGGAGGTCTACATTTCTTTTTCTGCGGTCTTGGCTAATTTCTTTTGATTTTCCCATGATGTCAAGCAAAGAGGCACTGAGTTGGAAGGTAGGCCTTGCAATACATCCACAGGTACACCTCCAATTGACTCAAATTATGTCAATTAGCCTATCAGAAGCTTCTAAAGCCATGACAAAGTTTTCTGGAATTTTCCAAGCTGTTTAAAGGCACAGTCAACTTTTTGTATGTAAACCTTTGACCCACTGGAATTGTGATACAGTGAAATATAAATGAAATAATCTGTCTGTAAACAATTGTTGGAAAAATGACTTGTGTCATGCACAAAGTAGATGTCCCTAACCAACTTGCCAAAACTATAGTTTGTTAACAAGAAATTTGTGGAGTGGTTGAAAAATGAGTTTTAATGACTCCAACTTAAGTGTATGCAAACTTCCGACTTCAACTGTATGTGGTATTTTAAAATGCAAAATCCATGATTGAATTGATCAACTTTTGTGTATTGTCACCCATTATTATGTTACATTGACAAGGAGATATTGAAAAGAAATGCACCTGTTGCCCTCATGTCGTCAAATATGATACACCATCACGAATGTTTTATGAAAACCATAATGGAATCAATACTTGCTATTAGAACTTCATTGTTTTTATATGAATGCATTCTGTTAATTTGTTCTTTGTTACTGAAGCTGCTCTCAATTCTGTGTCTCCTTATAGATCCCTCTGCACCAGATGCACCAAGAACAGTAGTCCTACAGTATTCCACATAAATATCTCATCTCCAGCCTATTCAGCCTTTCACTTTAATCTAACCCATTCTAGTTTGTCAAGCATCATCCATATCCCATCATGCCGATAGTGGTGGTGCACTCCAACCCCCTGTTCTGGGTGCGTTTATGTGCTCTGGTCTTCTCCTGTGTGGCCTTTGCTGTGACCGTCCATGGGGCCAACCTCTCCCATGGCACAGGGGACTGGTGTGTGTTCTGCTGGGCCTTCAGCTTCGCTGGGACCCTGCTGGTGCTGCTGGTGGAGCTGTTTGGCCTGCAGACCCGTGCCCCTGTCTCCTGGAAGAACTTCCCCATCACCTTTGCCTGCTACGCCTCCCTGCTCTGCCTCTCTGCCTCCATCATCTTCCCCCTCTACTTCCTCAAGGGCCAGCCCTCCCACGGCGAGACTCACAACTACCGCATTGTGGCCACTGTCTTCTCCTGCCTGGCAACCATCGCTTACATTTGTGAGGTGAGCATCAGCAAAGCCAGGCCAGGAGAGGTAGCAGGTTACATGGCCACTGCCCCGGGTCTGCTGAAGGTGTGTGAGACTTTTGTAGCCTGCGTCATCTTCGTCTTCATCAGCGACCCAGTGTCCTACGACTCTCACGATGCACTGAGGTGGTGCCTGGCCGTCTACTGCATCTGTTTCATCCTGTCGGCGGCCATTATAGTGCTGTGTATCTGTGAGTGCACCGGCTGCCTTCCTTTCCCCTTTGCCCGCTTCCTGTCCGCCTACGCCATACTGGCTGTCGCCATGTACCTCACCGCCACCATCATCTGGCCCATTTTTAAGTTTGACAAGAAGCACGGGGGATCCTCCAGGCCCTATAACTGTGGCAGATATGCAGGGCTGTGCGACTGGGACAAGCAGATGGCTGTGGCTGTGCTCACTGCAGTCAACTTTGTGCTCTACCTGGCAGACCTGATCTACTCTGCCCGACTGGTGTTTGTTACTGTGTGAGAGGAAGAAGGAGGGAGGTAGTTGATTTGATTACAATGTAGAGAGAGCTTGAGGAATAGAAATGAAGAGGTAAAGAAATAAATAGCTTACTGTGTTTTATGTCATTTATATATCAATGTTCAGACAGAAGTCACCTACTCACCCAGAGAAGGACTATATATTGAGGGGATTGCTGTGGTATTTCATGCAAAGGAAAAAATCCTTACACAATGATGGTGTTATGGACCCAAGAACTCAGATTAGATGGACCAAAACTTAAAAAAAGATCTATCTCTGATTATCTGACACACAAACACAGTGTTCCATTGACAGGATGGATTTATTGAGTATGTTGATGTTACTATAGTTAAATCTTAACTTTGAATGGTCTTTTTATAAGCATGGCTTTTTAGAAATTATGCAATACTGTTAGTAGATGTAATATTCTGGGTACGGAACAACTCACACCTACCTAGTTTGGAGTTACGAAATAACAAAAAAATTCAATCAAACCCTTAAGTAATTCCTAGAAAATTTGTACACTGCTCCAATGTTTGAAAAAAAATGTAAGCTTAGGAATTCATGTTAAGTTGTATGTTAGCCTAGCTTTTTGGTTATTTTATATTCCTGTTTTCAAATTTTTAAAAATATATTTTCATATTCTGCCAAGCTTTTTGTCAAGAGTTTATTGTATGTTGAAAGAATATATGCAAAAGGTAATGCGCACTTACTGTTTGACACTTGTTTGCTATAACTCATTCTCTGTAGGCGATGAGCTCTCCAAAAACATCTTGGAATAAAAAGTAAGTTGTTAGTTACATGTATTATCCTTAATCTGGCCCATTGGTTTGTACTACTGTGTCAGTCTGCTCTTGTGGATGAGAAGGTCCATTTTGTCATAGAGATGGAGACATCTTTTTGCTGCATTGTCTTCTCTCTACTTCCTGCTGTTTCTGATACATGACATGTCTTTTTTGTTTTTTATTCCACTGTGCCTGTTGAAAATGTGCCTACCACATCAGTGTTTTGGGAGAATATAATCCAGTGTTCAATAAAAGCCATGTGATATATTAAAGCCTGTGTGCCAGTCAATAAAAGCCATGTGATATATTAAAGCCTGTGTGCCAGTCAATAAAAGCCATGTGATATATTAAAGCCTGTGTGCCAGTCAATAAAAGCCATGTGATATACAGTGGGGAGAACAAGTATTTGATACACTGCCGATTTTGCAGGTTTTCCTACTTACAAAGCATGTAGAGGTCTGTAATTTTTATCATAGGTACACTTCAACTGTGAGACGGAATCTAAAACAAAAATCCAGAAAATCACATTGTATGATTTTTAAGTAATTAATCTGCATTTTATTGTATGACATAAGTATTTGATCACCTACCAACCAGTAAGAATTCCGGCTCTCACAGACCTGTTAGTTTTTCTTTAAGAAGCCCTCCTGTTCTCCACTCATTACCTGTATTAACTGCACCTGTTTGAACTCGTTACCTGTATAAAAGACACCTGTCCACACACTCAAACAGACTCCAACCTCTCCACAATGGCCAAGACCAGAGAGCTATGTAAGGACATCAGGGATAAAATTGTAGACCTGCACAAGGCTGGGATGGGCTACAGGACAATAGGCAAGCAGCTTGGTGAGAAGGCAACAACTATTGGCGCAATTATTAGAAAATGGAAGAAGTTCAAGATGCCGGTCAATCACCCTCGGTCTGGGGCTCCATGCAAGATCTCACCTCGTGGGGCATCAATGATCATGAGGAAAGTGAGGGATCAGCCCAGAACTACACGGCAGGACCTGGTCAATGACCTGAAGAGAGCTGGGACCACAGTCTCAAAGAAAACCATTAGTAACACACTACACCGTCATGGATTAAAATCCTGCAGCGCACGCAAGGTCCCCCTGCTCAAGCCAGTGCATGTCCAGGCCAGTCTGAAGTTTGCCAATCACCATCTGGATGATCCAGAGGAGGAATGGGAGAAGGTCATGTGGTCTGATGAGACAAAAATAGAGCTTTTTGGTCTAAACTCCACTCGCCATGTTTGGAGGAAGAAGGATGAGTACAACCCCAAGAACACCATCCCAACCGTGAAGCATGGAGGTGGAAACATCATTTTTTGGGGATGCTTTTCTGCAAAGGGAACAGGACGACTGCACCGTTTTCGAGGGGAGGATGGATGGGGCCATGTATCATGAGATCTTGGCCAACAACCTCCTTCCCTCAGTAAGAGCATTGAAGATGGGTCGTGGCTGGGTCTTCCAGCATGACAATGACCCGAAACACACAGCCAGGGCAACTAAGGAGTGGCTCCATAAGAAGCATCTCAAGGTCCTGGAGTGGCCTAGCCAGTCTCCAGACCTGAACCCAATAGAAAATCTTTGGAGGGAGCTGAATGTCCGTATTGCCCAGCTACAGCTCCGAAACCTGAAGGATCTGGAGAAGGTCTGTATGGAGGAGTGGGCCAAAATCCCTGCTGCAGTGTGTGCAAACCTGGTCAAGAATTACAGGAAACGTATGATCTCTGTAATTGCAAACAAAGGTTTCTGTACCAAATATTAAGTTCTGCTTTTCTGATGTATCAAATACTAATGTCATGCAATAAAATGCAAATTAATTACATAAAAATCATACAATGTGATTTTCTGGATTTTTGTTTTAGATTCCGTCTCTCACAGTTGAAGTGTACCTATGATAAAAATTACAGATCTCTACATGCTTTGTAAGTAGGAAAACCTGCAAAATCGACAGTGTATTAAATACTTGTTCTCCCCACTGTATATTAAAGCATGTGTGCCAGTCA
The DNA here is from genome assembly GCF_901001165.1 of Salmo trutta. NCBI lineage: Eukaryota > Metazoa > Chordata > Actinopteri > Salmoniformes > Salmonidae > Salmo > Salmo trutta. The sequence continues at coordinate 10,927,447 of NC_042987.1, read as the reverse complement.
ATAAAAGCCATGTGATATATTAAAGCCTGTGTGCCAGTCAATTCTTGTGTCTAACTATTTACTTGTGCTTGTGTCCTGTGAGATAGAAATTACATATTTACCTGATTTGTTTAATATTAGTAGTTAATGCTTAACAATAGTAAGACATTTTTGTATCTACTATTGCTGTGTTTCTTGAAAGGAATGGTTCCACTCTAGCTCCCTGCAGCTGGTTTAGACGTATAGTCAATGACATGGGGCGGCTTGGGATAGAGAAACTTGAGGAACAAAATAGACCTGTATTGTCACAAAATGATCTTCTGTCTCTGAGTAACTTATTGCTCTCGCGGCACGTAAGACAAAGAGCCTCTGAGAGTGACCACAGTTCTTCAGTCCATCCTGTTCTTTTCATAATCTTTCAAGGGCACAGCAGTGGATATATGAGGTCCACAGAGGCTAGCTCGAACACTGTCAACAGTTCTGTCAACAGAAAAGAGTAACGCTATCACTTGTTTGTGTGCTTTAGACAAATGTTTATTTAACTAGGCAAGTTAAGAGCAAATTATTATTTACAATGACGGCCTACCAAAAGGCAAAAGGACTCCTGCGGGGACGGGGATTAAAAATAAAAAATAAATACAATACAAATATAGGACAAAACACACATCACAACAAGAGAGACAGCACAACACTACATAAAGAGAGACCTAAGACCACAACACAGCAAGGCAGAAACACATGACAACACAGCATGGTAGCAACACAACATCACAACAACATGGTAGCAACACAACATGGTAGAAGCACAAAACATGGTATAAACATTATTGGCAACAGACAACAGCACAAAGGGCAAGAAGGTAGAGACAATACATCACACAAAGCAGCCACAACTGTCAGTAAGAGTGTCCATGATTGAGTCTTTGAATTAAGCAATTGAGATAAAACTGTCAATTTTAAGTGTTTGTTGAGCTCGTTCCAGTCGCTAGCTGTAGCAAACTGAAAAGAGGAGCGACCCACAACTCATGGCCACAAGAAGAAAACAAGGTAGTCTCTCTCACTTGATTAGAATTTCACACAACAGTTCAACAGCTCTCTCACAACTTGTTAATTATAAAAGTAAACCATTAACACCAAGACTATTTCTCAATCTCTCTCTCCTGATCTCTCTCAAAACACACTCACACATGCACACACACAGTAGCATCACACACACAGGAGCCTCCCACCCACATCCCAAACCGCTGTAGGGGGTGTGGTTGTGGGTTGCTGCTTTGTATATGTAGGTTTATAAATGAGATGCCACAGTCTGCTCCACAGAAGTTGATGCAATCTCCAGCTGCCTCTGTGGTAGAGAATGGCACAAACAGGTCCTCGGATAGAGAGCAATTCTGCTACTCAATTTGAAGGAACCAGTAGCTATCCCCAGTGGACACAGCTACTGTACGGGCTGTATCAGGAGGTGCTGGGGTGAAGATGACTCCTCGAAGATCTTCAGTTGTCTTCAGTGCAGACAGACCTTCACTCCAAGACCAATTCTGAAGAGAAACACCATTTTAGCTGAGATGGTTGAGGAACTGAAGACAGGAGGACTCTAAGCTGCTCCTTCTGGTCAAAGCTGCCCATATGCTGGAGCTGGAGATGTGGCATCTGATCTTTGCCTCATTGGTCAGCTCAAATCAATCAGATCCTGTCTGGTGTCTCTGGCCTCTTACTGTGCAGCTCACCTCCACTCTCCCAAGGAATCTTCTGCTCTAAGGAAGGATAGACCTGGTTGAAGTGACCATGCAGCTGAAGGAGCGAATCTATTATCATCATGACAGGCTTTTGTAGATCTACTGTTGTACTGATCAGTGTGTCTGTGTGTGTGATGCATGAACACAGAAGCCATGATACAAACTCAGCTACAGCGCAAAGCACCAAGAAACAGGTAAGGACTGAAAAACAATAATCTCTTGCCATTCAACCTCAGTTGTTTAACCATGACAGAATATGGCCATTTCTGAACGCATGTTATGTGCACAAAGAATACTTATGCCCATTCCTATGACTGAAAACTATAAGGAAGCAGTATGTTTGGCTCCTTCTATACTGGGATTAATACTAGGATATAATTTCAACAAAATTCAAATTTCCCTGATAATGATCAGAGTTGAGGGCATAAAATCGAAAGGTTAAAGGTAAGTTTCTATCAAAATCTATAGAACTTTGTTTCCCATATTAAAATGTTAACTCTGTATCTGACACCTGCCTATATGTAACCAGGGATCTGAGTGAGTTGTCCATTCTGGGTTGAGGACTGTCAGGTGTCTGCCATCAGTTCAGGCAGTTGCTTCGTATGTGGCACCATACACTATGTTTCTACATGCAAAGCATCTCCAACTCTTTTGACTATCTGACTGACTGGAGGTGTCACTACAGACCCTGGTTCGATTCCAGGATGTATCACATCCAGCCATGATTGGGAGTCCCATAGTGCGGCGCACAACTGGCCCAGCGTCGTCTGGGTTAGAGTTTGGCTGGGGTAGGCCGTCATTGTAAATAAGAATTTGTTCTTAAGGTGCAATACCACCACCACCAACTGGACTGGAGTGTGGAACTCAGTTCATCTTCCAATCCCCCACGTGGGTATTTGCTCCTAAAAACCAATGAGGAGATGGGAGAGGAGGGACTTGCAGTGCGACAAGTGTCAAAAATAGAACTATGTTCTGTTTTAGCACCTGGCTATGCAGACGCTCGTTGACGAACGCGAGCAGTTTGAATGAAATGATTGAATAACATGTATGTATAAATGTATTTTGAATGCGAGCGGACGTAACGCGAGTGGTGTGGTCAGCATGAGTATACAGTATGTCACACCAGGGGTGCAACTTTGGTTTTAGAAGTGGGGGGACATAATTATTCTTATTATTATATTATTTTTATCCAGTCGGATAAACACTCCAAACAGTCTACCCAACCACTCGGAGGCATCCACATGGTCCTAAAGCACACCGTTGCCTCGTTTTGTATCATATTCCAATGTGATACAAAATGCATTTTCAGAATGTGGGGGGGACATGCCACCCTCCATCCCCAGTAAAAGTTGCACCCCTGTGTCACACATAAGCTCAGTCATATTTTTCTTTTTTCTTTTACCTTTATTTAACTAGGCAAGTCAGCTTCGGGATCAGTGTCGCGTCCACGGGATGGTTGAGCTAACGTAGGCTAATGCGATTAGCATGAGGTTGTAAGTAACAAGATTTCCCAGGACATAGACATATCTGATATTGGCAGAAAGCTTAAATTCTTGTTAATCTAACTGCACTGTCCGATTTACAGTAGCTATTACAGTGAAAGAATACCATGCTATTGTTTGAGGAGAGTGCACAATTATGAACTTAAAAATGTATTAATAAACCACTTAGGCACATTTGGGCAGTCTTGATACAACATTTTGAACAGCTATTCAATGGTTCATTGGATCAGTCTAAAACGTTGCACGCACACTGCTGCCATCTAGTGGCCAAAATCTAAATTGCGCCTGGACTGTAATAATACTTTATGGCCTTTCTCTTGCATTTCAAAGATGATGGTACAAAAAACATTTTTTTATTTCTTTGTATTATCTTTTACCAGATCTAATGTGTTATATTCTCCTACATTCATTTCACATTTACACAAACTTCGAAGTGTTTCCTTTCAAATGGTATCAAGAATATGCAGATCCTTACTACAGGCAGTTAGATTTGGGTATGTCATTTTAGGCCAAAATTGAAAAATAAGGTCTGATTCTTAGTTGGTTGCCAATCGCCATATAAAGTCCAAAGAAGATGAAGAAGGGATCAGAAATCAGTTGTGTGCTGGGCCACGACTGGCATTGGAGGAGGACTGTGAGATGGCGGAAGCAGAAGTGTAATTTGAAGTCCAAGAATTGAACAAAAAGGGCTAAAATTGTTGTGGAAAATGAGTCTGATGAATCATTCCATGTTGTAGTAAGTTTTTTGGATAAAGATGTGTATTTGGGAAACCCTTTTGAAGTCACGAGGATGGTGAAGAAGGCAGTGGGAAAAGTGGATGCAATCAATATAACCAGGAGTGGTATGGTGTTGATATCGTGTGTATCTAAAGAGCAAAAGGAGCGTGCATTTTGGCTCACAAAAATATCGATGCATGAAGTGAACAGCTTTGATTTTCGGAGCAGGGCAACGGTAAAAGGTGTTATTTCTGGCGTCCCATTGGTCATTGATAATCAAAATCTTTGGCAAAAACATCCAGGAGTAGTTAATGCTCATTGCTTGACCCGTGTGGAGAATGGGAAAAAGGAACAATGTATATCTGTATTATTGATGTTTAATGAGTATTTACCACCCTATGTAAAGTTGGGATATATAAGATACGACGTAAGAGCTTTCGTGCAAAACCCGATGCAATGCAAAAAGTGTAAAAAGTTTGACCATGTGTCAAGGGTTTGCAGACGGGAGGAATATGTTATTGAAGAGTCTGTGAATGTAAAATGTTGCAACTGTGGTGGGGATCATATTTCTGAATTCCCAGAGTGCCCTGTCAGGGTAAAAGAGGTTGAGGTGTCAAGGATCAGGGCTGTACAGCAAATCTCCTTTATGGAGGCAGTGAAGAGCGTTGAAGGGGCAAGAGGAAGATATGGCGGTGGATGCACCACAACCAGTTACAAATGTTATACTACAATCAAGTGACCTGGATACACTTATTGTGAAAACTATGGATTTTGTATAATTTATAGCCACAGTTTTTATTGTACAGCACAGGTGTCCAAGAAGTCCAAGAAGCTGGACATCATTATATCTGCAGCCGAGAAGTTTTTGGGCCTCCAAGACTTAATGGCAGAAGCACTGCAAGGACTATTGTCACCAGGAAATGTCCCACCATCACAGGATCCTTCTGAACCTGTGTAAGGACATGATTAAAACAGAAAAGCAGGCTGATTTAGTTTAATTAAAACATGTCGTTACTAATATTTTCTATGTATTTTGTATGTATTTTTTAATTACCATGCATTTTTTTATTTTTGGATCCTTATTATTCACCTGTACAGTAGGTGGAAGAATGCACATATAATTGTTGCGAACGTCATTATACCAAAGAAGAAGAAGACTGAAGGAGGAGAGATTACTAAAAACTAACTAGGTTTACCCTTTTATCTGTGGAATAACTGTCGGAGTAGAGGACCTTGTGCATTTCAGGTAAAATAACAACCAAATGTTTATATCCCAGGACAAATTAGCTAGCAACAGCAAGCTAAGTAAATGGCCATGAGTGTTTCGAACTAACCGCCAAATTAATAAAGTTGGTTCAGAGTTCGTTTTGATATTTCAACATGCTGATTGCGTCTGGTGTGGATGGACAAAATCTAAATGCGCGCGACTGCGCACCCTCGTGCCTGGTCTAGTCAGCATGTTAAGTAAAACTCTTCTGGATAGGACCCTTCATCTACATTTCTGCCTAAAATGACATACACAAATCTAACTGCCTGTAGCTCAAAATCAAATAAAATCAAATTTTACTGGTCACTTACACATATTTAGCAGATGTTATTGCGGGTGTAGCGAAATGCCTGTGTTCCTAGCTCCAACAATGCAGTAGTATCTAACAATGCACAACAATATACCCAAATCTAACATTTAAAGAATGGAATTAAGAAATATATAATTATCAGGACGAGCAATATCGGAGTGGCATTGACAAAAATACAGTAGAATAGAATACAGTATATACATATGAGATCAGTAAAGCAATATGAAAACATTATTAAAGGGACTGATGTTCCATTATTAAAGTGGCCAGTGATTCCATGTCTACTTATATAGGGCAGCTGCCTCTAAGGTGCAGGGTTGAGTAACCGGGTGGTAGCCGGCTAGTGATGGCTATTTAACAGTTTGATTGCCTTGAGATTTAAGCTGTTTTTCAGTCTCTCTGTCCCAGCTTTGATGCACCTGTACTGACTTCGCCTTCTGGATGAGAGTCGGGTGAACAGGCCGTGGCTCGGGTGGTTGATGTCCTTGATGATCTTTTTGGCCTTCCTGTGACATCGGGTGATGTAGGTGTTCTGGAGGGCAGGCAGTGTGCCCCCGGAGATGCGTTGGGCAGACCGCACCAGCCTCTGGAGTGCTCTGCGGTTGCGGACGTTGCAGTTGTCGTACCAGGCGGTGATACAGCCCGACAGGATGCTCTCAATTGTGCTTTTATAAAAGGGGGGCCAAGCCAAATTTCTTCAGCCTCCTGGGGTTGAGGCGCTGTTGCGCCTTCTTCAACACACTGTCTGTGTGGATGGACCATTTCAGATTGTCAGTGATGTGTATGCCGAGGAACTTGAAGCTTTCCACATTCTACACTGCGGTCTTTTCGATGTGGATAGGAGTGTGCTCCCTCTGCTGTCCCTGAAGTCCACGATCAGCTCCTTCATTTTGTTGACGTTGAGGGAGAGGTTATTTTCCTGGCACCACTCTGCCAGGGCCCTCACCTCTTTCCTGTAGGTTGCCTTGTCATTGTTGATAATCAGGCCTACTACTGTTGTGTCAGGACCTGTAGCAAGGATACAGTATTCATATTCTTGATACTACTTGAAAGGAAACACTTTGAAGTTTGTGGAGATGTGAAATTAATGCAGGAGAATATAACACAATAGATCTGGTAAAATATTTTCTTTTTAAAACATGCATTTTATTTTTATTGCATCATCTTTGAAATGCAAAAGAAAGACAACACATTGCGGTAGGAAGCTAGGGATTTAGATGGTGTCCACAACAGGGCAACTGTGTGTGTGCAAAGTTTCAGACTGATACATTCAAGAATGAGACAGCTACATAATATTTAGTATGAAGTCTCCCAGGTGTCCCTCACGAGTTTGCCCAAATGTACCCAAGTGGCCTCTAAGTGGCCAAATTGGTCAATTGATACATTTTCAACTACATAACTATAGAGAACATGCAAAAATGCTATGGTCATAAAACGTTTAAGTTTACAAACTCCCAGGAATGTCATACATGATGGATCATTAGCTTCCCTACATAAAAGGTACTAACAGGAGACGCGACAAGAGCGCTGATCCAATGCCTCCCAACACAGAAGGGAACTATTTAAGATAAGGGCCAAGTTAGCAGCCAACACTGATCTAATGTCATAAGTGCACACACCACAAACCAAACACAAAGTGGGGGAAAAAACGATTTACACACTATTTACAATTAGAGTATTTATAACACCCACAGTCCTCCACACCAGATTGTGCTGCTGCTGCCAAGTCCCATAGCAGTCTCTTTCTGATGTGAAGCAGAGGGTAACAGCACAAGTAGTGCAGGTGATGGGAGACTTCTTGTGGCACAGAGTACAACGACGCCTCCCTGTTGTGCTTTTTTGAGGCACATTCAGGTCTGTAGTTATGTATTTTGGCCAGGCGGGGGTGGATGTGGAGCCAGAGACAGCACTCTTTCTTGGTCCTTTCACAGCTTGGAGGTGTGATGGGTCATTGTCCTGTTGAAAAACAAATTATAGTCCCACTAAGCGCAAACCAGATGGGATGGCGTATCGCTGCAGAATGCTGTGGTAGCCATGCTGGTTAAGTGTGCCTTGAATTCTAAATAAATCAGTGACAGTGTCACCAGCAAAGAACCCCAACACAGCATCACACCTCCTCCTCCATGCTTCATGGTGGGAAACACATGCAGAGATCATCCGTTCACCTACTCTGCATCTCACAAAGACACAGTGGTTGGAACCAAAAATGTCAAATTTGGACTCAGATCAAAGGACAGATTTCCACCGGTCTAATGTCCATTGCTCGTGTTTCTTGGCCCAAGCAAGTCTCTTCTTATTATTGGTGTCCTTTAGTAGTGGTTTCTTTGCAGCAATTCGACCATGAAGGGCTGATTCACGTAGTCTCCTCTGAACAGTTGATGTTGAGATGTGTCTGTTACTTGAACTCTGTGAGCTGCTTCCGGTCACAACTTGCAGACTTGTTTACGCTGCTGTGCGTTTTTGTTGCCGTTTTTACTTTGCTACCTGACGGTTTTTACTTTTTCATTACCGTATATTTTTACTTTTTCCCTCACTCAACTTTTTTTTTTTTTCCTTCAACTTTCCTACCCCGGAGGTTTTATCTGGACATGGTTCGTCAGGACTTCAAACAGCCGAAGCTAAGTAACATTAACATGATGCCTTCTAATTGCAGTCGTTGTACTCATAATATACAGGAGAACGATCGCCTTACGGCAAGGATAGCTGTGCTGCAAGCCCAGCTTCAGACGCAATCGTTAGGCAAGGGTCATTTCAGTGTAGGAAAGGATGAAACCGCGTCTGTGCCACCAGCAAGTACAGATAGTAACGTTAGTATAAACCCCCTCGCACGGTCCCCGCAGCCGGACATCTTTCTCATGGCTTCTGGAGGGAAACGCTGTAGGAATGCTCAACCGGTGTCGCTTATTCAGCCGACAGAAACTTTCAACCGGTTCTCCCCATTAAGCGAGTCGGAGTCGGAGGCCGAGACTTCTCTGGTCTCTGCTCCTCCCGTTGTGGGGTCTGAGACGCCGACGGCTCCCACCATTAGCTCTGACAAATTGAAAACCCTAGTCATTGGCGACTCCATTACCCGCAGTATTAGACTTAAAACTAATCATCCAGCGATCATACACTGTTTACCAGGGGGCAGGGCTACCAATGTTAAGGCTAATCTAAAGACGGTGCTGGCTAAAGCTAAAACTGGCGAGTGTAGAGAGTATAGAGATATTGTTATCCACGTCGGCACCAACGATGTTAGGATGAAACAGTCAGAGGTCACCAAGCGCAACATAGCTTCAGCATGTAAATCAGCTAGAAAGATGTGTCGGCATCGATTAATTGTCTCTGGCCCCCTCCCAGTTAGGGGGAGTGATGAGCTCTACAGCAGAGTCTCACAACTCAATCGCTGGATGAAAACTGTTTTCTGCCCCTCCCAAAAGATAGAATTTGTAGATAACTGGCCCTCTTTCTGGGATTCACCCACAAACAGGACCAAGCCTGGCCTGCTGAGGAGTGACGGACTCCATCCTAGCTGGAGGGGTGCTCTCATCTTATCTACGAACATAGACAGGGCTCTAACTCCTCTAGCTCCACAATGAAATAGGGTGCAGGCCAGGCAACAGGCTGTTAGCCAGCCTGCCAGCTTAGTGGAGTCTGCCACTAGCACAGTTAGCGTAGTCAGCTCAGCTTTCCCCATTGAGACCGTGTCTGTGCCTCGATCTTGGTTGGGCAAAATTCAAAATGGCGGTGTTCGCTTCAGTAATCTTACTAGTATAAAGACCTCCTCCATTCCTGCCATTATTGAAAGAGATTGTGATACTTCACATCTCAAAATTGGGTTACTTAATGTTAGATCCCTCACTTCCAAGGCAGTTATAGTCAATGAACTAATCACTGATCATAATCTTGATGTGATTGGCCTGACTGAAACATGGCTTAAGCCTGATGAATTTACTGTGTTAAATGAGGCCTCACCCCCTGGTTACACTAGTGACCAAACCCCCCGTGCATCCGTCTTTTGAGCTTCTAGTCATGAAATCTATGCAGCCTACTCAATCACTTTTTATAGCTACTGTTTACAGGCCTCCTGGGCCATATGCAGTGTTCCTTACTGAGTTCCCTGAATTCCTATCGGATCTTGTAGTCATAGCAGATAATATTCTAATTTTTGGAGACTAACATTCACATGGAAAAGTCCACAGACCCACTCCAAAAGGCTTTCGGAGCCATCATCGACTCAGTGGGTTTTGTCCAACATGTCTCTGGACCTACTCACTGCCACAGTCATACTCTGGACCTAGTTTTGTCCCATGGAATAAATGTTGTGGATCTTAATGTTTTTCCTCATAATCCTGGATTATCGGACCACCATTTTATTGCGTTTACAATTGCAACAAATAATCTGCTCAGACCCCAACCAAGGAAGATTAAAAGTCGTGCTATAAATTCTCAGACAACCCAAAGATTCCTTGATGCCCTTCCAGACTCCCTCTGCCTACCCAAGGACGTCAGAGGACAAGAATCAGTTAACCACCTAACCGAGGAACTCAATTCAACCTTGCGCAATACCCTAGATGCAGTTGCACCCCTAAAAATTAAAAACATCTGTCATAAGAAACTAGCTCCCTGGTATACAGAAAATACACGAGCTCTGAAGCAAGCTTCCAGAAAATTGGAACGGAAATGGCGCCACACTAAACTGGAAGTCTTCCGACTAGCTTGGAAAGACAGTACCGCGCAGTATCGAAGAGCCCTCACTGCTGCACGATCATCCTATTTTTCCAACTTAATTGAGGAAAATAAGAACAATCCGAAATTTCTTTTTGACACTGTCGCAAAGCTAACTAAAAAGCAGCATTCGCAAATGGAGGATGGCTTTCACTTCAGCAGTAATAAATTTATGAACTTCTTTGAGGAAAAGATCATGATCATTAGAAAGCAAATTACGGACTCCTCTTTAAATCTGGGTATTCCTCCAGGGCTTCATTGTCCAGAGTCTGCACAACTCTGCCAGGACCTAGGATCAAGGGAGATACTAAAGTGTTTTAGTACTATATCTCTTGACATAATGATGAAAATAATCATGGCCTCCAAACCCTCAAGCTGCATACTGGACCCTATTCCAACTAAACTACTGAAAGAGCTGCTTCCTGTGCTTGGCCCTCCTATGTTGAACATAATAAACGGCTCTCTATCCACCGGATGTGTACCAAGCTCACTAAAAGTTGCAGTAATAAAGCCTCTCTTGAAAAAGCCGAATCTTGACCCAGAAATTATAAAAAAACTATCGGCCTATATCGAATCTTCCATTCCTCTCAAAAATTTTAGAAAAAGTTGTTGCGCAGCAACTCACTGCCTTCCTGAAGACAAACAATGTATACGAAACGCTTCAGTCTGGTTTTAGACCCCATCATAGCACTGAGACTGCACTTGTGAAGGTGGTAAATGACCTTTTAATGACGTCAGACCGAGGCTCTGCATCTGTCCTCATGCTCCTAGATCTTAGTGCCGCTTTTGATACCATCGATCACCACATTCTTTTGGAGAGATTGGAAACCCAAATTGGTCTACATGGACAAGTTCTGGCCTGGTTTAGATCTTATCTGTCGGAAAGATATCAGTTTGTCTCTGTGAATGGTTCGTCCTCTGACAAATCAATTGTAAATTTCGGTGTTCCTCAAGGTTCCGTTCTAGGACCTCTATTGTTTTCACTATATATTTTACCTCTTGGGGATGTCATTCGAAAACATAATGTTAAATTTCACTGCTATGCGGACGACACACAGCTGTACATTTCAATGAAACATGGTGAAGCCCCAAAATTGCCCTCGCTAGAAGCCTGTGTTTCAGACATAAGGAAGTGGATGGCTGCAAATTTTCTACTTTTAAACTCGGACAAAACAGAGATGCTTGTCCTAGGTCCCAAGAAACAAAGAGATCTTCTGTTGAATCTGACAATTAATCTGGATGGTTGTACAGTCGTCTCAAATAAAACTGTGAAGGACCTCGGCGTTACTCTGGACCCTGATCTCTCTTTTGAAGAACATATCAAGACTGCTTCAAGGACAGCTTTTTTCCATCTACGTAACATTGCAAAAATCAGAAACTTTCTGTCCAAAAATGACGCAGAAAAATTAATCCATGCTTTTGTTACTTCTAGGCTCGACTACTGCAATGCTCTACTTTCCGGCTACCCGGATAAAGCACTAAACAAACTTCAGTTAGTGCTAAATACGGCTGCTAGAATCCTGACTAGAACCAAAAAATTTGATCATATTACTCCAGTGCTAGCCTCCCTACACTGGCTTCCTGTTAAGGCAAGGGCTGATTTCAAGGTTTTACTGCTAACCTACAAAGCATTACATGGGCTTGCTCCTACCTATCTTTCCGATTTGGTCCTGCCGTACATACCTACACGTATGCTACGGTCACAAGACGCAGGCCTCCTAATTGTCCCTAGAATTTCTAAGCAAACGGCTGGAGGTAGGGCTTTCTCCTATAGAGCTCCATTTTTATGGAATGGTCTGCCTACCCATGTGAGAGACGCAGACTCAGTCTCAACCTTTAAGTCTTTACTGAAGACTTATCTCTTCAGTAAGTCCTATGATTAAGTATAGTCTGGCCCAGGAGTGTGAAGGTGAACGGAAAGGCTGGAGCAACGAACCGCCCTTGCTGTCTCTGCCTTGTCGGTTCCCCTCTTCCCACTGGGATTCTCTGCCTCTAACCCTTTTACAGGGGCTGAGTCACTGACTTACTGGTGTTCTTCCATGCCGTCCATGGGAGGGGTGCGTCACTTGAGTAGGTTGAGCCACTGACGTGGTCTTCCTGTCTGGGTTGGCGCCCCCCCCCCTTGGGTTGTGCCGTGGCGGACATCTTTGTGGGCTATACTCGGCCTTGTCTTCGGACGGTAAGTTGGTGGTTGTAGATATCCCTCTAGTGGTGTGGGGGCTGTGCTTTGGCAAAGTGGGTGGGGTTATATCCTGCCTGTTTGGCCCTGTCCGGGGGTATCATCGGATGGGGCCACAGTGTCTTCTGATCCCTCCTGTCTCAGCCTCCAGTATTTATGCTGCAGTAGTTTATGTGTCGGGGGGCTAGGGTCAGTCTGTTACATCTGGAGTATTCTCTTGTCTTATCCGGTGTCCTGTGTGAATGTAAATATGCTCTCTCTAATTCTCTCTTTCTCTCTTTCTTTCTTTCTCTCGGAGGACCTGAGCCCTAGGACCATGCCTCAGGACTACCTGGCATGATGACTCCTTGCTGTCCCCAGTCCACCTGGCCATGCTGCTGCTCCAGTTTCAACTGTTCTGCCTGCGGCTACGGAACCCTGACCTGTTCACCGGACGTGCTTGTTGCACCCTCGACAATTACTATGATTATTATTATTTGACCATGCTGGTCATTTACGAACATTTTAACATCTTTACCATGTTCTGTTATAATATCCACCCGGCACAGCCAGAAGAGGACTGGCCACCCCTCATAGCCTGGTTCCTCTCTAGGTTTCTTCCTAGGTTTTTGGCCTTTCTCAGGAGTTTTTCCTAGGGAGTTTTTCCCAGCCACCGTGCTTCTTTCACATGCATTGCTTGCTGTTTGGGGTTTTAGGCTGGGTTTCTGTACAGCACTTTGAGATTTCAGCTGATGTACGAAGGGCTATATAAATAAATTTGATTTGATTTGATTTTGATTTGATTTGATTTGATTTGAAGCAGAGCTCCCGAGTGGTGCAGTGGTCTAAGACAATGCATCTCAGTGCTAGAGGTGTCACTACATACACCCTGGTTTGAATCCAGGCTGTATCATAGCCGGCTGTGATTGGGAGTCCCATAGGGCAGCGCACAATTGGTCCAGCGTCTTCTGGGTTTCACCAGTGTAGTCCGTCATTGTAAGTTCTTGACATTTTCTGGATTGACTGACCTTCATGTCTTAAAGTAATGATGGACTGTCATTTCTCTTTGCTTATTTGAGCTGTTCTTGCCATAATATGGACATGGTCTTTTACCAAATAGGGGTATCTTCTGTGTACCACCCCTACCTTGTCACAACACAACTGATTGGCTCAAACGCATTAAGAAGGAAAGAAATTCCACAAATTAACAAGGCACACCTGTTAATTGAAATGCATTCCAGGTGACTACCTCATGAAGCTGGTTGAGAGAATGCCAAGAGTGTTCAAAGCTGTCATCAAGGCAAAGGGTGGCTACTTTGAAGAATCAAAAACGTAAAAAATATTTTGATTTGTTTAACACTATTTTGGTTGCTACATGATTCCAAATGTGTTATTTCATAGTTCTGATGTCTTCACTTTTATTCTTGAATGAGTAGGTGACTGGTTCTGTATATATACAGTGCATTCGAAAAGTATTCAGACCCCTTGACTTTTCCCACATTTTGTGATGTTAAAGCCTTATTCTAAAATTGATTAAATTGTAGTCCCCCCCACATCAATCTACAATCAATACCCTACAATGACAAAGCAAAAACTGTTAGACAACCCTTGAATGAGTCGGTGTGTCCCCAAAATGTTGACTTGTACTGTTTTATGTATTTTTTACTCGTAGTCTCCACTTTGACTTCCTCTCTCCTGGTTTCTAGAAGTGCCAGTCAATCTCTACATTGACTGAACTCACAGAAACACCCAGAATCCCAGTGGTTCCTCTGGGGGATTTTGGTAAAGTGTGACATTGGTAGAGATTGGAGGACTTGTTCAAAGGGGAATGGCCCAACAAATCTCTAACATTTTCTATAGAACATTACTACTCCTCACTGTATAAAGTCACAGTGAAACTCGTGCGGAGCCCCAGATCAGACCAGAGTTCTTATTATACTGTAAGTCAGTTTCAACTCCATTAATGACAAGAGTGCTGCATCTGGTCTTAGCTCAGGGCTAAATCTGCATCGTGGCAGTGTTCTGTTGATTCTATTCATCCTCTTGTTACCATTCCTTTCATATTAGTGTTGTACTTTACTAAACTGACTCCTCCTTTCCTTTCCTTCCTTCCCTCCATCCTCTTCCCTTGTAGATTCCTGTCAGCTCACACTGGACACCCGGACAGCCCACAGGGGCCTGAGCATGTCTGAGGAGAACAGGGCGGTGACAGTGAGGGCCAGGGACCACTCCTGTCCTGACTACCCAGAGAGGTTTGATCACTGGAGTGCTGTGCACTGAGTCTCTGTCAAGGCACTGCTACTGGGAGGCCGAGTAGAGGGGTAGTGGCATTAACATGGCTGTGGCGTACAAAGAGATGACCAGGAGAGGAGAGGGCAACAACTCCCACTTTGGACGCAATGAGTTTGTTCTGTTCCAGAAAATGTCTGGCACAATAATGTGGCCACTAGAATACCCACCCCTACCTCTAGGCACCGGAGAAGAAGGCTGACGTTTTACGTGTCCCCAACCGACTGTGTTTTTTTGTTTGTTTGTTTATTTGCATTGTTTGTAACTTATTTTTGTAACTTATTTTGTACATAATGTTGCCGCTATCGTCTCTTATGACCGAAAATAACTTCTATACATCAGGACTGCGATTACTCACCACGGACTGGCAGAATCCTTTTTTCCTTTAACGAGTCTGACAAGCCCGATGCGAATGATATACTGCTTTCTTGGGAACAGGCCCAGAGCCCCGTGATTTGCGTGAAGAGGAGGCAGAGAAAAAGGGGCCAGAGGGTGGGCTGCCTTCTGAGAATTCGTAGGTGATCGAATAAACCCCCACTTCCTTCCATTCTGCTAGCAAACGTGCAATCTTTGGAGAATCAAATTGATGACCTACGCGGAAGATTAAACTACCAACGGGACATTCAAAACTGTAATATCTTATGCTTCACGGAGTCGTGGCTGAAAGACGACACTATCAACATACAGCTGGCTGGTTATACACTGTAACGGCAGGATAGAACAGCGGCGTCTGGTAAGACAAGGGGTGGCGGACTATGTATTTTTGTAAATAACAGCTGGTGCACAATATCTAATGAAGTCTCGAGCTATTGCTCGCTTGAGGTAGAGTATCTCATGATAAGCTGTAGACCACACTATCTACCTACAGAGTTTTCATCTGTATTTTTTGTAAATGTTTACATACCACCACAGACTGAGGTTGGCACTAAGACAGCATTGAATGAGCTTTATTCCACCATAACCAAACAAGAAAACGTTCACCCAGAGGCGGCGCTCCTAGTAGCCGGGGACTTTAATGCAGGGAAACTCCCTATCCGTTTTACCAAATTTCTATCAGCATGTCACATGTGCAACCAGAGGGAAAAAATCTCTGGACCACCTTTACTCCACACACAGAGACGCATACAAAGCTCTCCCTCGCCCTCCACTTGGCAAATCTGACCATAATTCTATCCTCCTGATTCCTGCTTACAAGCAACATTTTAAGCAGGAAGCACCAGTGACTAGATCCATAAAAAATGGTCAGATGAAGGAGATGCTAAGCTACAGGACTGTTTTACTAGCACAGACTGGAATATGTTCCGGGTTTCCTCCGATGGCATTGAGGAGTACACCACATCAGTCATTGGCTTCATCAATAAGTGCATTGTTGACGTCGTCCCCACAGTGACCGTACGTACATACTCTAATCAAAAGCCATGGATTACAGGCAACATCCGCACTGGGCTAAAGGCTAGAGTTGCCACTTTCAAGGAGCAGAACTCTAACCTGGAAGCTTATAAGAAATCCCGCTATGCCCTCCAACGAAACATCAAACAGGCTAAGCGTCAATACAGGACTAAGACCGAATCGTACTACACCGGCTCTGATGCTCGTCGAATGTGGCAGGGCTTGCAAACCATTACTCCCTGTTCACTCATGACTGCACGGCCAGGCACGACTCCAACACCATCATTAAGTTTGCCAATGATGCAACAGTGGTAGGCCAGATCACCGACAACAATGAGACAGCCTATAGGGAGGAGGTCAGAGACCTGGCCATGTGGTGCCAGGACAACAACCTCTCCCTCAACGTGATCAAGACAAAGGAGATGATTGTGGACTACTACTACTACTACAGAAAAGGAGGACCGAGCACGCCCTCATTCTCATCGACAGGGCTGTATTGGAGCAGGTTGAGAGCTTCAAGTTCCTTGGTGTCCACATCACCAACAAACTAACATGGTCCAAGCACACCAAGACAGTCGTGAAGAGGGCACGACAAAACCTATGCCCCCTCAGGAGATTTGGCATGGGTCCTCAGATTCTCAAAAGGTTCTATAGCTGCACCATCGAGAGCTTCCTGACTGGTTGCATCACTGCCTGGTATGGCAACTGCTTGGCCTCCGACCGCAAGGTACTACAGAGGGTAGTGCGTACGGCCCGTAAGGCCCGTAAGGCCCCCAAGCCTTAAGACTCCTGAACATCTAATCAAATGGCTACCCAGACTATTTGCATTGCCCCCCCCTCTCCCCCTCTTTTACACCGCTGCTACTCTCTGTTGTTATCATCTATGCATAGTCACTTTAATAACTTTACCTACATGAACATATTACCTCAACTAACCGGTGCCCCCGCACATTGACTCTGTACCGGTACCCCCCCGTATATAGTCTCTCTATTGTTATTTTACTGCTGCTCTTTAATTACTTGTTAACTTTATTTCTTATTCTTATCCATATTTTTTTTAACTGCATTGTTGGTTAGGGGCTTGTAAGTAAGCATTTCACCTGTTGTATTCGGCGCATGTGACTAATAAAATTTGAAGTCTGTGTTTGTACAGCGTCTCTGACCCTGGTCATTCACTCAGGCCATCTATCCTGGCTTTGAGTTTATTTGTTTCGGAGCCTGTATAGAGTTAATGTAGAGTTGAGTAATTTAGTTCCTGTAGAGTTTGTCATTTTGTATTTTGCTGGCAAAACAATAAAGTACAATCATGGAAATACTCATTCTGTAAATACCTTCTTGATAGGTTGTGAAGTGAAAAGTGTATCCCGTTTCCCCATTCTCTACTCTTCATTTGTCGTCATCACATCCCCATTGCACATTATCATGGTTAGGTCTTCTTGACCCTATCCAACTCTCTATCCCCAAAGCCCACGGTCCTAAAAACAGATCTGCTATAGTTAGTGTCCTCTGAGGATATTGTTTTATATCAACCTCACTCAGGCTCTGGGTTAACGGCCTCACTGTTAGCCCAAAGGCTCTTTATGATAAGCCTGATATCAGCTGTTACCCCCAAGCATTATGGCATTAGAAACACATCCGTTATCATTTGCAGAGGATGCTACTCCCCCCTTGTGGTGGTGGTTTTAGTTGAATGATGTTTGGTTAGAAATGACTGTTCATATCAATGGCAATATCAATGAGACTGATGATTTGTGTTTTATATAACACATGTATTGTGGTATGTTTTTATCAAAAGTGTCACAGGTAACCTCAGTGGCAACAGCACAGCAGTGAAAGTCACAAGACATGAAGAAATTGCAAAAGCCCAGTCTGTATAGACATGAACAAATGTCATTCTGTCTCTCTCTCACACACATGCACACACCCAGGGAGGTTCCTTAATCTATGTTACAGAGTAACCTCAACCACGTCTTCTGGAACTGCTAGTAGAACTAGGAATTCCTCAATTTTCACCGCCAAAAGAACTCAATACTGTTCTCTCTCTCACTCGCTCTGGCTGTTTGTCCTGGACTCTCTGAAATGGCACAGGCAGAGGAACTCATCTACCAGGATTAATTCCTCTGTCCAGTCTGTCAGGATGTGCTGAGAGATCCAGTGGCTGTCCCCTGTGGACACAGTTACTGCATAGTCTGCATTGAAGCCTGCTGGGACCAGGATGAACAGAGTGGAGGAAAATACCACTGCCCCCAGTGCAGAACTACCTTCTCCTAGAGACCTGAACTGGGTAGAAATACAATTTTAGCAGAGATGGTTGACAAGATTTGGGTCTTGGGAGTCCAAGTTTCTCCTCCTGAAGATGTTGCGTGTGATTTCTGAGCTGAGAAGAAGCAGAAACGAGGCAAGTCCTGTCTGGTGTGTCTGGCTGCGGTTTGTGAGACTCACCTTCAGCTCCATTTGGAATCACACACTCTCAACAAGCATGTAATGGTTGAGGCCACCGGGCAACCATGATCAGCAGGGTGTCTGTCTGCTGTGTGTGATGGATAAACACAGGGGCCACGATAGTCTCAGCTACAGCAGAGGACAGACCGACAGTTGGGGCTTGTCATAGCATTCACACAACCCCATAGGGACCAGGGGATATGAGTGCTGTATTGTTTTTCTTAGTTGCGCAACTTTGTAAAGGGGGCGTGTTCTCTAAGTGTGCGAAAGTAAATATTTGTCATCCCCCTCCGATTATGCTTCAACATGCATCCTCTATTTCTTCATCAGACCGGAGAAAGAGATACAGAGAGACATTTCCATACAGATGTAATGTCAGAGAACTGTTATCAAATGCATGGTCTTAACCCATAAGAGTTTACGCTATATGGAATTGTTTTAAGAAAATCATACCAATGATCATTTTGCATTTTTACATGTATTTAACCCCTTTTTTTACACTAAAATAGTCTAAGCCCTGTCTAAACTGGGGGAGGGGTTCTACTAAGCTATATGGAATTGTTTTAAGGTCATACCAAGGATCATTTTGCTATTTGATTAAGAATTTTAAGACCCCTTGAAGAATACCAAAAATATATTTAAAAAAATATTTGATTAAATGTATTTGGCCTTACTGCTATTAGCCCATACAAATGCATTGAGTAACAGATTCACTACATGGAACAACAGATAGTCCCCCCCCCCAAAAAAAAAATATCTAAAGTAAGTTTGATCTGAAGTATGTGTCCTAAATCTGAGAGATAGAAGAAAGATCAGGAAACATATGTTTTTTATACATGTATTTAACCCTTTATTTTTCTCAGTAAACAGTCTCCATATACTGTATACTTCCATTATTGTTTTTGATTGGTACTGGGAGACCTTCAGACGAGTCTTGTGAGCCCTGTCCTAGAACAAAACCGACATGTACGTGTTCGTGAGAGTCTCACCTTTGCATAGAGGGGTCATATTAGTGTGTAGCCAAAACTGTTCGGACGCTACAGACAGAAGTTGGCAGATCAGCTGGACCGACTTCAGATGAGTCCAAAGACGCTTGTGGGGGTCGTAGAGCAAAACGGAGAGCACCATGGTGTTCATGAGCGTCTCATCTTTCCATAATAGTTTGTAGGCCAAACCGTTCGGACGCTACTGACGATTTTGTGAGAAGACCGATTTTCGGGATGTCTCATGGTCTGACAAACACCGCTCTAGCTCTGTTACCTTTCACCGCAGATGCGGAAGTGTCACATGTGCAGATGTGGTGGATTGAGACGCATTTCAATGCAAAAAAACAGACATCTTTATCTTAAACTGACATATTTTTATGGTGATGTTTTTATTATGCTAATTAGATTTCCGCAGGGGAGCATGACATCAATCCTCAGGGGGCTTCATATGGTTACCAATAGACCTGAGAAAGAATCATACGAGTTGATCAAAATCGTTTACAACCATTGTGGAATTCCAAAGTACATTTCTGTCTAAAATCTACAGTGTTAATATTTTCACATGATAGTCGCAGCTTGTCTGTCCTTATGTCTATTTTTATTTTCAATAGAGGCAGTTGGAGAGAATTTGTGACCAATCCCAGGAGAAAATCCAAGGTAGAGAGAAGAAGAAGGTTCAGGAGCTGAGGGAGGCTTTGGACTCTCTGTCCACTGAGCCACAATGTAGGGAGGAAACTCTGTTCATCACAGAATGTTCTTGGCGAAAGCAAAGGCTTAATCATCGCTGTGACCCCTCTCTGTGTCTCCCACCAGCACTCTGCACAGACAGCAGTGGAGGACATTGAGAGGATCTTTACAGTGAGGGGGATCTGATTCACTCCTTAGAGGTGCTGTGAGGTGAGAGAGCTGATTAGAGTCCAGGAGGAGACTGGAGCAGGAGGTGGCTTAGCTGAGGAAGAAAGACTGAGCCGGAGAAGCTTTTACACACATAGGATCACATCAGATTCCTCCAGGTATTATCACGTATATTTGATCATAAAACGATATGGTTTTCGATCTGGATTTCTAATTTGCATCATTTTGTATCCTTCGCTCACGGTTCCCTCTCTAGATATGCCCATTCCTACCCCCCAGTCCTGGACCTCCAGACCTATCCAGCGTCCCGATGAGTCAGACCTGTTGTTTTGGAGCGGTGTCAAAAGCTACCTCTGAACTAACAGAGAGACTGGAAGACGTCTGGAAAGAGAATTAGTTACAGATTCTAAGAGCAGGTCTGACACTGATATGTAAAATATTCAACACCAGCACTTAAAAAGAGCTTCACTACCTGCCACCTGGCGGTGGTATATAACCTGTTTCATCAAACTGACAAAAATGTGTATTGCTCTTCAATCATTTTATAAAATTAATTTGTGCATAATTGTTGATAGCCGTTTGTTGTTATTCATTGAACATTTCCCATATGCAGTCAATACAGTGGAGATTGTCCCCACACCAGAGCCCCAGACAAGATCGGAATTCTTACAATCTGTCCTCTCAGAGCAATACTTCAAAAATGGATCTAAAATCAAAAATCTCTCTCATTCAATTGGGCATCCATTTCTTTCTTTATGCTCACCAGGACGCATTGTTGCTGAATTATACATTTATGTTATCGCACAAGGTAAGGTCATATCTACACCAATCACACAACCTAATTACCTCTGCTCTGTTTTCTCCCTCTCCTCTCTCTCCACAGATTCCTGTCAGCTCACACTAAACCCAAACACAGGCTTCTACAACCTCCACCTGAGGGAGACCAGGAAGTGACAATGAAGGGACCCAAACTGTGCCTCAACCATCCAGAGAGGTTCCACGTTCTCCAGGTGCTGTGTAAGAAGGGTCTGTCTGGGGCCCACTTTTACTGGGAGGTAGAGTGGAGAGGGAAGAGGGCCTACATAGCAGTCTTTTACAAGAACATCAGCAGGATTGGCTTTGGTCCAGTAGCCCAGTTTGGCCTCAATGAGAAGTACTGGGGTTTACTTTGCAGCAAAGAAGCCTGTAGTTTCCTACATAACAACATAGAGACGAAACTACCTGCCCCTGGCCCTGAGTCCTGTAGGGTAGGGGTGTACCTGGATCACAGGGCTGGAGATCTGTCCTTCTACAGCGTCTCTGAAACAATTACCCTCCTCCATACTGTCCAGACTGTATTCACTCGGGCCACTCAACCCGGGCTTGGGACAGAGCTACATTTATTCAGCTCCAGTGATAACAGATATTAGACTCCCAGGAGGAGAGAAAGGTCATCTATTCAAGCACACACAAGCACGCTAAAACTATGTACACAAACAGACCCATAACAGACATTTACTTGTATAATTTATATTGAAAACAGGTTAAAAACATTAGTCTCCCTTATATAAACTGTAACAGTTACCTTCCATCATACTTCCAACTGGGCCTTTTATTTAATCCCCATTCAGTATTGCCATATTTGAGCAATACATCAGAAACCAAGTGCATAGGAAAAGGTGTGATATGATATCAATAATGCACTTCATACAATAAAAACAAGACAGGACAGTACTGAGCTTGTCATCCTGGTTGGCTGTCCATCTGTGAGCCCGACTGGAACGATCTGATGTCTTCTCCTATGAACTCATTCACTGCAGACAAAAAGACACAGCAGCCAGTCAGACATTTATATCTGCATTTATGCTGTATACTGTATTAACACATCTATACAAACAAACATGGTACAAATGTATGGTTACTGTTGTAACGATGGAGATCAACATCAATGAGAACCTCCCACATGCAAACTTCTCACCTTCCTCTAATGTAATGTGGTGAAAGGATGATGAGCTGGCAAACTCCAGGGGGCTCTCCTGCATCTTAGATCCAGCCTGAGCTTCCCTTTCCCCAGGTCCCCTGCCCTGGTGGTCCCATACCTCATAGTGGGAGTACGGTGGTGGGTAGAAGTCCTGATACGGGCTGGGGTTAGAAGGAGGCGAGGGGCAGGCCTCCTGAGGGTAGGGGTAGTGGGGGTAGGGAGAGGTAGTCATGGGGGGACGAGGGGAGGAGGAGATGGGGCTGCTGGAGGGGAAGGGACTCAGAGAGGAGGAGTGGGAGGGAGAGGGGGAAGAGGACAGGTATGGGGAGTCCAGCCAAGGGGAGGGGGAGGGAGGCTGGGGGACTCTGGGGTAAAAGGGAGGCAGTAGCTCAGTGAAGCCCAGCTCCAAGTTCTCAAAGCTGGGGTGTCTCTCTGACAAAGAACCTCTGCTCTCCTCCACAGCTTCCGGCTTGTGGCAGTACTCCTGGTAGTTCTGGCCGGGGTAGGGGGGAGAGCAAGCTGAAGGGTAGGGGGGAAGGTGGAAGGCCAGTCCTCCCTCCTCGAGCATGGGATCATTCCCCCGGTGCACACCGCTGTCCACCCTGCTGGGCCCCCTCATGGAGCAGAGTGTCACCCCCTCCAGGGGCAAGGCAGAGGGACGCGACAGCAGAGGGTCCTCCTCTTTAAACATGACTGAGGGTGAAAAATAAGTGGTAAAACGTAGTCTGGTCCCTGACCACGTAGATAAATACCATGGAGATGAATTGTTGAAAATGAACCAAAAACAACAAAGATAGATCCAGTCTCAGCTGAGAGGCTGATGGATGAAGTGAGGCGAGACTCACCCGGCAGGTACTTGAAACAGTGAGTGCTGCTCCTTTTCCTCTTCCCGTTGGAGACGTAAATACACACAGATACCGGGCGGCTCACTGAGAGGTCGCTATAGGCTGGAACTCGCACACACAGCAAGCACTGGGGGGAGGACAACATGAACAATGTACATTACAATTCTCGTACATGTGCATGAACACTTATGCTCGCACACTCAAACACACATACACCCAGAAACATACTATTTACCTCACTACTGTTGTCACGGTCAACATGTGCCTCCTCTTCCCACTGTAGCTTTCCATCTGGTAAATAAGGATATCAATTATACCTTATTTCATGGACGGTGCACATTGAACATTGAAGAATTGTAGACAATAACGCTTAAACACACACACTCACACACACACACACACACACACACACACACACACACACACACACATCATTACCTGTCCCTCTTTCCATAAAAAGCACTCTGGAGATGGGCAGGAAGTTAGACCCACCCAACAGTAGCTCCTCCCCTCCTTCCACAGAGCAGGATGTAAGACTGACTGACTCCACCACAGGCAGCTCCTGAGCAGAGCGCTGAGCTGAGGAGAGAGAGAGAGAGAGAGAGAGAGAGAGAGAGAGAGAGAGGAGAGAGTGAGAGAAGACCGATGATTCGCTAGGATATTGATAAATATGATACCTTATCAAAATACAAACTATAAAATACAAACAAAACACAAAGAAAGTGTCAGGACAGGGAGAGTTGACTGTGATTGTCGGCTGCCTACTCACAGCACTCTATAGGAAGGGAGGCGACCTGCAGGGCCAGCACCCGTCCAGGTGGGGCCACGGGAGGGGCCAGGGGGAGGTGGGTACGGAACACGAGGCGCACACGAGTGTTCTTCCTCCCTACGTCCGTCTCTCCTTTCCTCAGCTCGATGTCCGAGTTCCGCAGCTTCAGAATGCCAGCACAGTCAATGCTGAGAGACAGAAAGACTGTTTTATTCACCACATAGACACACACTCACACCGTACAAAATACCATGTACACACTCACTTAGTACACACACATATACTTATACAGGAAAGCTATTCTTTCTGCCTACTCTTGTTACTCCATACAAACCTTTTGCGTCCATTCTCTTTATTTCTCTGTTAGTTACTCACAGCGCAGTCATGTTGGTATCTGGGTTGAGGGGGATGTCCAGTATTTTGGTGCCAGCCTGCACACTCTCCTGACTGGCAGTGCCCACCATCTTCCCTGTCACCCTGAGGATCAGAAGAAACGCTTTAACAAAAACAAAAAAAAACACACCAAAACACTGAGGTTGGCACATACAATCACAGATTGGCTGTAGTTTCGTCGCACCGTCGCCTACCTGTGAATCTGATAGAAAGGATGAGGCCGGATGGACCTGTCATCAGCTGTTCCCACAAACACCTGCAATGAGAGCGGCTGTCTCTCTGTGTACCCAGTCAGCTGGGAGAGACAGAAAAGAGACGGAGGGAAGGGAGTTATTGTTGAGATACATACTGAGGGTACAAAACATTAAGAACACCTTCCTAATATTGAGTTGCAAACCCCCTTTTCCCTCAGAACAGCCTCAATTCGTCGGGACAGGGACTCTACAAGGTGTCGAAAGTGTTCCACAGGGATGCTGGCCCATGTTGACGCCAATGCTTCCCACAGTTATGTTAAGTTGTCTGGATGTCCTTTGGGAGGTGGACCATTCTTGATACACACGGGAAACCGTTGAGCGTGGAAAAACCCAGCAGCGTTGCAGTTCTTGACACAAACTGGTGCGCCTGGCACCTAATACCATACCCCGTTCAAAGGCACTTAAATATTTTGTCTTGCCCATTCACCCTCTGAATGGCACGCATACACAATCCACGTCTCAACTGTCTCAAGGCTTAAAAATCCTTCTTTAACCCGTCTCCTCCCCTTCATCTACACTGGTTGAAGTGGATTTAACAAGTGACATCAATAAGGGATCATAGCTTTCACCTGGATTCACCTGGTCAGTCTATGTCATGAGAGCAGGTGTCCTTAATGTTTTGTACACTTAGTGCATACAGTTTGTGTTAGTTTGGGATTGAAACCATAATCAATTTAATTGACTTATTATACCTTAACAACCGGATGTCCCCCTGGTGATGCCTTGACGGCTCCTCTGCTTCCCTCCGTCTCGTAGTGGGCTCGGTGGTGTGGGCGGGGCTGCACCTCGATACGCAGTTCATATTGGTCAAACTGAGTTGGCAGAGGCCAATCAAGTGGTGGCAGAGCATTGGATCTGTAAGAACAATGGACCAGTCAGATGTGTGGGCGGGGCTGAGGGGAACATCCTGGCCACCCAAAGAATAATAATGGCAAGTCAACACACTATTGAGGGATACTGTATAAACACATTGTGTAACCTGAACAGAGGGCTGTGGGCGCTGGCTCTGGTCCTCCCCCAGCCCAGAGCCGGGGGCACAGACAGGTAGTCCATGCCCATGGAGGGAGCCTCTCTCCTCTGCTGCAGCGGCTCTGGGAGTGGGCAGTGGGAGCTATGGGCTGGAGCCTGCACTTGCTCCACCTCCCTGGGGGAAACCTGGAGGACACAAACCAGGGACTTCTGGTTGAGCATGAAAACAAACTGTGGAACTTAAGATCTACAAACCACCAACTGACCTGCTCCAGTGACGTCTTCCTGGTCTTCTGTGGGATGCTCAGCTCAAAACCGCTGTTGGGACCCTGTGACTGAGAGCTGGAGTCTCCTTCCTCCTGGTTACAGGAGTGGTCCTCAGAGTAGCTGCTCCTGCGGGAGGTGCAGGGGGAGGCCAGGGGGAAGTTCCTGCGCTTCTTACCCCCCGGGGAGGTTGGCCGGGAGGAGGGCGACAGGCAGAAATGGGAAGTGGCCTCATTGAGATCCTCCTCCTCTACTAGCAGCGAATCACAGCTGGAGGCAGGACTGAGCCAGCCGCGAGAGGAGGGGCTGGAGGCAGGGCTTGGGCTCAGGGACCCAGTGCCGGTGCCGCCGTCGCGGTAGCAGAATGAGTCCAGTAGGGGGAGGTAGTGGCGCTCCCTCTCCCAGCCACCTCCTGTGTCCCAGTAGTTACTTCCTGCTGGGGCAGTGTCATCCTCTGGAGAGATAGTAGTGATCTGGATGCTAGGGCACTCCAACACACGGGACTCTGAGACCTGGGAGAGAGAGAGAGAGAGAGAGATGGAGAAATACAGACATACAGACAGACATAAGTCAGAACATTGACCCAGTGAGTCCCACAGCAACGCTGGCGCGATTTGGACTTCTAGCATTTTGTGTGTTTGAGCTACAGACTTCTTGTACCAATTAATTCGTCTATTTCTTCTGCATCTGTTGGTAACAACCATTGGTCTGCGTGATTAACCGGGGCTAAGCTGGAGCGGTGTTTGTGAGACAAGGGCAGATCCCCGAAGCGGTCCGAGGACGGGTCTTTTTACAGAAACATCCGTAGAGTCCGAATTTGTTTTGAGCTACAAACAGTTAAACCTATCTATGAAAAGCTGAGACTCTCAGAAACATGGACATTGGTTGCTCTATGACACTCACAAGCTACACAAGAGTCGTTAGAAGGTACAGGGTTCTTCTACATAGAAGATCAGAGCACATCTAAGGACATAGCGTCTATAACACCGTAAAAAGCTCACACAGTTGCTGTCACAAACTCCACACGGTTGTCACTGACTAGTTGGATATTCATTTCCCACTGAGCAAATCATTTCTGTACTTACAGCATTATTTTGATCCGGTTTTTTTTTGTTGCTTTGCTTTGGACCTTATTTTAGTTGAGATTTGAATGCGACAGTTTATGCCAAATGGTTTTGTGTTGTGCTTGTAGCCCTTGTTGTCCTTAAAATAAAATGGTAAAATGCCTCACTGTGAGGCTAAATATAACGGCTGGACATGCAGATAAATGAAAGTCATATAAATGAAAAGCTGATTTTTGCTGGGGTCTCGGGACTGATAGGGTTAACTATAGAAACATTTACAGTAGGGGCCATACTGTAAGGACCGGTATGGCTTCCAGCATCTCCGTCCCACTCTCACCGACCAGGAGAGTAACTGGCCCATTCTCTGACCACTCACTTGTACAGATCGCGCTGGAAGACTCTCATAAGTCCCGCTGAACTCCCTCACCAAGGCACGTCTGGGGGGCGGGGAATGCATCCCAGCCCTTTGACTGGCTGAAGACGACGGTGGGGTAGGGATGCCGATTGGCTGGCCTACATGAGTGGCAGCCAGGTGGCTGTCTGTGACCAAACACAAAAGGTGGGAAAAGAATCAGGAGTCTCTCAGTTACAGTTTGACACGGTAAACTGCATCCTACTGAGTTCATTGTTACGAGAGTACAGAGCCAGAACACATTCACATTGAAGAGGAACCCGGTATGTCCACTATAAAAAACTATCCCCTAACTCTCAAAGAATGGTAATCAAATAGGTAAGGAAATGTCCCCTTACTGATGTTTTAACTGCACATTACCCTGCACATTACCCTGCTGTGGTGTGGTGGTGCAGTAGACAGTACCAGAGAGTTAGGGTCACTGTAAAGCACCGTGTCCACCACTGTCCAGTGTCCATTATGGATCATTGGTCAGCCTAGTGCAGCAGTTAAGAGGTACAGCACACACCGTGGTAACCTCTCTTGTTGTAAGTTTAAGGCTAGGGTGTGGTATTATTATCTTACGCCAGTGTGGGCGGCAAAGAGATGCGTGGGTGGGTGAGAGGGGAACGGGGTGAAGGAGTAGGGAGAGAGAAAGTAAAGGAGGGAGAACGGAGGGAGGTGAGGGAGGTGTGGTGCATGCTCAGTAAACGGAGATTGAGGTTTCAATCCAGATGGCAGCTGTTAGCTTCACTCACACGCACAGCTGATTAGAACCACATTGAGTTCTGCCCTTACACACACACACGATCACACAACATACAGGCAAGCACAAGCATGTAATACACAGCACGCATACTCCATACACCCGAACACACGCATCCCCCACACACAGACAAGCACACACTAGGCCTACATCCAGACACATAACTTATCTATATCCAGGTAGAGAGAGAGAGAGAGAGAGGGAGAGAGAGAGAGAGAGAGAGAGAGAACAGTAGGCCTCATACTTTTACCAATGATGAACATACTCAGATCAAGTCAAACTAAATAATTCTCATGACATACACCACACAGAGACAAATCACTACACTGTGGATTAGGTGTCTACATTGGGAACCATTGACCGTCTTCTTTTTCTGTATCTGTCATTCTCTCTCTGTCAATCTCTGGAACACCAAGAAAGTGTTCTAACCAGTATTGCTCGACGTTGGGAGCGACAGGGAGCTCTCTGTCCTCTCCCCTGCGATGGTGTGCTCCTGGTCCGCGTTGCGCAGCGGGGATGGGCCCCGGAGATGGCGCGGCGGGTCCTCCTCAAAAACCAACTTGAACTCGAACTCCCCCTCCTCCCAGCCCGAACCCGGCGCGGCCCCCATCCCCTCAGCACGCGGAATAAATCAGAGAGACTGATGAAGAGAACACCCTGGCTGAAAAGATTGAGATCTACCTAAGTGTGATCCGATAACAATAATACTTTCCTTGGTCCTTTTAAAAAAAAAACATCGACGTTTTCGCAAAATGCATACGTTCAAGGGTAGGTCCAACATTCGTTCTTGTCATCCAGATTGTGGTCGTTCTTGGTCAGAAACTCTCTCTGTAACTTTTTATAATGTCTTCCGCCGATAAGACATCTTTTTGGACCACCGCTTCATCTATTTCATTCGAAGTTTTGGAGAAGACAAATTGTATGCGTAGGCTCGCCTATATCGTTGAGTTCTTTGAAATTCGTAAACGATCGGACCTTTACCTATCTATTCCATCACAGGCTATCAGTGTTTCATTCTATTGCTCTCTCGCCATCCTTTCTTCTATTCGACCAGAAAAAAAGTGTATCAAATATTTTTGTAGTACTTTACCCTTAATTGCCTTTGGGTGGGTTTCTCAGCACAGTTGGACCGTTACTGGAATTCCATAGGACATTTGAGTTGTCAGTCAAGGAGACCCCCTCCCCTCTCCCCCTGGCTATGTCCATGAGCTGAGGAGGTTTGGTTACTTTGAGATTTTTACCAAGTTCTTATAAAATAATTAATCAGTTATGTAGCATATACTGTAGATTATTGCATACATTTCCTCTGACAGTTTGACATCACATCCTTGTATTTCCAGACGTTTTCTGCCTTCCCTCCCTCCCCCATCACCAAACTTTTGAAATGGCATCAACTCGAGTGTAATAAAAGTAATGAAGTGACCCTCTTGAGCCAGATGTTTGGCTGGTGGGCTGTTCCTCCCTGCTGTGGCCTCACTGAATGTCCCAGTGCTCTCTGTCACAAGAAGGACAATGATGCTTCGCTGTCACTCAGAGAGCACGAGGAGGCCAGGCTGTTTCCTGTGGTGTTTTACATGACAGCCCCCACCTCTCTTCTGTTTTCTTCCCTTTCTCCTCCCATTACCCCTCTCCCCCTTTCTCTTTTCCCTCCTCCGTGTCCCTCCTCCAGCTCTCCCAGGCTCACCCCCTCCCTCTCTTCCTCCCTTCCTCGCCTTGCCTTGCGAGATCTGTTTCTGATTATCCTCTGTAGTCTGTCTGCACTCTGTCTGAGACGGGAGACGAAAAGCTTAAATAAACATGCTCCCTCCCTCTCTTTCTCAAGCACCCCCCCCGTCCTCACCCCTCCTCCAGTTCTCACAATCATTATGCTACACAGGAGTTGAAGTCTTTTTTGTCTCACTTTCTATAGTTCATACTCTTGGGGATGTGGGTACCGGCATCTTTTATCCAAATTAAGATAGTTAAATTTGGAGAATGTTATTGCACAATCAAGATTGAGCATTGCCTAAAGACTGCTTATTATTTAGGGTTATAGTTTAAATGATGGGGGATTGGGATATTTCAATAGGTTTATGGTGTCTTTCAGAATGATCTGGCCTTCATGGAGTTTTGGCAAGAAATTTAAAAAAGAGCTCTTTAGAGTTTGATATAATCAGTAGAGTTTTATTTGGGAGGCAAATGAGTGTTACAAATTAGAAGGATGATATGTGGGTCAAATCCTCAGGCTGGGTTTCAGCTGCTGTCTGATGTCAACAGTTGAACGTCATACTCATTGACAGAGGAAGGAAGATAGAATTATGTGGTTATGTCGCCACCATGTGGTAAAAAGGTGGAACAGTCTTTCCATAACATTCCCAGAAAGGGAATATATATATACAGTACAGGACAGGGGTATTAAAATCCTACCCCGGAGGTCCGGAGTACCGGCTGTCTTTTTGTTCTACCTGATAATTAACTGCACCCACCAGGTTTCACAGGTCTAAATGAGTCCCTGATTAGAGGGGAAGAATGAAAAAAGCACTGGAACTGACTTCGGGGTCCAGATTTGAATTTGAGAGGTATAGGAGATGAAAGAGGGCGGCAGGTAGCCTAGCGGTTAAGAGAGTTGGGCCAGTAACCGAAAGGTCGCTGGTTCTAATCCCTGAGCAGACTATGTGAAAAATCTGTTGATATGCCCTTGAGCAAAGCACTTAACCCTAGTTGCTCTGGATAAGAGTTTCTGATAATACATTTCTATTTCAACGACAGAGCTAAAATCAGAAAAGAGAGTGGCTGGATGCATGTTTTGGTGGTGTGTGTGTGTTAGACAGGAACTGACAACTGTCAGTTCTGAAGAAATCAAATGTGTGAGTGATGGTGAGGTCCATGTCTTTATGTACCTGGACAAGGGAGTATCATTTTTCACTCACTCCTTAACTTTCCATCTCTGCTTCTGCTGTCCTCTTTTTACCTTGTGCCCTACCCCGGAAATAACCAACATTCCTGGGTAAGTGTCAGAGCTCTGTGAGCAAGTGTGTGCATGTGTGTGACTAGTGTCTAACACTCTCTCTGTGTACATGTTTGCGCTTGTGTGGTTTGGTGGATCATGATTGTGAAAATGGTATGTTTGCGTCATCAACACACTCCTAAAGGTACCCTGGGGATACAGAAATATCCACTATGATGGATGAGAATGGGAAATGTTTAAAGATTGTAACAATTTGTACAGCAATTGTTATTTTCACATTTCGCTAGCAGATGAAGTATCATTTTGGTTCCCGAGTGGCGCAGTGGTCTAAGGCACTGCATCTGAGTGCTAGAGGTGTCACTACAGACCCTGGTTTGATTCCAGGCTGTATCACAACTTTCCATGATTGGGAGTCCCATAGGGCGGCGCACACTTGGTCCAGCATTGTCTGGGTCTGGGCTGGGGTTGGCTGTCATTGTAAATAAGAATTTGTTCTTAACTGACTTGCCTAGTTAAGGAAAGATGAAAAAATATGAGAGAGAAAGAGAGAGAGAGAGAAGAAGAAGAAGTTAGGACACACCTCTCTTGCCCCTCACAGCTTGGGGCAGCACATTTATTAGACACAGTTGTAAAGAAGAACATAGACTGTTAGAAAGAGAAAGGGAGTGGGATACGAGCTGTCAGAAAAGAGAAAGAAACAGAGAGCATAGAAAAATGGAAAACTGATCCCACCACATAATACATGCCCTACTCAGATCCATTGCTCTTTATCATCATCTTCATCATCCTCTAAATGCTGAATTGTGTAATAAGGTGAGTGGCTGCAAATCCCCTGAACTTTTATCTGGCACATACTGTATTCTCATTGTATGCTCATCCTCATTTTCTGTCTCGCTCGCTCTCTCTCTTTCTCTCTCTCTCTTTCTCTCTCTCTCTTTCTCTCTCTCTCTCTCTCTCTCTCCATATCTCTTTAATCATTCCTCATTCATTTTCCATTCTCTTTTCATTCCTTTACAAAACTTTACATTTCTTTCCTCTTTTCTTCATACATTTTCTCATTACATCAAGTTCCATCTCTCTGTCTCCTCTCTCCCCCTCTTCTCCATGTGTTGGTGACTCCTTCCTGGCTCTGTGTGGTTCTGTGTTCCTCGCTGTTGACCTAACTCTGCCTTGGTTCTCATGTTCACACATCTCTACACTGATCTGAGGTCTGCTTTTGAAATACACAAAAGCTGCTATAATGTCATAGTCTGGAAAGTAAGGTGTATTTTGTGTTCTCACATTCCCAAAGAACAGTTGTATTCTTTCTAGCAATTCAACCAGCATATAGTACAATTATAATACAATACAATTTTAGCTGCTTCCATTTCGGTTTTTTTCCCTTTTTTCTTTGTTAAAATAACTGGAAGAGGGGAAACTTGTTGCCCTGTTGATAGCCTGTCAAATGAGTGTGATGATTGGCACGATTTCCACTTCTGTGAACCCTTATTTGGTGTCCTTCCTCTCCATAGCTTGACAGAAAGTTAGAAACAGAACTTACAGCACGGAGGAAGACAAGTACAACGCCTTTGATGATAGGAGGAAAGGATTGTGCCAATGGTGAGTATCGTGAGAGAAAGAGAGAGTCTTTTGAAGGAACAGTGTTAACATTTGGCTTGTTTTAGCATGCCGTCTCAGTGCTCTGCCAGTATACTGTTGGCCAGGAGACCTAATGTGAATATTTGCTTGCCTGATTCTGTGGCATCACATTTTATGTGTGCTGCAAAAACATTGTCTACCGCAAGGAGAGAAGAGTAATAGAAGATAGATCTCTCTATGTATCTCCAATCCCAAATCAAACCATAATCCAACCCTTTGGCATTTGGATTCAATTGGTGTAAACAATATGTAATATGCAAAACAATCCACCTAACTTGGGTTCGAAGATCAAGCTCCATGCCACTTCCCAAATCAAAGCTTCATAAGAACAGGTCGAATTTCACCCAAATAGTCCTACGTTTCACTCTTTCTGTCTTTCTCTCTGTTCACCTCTCTCCCTCAGAATCAATAACATTCCCAATGGCCAATGACAGTGACTTCCTTCGTTCTTCCGACTCATCCATCTCCTTCGTTGATGTATTCAATGACACAGAGATCGAAGATGACATCCATGTCCTGTTCTCGAACAGCACGGTTGAGGATCCCAGCGTTGTGAGTAACAACGCCACCACAGCCGTTGGGGCCCTCATCCTGGGCTTGGTCTTCCTCCTTGGCGTTCCAGGGAACCTCTTCATCATCTGGAGCATCCTGGCCCGCGCCCGCCGACGCTCCGTCACCACCCTCCTCATCCTCAACCTGGCGTGCGCCGACGGCTCCCTCATGTGCCTCACCATCTTCTTCATCATCTATTTGGCTAGGCGGAACTGGGACTTTGGCACCTACATGTGCAAGGGGGTGTTTTACCTGTGCAACACAAACATGTACGCCTCCATCTTCCTCATCACGCTGATGAGCCTGCACAGGCTGGTGGCAGTGGTTTGGCCCCATCGAGTAGCAGCCCTGGCCAGCAAGAAGATGGTAGTGCGTGCAATAGTGGTGCTCTGGGTCCTGGTGTTCTTTATGGCTATCCCAGCTCTGGTGTTCAGGGAGCAGAGGGATGATCGTGACGAACGGAACAAAACCCAACGGGTGTGTGCCTCAGATCACAGAGTGCCTCAACATGTAAGTTTAAGAGATAAGTGAATATTACCTTAATAGTGGAGTTAGAGACATAGTATATTGTTCTGGTTTAAGTGCATTGTTATTTAGGATTGGGAAGAGGTCTATATGCTGATACAAGTACGGTCGTGATATGACTACTAAAATCATAAATCCTAGCCAATCCTACATTTTTGCTCGAGATCTTTTTATAACAGACTCATTCATGTTCAAATACGCCTGGTATTCCACTATGCTATCATTACATGTGTGCAGCTAATCGTTACCTCATTTTTCATGTTCAGTTGGTGTTCCAGTACACCTTTGAGACGGTAGTGGGATTCCTGGTTCCGTACGGGATTATCGTGAGCAGCTACGTCTGCATCCTGAGACGCCTCAGACAGACCAAATTCCGTCGCAAGGTCCGCAGTGAGAATCTCATCCTGGCCATCGTTGTGATGTTTGCCATCTTCTGGTTGCCCTATCACATCATCAACATAATACAGGTGTGTGATCATATGGGATTGGTTATTTTGACGTTTCACTCAGAATGTGGAGAGTAGCATAGGAAGTTGTACTATTTTACAGTGAAGGAATTAATGAACGGTTTTGCTCTGTGGTTGCCTCTCCTAGGTGGTGGCTGAGCATTTTGATGACTCTTCAACAATAAAAAAGAGGTAAGTGCTCACTAACTGACCCAACATTTTCCCCTTCCATTTTAATATAACATAAGCACCACCATACAATGATAGTAAAAAGACTAATGGCAACATGAACTGTATCCCTCCCTCTGCAGACTATATGGGATATGGCAGCCCAGTCGAGCCGTGACCTCCGCTCTAGCCTTCATCAGCAGCTGTGCCAACCCTATTCTCTACACCTTCGCTGGGAAGTCCTACATCAGAGAGGACGGCATGGCCTTCATGGCTCGCCTCTTTGAAGGGACATCTCTGGACACTGGGATAAGGAAGGGCCAGCAGACAACCAGGGACAGGAAGGGAAAGAGACTCAAAGAGATGTCTTTCAGTAGCACTGGGGGCAATACTGTGATGTAAGGAAAATAGACACTCATATGCAGGGTTGCACTGCACATGCTATCCACTCATCATGACGATGCACTCCTGCACACAGACTGCTTACATTTGTTTTATTGCTATATAGATCTGCTCCTCTACTTGCATATGGGACCATCTGAAACAATCGCTACAATATTCAGTGCACCTCATGTGAGACACAAGTTTCTCACTAGACCCAACTTCTCTGCCACAATTCTTTTGTAAATGTGTTTGTCAAATGTGCCTTTTTTACTTTTAATTCATTGCTTGTGCCGCTTGAATGTTTGTTGAATCGCACGCTGCATTCAACACCCGGCATTGACAGCCACACACCCAACAACCACAGCACTAGCACACAAACACATATTCTCAACCCCTGCCCCATGGAGAGCATCACTCCAGACACCACACAGCCAGACACCACACAGCCAGACACCACCCAGCCATACACCACACAGCCAGACACCACACAGCCAGACACCACCCAGCCATACACCACACAGCCAGACACCACACAGCCAGACACCACACAGCCAGACACCACACAGCCATACACCATACAGCCAGACACCACCCAGCCAGACACCACCCAGCCAGACACCATACAGCCAGACACCACCCAGCCAGACCCCATACAGCCAGACACCATACAGCAAGACACCATACAGCCAGACACCACCCAGCCAGACACCATACAGCCAGACACCACCCAGCCAGCCAGACACCACACAGCCAGACACCACCCAGCCAGACACCACCCAGCCAGACACCACACAGCCAGAGCAGCACACAGCCGGAGCAGCATACAGCCGGAGCAGCACACAGTCAGAGCAGCACACAGCCGGAGCAGCACACAGCCAGAGCACCACACAGCCGGAGCAGCACACAGCCAGAGCACCACCCAGCCAGAGCAGTGCACAGTCAGAGCAGCGCACAGCCTGAGCAGCACACAGCCAGAGCAGCACACAGCCAGAGCAGCACCCAGCCAGAGCAGCACACAGCCAGGGCAGCACACAGCCAGAGCACCACCCAGCCAAAGCACCACCCAGCCAGAGCAGCACACAGCCAGGGCAGCACACAGCCTGAGCAGCACACAGCCAGAGCAGCACCCAGCCAGAGCACCACCCAGCCAGAGCAGCACACAGCCAGAGCAGCACACAGCCAGAGCAGCACCCAGCCAGAGAAGCACACAGCCAGAGCAGCACACAGAGGACAACATTGTCATCCTGTGTGACTCCAACGACACATATCTTGATGGAAGACGGCTGTTCCCAAAGAGAGGAGTGAGGAAGATTTGATGCCCAACTATGCAGTCAGCCCTTGGGATCCTGGCAGAGCAGAGACTGAGACCACCGACTCACATAATCATCCACACAGGGACGAATGATCTCTGCAAGCAGGGTGGATGTAACCAAGGCTCTAACCAATATGTTTTATTTATTTTTACTTCAGTTTAATTTAGTAAACACTAAATTGTTGGTTAAGGGCTTTTAAGTAAGAATTTCACTGTAAGGTCTACAGCTATTGTATTTGGTCCATGTGACAAATAAAATGTCATTTGATTTGATGTTGATCTAAATTTTAGAGACATGGTTGAATAGGAACATTTCTGACACTGAGTTAAAAATCCAGGGTTACATATGATATAGAATTGATAGGTGCACTCGAGGTGGGGGAGTAGAAACCTATGTCCTCGATAAATGACTGTCTATGAAGATTTCACCTGAGATTGTCCCTCTACATTTAGAAGTTTTTTTGTTAAAATAACTCTACATGAGAACAAGTCATTGATGATTGGTAACATTTACAGACCACCAATGCCCAAGTAGACTCCATAAACAATATTATCACCACAGTAATTGAATGCATTGGTCAAATGAATGGATCATGTTAGGTGACTTCAATAAGAATCTGCTAAGGATTATAAAACTATTGAAAATATGTACTTTACTGAATTAAAGTACCAATCAGTCAATCCACAAACTCATAATGGGACTTTGGTGGATTGGATCTTGGTGACACATCCTGACTCACGATTCCCACCGACGGTGGCGCCCCCTCCTGCTCGGGTGGCGCTCGGCGGTCGTCGTCACCGGCCTATTAGCTGCCACTGATTCCCCTTTTTGGTTTTCCCTTTTTTTGGTTTTGTGCACCTGTGTTGAGTGTGGTTAATTAGCGGGGCTATTTATGTGAGCTGGTCCGCTTCCGTGTTGTGCGGGATTATTTCAATGTTAACGGTTCATGTTCGTGTCGGCGCTATTCTACGCCGTGTGTACTTTCTCCCCTGTGTTTGGGAATATTTTGTTTCAGTAGTGAGTCTACATTAAATACGCCACTACCCTGTGCTCGCTGCTTCCTGTGCCTCATTCCTTCACCACGACTGCCAATCCGTTACAGGATGATACATTCAGGTGTTCTTTCAGTGATCATTCCATCATCTACTCCATTTGGAAAATTAAGATACCTAAAGCTCCACCCAAATTGATTAATTTAAGACAATATAAAAATGTAATTATTGATTATTTTATTCATGACTTGATATCCATGAACTGGCAAATATTCCAACTAATCCCAACAGTCCAAAATGCATGGGATTACTTCCTCACTGAATTCACAAAGGCATGTGATAAACACGCGAAAATAAAGGAAAGCCGCACACTCTAGGAGCTCAGATGCAAAAATTTTAATAACCAACGTTTCGACAGCTAAGCTGTCTTCATCAGGGTATCGACTTCATCGAGGTATCCCACTCCCTTTCTCTTTCCTTTATTTTCTAGTGTTCTGCTCCGCTAGCCAGCACCTCGCCTTTATAGGTGTGCGTTTCTTTTTTCTAGAATGTGATAAACACGCACCTTGGAGAACAGTCAAAGTTAAGGGCAGTCACCTGCCCTGGGTTAGCTCTGACTTAATACATCTGGTCAGAGAAACGGATAAAGCCGGCACTAAGTACCGTAGTACCAAAGATCCAACTGACTGGGAGTCCGATAGAAAATGAAGAAACACCAGTAAAACCAAAAATGCAAAAGCCGCCTTCTATATGAATATTCTTAAAAATCCATAGCAGTTCTGGAAATACACAAATTACCTTTCAAATAGGTCATAGCTGCACTATGATCCCAAATATATAAAATGGTCTGCTAATGTTATAATGTATCACGTAGCAGATATACACTCTCAAAATAAGGCTCACTGGGCAAAAACTGGTTGAATAAATGTTGTTTCACTGTGATGACGTTGAATCAATGTGAAAAACTGATTGGATTTGCAAAAAGTAATTAACGTAAGGAAATGTTGTATTTTTTTCACCTAACTCCAATGACATGGTGACATATTTTGTTGATTTCATGTTGAATTCACGTTAGTTGACAACCAAATGTAAATAAAAACTAGACGTTGAACTGACGTCTGTGCCCAGTGGGAGGTGCTAGTTAGTTCCGAAAAAAGGGTTTTTCATTTTGTCCCTGCAGGCCAAGGTGCTCCTTTTGGGGCTGTGGAGGACCTTTTAATATTGGTTCTTTGAATAACCCTTTGTATAAACATTTGTATGTTTCTTCATTACACTGATAGAGCCAAAGGGTTTTCATTACACTGTAAAACAAAATCCTGGCTACTAGTTGCAATGAAAATACAGTAAATATACAAAACATTGCTGTATTTTTAGAGCTGGATTAAGGTATTACTGCTATAAGGGGCAGTATGCTGCCTTATTATGATTACTTGAAAGACAACCTCCCTTGGGATTTTCACTGACTTTCCTGCCAGGCCACCAGTTCTGTGGGTATTATAGATATTGCTAAAATATTAGAACCAACAGATATTTTGTCATTTGTCACTATGGTAGAACCCTTTTGGGTGCCACATAGAACCCTTCGATTTTTTAGAACTCTCTCACAATGAACCATGTTTTCTTTTGTCCCTGTAGGGGAACCAAATTGGGTTCTCCGTAGAACCCTCTCATGAAGAGCCCTCTGGTTCCAGGTAGAACCAATGACAGGTTCTACAATTATACTTATATGATACTTCAGATGCGCTTATGGCACATATTGTTAGGTACTCACATGGTACTGGTCGGCACCTTTAAGGATACATTTTTCTACCCAATATATTGTATATAAGGTACAAGCATTACTGCACTTTGAAATGTAGGTGAGGACAATGTGCTGGTTATGGCTCATTAGCATATTTGGGCGCATGGTCTAAAATAGGTTGTATTTGGTTATAAATCAAACAAAGTCCTATATCATGCTGTTTGCTACACAGCAAAGAATAAACTCCAAGCTGGCAATTTCAAAATGAATGCAAGTGATGGAACAATTGATTGTTTGAAATATCTGTGTTTAAAGATTGATTCTGACTGATATTTTGGAAAGCATATTGATTAGACTGAAACACCTGTATTTTGGAGCTGCCTTACTCAAGAAAGCAAAAAGAGACCATATTTGTATGCAGCTTTATTAACTCAATGAAAATGTTTTGACATTGTTTGCAAATTGATACGTGACACATATTAATTCCAAATAACATGCAAAACAGGAAACAGGTGGTGCTCAAAACAGATGGGTCTCTGCCCTGAATGACGGAAGAAGAACTGTCTAAGGTGCTTCTCCCAGCTGCCACTGATTCCATCACAAACAGGATCCTGTGATTCACAATAAGGTTTTGGAGTTCATCAACAATATGACGGGATGTGGTGCGAACTCTCCTTGGAGATGACTTCCTTCAGTTTCTTCAGAAACCTGCTGTATTCCTGTTAGATTTACAAAATCCAGGATTTGTTGTGTTCACAACATCTGTGATGGATTCAGCAGTCACTGAAGCATCCCTCATTTCAATAGTTGTGCTTCTTACAATAAGACAATTATCGATTGCCAACTCGACTGGAATGGGGGTCCCTGGAAGTGTCAATGTTTCAAATGGGTCCTCTGACCTGAAGGGTTTTGAGGAAGAGCTTGATAGGGAGGAGGTAGTTCTGGGTGGATGATACTCTAGCTCTTCATTGCCTTCACACTGAGCCATCTCTACACTTTCCAACATAGTTCCCACTATGTTATGAAGTTGGGTGAGCTTACCTGAGGTCTTCATCTCTTCAGACCTGGACATTTCATTCTGAACAATGACCAAGATCTGACTGAGACTTTTTTTTGGTATCAGCCATGATAGCAATGATTTTGGCAACTGTTTTCTTATGCTGAAAGAAAAAATACCCCAGCTTTCTCTTCAGACTCTGGACAAAAGTATGTGCTACAGACCACAGCTTAATCTCAGACACAACACCAAATTGTGAGTCTGTGGATATAGTCTGAATCTTTTGAACCCTGAAGAAGGTCAGAGCCTGTAGGCCTTATACTACCAGAGGACTGGTCTGGAACAGGCTTTACACACCATCTATGATTTCAAAGGCTGTTGTTTTTGTACTCAAGGAGGAAGTGCTGGGGGTGCCCTGTAAAATAACATAATAAATAAAAAAAATCAGACTGGTTGATGCTGACCCCACTGCGAAGTGACTTGGTGTTGTGAGAACTCACTGTGGTTGAAAAACATCTCATTGATTTCTTGAGGACTCTTCCCACTCATTGAGTGGTTTTCCTCTGAAATTCCAAATAACTCCATCTGAGGAAACGTACAAGCTCTGTAATGTTGAGGACCTAAAAGAAGATATTTTCTTTAGCCAGGCCATAATTGTCACGACTTCTGCCGAAGTCGATGCCCCTCCTTGTTCGGGTGGTGCTCGGCGGTCGACGTCACCGGTCTTCTAGCCATCATTGATCCATTTTTCATTTTCCATTGGTTTTGTCTTGTCTTCCTACACACCTGGTTCCAATCCCATTCATTACATGCTGTGTATTTAACCTGTTTGGGATAGGGGGCAGTATTTTCACGGCCGGATAAAAAACGTACCCGATTTAATCTGGTTACTACTCCTGCCCAGAAACTAGAATATGCATATAATTAGTAGATTTGGATAGAAACACTCTAAAGTTTCTAAAACTGTTTGAATGGTGTCTGTGAGTATAACAGAACTCATATGGCAGGCCAAAACCTGAGAAGATTCCATACAGGAAGTGCCCTGTCTGACAATTTGTTCTTCTTCTGTGGCATCTCTATCAAAAATACAGCATCTGTGCTGTAACGTGACATTTTCTAAGGCTTCCATTGGCTCTCAGAAGGCGCCAGAAAGTGTAATGGGGTGTCTGCAGTCTCTGGGCGAAAAACAGCAGGAGTTTTTGTGAGTGGTCAGGCTGGGAACAGTGACACTGGAGATGCGAGTTCGCGAGACGACTCCATTTTTTTCTTTCAGCCTTTGAATGAATACAACGTCGCCCGGTTGGAATATTATCACTATTTTACGAGAAAAATAGCATAAAAATGTATTTTAAACAGCGTTTGACATGCTTCTAAGTACGGTAATGGATTATTTTGAAATGTTTTGTCACGAAATGCGCTCGCGCGTCACCGGATTGTGACCTGAACGCACGAACAAAACGGAGGTATTTGAATATAACTATGGATTATTTGGAACCAAAACAACATTTGTTGTTGAAGTAGAAGTCCTAGGAGTGCATTCTGACGAAGAACAGCAAAGATAATCCAATTGTTTTTATAGTAAATCTGAGTTTGGTGAGGGCCAAACTTGGTGGGTGTCAAATTAGCTAGCCATGATGGCTGGGCTATGTACTCAGAATATTGCAAAATGTGCTTTCGCCGAAAAGCTATTTTAAAATCTGACACCGCGATTGCATAAAGGAGTTCTGTATCTATAATTCTTAAAATAATTGTTGTGTTTTTTGTCAACGTTTATCGTGAGTAATTTAGTAAATTCACCGGAAGATTGCGGTGGGTATGCTAGTTCTGAACATCACATGCTAATGTCAAAAGCTGGTTTTTGATATAAATATGAGCTTGATTGAACAAAACATGCATGTATTGTATAACATAATGTCCTAGGAGTGTCATCTGATGAAGATCATCAAAGGTTAGTGCTGCATTTAGCTGTGGTTTTGGTTTTTGTAACATATATGCTTGCTTTGAAAATGGCTGTGTGATTATTTTTGGCAGGGTACTCTCCTGACATAATCTAATGTTTTGCTTTCGCTGTAAAGCCTTTTTGAAATCGGACAATGTGGTTAGATTAACGGGAGTCTTGTCTTTAAAATGGTGTAAAATAGTCATATGTTTGAGAAATTGAAGTTATAGCATTTTTGAGGTATTTGTATTTCGCGCCACGCTCTACCATTAGATATTGGTGAGGCGGAACGTCTGTCCCTAACAGGTTTTAACCCTCTGTTTCCACTCAGGTCCTTCTCTGAGATTGTTTGTGGTTATGTGTTCTTGTATTTTGTATAGGTGTGCGACGGGTTAGTTTACCCATGTTTATTTTTATGTACGTTGGTTTCTTGGAGTTTGTTTTATATAAATTAAACTACTCCAGTTACACCAAGTTGGTTTCTCCTGCACCTGACTTCCCTGCCACCTACACACACGACAATGACAATAGCCTGGTCCGCTGCGGACTTGCCTTTAAAGCTTGTGGTTGTGATCAGGCGGCTTCTCATGTTGTTTATAAGGCTGGATAGGAACTGTTGGTGAGAATGTTCTAATTTTCACTGAAGGAGACTGATCCCAGTCCTCCCTCTTTTGCAGCCTCCAGTGTTTTTGTACTTGGCCGTTCTTGTAGTCCCTCTAAAAAGTGAATGCTGCGGTGGATCAGTTTCTCAAAGTGGTCAAGCCCCTGATGGCCTCCGCAGTGCATACACGTAGCCTACAGTTCGTCATCATTCTCGCCAGCGCCAGAGAGAAGACAGGAAAGAAACCACCATTTACCTACCTCTAGGTTATATATGTACAGATATATGTATATACCTGTACTTATTTATTTGGTTTTTCATTCTATCATTTTTCATGGAACGTTTGTGGTAATTAAATAGAATTTATTTAGAAGTTATCAGAATACATTTTCCAGGAATAGTTTTACCAGCTCCGTGCAATGCTCCCTCTAATTGTTTTCGTCACTGAGCAAATGTCAGGTCTGCTGAGCGCAAACTTGAAAGTCGTGAAAATTCTGTGCAACTTCCAGTGCGCATTTACTGTGAAAATCAAATCCAATTTTATGTGTCACATGCGCCGAATACAACAGGTGTAGAAATGCTTACCTACAAGCCCTTAACCAACAACGCAGTTTTAAGAAAAATACCACAAAAACATTTATAAAAGTAACAAATAATTAATGAGCAGCAGTAAAATAACAATAGCGAGGCTATATACAGGGGGTACCGGTACAGAGTCAATGTGTGGGGGCACCGGGCTGTACCCGCTTTAAGTTAGTTTTAACAGTGTTCAAGGAGGCTACTGTGGTTATGTGATTGTAATGTAGGCCTACCAGAGTGGCTTCCATCAAAAACAATGGAGAAAATGCATCCCATAACATTTTAACATCTGTTCTATCTTTCAGCCTACAGTACTAGCCAATGTGTGGTGTTAATGTAGGCCTATTACATTCCATGAGACTTTCGAAAGAAACATGCAGGGCTTGACACTAACCTGTTTATTCACTTGTCCTTCAGGCAAGGATGTGACTGAAAATGTTTTTGTTTGATGCAAGAAACCCCTTCACAAAACAACATTTATTCACAGAGAATCAGACAAATTATGCTACCCTCTGCCTATTAGCTACTTAGCTTATTCAAGTCTGTCTCATAATAAAACACTGCCCCTTTAAGACAATAAAAAGCTCTTACCTGACTGTCTTCTCAAAGATGTCTAAAAATGTACACGTTTTGTGCTCTTGTAGGAAGCAATCAGTCCCCCATTGCTGACACAAATGATCTATAACTGGGCTAATTACTCACTAACTAGCGAAGGACATGAACAAATGTACAAAGGTGCACACATTGCTACATGCAGCTCTCGCTTTGATCTCAAAACAAGTGCATCTACTCACGACCGCTCATGCTGTAAAAACAGTCCAGTTCAAAGTGAATGGCACAGATCCCCCATATGGCAATGGTCTATTTGCATATAGACCTACTACAGCTCTGATTGGTTATAGCGCACCGGTCTGTGTAGAGTACGGGCCTGAGTAATGCCTGTCAGTGTAATAGAATCCTACTCTGATGTGTTCTGCCTACAACAAAATCTCTTTCATAGTTAGTTTTGTTTTGGTATGTTGCTATAAAAGTGGCTAATATTGCATTGATTCGATCACAATTACTACAGTAATGGGAAACGTTGATAGTGTTAACTAATGGGGAAAACGCT
Source organism: Salmo trutta (assembly GCF_901001165.1). Taxonomy (NCBI): domain Eukaryota; kingdom Metazoa; phylum Chordata; class Actinopteri; order Salmoniformes; family Salmonidae; genus Salmo; species Salmo trutta. The sequence goes on along the minus strand of NC_042987.1, from coordinate 10,883,502 downwards.
AGAAAGTTAAGTGAAGTTTTCATGACTTCCGCCGAAGTTGGTCCCTCTCCTTGTTCGGGCGGCGTTCGGCGGTCGAAGTCGCCGACCTTCTAGCCATCGCTGATCCTCTTTTCATTTTCCTTTGGTTTTGTCTTGTCTTGTATCACACCTGGTTCCAATCCCATTCATTACATGTTGTGTATTTAACCCTCTGTTCCCCCTCATTGTCCTTGTCGGTGATTGTTTGTTTTGTAAGCTATGTGCAAGATATGTTCTGGTGTGCGACGGGTTTTGTACCCACTTGTATTATTTTGTATATTTTGGTTTTCTGAGTTTTTACTTATTAAACTGTTCCGTTTTATACCAAGTTCGATCTCCTGCGTCTGACTTCCCTGCCACCAGCACGCACCCTTACATAAGTTCAATCTCATGCTTCTTTGTGAGTGCTATTTCTTCTGTGCTGCAGTCCCAGGGAGCCGTGCGCTACTTAGAGGTAACAATGGCTCCATGTATTTTCAAAATGGAAAAAGTGAGGGATCCCCCTGGCTGTCACCCTGGCCTGATATTGCATATATTGGCTTCACTATCTAGCTACTTCCCTTCCTTCCCTCTCCTGCCAGACAGCAGTGCTTGCCAAGCAGGAAGGAAGTTGTGCCCCATGGTAGTGTTGTGTTCCTGGCTTGCAGCGTGCAAACTCGCCCAATTGAGCAGTAATGTTAGACTGTATCACGACATCCAGATTACTACCAATGCAATATTATGAGTTATATATTGTGTAGGCTGCTATGCTACTCAAAATAAAATCAAAGTAAGATGGAACAAATTACCCACGTAAACTACTGCACTGCGACATGTGATAAAGCTGCCTAGTGGGAAGCAACTACATAGCACTTTGATGCAACACCGTTGCAATGGTAATTTGTATCAGCTTGATGATGCATTTGCTAATTGGCATGTCACAGTGACTTCCAAATGGTGCCCAATACTAAAAGTTATTTCTCCATCACCCATCGAAATAAACAACACTTTATTTTGCAAGTTTTAACTACCGCCATGCTGATGTTATTGCCAGCTAACCAGCATAAATTAGCTGGCTGGGAAGGGCTGGGAAGGGCTCATCAGGACGACTGACTGAACCTAAAAAAAAAAATCTATTTTTTTATTAAGAATAATAAATCAATACAAAGGTACATGGGAAACACAAGTATACATAAAGAGTATACAAAGGACAGTTGGGCTAGGGGGTACAATAACCCATTACACAAAGACAATAAAACCTGTTCAACTCTGACCCCCTCTGGTGGTATTTTCTAAATTACGCATAAAATGTTATTCTACCCTCAAAGTACATTTTGGTTTCAAAACAATAAGTCCTACAAACACATGCTTAATACTGTTAGAAAGGTAAGAAATATGTGACTACTACAGAGCCTGAGATATAGCAGACCCCAAAAAGCTGAAACTTAGAGAATAAGATAATTGAAAGTCTAGGTTTTAGAGAAAATATGTCACCAATCACTGTTCCAAAAATAATTTTAAATATTGGATCTAATGGTGGCACACTAAACATGCGCAAATTCCCATTGAAACACAGTGCAATGATTGTGCAACGTGCCATACATTTTTCGTCTTACAGGAATTATATACACATGAGGAGAAAGCTGAAGTCTCTTCCTATCGATTGACGCAAACATATCCTCCATCTGATTCCCAGTTCGTCCAATAGATAGCAGGAGGAGAGCACATGACGTCTCTTAGCCACTTGAAACCAGTTTCGTCTGCTTTGGGTAGTGAGTCACTGTGCCAAAATGGCTGAACAGAATTTCAAGCCTGACATTTTAAAATGACCATAGCATTCTAAATGTTTGCACTTTTGGTGACTTGACCTACATTGCATACTCTGTGAATATGTCCATAGTGCATGATTAACAGTATGGCCTTTATGTGGGGGGGCGGTGGGGTGATTCTTCTGACATTGCCAGCAGTAAGATTTGAGTTTGATTTTCAAAAAGACAAGGCCTGTAGCTTTGAAATGCTATGTCACTATAGCTGTAGCTTTAAAGTTATGTTTAGTATCGCCCAAACTCACCAGGCACTGTACAGGGCCCAAAACAACCGCTCAGAGTTTAACATAAGGGACATATACACATTCATAATTTTAACAGATTTTTTGTTGGTAGAGTATTAAATTGCCTTAAAATATTGTTACATTTATTTTTGTAAAGTAAGACAACTTTTTGGTTGTAAATGTACCTTTGTGAATATTACATTTTGCCAAAATAATAATTAAATGAATTATGAATTTTTACAAATGATTTCTATCGTAGGTCAAAGAATCCAAACAGTAACTCTCTCCGTAATAGGGTAACATCTTCCTAAATATGATCAATTATAAATCTACTGATGTCTTGCCACAGATTCTTTACATGAATACAATGCCAAAATAGATGTAACACTCTCTCTGGGTGGTCGTTACAAAAGGTACAATTTGAGTTTGTCTTTTTAACATTTCATATAGTGGTTGGCAGAATAATATGTATGAATCATTTTAAAATAAACTAACTTGATTTTGTTAATAAGTAGGTATGTGTGAGGCAACATCCAAACAATTTTATATTTCCTATTGGTGTAAGGTATGCGTAACTGGCTGTAAGGGAGTCAGGCGCTTGAGAGCAGAATTTGGGTAGCAAACGGAGCCTGTTATTTAGGTCACTAAGAACACTAAACACAATACGGGTTGACATAACCCAGCGCAAACCAGTCTAACCACGAAACAATAAACAATTCCACACACAGACATGGGGGGGGGGGGGGGGGGGGGGGGGAATGAAAGGTGGATCGGCGATGGCTAGAAGATCGGGGACGTCGAATGCCGCCCGAACAAGGAGAGGAACCGACTTCGGCGGAAGTCGTGACAATTGGTGAGTCAACAGGGTTAATGGAAGGTAGGTTCTGAGGGTCAGGTCTTGACACGTTCCTGAATAATAAAGCATCACCTCTGGGAATGGGATCAAAAACGATTGCAAAATCTTTAGGTGTTACAGGGATCTTGTAGAGTGATAAGAATTCCTAATAAATAAGTTTAAAAAAACTGCATTTACAAGTTGGCTCACCAATAGGATATTATTTTGGAACCAACAGGGTTAAAATTTAGGAAGCCTCTAGACTTTTGATCCTTAGTAATGGTTATGCCTAAATATGTAAGTTCTTCTTTCACTGGAATACCACAGTATTTGTATTTATTATGGATCCCCATTAGCTGCTGCCAAAGCAGCAGCTACTCTTCCTGCTGTCCAGCAAAATGAAGGCGGTTACACAATTTTAAAAACATTACAATACATTCACAGATTTCACAACACACTGTGTGCCCTCAGGCCCCTAGTCCACCAATACCACTACCACATATCTACATTACTAAATCCATGTGTATGTATAGTGCGCGTGTGTGTATGTATGTATGTGCCTGTGTCAATGTCTGTGTTGCTTCACAGTCCCCGCTGTTCCATAAGGTGTTTTTTTATCTGTTTTTTAAATCAAATTTTACTGCTTGTGTCAGTTACTTGATGTGGAATAGAGTTCCATGTAGTCATGGCTCTATGTAGTACTGTGTTCCTCCCATAGTCTGTTCTGGACTTGGGGACTGTGAAGAGACCTCTTGTGGCATGTCTTGTGGGGTATGCATGGGTGTCTGAGCTGTGTGCCAGTAGTTTAGACAGACAGCTCAGTGCATTCAACATGTCAATACCTCTCATAAATAAAAGTAGTGATGAAGACAATCTCTCCTCCACTTTCAGCCTGGAGAGATTGACATGCATATTATTAATATTACCTCTGTGTACATCCAAGGGCCAGGTGTGCTGCCCTGTTCTGAGCCAATTGCAATTTTCCTAAGTCCTTTTTTGTGGCACCTGACCACACGACTGAACAGTAGTCAAGGTGCCACAAAACTAGGGCCTGTAGGACCTGCCTTGTTGATAGTGCTGTTAAGAAGGCAAAGTACTGCTTTATTATAGACAGACTTCTCCCCATCTTAGCTACTACTGCATCAATATGTTTTGACCATGACAGTTAACAATCTAGGGTTACTCCAAGCAGTTTAGTCATCTCAACTTGCTCAATTTCCACATTATTTATTATAAGATTTAGTTGAGGTTTAGGGTTTAGTGAGTGTTTTGTTCCAAATACAATGCTTTTAGTTTTAGAAATATTTATGGCTAACTTATTCCTTGCCACCCACTCTGAAACTAACTGCAGCTCTTTGTTGAGTGTTGCAGTCATTTCAGTCGCTGTAGTAGCTGACGTGTATAGTGTTGAGTCATCCACATACATAGACACTCTGGCTTTACTCAAAGTCAGTGGCATGCCGTTAGTAAAAATGGAAAAAAGCAAGGGGCCTAAACAGCTACCCCGGGGAATTCCTGATTCTAACTGGATTTTATTTGAGAGGCTTCCATTAAAGAACACCGTCTGTGTTCTGTTAGACAAGTAACTCTTTATTCACATTATAGCAGGGAGTGTAAAGCCATAACAAATACGTTTTTCCAGCAGCAGACTATGATCGATAATGTCAAAAGCTGCACTGAAGTCTAACAAGACAGCCCCCACAATCATTTTATCATCAATTTCTCTCAGCCAATCATCAGTCATTTGTTGAGTGTCCTTCCCTATAAGCATGCTGAAGTTCTGTTGTCAATTTGTTTACTGTGAAATAGCATTGTATCTGGTCAAACACCATTTTTTCAAGAAGTTTACTAAGGGTTGGTAACAGGCTGATTGGTCAGCAATTTGAGCCAGTAAAGGGGGATTTACTATTCTTGGGTAGCGGAATGACTTTAGCTTCCCTCCGTATATGTTTTTATTAGTCTCCCAACTTCTTACAAATTCTATTAAGAATAGTCCTGTACAAGGTATTTCCATAGCTGGACAATAAATTATTATAAACCAGCTGGCTGACGATGTCACGTCCTGACCAGTATAAGGGTTATTTGTTATTGTTGTTTGGTCAGGACGTGGCAGAGGGTATTTGTTTTATGTCGTTCGGGGTGGTGGTAGGGTGTTTGATTTATTATTTCTGGGTTTTTGGGTAATGTTCTATGTTTGTATTTCTGTGGTCTCTAGTCTTTTGTATTTCTATGTCTAGTTTATTGGGGTTGGACTCAATTGGAGGCAGGTGTTTTCTCGTTGCCTCTGATTGAGAGTCCTATATATGGGTATGTGTTTGGTTTAGTGTTTGTGGGAGATTGTTCCGTGTATAGCTTATGGCCTTACAGGACTGTTTATTCGTCGTTGTGTTCTTTTGGTGTACATGTTTATTTTGTTTTTTCCTTCTTTCCTTAATAAAAGAAGATGAGTACACATATACCCGCTGCGTTTTGGTCTCAATCCGACGACAACCGTTACAGACGAACTACACTTTTTCTGGAAGATGCTAGTCAGATTCCCATATCGATCAATGTGATACTAGAAAAAAAACATGATAAGAATATGAAATACACAATAAAGTAAGTAAGCATAATATAGACAGGAAATGTTTAAAAAGTCAGTTACAATACTATTTACATGTGCGGGGATACTGGAGTGATGGAGGTAGATATGTGAAAGGGTAAGGTGACTAGGCAACAGGATATAAGATAAACAGAGTAGCAGCAGCTTGCATGTGAGTTGGTGTGCGGGTGTGTAAAGTCAGTATAAATGTATGTGCATACTATGTGTGAGTGAGCAAATGATGGAGTGAGTGTTTGTGTGTGTGTTGGAGACAGTGTGTGTGAGTGTGTTGGACCCTGTGGGTTTGCATAGAGAATACTGAATAAAAGTTAAATAGAGATACAAGGTAAACTCGGTCTGTGTAACTATTTAGTTAGCTATTTATCAGTCGTATTGCTTGGGGATGCAAGCTGTTCAAGAGGCTGTTGGTGTCCGACTTGATGCACTGGTCCTCTTACCGTGCGGCAGCAGATAAAATAGTCTACGGCTTGGGTGGTTGGGGTCTTTGACAATTTTCCAGGCCTTCTTTTCACACCGCCTGATATAGAGGTCCTGAATGGCAGGGAGCTCGGCCCCAGTAATGTACTGGGCTGTCCACACAACCCTCTGTAGCACCATGCAATATCAGTGTAGACGAAGGGGAGGAGACAGGTTAAAGAAGGAGTTTTATGCCTTGGGACAATTGAGACATGGATTGTGTATGTGTGCCATTCAGAGTGTGAGTGGACAAGACAAATATTAGTAAGGTGTTCCTAATGGTTTGTACACTTAGTGTATATTCTTCGTATATATTTTTGTGTTTGTATGCATAGATTGCGGGCTGTAGGCTTGAGAGAAGTGGAAATACTGGGTGAAATACACTGGCAAATGAGACATCAGAATGTGTTAAAACGTGGTAATAAAATGTGTAATAACATACTGGGGCGAACACAGTCTTCTGGGGTCATTGGCTGCCTTTTCTTGTTTCTGGATAAGACAGAGTAATAAAGGTATCATATACTTTCAATGACTATCCTGTATTTAGATATTAGAAGTATGTGGCTAGGTACAGTCACCTCCAAAAGGATTGCCTCCCTTGATGAAGATGAGCAAAAAAGACTGTATATAATAAATAATACAAATACTCAGCTATAATGTATGCAAAACATTTGGGGGAAATTATATTATTTTATACTAATACAATATTCAGTTTAACAAGTAATAATAATTGGGACCTCTCGAGTGGCGCAGCAGTCTAAGGCACTGCATTGCAGTGCTAGAGGCGTTACTAAAGACCGTGGTTTTATCCCAGGCTGTGTAGCAGCTGGCCGCAGCAGGGAGACCCACGTGGCTGCGCACAATTGGCCCAGCGTTGTCCAGGTTAGGGGACGGATTGGTCGGCCGGGATGTCCTTGTCCCATCGAGCTCTAGCGACTCCTTGTGGCGAGCCGGGCGCATGCATGTTGACTTCGGTCGCCAACTGTATGGTGTTTCCTCCAACACATTGGTGCGGCTGGCTTCCGGGTTAAGCGAGCAGTGTGTGAAGAAGCAGTGAGGCTTGGCGGTGTCAAGTTTCGGAGGACGCATAGATCTCTTCCGAGTCTGATCTTAGACCATTCCTCCATATAGAATCTTTCCAGATCCTCGATATCCTTCAGTCTTCACTTATGGACTCTTTAATTTAAACCACAGGCTTTCAATGGGATTCAAGTCCAGAGACTGAGACGGCCATTACAAAAGGTTGATTTTGTGGCCAAAACCATTTCTTTGTGGATGTTTATGTGTGCTTGGGGTCATTGTCTTGCTGGAAGATTAACTTGCATTCAAGTTTCAACCTCCTGGCAGAGGCAACCAGGTTTTGGCTAAAATGTTCTTGGTAGAGTTCATGATGCCATTGACCTTAAAACCTCTTAAGGATCAGATCCCTTTTTTATTTGTATTATTATTATTATTTTGTAAAATGACATACCCAAATCTAACTGCCTGTAGCTCAGGACCTGAAGCAAGGATATGCATATTCTTGATATAACTTGAAACAGCAGGGGTTCAAACTATAGAACCCAGTTCCTACATTTCAATATAAAAATTGATTTTATCAAACAAAACAATGATTCATGTTATCTCTGGGACCCTCAGGATGACAAATCAGAGCAGGATTACTGAATGGTGAATGTATCAAACCAAGTAATGTGATAAAAGTTTTTGGTTGTTATGCACTCTCCTCAAACAATCGCATGGTATGTTTTCACTGCAATAGCTACCGTAAATTGGACAGTGCAGTTAGATTAACAAGAATTTAAGCTTTCTGCACATATAAGACATGTCTATGCCCGGGAAAGTTGGATGTTACTAACAACGTCATTCTAGTCACATTAGCGCACGTTAGCAACAACCATCCCGGTATAGGGGCACCGATCACGTAGAGGTTAACAAGGCCCCCAGGAGCAGTGAAAGCAAAACAGTCCCACAACATCAAAGCTCCACCACCATATTTTACTGTAGTTATGAGTTTCTTTCTGCATATGCATCCTTCTTTCAATGCCAATCCCACCGCAGGTGTGCGAGGCCAAAGAGCTCTATTTTCGTCTCATCTGACCATATCAAATCAAATCAAATCAAATCAAATCAAATCAAATTTATTTATATAGCCCTTCGTACATCAGCTGAAATCTCAAAGTGCTGTACAGAAACCCAGCCTAAAACCCCAAACAGCAAGCAATGCATGTGAAAGAAGCACGGTGGCTGGGAAAAACTCCCTAGGAAAAACTCCTGAGAAAGGCCAAAAACCTAGGAAGAAACCTAGAGAGGAACCAGGCTATGAGGGGTGGCCAGTCCTCTTCTGGCTGTGCCGGGTGGATATTATAACAGAACATGGTCAAGATGTTAAAATGTTCGTAAATGACCAGCATGGTCAAATAATAATAATCATAGTAATTGTCGAGGGTGCAACAAGTACGTCCGGTGAACAGGTTAGGGTTCCGTAGCCGCAGGCAGAACAGTTGAAACTGGAGCAGCAGCATGGCCAGGTGGACTGGGGACAGCAAGGAGTCATCATGCCAGGTAGTCCTAGGGCTCAGGTCCTCCGAGAGAAAGAAAGAAAGAGAGAATTAGAGAGAGCATATTTACATTCACACAGGACACCGGATAAGACAAGAGAATACTCCAGATGTAACAGACTGACCCTAGCCCCCCGACACATAAACTACTGCAGCATAAATACTGGAGGCTGAGACAGGAGGGATCAGAAGACACTGTGGCCCCATCCGATGATACCCCCGGACAGGGCCAAACAGGCAGGATATAACCCCACCCACTTTGCCAAAGCACAGCCCCCACACCACTAGAGGGATATCTACAACCACCAACTTACCGTCCGAAGACAAGGCCGAGTATAGCCCACAAAGATGTCCGCCACGGCACAACCCAAGGGGGGGGCGCCAACCCAGACAGGAAGACCACGTCAGTGGCTCAACCTACTCAAGTGACGCACCCCTCCCATGGACGGCATGGAAGAACACCAGTAAGTCAGTGACTCAGCCCCTGTAAAAGGGTTAGAGGCAGAGAATCCCAGTGGGAAGAGGGGAACCGACAAGGCAGAGACAGCAAGGGCGGTTCGTTGCTCCAGCCTTTCCGTTCACCTTCACACTCCTGGGCCAGACTATACTTAATCATAGGACCTACTGAAGAGATAAGTCTTCAGTAAAGACTTAAAGGTTGAGACTGAGTCTGCGTCTCTCACATGGGTAGGCAGACCATTCCATAAAAATGGAGCTCTATAGGAGAAAGCACTCTGTTCCAATCCAAGTGCCAATGCCATTGAGAAAACTTCAGATGTTTTCATTTGTTGGTTGATGTCAATAAAGGCTTTTTTATTGGCATGGAGGTGGTGTGTAATTGTAGATTTGGAGACTTGGTGACCCCAAGATGCGACCAAGTTCTGTAATTCTCCAACTGTGGCCCTTGGACTTTTCTTTGCTTCCCGAGCTACCTTTTTTTGGGTCCTCTACCTGGCAAGTTTTCCACTGTTCCAGTGGCTTTAAACTTCTGAAATTGTTGCCCGAATAGCAGTAAGTGGTATATTTTGGCATTTCAGTGGGATATTCTACCCATAGCCATATTTATGAAAGTCAACAACCATTTCTCTCTTTTCATTTGTGAGTAAATTTCCTTTCCCATGGTGATGTATGACAAAGGGATTTTACATGCGTGTTACCTCATTTTTATACACCAGTGAAACAAGAAGCCATGGAAGTCCACAATACAGTTCCTTAAACTGAGAATAATGTCATTGTCGTGTGTGTAGGTGGCAGGGAAGTTAGGCGCAGGAGAAACCAACTTGGTGTAACTGGGGTAGTTTAATTAAGATAAAAGAAACTACAAAAACCAACGTACATAAAAAAATAACATTGGTAAAATAACCCGTCGCGCACCAATACAAAATACACGCGCACATAACCACAAACAATCTCTGACAAGGACATGAGGGGAAACAGAGGGTTAAATACACAACATGTAATGAATGGGATTGGAAGCAGGTGTGTAGGAAGACAAGACAAAACCAATGGAAAATGAAAAATGGATCAATGATGGCTAGAAGACCGGTGACGTTGACCACCTGAACAAGGAGGGGCATCGACTTCGGCAGAAGTCGTGACAAATAATTTATAAAAGTACAATGTTAATGCAGATTTTATTTTGTTCGCTTATGTTTCAAATAATTTCTATAGGTGCCAATAATTTTGACACTTATCTTTTTGATAGTTATTTTTTTTAGCAATTGTATTAGCTAGTATAAAATAATATAGTTCCCACGTTTTATTTTGCATAAAATATAGCTCTGTATTTCTATTATTTATTTTATACATAATGTTTTTGCTAATCTTATCAAGGGTGCCAATCATTTTGGAGGTGACTGTACTGTATATGTTTAAGAGAGTGAGACCTTAAGTTGTGCGTATCTGGTATCCATAAGTATCTGGAGGCCCTCTTTGGTCCCATTTTCAACCAACAGCTTCAACAAGAACAGAGTTCAAAGAAAAGAGGTTGGGGTAATTCTTGATAATATTACTGATTGTATACAGGAGGAGCTGGTCTTTCTCCACAGAGTGAGTATGGCATCTTTCCTCTCCTTCTGACTGGCCAATTCTGACAGAGAAAAGTCCCCCAAGACCAGGTCAAACTGCACCTGAAAGTATTCACAGCATCATCATCATCACTAAAACCAACACATTGTTAGCTTTCACATAATCAGACACAAAGACGGGAACTTAGACAGGTTCATCTTTTTCGCTGCCGCCTGGTCAACAAAGGACAGCATAATGACTATGTAATCTCTGTCTGTCTGTACATTGACATGAATGACTGGACATGCATGCCTCTAAGAAGGCGATCTGCTATAGTGTTCATTGCCCCAGAGTTGTCCACACACATTACCTCCTTCAATGTATCAGTCCAAAATGAGTGTGATGCCCTGGGGGAAAAGGAGGAGGAATATTAATGTGAGGTCTCACTACACAGACAGACAACTGAAATTATGTTTTTGTTCTGATTCTTACCAGAGAGCTGTTTCTAACCCTGAACCGAAGTCCAGGAGAGAATGAGGAGAGGAGGGATCTATTTTCTTTATCTGGGAAGAGTGGTGGGATAAAAAAAGAGAGAGGTTCATGTAATGCTCTCAATGTTGCCAAGAGGGGATTAGACTGTATGTAGCATGGCAGTATTAGCCCTTTCAAACCAGTTCGAAAAGCCACCAACGATTTTCTGCATTTTCTTAATATCTGAAAGGAATTGCAGGTAACAAAGCCTGTACTTCTATTTTCAACCAACCACGGTAGTCATGAATGCGGTAATATGTCCCGCCAACGCCTTAGTTTAACACCTCTTGCACACCAGTTGCGTCAAACTGTATGGTTCGGCAGAAGTCAGAATGGTTCCGACATCATTTTTAGCCGACACTGTCAGCTACCATTCACCAGCACGATCAAGGACCCTTGCCCAATCCATGATGGATCCATGTGCTGTGCTGAAAATAATTGAATAAAGTGTTGAACTTCTTCCGTCCCCTTTCTCTGTCTTAGCTAGCCACTGACTACTCTTTAGCTAGCTTGTTAGCCGAGCAGTAGATCCAAAAATTATTTTGTATTACTTTGCCTAGATAATTGTTTGTACACTATGTCGACTTTGGTGTCTATTTCAGACCTTATGGTATTTTTCAAAGATGAGCATAAGCGCATTAAAAGGGGAGAAGACCACTATAAGTCTGGCCATGTGGAGAAGTGCAGCTATAGATGAGAATGTAAAAATCTATTGACATTCAGAATTGACTTTGTTAAGACATCCAGTCTGTATTGTAGACAGAGACAAATCTTCAAAGGCACAGTATGTATTTATCTGGAGTGGTACATGCATTCAAACAGTCTTGATTTCTAGGATCCTTCCCACTATAACACTGTAGTTTTTACATGAGGAAAACTGCAGTTTTTCCATAAACTTTGAATTGATAAATTAGGATAAAATCCTAAGTTATCAATTCAAGAGACAGTTGATTAAATATTCTACAGCTGTAATGTCATCAGTCAAATCAAACTGTATTTATATAGCACGTTTCTTACAACAAATGCATTTGAAGGTGTTCAAAGTAATGCATTGAAAGGCATGTGGCACTTAACATCCTTCCTGTTGGCAGATTCTCTCTACCACATGCGAATGCCTCCGTGGAGCTCAGAAGTGTAGCCATGCAGCCTATTTTGGTTGTTCACAATATCGGCCATACGGATGTGGAATGCGAGTGGAGGAAGCCAGCCGTGTCCAACCAGGTGCAGTCAGTGGAGGACCTGTCCCGATGAGCCCAGAGAGAAGAATCTTCAGTGTCTAAGGATCTGTCTCCGGGGCAGGTTCAGTGGGATGGTATGTCTCCTTGAACCTGAGTCAGAACAACCGCTACCCTCCCTGTAATCTCTGTCTGTACCGGACATAGTTAAAAAAAACAAGAGCACCATGCAGGCATCCTGGCTGGCATGGTGCTGTCGGTGGAGCAGAAGGAGGCTATATGGCAGGCAACAGTTGGACAGCGCACAAACCCCAACTGGCACACCATAACGAGAGGGAGGTTGACAGCCAGCAATTATGGAGCAGTGGTTAGGGCCAAGCGCGTTACTCCGTTGCTGCTTAAAAGTGTGTTGTCTGTAAAGTGGGGCACAGATAACGAAGATGAGGGCATCAAGGCATTCAAAATGGCTACCGGGATGGATGTGCAGGAGTCAGAGGTTTGGGTCACAGGGTCTGGGCTCCTGGGAGCCTCACTGGATGGTCTGGTGGGCATCACAGCAGTGGTGGAGGGCCCCTGAGACCCTCAACAAGTTTTACAGATGCACCATTGAGAGTATCCTGTCGGGCTGTATCACGGCCTGGTACAGTAACTGCACCGTCCGCAACGGCAGGGCTCTCCAGAGGGTGGTGCGGTCTGCCCAACTCATCACCGGAAGCACATACAGTGGGCGTGGACATCAGCACTGAGCACTCCTTCCCAGGGCAGGCCCGCCCGCTCGCCTGTTAAGCAGGATTAGCCCGTTTGGAGTTTGCCAAAAGGCACCTAAAGGACTCTCAGACCATGAGAAACAAGGTTCTCTGGTGTGACGAAACCAAGATTGAACTCTTTGGCCTGAATGCCAAGAGTCACGTCTGGAGGAAACCTGGCACCATTCCTACTGTGAAGCATGGTGGTGGCAGCATCATGCTGTGGGGATTATTTTCAGCAGCAGGGACTGGGAGGTCAGGATCAAGGGAAAGGTGCAAAGTACAGAGAGATCCTTGATGATAACCTGCTCCAGAGCACTATTGGACCTTAGACTGGGGCGAAGGTTCACCTTCCAACAGGACAACGATCCTAAGCCCACAGCCAAGACAACGCAGGAGTGGCTTTGGGACAGCCAGAGCCTGGAAATGAACCCAATCTCTGAAGAGACCTGAAAATAGCTGTGCAGTGATGCTCCCCATCCAACCTGACAGAGCTTGAGAGGATCCGCAGAGAAGAATGGGAGAAACTCCCCAAATACAGGTGCCAAGCTTGTGGCATCATACCTAAGAAGACTCAATGCTGTAATCGCTGCCATAGGTGCTTCAACAAAATACTGAGTAAAGGGTCTGAATACTTATGTAAATGTATATTTCCATTTTTTATTTAAAATCAATTAGCAAAAATATCTAACAGTTTTTGCTTTATCTTTGTAGGGTATTGTTTGTAGATTAATGGGGAGGGGGACTACAATTGAATCAATTTTAGAAAAAGGCTTTAACGTAACAAAATGTGGAAAAAGTCAAGGGGTCTGAATACTTTTCGAATGCACCGAATATACAGAACCAGTCATTTACTCATTCAAGGGTTTTTCTTTATTTTTACTATTTTCAACATTGTAGAATAATAGTGAAGACATCAAAACTATGAAATAAGACATGGAATCATGAAGTAAGGAAAAAAAGTGTTAAACAAATTAAAATATATTTTAGATTTGAGATTCTTCAAAGTAGCCAACCTTTGCCTTGATGACAGCCTGGAATGCATTTCAATTAACAGGTGTGCCTTGTTAAAAGTTAATTTGTGGAATTTCTTTCCTTCTTAATGCGTTTGAGCCAATCAATTGTGTTGTGACAACGTACGTTGGTATCAGTGGCGACCCGTCATTCAGGGCACCTGTTTTGAGCCCCACATTTTTAGCAAAAAGAAATAAATATATATATATATACAGTTGAAGTTGGAAGTTTACATACACCACCTTACCCAAATACATTTAAATTACGTTTTTCACAATTCCTGATATTTAATCCTAGTAAAAATTCCCTGTCTTAGGTCAGTTAGGATAACCACTATTTTAAGAATGTGAAATGTCAGAATAATTGTAGAGAGAATGATTTATTTCAACTTTTATTTCTTTCATCACATTCCCAGTGGGTCAGAAGTTTACATACACTCAATTAGTATTTGGTAGCATTGCCTTTCAATTGTTTAATTAACTTGGGTCAAACGTTTTGGGTAGCCTTCCACAAGCTTCCCACAATAAGTTGGGTGAATTTTGGCCCATTCCTCCTGACAGAGCTGGTGTAACTGAGTCAGGTTTGTAGGCCTCCTTGCTTACACACGCTTTTTCAGTTCTGCCCACAAATTTTCTATAGGATTGAAGTCAGGGCTTTGTGATGGCCACTCCAATACCTTGACTTTGTTGTCCTTAAGCCATTTTGCCACAACTTTGGAAGTATGCTTGGGGTCATTGTCCATTTGGAAGACCCATTTGAGACCTAGCTTTAACTTCCTGACTGATGTCTTGAGATGTTGCTTCAATATATCCAAATTATTTTCCTCCCTCATGATGCCATCTATTTTGTGACGTGCACCAGTCCCTCCTGTAGCAAAGCACCCCCACAACAGGATGCTGCCACCCCCATGCTTCACGGTTGGGATGGTGTTCTTCGGCTTGCAAGCCTCCCCCTTTTTCCTCCAAACATAATGATGGTCATTATGGCCAAACAGTTCTATTTTTGTTTCATCAGACCAGAGGACATTTCTCCAAAAAGTACAATCTTTGTCCCCATGTGCAGTTGCAAAGCTTTGAAGCAGTGGCTTCTTCCTTGCTGAGCGGCCTTTCAGGTTATGTCGATATAGGACTTGTTTTGCTGTGGCTATAGATACTTTTGTACCTGTTTCCTCCATCATCTTCACAAGCTCCTTTGCTGTTGTTCTGGGATTGATTTGCACTTTTTGCACCAAAGCACGTTTATCTCTAAGAGACAGAACGCGTCTCCTTCCTGAACGGTATGAAGGCTGCGTGGTCCCATGGTGTTTATACTTGCGTACTATTGTTTGTACAGATGAACGTGGTACCTTCAGGCATTTGGACATTTCTCCCAAGGATGAACCAGACTTGTGGAAGTCTACATTTTTTTTCCTGAGGTCTTGGCTGATTTCTTTTGATTTCCCCATGATGTCAAGCAAAGAGGCACTGAGTTTAAAGGTAGGCCTTGAAATACATCCACAGGTACACCTCCAATTAACTCAAATTATGTCAATTAGCCTATCAGAAGCTTCTAAAGCCATGACATAATTTTCTGGAATTTTCCAAGCTGTTTAAAGGCACAGTCAACTTAGCAAATGTAAACTTCCGACACACTGGAATTGTGATACAGTGAATTATCAGTGAAATTCTCTGGCTGTAAGCAATTGTTGGAAAAATGATTTGTGTCATGCACAAAGTAGATGTCCTAACCGACTTGGCAAAACTATAGTTTGTTAACAAGAAATTTGTGGAGTGGTTGAAAAACAAGTTTTAATTACTCCAACTTAAGTGTATGTAAACTTCCGACTTCAACTGTATATATTGTAGATATATATACACTTCAAAAGTTTGGGGTCACTTACAAATGTCCTTGTTTTTGAAAGAAAAGCAAATTTTTTGTCAATTAAAATAACATCAAATTGATCAGAAATACAGTGTACACATTGTTAATTTTGTAAATGACTATTGTAGCTGGAAACGGCTGATTTTTTTAATGGAATATCTGCATAGGCGTACAGAGGCTCATTATCAGTAACCATCACTCCTGTGTTCCAATGGCACGTTGTTTTAGCTAATCTAAGTTTGTCATTTTAAAAGGCTAATTGATCATTAGAAAACCCTTTTACAATTATGTTAGCACACCTGAAAACTGTTGTCTTGATTAAAGAAGCAATAAAAATGGCCTTCTTTAGACTAGTTGAGTATCTGGAGCATCAGCATTTGTGGGTTCGATTACAGGCTCAAAATGGCCAGAAACAAAGACTTTCTCCTGAAACTCGTAAGTCTATTCTTGTTCTGAGAAATGAAGGCTATTCCAGATTACCTGGCCTCCACAATCGCCCAACCTCAACCCAATTGAGATGGTTTGGGATGAGTTGGACCGCAGAGTGAAGGAAAAGCAGCCAACAAGTGCTCAGCATATGTGGGAACTCCTTCAAGACTGTTGGAAAAGCATTCCAGATGAAGCTGGTTGAGAGAATGCCAAGAGTGTGCAAAGCTGTCGTCAATGCAAAGGGTGGCTACTTTGAAGAATCTCAAATATAAAATATATTTGGATTTGTTTAACACTTTGTTGGTTACTACATGATTCCATATGTGTTATTTCATAGTTTTGATGTCTTCACTATTATTCCACAATGTAGAAAATAGTAAAAATGAAGAAAAACCCTTGAATGAGTAGGTGTCCAAACTTTTGACTGGTACTGTGTGTATTGTATATACAGTATATACCCAATGCATTGGGAAAGTATTCAGACACCTTGACTTTTTCAAAATGTTGTTAAGTTACAGCCTTATTCTAAAATGTCAATCTACACTCAATACACATCAACGACAAAGCAAAATCAGGTGTTTAGAAATGTTTTCAAATGTATTAAAAATAAAAACATAAATACCATATTTACGTAAGTATTCAGTATGGCGACTTAAAATTGAGCTCAGGGGCATCCTGTTCCCATTGATCGTCCTTGAGATGTTTCTACAACTTGATTGGATACAGCTTGTTTTGAAATCAGCACAGCTTTTTTATGTTGTCAAATGTCACCCATAATGTGTCTTTCTAATGTAAAAAAATGAAGGTTGTATTTAAATAAGCTATTGCTCTTCATGTATCAATGACCACATCTTAAACACAAAACCGATTTAATTGATAACAAAAACACGACAAAGTAATTCTGTAAGAGCTCGACAAATATGTAAAAATAAATAAACTTTTGTATGCGTGTTTGGAGAGCTAAAAGCTGTAGCCAGAAATGAGTGTCATGGTACAGTATGTTAATCATCCATGAGTTGATTATTTGCCAGAGCCTCCCATTAGGATGAGCAGGTAGAGGAATATTACATTTACATTTTAGTCATTTAGCAGACGCTCTTATCCAGAGCGACTTACAGTAGTGAATGCATACATTTCATAATTTTTTTTTCTCCGTGTGTAGACCTACACAAAGTAGCAAGCTAGTGTGCAGGAAAATGTTTATGTGGTGCTTCGCAAGAGTCCAGTCCCAGTCCCAGTCCAGTTGTGGAACTATGTGTGTTGGCCGAGCCAAATAAATTATTAAATAAATAAACAAATCATAGTCTTTTGTCGCTTATTACTGTTAGCTAATTAATGACGCTTGAAGAACTGTTGTATAAAAGCAGTATCACACTCGAGGTCGTGCTGTTATACTGAATATTATTCTCTTCGGCACTCGGCCTGCAGCCTCGTACCTACGACCGAATCCCAGCCATGCTGATGTTCAGCACTCCCCCGTGTGATATTACTTAACTGACATACGTTCCTCACATTATCTAGCTACATTAGGGAGGACTATAAATAAAAAGTCAAAGATGGTCCAAATCTTTGAGTCATCTAACAAAACCATGAATGAAGATGGAATGGATGACACATATCCTGGCATGGATCATATATCAAACGCAGAATTGAAAGGTAATGTTAATTTGTTTATACCCGTCTACCTTTCTCCTTAGCAAGCTAATTTTAGCTAACGTTCATTTGAATTGGAAAATTGGCATACCTAGTAAGCATGCTAATTTTACCTAAATAACGTTGACTGTTAGCAGTTAATAACTGCACGAACGGCCATTCGTTGAAAACACTTGAACTTTGGTTAGATTGGTAGTGCTTTATTGCCAGAAATAGTATTAATAAGGTGTAAATGTGCCCTAATGACTGACCATCGGATATCCAGCTTCACCGTCTTTGGCGCCCCCTCCACTGACAATAGAAAATAAATAGAAAGGGCGCCAAAAACGGCGAAGCTAAATTATCGACGTGTCAGTCATTATCTACAATCTTAGCTAGGCAAGCAAAGATTAACGTAACAAAGATTTTCAATATGGGTGACAATTTAGCGTTAACGTTAGTTTCATTAGCTTGCACTATCTTTTGGTTCAAAGTAATTAACGTCAACGTTAATGATATACTGGTAGTCTAATTTTGATAGCTAACATTAGCTAGCTTGGTAAATCATTCCTGCATTAACTGGAAAGGGAAGACAGTATGCTAATGTCTCATAACCTATATCAACCTGACACTTTGTGTCTATAAACTATGTATTAGTTGCTAATTACTTAACTATTTACAAGTGGTTAAATGTGTTTTTCAGCTGCTAATATCAGTGCAGACATGCTTCCCAGTCTCTCTAAGGAGGATTTACGTGATCTCTTTCCCGGACCAGAGCACTTCTTCTTCAGGAGAACCATTTGGCGACTTACTCATGGTGAAAATGAGGTAATGTTAGATTTTGACATTTGGGAGACATTTAATCTAACCATGCAGGCAGTGTTTCCTGTTATCAAAGAAGCATTTCCTGGCCAGCATTACAATACATGTATCTAAAGATGTAGTTGTTTTGGTCTTTGCTACATTGTGGTGTTCTTTGCCTTTATAATTACCATTGAATAAATGTATGTCTTATACAGGGTCAAGAATCAGACCTGTGTAGAACAGTCACCTCCTCTGGGACCTATGATTTCAGCCCCACTCCCACCCCCTTTCCCTCCTCCTCCTCCACCCCGTTCCACTCTCCACTGCCCCCCCATCCCCCCACCCCTCTCATTTTACATTTTACATCTCCAAACCCAAGAGACCAACATGGTGCCACCAGAACTGTACAGCTTGTCAGCCCACAGTATGTCATATACACAGACACAGAGTTGGAGCAATCAAGAATCACCTTTTTTGAAAAACAGCGTGCTGGACAAGAAGGAGACTATATCCTTTCCAAAGATCTTCGCTGTTGATTAATCAGGAATACAGTAACAAGCATGATTTCCATTAAGAGAGCGGCAGGGGATGACTTCCAGTATCCATGCAGCCGTGAACTCATTGTAATGGTGAAGCGTCTCATAGACTACTACCCAATGCTGCGGGACAGATCTGCAACCAGTGGAGCTGAGTGGGTAAGTCACTACTCAGGTATTCAACACATGTTTCCAAACACAGCACTGTTGGATACCTGGCAACCAAAGTGCAAACATCTGACACTCAAAATAGGAGGGATGTGCTTCATCCAGATCAATCAGGGAAACGTGTCTGCTTGTATCGTTTCATTTCTGTGGAATATGTTTATGATGTACAGGATCAGGGCAGCAAATACATACTCCTCTGGATCCAGGGCATACTTCTGCCTGCCCATTACCAGCTGGCAGTCAATCACCAGGAGGGAAAAGGTGATGGAGGAAAGAAAGGGTTTAGGGTGCAATAGATGGAGGTATTCATTCTGGCTACAAGGCTGCATAAACAGAACGAGCCTAATAAAAGGAGATATAACACTGAGTGAGTTCTATATCAGTGAGAAGAGCAGGGCTCCCAGAGATCCATAGACTATCTGCAGCACATTGGAGTAGTAGAAACAGCAGAAGAAGCTGAACATGAGAAGGTCCACTGCCAGCACCAGCAGGATGCCATTACAAAGTGTGAAGTCCACTCGAGTCTGCAGACCAAAGAGAGGAGTGAGTAACTTGTATTTCTGAATTCCAAAGCGACCCTGGGCAATATGGTATTTGTTGTCCAATAAGCTAGGTCACCGGGGGTCAGCCTGACCACAAACTGATGTGGTATGGTCGATTTGGAATTAAGCATAATATCATGTTTTTAGTGATTTGAAAAAACAGTCTGACCTGGGCTGAGAAGATGATGATGGTGAAGGAGATGACCACTGTTGCTCCCATGGCGATGACTACAGCAGTGGTGTCGTGGAATGAGGCCACAGTGCTGACCATGTAGGAAAGGCTGAGAGCGACCACTGACTAGAGGCAGTACGCACACCATAACACTTAAAATACCACTCACTCAATCCCAAATCTCACTTTATCCTATCATTGTGTTCAAGTGGTGATAGAATCAAAGCAAGATCAAAGACGGTTGTTCTCATTAGTCATGCAACTAAGTTCTAGGAGAATGTATTTGGCATTAGCCAATAGGGAACTGTGAATACAGTAAGATACACTTATAACCATCACCGGTAACTTCACTTTTTAAATAATGTGTATGAACACATCTAAAAAACAATTGTTTAGTTTATATCTGTAAGTGAACAGATAAACCTAGAGCTCAATTAAGTCTAACCCACACTTCAGTATTACTTAGTGACTTTGCATGGGCCAGTTTGTCAGTCGCTGGTCTAGCTAGTTGTGATGGGGTTGTGTTTATGTGTTTGTGCGTGCGTGCGTGTGACCTACCAGGTTCCAGGGATGGCTACTGCTAAATGAGCTGCAGCAGATGAGGCAGATGGCCACTGAAGCAAACAGGATGGAGGAGCTGAGGTAAATCAAATGTTATTTGTCACATGCGTCGTAAACAACTGGTGTGAACTTAACAGTACAATGCTTACTTACGGGTCCTTCCCAACAATGCAGAGATAGAAAATGGAGAAATAATAGAAAAATGGTCCATATGTTGCTCTGCACCACTGCCCCCACCATACCGGAGAAAGTGTACACACAATGCTGAAGGTCACCAGCAACTGCAGGGTCACAACACTGAACACTTGCACAGGTAGAAAGACAGGGTTACCATTAGCCCCTTGGGAGGGATACTTGGGAGGTAACCAAGAAACTTATGGCTCCAAGACCAAATCTGTCAAACATATCAGTATAAACCTTTCTGACAGCAGAAATGTTCAATTTTGCATTAACATTTTATTGTAATTGGCAGTAATGAGGAAAGACATTAATAATCCACCAGCATGACAGTTTCCCCTCTTTGCTATTGCAGAACAGGATAGTTACCTGGCTCTCCCACATGGTTACACTCTCCAGGTGGGAGGGGTTCGAAGTCCACCCATGCCTGTAGTGGGTACAGGACTGGGCGGTAGAGTAGGGCATTCTGAGCCTCTGTGGGTGTGGGGTAGTTCTGTGCATCTGTCATTCTGAGCGAGAGCGTAGTGTGAAGAGGAGTGGGTTGGAAGAGACTGATGTTTGGAGGAAAATATAGAGGGCTTAGATGATATCAAAAGGCCTGTGAGAAAAGAGATGTGAGATACTAGCCTGGGGGTTTCCACTGTCCACATGAGGAACCTGGAATTGAGTAAACCTTCATAAAGAAATGTAACAGTTACATGTCAGAACAATGATGCAACAATAACATCCTTGAATTTATGACCAAATCAGCATAATGTGTATGTTAATATTACCAAGGAATGTTTTGCATTAGTGTTCTCACTGAGACGTTGTTTTGTCTATAGATGTGTGTGAACGCAGATATTTCTCAGTAACTACAGTTCTCAATAACAGGAATCAGTAGGTCAAACCACTGGGATAAACTGAATTCAAAAATGTAAATATCTTTCCTTCTAAAATAAAATATTATAATTTGCATTTTATCTTTTACAAATGACAACTAAAAAACTAACCCCAAAAAGATGAAATCCCTTATTTTACTACAGCATTCATACACAATTAGATCATATGTTTGTGTTGCCCAATTTATTTCATTATTTTGTCCAAACTGGCACATCATCCGCTACCACCAGGAGATTTTTGACAACCCCAAAATTATGTCATCTTAGTTCTGTCATTGCAGTAGTGGACCAATTGGGAGATGACTTACCTTCTTTATACCTGGGTTTCACTTGTGCTGAACCTCAATTACCGCACTGTACTTCCTGTGAGGTTGAGTGATGATTTAGCGGCTAGCCTACACACAGACTGCTTTGCAGTTTGACTCAGACTGATAAACTGGAACTTCTACCTTCACCTTTAGCAGCCTGTGCCCTTTTGGGTTATTTCCAGAACTGAAATGTCACTGACAGTGATGGTGAACTAAGGCCTTGTTCACCCTGCAGGCCTTAATGCTCAAATCAATGTAGTTTTTCAAATCCATTTTGGACTACCGACTGTCCAAACAGCAAGTTACAAGTGACCAAATAGAATTTGTGTGTATTCAGACAGCTTTCATTTGCTGACAAGGCTACGCTTGTTGTCATAATAACGATGAGTGTGTGCAGTAGGGTAGGCTGACTGGTGGTGGTGCTCAGGGTTCACTCAGAAGTTATGTAGCAAGCTAAGGTGACAACAATACATGCCATGGACGTTCCCCAGTTGCTTTGAATGCTCAAAATCATAGGGTAAGAACACATTTAAAGCCTCAAAGGATAAGATGATCCAACTTTTAAAACAAGTCCTTTTTGGCTAGTCACAGCAGTCAACTAGCGAGCTAGTCACAGCAGTCAACTAGCGAGCTAGTCACAGCAGTCAACTAGCGAGCTAGCCACAGCAGTCAACTAGCGAGCTAGCCACAGCAATGAACTAGCTAGCTAGGTACTATAGCTGTTCAGCTTTCTAGCACATTCACTCATTTGTTTGTGAACAATTCAGACTTCAGGAAAAATAACAGATTTGAATCGGATATGAAAATATATTGGATTTGAATCACTGCCAATGTGAACACAGCTTAAGTGATAGATCATACAGTGCCTTCAGAAAGTACTCATACCCCTTGACCTATTCTACATTTTGTTGTTACAGTCTGAATAGTCTGGGAAAAAAATCTCACCCATCTACACACAATACCCCTTAATGATAAAGTGAAAACATGTTTTTAGACATTTTTGCAAATGTATTAAATTAAATAAAAAAATTCATTTACATAAGTATTCACACCCCTGAGTCTACTTTGTAGAAGCACCATTGGCAGCGATTACAGATGTGTGTCGTTCTGGTGACAGAGCATTCCACACCTGGATTGTGGAACATTTGCCTATTGCCTAAAATTCTTCAAGCTCTGTCAAATTGGTTGTTGATCATGGCTACACAACAATTCTTGCCATAGATTATCAAGTAGATTTAAGTCAAAACTCCAGTGTAGATTTGGCCTTCTGTTTTAGGTTATTGTCCTGCTGAAAGGTGAATTCATCTCCCAGTGTCTGGTGAAAAGGAGACTGAACCAGGCTTTTCTCAAGGGTTTTGCCTGTGTTTAGATGCATTTCGTTTATTTCCCTAGTCCTTAACGATTGTAAGAATACCCATATAACATGATGCAGCCACCAAAAAGTGAATTATTTAGCTTTTTTTTTTGTTGAAAACAGGATGCATGTTTTGGAGTATTTTTATTCTGTACAGGCTTCCTTTTCACTCACTGGAGTAACTACAATATTGATGATCCATCCTCTGTTATCTCCTATTACAGCCATTAAACTCTAACTGTTTTAAAGTCACCATTGGCCTCATGGTTAAATCCCTGAGCGGTTTCCTTCCTCTCCGGCAACTGAGTTAGGAAGGACACCTGTATCTTTATTGTGACTGGGTGTATTGATGCTTTTTTTTAAAACTCATCTACCAATAGGTGCCCTTCTTTGCGAGGATTTGGAAAACCTCCCTGGTCTTTGAGGTTGAATCTGTGTTTGGAACAATACAGATAATTGTATTTGTGGGGTATAGAGATGAGGTAATCATTCAAAAATACTTGTAAAGGAGAGCCACAGTCGGTGCAATGTGTGCAACAAAACATTTTGCTCAAAACATTGTTTTACCCTTTTTGTGTTTGCTTTACTGTTTTATACTTGGGATATCGCTTCTCACAAAGAATTTTTTATTTTTTTTAATCCCCAGAAGACGTCTTTAAAGTATTGAGTAACCAGTACCATATTTTTTAAATCCAATGAACGCAGGAAGGAATATAACATTTCACATGGTTGAAAAATAAATAATAGATATGCTAGTTTTCCATGTAGGCTAGTCATTTACAGTAGATAACTGTGAATCTGTCACAGCAGTCAGCATTGCCTATTTGGCAAAGACCATTAACAAACATGCCATAAAACAGTTATTAACAGTGCTCAAACACCTAAACAAGGACATTGACAAAACAGGGCACAAAAGTATATTTATTGTAAAAAATACATATAAAACCAACTTTGAGACATACAAAAGATTGGAGCTTAGAAACAGTAAAATGAACAGACAAAGACCAAGCCAGTTTGAATTGCAATACATATTTACACTTTAATAAATAAACGTAATTGTTCTATTATACTAAAGAGAAGGCAAATTGTCCATATCTTGGGATGCAGATATCGCTGTGGTGACCTTAAACATTCTCATTGAATATATCAGCATAACCGTCACAAAGCTCAGGGTCTAGGAGGCACAGAACCCTGTGATTAAACGCCAAGAATGCAATACATAGAAAATATCATCCTTGGAGAATAGCTATGCTGCCAACTAATGGCATTTGTAAAAATTGAGGTATTGCACCACGCAGTTAAAAAGGGAGAGTAGTAAAGTAACATTTGGGGCTTCAGATTGTTCAGATTTTTACTGACAACCCTCCCCCCCAGTACACAACAACATAACTATTCATCATATCACCACACAAAAAAAGTACATTTAGGTCTAATGATCAATTCCTCTTTTCACACACACACACACACATCCCCTCCCACTGTTTCAGATACATACTTTTGGCATAATAGTTTCTTTTTTGAAGTGGAAAGAGTAACATGCACAGGGATGCCAGGGCACGACAGGTCGTAGCACCTCAGAGTGCAGGATGTGGTGCAAGAACTCGGAGAGATCATCCAATAGGAATGCTGAACAGGACTGATCCTCATGCTGGTCTACAGCAGTCCGCCCGTGTTTTGATAAACTCACTGTAGCGTCACCACTGATCCCCAGACTAGACTACACCATAGAAGCCTGGAAAGACACAAACCTCTCACCAGGCAAAGGCAGCCAACACAGGCAACGGTAGCTTGTTTAACACATATGGTAATAATACAATGTCTAATAATCCTCTTATGGGGAAGGGTGGTGGGTTAATACAACAAAATCACCCCAACAGCTGTTCATTGCCTCCAGCGATGGGAATCATGGGATAGGCGAGGCAGATGCCTCATGGCGTAATCATGCCCTAAAATACATCATCCCTCACATTGACATGAATGCAGCCAGATGGCCAGACAAGTGCACAGGGGCCTGGTCCAACATTCCGGACTACACCCCAGACAGAGCGAGAGAGGCAGGGGAACGATGACCCACACACCACACCGCATGCCTTCAGCACGACAGGACGGGTTGGTCTCACTGAGAGGAGGGCCAAGTCATCGTAGCAGTATGTTTTTAATCACACCACTTTAGGAACAAAGTAGCACTATGGTCGTTCCACCTCAAAAAGCAGAGGAAAGAGGGTAGACATCAACCATCATAGATTGTTCTGAAATCATTTCTGTTAGAAACATAAGATTAGCATTCGTGCAACCTTATATTTTTGAAAGCTAATTGATTGCATCCAAATTGGGCATTTTAATTTACAGGATTCATATAATATTTATTCAATATAGTACCAAACATCCGAATTGGGCCACACTTTCTTCAAACAATGAGTTATACATGAGGAATCAAAAGGAATGGTCAAAAGCCAGACACTGACCCCCCCCCACCAGTCCCAACCCAACAAGTTTATACAGTGCCTTTGGAAAGTATTCAGACCCCTTGACTTTTTCTGCATTTTGTTAGGTTACAGCCTTATTCTAAAATGTATGATTTCCCCCCCCCCTCAATCTACACAACAATACCCATAATGACAAATCAAACATTTTTTGTGGTTGACATTTCTTAATTTATTACAAAAAAAACAACTGAAATATTCCACTGACTTAAGTATTCAGACCATTTACTCAATACTTTGTTGAAGCACCTTTAGCAGTGATTACAGCCTCAAGTCTTCTTGGGTACAACACTACAAGCTTGGCACACCTGTATTTGGGAAGTTTCTCTCATTCTTCTCTGCAGATCCTCTCAAGCTCTGTCAGGTTAGATGGGAAGCGTTGCTGCACAGCTATTTTCAGATCTCTCCAGAGATGTTTGATCGGGTTCAAGTCCAGGCTCTGGCTGGGCCACTCAAGGATATTCAGAGACTTGTCCGGAAGCAACTCCTGTATTGTCTTGGCTGTGTGCTTAGGGTTGTTGTCCTGTCCAGTCTGAGGTCCTGAGCACTCTGAAGCAGGTTTTCAACAAGGATCTCTGATGTACTTAGCTCCGTTCATCTTTGCCTTGATCCTGACAAGTCTCCCAGTCCCTGAAAAACATCCCCACAGCATGATCCTGCCACCACCATGCTTCAACGTAGGGATGGTGCCAGGTTTCCTCCAGATGTGACGCTTGGCATTCAGGTCAAAGAGTTCAATCTTGGTTTCATCAGACCAGAGAATCTTGTTTCTCATGGTCTGAGAGTCTTTAGGTGCCTTTTGGCAAACTCCAAGCAGGCTGTCATGTACCTTTTACTAAGGAGATGCATACATCTGTCCACTCTACCATAAAGGCTTGATTGGTGGAGTGCTGCAGAGATGGTTGTCCTTCTGGAAGGTTCTCTCATCTCCACAGAAAAACTCTGGAGCTCTGTCAGAGTGACCATTGGGTTCTTGGTCACCTCCCTGACCAAGGCCCTTCTCCCCGATTGCACAGTTTGGCCAGGCAGCCAGCTCTAGGAAGAGTCTTGGTGATTCCAAACTTCTTCCATTTGAATGATGGAGGCCACTGTGTTCTTGGGGACCTTCAATGCTGCAGACATTGAAGGTCTGCAGCGAGTCTTATAGCAAAGGGTCTGAATACGTATGTAAGTTATCTGTTGACAAATTTTATTTCGCAATTAAAAAAAATTATAATACTGTTTTTGCTTTGTCATTAAGGGGTATTGTGTGTAGATTTGAGGATTTTTTAAATGTAATCCATTTTAGAATAAGGCTGTAATGAAACAAAATGTGGGAAAAAGTCAAGGGGTCTGAATACTTTCCGAAGGCACTGTAGCATCAGTTCTCTGTGACAGACAAGTAGTGTCAGGAAAGTATTCAGGAACTCTTATCTGTTTCTAACTACAGAAACGATTTCAGAACAATCTGAGATGGTGGGTGTCAAGGCTTGCTGAAATGACATGCAACAACGCTAGGATTAAAACTCTCTCAACCAGAGGGTATCAGGGCACTAAGAACACACACACCCCTCTCATTTACACAGCCAGTGAGAAGTCTGCAGTTCGCCTCTGCTGTCCAGAGTCGGGCGCTGTCATCCAGGACATTGACTGTCCCCATTCATCCACACCGCTATCACACACATACATACACATACATATATATATATATATATATATATATATATATATATATATATACATACACACTCTACTGTAGTTACTAAATTAGCAACTGTGGTACAATCAAGCACACCTTATGAGAAGAAAGTTCAGCCTTGGGGTAAAAAGTGCTCAGTATGGGCATGACACCAGTACTATGGCCTGGGAAATGCCAACAACCTACTGTAGCTGCAGTAAAAGGCGCTAACACAGTGAGTTCAGCACCAACCAGCCACACAAACTGGCATCATCCACTTTTAACTCAACAATCAACTCACACCCACCATCCCTCTCCTGAAATGTATCATGGTGACAATAGAAAACCACCTACAATCACTACTACAGCAACCCAATCCACAAAATAAAGCCCTGCTTTCCAACATCGGGCTATAAAAAACAACGCATTGCAATATTTACGCATGAACAGTTAACATTTTCAGAGCTGGGCTGTTTTTTTTATGGACAGAAACATTTATTCACTGGAACGTGAATGAGTCCACATTAGGGGAAGAGGAACGCATGGGCAACAGAAACACATTTTTCCTCCCCTCCTTGAGTTAAAAATGACTTTCACAGGACTGTCAACCTGGTATGATAATAAATCGATTTACCGTTTTTCTGGAGTGCAGCAGTTTATAGTTTGGGCTATGTTCACAGAGGAGAGGTGGCTGTCTATTCCAGTGGTATTTATAGTGGTCTGAGTTGAGCTCAAACAGACTGAACCAGGTCAAATGGACTGAACCAGGTCAAATGGACTGAACCAGGTCGAAGAGAAAAAAGTGGTCTGCGGTCGCATCCTTTTGGGGCTGTGTCTGGTTCAGTAAAATTAGGAGGCTTGCCTCTGGTATTTTTCATTGCCGTAATATATTTGCTGCAATTATAGAAACATTGCAGTCTCCTGTGGGGGAAAAAAGTACATAAAATATTTATACTTTCCTCACACTTGGAATGTAACTCTTCATATTTCACATAATATTTTGTCCACACTAACTCCTACCCTGTTGGCTAGTGTGACATCATGGGGTTGGAATAAATGGGGTCATGAACACGTACGTACCTGAGTCAGGTGTGTCCCTGAGCAGGACATGTGACCAATCAAAAGGGTGAGTCAATGAGTCAATCAAAAGGGTGTTCGGGACAGCATGGCTTCACCTTGGACCAGGAGTCAATACAGCTGGACAGAGAAAGAGAGACACAAAGACATGTAATGAGACATACAGAAATGGAATGGTTGTTTTCCCTTTTGATTCACTTATTCACGTATTTTGGACCACGCAGAACATATGTATTACAGCAGTTTAAGTTACATAACTCAATCCCATCTGTGGTCCCAGGGTGGGACTTAACTCTGACCATGGTGCAGGCAGCTGACTGACTCACTGTGAGACAGCCGGATTAGAAACACTTGCTGTGGTTACTGTATTTCTTTCAAAAGGAGGTTCACACCTTAAAATACTTCTTAGTCAAACAGAGGTGAATGACTTGCGATAAGGTTAGGTCATTCTGGTAAAGAAAATAAGGTTATAGCCGCTCACTGCTTGATGCTCCCACAAGTGTTCTTCAAAATCAAAAATCAAATAAAAATGTGAAACACTTACTTATGGGCCCTTTCCAACAATGCAGAGAGGAAAAATAGAAGAATAAATAATAACTTGCCTATACAAGGAGTATACCAAACATTAATACTAAACATGAATATTAAACATTAATACCAACCATTAGGAACACCTTCCTAATATTAAATTGCACCCCCCTCCGCCCCTTTTGCCCTCAGAACAGCCTCAATTCATCGGGCATGGACTCTACAACATGACTAAAGTGTTCCACAAGGATGCTGGCCCATGTACACACGGGAAACTGTTGAGCGTTGAAAAACCCAGCAGAGTTGAAGTTCTTGACACTTCAAATATTTTGCCTTGCCCATTCACCCTCTGAACGGCACACACACAATCCACGTCTCAATTGTCTCAAGGCTTAAAAATCCTTCTTTATTAAGCCGTCTCCTTCCCTTCATCTACACTGATTGAAGTGGATTTAACAGGTGACGTCAATAAGGGATCATAGCTTTCACCTGGATTCACCAGGTCAGTCTGTCATGTTCTTAATGTTTTGTATACTCAGTATATGCATGGGGTACTGTATACTGAATAAAAAACAAACGCAACATGTAAAGTGTTGATGCCATGTTTCATGAGCTGAAATATAAGATCCCAGAAATGTTCCATACGCACAAAAATATTATTTCTCTAAAATGTGCAAGAATTAGTGAGCATTTCTCCTTTGCCAAGATAATCCATCCACCTGACAGGTGTGGCATATCAAGAAGCTGATTAAACAGCATGATCATTACACAGGTGCACTGTGTGCTGGGGACAATAAAAGGCCACTCAAATGTGCAGATTTGTCACACAACACAATGCCACAGATGTCTCAAGTTGAAGGAGTGCGCAATTGGCATGCTGACTGCAGGAACGTCAACCAGAGCTGTTGCTAGAGAATTGAATGTTCCTTTCTCTACCATAAGCCGCCTCCAACGTAATTTTAGAGAATTTGGCAGTACGTCCAACCAGCCTCACAACCGCAGACCACGTGTAACCACGCCAGCCCAGGACCTCCACATCCGGCTTCTTCACCTGTGGGATCGTCTGAGACCAGCCACCAGGACAGCTGATGATGTCCTAGCTCCCTAGCGGGTGGGCCTGGCTCCCAAGTGGGTGGGCTTACGCCCTCCCTGGCCCATCCATGGATGTGCCCCTGTGCAGCCATATGAAATCCATAGATTAGGTCCTAATGAATTTATTTCAATTGACTGATTTCCTTATATGAACTCAGTAAAATCGTTGAAATTGTTGCATGTTGCGTTTATATTTTAGTTCAGTATATATATGGGAAGGGGTAAACTGACAGAAAACAGGATAGATAAGTAGTAGCAGCAGCATATGTGATGATTTAACCTGTTATGGATAGGGGGCAGTATTTTCACGGCCGGATAAAAAAACGTACCCGATTTAATCTGTTTATTACTCCTGCCCAGAAACTAGAATATGCATATAATTGTTTGATTTGGATAGAAAACACCCTAAAGTTTCTAAAACTGTTTGAATGGTGTCTGAGTATAACAGAACTCATATGGCAGGCCAAAACCTGAGAAGATTCCAAACAGGAAGTGCCCTCTCTGACCATTTCTTGGCCTTCTTCAGCCTCTTTATTGAAAACAGAGGATCTCTGCTGTAACGTGACACTTTCTAAGGCTCCCAGAAGGCGCCAGAACGTTGAATGATGAGTTTGCAGTCCATGGCTGAAAAACAGTAGCGCATTTGGATAGTGGTCGATCTGAGAACAATGAGACGGGCGTGCGTGCACGTGAAGAGTCCATTTTACATTTTCAGTCTTTGAACGAAAACAACGACTTCCGGTCGGAATATTATCGCTATTTTATGAGAAAAATCGCATAAAAATTGATTTTAAACAGCGTTTGACATGCTTCGAAGTACGGTAATGGAATATTTAAAAAAAAATTGTCACGATACGCGCTGGCGCGTCACCCTTCGTTACCCTTCGGATAGTGTCTTGAACGCACGAACAAAACGCCGCTATTTGGATATAACTATGGATTATTTGGGACCAAACCAACATTTGTTGTTGAAGTAGAAGTCCTGGGAGTGCATTCTGACGAAGAACAGCAAAGGTAATCCAATTTTTCTTAGTAAATCTGAGTTTGGTGAGTACCAAACTTGGTGGGTGTCAAAATAGCTAGCCTGTGATGGCCGGGCTATGTACTCAGAATATTGCAAAATGTGCTTTCACCGAAAAGCTATTTTAAAATCAGACACCGCGATTGCATAAAGGAGTTCTGTATCTATAATTCTTTAAATAATTGTTGTGTTTTTTGTGAACATTTATCGTGAGTAATTTAGTAAATTCACCGGAAGTGTTCGGTGGGAATGCTAGTTCTGAACGTCACATGCTAATGTAAAAAGCTGTTTTTTGATATAAATATGAACTTGATTGAACAAAACATGCATGTATTGTATAACATAATGTCCTAGGAGTGTCATCTGATGAAGATCAAAGGTTAGTGCTGCATTTAGCTGTGGTTTTGGTTTTTGTGACATTATATGCTAGCTTGAAAAATGGGTGTCTGATTATTTCTGGCTGGATACTCTCCTGACATAATCTAATGTTTTGCTTTCGTTGTAAAGCCTTTTTGAAATCGGACAGTGTGGTTAGATAAAGGAGTCTTGTCTTTAAAATGGTGTAAAATAGTCATATGTTTGAAAAATGTTAGTTTTCGGATTTTCGAGGAATTTGTAATTCACGCCACGCCCTATCATTGGATATTGGAGCAGTGTTCCGCTAGCGGAACATCTAGATGTAAGAGGTTTTAAGAGTAAGAGGTTAAGAGTTAGAGCAAAGGGGGTCAAATGCAGATAACCAAATAGCTACTTGGACTAACTATTTAGCAGACTTATGGCTTGGGGGTAGAAGCTGTTCAGGGTCCTGTTGGTTCCAGACTTGGTGCACTGGTAACACTTTCCGTGCCGTGGCAGAGAAAACTGTCTATGACTTGGGTGGCTGGAGTCTGATACTTTTTAGGATCTTCCTCTGACACCGCCTGGTATAGACTGGATGGCAGGGAGCTCAGCCCCGGTGATGTACTGTGCTGTACGCACTACCCTCTAGCGCTTTGTGGTCGGATGCCAAGCAGTTGCCACCAAGCAGAGATGCAGTCAGTCAAGATGCTCTTAACTGTGCAGCTGTATAACCTTTTGATGATCTGAGGGCCCTTGACAAATCTTTTCAGCCTCTTCACGACTGTGCTGGTGTGGGTGGACCATGTTAAATTCCTTATGCTGGGCATACACTATACAACTTCTAAAATCTTAACTTGGCCATACTCACAGTTCCAGATTTCCTTGTCCCAAATCTTTAATTCTGTCCATTCTCAACCCTGGGTCGTGGGTGCTCATATTACACAATAATTCCCTACTTGATACTGCCGACACGCAAACAGCGAGTTGCTTTATAAGTGTGCACATTATTATGTGGGGAAACATTTTTTTAAAAGGAGACGGAAGTGATGAATATGGACCCGCAAATGGTTGGGCTGACGTAGACAATCTGGATTTATATTCTTGAGGGAATTGAAGGTGAAAACATTTAATATTGAAAAAGGCAGCTGCATTCTCTCCACAGCTCCACCAATCTGTCATAATTAAGGCTAAACCCCACCTATTTCTACAATTTCTCTTCTTTAAAATCTGATTTTAAACCTAACCTTAACTACACTGATAATTTAAGGTTCAGCAAAAGGTTCATTAATTTTTACGATATAGCCAATTTTGACTGTGGCAACTAGTGACAACCTACGCGTTGTTGTTGCTTTCTTCGCCAGCAATGTTTTGGTCTCACATGCTGAGTGCTCCTTGGCTATTAGCTGCAGTCTTTGTCCAATTGCATTGAAGCACCGCTCATAGTACAAGATGGACAACCAATATCTGATACGTCAGAACATTTTCTGGACAACAAAAGGTTGTTGTCCTGGCACCACACTGCCAGATCATGACCTCTTCCCTATAGGCTGTCTCATCATCGTTGGTGATCAGGCCTACCACAGTCTTGTCATCAACAAACTTAATGAGGGTGTTGGAGTCGTGTGTGGCCACGCAGTCATGGGTGAACAGGGTGTACAGGACTGGACTAAGCATGCACCCGAGGGCCCCCGTGTTGAGAGTCAGCGTGGCGGATGTGTTGTTGCCTACCCTCATCCCCTGGGGGCAGTGTGCCAGGAAGTCCAGGATCCTGTTGCAGAGGGAAGTGTTCAGTCCTGGAGTCCTGATCTTAGAGATGAGCTTGGAGGGTACTATGATGTTGAATGCTGAGCTGTAGTCAATGAACAACTTTCTCAATTCTTAAATTATTCAATGGAGCTTTTAGTGATATCAAAGATGACTTGTGTGAGAAAAACATTACTGGATTTTTTTCACAGTAAGCAGTGACAAAATAACCATGTAATTTCACATAGTCCGGAAGGCATATTACTAAATGAGAGTTCCAAAGAATGCAACTCATGATTGCATCACAACGTTTTCCACAGACCTGTGCTTTGTTCACCGTTTGTCTCCTGGGTCACATGTACAGTGCATTCAGAAAGTATTCACCACTCCTTGACTTTTTCCACATTTTGAGAGTTTGTGTCACTGGCCTATACACAATAACCCATAATGTCAAAGTGGAATTATGTTTTTCGAAATGTTTACAAATTATTTAAAAATGAAAAGCTGAAATGTCTTCAGTCAATAAGTATTCAACCCCTTTGTTATGGCAAGCCTAAATAAGTTCAGGGGTAAACATTTGTCACATAATAAGTTGCATGGACTCACTTTGTGCAATAATAGTGTTTAACATGATTTTTGAATGACTACCTCATCTCTGTACCCCGAACATACAGATAAATGTAAGGTCCCTCACTCAAGCAGTGAATTTCAAACATGTTCAACTACAAAGACCAAGGACTCTTATTGGTAAATGGTTGCAAAGAAATTAACCTTTTGTCCTGAATACAACGTGTTATGTTTGGGACAGATCCAACACGTCACTGAGTACCACTTAATATTTTCAAGCATGGTGGTGGCTGCATCATGTTATGAGTATGCTTGTCATCGGCAAGGAGTTTTTTTTAGGATAAAAAGAAACAGAATAGAGTTAAGCACAGGCAAAATTCTAGAGGAAAACCTGGTTCAGTCTGCTTTCCAACAGACAAACTCACCTTTCAGCAGGACAAAAAACACAAGGCCAAATATACACTGGAGTAAGCTTATCAAGAC
This sequence comes from Salmo trutta, assembly GCF_901001165.1. Taxonomy (NCBI): domain Eukaryota; kingdom Metazoa; phylum Chordata; class Actinopteri; order Salmoniformes; family Salmonidae; genus Salmo; species Salmo trutta. The sequence continues at coordinate 10,849,117 of NC_042987.1, read as the reverse complement.
GACACTGAATGTTCTTGAGTGGGCTAGTTACAGTTTTCACTTAAATAGGCTTGAAAATCTAATGGCAAGACATGAAAATGGCTGTCTAGCAATGATCAACAACCAACTTGACAGAGCTTGAAGATTTTTTTTAATAATACATGTGCACATGTTGCACAATCCAGGTGCTCAAAGCTCTTGAATTTACCCAGAAAGACTCACAGCTGTAATCCCTGCCAAACGTTATTCTAACGTATTGACTCAGGGGTGTAGATACCTATAACTGAGATTTTGATTTTATTTTTTATATACATTTGCAAAAATGACTAAAAACATGTTTTCACTTTGTCATTATGGGGTATTGTGGTCGATTGATTTAAAAATAAAATCTGTAATCCATTTTGAATTCACACTAACACAACAAAATGGGAAATAAGTCAAGGGGTATGGATATTTTCTGAAGGCACTAAATCCTCAGTAGGTGTGTATTAAATCCGCAGTAGGCACGTTCACACTGCACCTCAGCCCAGGGCTAAAGAGTTTATCATAGTCCAAAACATGCACTCGTACGCACAGCAGTGTTCTAGAATATTGTACCATTGGCTTTCATACTTTTTGAATGTCAGCGCATATAACTGGTATAACTGCATTACGCTGCAAATACCTATTCTGCAATACTGCGTCCAAAATACCACAGTCAGCTGCAGTTACTGCACTTTTACTGCAGTTTCAAAACTGCAATCTTTTTTTGTAAAGATGGGCTAAGGGAGATTTTAGCCCGGGGCTAGCACCAACACCTTAGCCCAGAGCTAGCTGGTCCTGCTTTGGTTTCCCGGGGAAACATGGTGCCAAAATAGCCAGTGTGAAACAGGGTCAAGAACAATGCATAGACTCTTCACTGTCCAATCACAAAAGCTGCACTTGCACTTACTTTCCATATGCTTGTGATTCGTTCTGCACGCAATTTTGACAAGTACATTTATACTATTTCATTCTTCCATCCGAGGACAAACCTGACAAAAATAAACAACTTCAATCAAAGCAAAAACATTGGTTGCTATGGCTAACAAAAACGGTTGCTTGCACGCTGGCTAATGTCTTCTCACTTAGCTAGCCAACTGAAGCCACAAACTCAACAGCTGGAAGGGCAGAAAACACTCCCTTTCCGTCTGTTTTCATAGCTTTTCTATTGACATTTATTTGGATATAGCTATTAGGGCTGACCCCATTTAGTCAACTGGTCGATTGTTTGGTTGATAGGCTGTTGGTCGACCGAGGTTTCTCTCGTCGAGCAGTTGCATTTTTTAAATATTTTTTATATTATGGTGCACAAGACTGTCTGATTTGCGCCTGTCTCAGTGGACTAATCCATTGCGGAGGCCACGGGGATGGCACAGTCCATCCCTAAGACATGTGATTGTACTGAAATTGTATATGGTTATATTATGGAAAAAATTAGGGTGTAACACTAAAATCTAATATTTTATAACAAATGCGCTTTCTCCCGCATTGGATAAGGTCGCTGTCCGTGGTTCCGAAACAATATTCAGTGCGCAGAAGAATTGGCGCCTTCCCCTATGTTGCTATGTGCAAAATAGCAAAATTAACCAGCATATTGGGACTGAGAACGATGCGGTAGAGGCAGCAGCAGAGACGAGGAAAAAGCCCTTGCCTTAGCCTAATTGAAAATTGAGGAGACAGGAAACCAACTTAATTAGGTTTATAATCAATAGCCTAACTGCTAAATGTGCTTGACTTTATAAATCATCCATATACATCTACAGAAATAAGACAGATCTTGCTTCTGTTGCCTGTTTGTTTAATACCCTACTGATTCCGTGAGCACCAAGCCTCATGCTTGGTAGGCAGTCATTGCAAATAAGAATTGGTTCTTAACTGACTTGCCTAGTTAAATAAAAGGTAAAAAAAAAAAAAATGCAACAGCAAAATTTTGGATAAATCATTTTCACAGATTCGGATGCTTTACCATTTTATTTTGTTAGAACAGACTGGTATTACTTAAAATGTATTGTTTACACTGTTCCAAACAGGCAGAACAATTATATTGTAATCTAACAGCACCTGTTTGTTACACATATGCACGCAGCACTCGCTCCTATACCCTCCTTTTTCTGGATCTCCTTTGTTATTATTACAATTATTATGATCATCATTATAATAATAAGTAATGTCGTTATAATTAGTAGGATTAGTATAGTAGTCTTGTATAACCACCATCGAGCTGTAGGCCTGAGAGCACATTCTGTTTAGTCTTAATACCGTAACTTACTTAGGTCTATATTTCAATATACAGGCTACTGTATCAATCAAGCATTCATTCGTCCATGCCATCACACAGCATACGAGACATTCATGCTTTGAAATGCAATCAAGCCTTTTAGTTTTAAAATTAAATAAAAAGGGTGCTATGAATAATTAGCCTAAATGATACATAAACTGCAATTCCCAAATGTATGCAATTGTTTTTAGTCTGCTGTAATAAAGGCTTTATAGATCTTTTTTTCCCCGTTAGAAAAGACTCTCCGGTACACTTATTTAGTGTTGTTTACACGGTTTCAAATGGTCCGAAAAAATATTAATATTGGAATCTAACAATAACTGTTTGGCACACAATAGTCACGCAACATTTGCTCCTATACCCTCCTTTTCAAAATGCCAAATATCTTCCACAGACCTGACTTCCTCTTTTCCTCCTGAGCAACCAGTAAACATTTGTTGCTTTTTCACTTCCTCCACATACATTTTGCTGTCATGTGTTACTGTGTTCAGAGTTTGTTATAACCAATTTATTGATGTAATTATGATAGGCTATAGGTCAGGCCCTATTGGTCACATGCATGCAATGCTTACATGTTTCACGTAAAGAGAGCAAGGGTTGAGGGAATGTTTTTTCCAAATGAGGGATTTTGGTAACAGAACTTTTCAGTCAGAAACAAGTAAAAAACAAAATGGCTGAATTGTTGCAGCTTCAGCACGGACAGCGCAATAAAACACTTGCTCTGCTGTGGTTCCTTTTCGATGCAGTAGGGAGGAGAGCGAGACAACATGTGCCAGTCACACAGGCACTCACTGTCCTTTTTTTTTTTTTTAACACTGACCGTCGGGCTCTTTCTTGAGTCATTTGTGTGTTTTAGTTATTTAATCAAACAGTGTGCTTAACGCATCTGACAAGCTCAGTGCACATGTAATTGATTTTATTCAAACACTGTCTATATATGGAAAAATAAGTTTCAACATTTCGACCAATCGATTGGTCGAAAGAACACTCCATCCCTTCCTCACACACTGTCTACAGTACCTCACACTCAAACACATACTCATAAACACACACATACACACACACACCACTCTCTCTCCTACAAACACACACTGCTCCCAACTTTTAAAATGTTTAAGAATTTAAGGAGCACCAGAAATAAATAGAGTTTTGATGTAGTTTAGACCTACATTAGGCCTACATGAATCCTACCTTTTGAAGCACATCTCATGAGTAGCAGACCCTTATCCTTTTTTTCCTGTGCCAATCTAATTAGCCTAAACCTACTGTCAAGTTACCAGGAGACTGCATGACAGTGAATTTGCAAAGTCTACTCAGACTGGTCTGTGCTCTTGGTTATAACAGGGGATGAAACAATGAATCAACATTGCGCTCTGCTCGAATGTAACAAATATACAAATCTAACAGAACACTCATCAGGGTCTGGGTCTGCATACCGCTCGCCATCACGGCAAACTTATATTTGAAAAAACTGACGGAGGAATAGACAAGTGAAGAGCGGATGGTGAGAAGCAGGTGAGTGAGGGCTGGTAGGGTCTGTGGGATGCGGCTGGCATGAAAGTATAGTGGATATTATTAGACCTGCACATACAAGAGACGAGTGGCTGGTGCATAAATGTATAAACAAATCTGACTTCATAAACATTTCATAACAGGCGCTAGCAGAATCTTTAGATTGGAAGGGGTGAAAAAGTCGGTAGTATCATATGAAAACGGTACTATGGTATTTTAAAAATGTTGGTATCATAAGTATCATGAGGTTTTGGTACGATGATATTACTATAGTACAGGTATACCGTGCAACACTAATGTCCGACCTATTGGGCCAAAACTTTTAAGAGATCAGATTTTTGGTTTGTTTATTTTGCTAAAAGGACATACTTTGCTAGCTACCCACCTCGTTCCTTTCTGCTAGCATGTGCACGTAGTACACCATCATGATTCATACCATCATGAATCATGGCTATCTCCAGATATACTGTTCCCATCCATACAGCCAGCTGGGTTCTCAGTACATGGCACTGAACTCTCCTGGAAGAAGAAAGGCGGAGGTGCATGTTACCCAATTAACTACTCGTGGTAACGTTGTGGTAACGTGCAGAAAGTGAAGTTCTTTTGTTCACCCAATCTAGAATACCTCAATCAAATGTCAACCGCATTACCTCCTGAGAGAATTCTCTTCAGTCATCATCACAGCCGTATATATTGCCCCTCAAGCCGATACCGCGAAGGCTCTCAGGGAACTACATCACATATCCTGAGGCAGCATTTATTGTATCTGGGTACTTTAATAAAGCATATCTGAGGAAAACTCTACCGAAGTTAACACATTGCCTGCAGTACTCAAGCTTCAAAAACTCTCAACCATTGTTACACTCCCTTTCAGAATGGCTACAAGGCCCTCCCCCACCCTCCCTTTGGCAAATCAGATGACAACTACATTCTGCACCTCCTTCCTATAGGCAGAAACGCAAACAGGAAGTACCGTGCTAAGGTCTATTCAACGCTGGTCTGACCAATCAGAATCCATGCTTCAAGATTGTTTTGATTACACGGACTGGGATATGTTCCGGGTTGCCTCTGAGAATAACATTGACATATACACTGACACAGTGACTGAGTTTATCAGGAAGTGTATAGGGGATGCTGTTCGCACTGTGATGATTAAAACCTATCCAAACCCAAAAACGTGGATAGATGGCAGCATTCGCGCAAAACTAAAAGCACGAACCACCGCATTTAACCACGGCAAGGTGACTGGGAATATGGTCGAATACAAACAGTCCAGTTATGCCCTCCGTAAGGCAGTCAAACAGGCAAAACGTCAGTACAGAGACAAAAGTGGAGTTACAATTCAACGGCTCAGACATGAGACGTATGTGGCAGGGACTCCAGACAATCACGGATTATAAAGGGAAAACCAGCCACGTTGCTGACACCGACGTCTTGCTCCTGGACAGCTAAACATGTTCTTCGCCCGCTTTGAGGATAACGCCGTGCCGCCGACACGGGCCGCTTCCCAAGGACTGTGAGCTCTCGTTCTCCCTGGCCAACATGAGTAAGACATTTAAGCATGTTAACCATCGCAAGGCTGCTGGCCCAGAATGCATTCCTAGCCACGTCCTCAGAGCATGTGCAGACCAGCTGGCTGGAGAGTTTACGGACATATTCAATCTCTTCCTATCCCAGTCTGCTGTCCCCACTTGCTTCAAAATGTCCAGCTTTGTTCCTTCACCAAAGAAAGCGAAGGTAACTGAACAAAGTGACTATCGCCCCGTAGCACTCACTTCTGTCATCATGAAGTGCTCTGAGGGGCTAGTTAATTCGTTTTTTTCCTCGGCTGATTGATCGGAATCTAGGATTACAGGGACTCTGCGCAACTATATTCAATGTGCGGGACAAAATTGAGGCTATGATTAAGAAGTTGGAGCTCTTCTCTGTCTGCATTAACAAGGACAACATACAGGTCTTTCCATCATTGCATGATTTTTTTTGTGTGCAAATGAACTCAAGCTTACGGACAATGGGATCGTATCCCCGAGCTGACAAGGCAGTTAACCCACTGTTCCCCGGTAGGCCGTCATTGTAAATAAGAATTTTTTTCTTAACTGACTTCCTTGTTAAATAAAGGTAAAAAAAAAGTCAAATGTGATATAGCGAAGCACCCGAGTGAGTTGTGTGCGCAATTACGCAGGTACTTTCCTGAAACGGATGACACAAACAACTGGATTAGTTATCCCTTTCATGCCCTGCCTCCAGTCCACTTACCGATATCTGAACAAGAGAGCCTCATCGAAATTGCAACAAGCGGTTCTGTGAAAATGTCATTTAAATCAGATGCCACTGCCAGATTTCTGGATTGGGCTGCGCTCAGAGTATCCTGCCTTGGCATATCACGCTGTTAAGACACTGACGCCGTTTGCAACAACGTACCTATGTGAAAGTGGATTTTCGGCCCTCACTAGCATGAAAACTAAATACAGGCACAAACTGTGTGTGGAAAATGATTTAAGACACTCCAATACAACCCAACATTGCAGAGTTATGTGAATCCTTTCAAGCACACCCTTCTCATTAACCTGTGGTGAGTTATTCACCATTTCCCATGAACAAATAAGGTTTTGTGTGTAAAATGGTTAAATAAAGAGCACAATTATTGATTATTATTATATTATTTGTGCCCTGGTCCTATAAGAGCTCTGTCACTTCCCACAAGCCTGGTTGTGACAAAAAATGTATTGTATGTGGCAGGCTTACAATGATGGCAAAAAACAACATTTCAGAGTGCGCTGACCCTGGTGCTAGAGGGGGTACGCAGCTGGAGGTTGAATGTTTGAAGGGGTACGGGCAATAAAAAGTTTGGGAACTACTGATAAGGAAATCAGCCAATTTAAATAAATAAATTAGGCCTTAATATGGCTATAGCAAAACACAGGGAGCCTACAAATGCATGCTGGGCCAGGCACGTCGTTAGCTGGTGAAACGAGCACAACTGGAGAGGTAATAATGTGTTAATAAGTGCCTTATTGCTTATAACATTGGTCACATGGCTGAGATGGGCACAAGCACTGTCCATGACAAACTGTTCACACCCTTCTTGTTGGCGGAGAGAACATTTTGCAGGTTTAACGCTCATTTCCTACTATTCTATACATAGCAGGACATGAGGTGGAGATAGAATTTTGCAGTTTTAAAGCTCATTTCCTGCAATTCTACAAGCCTTGCCATGTCTTGTGTGTTCATGTGATATCTGAGTGACTCAAACAACACAACAAAATCAATGGGCTAAAAAACCTAGCTAAATACCGTTAGCTGAAATGGGCTAGTTGATCTAGACATTTCTTCCAAGTTATTAACAGCTCTTTCTTAGCTCTGCAATTACAAGAGGAAAACTGCTGCTTCGAAAATTGCACCTTGTGCATTGTAATATTACAACTTTCAAGAGTAAGCCTGACTGAGCTCCTTAAAAAATATATATTTAAGTTTGGGAACCACTGGCCCAGGGCTTTGAGAAGTGTGAATCCTTAGCCCTGAGCTAAAGCTTAGCCCATGTTAACAAATGCTTGGTGAACACAGGATAAGCTAGGCCCAGGGTCAGTCATAGCCTGGTGCTAAGATAACCTCGGGCTAAGAACAACGCGTGTGAAAAGGCCTAGTGCTATTACCCCTTGTGGTAGACACATAGGCAGGCCAGCCGGGCAATGGTCTCTCCCTGCTGCAGCTCCTCCAGACAGATGGAACACTCCCCGCTGTCCTTACTGAGCACGTCCGCTGAGAACACAACGAATCACAGAGACGACAGTTAGACGTTAAAGTGTCATCACAAACCCAGGGGGCAGGGAAGGGACTTTTAACATACTTTCAACACACATTATCCCTGAACTTTTATATATGCTACTGTTTGTGTAATAGACTGTAATTATTATTTGGTGGGTGCTTACATTTGTCCTATTTCAAACATGTACAAGTGTGTATTAATGTGTGTGATTTGGAAATGTGTTTTTTCCCCCCATATCCCTCTGAGAATGGGGTCACGGCCAGGGTCTGCCATTCAAAGGTAAACCTGGAACAAATAGGATTAAGTGCCTTGCTCAAGGGCACAGACAGATGTTTCACCTTGTCGGCTCGGGGATTTGAACTAGCAACATTACGGTTACTGGCCCAACGCTCTAACCTGCCACCATTATAACCCCACTGTTTACCATACAATGTCAACCCTTTCTCTGGGTGAACGTAAAGAGCCTCTTTTGTTTGTAACAAATGAAACAGGCCTCTGCACTGAGTTTTTGGTGGACTCATACTCACTGTTGTAAGGGAGAGGTGGAGATGTGAGGCAGCTCAACAGGTGATTCTCAATCTTGCCCCCCGAGAAAGACTTGGAGCAGAACGGACAGCGGATATCTGGGGATGAGATGACAAAAACATGCCCATGATTAACAACGAAACATTAGACAAACAAAAGCGGGGAGAAGATCAAATCAACTTGTCCATCATGCATGCCATGGGTCTTCAGTAGATGTTCACATTTGCATTTGTGTGATCCGAGTATCATCCTGACAATGATCAAGTCAGGTCAACTAACTCATGATTAGTTTTCCAGTCAACATCATTCCACCAGACAACATGCATAACAAGAGGAGTTCAGCCTCAGGGGTGGGACGACATGGGGGAAGAGTGTGCCCAGTTGGCCTACATATCCCCTCCCTCTCTGCCCTGCTGTCAGCTGTGCCCACGTGAGGACTTTGACCCATTTCCTAGACTTGCTTGGGGGCTGGATTAATGGCGCGTGGGAAAATAAATCCAAAGCTTGGTTTGGGTAGGGGTCTCACTGACATACAACCACTTCTGTCCATCTGTCTGATTAATAATGTAGGCCTACACTGTGAGATTCTTCCTTGTCAGTCAGGACCTTGCCATATGTGAAAGCTTCTTTTTTTTTAAATAGCTGTGGATTGTTTCGTAGGCCTATGACTATAAGGGAAGCTTATTTTTATAAATTCCCCATTACATGCCACCAGCAGTACTTGTACAGTTAATCCCCGTAATTTGGTTACATCAATTTCTGTTACTGCATGTATTAATTACAGTAATTTACCGTTCACATTCTCGGAGTGGAAACGTAGTTTGCAGAGTTCACAACCTGCTACACAACCCGAAACACATTTTGGTTTATTTCATAACCATAATTGACGAGTTGTCAATTTTTTCCATTGTCTTTTGTTTGGAGTGTTCCATGTGAGCATTTGTCTACTTTCTCTGTCCTGTTAATGTTGAGGGAGCGTGGGTGCCGGGGGGACCCATAGAAGTACCTGGCCTGCTGCGCAGCAATGTAGGAAAGTCGAAGTATTTTTATTTATTTTTTACATCCATTGCGAATGACAATATAAACCTATTAAAACTATAGTTCCTCACAGTAGGTTATTTGAAAAATCTTTCCAACAATCTCCCCCTCGATAATCACCAAGCCTCAGTGTGTTTAAGAGCAAAATATAATGTGATGATCTCATACAGTACAATTGGAAAGTTTTCAGACCACTTGACTTTTTCCACATTTTGTTACGTTACAGCCTTGTTCTAAAATTTATTCAATTGTTTTTTCCCCCTCACCAATCTACACAATACCCCATAATGACAAAGCAAAAAAAGTTGCCATTTTTGTAAATGTCTTAAAAATAAAAAACTGAAATACCTTATTTACATAAGTATTCAGGCCATTTGCTATGAGACTCGACATTGAGCTCAGGTGCATCCTGTTTCCATTGATCATCCTTGATTGGAGTCCACCTGTGGTAAATTCAAGTGATTGGACATGATTTGGAAAGAAACACCTGTCTATATAAGATCCCAAAATGACAGTGCATGTCAGAGCAAAGACCAAGCCATAAGGTCGAAGGAATTGTCCGTAGAGTTCCTAGACAGGATTGTGTCAAGGCACAGATCTAGGGAAGGGTACCAAAAAATATCTGCAGCATTGAAGGTCCCGAAGAACACAGTGGCCTCAATCATTCTTAAATGGAAGAAGTTTAGAACAAACAAGACTCTTCCTAGAGCTGGCTGCCCGGCCAAACTGAGCAATCGGGGGAGAAGGGCCTTGATCAGGGAGGTGACCATGAACCCGATGGTCACTCTGACAGAGCTCCAGATTTTCTCTGTGGAGATGGGAGAACCTTCCAGAAGGACAACCATCTCTGGTGGAACGGAAGCCATTCCTCAGCAAAAGGCACATGATAGCCCGCTTGAAGTTTGCCGAAAGACACCTAAAGGACTCTCAGACCATGAGAAACAAGATTCTCTGGTCTGATAAAACAAGATTGAACTCTTTGGCCTGAATGCCAAGCTGGAGGAAACCTGGCACCTTCCCTACGGTGAAGCGTGGTGGTGGCAGCATCATGCTGTTTTTCAGAGGCAGGGAGACTAGTCAGAATAGAGGGAAAGATGAACAGAGAAAAGTAGAGAGATCGTTGATGAAAACCATCTCCAGTGCGCTTAGGACCTCAGACTGGGGTGAAGGTTCACCTTCCAACAGGACAACGACCCTAAGCCCACAGCCAAGACAATGCAGGAGTGGCTTCAGAACTAGTCTCTGAATGCCCTTGAGTGGCCCAGCCAGAGCCCAGACTTGAACCCGACCGAACATCGCTAGAGAGACCTGAAAATAGCTGTGCAGCGACGCTCCCCATCCAACCTGACAGAGCTTGCAAGGAACTGCAGAGGGGAATGCAAGAAACTCCCCAAATACAGGTGTGCAAAGCTTATAGCGTTATACCCAAGAAGACTTGAGGCTGTAATCATTGCCAAAGGTGATTCAACAAAGTACTGAGTAAAGGGTCTGAATACTTATGTAAACATGCTAGTTTTAGTTTTTTTTAAATTTGCAAAAATGTCTAAAAAACAGTTTTTGCTTTGTCAAACATTGAGTCACCATCAGTCGATTGTTGTAAAAATGGCAATTCTGAAAATGCTTAACTGTACCTATGTTTGTCCTGAACAACTGTGGCCCTTCTGCAGGGTGCTGAAATTCATACTTCTAATAAAAACTATTAGCTGACTTTTACTGTGACTTCACTACCATAAACTCTTAACATTAACCCCTACCCAAACCTTAAGCATAACCATTTAAAATGTAAACTTCCATTGCGTAGGTACATCCCAAGCATCCCATTTTCTGTCTCTTAACTACAGAAAACATTTCAGCACAATCTGAGATGGTGGGCGTCAATTCTCTTTCTTGTGCTTTTTGAGGTGGAACGACACAGCAGCCTGATTGTAACAACTTAATACAAGGGGTTCAGCTGTAAGTCAAGTAGCTTGTATGCACGAGAGAAACATCATCCCTCCAAGAATGCCGTTTCAGTAGTAAGTCTGGCCAATTTGTGTCACGTCTCACATATCAGCTATAACAGATGTTTGCGCCCAAGCCAATTAACGTTGCTACCTAGGGTACATTTGTGTTTTTGTTCGCACTGACTGACTGTCTAAATGATGCTGTGTATAGGATTTAAATCTGCCAAAAGTGAATAGGAACTGCAACGTAATAAAACAATACATAAAAAACACAAAAAGGGTTGTCACCATGTCGGTTGTTGACACGGTAGAGGCCAATCCAAGCCTCCGACACCGGGCGTTGATTGATGCCTCTCATACGTACGGATCTTGCGCTGACGTTGCGCCCGTTAGAGTGTCGATTACCGGGTAAACGTTCAGAGAAAGTGCGGTGAGACACGCGGCCTGTCTCCTCTCCAGGCAGATGTTCCTCGTTGACAGCACCCTCGGGACTGCTATTACCGTCTTCCTCGCGCTTGCATTCGCTGTTGTCTTCCGCTGGTGATGACTGGCTGATGGATGGGTGGCTGTTGTGGTCGGCGGGGCTTCCAACGGCGCTCGCCTGTTGCCCTATGTCCGAATCGCTGCCCTCCTCCGATCGGCTACGGTTGGTCTCCGAATCGTCAAAACTCCCCGAAAAGTCTATCTTAAGACTGGCGGGCCTATTGCAGCGGGCTCGTCGATAGGAATCCCGCTTTATGCCATCTTTGACGAAAGCCGAAGACACTGGGTCCTCTTGTAAACGACTAGCTCTTGTCCCCATCTCTTTCGTTTTTACCCACAAAACAGGAGATTTAGCTAAAAATGTGTTATTTTCGAAATGTGTATTTAAATTATTCCCACGATCTCTTAAATTATCTTTGTTCTATAAATAGAGTATTGTCAAACGGTTCCTTTCCTTTCCTGTTTCTGAATCGTCTCTTCTCTCCACATTTGATTTTGTTTGACGTCCCTCTCGTCTGACTGCTTTTGGTTGCCAGCGGAAGTGAATTCAGTTTCATCTTCTTCTTCTTTGGATTTAATTGCGAACTACGCGCAAAAAGGTGTATCGTCGCCACCAACTGGATGGTTGTGAAGAAATTCACAAAATAAAAGTACATTCCATTATGGGAAAGAGAACATTTTAATGAATCCACACAAACTACAAAATAATTTACAAACATAAATAATATATATTCCCACTCCTTCAGACATTCAAAACTTCAAATTACCCTGCTCAGGCTCTGGGGCCTGAGAGTGTGGCTCTGCAAGAGCCAGTACTCCATGTAGCTCCTCATGTCTTTTAATCCCAATGGGAACATCAATGTCAATCTTTTTTTTTACACATTTTCAACTTGCACAGTGCCATTCACCACCATTGCTATAAAAGCCATTAACCATATGATTCATCATACGAACATCTACCACTCCAAAAATATTCTTTAGTATATCAATTTCAACTTCTTCCGACACTCCAGAAATTACTCTTTTGACAGGTGCCCTGCTCTGTAGCTCAATGCATGACCCAGGATAATCATCAACTTGAGTGAGGCCCAACACACATTCCTTCTGATCAGCACAAACACAATAAATCAAAACATGCGCACTTCTCGTGATCTTCACCGAGGGTACTTTAGCTTTCATACCAAGGTAAAGACAGTTTCAAGTTGGATATTCAACTGATATTCACGCTTTCAAACCACTTGAGCCACAGACTCCAAATAAGTGTCATGATGTTGGAAAAATTGCACACATTTTACTAGACGCTCTTATCCAGAGCGACTTACAGTAGTGAATGCATACATTTCATACATTTTTTTCCATACTGGTCCCCTGTGGGAATCAAACCCACAACCCTGGCATTGCAAACACCATGCTCTACCAACTGAGCCACACGGCACACAACATTGCACAGGTATTATTTTCACGATTTGGACATTCATTCTCTTGCCAAAGCTAATAAACATGTGGAAATGTGAGCAGCATTTTGTATTTTGCTGACCAACTGGCAGGTGTCTTCACTGACATTTCCAACATGTCCCTAATTGAGTCTGTAATACCCTTTCCCACCTGGACAAAAGGAACACTTATGTGAGAATGCTATTCATTGACTACAGCTCAGCATTTAACACCATAGTACCCTCAAAGCTCATCACTATGCTAAGGATCCTGGGACTGAACACCTCCCTCTGCAACTGGATCCTGGACTTCCTGATGGGCCGCCCCCAGGTGGTGAGGGTAGGTAGCAACACATCTGCCACGCTGATCCTCAACACTGGAGCTCCCCAGGGGTGCGTGCTCAGTCCCCTCCTGTACTCCCTGTTTACCTATGACTGCATGGCCAGGCACGACTCCAACACCATCATTAAGTTTGCAGACGACACAACAGTGGTAGGCCAGATCACCGACAACGACGAGACAGCCTATAGGGAGGAGGTCAGATACCTGGCCAGGTGGTGCCAGAATAACAACCTATCAATCAACGTAACCAAGACAATGGAGATGATTGTGGACTACAGGAAAAGGAGGACCAAGCACGCCCCCATTCTCATTGACGGGGATGTAGTGGAGCAAGTTGAGAGCTTCAAGTTCCTTGGTGTCCACATCAACAACAAACTAGAATGGTCCAAACACACCAAGACAGTCGTGAAGAGGGCACAACAAAGCCTATTCCCCCTCAGGAAACTAAAAAGATTTGGCATGGATCCTGAGATCCTCAAAAGGTTCTACAGCTGCAACATCGAGGGCATCCCGACTGGTTGCATCACTGCCTGGTACGGCAATTGCTCAGCCTCCAACCGCAAGGCACTACAGAGGGTAGTGCGTACGGCCCAGTACATCACTGGGGCTAAACTGCCTGCCATCCAGGACCTCTACACCAGGCGGTGTCAGAGGAAGGCCCTAAAAATTGTCAAAGACCCCAGCCACCCCAGTCATAGACTGTTCTCTCTGCTACCGCATGGCAAGCGGTACCGGAGTGCCAAGTCTAGGAAAAAAAGGCTTCTCAACAGTTTTTACCCCCAAGCCATAAGACTCCTGATCAGGTAACCAAATGGCTACCTGGACTATTTGCATTGTGTGCCCCCGGCCCCCCCCCCCCCCCAGCCCCTCTTTTACGCTGCTGCTACTCTCTGTTTATCATATATGCATAGTCACTTTAACTATACATTCATGTACATACTACCTCAATTGGGCTGACCAACCAGTGCTCCCGCACATTGGCCAACCGGGCTATCTGCATTGTGTCCTGCAGCCAACCCCTCTTTTACGCTACTGCTACTCTCTGTTCATCATATATGCATAGTCACTTTAACCATATCTACATCTACATACTACCTTAATCAGCCTGATTAACCGGTGTCTGTATGTAGCCTCGCTACTTTTATAGCCTCGCTACTGTACATAGCCTGTCTTTTTACTGTTGTTTTATTTCTTTACTTACCTATTGTTCACCTAATACCTTTTTTACACTATTGGTTAGAGCCTGTAAGTAAGCATTTCACTGTAAGGTTTACACCTGTTGTATTCGGCGCACGTGACAAATAAACTTTGATTTGATTTTCCTAGTTGAATTAGTTAGCGTAAACAATGTACAAACTTTTTTTGAATTCGAATTTCAATAGCTCTTTGGTCATGTGACCTACTGACCTCAACCAAGGTTCAGAATGTCCACTGACTACGCTTCTGTATTGCACACCCTTTAGTTTGTTCATTTTCATATCACTCGATTTTACATGATTTTTTTCTAAATTTACAATTTCAGTAGCTCCTTGGTCATGTGACCTACTTGACTCAAACAAGGTTCAGAATGTCCACTGACTACCCTTCTATATTGCACACCATTTAGCTTGTCCATTTTCATCACACACATTTTACATGAATTTTTCAAAATGTAAAATTTCAATTGCTCCTTGATCATGTGACCTACTGACTTCAAACAAGGTTCAGAATGTAATTAGATTTGAAATTTGAATCTTGAAGAAATTATTTTTAAAATCTCATGAGATGCAAATGGACAAACAAAAAGGGTGTGCAATGTGTAGGTCCACTAAGTGGACATTATGAACCTTGTTGGAGGTGTGTGGGCCTAAAAAAGTGTGTGCAATGTGTGTCTATGTCATCGGGTTAGCTAGAACCCGTTTTTAAAGTTTTAGGTGTATTGGTTAAAGAGCTATTGAAATTTGAAAAATTTGATTTGACACTATGTTGATGGCCCCTAACTGCTGTTGGTGGACGTAAGGAAAACTACAGGTGAATATCCGTCGAATATCCAACTTGAATTTGTCTTTACCTTGGTAGCTTTCATCACCATTTTGGATATTTTCATATTTTCAAGTCGGGCACAAATATTCCCAGAAAACATAGGCTACTAGATACTGTACAATGGGATATTAGGAACACTAGATGTTTTCTCACCCACATGTACTTCGTTTATTTTCTATTATTTTGGACAAAAGTCTATTCATACTTATTTCCACCGCCATCAGATTTAAGCTCCATAACCACTTCTGCCATTGTCTCATCTCATGTAAAATGCTAATGCTCGGCGAGCCAGAGTTCAGTTTCCGTTTGCGTTTTTAGAATGACATTTATTGTAGGGCAGGCCCCGTTCGAATACTTTCAAGCACACTCTTCCTTCTCCCCTACCTTAAAATATCCCTGGTCTGATGACTGGATAGTAAATTTGATTAAAATGTTACACCCTCTCATTTTCCTGTGGGCGAAAACAGCCAGTTGATGAGAGAGGACGAAGGAGAATGGCAAGAATCGTGCAAGCTAACAGGCGGGCCACAAACAGAAAAATAACAGAGCAGTACAACAGTGGTGTGCAGAACGGCATCTGGAAACGCACAACTCTTTGATCCTTGTCACGGATGGGCTACTGCAGCAGAAGACCACACCGGGTTCCACTCCTATCAGCTAAAAACAAGAAGCAGCAGCTCCAGTGGGCACGCCATCACCAACACTGGGCAATTGAGAAGTGGAAAAACATCACCTGGAACATGACAGTGAGATCAGTTTACTTGAGTGGCCTGCGCAGTCCCCAGACCTCAAGCCAATAGAGCATCTATTGAGAGATGGAACAGGCTGTTCACAGCATGAACGTACCACCGTCCAATCTGCAGCAACTACGTGATGCCATGACGTCAGCATGGACCAACGTCGCTGTGCAACGTTTCCGACATCAACACATTGACGTAGCAATTAAGGAATCTAGATTTAACATGTGCGTTAAAAATCAGTCAGTGGTGGCCGCCTGGGCAGCTGGGGACCGTTTCAATTGAAACCCCTGAAATATATCAAAGCCAGCCCATGGAAACATAGGGCAGGCCTAGTTCTATCACATTCTTTTGTCATTTTCTTACTCTCTTTCTTAAGAGAGACAACTCCTCTTATTGTGACCTATTTATTATATGTTAAAACTTTGACGCCCTCTATTGACAAGACACAGGTCTTTACGTAGCCAGGGTTGGATCTCAGTATAGCGTCCTCTCCACTTCCGCTTTAATAATCTACACTGATTTGAAATAACTGAACAGGTGAAACCAAAATCCCAGTATCCACCATATTGCTTTCACCTGTCCAGGGTTTTCAGATCTGTGCAGGTGAAGGGAAGGAGCCAAGGAGATGAGCCAAGAATATTGAGATTTCCCCAGTGTAAGTGTATGAAAAAGTAGGCTTAGTAGGCTGCCTGCCAATTATTCTTGTCAGCAGGTCATAGATAAATACCAACTTCAGTTTGCACGTGACAGCTGCACCCTGTTTTAGCCAACTGTTCTTGGTGAGGTAAGAGGAACTCACCTTACTCGTTTGGACGTGTTCTTATGTTCTTCAAGAAAAAGAGTCAACAAAGGGAGGACAGAGAAGTAGGTTACGTTTTACAGCCTCGCTCAAATAATCAATGGTTAGTGCAATCCGGGATCCTTGAGACGTCCCTACACTAAACTCTAACCTAACCGTAACCCTTACATAAACCTAACTTTAACCGTTTTAAATGTCAACTTCAATGGGGTGACGTCAGAGTCTGGACGTCCCAAGGATTCTGTTTCAAAGAATCAAATACAGACAAAAAAATTATTCGGCCCAACCTCCCTTTCAGCAACCACAGCAACTTCTTTTACAATCGGTAAAGGCTAGGCGGGCAAATCGTATATTGCCACAAGTTCACAGACAAGCATCCACCGCATGCAATCCTAATGGTAAGAGGTGGAGCACTGATCTCGCTCGAAGCATCGCCGTGGGAAGTAGTTTGGGGGTGAGAAATAAAAAGCTCATGCTGAAGATGTCAATATTGGTCGCTAATACAGGACTAGTAAAGGCTCAGTGCACTACTTTTGTGAACAAATTTAAACTAAATGTATTTAAATGTTTACCAGCATTTGTACTTGAGTCTAATCATTATCTGTACAAAAAAGTGAATCTGATAAACAGGCTCTGTCCAGTTTGTTTAAATACTTTGCAAATGCACTTTATTTCTATGTGAAAACTGAAATTGTATATTCATTATTGTTTAGTAAACACTCTTATACAGAGCAACTTACAGTAGTGAGTGCATACATTATCATGCTTTTTCAAACTGGTCCCCCATGGGACTTGAACCCACAACCCTAGCATTACAAACACCATGTTCTACCAACTGCACCACATCATCACATCACATAATCACAAACTAACTTTGCACCTTTTGATGTAGACTAAATGTTTGAGGACAGTGTTTTGTTCTTTCTGGTTTCCATTAGAATCAATCAAATGTATTTATAAAGCCCTTTTTTACATCAGCCGATGTCACAAAGTGCTATACAGAAACCCAGCCTCAAACCCCAAACTGCAAGCAATGTAGATGTAGAAGCACGGTGGCTAGGAATAACTCCCTAGAAAGGCAGGAACCTAGGAAGAAACCTAGAGAGGAACCAGGCTATGAGGGGTGTCCAGTCCTCTTCTGGCTATGGCGGGTGGAGATTATAACAGTACATGGCCAAGATGTTCAAACGTTCATAGATGACCAGCAGGGTCAGATAATAATAATCACAGTGGTTGTAGAGGGTGCAACAGGTCAGCACCTCAGGAGTAAATGTCAGTTGGCTTTTCATAGCCGAGCATTCAGAGTTAGAGACAGCAAGTGCGGTAGAGAGAGAGAGTCGAAAATAGCCGGTCTGGTACAAGGTAGCACGTCCGGTGAACTGGTCAGGATTCCATAGCCGCAGGCAGAACAGTTGAAACTGGAGCAGCAGCACGACCAGGTGGACTGGGGACAGCAAGGAGTCATCAGGCCAGGTAGTCCTGAGGCATGTTCCCAGGGCTCAGGTCCTCCGGGCGGGGAGGGAGAGAGAGAGAATTAAAGGGTGCATACTTAAATTCACACAGGACACAGGATAAGACAGGATAAATACTCCAGATATAACAGACTGACCCTAGCCCCCCTACACAAACTATTGCAGCATAAATACTGGCGGCTGAGACAGGACGGGTCGGGAGACACTGTGGCCCCGTCCAGCAATACCCCCGGACAGGGCCAACCAGACAGGATATAACCCCACAGCAGGGGTTCAAACTGTAGAACCCAGTTCCTACATTTGAATACATCAAAGAAAACTATGAATACATCAAAGAACATTTATCAAAGAAAACTATGCTACATTTTATTTCTTGGACCCTCAAGATGACAAATCAGAGCAATATTACTGAATGTAAGTACATTACATACTTTCAGAGGTGAATATATCAAACCAGTTGCCGTGATAAAAGCTTTCCGTTGTTGAGCACTCCCCTCAAACAATAGCATGGTATAGCTACTGTAAATTGTACAGTGCAGTTAGATTAACAATAATTGAAGTTTTCTGCCCATATAAGACATGTCCAATGTATGTCCTGGGACATTTTCTTGTTACTTACAACGTCATGCTAATCACATTAGCTTACGTTAGCTCAACCGTCCCAGTGGAGGGTCATCGATCCCGTAGAGGCTTTAGTCGAGACCGAGTCTGCGTCTCTCACATGGAAAGGCAGACCATTCCACAAAAATGTTGCTCTATAGGAGAAAGCCCTGACCCCAGCTGTTTGCTTAGCAATTCTAGGGACAATAAGGAGGCCTGCGTCTTGTAACCATAGTGTACATGTAGGTATGTATGGCAGGACTACATCAGAGAGATAGGTAGGAGCAAGCCCATGTAATGCTTTGTAGGTTAGCAGTAAAACCTTGAAATCAGCCATAGCCCAGGAAACCAGTGTAGAGGGGCTAGCGCTGGAGTAATATGATCAAAATGTTTTGTTCTAGTCAAGATTCTTGATTATTGAGGTGGCAGGTAGCCTAGTGGTTAAAGTGCTGGACTAGTAACCAAAAGGTTGCAAGATCGAATCCCCGAGCTGACAAGGTAAAAAACTGTTGTTCTGCCCCTGATCAAGGCATTTAACCCACTGTTCCTAGGCTGTAATTGAACACAAGAATTTGTTCTTAACTGACTTGCCTAGTTAAATAAAGGTAAAATAAAAAATGCCAGCAGCTGTGTTTTGGACTAACTGAAGTTTATTTAGTGCTTTATCCGGGTAGTCGGAAAGTAGAGCAGTAGTCTAATCTAGAAGTGACAAAAGCATACATTAACTTTTCTGCATCATTTTAGGACAGAAAGTTTCAGATTTTTGCAATGTTACGTAAATGGAAAAAATCTGTCCTTAGAATGACAATCGCAGAGAAAGGGACAAGGCAACAATTCTTACAATTCCAACTATTGAATCGTGCAAGATACTGTTCTTAATTATACAACTGCCTTTTTTGCCAAAGCTGAGATGTAAATTTTTTTTTTTTCGTTATAAATTTAAGGGATATTTTGATCTGTTGTGTCAGCCGAGATGCATTATTGACTGGGGGATATACAATGCTGTAAATTGTAAACTGATGGTAAATTGCTCTTGCGTTATTATGGGAGATTGGTTAACATTTGTGTTGACAGGATCGGAAAGGGTGATATGATGACATGCTGGATTTGGAGTGTGAGGGAGAAGTTATGGTTAGACTTGCACTGTTGAATAGCATCATTCTATTCTAATCTGAGTAGCCTACATATGTTTTCATTAATCCAAGACACAGGACCAATCCCTCTGTGTAATTGTATAAATCCTCTGTGAAAAAATACACATAGGCTACCTAGCGCAAGAATGAACTGTTAAGGAGTGTAGCCTACCCTTCCCAGTGGGCAAAACCTGATTTGAATTATGAAGTATTAGCTCGAACATCCCCCCCAAAATTTACTGACCAGAATATGATTTACACTACATGACCAAATGTATGTGGACACCTGCTCTTCAAACATCGCATTCCAAAATCATGGCCATTAATATGTAGTTGGTCCCCCCTTTGCTGCTATAACAGCCTTCACTCTTCTGGGAAGGCTTTTCACTAGATGTTGGAACATTGCTGTGGGGACTTGCTTCCATTCAGCCACAAGAGCATTAGTGAGGTCGGGCACCGATGTTGGGCGATTAGGCCTGGCTCGCAGTCGGCATTCTAATTAATCCCAAAGGTATTCAATGGGGTTCAGATCAGGGCTCTGTATAGGCCAGTCAAGTTCTTCCACACCAATCTCGACAAACCATTTCTGTATGGACCTCGTTTTGTGCACGGGGGCATTGTCATGCTGAAACAGGAAAGGGCCTTCCCCAAACTGTTGCCACAAAGTTGGAAGCACAGAATTGCCTACAATGTCATTGTATGCTGTAGCATTACGATTTCCCTTCACTGGAAATAAGGGGCCTAGCCCGAACCATGAAAAACAGCCCCAAACCATTATTCCTCCTCCACCAAACTTTACAGTTGTCACTATGCATTTGGGCAGGTAGCGTTCTCCTGGCATCCGCCAAACACAGATTTGACCGTCGGACTGACAGATGTTGAAGCTTGTTTCATCACTCCAGAGAACGTGTTTCCACTCCAGCCGACGCTTGGCATTGCATATTGTGATCTTAGGCTTGTGTGCGGATGCTCGGCCATGGAAACCCATTTCAAGAAGCTCTCAACGAACAGTTGTTGTTCTGACTTTGTTCTGACTTTGTTTCCAGAGACAATTTGGAACTCAGTAGTGAGTGTTGCAACCGAGGACAGGTGATTGTTACGCACTACGCGCTTCAGGACTCGGATGTCCTGTCAGCAACAGGTGTGGCTGAAATAGGGTTTCCACATACTTTTGTATATATAGGTATTTTTCTGACCACCATACAACCAGCTGGTCATAATTCTGACCACTATATTATGTGCTATATTTTGTAGTCTACTGGCCATAGGGATAACGTCAGAGCTTGGACGTCCCAAGGATCCCTTTTAGACTTTTCAAACAATCAAGTCCAGACAAGGAAACTATTCGACACACCCTGCCTTTCAGCAACCACCAGCTAAGCGAGCAAATCGTATATTGCCATTAGTTCACAGACAAACAACCACTGCAGGCAGTCCTAATGGTAAGCGGTGGAGCGCTGCTCTCACTTGAAGCGACTCATGTCATTTTCAATATTGGAACTATTATGGTTATACATTTTAAGTGATGTTATACATTTAAGTCATGTTAAGTGATACCGTCAGTGGTGTCAGCCGATATGTATTATTTGTTGGGGGATATACAATGCTGTAAATTGTAAACTGATGGTAAATTGCTCAAGTTATTATGGGAGATAGCCTGACGTTGGTTAACATTTGTGTTGACAGGATCTGAAAGGGCGGTATGATGCTATGGTGGATTTGGAGTGTGAGGGAGAAGTTATGGTGAGACTTGCACTGTTGAATAGCATCATTCTATTCTAATCTGAGTAGACTACATATGTTTTCTTTAATCCAAGAGCAAGGACCAATCCTTCTGTGTAATTTTATAAATCCTCTGCGAATGAATGCATATAGGCTACCTAGCCCAAGAATGTACTGTTAAGGAGTGTAGCCTACCCTTCCCAGTGGGCAAAACCTGACTGAATTATGACATATTATTCTTGTCACAAACTGGTTGAAAATATATACTGTATATATATATATATTTTTTTTACAGTTGGTCATAATTGTGACCTCTATTTGACCGGCTAGTAATAATTCTGACCACTATATTATGTGTTATATTATGTAGCCTAATGTTCATAGTTAAGACCTCATCATAACCTGGTAATGACCACCAGAGAATAGAGTTGGATATTGAAAATATAATTCATTACACTTCTATTTGTTTCTATAGTCACCAATTAAAGTTTAAATCCGCAACATATTCTTACATTTAAAATAGATTAAGCAATGGCAAAAACAAATCTACATCAAACATTGTAGCACATCTGCATACAGTAATTGTTTCATAATTCACCCACATACATTACATACGTAGAAATACTGGAACACAGAGTATATAAAGGCTGATTGTTTTATTTGATTAATGATTAATAAGAGTGGTGTGATGGGGTAGATCCTCATCGAGGACCTCTGAGCACAGAAGGCGATCTGGAGCGTTGTGGCCCTCTCGAAGAGTTGTGTGATACAACTTTATCATTCCTGAAGACATTTTTTTTGGACTCCGCTAAATTAAAGTATTTCCATGGTACTAGTTGAAGAAGTTGAACAAGCTTGTGGCAGTTATAACTTAGCGATGTCTTCATAAAATAGCAACTGTTTTATGCCTCCTTCCATCCTCCTCCACCACGGCAGTCAGGGGCATATTTTAGGACTTTCCAGAGGGCCCACAACTCATTAACCTCCTAAGTTTCCTGACTTTTCGTGACACTTCAGCATAAAAGAGAAGAAAATAAAATAGCGAATGGCATATTGTGGGCATGCAGGACACAACAGAACAGTAACGCACAGTATAATATCTTTAAAAAGTCTGAATCTACAAAAAATGTCTCATTGTCTATGTCAAATGTCTCAACTGCTCACATTTACTTACTACAATGGAGCACACACAAGTGGTAGCAAAGGCATGTTTGCTCCTCTGTCCCTTCATATTGAAGTGGGACATTAATTCATTGGTCATCAATCTGAAACATTTTAAGAAAGAGTAAATCAATATTAGACAGTAGTTGGATAATTATTATTTTGAACTAATCTCTAAATTGTAATATTTTGCTTACTCTTAATACATGTTGTAATATTCAAACAACTTTTTATAAAACACACCGCTCGGTATTCTTGAGGACATTGTCCGGGACAGAGGTTCCCCAAATTGAGGACAGCTTGGCAGTCTTAAAGGGATACTTCGGGATTTTGGCAATGAGGCCCGTTATCTACTTCCCCGGAGTTAAATTAACTATTGGATACCACTTTTATGTCTCTGTGTCCAGTATGAAGGATGTTAAGAACTAGTTTCCTGAGCCAATGCTTATTAGCGTTACCGCAATGCAAGCAGATATCCATAGACTTCCAGTCATTGAGCTATCGCTAGTCTGACTCTGGAGAAGTAGATAAAGGGAGTATCATTTAAAAAAAGGTAGAGAGGCAATAAAGAGACAATAAAATACTATATTTTTCAACTGTTATGTGACTGTCAAATCATTCCTGCAACAAACATTGTCAGGGAGAATGAGCAAGAGAAAAATGGGAGAAACTTTACATGACTCACCAAGGGAGGTGTCTTTTGAATCAGGACACAAGGGTTTTGTACCTGAAAAAAAAAGGCGAGTTAAAATAAAATCCTATTTGCTTTACAGACTTATATTATTAGAAGCAATGCTGTTTAAGTTGGATCTACATACACTACACTCTTAGAAAAAAATAGTTCTTTGGCTGTCCCCATAGGAGAACCCTTTTTGGTTCCGCACATAACTATTTTTAGTTCCAGGTAGAACCCTTTTGGGTTCCATGTTGAACTTTCTGTGGAAAGGGTTCTACATGGAACCCAAAAGAGTACTACCTGGAACCAAAAGGGTTCTACGTGGAACGAAAAATAGTTATTCAAAGGGTTCTCCTACAGGGACAGCTGATGAACCCTTTTAGGTTCTAGCAAGCATCTTTATTTTTTTGTATAAGATCAGGCAATCATGGGCAGCTGGATAGCATGTCTCTTGGGAAATCCAATCTCAGTGAGACCTGATGCAGAGAAAAAACGTTCATGATCATCAGCATAGCTAGTACAAGCCTACTGTAGTTCTTACAAAGCTGGTTAGTAGGAATCTATACACATTGAATATCAGAGTATCAAACAGAAAAAAAAGAAAAAAATTGCACAAAAAACTTACTGTCAATGACTATGGATTTAAGGAGTAGTGGTGCTGCTCTCTCCTTTCCCTAGGATGTGGCAGAATAGGTCACTGGTAACGGAGTGGGCCATGCATTAGGTCATTGACGTGTTTCAGGAACTGTAAAGACCAAGAGGAATCACGATTAACCATTACCTAAGGCCTTCACTAAGTTAGAATTAGCCTAGCAAGTTCATTGACTATGTTGCCCCTCAGCAGTCTGGCAGACATGGAGACAGAGAGAGACAGAGACATAGAGAGAGAGCAAAACATAGGCTATTTACATTTCTTAGTCAGCCAGCTGGATAACTTCTGTACTCCTTCCCTTTGTTCCCTCCTCCATCCTGGCATCCAAGCTAGAAGATTCCTGCAAAAAAAGTAACGTTGGAATGAGTGTTGAGGGGGAGCAGGGATAGGCAAACTGTATCCTATTGTGTATTCATCAGGAACTGATTTTCTTATTTACAATGACGGCCTACCCCGGCCAAACCTGGACGACGCTGGGCCAATTGTGTGCCGCCCTATGGGACTCCCAATCACAGCCGGATGTGATACAGCCTGATATGCATACCTCCTTATTTTGCTACTAAAATTCAAATAAAATTACTGCACGTATTATGTTAATTGATTAAAAGCTTTAAGGGAAAATATAAGTCATATTTTCAGGGTCAAATTCAGGTGCAATAATTTTTGACTGATTATTTATGGAAATAAATGTGTTTAAAAATAGGGTTGTGTAAATCCTGGAGGATTGTAGTAGGATATTGAAAGACAAAAGACAGGCCTACGTGTTATTTGTTAAATTCTGAAAAAAATGTAGTTAGTCATATTAGAACATCAAAACAGTATTCAGTGGAACAGAAGAAAATATGCAGCACAATAAACAGTACAATTAGCTAACACAAAATATGACCATTAGAAGCCAACACACAGTAAGCTACCAGATATCATTAATTAAACAACCATTATTTAATTGTACTGCAGTTACTGTATTTTAATGGCAATACATTTTTTGTAAGGGTATCCTGTGTTATTGTACATGTTTATCTTACATGCTGGTACCTAGAACAAATGTTATGGAAGTGAATGTGCACTTTTCAACTGGATGGACTGCAAACTACAAAAAACACTGCCATAGCCTGTAGTAAAAGCAAAAGTATTTATAGCATCAGAGATTCTCTAAATTAGGGACCATCTCTGATAGCTATAGGACCATAGAGACTGTCACAAATGTTTGCTTTTAATGACCTATCAAATTCGATGAATTGGAGGTGAAATATCACATTTCTTAGATTAAAAAATCTATATATATTTCATCACCGGGTGAGTAAAAACCTCAAATGGCCCAACTCCTGAAGAAATGAATCTGTCTGGATAAGCTGAAGTGGACTCGGCCCGAATTCCATTATCAAATAAAATTTTGCGCCGAATACAACAGGTCTAGACCTTAGTGTGAAATGCTTACATACAAGCCATTAACCAACAATGCAGTTAAGAAAAATAAGAGTTAAGAAAATATTTACTGAATAAACTAAAGTATAGCACAAATAAGTCACACAATAAAATAAGAATAACGAGGCTATATACAGGGGGTACCGTCAATGTGCGGCGGCACCAGTTAGACAATGTAATATGTACATGTAGTTAGGGGTAAAGTGACTATGCATAGATAATAAATAGCGAGTAGCAGCAGCGTTAAAAAAAGGGGGTGTCAATACAAATAGTCTGGGTAGCCATTTGATGAACTGTTCAGCAATGTTATGGCTTGGGGTAGAAGCTGTTAAGGAGCCTTTTGGACCTAGACTTGGCGCTCCGGTACTGCTTGCCGTGCGGTAGCAGAGAGAACAGTCTATGATTAGGGTGGCTGGAGTCCTTGACCATTTTTAGGGCCCTCCTCTGACAACGCCTGGTATAGAGGTCCTGGATGGCAGGAAGCTTAGCCCCAGTGATGTACTGGGCCATACGCACTACCCTCTGTAGCGCCTTGCGATCGGATCCCGAGCAGTTGCCATACCAGGCAGTGATGCAACCAGTCAGGATGCTCTCGATGGTGCATTTGTAGAACCTTTGTGGATCTGAGGACCCACGCCAAATCCTTTCAGCCTCCAAGGGGGAATAGGCATTGTTGTGCCCTCTTCACGACTGTCTTGGTGTGTTTGGACCATGATAGTTTGTTGGTGATGTGGACACCAAGGAACTTGAAGCTCTCAAACTGCTCCACTATAGCCCCATTGATGTGAATGGGGGCGTGCTTGGCCCTCCTTCTCCTGTAGTCCACGATCATCTCCTTTGTCTTGATCACGTTGAGGGAGAAGTTGTTGTCCTGGCACCACACGGCCAGGTCTCTGACCTCCTCCCGATAGGCTGTCTCATCGTTGTCGGTGATCAGGCCTACCACCGTTGTGTCATCGGCAAACTTAAGAATGGGGTTGGAGTCGTGCTTGGCCTCGCAGTCGTGGGTGAACTGGGAGTATAGGAGGGGACTAAGCATGCACCCTTAAAGGGCCTCCGTGTTGAGGATCAGCGTGGCAAATGTGTTGCTGCCTACCCTTACCAGATGCGAGCGGCCCGTCAGGAAGTCCAGGATCCAGCTGCAGAGAGAGGTATTTAGTCCCAAGGTCCTTAGCTTAGTGATGAGCTTTGAGGGCAGTATGGTGTTGAACGCTGAGCTGTAGTCAATGAACAACATTCTCACATAGGTGCTCCTTTTGTCCAGGTGGGAAAGGGTAATGTGCAGTGCAATAGAGATTGCATAATCTGTGGATCTGTTGGGGTGGTATGCAAATTGGGGTGGGTCTAGGGTTTCTGGAATGATGGTGTTGATGTGAGACATGACCAGCCTTTCAAAACACTTCATGGCTACAGACATAAGTACTACTGGTCGGTAGTCCTTTAGGCAGGTTAACCTTGGCGTTCTTTGGCACAGAGACTATGGTGGTCTGCTTGAAACATGTAGGTATTACAGAGTCGGTCAGGGACAGGTTGAAAATGTCAGTGAAGACACTTGTCAGTTGGTCAGCGCATGCTCTGAGTACACGTCCTGGTAATCCGTCTGGCCCTGCGGCCTTGTGAGTGTTGACCTTTTTTAAAGGTCTTACTCATATCGGCTACAGAAAGCGTGATCACACTGTCGTCCGAGATAGCTGGTGCTCTCATGAATGCTTCAGTGTTGCTTGCCTCGAAGTGTGCATAGAAGTCATTTAGCTCGTCTGGTAGGCTCGTGTCACTGGGCAGCTCGCGGCTGGGCTTCCGGAGTCCAGAGTAATTTGATTCTGCCGGACTCGGGAAGCGCTTGGCCCGCATGAAGCCATCTGAGTCCGAGTCCATGCCAAGTCCCAGAGTCTCAAACAGAATAGGCCCGAGCCCAGAGTGTTGACTGGGTACAGTATTCCATAAGACCCTAACCCGCTTTGGTGCGCTCTGCTAAGCTGAATCATGCAAACCCTGCTAAAAAAGATTGAAAAAGATTGGTTCTAGTGTATTATATGCAATGGGTGCATGGCCCACAAATACCATGCTCTTAGATTGGTGTCTATTAAGTGAGTAACATTTAGATCAGGGATGGGTAAGTTTGATGGGGGTACGGGCCACAAAAAATATGAAGTCATACCCACATCTATATCCCCCATATTGCAAGCAAATCATATCTTAGTGGCCCTCTTGACAGCAGAGATAAATGTTTTATGTTTTAGAGTTCATTTCATGCAAATCTAATTTTGCCATGGGTTGTAGAGCAAATGTTGCAGTTTTAAAGCAAGTTTGTTGCAATTATACAAATTTTGCCATGGGGCGGAGAGAAGATTTTGTAATTTTATGACAATGCAGTTCTACTCATTTTGGCATGAGGCAGAGATGAGAATTAGCTGTCTTACTGCTAATGTCCTGCAATTCTACACATTTTTTCCATAGGGTGGAGAGAAATGTTTTCAGTTTTTAATATCTGAGGGACACTAACAAAATCAATGAGATCCCCCTGTAATTTGATCATGATAACGAGTTTAGATAGCTGGCCACTAAACTAATTTAGCAATCCCAACAACAAAATCGCTGACATGGGCTAATTGACTGACTATCAGTAACTGACATAAGAGTAAAACTGCAGATGCACAACCAAATTTTGAAATTGCACGATGTTAGTCTACTATTTTAACTTGCAACAGTAAGTTGAGACCCCGACTAAGTTCCTAAAAATTTCTCAGAGGGACTTCATCGCGGGCCACCAGTTGCCCATCCCTGATTTAGATAACTGGTCAGTAGTTCAAGCAGATTTAAACCAAAAACCAGATATCAACCAAAAAGACGTCATGAAAAAGACATCTTGATCTGGTTACAAGACATCCAGACCAGATATCAACCAGTAAACGACATCTTTATCATGTCCAAGGACCTTACATACTATTTTCAAAGGCAAACTGGCTCTGGTAGCCAAAATAGCCAAATACTCCATCTAAGCATGAATCAATTCTCAATAGCAGTACGGTTCTAGAAACATAAAACCCTCTACATTCATATCACATTAAAATAGTTTCACAAATGCAAAATATACAGTTGCATTCAACAGTGTTTTTCATTTACAACCAGGGGTGAAAGTAGAAACGGTACAGAACCTGTGCACCAAAAATGGATGGGCCTTATCATAGAACTACATATAGAATCCCTATTAATTCAATAGGATCTTTGTGTGCCTAGTCATAAAGATGTCATTTAGCTTTTAAAATGTATTACCTTTTATTGTAGCATAAACAAACCTAGTCATGTTTTCATCTGATTGTCGAACAATCACTTCAAATGGCTCCTTTATTAGGCTACCCTCGCACGTTCATCCACTCGCAACATATTTCCAGTCTTCAAACAGTGGTGAACGGAAAGAGACATCTGTTACTCAAAACACCACAAAGTGTCATGACATTTGGCGATTGTCATTAGGCCAGAATTTATGCTTCCACTGCGGTCTGCGCGAGTTTCTGTGGCAGCCACTCATCTAGGCCTTGGCAAAATCTCAGTGTTCTCCTCGAACCACATCACATTTTGGAGCGTAGGCTACAGCATCCGTTTAAGTCCATTCGTACATTTTTCATGCCTCCGACATGCGGTAGTCGAGTCCCAAGGAGAACGGGTCAAGTCGAGTCAGTCGTGCATACTAAGAGCAAGTCGAGTTGAGTCACAAGTTTAAGTCTAATCTCAAGTCAAGTAAAAAAAAAAAAGAATGTCAGAGACATAGGACACAAACACACGGAACGCCAACATAACCCAGGAAATATGAACATGGTGAAGCTGATGTGGAACGGCGCTGCGTCTCTTGCATCTTCTGACGTCTGGCATCAATGAGCTGGTCACACTGGCGCCGCAGAACCTCATTCAGGCCCTTCTGGTGTACTATCTGTTGCATGACGATCTCTGAGATGATAAACAGTTCATCAGCATTTCACTCTGATTTCATCTTCATTCACGGTGTGTACTGTTTTCCCATGGTGAGCTCTGCTCACTTTTGCAAAGTGATTCCATCTTCCATATTTAGTACACTGTTTACCTTTTAGCTGGGCAATTTTCCTCTTCACCATGCACTTTGTATCCACAATATCCACGTGGTTTGGGGCGTTTTGAGTCTGTGTTGCTCTGTTTTGGAGTTCTGTCCCTTCTGAAGCACGCTCTCTGGAGGTGTGATTTTAGGTCTGCCTGACTGCTTGCACAGCTTGTTCACGTGATGCACTCGTGCTGCCGCCTGAAATGTTTTTTTTATCTGAGCTAGCTCGTGAGATCTGGCTATGTCAATAGCTTTGTCCAGTATTAGCTCAGACCCATCATTCAAAAATGTATCTCACGCGCGGTGATTGTATTCCAAATACAATATGGTCCCTGACCATCTCATCCTTGTTTGCATAATCAGTCTTTCACATGGAGATGCAACTCAGTCACAAACTCAAAATGATTTGCAAGCTCTCTGTACTTCCTCATGGAATTTTCACCTAGCGAAAATCATGGCCCAAGTGATGTCACTGAGTACTGCCCCTATATATAGGACCTTCCACCCCCACCTGGGATATGGATGCCTGATGAAGATCTAAGGGTCGACACGTTGTTATAAATAAATATCACCTGGGAGGATGAGCAGCAGTGTGCGGCGTTTTCCGTTCTGTTGTCCATGAGTTTGCCTACAGCTCCAGCACCTGCGGAAAGTACCTGGATGTGCGTATGTTCTTCAGCGTTTGGCTTTGAGACAGCTGTCACCTAATTGGGATTTTGGACAATATCTAGGAGATGCACTGAGAGATTACCTTGTAAGTAGGACTCTGCTTTGAAGCGACGCAGCACAAGATTCTAGCAGAAAAGGATCTAACATTCAAAAAGGCATGTGAGATGGTTTTGTCAATGAAGTTAAGTCCCTGGTGTTCTGGGAAGCTTTCAGGGAAAACAAAAGAGGCTCAGTCAGTAAATGCAGTGAACAAAAATGCAAAAATAAAATCCTATGCGAGTAAAAGGACACTGGTGAGGAACAGTGTCAGAAAAATGACAAGGCAAGTGAATGCATGTCAGCAACCGTGCTACAGGTGCAGAGAAAACATTCTGCTGGTGATTGCAGATTGAACAATTTGAAATGTCTGTTCTAAAGTTGGACACATAGCATGTGCATGTAGGAACCGCAGAGCGGGACAGATACAGTATGTTGAAACTACTGAGGAAAATGACAAGAAAACGAGGATGATTCAGAGCTGTTTGGGGTGTATACAGTTTACACTACCTCCAATGGGAAAAAGGGCATTACATTGAATGTCACTTTGTATGGAAAAGTCTTGGATATGCAGTTAGACACAAGGGCCGCTGTCTCTCGGGTCTCAGAAGTGTGTTACCAGGATGCTCTGTCTCACCTCCCGTTAAAGAATATGCAGTTACAAGGGATTATCTACTCAGGTGAGAAAACCCCTTCGCTAGGGTAAGTATATACATCAACATCATCATCGCAGACACCCTGGATCTACTCCACCCCAACAGATCTACAGATGACGCAATCTCTATTGCGCTCCACACTGCCCTTTCCCACCTGGACAAAAGGAACACCTACGTGAGAATGCTATTCATTGACTACAGCTCAGCATTCAACACCATACTGCCCTCCAAGCTCATTACTAAGCTAAGGACCCTGGAATTAAACAACTCCCTCTGCAACTGGATCCTGGACTTCCAGACGGACCGCCCCCCAGTAGGCAACAATACATCCGCCACATTGACCGTCAACACGGGGGGGCCCTTAGGGGTGCGTGCTTAGTCCCCTCCTGTACTCCCTGTTCACCCACGACTATGTGGCCGCGCACAACTCCAACACCATCATTAAGTTTGCAGATGACACAATGGGGATAGTCCTGATCACAGACGATGATGAGACAGCCTACAGGGAGGCGGTCAGAGACCTGGCAGTGTGGTGCCAGTACAACAACCTCTGCCTCAACATCAGAAAGATAAAGGAGTTTATCGTGGACTACAGGAAATGAAGGGCTGTAGTGGTGCTGGTCGAAAGCTTCAAGATCCTTGGTGTCTACATCACTAAGGTCCTATCATGGTCCAAACACACCAAGACAGTTGTGAAGAGGGCACTACAACACCTCTTCCCCCTCAGGAGGCTGAAAAGATTTGGCATGGGCCCTCAAATCCTAAAAAAGTTTTGTAGCTGCACCATTGAGAGCATCTTGACTGGCTGCCTCACCGCTTGGTATGGCAAATCAAATCAAATGTATTTATATAGCCCTTCTTACATCAGCTGATATCTCAAAGTGCTGTACAGAAACCCAGCCTAAAACCCCAAACAGCAAGCAATGCAGGTGTAGAAACACGGTGGCTAGGAAAAACTCCCTAGAAAGGCCAAAACCTAGGAAGAAACCTAGAGAGGAACCAGGCTATGAGGGGTGGCCAGTCCTCTTCTGGCTGTGCCGGGTGGAGATTATAACAATACATGGCCAAGATGTTCAAATGTTCATAAATGACCAGCATGGTCAAATAATAATAATCATAGTAGTTGTCGAGGGTGTAACAAGTCAGCAACTCAAGAGTAAGTGTCAGTTGGCTTTTTCATAGCCGATCTTTGAGAGTATCTCTACCGCTCCTGCTGTCTCTAGAAAGTTGAAAACAGCAGGTCTGGGACAGGTAGCACGTCCGGTGAACAGGTCAGGGTTCCAGCAGGTCTGGGACAGCAGGTCTGGGACAGGTAGCACGTCTGTGGCAACTGCTTGATATCTGACCGCAAGGCGCTACAGAGGGTAGTGCGCATGGCCCAGTACATCACTGGGTCCTCCCACCGAGGACCTCTATAACATGCAGTGTCAGAGGAAGGCCCTAAAAATCCACACAACGCATGGCAAGTGGTACCAGGGAGAGCCAAGTCTGGGACCAAAAGGCTCCTGAACAGCTTCTACCCCCAAGCCATAAGACTGCTGAACAGTTAATCACATGGCTACCCAGAGTATTTTCATTGACCATTTTTTGAACTAGTTCTCTGCACACTCACTGGACTCTACCCCACATACTACACTGAAACTCCAACACACACACACACACACATATTGACACCACACACATACTTTTTCACTCTTCACACAATGTGCTACTGTTTATTATTTCTCCTGATTGCCTAAGTCACTTCTACCCCTACTTACATCTACATTATCTCAATCACCTCAACTACCTCGTACCCCCAGCACATTGACTCGGTACCGGTACTCCTTGTATATCGTTTTGTAATTTTGTGTTACTATTTCCTTTATTTTTCTGTGCAAAGTTTCGTACTTTTTAACTCTGCATTGTTGGAAAGGGCTCGTAAGTTAGCATTTCACGGTAAAGTCTACACCTGTTGTATTTGGTGCATGTGAAAAATTAAATATTTTATTTCAAGTGCCAGTGCAAAAGGGCAAAATCTCATCAAAGTAGGGCGATATAGCCTAAAAATCTCAATTTTCTTCAAATTTATGGGCGAATCACGATATACATCTCAATATTTAAAAAGTTTCTCTAAATAATCTTTCTTACACAATACACTTCATTTCAAACAATCAGGAATAATGTAATGAATTCAGGGATTGCAAAATTATACCTAGACTAAAATATACCTAGCCTTCAACCAGAAAACCCACAAATAATGACAGTATTTTATCAAAATAGTTTAACCTGCTTTAGTGCAATAATCACTGAAAATGTCCTTTTTGTTACATGCACAATGCACATCCACTAATGATGACAGTTTCTGGTAGCAGGCATTATATACAAATTATCACAGGTCTCATAAATAATCTCTCAAGCACAAGCCCACAGCTAGTGATTAGCCAGCTAATCTTTATATTTAAAGTCTAGCCAACAGTTCAACTGTTATGAATAGACCCTGCTGTCCATCGCCAACTGCTTGAACAACATAGCCTGTTCACTTTGTTTAGATGTTGAAATCAAGTGCCCTGCCTGGAAAACAATATGCTTATTTCTCAGATTGAGAATGAGTTGCCAATTCCTT
The DNA here is from genome assembly GCF_901001165.1 of Salmo trutta. Lineage (NCBI taxonomy): Eukaryota > Metazoa > Chordata > Actinopteri > Salmoniformes > Salmonidae > Salmo > Salmo trutta. The sequence goes on along the minus strand of NC_042987.1, from coordinate 10,815,356 downwards.
ATACAAAATGCATATTTTTTATTGCACATACTAGACAGCTCGCATATAAGTCTGTCGCTAAAATACTGTCGCACCACTTCACCCTTGGAGAATTCACATTTGTTTCACTGAAAAGGACAAGTACTTTTTAGTGATCATCAACAGCTATTCAAAGTGGTTGGAAGTTAATCACATGACTTCAATGACATCAGCAAACCTCATCGAAAAGCTACGAAGGCTGTTCGCATCCTACAGATTGTGCGAAAAAAAATCGTCTCAGACAACGGACCCCAGCTGGTCTCTTCCGATATGAAACAACTCCTGAAAAACAATGGAATCAAGCAGACCCTTCTTCCCGCCTCGAACAGCCAGTACTTAATTTGTGCCGGTGTAACGCTGAGAGTCAGGTGCAGAAGGTGAGTTTAATGATAAGACTAAGGCAGGTTCGCAAAACAGGAGACGTGTACTGAACGTGACCAAAACGACCTGATTACTGAGGGCTAAATAAAGGGAGAGTAATCAAGGTGATGATGAGGTCCAGGTGTGCGTAATGATGGTTGCCAGGACCAGTGGTTAGTAGACCTGCGACGTCGAGCGCTGGATCCACCTCTGCTTTTTGGGACCTATTTGGCCGGATCCGGTACCTCTCAAGGCATGATTTTTTTTGTTTCACTTTTTGCAATGTAAAAATTCCTGATATTGTTGTGTTGAGTCGGGTTGGCCAGGGCTTAAAGTTTGAGCAACATTGTAGCCTATGTTTGAGACCAACATGTGGCCGTGTGAGAAGCAGGCCTGTGTCTCTCACAGACCTGGAACGCGATTCACTTTCTATGATCTCTCTGTTCTGATAGACATGAATGAGCTTGAAACTCTCATCTCTCCAGCTTTGCACTTCATAATTTATTTCCTTATAGAATCATAGCTGCGCAAAGGGTTCAGGGGGGCGCAGCTATGATTCTGCTATGATGTCTGTTCAGAAAGAAATTAAATCATTCAGAGTAGCCTACAACACCATGAGAAAGCATATCATTTAACCAAAATATTTGATCAACTTCTAAATAGGCTTTTTGTTTTACAAAGTAAAACAAGAGAGAGAGAGGCTTATGGCACTAGGCCATCACCAGCCAGTGAGCTGCACATCATTGGGTGAGTCAGTGAAACTGAAAAGTTTTTTTAAGACTATCATTTCCTCCTCATAGTGTAGCCTACAATATGTGTCTCCATACGCCTAGGCCTAGGCAATTGATGGATTCAAGACAAGGTTGTTTTCATTGATCTCAGATTCTCAGTTTGTCAATGTAAAAGTAGCCTGTCATTTTGAATTCTGAGTTGGATGACCGTTCAAAACAAATTTTCCCAGTTGGAGCTCATTTTTTCCCCCGACTTCCCAGTTGTCTTGAACTCACTGACGTCGGAAGTCGGAGATTTACCAGTTCCGAGTTCCCATGTTTTAAACACGGCATTAAAAAGATTATGCCGAAGTCTTCAGTCATGTAAAATGATGTAGATTTGCATGAAATGCGTTTATAAAAGGCCACATTTTCCCCAGACTCTAGGCCACTAAAAATGTTATCCATGTGTTATACTACTGCTCTATGCCACTATGCAAATACGATGATATGCATGCAATGCTTTACTATAAAAATGTGTTTTTTTTTTTTTTTTACCTCAGAGCTCCCTAGGTCAGTGTTTACAATGCAGTGAGCCTTTAAAGATTCACTGGACATCTGAGAGGCAGTGCTGATGTTCAGCAGAACTCCATGTTTGGTTTTCACCTGGTTGAGTGTTTCAAATCTCTCATCCATGGACGTCACAGAAGAGTCGACCACAATGTTGAAGTAGTTGACTTCAAGGTTTTTCAGTGCATCAGTCACTGGTTCATCAGGAGCCTCATATCTGAAATGCCTCTTGCTGTTTCTCAGTCTCTTCTCTTACAGAACCACCTACACATTAATTAATTCACAAATACTTTTGGCTGTTGTCTGGGCCTCAGAGAATTCCATTTTCTGGTATGTACTGAGGGAGGCCTTTGCATATCCAAATGCATTGAGGCGGATTGGAGGAACTTGTTCACCTTGTTTGTCATTGTCAGTATCACACAGCAAATCAAGAAGCGGTAGAACCCAACTCCCTCCGCAAGTGCTTGTGCCTCCACTTTGGCCACAGGATCCATGATCGTCTGTCTGTCTTCCAGTAATGCCTCCCGAACTTCAGAAGCCTGATACCTGATTGCATGAACACTTTGGAGCCTACTTTCCCATCTTGTGTCACTCCATGACTTCACGGTTATGTTCACATGTTTCTTCAAAACACTCCATCTTTGTGTGCCAGCTGAAAGAAGGTGAAGAGCTTTTTTTATTCACGCCTTCCTTTATTATTTTGTATTTTTTTGTAGTAAAGAGCTTACTGCAAAAACAATACACAGCGTTGTTTTTGAGTATGAAAGCCAGCTCCTGGTAATCTTTTCTCCATTTGACAGCTGTCTCTGTAATAAGCCTGAATGGAAACCTCTTCTAGACTTGTCTTTAGGGGAAGAATAATCCAGTCCTGGTTTGAATGAACCTCTGCGTACTAACTCAGTCCTCATAAAGTCTGTTAAAGCCTGGGGGCCAATCTGCTAGGTCATTTGGTGGAGCAGCAACTGTTCTACTAGGGTCTGTGCTGCTTGTATCTGATGCTGGCTGTACACCTCTGGTTGTGCTAGTACTGGCTGAGGCTGCCTGTACTTCACCTAGGTCTGTGTTAGTACTTGCTGAAGCCAGCTGTACTGGGTCTGTGTTAGTACTTGCTGAAGCCAGCTGTACTGGGTCTGTGTTAGTACTTGCTGAAGCCAGCTGTACTGGGTCTGTGTTAGTACTTGCTGAAGCCAGCTGTACTGGGTCTGTGTTAGTACTTGCTGAAGCCAGCTGTACTGGGTCTGTGTTAGTACTTGCTGAAGCCAGCTGTACTGGGTCTGTGTTAGTACTTGCTGAAGCCAGCTGTACTGGGTCTGTGTTAGTACTTGCTGAAGCTGCCTGTACTGGGTCTGTGTTAGTACTTGCTGAAGCTGCCTGTACTGGGTCTGTGTTAGTATTTGCTGAAGCCGGCTGTACTGGGTCTGTGTTAGTACTGGCTGAGGCTGGATATGGATCAACTGAGTCTATGCTTGTACTGGCTGATGATCCACCATCTCCTCTACTGACAAATTTAAGCCTAGCACTTGTAAATTATAGCTGCATCAGGCCCATTCAAACTGGCTCCCCCAGATTTCAGTTTTATACATTTTCAAATATAAAATGCTATGGCTTGGCTGAATACTTTATGGTTATTATTTACTGAGAGATGTGCATCCATATTGCCCAGTATGCCCATCTAATCAACATTTTAAATTCAATATATAAATAGTCTGTCAATCCATTGCTTTCCATCTTATATTATTCCAGAGTTGTAACTAAACCTTGACTTAGAGACTAGATAATCATTGTCTTGTTTTAAATTATGTGCGCCTATGAGGAGTGCCGTCACGCCCATATATTGTCTGGACTGGTCCCCGCAGAGGTTGCTGCTGGAAAGCGCGAGTTTCATTTTGTGCATATGAACACATGTTCATGCGCAACGCGGTTATCTTTTCCGAGCTGCATTTTATAAACACCATTACCCGTTGGCGTTTATCAAAAGTAAAATAGTTGTATTTCACTCTCACTTTTGTCAGGCACAAAGTCACAGAACACAGCCCTGGAAGTGGCTGGCAAGCAAGACAGACAGACCAAGAGATGCACTGCCCAGCTAGGTTAGCAAGACAGACAGACTAGAGAGAGATGCACTGCAATCTAGCACATCAACTTATTAACGTTAGTGTCATTTGCTGACATCAAATCTATGAGTGGGGAGAACACAAGTTTACCTGATTGCTGTTCCCGTAATTCACTCTCATTGTGTTTTTTTTCTCTTTTCGTGACCAGAAGGATAGTTCTGCTTCATCCTCTCATCGAAGTTGTAAACATTGCCACCCACTTTGACACGAGGGGGAGGCGGGGCCCTTGCGTATTTTGCAGGGCCCTACACAACTTGCGTATAGGGCCTCTGCCCAACAGACAGCTCCAGTCCTGACCACTCGCTAATGTTCCCGGACAGCAACCTCAGCCTACATCAAGTTGCACAACCAGCACTGGAAACTTACCAGCTCCAGTAAACTCAAAGATTGCCACGAAAGCCTGCAGAGCGCAGGTACCCTGAAAGGACCTGTATGGTCCCTAAAAAACTTGACCCGTAAAGAAACAGAAACAAAAGAGTGCTCAGTTAAGAGACTTGAGTTCAAAGACTAAAAAAGAAAAAACTAGACTAAAAAGGTAAAAGGAGACATTCTTAGTTCAGTTGTTGAAGTTTATTGAAAAAAATTATAAAAAAGAAAAAATCAAAGCATAAAAAAAACTTAAAAAACCCCACCTCAAAAATGATTGCTTTTGCCTCAGAGGATGATGTCATGAACTGGCCAATCAGTGATCTACTGTCGTTGTAAAGACAGCCGTTGGGAGACGAGAAGCAAGTACAGGGAGTGAAGATTTAATGAAAAAAAGAAAGGAAACAAACCACGGACAGCGTCTGGACAAGGGAACTATAACAACATTAATGCTGACACGGGGATCAAGCTGAGGAATAGACAGATATAGAGGAGGCAATCAATAAAGTGATGGAGTCCAGGTGAGTACAATGAAGTGCTGATGCGTGTAACGATGGTGACAGGCGTGTGTAATGATGGGCCGTTGAGCGCCAGAGAGTGGGAGCAGGTGTGACAGTTGTTGGGGTACGCCCACACCATTCCAACACATAAAAGCTGCTATTCAACATACCTAATAAAATAAAAAAAAGTTGGAAGGAAAACTATTTCTCTTATTATAATGAATTATTGGTTTTATTTCATAGAAATCTGGAAGGACTGGACAGTAGGAGAAAAAGTGTAATAGATTGGTCTTTAATACCACTATTAAAAATTCCACACCAGCGTAGCCTGAAAATATTTTTGCTATCACAGATTGTTCTGGCAATTATCACATAGTACTTGAAGAAAGGAAAAACCGGCACTCACTGAAATATTCTTTGTTTTAATGTACTGTATATATTTATTTTTTTGTAGGACAAATGCAAAACAAATGGACCTCGTTTCGGTGGTAGCCTTCATCAGCATTCTCACATAGTAAATTCATTGGGAGGAAGGATGTTTGACATGCTTTTACATTTTTCTTCTTCATATATTCATTTATTCAACATAAAGAATATTAATACTGTATTAGTATCTCAAAAGCACCCCTTTAGACATATTGTTTGTGACAATATACTCTTCAAACATGTCAAATGTTCAGTGTGGGCTCTCTGGTACTTTTTAATGATATGACCCATTTTATACAGTACCTTCAGAAAGTATTCATACATTACATTTACATACCCCTTCACTTATTCCACAATTTGTTGTGTTACAGACCAAATTCAAAATGGATTTAATATTTTTTTTCTCACTCATCTACACACAATACACCATAATGACAAAGTGAGAAAAAAAATCAAAATGTTTGCAAATTTATTAAATGAAATACAGAAATATATAATTTACATAAGTCAATACTTTTTTAGAAGCACTTTTGGCGGCGATTACAGCTGTGACTCTTTTTGGGTAAGTCTCTATGAGCTTTGCACACTGGGATTGTACAATATTTGCCTTTTTTTTTTTTAGCTCTGTCAATTTGATCATTGCTAGATAGCCATTCTCAAGTCTTGCCAAAGATGTTCAAGCTGAATTTAAGTTCAAACTGTAATTAAGCCACTATTGAAAATTAAATACAAAAATATCTCATTTACATAACTATTTACACCCCTGAGTCAATACTTTGTAGAAGCACCTTTGGCGGCTATTACAGTTGTGAGTCTTTTTGGGTAAGTCTATGAGCTTTGCACACCTGGATTGTACAATATTTGCCCTTTTTTTATTTTTTATTCTTCAAGCTCTCTCAAATTGATTGTTGACCATTGCTAGACAGACATTCTCAAGTCTTAAGTTGAAACTGTAACTAAGCCACTCAGGAACATTCAATGTCATCTTGGTAAGCAAATCCAGTGTAGATTTAGCATTGTGTTTTAGGTTTTTGTCCTTCTGAAAGTTGAATTAGTCTCCCAGTGTCTGTTGGAAAGCAGACTGAACCAGGTTTTCCTCTGTGCTTATAGCTTTATTCAGTTTATTTCCCTCCCTAAAAAACTCCCTAGTCCTTGCTGATGACAAGCATACCCAGAACATGATGCAGCCACCACCATGCTTCAAAATATGAAGTGTACTCTGTTGTGTTGAATTTGCCCCAAACATAATGCTTTGTATTCAGGACAAAAGGCAAATTACTTTGCCACCTTTTTTTGCAGTATTACTTAAGTGCCTTGTTGCAAATAGGATGCATGTTTTGGAATATTTTTATTCTGCATGCTTCCTTCTTGTCACTCTTTCATTTAGGTTAAAATATTGTGGAGTAACTACAATGTTGTTGATCCATCCTCTTTCTCATATCACAACCATTAAACTCTGTTTTAAAATCACCCTTGGCCTCATGGTGAAATCCCTGAGCAGTTTCCTTCCTATCTGGCAACTGAGTTAGGAAGGACACCTGTATCTTTGTAGTGACTGGGTGTATTGAAACACCATCCAATAGCCTAATTAATAACTTCACCATGCTGAAAGGGATATTCAGTGTCTGCTTTTTATTTTATGTTTTTTTACACATACCAAACGATGCCCTTCTTTGCAAGGCATTGAAACACCTCTCTCGTCTTTGTGGTTGAATCTGTGCTTGAATTTCACTTCTAGATTGAGGAACAGAGATGGGGTAGTTTTTCAAAAATCATGTTAACCCCTATTATTGAACAGGAAATGAGTCCATGCAACTTATTAGGCTATTTGTTAAGCAGATTTTCACTGCTGAACTTATTTAGGCTCGCCATAATGAAGGGGTTGAATACTTATTGACTGAAGACATTACAGATTCACTTTTTAAATTAATTTCAAAACTGTATTGTGTGTAGATCAGTGACACAAAATCTAGATGTAATCAATGTTACATTCAGGCTGTAACACAACAAAGGGTGTAAATACTTTCTGAAGACACTGTACACAGAAATTGACATAATGGGCTATATTTTTGGCTGCTGTTAAGTGAGCACAATTATCAAATGCATGCTTGTTTGCAATTTCGACCTGTTACACCAGTTGCTCTTCTACACTGAACAAAAATATAAATGCAACATGTAAAGAATTGGTCCCATGTTTCATGAGCTGAAATAAAAGATCCCAGAAATGTTCCATATGCACAAAAAGCTTATTTCTCGCATGTGTTTACATCTCTTTTAGTGAGCATTTCCTAACCCTTTGCCAAGATAATCCATCCACCTAACAGGTGTGGCATATCAAGAAGCTGATTAAACAGCATGATCATTACACAGGTGCACCTTGTGCTGGGGACAATAAAAGGCTACTCTGTGCAGTTTTGTCACACAACACAATGCCACAGATGCCTCAAGTTTTGAGGGAGCGTGCAATTGGTATGCTGACTGCAGGAATGTCCATCAGAGCTGTTGCCAGATAATTTGATGTTAATTTCTGTACCATAAGCTGCTTCCAACGTCGTTTTCGAGAATTTGGCAGTACGTCCAACCGGCCTCACAACCGCAGACCACGTGTATGGCGTTGTGTGGGCGAGCTGTTTGCTGATGTCCACATTGTGAACAGAGTGCCCCATGTTTGGCGGTTGGGTCATGGTACAGTATTGGCAGGCATAAGCTAGACAACGCACACAATTGCATTTTATCAATGGCAATTTGAATGCACAAAGAAACTGTGACGAGAGGCCCATGTCACCCATTGAGCATGTTTGGGATGATCTGCATCGACGTGTACGACAGCGTGTTCCAGTTCCTGCCATCATCCAGCAACTTCGCACAGCCATTGAAGAGGAGTGGGACAACATTCCACAGGCCACAATCAACAACCTGATCAACTCTATGCAAAGGAGATGTGTCGCGATGCAAATGGTGGTCACACCAGATACTGACTGGTTTTCTGATCCACGCCCATACTTTTTTTGTTGTTGAAGGTACTATATCTGTGACCAACAGATGCATATCTGTAGTTGGTAAAATCTTTGAAAATATTGTATGTTGCGTTCATATTTTTGTTCAGTATATTTTCAAACCCTAGCGCCAGGATTGATAATGTACCTGTTTTATATAAGCTCGCTTGCACTAAGGTGAGAGGGGTGGCAATATCTGAGCTGTGTCCATACAAACATGTGCCAAAGTTCCAATTTCAGTATTCATTGGTGGGGATATTTGAAACCAACCTAAAGCTGGTCTTAGCAGTAACGTGGTTGGTTATGGCATGGATTTTGACAACGGAAGCGCAGCCTTTCCAACCGTGACGCACAGTACCCATATGCACATGGAACAAGAGAGAGATGTGCTTTTTTTGTGCCTGTAAAAATTGAAAACAAATGTTTTTTTCCCCCATTTTGTTTCATTTCATTAAGAACCACGCGTAGGTTCCCCTCTCAATGAAGGCAGTTTTTTTTGGTCATGCCCAATCCATTTGCCAAGTAGTCAAAACTATAGACCATAAAGTGTTAAGCTCATGATACCGCTTTGAAATAAATCTTAATTACCAAAGCTTTATTAAAAGATCAAGTTCGGCAGCAGCCAAACATCCCCTTTTTTTAATCTATGTAGGCTATTACGTTATTGTAGCCAGCTCCTGTTATTATTTTGGATGTGCATAAAAACTTCCATGTAGGCCGCACGTGTCAAACTCATTCCACCAAGGGTCCAAGTGTCTGCGGGTTTTCGCTCCTCCCTTGTACTTGATTGATGAATTAAGGTCACTAATTATTAAGGAACTCCCCTCATTGTCTAGGGCTTAATTGAAAGGGAAAGCCAAAACCCCACAGACACTAGGCCCTCCATGGAATTAGTTTGACACTCCTGATGTAGACTATATGCCCATCATGGAACGAGATATGAGAGAATCTGGTGACACTGGTATTTAGAAACATTGAAGTTATTTTCCTGTAACAATTGCTTATTTTCCGTTTAACTTGAAAAAACAATTACAACACAAAAAACCTATTACAACACTGTTGACTGTCAACACTTCAAACATATTGAGCAAACACTGCATGTTTTTTTTGCTGTTGCTATCACTCTTTACTGTAGCTTATGCAATTTAATTGGTGTAGTATCAATCCACAATGGACTAGGATGAGAATATTCCGTGCCCCCAGCCAAATTGGAGTTGATGACAATGCAAACTGTCAATAAACTACAGAACTTGAGACAAAAACATGCATTATTAAGCCTTGATTGGCCAGTGAGTGGCCAAGTCCTCCTCACACCTACAACTTGTTTATTCATCAAAACCCAGCACTTTTGCGCCACCGCCAGCTATTGCGCTCATAATAATGGATGTGAAATTAGCTCAAATATTTCTGACACCCCCCGGACCTATAGTGCTACCGTCAGTGCTTAGATTTACCATTGCGTTAGGTTTGTTAAAATAGAGCCCTATAAGTCATTAACTAATCACAGCCCACCTTTAGGATTGCACATTCAGCAAATCACCAGCAGAAGGAGTTCCCTTTGAATCCATTTTCCCATTCACTGTGTTGGTGGTGCTCATAAAATGGATCATACCTTCAAAATTAGCCGAGTGCCAACTCTGGAAATTTGATGTACTTGTAGAGTATATTGTTCCAAACAATGTCTTGAAATTAACACAAAAAGTTGTACATTTGAGATATTAATATTTTGAATGTTGAATAAATGAATGTGAGAAGAAAAATCTGAATCAAGACATACTCCATATGTTAGAGCCCACTATAAGGAGTATAATGACACCAAGATGGTCTGTATCATGTACAGTTCACAGATCATAGGGTCTTACAGGAGGCATGTATAGGTATAAAATGGGCCCAAAATGTCCACTTTCATCATGATTTCCTAAAAAATGGTGACTCAATGTATACTGCTCAAAAAAATAAAGGGAACACTTAAACAACACATCCTAGATCTGAATGAAAGAAATAATCTTATTAAATACTTTTTTCTTTACATAGTTGAATGTGCTGACAACAAAATCACACAAAAATAATCAATGGAAATCCAATTTATCAACCCATGGAGGTCTGGATTTGGAGTCACACTCAAAATTAAAGTGGAAAACCACACTACAGGCTGATCCAACTTTGATGTAATGTCCTTAAAACAAGTCAAAATGAGGCTCAGTAGTGTCTGTGTGGCCTCCACGTGCCTGTATGACCTCCCTACAACGCCTGGGCATGCTCCTGATGAGGTGGCGGAGGGTCTCCTGAGGGATCTCCTCCCAGACCTGGACTAAAGCATCCGCCAACTCCTGGACAGTCTGTGGTGCAACGTGGCGTTGGTGGATGGAGCGAGACATGATGTCCCAGATGTGCTCAATTGGATTCAGGTCTGGGGAACGGGCGGGCCAGTCCATAGCATCAATGCCTTCCTCTTGCAGGAACTGCTGACACACTCCAGCCACATGAGGTCTAGCATTGTCTTGCATTAGGAGGAACCCAGGGCCAACCGCACCAGCATATGGTCTCACAAGGGGTCTGAGGATCTCATCTCGGTACCTAATGGCAGTCAGGCTACCTCTGGCGAGCGGCCCCCCAAAGAAATGCCACCCCACACCATGACTGACCAACCGCCAAACCGGTCATGCTGGAGGATGTTGCAGGCAGCAGAACGTTCTCCACGGCGTCTCCAGACTCGGTCACGTCTGTCACGTGCTCAGTGTGAACCTGCTTTCATCTGTGAAGAGCACAGGGCGCCAGTGGCGAATTTGCCAATCTTGGTGTTCTCTGGCAAATGCCAAACGTCCTGCACGGTGTTGTATGTATACACAAAGACAATCATGGGACCAATAGTTTTTTGTAATGGACCAGATGTATTTCCTTGAACCGATTCTTTAAAAATTGCACACAGATGAAGTTAAAAGCCAGTAGCATACCACTGCTGGCTTGCTTCTGAAGCTAAGCAGGGTTGGGCCTGGTCAGTCCCTGGATGGGAGACCAGATGCTGCTGGAACTGCTGTTGGAGGGCCAGTAGGAGGCATTCTTTCCTCTGGTCTAAAAAAATTATCCCAGGGCACTGATTGGGGACATTGCCCTGTGCTGTCTTTCAGATGGGATGTTAAATGGGTGTCCTGACTCTGAGGTCATTAAAGATCCCATGGCACTTATTGTAAGAGTAGGGGTGTTAACCCTGGTGTCCTGGCTAAATTCCCATTCTGGCCCTCAAACCATCACAGTCACCTAATAATTTATAATTGGCTCATTCATCCCCCTCCTCTTCCCTGTAACTATTCCCCAGGTTATTGCTGTAAATGAGAATTTGTTCTCAGTCAACTTACCTGGTAAAATACATTTAAAAAAGGATAATGTAGTTGCTAATGGCAGCCTGCAGTACCTCAGTCGGCCTTCAACTCGAGTTATTCAATGAGAGGGGGCAGTAGTGAACTAGCCTGCAACGCCACTTCCTGGAATAGCTCAAAAGGAGCATGTTATGTCTCTCTGAGATGCAATTTAACCAACTTAATTTGTCTTCAATGAGCTATTGGCTGCAGTCCAAATGCAAAGTAGACAGCCCTCGACCCTTGAATGACGTTTTACATCGTCACATCCGGGTGTACTTCAAATGTCCCTTGCTCAATCGAGGGAGAGTGATGATCAGAGTGGCAACCTAAAGCTATTAATGTACCTAGCAAGCTAACGTAGCTAGCTATCACTCCTGTCATCTACCTAGCTACAGTTACCCATAGCTGGCTAACTAGTTTTATAGTTTTGGTAATTTATTCCATTACATTTCAGAATTACACACAATATGTTTATGAAGCTAACTACGTTGTACAGGCTCCTTCCTATGAGACAGCCAATTTGAGCGTCATTCTCATTTGCCAACGCTAAAATCAATGTCATCTATATATTTTTTTTAGCAAGCTAGCATCATAATTATGTCTCACATGCTGAAAATGCAGCCGTGTTGATTAAATGTGGTATTTAGTGGCCACCAGAGCTTGACACGTGATTACAGTTTGCATTAAACTGTGGGTCATATCAACCCCACAAGTTATCAAAGTTCTTCACTCGCTCCCTCGAGCCGAGGGGGCGACGTTTGTGAATTGGACCTCCACTTAATTAAGTTGGGAAAGTGGCTAGGGCGACGACTGAGGGGGTAAAATGAACGTGTTTAGACTGCAGCCATTGAGTCTTCAAATAGGAATGAATGGTGTCACGTGATCGATGGCTTTGTCCATTCATATATACAGTCATTGATTTCTACTCTTACCTCACTCTTGACTATTTCCAAAGTCTCTCGGAAAAGGGGTAAGATTTCTACTCTTATCCTTATCCCGACTCTTCTTTTTCCTTTCCCAGGAGAAAGGAGGAAAATTCAGTGGGATGTTCAAAAGATCCTTTAAACCCGCAGAACACTCAGTACCTGTGCAGGTGATAATGATATATCAATATGTTAAACTATTACAATGTATCTACATCTTGATTTGATGAAGTCTGACTGTATTGACTTAACATGCATCCTATTGATAGGATCATTTATCTGTAAACACTGAGCTCTCAGCCAGCAATGTCAGCCTCGACAACAACACTAAGGTGTGTATGAGGCTGGGGGAGACTTTCATCACTGCTCATTGATCAATGGGCAAAATGATCAACTTGCCTCCTACTTTTTTTGTTCAGGAGAAAGGAGGGATGTTCAAAGGAATTTTAAAGAAGTCTCCTAAGCCTTCCCAAGATGTAACACATGCTCAGGTGTGTGTGTCCATGTCTCAAGGCTTAAAAATCCTTCTATAACCTGTCTCCTCCCCTTCGTCTACACTGATTTGAAGTGGATTTAGCAAGTGACATCAAAAAGGGATCATACTGTAGCTTTCACCTGGATTCACCTGGTCAGTCTATGTCCTGGAAAGAGCAGGTGTTCGTAATGATTTGTACACTCAGTGTATATTATCTTAACTGATGTTTCAGTAATTTAAGGATATTGTATGAAACATTTTTATATGCACAAGTATATGTATTTTTATAACACATGTACTGTTTACTGTTTCTCAGGATCATTTGTCAACAGACAGTGAGCTTTCATCCAGGCGAGGCAGCAATGACAGTCTCGTTGTCAACATCAACACTAAAGTTAGTCTTCAGTTAACAGATTCCTCATTTTGACTATTTCCAATGGCATACAGTAGGATCACCACTGACCTGCCCTTATTTTACAGGAGAAGGGAGGAGTGTTCAGTGGAATGTTTAGAAAATCCCCCAAGCCCCTGGAGGCTAGGATACATTCTCAGGTGAGTGTGATGTCTCTTCAGAGGTATACTTTACCTAGCAGAAACAGTAAACATCCTCGTAACGGAATAGTAGTTTTTCACATGGCAACATTGATAGTCACAGGTAAATCTGAAATGCATATTGTCACCTTTGTGTCTTTTAGGGTAATCTGGATGACCTATCTACTCACAGTGATCTCTCAGCCAGCACTGACAGTCTCTCGGAAAAGACCTCGAAGGCGAGTCACCCATAAATTTAGCATAGTCCTCTTTTTACTGTTATAATTTCTGCTTAACGTTGATTTATACTATTTGCTTGTACCTGTACTAATTCTTTGTATAATTATTTGACTCAGTCCATTACTATATGTAGGGTGTCCATCCACTCTATCCAGAGTCGGTGAAAATTAGCTTTGATGAAATTTTACTTCCTTATGTTATAAAATACATTTTACCAAGACAAATATGATTATTCATGTTCTGAATCGTTCATTGGGCTCTTTCTCTAACATTTAATTAACATATCAACAAATTCGAATTTCGTAATCTAATAGATCAGATAATAAGCACTGAGCTCTGTTGACAGAGCAGTGTAGCTTTCTCGCAACAACTTTTGAGGATATTACATGTTGTGGTGGTTGTCTTCAAAGTTTTTCAGCGGGTCACAAAAAGCTAAATTAGCTTGACACTAGCTGAATTAAATGTAAAAGCATTTGAAAATAAAAGGCTTGTCCATTCATATAGGCAAGTTTTAACTGGAAAGTAATGTGATCTGATTATAATAAACCAATGACTGTTCATCTGGGTAAGGGGGTGGCTCTAGACCATCCTATCAGGGCTGTGTATGTAAATATCTTCAAATTTGTTTCCTGACGCCCACACGATCAAAAACTGAGCATTTCTAGGACCAAAGGAGGCTCAGGGAAATAAAATATTGCAAATATATTTTGGAATTATTTTCATTAAATAAATACATACAGTGATTTATTAGACATACAGTGCATTCTGAAAGTATTCAGACCCCTTCCAATTTTTCCACATTTTGTTTCATTATAGCCTTGATAAAAAAGAAAAAATAATCCCTCATTAATCTACAGACAATACCCCATAATGACGAAGCAAAAACAGTTTTTTATACATTTTTGCAAATTTATAAAATATAATTTAACTGAACTATCACATATTTCTTTTAATTTTTTTAAATACATGTTACAAACATTTATAAAAACCTGTTTTTGCTTTGTCGTTATGGGAAAAAGTGAAGGGGTCTGAATACTTAACGAATACTTTTTATTTAAAAATAAAATTACAAAAACTGCTTTGGGGTTTTAACTTTAGCTGACATAAAGCTGTGAATTTCTTATTTTTTACCTGTTTTTTTCTGTCCTCCATTGAGTTAGTCACCCTAATTTTGGCCTACAAGGGTAAAAACTCCAATAACCTTTTGAACGAATTATGATAACGACATGAGGTTTGGACCATTGGTTTTCGTAGAGGATTATCTACACATTGGTCAAAATATACATTTTTGATTGGATACCCTACTATATGAAAAGGACAACTAAACAATATTATCCAGTAGGCTTTAACTCCTGTAGATGCTTTTGATGTTGATGAGTGATGACATTTTATACTTTATTGCAGGATAAGGAAAGGGATGAAGACCTATCAGACTCTAGGGAGAAACTCACCTTTTCTGACAAACACTTTGAAGCCAAGCCGGTGAGGATTTTTGTGGGGTTTATTTTTGTACTATTTTTGGTACTCTTTATACTTCAATTGGGAACTTCAGTCCTCGAAACGTACTTAGTATTTCTATTTCATACACTGCTCAAAAAAATGAAGGGAACACTAAAATAACACATCCTAGATCTGAATGAATGAAATAATCTTATTAAATACTTTTTTCTTTACATAGTTGAATGTGCTGACAACAAAATCACACAAAAATAATCAATGGAAATCCAATTTATCAACCCATGGAGGTCTGGATTTGGAGTCACACTCAAAATTAAAGTGGAAAACCACACTACAGGCTGATCCAACTTTGATGTAATTAAAACAAGTCAAAATGAGGCTCAGTAGTGTGTGTGGCCTCCACGTGCCTGTATGACCTCCCTACAACGCCTGGGCATGCTCCTGATGAGGTGGCGGATGGTCTCCTGAGGGATCTCCTCCCAGACCTGGACTAAAGCATCCGCCAACTCCTGAACAGTCTGTGGTGCAACGAGACATGATGTCCCAGATGTGCTCAATTGGATTCAGGTCTGGAGAACGGGCGGGCCAGTCCATAGCATCAATGCCTTCCTCTTGCAGGAACTGCTGACACACTCCAGCCACATGAGGTCTAGCATTGTCTTGCATTAGGAGGAACCCAGGGCCAACCGCACAAGCATATGGTCTCACAAGGGGTCTGAGGATCGAGCACATGGAGGGCTGTGCGGCCCCCCAAAGAAATGCCACCCCACACCATGACTGACCCACCGCCAAACCGGTCATGCTGGAGGATGTTGCAGGCAGCAGAATGTTCTCCACTCCAGACTCTGTCACGTCTGTCACATGTGCTCAGTGTGAACCTGCTTTCATCTGTGAAGAGCACAGGGCGCCAGTGGCGAATTTGCCAATCTTGGTGTTCTCTGGCAAATGCCAAACGGTGTTGGAGTCTGTTTCTGACCGTTTGAGCAGACACATGCACATTTGTGGCCTGCTGGAGGTCATTTTGCAGGGCTCTGGCAGTGCTCCTCCTGCTCCTCCTTGCACAAAGGCGGAGGTAGCGGTCCTGCTGCTGGGTTGTTGCCCTCCTACGGCCTCCTCCACGTCTCCTGATGTACTGGCCTGTCTCCTGGTAGCGCCTCCATGCTCTGGACACTACGCTGACAGACACAGCAAACCTTCTTGCCACAGCTCGCATTGATGTGCCATCCTGGATGAGCTGCACTACCTGAGCCACTTGTGTGGGTTGTAGACTCCGTCTCATGCTACCACTAGAGTGAAAGCATCGCCAGCATTCAAAAGTGACCAAAACATCAGCCAGGAAGCATAGGAACTGAGAAGTGGTCTGCGGTCACCACCTGCAGAACCACTCCTTTATTGGGGGTGTCTTGCTAATTGCCTATAATTTCCACCTGTTGTCTATTCCATTTGCACAACAGCATGTGAAATTTATTGTCAATCAGTGTTGCTTCCTAAGTGGACAGTTTGATTTCACAGAAGTGTGATTGACTTGGAGTTACATTGTGTTGTTTAAGTGTTCCCTTTATTTTTTTGAGCAGTGTATAACAACCTTGGTGTTCAGGTCAAGTCTAAGGTACTTGTTCTCTCTCTGCGTGTGTCAGGACAAACTTTCTACAAACAATGATCTCTCGGCCAGCAATGAAAGTTTATCAGAAAAAACCTTCCCGCCAACCTACACCAGTCCTTACATACACTATATATACAAAAGCATGTGGACATCCCTTTAAATTGGTCAATTCGACTATTTCAGCCACACGCGTTGCTGACAGGTACATAAAATCAAACACACCGCCGTGCAATCTCCAAAGACAAACATTGGCAGTAGAATGGCCTTACTGAAGAGGTCAGTGACTTTTAACGTGGCACCGTCATAGGATGCCAGCTTTCCAACAAGTCAGTTCGTCAAATTTCTGCCATGCTAGAGTTGCCCCGGTCAACTGTAAGTGCTGTTATTGTGAAGTGTAAACGTTTAGGAGCAACAACTGCTCAGCCGCGAAGTGGTAGGCCACACAAGCTCACAGAATGGGACAGCTGAGTGCTGAAGCGCCTAGAGCTGTCCTCAGTTGCAACACTCGCTATCGAGTTCCAAACTGTCTCTGTAAGCAACGTGAGCACAATAAATGTTTGTCGGGAGCTTCATGAAATGGGTTTCCATGGACGAGCAGCCACACACAAGCCTAAGATCACCATGCGCAATGCCAAGCTGGAGTAGTGTAAAGCTCGCCGCCATTGGACTCTGCAGCAGTGGAACTGGAGTGACGAATCACGCTTCACCATCTGGCAGTTCAACGGACTAATCTGGGTTTGGCGGACGCCAGGAGAACTCTACCTGCCCGAATGCATAGTGCAACTGTAAAGTTTGGTGGAGGAGGAATAGTCTGGGGCTGTTTTTCATCGTTCAGGCTAGGCTCCTTAGTTCCAATGTTGGGAAATCTTAACGCTACAGAATACAATGACATTGTAGATGATTCTGTGCTTCCAACTTTGTGGCAGCAGTTTGGGGAAGGCCCTTTCCTGTTTCAGCATGACAATGCCCCCGTGCACAAAGTGAGGTACATACAGAAATGGTTGCCGACTGCGAGCCAGGCCTAATTGCCCAACATCAGTGCTTGACCTCACTAATGCTATTGTGGCTGAATGGATGCAAGTCCCCACACAGAAGTGTTGACGCTGTTATAGCAGCAAAGGAGGGACCAATTCCATATTAATGGCCATGACTTTGGAATGGGATGTTTGACGAGCCGGTGTCCACATACTTTTTGTCATGTAATGTACCTTTTTTATCATTTATAAATATTATTGATGTATCTTATTTACTTAGAGACCCATGCAGATTTGCGGGAAGGATATATGTGTTTATATCAAATTTTGTGCCGAATACAACAACCTTACAGTGAAATGCTTACTTATGAGCCCCTAACCAACAATGCAGTTTAAAAAAATACAGATAAGAAATAAAAGTAACAAGTAATTAAAGAGCAGCAGTAAAATAACAATAGCGAGACTATATACAGGGGGATACCGGTACAGAGTCAATGTGCGGGGGCACCGGTTAGTTGAGGTAATATGTACATGTAGGTAGAGTTATTAAAGTGACTATGCATAGATGATAACAACAGAGAGTAGCAGCGGTGTAAAAGAGGGGGGCAATGAAATTGTCTGGGTAGCCATTTGACTAGATGTTCAGGAGTCTTATGGCTTGGGGGTAGAAGCTGTTTAGAAGCCTCTTGGACCTAGACTTGGCACTCCGGTACCACTTGCCGTGCGGTAGCAGAGTGAACAGTCTATGACGGGTGGCTGGAGTCTTTAACAAGTTTTAGGGCTTTCCTCTGATACCACCTGTTATAGACGTCCTGGAAGGCAGGAATCTTGGCCCCAGTGATGTACTGAGCCGTACGCACTACCCTCTGTAGTGCCTTGCGGTCAGAGGCCGAGCAGTTGCCATACCAGGCAGTGATGCAACCAGTCGGGATGCCCTCGATGGTGCAGCAGTAGAACCTTTTGAGGATCTGAGGACCCATGCCAAATCTTTTCAGTCTCCTGAGGTGGAATAGGTTTTGTCATGCCCGCATCAGGACTGTCTTGGTGTGCTTGGACCATGTTAGTTTGTTGGTGATGTGGACACCAAGGAACTTGAAGCTCTCAACCTGCTCCACTACAGCCCTGAGATGAGAATGGGGGCGTGCTCTGTCCTCCTTTTCCTGTAGTCCACAATCATCTCCTTTGTCTTGATCACGTTGAGGGAGAGGTTGTTGTCCTGGCACCACACGCCCAGGTCTCTGACCTCCTCCCTATAGGCTGTTGCGTCATTTTCGGTAATCTGGCCTACCACTGTTGTGTCATCGGCAAACTTAATGATGGTGTTGGAGTCGTGCCTGGGCATACAGTCATGAGTGAACAGGGAGTACAGGAGGGGGCTGAGCACGCACCCCTGAGGGGCCCCTGTGTTGAGGATCAGCGTGGCGTATGTGTTGTTACCGACCCTTAACACCTGGGGGCAGTCTGTCAGGATGTCCAGGATCCAGTTGCAGAGGGAGGTGTTTAGTCCCAGGGTCCTTAGCTTATTGATGAGCTTTGAGGGCACTATGGTGTCGAACGCTGAGCTGTAGTCAATGAATAGCATTCTCACATAGGTGTTCCTTTTGTCCAGGTGGGAAAGGGCAGCTGTGCTTCCCTTTGTAGTCTGTAATGGTTTACAAGCCCTGCCATATCCAACGAGCGTCGGAGCCGGTGTAATACGATTCGATCTTTGCCTGTTTGATGGCTATTCAATCTTGTTTTGTTTTAGGGTGGCATAATGGGAAAGATGTTCAGGAATCCATTTAACTCCTCAACTCAGGTAATCCATTACTGTATAAAAATGACTAGACTGTATGACCAAATAGGCTTTCATTCTTCAAGTAATGTTATTGATGATGAGATTGATAACGTTCCTTCTTCAATCGCAGGATAAGGAGAGGACTGAGGACACATCAAGTTCAAGGGACAAATTAACGTCATCTGATAAACATTCCAATGCCAAAGATGTAAGCATTTTAGTAGAATGTCTTTCAGTACTCTTCAATTCTACAATATGGAATCTCAATGCTGAATATATATATATATATATATATATATATATATATATATATATATATATATATATATATACTATTACTTAACCTTTGATAGAGTATATGTTTAATATGACAACATAAACATAAAAAATAAAAAAACTGAGTTTGTTACATAATTTATACGGCACACACATTCCCACCAGTCTTTGCTTCACGCCAACTCCCACAAAGAGAAAGGACCAGAACAGTGAGTGACTGTGTGTGTCCTTGTCAGGTCAAAAGCAATCTTATCCAGAGAGATAGGAAGGAAGGAACTGAAATGCCAGCAGTTGCTCCTAGACCCACTGAAGAGGTAGGCAGACAGATCAAACTGCTCCTCCTCACCCTGTGTCTAATTTTATAATATCTCTGCTAAGGTTGTCTGTCACTTCTCCTCCGCAGGAGCTGAAGGGTACAGCCTTACATGACCGACTGAAGAAGAGAGAGATGGGCGACAATCAGGTGCGGTTTACACCAGTCATGTTAATTTGTTGATGTATGTGTAATAACATCTATATGTAGCGTACCTGTATCTCTGTAAATTAATGCACAGTTTAGAGACTATATTTGTCGTTCTAGCTAATTCAGGCTAACAGGAATATGATCCCGAGAGAGAGGACGGGGAAAACTGCTGAAACTCCAGAGGTTCCTTCCAGACCCACAGAAGAGGTAGGCTAGGAAATTCTGACTGATCACGATTGATATTCATACCTAAATTATCTGTATCTATCAGTTGTCCTGTGTAATGGTGGCTCATAGGCTGCGTTTAGACAGGCAGCCCAATTCTGATATTTCTTTCACTAATTGCCATTGGTCTTTTGACCATTCAGATCTGAAATAGGTCTGATGTGAAAAGATCTGATGTGATTAGTCAAAAGTTGATTAGAATTGGGTTGCCTGTCTAAATGCAGAAGTACAGCAGGATTTTGTCTTCTGATTCCAGGAGATTAACATACCAGCCAGACTTGGTCAGCAAAAAATTCCAAAAGACAATCAGGTACACACACACACACAACTATCCTTGTGGGAACCTACAATTTATTTCCATTCAAAATCCTATTTTCCTTAACCCCTAAACCTAACCTTAACCGCTAACCTTAACTCCTCATCCTAACTCTGTGATGAGGCTGCCTTTGACTGGCCTCATCACCATTTTAAAATAGTGATGAAGTTTGTATTATGTCAAATGCTTAAGTATATACATGTGTGGTTTGGATAAAGTGCACTAGTCCATTGCCATGCATACCGTACTTATCCACCAGTTTAGGTGTGCCTGACCTCAATTGTTTTTTAATGAGTTGATTGCTCCAGTTTAAGACAGGTGTGATGAGTTAGATAATTAGTGCTTAGTTCACCCATGCTTTCAGTCTCCCCGAATAGTGGTTTTAATCATGTTCTATTTAATGTAGCTCTCTTTGAAACTAAAGTGTAGTTGACAAAATATGGTAATTTAAACGAATTAATGCAATTAACTTAAATCATGTTTTCCATAGTATTTCCCGGTCTAATTAACAGAGTAACATTCAACTAATTAAATGTACAGTACATTCGCATTGGTTAATCATTATGGGCAAAGTTTGTGCTAATGTGTAAATACTGTCCTTTTCTTATCAACTTGGAGTTGAACACCATTTTACAATATGCTCCATAGCAGTTTGTTTGTTGCATCCTGTATGTACAGTCAGTTGAGTTTAGCTGTTCTGGTAGACTCTTTAGTCCCAGTAAGGGGGAGAGTAAGGCTCTGTTTAGAGCTAGAAAAGGGGTTAATCCCTAGTTATGCTGTTTAGCATTTAGGCCTCGTTTTAGCTGCAGTAGGAACCCTATTGAGGGGCTGAGCTTTAGACTCGCCGTCATCTGTCATTTTTGTGAGTTTTCGTATCCTGAATGTTGCTGCTATGGACAACTGTTTGTCAACCCAAGTCAAACCATGTTTCCTAAAATCCTACATCTGCAATAAATTAAGTACTATTTTTCTACCACCATGGCTCCTCCTCATTCCCACCTATCACCTCCCTTGGCTACTCTGAGTCCACTATTCTACACTAACCCTCACCCTAATTGTAACCCTAAACCTAACCCCTAAGCCTAAAATAGACTTTGTCCTCGTGGAAACCTGGGAAATGTCCATTCTTGTTTTACTATCTTTGTGGGAATTTCCGGTACCCACGAAGATAGTATTACAAGCCCACAAGTGAAGCACACACACACACACACTCTGTCATATTTTTTGTAATATGATTTTGCCTGACAATCTATTGGAATGACATTTGTTTGTTGGTTATTTCAGGACCAATCTGATGATCTTAAAGAGGGTGAATCTCTCCTCACTGGGGAAAAGGAGGAGGGAGAAGACAAGGACGGAGAGGTGGTGGTTAACCCTACGGATAGCACAGCTTCCACTAGACCAGTGTTCTTTACTGTGACCATGCAATCATGCAAATATCAGGGTTTCTCTTTAGTTTAGTTTGTTATTATTCCATTACAAAATGCTGGTGTTTTCCAGATTCTCACAATGTTTCTCACTTCCCTTTACTTTCCCTTTGAATTAATGTCTAATTTTTTATTCTATTCTTAGGCCAAGATGAAAAAACCTAGGCGACACAATCCGTTCATGCCACGCGGTGCAGGAGGCAAGGTAACATGTAAATGATCTCCCATCATATTGTGTACACTACGTTTCACTTCCTCCAGGTGTTAACCATAGTTTGTGTCTGGGTTTACAATATGTACAGTGCCTTCGGGAAGTATTCAAACCCCTTTACTTTTTTTAACGTTACAGCTTTATTCTAAAATGGATTAAATAAAGAAAAATCCTCAGCAATCTACACACAATACCCCATAATGACAAAGTGAAAACAGGTTTTTAGAAATGTTTGCAAATGTATTAGAAATTAAAAACCTTATTTACATAAGTATTCAGACCCTTTCCTTTGAGACTCGAAATTGAGCTCAGGTGCATCTTGTTTACATTGATCATCCTTGAGATGTTTTTACAACTTGATTGGAGTCCACCTGTGGTAAATTCAATTGATTGGACATGATTTGGAAAGAAACACACCTATCTATTTAAGGTCCCACAGGTGACAGTGCATGTCAGAGCAAAAACCAAGCCATGAGGTTGAAGGAATTGTCCGTAGAGCTGTGAGACAGGATTGTGTCGAGGCACAGATCTGGAGAAGGGTACCAAAACATTTCTGCAGCATTGAATGTCCCCAAGAACACAGTGGCCTCCATCATTCTTAAATGGAAGAAGTTTGGAACCACCAAGACTCTTCCTAGAGCTGGCAGCCCAGCCAAACTGAGCAATTGGGGGAGAAGGGCCTTGGTCAGGGAGGTGACCAAGAACCTGATGGTCACTCTGACAGAGCTCTAGAGTTCTTCTGTGGAGATTAGAGAACCTTCCAGAAGGACAACCATCTCTGCAGCACTCCACCAATCAGGTCTTTATGGTAGAGTGGCCAGACGGAAGCCACTCCTCGGTAAAAGGCACATGGCAGCCCGCTTGGAGCTTACCAAAAGGCACCTAAAGACTCTCAGACCATGAGAAACAAGATTCTCTGGTCTGATGAAACAAGATGTAACTTTTTGGCCTGAATGCCAAGCGACACATTTGGAGGAAACCTGGCAGCATCCCTACGGTGAAGCATGGTGGTGGTAAAATCATGCTGTGGGGATGTTTTTCAGTGGCAGGGACTGGAAGACTAGTCAGTATCGAAGCAAAGATGAACGGAGCAAAGTACATTTACATTTAAGTCATTTAGCAGACGCTCTTATCCAGAGCGACTTACAAATTGGTGCATTCACCTTATGATATCCAGTGGAACAACCACTTTACAATAGTGCATCTAAATCTTTTAAGGGGGGGGGTCAGAAGGATTACTTTATCCTATCCCAGGTATTCCTTAAAGAGGTGGGGTTTCAGGTGTCTCCGGAAGGTGGTGATTGACTCCGCTGTCCTGGCGTCGTGAGGGAGCTTGTTCCACCATTGGGGTGCCAGAGCAGCGAACAGTTTTGACTGGGCTGAGCGGGAACTGTGCTTCCTCAGAGGTAGGGAGGCGAGCAGGCCAGAGGTGGATGAACGCAGTGCCCTTGTTTGGGTGTAGGGCCTGATCAGAGCCTGAAGGTACGGAGGTGCCGTTCCCCTCACAGCTCCGTAGGCAAGCACCATGGTCTTGTAGCGGATGCGAGCTTCAACTGGAAGCCAGTGGAGAGAGCGGATCTGATGGTTCACAGTATCAAAGGCAGCAGATAGGTCTAGAAGGATGAGAGCAGAGGAGAGAGAGTTAGCTTTAGCAGTGCGGAGAGCCTCCGTGACACAGAGAAGAGCAGTCTCAGTTGAATGCCCAGTCTTGAAACCTGACTGATTAGGATCAAGAAGGTCATTCTGAGAGAGATAGCAGGAGAGCTGGCCAAGGACGGCACGTTCAAGAGTTTTGGAGAGAAAAGAAAGAAGGGATACTGGTCTGTAGTTGTTACCATCGGAGGGATCGAGTGTAGGTTTTTTCAGAAGGGGTGCAACTCTCGCTCTCTTGAAGACGGAAGGGACGTAGCCAGCGGTCAAGGATGAGTTGATGAGCGAGGTGAGGTAGGGGAGAAGGTCTCCGGAAATGGTCTGGAGAAGAGAGGAGGGGATAGGGTCAAGTGGGCAGGTTGTTGGGCGGCCGGCCGTCACAAGACGCGAGATTTCATCTGGAGAGAGAGGGGAGAAAGAGGTCAAAGCACAGGGTTGGGCAGTGTGAGCAGGACCAGCGGTGTCGTTTGACTTAGCAAACGAGGATCGGATATCGTCAACCTTCTTTTCAAAATGGGTGACGAAGTCATCCGCAGAGAGGGAGGGGGGGGGGGGAGGAGGATTCAGGAGGGAGGAGAAGGTAGCAAAGAGCTTCCTAGGGTTAGAGGCAGATGCTTGGAATTTAGAGTGGTAGAAAGTGGCTTTAGCAGCAGAGACAGAAGAGGAGAATGTAGAGAGGAGGGAGTGAAAGGATGCCAGGTCCGCAGGGAGGCGAGTTTTCCTCCATTTCCGCTCGGCTGCCCGGAGCCCTGTTCTGTGAGCTCGCAGTGAGTCGTCGAGCCATGGAGCAGGAGGGGAGGACCGAGCCGGCCTGGAGAATAGGGGACAGAGAAAATCAAAGGATGCAGAAAGGGAGGAGAGGAGGGTTGAGGAGGCAGAATCAGGAGATAGGTTGGAGAAGGTTTGAGTAGAGGGAAGAGATGATAGGATGGAAGAGGAGAGAGTAGCGGGAGAGAGAGAGCGAAGGTTGGGACGGCGCAATACCATCCGAGTAGGGGCAGAGTGAGAAGTGTTGGATGAGAGCGAGAGGGAAAAGGATACAAGGTAGTGGTCGGAGACTTGGAGGGGAGTTGCAATGAGATTAGTGGAAGAACAGCATCTAGTAAAGATGAGGTCAAGCGTATTGCCAGCCTTGTGAGTAGGGGGGGAAGGTGAGAGGGTGAGGTCAAAAGAGGAGAGGAGTGGAAAGAAGGAGGCAGAGAGGAATGAGTCAAAGGTAGACGTGGGGAGGTTAAAGTCACCCAGAACTGTGAGAGGTGAGCCATCCTCAGGAAAGGAACTTATCAAGGCGTCAAGCTCATTAATGAACTCTCCAATGGAACCTGGAGGGCGATAAATGATAAGGATGTTAAGCTTGAAAGGGCTGGTAACTGTGACAGCATGGAATTCAAATGAGGAGATAGACAGATGGGTCAGGGGAGAAAGAGAGAATGTCCACTTGGGAGAGATGAGGATTCCAGTGCCACCACCCCGCTGGCTCGATGCTCTAGGGGTATGCGAGAACACGTGGGCAGACGAGGAGAGAGCAGTAGGAGTAGCAGTGTTATCTGTGGTAATCCATGTTTCCGTCAGCGCCAGGAAGTCTAGGGACTGGAGGGTAGCATAGGCTGAGATGAACTCAGCCTTGTTGGCCGCAGACCGGCAGTTCCAGAGGCTGCCGGAGACCTGGAACTCCACGTGGGTCGTGCGCGCTGGGACCACCAGGTTAGAGTGGCAGCGGCCACGCGGTGTGAAGCATTTGTATGGCCTGTGCAGAGGGGAGAGAACATGGATAGACAGACACATAGTTGACAGGCTACAGAAGAGGCTACGCTAATGCAAAGGAGATTGGAATGACAAGTGGACTACACGTCTCGAATGTTCAGAAAGTTAAGCTTACGTTGCAAAAATCTTATTGACTAAAATTATGAAAATGATACAGTACTGCTGGCTGGTGGAGTAGGCTAGCTAGCAGTGGCTGCGTTGTTGACTTTGTTTGAACGTGTAGCTGGCTAGGTAACCTCGATAGTTTCAGTACTACACCTTGTCATGATACAAAAGCAACTTTGTACCTAGCTAACATAACACTAATCAAGACGTACAGAGAGATCCTTGATAAAAACCTGCTCCAGAGCTCTCAGGACCTCAGACTGGGGCGAAGGTTCACCTTCCAACAGGACAACGACCTTAAGCACACAGCCAAGACAATGCAGGAGTGGCTTCGGGACAAGTCTCTGAATGTCCTTGATTGGCCCAGCCAGAGCCCGGACTTAAACCTCATCGAACATCGCTGGAGAGTCCTGAAAATAGCTGTGCAGCAATACTCCCCATCCAACCTGACAGAGCTTGAGAGGATCTGCAGAGAGAAATGGGAGAAACTCCCCAAATACAGGTGTGCCAAGTTTGTAGTGTCATACCCAAGAGGACTCGAGGCTGTAATCGCTGCCTAAGGTGTTTCATCAAAGCACTGAGTAAAGGTTCTGAATACTTATGTACATTTTTGATAAATTAGCAAAAATGTCTAAAAACCTGTTTTTGCTTTGTCCTTATAGGGTATTGTGTGTGAATTGATGAGGGGGAAAAACAATTTAACCCATTTTAGAATAAGGCTGTAACGTAACAAAATGTGAGAAAAGTGAAGGGGTCTGAATACTTTCCGAAGGCACTGTATGATATGGTTGCGTTGTGGGAAAACTGTATAATACTGTAGAGTAAAAGTTTTTTTTTTGGTTACATTTGAAACAGCGCCACTTGCCCCCCTAAGTGCATTTCTTATAGTTTTTGTTTTGAGGAAATCGGCATCATTGTAAAACATCTACTACATTCTCTGCTGTTCTATCGCGCGTGCAATGATGTCCGAGGGAAAAAAAGAACCGTTTTTGTTGCTGTAATATAGCAAACGTACGTGGCAGTTTCACCGCTATGGATTCCACCTTTTTAACAGAGTGTCTGTTTCAGGGTAAAGCCATGCCGAAGAAGGTTGAAACCCAGCCGGGAGCTACAGGCAGTGACTCAAAAGAGGTAACTCTACTCCATGATCCTCCTTCTAACACTGTTCTTCCACATACCGGTACCGTTATAATGGATACCTAGGTTTTGTTTTTGTTTTTGTATATGAAGGCTTGACTGTCACGGCTGGCAGACTGAAAAGTGGTCCAGGATTACAAAATGGCCGTCACATTGGCTGATCCATTAGATGACTAGGTTATTTTTCTAGCTCTTTGACTCCTATCAGAGAACATTATGTTCAAGTGGTGTTCTTTCCTGTTCTTTTTGTTCTTTCTCTACCTACCAAACTGCCACCCACACCACCACTCCCAGATTGTTGTGCCCATTCCTTTCCACTGCAGATTAGATTAGATTACTATGTGCCCAAACTTGTTCCCTTGCTTCCTTGTTCTTTGAACCCAGGAAGATTTTAATGTCACACTTCTGCAAACAGAAGAGCTAATATATGCCATTTCCCTCTTTCTGTCTGTAATCTGAAATTGTCCACACATTTTCTATTTTCATTTTTGGCCTGTGAATGTGATCTCTGTATCATACTCCTGTATCCCTCAGTACAATGTTGCTACTCTGGCATGACAAACATTGTTTTGCCAAGACATATTCTATGTTTCTCTACTGTGTAGAATGTATAGACAGACCTACAGTACATAACAGCATGTATTCATCACCCCCACCTTCCTATCTCAGAATGACGGTGGAAATAAATCTTTATTTGACCAATTGGAGGAATTCCGTGTTAATCCGGCAGAGCCAGAGGAGCAGGTTGGTTGCTGTAAACAATGCTAAATAATGTCAATCTGTACTCTTAAGATTACTTTTCAAACTTGGTTTCCTCTCACTGACTGCTAACTGCCATCAAGTTTTGCATTTGATTGAAATAGATTTTTGATTGAAAAGTAGGAGTTTCTAAAGTGGTGATTCAAAGCTGACTTAGAGAAATGTCTCTCAGCAGGATATGGATGGCCTGATGGACTGGTGGGGCACAGTGGAGCGTGAGTCCAACACGCACGCATGCACGCACACACACACACACACACACACACACTTCATCCAAATGATGCCATTTTTATTTTGCTACAGAGTGGGAAGACATGCCTCAAGATGATGACTTGACTGAAAAAGAGGAGGCCAAGTAAGTGATGCTATAGTTGGGTCTCATTTTGTGTACAGGCACACACACGTACAGAAGAGCCTTGTTATAAAGCCCCTGGGTAAACAGGTAATTCACACTGTAGTAAGCATTGATGATGGTTATATGAACTTGTTTTCCAGGGCGTTTGCAGTGACAGCTGAGAAGGTGCAGAAAGGTATCCGTGTGTTCAACAAGCTGTTCTCAGAGCGTGCAGAGAGCCTGTGGCAGCACGTCATTGACCTGAACAGCATCGCAGATGCCCTCGACTGCTTCAACAAGAAGACCAAGATCGCCCAAATCACTGGCGGCTCCACCAGCGCTGTAGGAGGCGTGTGTACCATTGTAGGCCTCGCTCTGGCCCCTGTCACCATGGGAACCTCCCTGATCATCACAGCGGTGGGACTGAGCGTGGCCACAGCGGGCGGCCTGACCTCAGCCGGAGCTGGACTCTCTAACACGGTCAACAACTCCATGGACCGTAAGAAGGTGGAGGCCATCGTGACGGACTACCAGAAGAAGATGACCGACATCAACAAGTGCATGCTGTTCATCAAGCAAGGGATTGAGAGCCTGCGCAGGTTCGACCTGCTGAAGATGAAGAAGCACGCGTACAACCGTGACTTCCCAGGCCTCAACAACATCTACGAGGACGGTGCCATGGCTGGGAAGGCCATCCTCATCAACGCCAACGAGATCATGCGTGTGGTGCAGATAGCCAATGTGGCTGGCAGCACCGCGGCCAGAGCTGTCCAGATTGCCAGCATGGCCACCGGAGTGCTCACCGGCCTCTTTGTGGGCATGGACATCTACTTTGTGGCCAAGGACTCCAAGGAGTTGAAGAAGGGAGCCAAGTCTGAGTTTGCTGCCAAGATCAGGGAGGTGGCGACCCAGCTGCATGATGGACTGGTGGAGCTTAATGGCATACGTGTTGAGCTGCAGTCCACAGATCCAGACAACACCAATGACACCAACACCCCAGACAGTACCAATAATCGGAAAAAGCTGGACAGTGATGACGATACAGACAATTATAAAACTCCTGACAGCAAAAGCATTGTTGATAACAGAAATACTGCAGATAACAGCCATAAGACCAGCAAAGCCTAAACTGTACTTCATTCCAACCCATCTCAACTACACAAACTATCCTGTCTGCATTAAAACGACTAGAAGCCGGAACTCTGAGGATATGATTCATATGTCTCTCTGTGATGGCACAAGCACCAATGCCTGAAACTTTTGTTTTACATAGACTGCGCATAGGCAGGTGAAAAGATAACATCACCAGTCACCACTGGCTAGGGTGAAGAATTATTATTAAAACTTCCTCTCTGTAGTATTTGGGGAAATGATGTTGTACAACAAGCCCATGTCCATATTTCGTAATTGTAGATGTGTGCATTGAGCCTGTCTTGACAACATTATCTACAGTACTTTATGAAAAGTAAGGGTTGTGAGCTAAAGCAATTTGTTCATGGAGGCAGGAAACTGTTCAGAGATGCGAATTATGACATGAGGTTACAAAAATTTGCTAACATCTTTTCCTCAGAGCCAAATGTAAAAGCTATACATAATATTTTCACGTTCAGCCAAATACATATTTTGATGGTTTAGATTATTCATAGGTTATGTATTTACAGTATGAAGGGTAGGGGTTTAGTCACTATTTGATTCCTATGAGTATTGCTTGTTACATTGCTTTGTTTTATTTTTAGGTTGGTAGGGGAATATTAGTTCATATTGAAACATTCAGGTTTTTATTAAATCTAATTTGTATTTTAGATTAGGAATGTATGTTCTATTACTGATGAGTGCCTCCTCATGTATATGATGCCTTTCAAGCACTTTAGGATTATTCTATTTCCCTGTCTCGGTTTAAAACTATAATTTTGATATCATTGATGGTCAGTCCTTGCATCTTTAGCTCCGTCTATGAATTTCAGAGTGGTTACATATGTCCAGGCCGATCTCTCAGCTTTAACCAAAACAGGCAGGGTGGCCAATTTATTGTTTCATGTACGGATTCTAGCTTTAATTCTAGTATTTTTTTTTTTATTGTTCATTGGTCAACTTTAGTAGTGTTTTTGTATTTATCTAAAGATATATGAAATGTAATAAGTTGCCAATAAACTTTGAAATGTATGTTAACATACGGTTCTTTGAATTCCATGAACAGGGTTGCAGACATTTCCTTCTTTCTGCCACTGCTGCTGTGTCAATAGGCCTTTGATATTGTATTTGTTCGACAAATAGCTGAGCTCATTTGTCAAATTGACCTCCATAGTAATGTTTGCTGTGGCAAGGTGGTAGGCCGTATATATTTGTATGCACTGCACTTGAAAGGCAAAGATTGTAAAAAGGTAAGCGATTGATTTAGGGGCTGCAGGGAAGGGGCAAAGGCAAGTGGGTTGTTTTCATTTCCTAGCTCTAATTTCTGCTTCCGAAAATCTAAAATAAGGTCACAGTTCACAGTAGAGGTCGACCGATTAATCGACATGGGCGAATAATTACGGACGATTTTCAAGTTTTCATAACAATCGGTAATCTGCATTTTTGGACGCTGATTATGGCAGATTACATTGCATTCCACTAGGAAACTGCGTGGCAGGCTGACCACCTGTTACGCGAGTGCAGCAAGGAGCCAAGGTAAGTTGCTAGCTAGCATTAAACTTATCTTATAAAAAAACAATCTATCTGAACATAATCACTAGTTAACTGCATATGGTTGATGATATTACTAGGTTAACTAGCTTGTCCTGTGTTGCATAGAATCAATGCGGTGCCTGTTAATTTATCATCAAATCACAGCCTACTTCGCCAAACGGGGAATGATTTAACAAAAGCGAATTCGTGAAAAAAGCACAATCGTTGCACAAATGTACCTAACCATAAACATCAATGCCTTTCTTAAGATCAACACAGAAGTATATTTTTTTAAACCTGGATATTTAATTAAAATAAATTAATGTTAGCAGGCTGTCACGCCCTGACCTGAGAGAGACGGTTAATTTTTCTATATTGTTAGGTCAAGGTGTGGGGTGGGCAGTCTGTGTTATATTTCTATGTTGTCTTTTTCTTTGATTGGCCTAGTATGGTTTCCAATCAGAGGCAGCTGTCTATCATTGTCTCTGATTGGGAATCATACTTAGGCAGCCCTTTTTCCCCTCCTTCAGTGTGGGATCTTGTTTTTGTACAGCTCAGTAAGCCTGCAGAACGTGAAGTTTGGTTTTCGTTGTTTATTATTTTGATTTAGTGTTCTGAGTTAAATAAAAAATTGAAATATGAGCACTTACCACGCTGCACCTTGGTCTCCTCCTTTCAACGATCGTCAAACAGGCAATATTAACTAGGGAAATTGTGTCACTTCTCTTGCGTTCATTGCACGCAGACTCAGGGTATATGCAAAAGTTTGGGCCGCCTGGCTCGTTGCGAACTAATTTGCCAGAATTTGACATTATTATGACATACATTTGAAGTCGGAAGTTTACATACACTTAAGTTGGAATCATTAAAACTAGTTTTTCAACCACTCCACACATTTCTTATTAACAAACTATAGTTTTGGCAAGTCGGTAAGGACATCTACTTTGTGCATGACACAAGTAATTTTTCCAACAATTGTTTACAGCCAGATCATTTCATTTATAATTCACTGTATCACAATTCCACTGGGTCAGAAGTTTACATACACTAAGTTGACTGTGCCTATAAACAGCTTGGAAAATTCCAGAAAATGATGTCATGGCTTTAGAAGCTTCTAATTTACATAATTTAAGACAATTGGAGGAGTACCTGTGGATGTATTTCAAGGCCTACCTTCAAACTCAGTGCCTCTCTGCTTGACATCATGGGAAAATCAAAAGAAATCAGCCAGGACCTCAGAAAAAAATTGTATACCTCCACAAGTCTGGTTCATCCTTGGGAGCAATTTCCAAACGCCTGAAGGTACCACGTTCATCTGTACAAACAATAGTACGCAAGTATAAACACCATGGGACCACGCAGCCGTCATACTGCTCAGTAAGGAGACGCGTTCTGTCTCCTAGACTTTGGTGCGAAAAGTGCAAATCAATACCAGAACAACAGCAAAGGATCTTGTGAAGATGCTGGAGGAAACAGGTACAAAAGTATCTATATCCACAGTAAAGAGTCCTATATCAACATAACCTGAAAGGCCGCTCAGCAAGGAAGAAGCCACTGCTCCAAAACCGCCATAAAAAAGCCAGACTACGGTTTGCAACTGCACATGGGGACAAAGATCGTACTTTTTGGAGAAATGTCCTCTGGTCTGATGAAACAAATATAGAACTGTTTGGCCATAATGACCATCGTTATGTTTGGAGGAAAAAGGGTGGAGGCTTGCAAGCCCAAGCACACCATCCCAACCATAAAGCACGGGGGTGGCAGTATCATGTTGTTGGGGTGCTTTGCTGCAGGAGGGACTGGTGCACTTCACAAAATAGATGGCATCATGAAGTAGGAAAATATGTGGATATATTGAAGCAACATTTCAAGACATCAGTCAGGAAGTTAAAACTTGCTCACAAATGGGTCTTTCAAATGGACAATGACCCCAAGCATACATCCAAAGTTGTGGCAAAATGGCTTAAGGACAACAAAGTCAAGGTATTGGAGTGGCCATCACAAAGCCCTGACTTCAATCCTATAGAAAATGTATGGGCAGAACTGAAGAAGCATGTGCAAGCAAGGAGGCCTACAAACCGGACTCAGTTACACCAGCTCTGTCAGGAGGAATGGGCCAAAATTCACCCAACTTATTGTGGGAAGCTTGTGGAAGGCTACCCGAAACGTTTGACCCAAGTTAAACAATTGAAAGGCAATGCTACCAAATACTAATTGAGTGTATGTAGACTTCTGACCCAGTGGGAATGTGATGAAAGAAATAAAAGCTGAAATAAATAATTCTCTATTATAACTATTATTCTGACATTTCACATTCTTAAAATAAAGTGGTGATCCTAACTGACCTAAGACTGGGAATTTTTACTAGGATTACATGTCAGGAATTGTGAAAAACTGAGTTTAAATGTATTTGGCTAAGGTGTATGTAAACTTCCGACTTCTGTAACATTGAAGGTTGTGCAATATAACAGCAATATTTAGACTTAGGGTTGCCACCTGCTCGATAAAATACAGAAAGGTTCCGTATTTCACTGAAAGAATAAACGTTTTGTTTCTCGAAATTATAGTTTACGGATTTGACCATATTTTTGACCAAAGGCTCATATTTCTGTGGTTTATTATATTATAATTAAGTCTATGATATATTTGATAGAGCAGTCTGACTGAGCGATGGTAGGCAGCAGCAGGCTCGTAAGCATTCATTCAAACTTTACTGCGTTTGCCAGCAGCTCTTAGCAATGCTTGAGTCACAGCGCTGTTTATGACTTCAAGCCTATCAACTCCTGAAATTAGGCTGGAAATACTAAAGTGACTATTAGAACATCCAATAGTCAAAGGTATATGAAATACAAATGGTATAGAGAGAAATAGTCGACAAGTCATAATTCCTATTTTAACTACAACCTAAAACATCTTAACTGGGAATATTGAAGAACTGGGAATATTGAACCACCGGCTTTCATATGTTCTGAGCAAGGAACTTAAACGTTAGCTTTTTTACATGGCACATATTGCACTTTTACTTTCTTCTCCAACACTGTGCTTTTGCACTATTTAAACCAAATTGAGCATGTTTCATTATTTATTTGAGACTAAATAGATTTTATTCATGTATTATATTAAGTTAAAATAAGTGTTCATTGTTCATTCAGTATTGTTGTAATTGTCCTTATTACAAATATATATATATATATATATATATATATATATATATATATATATATATATATATATATATATATATATATATATAAAAATAGGCAGATTAATCGGTATCAGCTTTTTTTGGTCCTCCAATTACCGGTATCGGCGTTAAAATCATAATCGGTCGACCTCTAGTCCACAGACCTATGTTTAACAGAACATAGGATCATAAGTACAGCAAAGTTTCTATGGCAGCATCCTCATCACCACTGACCTGGACACTACTGGACTACAGTGCCTTCGGGAAAGCATTCAGATGCCTTGACTTTTTCCACATTTTGTTAGATTACAGTCTTATTCTAAAATTGATAACATCGTTTTTCTTCATCAATACACACACAATTCCCCATAATGACAAAGCAAAAACATTCCTTTTTTTTTTAAATGTTGAAATATCACATTTAAATAAGTATTCAGACCCTTTACTCGGTACTTTGTTAAAGCACCTTTGGCAGCGATTACAGCCTAGAGTCTTCTTGGCTATGACGCTACATGCTTGGCACACCTGTATTTGGCGAGTTTCTCCCATTCTTCTCTCAGATCCTCTCAAGCTCTGTCAGGTTGGATGGGGAGCATTGGGGGCTCTGGCTGGGCCATTCAAGGACATTCAGAGACTTGTCCCGAAGCCACTCCTGCGTTGTCTTGGCTGGGGGTTTAGGGTTGTTGTCCTGTTGGAAGGTAAACTTTCGCCCCAGTCTGAGGTCCTGAGCACTCTGGAGTAGGTTTCCATCAAGCAGGTTTTCAACAAGGATCTCTGATGTACTTAGCTCCGTTCATCTTTGCCTTGATCCTGACTAGTCTCCCAGTCCCTGTCGCTGAAAAACATCCCCACAGCATGATGATGCCACCACCATGCTTCACCGTCGGTATGGTGCCAGGTTTCCTCCAGACGTGATGATTGACATTCAGGCCAAAGAGTTCAATCTTGGTTTCATCACACCAGAGAATCTTGTTTCTCATGGTCTGAGATTCTTTAGGTGCCTTTTGACAAACTCCAAGATGGCTGTTGTGCCTTTTACAGAGGCCTGATTGGTGGAGTGCTGCGGAGATGGTTGTCCTTCTGGAAGGTTCTCCCATCTCCACAGAGGAATGCTAGAGCTCTGTCAGTGTGACCATAGGGTTCTTGATCACCTCCCTGACCAAGGCTCTTCTCCCCTGATTGCCGTGCGGCCAGCTCTAGGGAGAGTCTTGGTGGTTCCAAACTTCTTCCATTTAAGAATGATGGAGGCCACTGTGTTGTTGAGGACCTTCAATGCTGCAGAAATGCTTTGGTACCCTTCTCCAGATCTGTGCCTCGACACAATCCTGTCTCGCAGCTCTACAGACAATTCCTGTGGGACCTTATAAAGACAGGTGTGTGCCTTTCCAAATC
This sequence comes from Salmo trutta, assembly GCF_901001165.1. NCBI lineage: Eukaryota > Metazoa > Chordata > Actinopteri > Salmoniformes > Salmonidae > Salmo > Salmo trutta. The sequence goes on along the minus strand of NC_042987.1, from coordinate 10,780,049 downwards.
ATGTCCAATCAAGTGAATTTACCACAGGTGGACTCCAATCAAGTTGCAGAAACAGGATGATCAATGGAAACAGGATGCACCTGAGCTCAATTTCGAGTCTCATAGCAAAGGGTCTGAATACATATGTAAATAAGGTGTTTTAGTTTTTGATCTTTTATAAATTTGCAACAATTTTTAAAAACCTGTTTTCGCTTCCTCATTGATGTGGTATAGTCTATAGATTGCTGAGGACTTTTATTTTTAATCCATTTTAGAATAAGGATCACAAAATGTGGAAAAAGTCAAGGGGTCTGAATACTTTCCGAAGGCAATGTATGGGCTCACTGGTTTGCCCACAATACTACCATTTGATTTCCATTTTCCCAGATGGTCTCTCATCTTGGTACCAACTATTCCCAGCCCTTGAATCTAGCCAGGAAAAGTGAGCAGGATGTTTCAACTGCTGTTAATTTACACTTGAGCTTTTAATCTTGTCTATTAAAATCTCATTTATTTATTCCTGATAAGACCTTTCTTATTGCCAATGTATTTTTAAGACATAATCCATTGTTTAGATGGCAGACAGTGAAACTCCAGTTATGAGTCAGAGTCACATAGGAAACCTAGCTCCTCTGTTACACTTGTCCTCAGGTGACCTGGTAACCACGCCCCATTCCCCAGCCTGGTCTCATAGACTACACGTTATATAGTAAATGTAAATGTGACAATAATTAGTATGATATGTTACATTTGGTATGGTTACAGTGAAGGAATACTCTCCTATTTTACTTGTCTGTGACCCACTGAAAACCTTTACCGGTCAGAGGAATAAGGCAACCTCACACGTTATTGCCAAACAGGGGTATGGATATGGAAATGGTCTGAAAGGTACAGAGAATGGGAGATAATGAATATATATGGATGCAATAAATACAACAGGATAACTATACATGTAATAACATGGTTATAAACAGTGCAAAGGAATGGAATGGAATATTGACAGCAATAGCACAACAGTGATAAATATACTGAACAAAAATAAAAACGCAACATGTAAAGTGTTGGTCCTACGTCTCATGAGCTGAAATAAAAGATCCCAGATATTTTCCATATGCACATCCCTGTTAGTGAGCATTTTTCCTTTGCCAAGATAATCCATCCACCTGACAGGTGTGGCATATCAAGAAGCTGATTAAACAGCATGATCATTACACAGGTGCACCTTGTGCTGGGGACAATAAAAGGCCACTATAAAATGTGCAGTTTTGTCACAAAATACAATGTCGCAGATGTCTCAAGTTTTGAGGCAGCATGCAATTGGCATGCTGACTGCAGGAATGTCCACCAGAGCTGTTGCCAGAGAATTGTATGTTCATTTGTCTACCATAAATGGCCTCCAACGTCATTTTAGAGAATTTGGCTGAGGGGAGGATGGCTCATAATAATGTCTGGAATGGAGCAAATGGAATGGCATCAAACACATGGAACCCATGTGTTTGATGTATTTGATTCAATTCCACTTATTCCACAACCACAAGTCCGTCCTCCCAAAAGAAGGTGCCACCAGCCTCCTGTGTCTCATAATGCAAATTCGGAACATATTATATGAATTGTAATTCGTAACATATTATATGAATTGTAATTCATAACATATTATATGAATTGTAATTGGTAATATATCATATGACATGGTTGATGGACTTCCACAACTGAATAGCCACCATATGAAACGCAATCTATAATACTAAATGGAGGGTTACAGATTTGCATTTACTACGTTACGTCTACCCCTGACTTCATGTTGCAGCAGCCAGCCCAACCCATTCCCAGGTGAATTGGGTTCGCAAGGCACTGAGGTAAGAAAGACAAAAAGGTGAGTTTCATGTCTCACACCCTCATCACCAGAGAGGAACAACAAAGAAAGCGTTTTGACAAGTTGTGGACTGGGATCCCTCTTCACTGGATAGGGACCCTTTCCTGTCTGTAAGTCACTTCTAAAATAATCAAATGTGCAGTGGTGTAAAGTACTTAAGTATAAATACCTTAAAGTACTACTTAAGTAGTTTTTTGGGGTAACTGTACTTTACTATTTATATTATATACAACGTTTACTTTTACTCCACTGCATTCCTAAGTATGTACATTTTACTCCAATACCGTTTCCCTGACACCCAAACCTACATGTTACATTTCGAATGCTCAGGCAGGACAGCAATATGGTCTAATTCACACACCTACCAAGATAACGTGTTGTCATCCCCACTTCCTCTGATATGGCGGAATCCCTCTTCCCGGAATGATTAAACACAAATACTGAGTTTGTAAATTATGGCTGAATGTTAGAGTTTGCCCCTCCGTCTGTCTGTAAAAAAAGAAAAGATAAATGAAATCATACTGGCTGGTTTGCTTAATTAATATAAGTAATGTGATGTATAGCATTTACTTTAACTTGAAACTTTTACACAGGTGTGAAAATTGAGTACTTTTTCGACCACTGTACTTAAGTACATTTAAAACCAGATACTTTTACTCAAGTAGGCTGGTATTTTACTGGGTGACTCACTTCTACTTGAGTCATTTTCTATTAAGATATCTTTACTTTTATTTAAGTATGACAATTTAGTATTTTTTCAACCACTGCAAATACGCTATAGTATTTTGCAAAGGACTGGCTTGTTTTTCATAGCTAGATTAGGCTATTTGACAAGGTGTTTTATTATAAGAATGTGTTGCTTGTTGCCGTGGGTTGGAATGACTTAACACAATACAGATGTGCCTGGCTGGTAGGCAGGTGCTGTTGGTATGAGCTCTTGAAAAAGATGAGTGATGCTGAAATTCTGGGAGTTGCCTCCCACTGAGATATAATATATATATATATATATATATATATATATATATATATATATACACGGCGTGCACAATTATTAGGCAAATTGTATTCCTCGGGATTAATTTTATTGTTGAACAAACACAATGCTCTCAGTCAATCCAAAATGTTATTGAACCTCAAACCTGAATGTTTAACAAAGGAAAAGTGAGTTTTGTCTTTCTCAGGGAAATATATAAGTGTGCACAATTATTAGGCAACTATTAGTGTGCAGAATTATTAGGCAACTAAATTACAAAAATAATTTCTCTCAACTCACTTGTTTATTCTCAATTTTTAGAGTAAGTGTAACAGATAAGTAACACAAAATGACAATTATATAACATTTTTGGCCTTTCAAAAATATTCAGTGACCAATATAGCCACCCTTATTTTCAATAACTGCCATTAGCCTTCCATCCATGGAGTCTGTCAGTTTCTTGATCTGTTCACGATCAATTTTCGCTGAAGCAGCAACCACAGCCTCCCAAATGCTGTTCAAAAAGGTATATTGTCTTCCATCACTGTAAATCTCATGTTTGAGAAGGGCCCACAAGTTCTCAATAGGATTTAAGTCAGGAGAGGAAGGGGGCCAGGTCATTATTCAGGCATCTTTGAGGCCCTTGCTGGCTAGCCAAGCAGTGGAGTACTTGGATGCATGTGATGGAGCATTGTCCTGCATAAAGATCATGGCCTTCTAGAATGCTGAGGACTTCTTCCTGTACCACTGTTTGACGAAAGAATCTTCCAGAAACTGGCAGTAGGTTTGGGAGTTGAGTTTCAGTCCATCTTCAACCCGAAAAGGTCCAACTACCTCATCCTCAATGATAGCAGCCCATACCAGTACCCCTCCTTCCCCTTGCTGGCACCTGACTCAAAGTGGTGCTCTGTGTCCATTACTGATCCAGCAACGGGGCCATCCATTTGGTCCATCAAGAGTCACTTTCATTTCATCTGTCCATAAAACCTTTGAAAAATCTGTCTTCAGGTATTTCTTTGCCCAATCTTGACGCTTCAACTTGTGAATCTTATTCAGTGGTGGTCTTGTTTCAGTCTTCTTGACTTGGCCATGTCTCTGAGCACTTGACACCTTGTACTTCTGAACACTCCAGGTAGGTTGCAGTTCTGGAATACGGTGGCCCTCAACTGACAGCTCCATTAAATCGTACCCGCAAAACACCAGTCTCAACAGTGAAGAGGCTACTCCAAGATGTTGGCCTTCTAGGCAGAGTTGCAAAGAAAAAGCCATATCTCAGACTGGCCAATAAAAAGAAAAGAACAGACAATGGACAGAGGAAGATTGGAAAAGTGTTATTGACAGACAAATCTAAGTTTGAGGTGTTCAGATCACAAAGAAGAACATTCGTGAGACGCAGAAAAAATGATAAGATGCTGGAAGAGTGCTTGATGCCATTTGTCAAGCATGGTGGAGGCAATGTGATGGTCTGGGGGTGCTTTGGTGGTGGTAAAGTGGGAGATTTGTACAGGGTAAAAGGGATTTTGAAGAAGGAAGGCTATCACTCAATTTTGCAATGCATGCCATACACAGTGGACGGCACTTAATTGGAGCCAATTTTCTCCTACAACAGGACAACGACCCGAAGCACAGCTCCAAACTATGCAATAACTATTTAGGGAAGAAGCAGTCAGCTGGTATTCTGTCTATAATGGAGTGGCCAGCACAGTCACCGGATCTCAACTCTATTGAGCTGTTGTGGGAGCAGCTTCACTGTATGGTACGTAAGAAGTGCCCATCAAGCCAATCCAACTTGTGGCAGGTGCTTCATGAAGCATGAGGTGAAATCTCTTCAGATTACCTCAACAAATTGACAACTAGAATGCCAAAGGTCTGCAAGGCTGTAATTGCTGCAAATTGAGGATTCTTTGACGAAAGCAAAGTTTGAAGGACACAATTATTATTTCAATAAAAAAGTATTATTTATAACATTGTCAACGTCTTGACTATATTTCCTATTCATTTTGCAACTCATTTCATGTATGTTTTCATGGAAAACAAGGACATTTCTAAGTGACCCCAAACTTTTGAACAGTAGTGTGTGTATATATACTGCTCAAAAAAATAAAGGGAACACTAAAATAACACATCCTAGATCTGAATGAATGAAATAATCTTATTAAATACTTTTTTCTTTACATAGTTGAATGGGCTGACAACAAAATCAGGTCTGGATTTGGAGTCACACTCAAAATTAAAGTGGAAAACCACACTACAGGCTGATCCAACTTTGATGTAATGTCCTTAAAAAAAGTCAAAATGAGGCTCAGTAGTGTGTGTGGCCTCCACGTGCCTGTATAACCTCCCTACAACGCCTGGGCATGCTCTTGATGAGGTGGGGGATGGTCTCCTGAGGGATCTCCTCCCAGACCTGGACTAAAGCATCCGCCAACTCCTGGACAGTCTGTGGTGCAACGTGGCATGGTGGATGGAGCGAGACATGATGTCCCAGATGTGCTCAATTGGATTCAGGTCTGGGGAACGGGCGGGCCAGTCCATAGCATCAATGCCTTCCTCTTGCAGGAACTGCTGACACACTCCAGCCACATGAGGTCTAGCATTGTCTTGCATTAGGAGGAACCCAGGGCCAACCGCACCAGCATATGGTCTCACAAGGGGTCTGAGGATCTCATCTCGGTACCTAATGGCAGTCAGGCTACCTCTGGCGAGCACATGGAGGGCTGTGCGGCCCCCCAAAGAAATGCCACCCCACACCATGACTGACCCACCGCCAAACCGGTCATGCTGGAGGATGTTGCAGGCAGCAGAACGTTCTCCACGGCGTCTCCAGACTTTGTCACGTCTGTCACATGCTCAGTGTGAACCTGATTTCATCTGTGAAGAGCACAGGGCGCCAGTGGCGAATTTGCCAATCTTGGTGTTCTCTGGCAAATGCCAAACGTCCTGCACGGTGTTGGGCTGTAAGCACAACCCCCACCTGTGGACGTCGGGCCCTCATACCACCCTCATGGAGTCTGATTCTGATCGTTTGAGCAGACACATGCACATTTGTGGCCTGCTGGAGGTCATTTTGCAGGGCTCTGGCAGTGCTCCTCCTGCTCCTCCTTGCACAAAGGCGGAGGTAGCGGTCCTGCTGCTGGGTTGTTGCCCTCCTACGGCCTCCTCCACATCTCCTGATGTACTGGCCTGTCTCCTGGTAGCGCCTCCATGCTCTGGACACTGCGCTGACAGACACAGCAAACCTTCTTGCCACAGCTCGCATTGATTTGCCATCCTGGATGAGCTGCACTACCTGAGCCACTTGTGTGGGTTGTAGACTCCGTCTCATGCTACCACTAGAGTGAAAGCACCGCCAGCATTCAAAAGTGACCAAAACATCAGCCAGGAAGCATAGGAACTGAGAAGTGGTCTGTGGTCCCCACCTGCAGAACCACTCCTTTATTGGGGGTGTCTTGCTAATTGCCTATAATTTCCACCTGTTGTCTATTCCATTTGCACAACAGCATGTGAAATTTATTGTCAATCAGTGTTGCTTCCTAAGTGGACAGTTTGATTTCACAGAAGTGTGATTGACTCGGAGTTACATTGTGTTGTTTAAGTGTTCCCTTTATTTTTTTGAGCAGTATATATATATATATATATATATATATATATATATATATATATAAAAAAAAATTATTTATATATATATATATTTATATATATATAAAAAAAATTATTTATATATATATATATATTTATATATATATATTTATATACACAGTACCAGTCAAAAGTTTGGACACACCTAATCATTCAAGGGGTTTTCTTTATTTTGACTATTTTCTACATTGTAGAATAATAGTGAAGACATCAAAACTTTAAAATAACACATATGGAATCATGTAGTTATCAAAAAAGTGTTAAACAAATCAAAATATATTTTTTATTTGAGATTCTTCAAAGTAGCCAGCCTTGATGACAGCTTTGCACGCTCTTGGCATTCTCTCAACCAGCTTCATGAGGTAGTCACCTGGAATGCATTTCAATTAACAGATGGCTATACTGTATATATAGACACACTGAACAAAAATATAAATGCAACATGCATTAATTTCAAAGATGTTACTGAGTTACAGTTCATAGAAGTAAATCAGTCAATGGAATAAAATTCATTAGGCCCTAATTTATGGATTTCACATGACTGGGCAGGGGCACATCCATGGGGGGTCATAGGCCCACCTACTCAGGAGCCAGGCCCACCCACACCCACTGGGAGCCAGGCCCAGCCAATCAGAAGTAGTTTTTCTTCAGACGATCCCGCAGGTGAAGAAGCCGGATGTGGAGGTCCTGGGCTGGCGTGGTTACACATGGTCTGAGCTTGTGAGGCCAGTTGGATGTACTGCCAAATTCTCTAAAATGACGTTGGAGGTGGCTTATGGTAGAGAAATGAACATTAAATTATCTGGCAACAGCTCTGGTGGACATTCCTGCAGTCAGCATGCCAATTGCACACTCCCTCAAAACTTGAGACATCTGTGGCACAAAACTGCACATTTTAGAGTGGCCTTTTATTGTCCCCAGCACAAGGTGCACCCTTGTAATGCTAAGTATGTTTAATCAGCTTCTTGATATGCCACACCTGTCAGGTAGATGAATTATCTTGGCAAAGGAGAAATACTCACTAACAGGGATGTAAACAAACATGTGCCAAAATTGAGAGAATGAAGCTTTTTGTGCGTATGGAAAATGTAAGGGATCTTTTATTTCAGATCATGAAACATGGGACCAACACTTTACATGTTGCATTTCATATACAGTAGGAGACAGGAATTGGGGTTCAGAGCATGATTTCTCTTTGAATTGTCTCCATATCGAGACGTTATGCCACTTTGTGCAGCCACAGTCTGTATTTTGTATAGTTTCAACAGTCGCTGTAATTTTAAAACTTCTGCTACTTTTAGGGAAGAAGTGGTCTCCGTGGGTTTCCTCTGAACTAAATTGGCATTTGTAGACACTGTTTTTGGATTGAACGACAAGATAATGATCTTGGTTCAGTTGTCTGTTGTGAGATCTGAGCGTCTTAAGCGGATCCTATTCCCCTCCCTTTCCTTTTTGGACTGACATTCTTGCTGCTTGCCCTGTACAATTTTACAAGCATATCACTGTGGTTTCCCAGAGGCAGGATGGAGCAGTGCATGGTGAAGCCAGATGTGAAAAGAAATCAACAGAAACAGGTGAGAGCATACTGCTACAGCAAAACAACATATCTCTTATACAACACTTCTAAAACACTTCTTCTTCTTAAAAAAACATTGTTTATGTGTTGTTTTTTAGACCGACTGTAGGCCAACTAAGATTATAATAACCTATCTGACCCTATAACACAAACCACCACATCAAAACTCTACTTGAATACATTACGAGACTCGTTACAAAACAAAATGAACACTGAAGACATCGTTCTATAAACACCATTTTCAGATGAATAAACCAAGAAAGAACATTAAGCTGAACATAGGCCTACTGTCAATACCGCATAGTTGAATACACTAACTCGTATCTCCTCTCTCGTCACGTCCCTCTCTTCACAGCCTTTACCTCCACCGAAGCCTGCAAAGGAGGTATACTATAATATTTAAAAGCTTTGGATTACAGAGGACTCACCTTCCTCCTGAGTTATGTAATGTCATGTTTTAAACTTCTGTTCTGTATGAGAAACCCTGCTGTAGGGTAGCACCATGGTGTAGGCGGAGGACAGCTCGTTTTTGTCCTCCTCTGGGTACATTGACTTCAATACAAAACCAAGGAGGCTCATGGTTCTCATCCCTTCCATATATTTACACTTGAGTTAAGTCCTCCAACCTATCAGAGCTCTTGCAGCATGAACTGACATGTTGTCCACCCAATGAAAGGATCTAGTACTAAAAGCATAAACTACAGCTAGCTGGCGCTGCAGTGCATAAAATGTGGTGAGTAGTTAACTCAAAGAGAGAGAAAGACAATAGTTGAACAGTTTTGAACAAATGTATTTCTTCAAAAATAAAGGAGAAGCGAGAGAGCTAGCTATATTTAATATTGTAACGGCTGTCGTAGAGAGGGGACCAAAGCGCAGCATGTTGATTGCTCATGATAAATATTTATTTTAACTCAAACCACTAAAGAAAAAATAACAAAGAGAAGACAAAAGCACACAGTTCTGTCAGGTACAGAAAACTAAACAGAAGACAACTACCCACAACCACAGGTGGGAAAAACCCCTACTTAAGTATGATCTCCAATTAGAGACAACGAGGACCAGCTGCCTCTAATTGGAGATCATCCCCCCCAAAAAACATAGAAATAGAAAAACTAGAACCTAAACATAGATATACAAAACATAGAACAACACAAAACACCCCCTGTCACGCCCTGACCTACTCTACCATAGAAATTAACATCTTACTATGGTCAGGATGTGACAAATATCTTTTTACATTTTCACTTTCTCTTATTTAGCTAGCAAATGCAGCTAACGTTAGCTAGCTAGTTTAGACTACTCAAACACCTGGTTCTAACAGAGAGATGCTATTTATCTAGCTGGCTATGGATATCCAACACTGGAACTCTTCCAAGTCAAGGTAAGTGTCTTGTTTTGTACGCTTTGTACAAATAATAAAACGCAGAACTACAGGATGTTTCTTAACATAACTCTTTATTAACTAGCTACAACTGCATGTTCGCCTATCTCCAACCACGATCAACTGACGATGCCCTAACCGTCTGGGTGGTCTTAACCAATCACTGAACAGTAGGATACGGCGGTAAAATGCATCCAATTATAATTCAGTATGTATTCACATATGAATATTACAGTAAGCTTTTGGTTTCATTAATTTATTGCCACCGGAGCCTGCCAGTGCAACTGCTAAACTGCTTGCTAACTGTACACTGTACTGCCTGATTGTAGCTGGTTTACTAACCCATTAGTTCTAGTAGCTATGTTGTTGACTTGAAATTAGCTAATGACAATGACAACGATGTAGGTTGTATGTAGCGTTTAGTGTTTATGATATGACGGTTTGGCTTGGAAAGGGTTTTTCACTTGGTCACAGACAGCAGATGTTTTGTGCACTGAACTCCACAAGCGAAGGGAAAAGTTGAGGAGAGCGCATACATTTACATTTACATTTAAGTCATTTAGCAGACGCTCTTATCCAGAGCGACTTACAAATTGGTGCATTCACCTATAATATCCAGTAGAACAACCACTTAGCATAGATGCGAGAAGGAATTATACAACAATCTGGCTGCTATGAAAGTGAACTGATTTTGCTTGTGATCAGGGTGTATTCATTCCTCCGATTCTGTTGAAAAACGGAACGAAAGGGGATAAACGTACCTGAATGTGTCCAGTAGAAACTCGTTTGCAACTGTTGGACTAATGATTACGCCCTAGATCAGCTAGATGCATGCAAGACTGACACATTCAATACCGCTTTGCACAATGTCTGCTTCACGCCATACATACTTTGGGACGCAGTTTGGGTCTTTGTGTGTAAAAAAAAAAAGATACAGAAGCACTGTCAAAGTTGTACAAAAAAAGTCAGCAAACACCGGCCACGAACGATGTTTACAATACCACGTTGGTAACAATCATTTGTTCTACCGCAACTTCTGGGGTAGCTAGCTTTAGTTTGGTACCTAGTTAGCACCAATACAACCAGCCTGAAGAGAATGACCAGAAACAGCAGTCATTTTCATTATTCTTAGCAATGATTTAGGAATCCTTGTGAGTACGTATTAGCTAGGTTGCCACTTGTTGTTCGCTTATTGAAATTGAATTTCAGTTCATGAAAATAACTAGCCAGCTACTTATCCCTGTTGCCCAAAGCTAACGTTATAAACAGCCAGCTAGCTTCATCTGGCTAGTGAGGCTCAACCAGACAGGATTATGGCACACTAGTGGAATTTGCGGTTTGCCTTCAAAATACAATTTATGTCATTGACAGTATGCAAATAAATACAAATAGTAGAATTTTGCAATACTTTTATTTTCAAGGCTAACCGCAAAGCCCACTATTGTGGCTAGTCTCACATAGATGGGTCCGACCACTATTAATCAAATAAGAACTGTCGTATAAATTAGGGTTATTTTAGACGATGACACCTAGCTATAGCTACTGAAACAGATTATGTCGTTTTGCTGTGTTTTTGGGGAAGAACATTGCATCCATGAGCTAGCTAGCTTTTTTTATGACCAGCACTGTAGGTGCGCGAGACAACTTGACGTATCGATGAATCGTTGTGGCATGAAATACGAGTGATAGTTTAATCAATGTGTAATAACTACGTAAAAAAAATGTATGAACGCGTAAATACGAGTGATAGTTTAATCAATGTGTAATAACTACGTAAAAAATGTATGAACGCGTTACATTATTATGTGACGTGCGTTCATATTCAGGTCCTGATTGGTCAACAAACTTATTTGACAAGTCAAATAGTGTTAAATAGTATATTTTTTTGACACGCAAAGACCCAAACGGCATACCATAGAAATCGTTGTTGAGAGTGAAATTGAACAAATGAACAAGAAAACAGCACAGCAAGTAAGTGAAAGACGTAGGTTTTGATTATGTTTTACTGGTAATGGGAACATACGTAAATGCCTACAAAATACGTTTTTGGTCAGTGGTGTGTGTGTGTGTGTGTGTGTAACGTTTATTTAACTAGGCAAGTCAAATTCTTATTTACAATGACGGCCTACCCCGCCCAAATCCGGACGACGCTGGGCCAATTGTGCACCGCCCTATTGGACTCCCAATCACAGCCTGAGATGCAGTGCCTTAGACCGCTGTGTTCGTGTGTGTGTGTTAACTATTTAACTGTACTAGAATGCTTAAAAGGTCACAAAAACAATGTTATATCGGTTATCGGTATCGTTTTATTTGGCAAGGAAAATATCGGATATCGGTAACAGCCAAAAATGTCATAATGGTGCATCACTAGTAAGTAGCCTAAACATATCCATGTTTCATTGAGCTGGGTGAATGGAATATGAATGACAGTCATCGAATATGCTGTAATATAAAAAAGAATCATCCTCCCGCATCTTAAGGCACCACTGCTTGAATTCAGACATTGATTTATGTGGGATGTGTCTACCTCCTGGTTATATTTCATAAATATTATATTTCATTTAGCAAAGATATATAAAGTTTTTGACCTGACAGAAAAATAATTTGTCTGTGAGTGTTCAAATCAGTTGGGTCAGGTATACAATTCAGCTGAAAATAAAAGAGGGACTATTTTTGTCCGTCAGGCCAACAGGAACTTGATCCAGACAGAGACTAGAGGGAAACAAGCCAGAACTCCAGTGGTTCCATCCAGAGTTAGACCCACTGCAAAGGTAGGCCTATCTGCTCCCACCATAACCACCACACTACTGCATCCCTTACACACTGCTGGCATAAACTTGTACTGACAGAGAGGTTCCATAGAGAGACATGGCCAGTAAATCTCAATGTTTCATATCTAATTGAAATTGTATATTTTTCCTCATGGGTACCCGGGTAATATCAGGAACCAAATGTTATGGCCAGAAACAGCAGTTGCAAGAGGACACAGGCAGAGCACATAAAGGTACATGCACACGAAAAGATTTTGACAATGACATGTCATGTTCCTCTGCCTTAGTTTGAACCTTCTCAGGCCTTTAGTCTCAAACCACTGTCTCTTCATCAGGGCTCAACAGAAATGGACATTTCACCGATTAAGGCCTCTGACCCCCGAGAAGATGAGACCGACTTAAAGCGGGTATGTGTTCGGTGGTTCTGGTTTCATTGAAGAGAAATGTGTCATAGTATAAAAGTTTTCTACAGGACTCTCTTGTAAAATACATTTGATCTCAATTAGAATATCCTGTATAAATAAAGGTTGAATACAAATGCTTCACTCTCTTTATCATGGATATCTTTTTTTAGGACAAATTTGGGGGTCTTGGTGGAATGTTTCAGAAATTACAAAAAGAGCCAACCCCTATCTTTACAGTGAGTGGACAGAGATGTGTCTGACTATCTTAGTAGTGGTGTATGCAGAAACACCTGTCAGTTAGTTTGCGCACCAATCACCTATGTTTTCCTTATGATTGATCTTATAGCTTCTCTTCTCTCTCAGAGCTACATGTCAGATAACGAGAAGCCTGAAGAGCCCACCCCAGAAAAGGAGCAGTCCTCTGAGAACACCAAGAAGAGGCTGAGTCAGGCCAAACAAGTGTGTGAGAGAGAGGAGAGCGATATCTATAGACTACTAAACATATGCGATTGTATTAGAGAAACAATGAGAGACAAAGTTTGCTATTAAATAGTGGAAGTTTTTCAACATATCACTCTTTCAGGACAAAGGAGGACTGATGGGAGGAATGTTCCGGAAGGCAACTAAAGACAAACTCTCTTCTCCTTCACTGACGGTAACATTTTCTTATTTTCGACTCTTGTTTATCTGTTGTTAACTTCGCTGTTTGGGTGCTCTACTACAACTATGATTTTGAAGTGCTTACAAGGTATCATTGTTTTCATTGGTCCTAGGTCAGTACAGTAAGTAGTGATCCCAATGACAAACAAGAACAGACAGCTGAAAGCACTCATGTATGTATCATGATAGGATGATACAAAAAAAAAAACTTCAAGCCTGGTTATTTTCTCATCCTGAAATATGCAAATAAGTCTAACTGTATTCATGTATCTCCTCTATTGTTCTGGAGAAGGGGGGGTTGTTCAGTGGAATCCTCAAAAAAAAACGAAAACTGCTGGAGAAGGGACACCTGCACACGTGTGTAGCATATGTAGATGCCCAATTGTGCACTAATCTTTTTTTGTACTGGAATGCACATTTTTTGTTCCAGGACAATCTCTCAGTTCACAGTGAGCTTTTAGCCAGCAACAACAGTCTCTCTGACAACAACAACATCAAAGTAAGCTGGTTTAAGGAAGTTAAACTCTGCTAATTTGATCCCGCTGATATGGTGGTGTTCTGTGTAAACGGTCCCTCTGTGTGTTCCAGGAGAAGGGAAGGGAGATCTTCAGTGGAATGTTCAAGAAGTCGTCCAAACCTGTGGAAGAACCACCTCAAGCAGAAGAGGTAAAGTAATACGGTATACTATTTACCTGTTGTAAATATGATGTATAAGATTTCTGGTCTCTTGACAAATCTACAATCACAACACTAAAACTGTTAATGGCAATTTTATGTTGCCATTGAACTTGATTTAATATCAATGAACTGTAAAGCGAACAGATGAATAATTCAATTGTTCACGTATTGTCACTGTGCAGGTAACATAATTTGATGAAAGAAAGTACACCCTAACTCTCTTCAGCCCAGCTTAAACAAAAAAAGGGAATCAGGTGCTCAACTGAGGGATTTGAAAATCCAAAAAACATTCCTTACCCCAGGACACTTCAACTGGAGATCCAGGAGAATAAAGGAAAAGGATCACTCAGTTTTTGCATAAATCTAATAGATTTATTGACGGGACAAACAAACAATAGACTTACGTTTCTGCATGGATCGCCTTCATCAGAGCATAACATCATTTCCTCTTTGTGTTGCCTGTCATTGTCATACAGGACCAGCAGTCACTACACAGTGAGCTCTCAGCCAGCAATGACAGTCTCTCTGACAACAACAGCTCTAAGGTGAGGCAGAGTTGAGAACTATTAATGTGCTCAGTAAGAGGGTTATGACTAAAGTATTATGGATATTATCATATAAATAGTTGACAACCGGATTATGTTCTGATGCCATTAGGCAAAAGGAGGACTTTTCAGTGGAATCCTCAAAAAATCCCCCAGAGCTCCTCGAGAGGGCACACTTGCAGAGGTGAGCGTTCTGGAGATTAACACGTGACTCAAAATATTATTTCCGACCTACTTATTAATATGCTGACTTGTATAAAAAAAATTACCCCATAGCAAATGTTATTATGCATTCTGACTGGCTGAACATGTATCTTGATCTGTTTCTCAACCAGGCATTACACGGTGAACATTCAGACAGCAATGACAGTCTTTCTAAAAACAACAGTAAAGTGAGTAAGGTTTGACAGTTCTTTACATCTGCTGAAGTGTTCTTCACAAATAGCTTCCATTGTTTCTTGGAAACGATTGGGTTTCAGGAGAAAGGAGGCACATTCAGTGGAATGTTCATAAAATCTCCCAAACCTGCTGCTGATGCTTCTCAACCTGAGGTAATATAGCGAAGTCAAGTGTTTGGCTTGGACCAGTCTTACATTTTCTATTTGTTCAGTTTATGCTATGCGAACACACTACTTTTAGCTAGTTACGTAAGCGGAGTCTGCTCACATTACAACACACTTGTGAGTCCAAAACAACAATGTGTGTACAAAACAAATTAACTAAACTAGAAGGGCTATCTTAAATTGGAGCACTGTTGTTTAAGTAACTCTTCCCTGTTATGTCTCAGGACAAACGGTCATTACAGGGTGAGCTCTCAGCCAGCAATGACAGTCTGGCTGACAACAGCAACTCTAAGGTGAGGCAGAGTTACTGCATTTAGACTTTGAAACCACT
Source organism: Salmo trutta (assembly GCF_901001165.1). NCBI lineage: Eukaryota > Metazoa > Chordata > Actinopteri > Salmoniformes > Salmonidae > Salmo > Salmo trutta. The sequence goes on along the minus strand of NC_042987.1, from coordinate 10,764,676 downwards.
TGGGTTACCTGCACAGAAAGATCATTATGAACATGAGAATACAAGTGATTTTCGATCAATTGAAATGACAGTCTTCTTCTGTCAGGAGAAAGAAGGGATGTTTAGTGGAATCCTCAAGAGAAAAACGAAAGCTTCTGCAGATGGAACACCTGCACAAGTGAGTCTAAGTTCATCTGGTGACCAACGTGTCTGTTTGCTTCAGTTACTTATAGTAAGCGTCTGATCATTTGCTAAGTGCTCTACTGTTTTCTGTTCCAGGAAAACCTCTCTACACGTTACGAGCTCTCAGCCAGCAATGACAGTCTGTCTGAGAACACCAAAAGTAGGGTGAGTCATACTTACTGCATTTAGAATTCGAGAAAACCACTTGAGTCACTGGAAAGATTATAACAATTATGAACATGACATAAGTAACACACATTTGTATACTTATTAAAATGGCAATTCAAATGACACCGTCTTCTATCAGGAAAAAAAGGGTCTATTCAGTGGAATCCTTAAAAAGACCCCCAAAGCATCTGGAGATGAAACACCTGTGCAGGTGAGATCTAACATGTCTGTTTGCTTTAGTTACTTACTTGTAAGAGTTTGTTAATTTTCTAACTACAGTACTGTGTTCTGTTCCAGGACAATCTTGCAACATGCAGTGAGCTCTCAGTCAGCAACAACAGCCTTGCTGATACCAACAACACCAAGGTGAGGCGGTTTGGTGGAGTATTGTCTTCAGACCACACTATGTATCCAGATAACATATGTCAACACAGTAACAACAAAAAATCATTCCAATCTAAACTGTCTTTTTGTATTTCAGGAGAAAGGAAGTTTATTCAGTGGAATGTTCAAGAAATCTCCTATTCCTGCCGATGAAGGCTCTCAACAAGAAGAGGTAAGGTATCTAGAGATGACCATATTGGCTTTTAATTTGACCACGACTAATGATATTTATAAGTCTATTATTAACCGTTGTTAATTGTTATAGTAACACTTCATTGCCTCATAGGACATCATTACACAGTAGGCTCTCAGCCAGTAACGATAGTCTCTCTGACAACAACACTATTAAGGTGAATAGAGGTCCAGCTACCTGTAGCAGGATGTTCCCACTATCATTTATCGCTGTGTGTTTCAGGAGAGAAGTAAATTCAGTGGAATGTTCCATAAATCTCCTAAACCTGCCGATGAAGGCTGTCAACCAGAAGAGGTAACGACATTAGCTCTTAATTTGACCATGACTAGTCGGTCATATTTATAACTTTCGGTGAGTGTTATAGTAACACTCGATTGTCTCATAGGACAAGCGGTCATTACACAGTGAGCTCTCAGCCAGTAATGACAGTCTCTCTGACAACAACAACTCTAAGGTAAGACTGAACTCAGCTAACTTGATCTCCAGGTGACATGATTTCAGTTGCTCTTTCTAAACTGCGTCTGTGTGTTTCAGGGTAAAGGTATATTCAGTGGAATGTTCAAAAAGGCTCCTAAAAAAGCTGAAGCCTCGCAAGCAGAAGAGGTAAACATGTTAGTCCTAAGAATAATTTCTATGGTATATACAGTGCATTCGGAAAGTATTCAGACCCCTTCCCTTTTTCCACGTTTTGTTACGTTACAGCTTTATTCTAAAATAGTTTTTTTTATTTTTTATTAATCGTCATCAATTTACACACAATACCCCGTAATGACAAAGCGAAAACAGGCTTTTAGACATTTTTGCAAATGTATTCAAAATAAAAAACAGATACCTTATTTACGTAAGTATTCAGACCCTTTGCTATGAGACTTGAAATTGAGCTCAGGTGCATCCTGTTTCCATTGATCACCTTTGAGATGTTTCTACAACTTGATTGGAGTCCACCTGTGGTAAATTCAAATGATTGGACATGATTTGGAAAGGCACACACCTCTATATAAGGTTCCACAGTTGACAGTGCATGTCAGAGCAAAAACCAAGCCATGAGGTTGAAGGAATTGTCCGTAGAGCTCCGAGACAGGATTGTGTCGAGGCACAGATTTGGGGAAGGGTACCAAAACATTTCTGCAGCATTGAAGATCCTCAAGAACACAGTGGCCTCCATCATTCTTAAATGGACAAAATTTGGAACTACCAAGACTCTTCCTAGAGCTGGTCGCCCAGCCAAACTGAGCAATCAGGGGAGAAGGACCTTGGTCAGGGAGGTGACCAATAACCCGATGGTCACTCAGACAGAACTACAGAGTTCCTATGGGGAGATAGGAGAACCTTCCAGAAGGACAACAATCTCTGCAGCACTCCACCACTCAGGCCTTTATGGTAGACTATCCAGATGGAAGCCACTCCTCAGTAAAAGGCACATGACAGCCCGCTTCGACTTTACCAAAAATACACATAAAGGTCTCTCAGACCATGAGAAACAAGATTCTCTGGTCTGATGAAACCAAGATTGAAATCTTTGGTCTGAATGCCAAGCGTTACGTCTGGAGGAAACCTGGCACCATCCCTACGGTGAAGAATGGTGGTGCCAGCATCATGCTGTGGGGATGTTTTTCAGTTGCAGGCATTAGGAGACTAGTCAGGATTTAAGGAAAGGTGAACCCGATTGAACATCTCTGGAGAAACCTGAACATAGCTGTGCAGCAACACTCCCCATCCAACCTGACAGAGCTTGAGAGATATTTAATTGTATTTATTTATTTAACCTTTATTTAACTAGGCAAGCCAGTTAAGAATGGCGTACCCCGGCGAAGCCCTAACCCGGACGACGCTGGGCCATTTGTGCAACACTCTATGGGACTCCCAATCACGGCTGGTTGTGATACAGCCTGGAATTGAATCAGGTCTGTAGTGACGCCTCTAGCACTGAGATGCAGTGCCTTAAACAGCTGCGCCACTCGGGAGCTCTGCAGAAAAGAATGGGAGAAACTCCTCAAATAGGATACACATGGTACTTGCAGGTTCCTTCTCGACAATGCTACAACAATAAGAAATAAGAAAAGATACGATTATGAACATGAAGTAAATGGCTCAATAGATCATAATAAACATTTTAGCATATGTATAATACAGGGATGCACAATTCCATCGTGGATGGAGTACCAGGCCGTGATGCAACCGGTCAGGACGCTCTCGATGGTGCAGCGGTACTATTTGGGAGGACCTGGTGTGGCATGCCGAATTTATTCAGCCGCCTTAGGAAGTAGACACGTTGTCGCGCCCTCTTGACAAGTGTGGTGATGTTGTTGATCCATGTCAAGTCCTCGGTGATGTGGATGCAGAGGATCATAAAACTACTGACTCTCTACTGCAGTCCCATTGATGTGGATTGGGGCGTGTTCCCTCCTCTGCTTCTGGAAGTCAACCATCAACTCCTTTGTTTTGCTGACATTGAGGGAGACGTTGTTGTCCTGGCACAACAATGCCAGTTCACCTACCTCCTCCCTATAGACTGACTCATCGTTTTTGGTTATCAGGCCTACAATGGTGGTGTCGTCAGAAAACTTGATGGAGTTGGTGTCGTGTAAAAACAAGGGCTGAGGACACACCACTGGGGGGCCCCTGTGTTAAGAGTCAGTGTGAAGAAGGTGTTGTTGCCAATCCTCACAGCCTGAGGTCTGCCTGTCAGGAAGTCCAGGATCCAGCTGCAGAGGGTAGTGTCCTGGCCCAGGGCTCTGAGCTTGGTGATGAGCTTGGAGGGAACAATAGTGTTTGAATGCTGTAGTCAATGAACAGCATTCTCACATAGGTGTTCCTCTTGTCCAGATGTGTTAGGGATGTGTGAATGGCGATGGAAATGCCATCTTCCGTGGCTCTGTTGGAGCAGTAGGCAAATTGGAGTGGATCCAGTGTGGCTGGCATGCTGGCATTGATGTGGGCAATGACCAGCCTCTCGACGCACTTCATGATGACAGGGGTGAGTGCGACGGGGCGACAGTCATTTGGGCATGTTGTAGTGGGCAGTAATATTTGACATGTGTGTATATATGATATTATAAATGCCTCACAATCGACTCGTAATAAGACTAAGCAATTATACTATTAAAATGTTTATGACTCATAACATAAATGGGCCACCATTTACTGTAGTGGGCAGTAATATTTGATATATGAATATACAGTATATGATATATACATCACATGCGACTCGTAAAAAAGAACCTTTTATAAGCATCTAAGCTATTTAGATTCAAAAACGGAGTTGTTGACCAATAGTATTACTGTAAAGTTCACCTCCAATCAGATATCAGACCTACATGATGTAACCTCTGTATCTCAGAGGTGACACAATGGGGAGTTGGAGAGATATACTAAGCAATTGGCCTATTCAAATGTTTATCTGACTGCATAAAGATTAGCAATGTGCAAGAGACTATAGGGTTGAGTTACAGTAATACGCAATGAAGAAATGTCTGAGAACAGAATTCTAAATACAAGTGTATTGTAGCATAAGTTACAAGGCATTAACAAGCATTACAATACATTATTCTAAGCATGGTCTAAGCATAGTCGGAACGACCATGCCCCAAAAGTCCATGGGGTGGAGAGAGAAAAAAATAGAAAGTCTCACCACAGCAGTTCAGGATTAAAAAAAAAAAACTTTTATAAGCATCTAAGCTATTTAGATTCAAAAACGGAGTTGTTGACCAATGGTATTACTGTAAAGTTCACCTCCAATCAGATATCAGACCTACATGATGTAAACTCTGTATCTCAGAGGTGACACAATGGGGGGTTGGAGAGATAATACAGAGAATGCTGAATTCCTAAGACAACACAGGAAATGATTGCATACAGTTGATAGGAAGAGTCACTTTGGGTGCTGCCCTACAATGTGTCCTTGGTTTTCCTGGGCGCTGGAATGATGATGGTCTCCTTGAAGCAGGTAGGGACTACAGCCTGGGACAAGGACAGATGTCTGATCAGCGAACACTCTATACCTGGTGCTAACATGCTTCCTTTGTCCTCATCTTATCCACATCATCGTGCACATCACATCTAGACGTCAGTAAAATATGTCTCTTATCTGTCCACTGTGTCATTATTGTGACCAAATATCCTGGTCCCTGCCTGTATGCCAATTGTTTGACAGGTATTCTTTCAAAAATAATATTTATTTTAAGACATTGATGCCTTAAGTCAATGGCATCACCTGTCCATGATTTTAGAGGGCAGGATAATGATGATTTAAATCGTTTCACTGTCCAGATCTGTCTACACTTCAAAGATATCCAAATACAATGCGTGTCTGACTACCTCTGGAGGTGGGTAGAAAGATCTGATCACAATCAGATCACAATGAGTCTTTTTATCGTCTACACTTGTCCAAAAATGTGGGCACAATCTAAATGTGGAGAAGATCAGAACAAAGGACGTATGTTAGAACCAAGTATAAATGGGGCTTCTGAGGACATGGCCAGGAATTTTTGTTGGGGTATGTCCGGATTGTTATGGTGGGTACAACATCATCAACACATTACCTAATGAAGCCTGTGACTGACATGTGTATTCGTCAGTGTCGATGGATGAGTTCTGGTTGGATGAATCTTTGAACATATTCCAATCAGTATTCTCAAAACACTCCTGCAGCATTGAGTCTACCTCCTCTGTCCAGGCCCTCACTATTCTCTGTGTTAGTGGCTGCCTCTTGAGTTTCTGCTTGTAGGCAGGGAGTAGGAACAGAGTGACGTGATCTGATTGGCCGAAGTGGGGCTGGGGGATGGTTTTATATGCATCACGGATGTTTATGTACACATGGTCCAGCACATTGTTTCCTCTCATCATATTTAGCAAATGTTATTGCGGGTGTAGCAAAATGCTTGAGTTCCTAGCTCCCAACAGTGCTGTAGTACCTAACAATTCACAATAATACACACAAATCTAAAAGTAAAATAATGGAATTAAGAAATATATAAATATTAGATTGAGCAATGTCAGAGAGGCACTTTTACTGACCTCGCCCTCTGGATGGTAGCGGGGTAAACAGGCAGTGGCTTGGGTGGTTGATGTTCTTGATGATCTTCTTGGCCTTCCTGTGACATCGGATGCTGTAGATGTCCTGGAGGGCAGCTAGTTTGCCCCCGGTGATGCGTTGGGCAGACCGCACCATCCTCTGGAGAGCCCTTCGGTTGTGGGCGGTGCAGTTGTCGTACCATGCGGTGATACAGCCCGACAGGATGCTCTTAATTGTGCATCTGTAAAAGTTTGAGGGTTTTAGGGACCAAGCCAAATTCTCAGCCTCCTGAGGTTGAAGAGGTGCTGTTGCACCTTCTTCACCACACTGTCTGTGTGGATGGACCATTTCAGATCATTATTGATGTGTACGCCGAGGAACTTGAAGCTTTCCACCTTCTCCACTGCGGTCCCGTCGATGTGGATAGGGGCGTGCTCCCTCTGCTCTTTCCTAAAGTCCACGATCAGCTCCTTTTGTTTTGTTGGATACACATAGGCAGAGTTGTGGAGTCTGACTCGAGTCACAAATTTGATGAATTGAGGCTCGACTTGATTGAAAATAAATTCATTTGAGACTTCACTTGGACTTGGGACTCGACTTTGACTTGAGACTGATGACTTGAAATGATCTGGCCAGGTTTTGTCATGTTTTGTCACTCATTCTATGGCACAGAGTCTCTGGATTACTCTCCACGAAGCCAAAGACAGTAGCCGCACCATCAGGCCTTGCAAAAAAAACATGCACAAGGATAGTGAAACGCACACTCTGCCCAATGACTGGACCAGCAAACTGTCAATCAACAAAGGTTGGGTGAGCTAGCGAACAGATTGCTTATTTTTTTGTACAGCTATAGGATCGGGTGCGGCGCAAACATAAAAATTGTAAGGAGAGCTGAAAGAGAGCGACCCGGCTCTACGTATTTTACTGGTTTATGACACCGCCCCCGGTTAGAGGGTAATAAAGTTGCTCAAGAGTTAATACATACAGGAACTTTATTCAAACACACGGAGGAAGATGAACATGGGGATGGTGCTGTAATGGACAAAAACTGAGAGATAATGAATATGCTATACAGGAGATAAATACACTCGCCTGAATAGATATAGACAGATAGGCCAATTTGACCACCTCAATAATATACCATGATGAATTTGATGGATTGGAAATAAGTTTCCCACAAAAGCTACTGGCTTTCTATGGCTTTACACTACACAGTATTACTCAATTCCTAATTTTATTATGCTTTGGTCCGATCCTCAGAGGCCATGGTTTGTGAAGGGGGAAAAAGTTGTGTAATGCTTGTAAGGGAAATGGAGCAATAGCTTCTCTCTCTCTCTCTCTCTCTCTCTCTCCCTTAATTATGTGAGCTAACTTGTAACAAATAAAGAAGTACAGTCATATTTAACATGGTAAATTCACAAAAATTATATAGAAAATGATATTTTTCAAATGGAGAAAGTTTCTATTGCAAGGTGATGAGATGTGTATCTCAAGTGTGAACAGTATTTCTCAAAACTAGTGATAATTGGTAGTGGTTATATTGGGCTCAATTTTGTGAGTTCAAAGACAACTTTGGTAGTATTACAAACTTTGAAACAAGTGGTTTCTAGTAGGCTACATAATTAGAAAATGCCTGTTTCTCTGAACCTCAGGCAGTAGGCTCAAGAACACCTTTCCCTCACCAGTCAAAGGCAGCGTGCCTGTCTCACAGACTGACCAGCAGCAGCAACCTATCCTCCTTATTTACAGTGCATTCGGAAAGTATTCAGATCCCTTCACTTTTTACACATTTTGTTACGCTATAGCAATATTCTAAAATGGATGAAAAAAAAGATCCTCAATCTACACACAATACCCCATAATGACAAAGTGAAAACAGGTTTTTAGAAATATTTGCAAATAAAAAAGCAGATACCTTATTTACATAAGTATTCAGACACTTTGCTATGAGACTTGAAATTGAGCTCAGGTGCATCTGGTTTCCATTGATCATCCTTGATGTTTCTACAAGTTGAACGGAGTCCACCTGTGGTAAATGCAAATGATTAGACATGATTTGGAAAGGCACACGCCTGTCTATATAAGGTCCCACAGTTCACAGTGCCTGTCAGAGCAAAAACCAAGCCCCCCCCAAAAAAGGTATGCAGCATTGAAGGTCCCCAAGAACACAGTGGTCTCCATCAGTCTTAAATGGAAGAAGTTTGGAACCACCAAGACTCTTCCTAGAGCTGGCCGCCCGGCCAAACTGAACAATCGGGGAGAAGGGCCTTGGTCAGGCCTTTATGGTAGAGTGGCCAGACGGAAGCCATTCCTCAGTGAAAGGCACATGACAGCCTGCTTGGAGTTTGCCAAAAGGCACCTAAAGGACACAGACCATGAGAAACAAGATTTCATCTTTGGTCTGATGAAACCAAGATTGAATTGTTTGGCCTGAATGCCAAGCGTCACGTCTGGAGGAAACCAGGCACCGTTCATCACCTGGCCAGTCAGGATCAAGGGAAAGATGAACGAAGCAAAGTACAGAGAGATCCTTGATGAAAACCTGCTCCAGAGCGCTCAGGACCTAAGACTGGGGCGAAGGTTCACCTTCTAACAGGACAACAACCCTAAGCACCCAGCCAAGACAACGCAGGAGTGGTTTCAGGACAAGTCTCTGAATGTCCTTGAGTGGCCCAGCCAGAGCCGGACTTGAACCCGATCAAACTTCTCTGGAGAGACCTGAAAATAACTGTGCAGCGACGCTCCCCATCCAACCTGACAGAGCTTGAGAGGATCTGCAGAGAAGAATGGGAGAAACTCCCCAAATACAGGTGTGCCAAGCTTGTAGTGTCATATTGAAGAAGACTCGAGGCTGTAATCGCTGCCAAAGGTGCTTCAACAACTAGTTTACTACTGAGTAAAGGGTCTGAATACTTATTTAAATGTGATATATCACATTTATTTAAGTATTCAGACCCTTATACATACACGTGTGTGTGTGTGTGTGTGTGTGTGTGTGTGTGTGTGTGTGTGTGTGTGTGTGTGTGTGTGTGTGTGTGTGTGTGTATATATATATATCACACACATTTGCTAAAAAAAAATCTAAAAACCTGTTTCTGCTTTGTCATTATGGGGTATTTTGTGTAGATTGATGAGGGAAAAAAACAATTTTATACATTTTATAAGGCTGTTACATAACAAAATGTGGAAAAAGTGAAGGGGTCTGGGGTCTGAATACTTTCCGAATGCACTTTGTTTTAGAAAACAAATTTGAAAGCCAAAATTGAGGGGGGAAAGCACTCAATGTTTATGCAACCTAATAATCAACCCCTAAAAATACTTCCAGAACCACCTTCATATATTTTTTTCAATTGAGAAAATCTACAAAAGAAATCAGCCCACCCTAGTCTTCATTGATAGGGATGCATGTGACATTGCACAGCAGAAATATGGTTTATTTCTACTTTATTGGATTTATTCTTAATTTCAATATGGAAGGGAAACCAGGTACTGGTGTTTGTATATACCGTTTCTTGACGGGTAAAATGTTTTCTTATACAGGGCGTTGACCCTTGAACCCACTGACCCCCCCCCCCCCCCCAAAAAAAATAAATAATATGTAAAACAAAGTTGCACTGCTATGGCTAACCAAAAAGGACTGGTTTTGAAAGTTGGATCATCAAATCCATTGAGGCTTTAAACGTTTTCTTAAACTATAATTTTTTACACTCAAAGCAACTGGGAAACGTCCATGGCAGGCATTGTTGTTACACAAATCCTATTTAATCACTTGTAACTTGCTGTTTGGACCGTCAGTATTCCAAAACTGATTTCAAAAACCAAACTAATTTGACCATTGAGGCCTGCAGTGTGAACAAGGCTTTAGACAAATTCTAATTGGCTTCTCAAGAGGCTGTGCAGTCTTGCCCTCTACTTGTGTCTGTTCAGCTAGGACAGGTTAAACCTGATTTATTTTTCTGATTTATTGCCTGTGTACATTTGGTAAATCTACTTGTATATTTTGTATGATATAGCGGTTTAACCATTGGATCACCAAGAGCTGTAAATAAATCTACTGAGCATGCCAACCTGCCTACTGATTTCATGACCTTATGACTGCTACAAGGTCCCCAAAAATGTGTTGTAGACAAAATAGTGTCAAGGGCTGTCTGTAGCCTCAATAAATATACAGAGATTTGTAGTTGAACAAGTCATTGCATGTTTATAGATGTTTTCAACTTCGGCACACCAGGAATTGTTGATGAGGAAGCATACACCTCTCCCTCTACTCTTCAATCCATTCAATCCATATGGGAAATGGAAAAGCCGCCTGATTGAATAGAAAAGTTGAGTGAATTGTCAGTTTATTAATGTTTTTATTTGACCTTTATTTAACTAGGCAAGTCAGTTAAGACCAAATTCTTATTTTCAATGACGGCCTAGAAACAGTGGGTCAACTGCCTTGTTCAGGGGCAGAAAAAACAAAGACAGCATTCCCTAATATTCCTCTGCGATTGAAGCCTTGCTTTGAGTTCAAAGTGCAAGTGCTGGTTAATTTAATTACATTTTAAAATGTTTGGGGGGGTGGGGGTGAAGGTGAGGAGGAGGATTATTTAAGATACTTTTTGAAGATTTTTTCAGAAGATGGGCAGGGGCTCTACTGTCCTAGTTTCAGGGGGAATCTGGTTCCACCATTGGGCTTCCAGGACAGAGAAGAGCTTGGACTGGGCTGAGCGGGAGCTGCCCTTCCGTAGCGGTGTGAGGGCCAAGAACCTGAGGTGGCAGAACGGAGTGCTCGGGTTGGGGTGTAGGGTTTGAGCATAGCCTGAAGGTAGGCAGGGGCAGTTCCTCTTGCTGTTCCGTAGGTAAGCACCATGGTCTTGTAGTGGATGCGAGCTTCGACTGGAAGCCAGTGGAGTGTGCGGAGGAACGTGGTGACATGAGAGAACTTGGGAAGGTTGGAAACCAAGCGGGCTGCAGTGTTCTGGATAAGTTGCAGGGGTTTGATGGGACAAGGTGGAGAGGACAAGTGCCTGGGTTAGGACCTGCACCGCTTCCTGTGTGAGGTAGGGTCGTACTCTACGGAGGTTGTAGAGCATGAACCTGCAAGAGCCGGTCACTGCTTTGATGTTTGCAGAGAACGACAGGGTGTTGTCCGGGGTAATGCCAAGTTTATTTGCACTCTGCGAGGGCGACACTGTGGAGTTGTCAACCGTGATGGAGAGGTCTTTGAGGGGGAAGGCCTTCCCTGGGAGGAAGAGCAGTTCCGTCTTGTTGAGCTTGAGGTGGTGGGCCGACATCCAAGTTGAGGTATCTGCCAGGCACGCAGAGATGCATGTCACCACCTGGGTGTCAGAAGGGGGGGGGGGGAGAGAGAAAAGTAGTTGAGTGTCATCCGCATAGCAATGATAGGGGAGACCATGTGAGGATATGATGGAGCCGAGTGACTTGGTGTATAGAGAGAAGAGGAGGGGGCCTAGAACCGAGCCCTGGGGGACACCAGTAGTGAGAGTAAATGGTGCAGACACAGATCCTCTCCATGTCACCTGGTAGGAGCAACCTGTCAGGTAGGAGTGACCTGCAGGTAGGATGCAATCCAAGAGTATGCAGAGCCTGAGACGCCCAGCCCTGAGAGGGCGGAGAGGAGGAGCTGATGGTTCACGGTTTTGAAGGCAGCGGATAGATCTTGGAGGATGAGAACAGAGGAGAGAGTCAGCTTTGGCAGTGCAGAGAGCCTCTTTGACACAGAGAAGAGCAGTCTCGGTTAAGTGACCTGTCTTGAAGCCTGACTGGTTAGGGTCAAGAAGATCATTCTGAGAGAGATAACAAGAAAGTTAATCAGACAGCACACAAGTGTTTTGGAAAGAAAAGAAAGGTCTATAGTTTTTGACGTAGCCTGCTAATACTGTACTTTTGTTTTGAATTCAGGATTCAGATTTGGGAACAGACCGTAATGACAACCTCTCAGAAAGCAAGGTAATCTACTCTGAAAGGGTTGTCTCTGTTGTCTGGAACTTCTAGTGACTGTTTGTGTTAGTGTATTAACTCCCTCTGTATCTGATGTAGGAAAAAACTGCGATTTTGGGACTCACTGGGATTTTCAAAAGGGCTCCAAGACCATCGCCAAAGCCATCCCCACGCTCCACTGTTGATAAGGTAGTAAAGTTGTCACTCTCTGGTGTTCTTTGTAACAGTATCAATGTACAATCAAATGAATGTTTATAGTAACCCTGTGCTCTAAATATGTCAGGACCCTCTTACTGAGTACGAGGAACTCTCTGCCAGCAATGACAGCCTCTCAGACTTCACCACAATTAAGGTAATATTTTGTATACTTACATTTTATGTATAAATACATTTGATTTCATATAATTAAGTATGTTTTAGAAAATGACTCTTTTTTTTGTAGGAAAATCTCTCTGCACAAAGAGAACTCTCAGCCAACAATGATAGTTTTTCCGACACTACAACCACCAGCAAAGTGAGTCTTGAACCTTATTTTACCTACATCTACCTTTATCATCACTTTGTTAACCCACCAATTTGCTTTGTATGTTTAACTGTGTATGTATTTTTGACACAGGAGAAAAAAGGAGGGTTTGGCGGAATCTTCAGGAGAATTCCAAAACCTTTCGAGCAACAGGTAATTACAGTCATGTAACATGAGCATTAGCATGTAGCATTAGCAACTGTAGCCAACTGATATATGTTACTATGCAGTTTACACCCAGAACAGAAAACAATGTAAACGACATATGTTTACATGTCCTATCTTTCTCTCTCTATTAGGACAGTATGGACACAGAGCCACCTGTGAGAGGTAAGCTGAGGCGCCAGAGGACAATCAAGATGAAGAGACGGGTGAGTGATCAGTTATTTAGGTGAATCGACCCATGATTGACCTATGATTTCAGAGATTTCACTCACGTCGCTACTCAATACAGTTACTTGTCTGGTCCCAGTTGGTTTTGAGGCCATACTTTTGTTATGTACTATGAATGATTTTGTTATTTTCATGTTGAATATTAAATCAAAGTTGCTTCTCAGGTTGTGTCATTCCAAGTGAAAAGAACTCTCCAGAGGATTCCAAAATGTACTGCTGCTCGGGTATTGCTATTTCTTCTTACGTTCCTCAACCCCTCCAACTCAGTCCCATCACTTAATGCCCCTCTATGTAATACAGTAGTAGTAAAATAGATGCTGTGGTTTTCTGATTTCTCCCTCAGGACTCTGATAAGGAGCATGTGGAGCTGCAAGGGGTGGCCACACTGCAGGTCAGCTATAGAACATGTGTATCATGCATACTGGTGCTTTATATGTTGCCTGTGTCCAGTGGTCTGATGTCTGTCTGTCTGTCTGTCTGTCTGTCTGTCTGTCTGTCTGTCTGTCTGTCTGTTCCAGGAGAGCACAGTGGAGATCCAGCCTGTGGAGATGGCCGCATACCCCACTGACGGAGTCAACCTTCTGGAGTCTGAAGAGGTGTGTCTGTCTGTCTCTCGGTATCTGTCACTCATTCACACTCTCTGATTTGGAGATGACTGACATGTTTTCTCATTGTTGTTTCTTTTCCAGGAGAGTGACGGCCTGTTGGACTGGTGGAGATCAGTCGAAGGTGTGTTTCCACATCAAACTATTTCTGTATGTCTGTGTGTAACCGGTGCTGTACTGCACCGCTGTAACTCTGCGTTGTGTGTGGTTGATTGAGACTATAGACGTGGACTTTGGAGATCAGGAAGTTTCAATCAAGCACAATTCACTCTCTGCATCCTGCATCTGCATCCAATAGAAAATAAAACATTTGTAGAGCACATATGTTCTGCGAATCGTCACCTCTTTCTACAACAGATGCACAATACAAGGGACTGGGATCATTCTAGGAGCTAGCCATCGTTCACACATACAATAGCCTGCTAATACCTTAGCTAGCTATTAACCACATGTTGAATTCAGAATGTTGACATCATCCTAAAAAGTACAATTACATCTTAACAATACCATCCACATATGAGTAACCTCTAAATATACAACATTATTCATGAACAAAACACTGTGCGTATGACTTTGTGCTTAAAAGAATCAAACTTTTCTGAAGACGACAGAAAAAGCGTGCCTACCCCTCATAGTGCATCAAAATGATTTGAGCACGAGCACGCAGGGCAAAGCGTAAGTAAACACTCCCCTACTCCCAGGATGCAGGCATGCATAATAACAAATCAACATGACATATTAATATATGAACCTGGTGAAATTCACATAGTACTTTAACAACTGTTACATGTGCGTGCATTTAAGTGGCTGAGGGAATATTTATGTGTTGGAGAAGTGTGATAAAAGTATAAATCTTGTGTTGTTGGTTACCAGGTTGGGAGCAGTGGAATGAAACATCCCATTTCCAAGAGGATGAAGCAGATATGTGAGTCATTCATCTCTCTGTGCCTTACGTTCAAGTTCAAAATGTAATTGTCCATCTTCTGTTGACATGGAAAGTTCATTTTAAAACGCCTCCGTCTCTCCCTCTTTCCCTCCCTCAGGGTGGTGGAGCAGGTGGCTGACCGTGTGTTCATGGCGGCTCGGCTGTTTGTGCGTCTCTTCAACCAGCGGGGAGCGTCACTGCAGGGCCGTATCCTGGAGCTGCTGGCCCAGGCCGACGCTGCCGACCAGTTCCACAAGAGGACGGTGACGGCCGCTGTGGGGGGAGGCGTGGCCAGTGTGTGTGGCAGTGTGGCCACCATCACTGGCCTCATCCTTGCCCCCTTCACCTTCGGAGCCTCCATCATCGTCACCGCTGTAGGCATCTCTGTGGCGACCGCTGGAAGCATCGCCTCGGCAACGGCCAACATCACTGATACAGTGCACTCCAACATGGACTGCAAGAAAGTGGAGAAGATGATCCAGGGCTACCAGGAGGAGATCAAGGATATCAGGGAGTGTATGGAGTTTGTACAGGTGGGTTACTGTTCTTTCTCTCTCACTTTCTCACTAACTGGCAACCGCACGCATATTCACATCCTGTATACACATACACACTCCTCCACCTCTATCCCTCACGTGTCCTTTCTCTCTGTGTGTCTGCAGGAAGGTATGGAAGCTCTGCAGGAGGGGAACTTTGAAAAGTACACTGAGAGTGCAGCCAAGAAGGCTCTGAACCACAACATAAAGCACGTGATGAAGGAGGGGGGGCGGGCCGGAAAGAAACTGATGATCAACACAGACAAGCTCATCAGCACCGTGCAGGTTCTAGGCGTGGCAGGGGGGGCCGCCAAAGCTGTTAAGGCCATCAGCGTTACCACAGGTGTCATGTCCGCTCTCTTCCTCGCACTTGACGTCTTCTTCCTCGCCAAGGATTCCCATGAGCTGCGCAAGGGCGCCAAGACAAAGTTCGCCTCCGAGATCCGAGAGATGTGCAAGGACCTGCAGGACGGGCTACTGGAGCTGAACAAGGTGAAAACCCAGCTGCAGAAAACCATGGATGGGATCGAGCTGGAAGAGTACGAGGAGGAGGAGGAAGTGGAGGTGGAAGTGGATGATGACCTGGAGTCAGACCCAGTTAAACTAGCTCAGCTGGAGCAAGAGCTGGACCAGTTAGAGGAGAAGTTGGACAAGAAGGTCCAGGAGGAACAGAAATGGAATAAAAGCAAGGAGGAGGCAGATAAGAGTGAGGAAAGGGAAATTAAGGAGGAGAAGAATACTAAAAAGAAGGATGGTCAGAAAGAGAAGGCGAGACCTAAAAGTAAAACAATCGAGTTGGGGAAGTTGTGTGAGACTGAGAAAGTGGAGATGGAGAAAGAGCGGACGACTGAGAGGGGAGACACTAATGGTAGTGTGAAAGGTGATAATAGCAGCGTTCAGAATAAAAAAGGGTCTGAGAAAGGAAAAATGAAAGATAAAGGAATGGAGAGTAGAAACACCAATGAAAAAGGAAATGTTGAGGGCAAAAAAGAGAAAAGAAATGATAGAGGCAGTACGAATGAGGAGGGTGAAGAAAAGGCAAGAAAGACTGAAAAACAAAAAGGTAGAGGGAATAAAAATGAGCCAGCTGATACAAAGAAAGGGATTTCGCATGAAAATGTAGAGTCTGAAAGGGGGAAGAGTGAAAGAGTGAAGGAACAAAAAGCAGCTGGATTGGAGACTAAGATGAGGGTGAGGGAAACTTCAGAAAGAGGAAACGCAAGCAGACATGGCAGCAAGACTGACAAAGAGCAAATCCAGAAGAGGAGTCAGAGGGAGAGAGGCAGTAGAGATGAAATACCAGAGATTGCTCCAGGGAGAAGACGCAGTAAAGATCTGAAGTGTGGGAGCATAACTGAAACAGGTGAGATGGAGAGAACGAGTAAGACTGAAAGGGGTGGGGTAGAGAGGGGGGTTAGGAACTGGAGAGCAGAGATGGATAGGGGAAGTAAAGATAAGTACAGTGTTGACTTAAAGGGAGACTCAGAGAGGGGGAAGACAAAAGAGGAATCTGAGGTGAAAAGAACGAGTGGGGTTGAGAGAGGGACAGCTAAAGGGACCTCTAAGGAGGAAGGAATTATAGAGAGAATGTCCAGGAGGGAAAACAAAGACAGGGAGTTGGGGTGTAAGAGGGAAAGAGCTGAGGAAAAGCGTGGGAGTAAGATTGAGAAAATGCAAAGAAAATTTGAAAGTGGTAGGGAGGGGGGCATCAGAAATGAAGATGAGGTGGTTCATCAGAGTGAAAGGGACAGGAAGGAGGGTGATGTTGAAAGGAACAGGAGAGATGGTGATGCTGAGCAGAAGCCTCTCCGCCAAGGCTCTCGTCCACGCTCCAAAGCCATCTGCCAATTTTACATCTGATGCATTATTAACTGAGTACTTAAAGAAGTATTCTAAAAGGGATTAACCTAGTGTTTGGTTTTATATTATTTACTTGGAGACATATTGAGACAAAGACAGTCATTGTGTTTTTAATATTTGAAAGAGCAATGGAACTCAAATATGCCTTTTTATACACATTTTTCATGACAAAGTGATTTTTTAAAACTTTTCATTTATTTTTTTAAACAAGGTCACTGTAAAGATTGTTGTATGAAAATGAATTTCTCGTGGACAGATATACATAAACAATTGTCTGGAAGGAATGGGATGTATGGAATAACAAGTAGCAGAAGTTCCGGTGTTTGGGTTTTTTGTCACTGGTTATTTGGACAAATCACGATTTCGCAGGTGTTAGCATGTTTAGAATTTCGGAAGTGGAGTGGACTTTCGGCCATTACTTTCGAAGAGGGTGGAGATCCTTGTTCCGCTCCTCATTCTAGCATCTCTTCTCTTAACATGTATGGACCTAGAATTTAATCGAGCGCCTGACCAAATGCTGGGGACTTTAGTTCTCGGTTAACCAACATTATATGAACAAATCGCTGTCCAAAAGCTGGTAGCTATTCATACAGATGTCAATTAACTCCATAGGAAGAGTCACACTGACTCAAAGCACTTTATAAAACAATGGCTGCTGCTCATGGGGCCGATTCTGACCCGAATTAAGCGCACATAAATGGAACGCAATTACTTTTTTAGGCACTTTTGTCTCTATGCGTATTCTGACCTAAACTTAAGCAAGAGAAAAGCATGCTATTCACCCGCTATTTGTTCGGGGTGGAGATCTAATAAAATGGAGGTGTGGCGGAGGTGTGGCAGAGAAGTGTCAACAGAGACGCCATATTCTGCCTGTTTCAAGTGGAAAAAGCATCTACTTATTTTTTTAAAATACAAATAACAGCATTCTCCATGCACTGTAATACATACATTGATAAGAGCTGTGTAAGTGAGTAATCCGTTTGGAGAAAGGGATTGCAAATACACATAGCAATTGTTTTAGATCATTCATCGTTATGATCCCTGGAGAAGAACGTGAAACCAGTCATATGGAAGAAAACTGAAAATCATATCAACATGACATGTATTGCGGCACCTTTTCCAAAGTTTAGTAGGCTATAAATAGCTGTACCGTTATTCTGAATTTTAATTGTGCACCCTCATAATTTGCGTAGATGACATTTGGAAATCCAAGCTATAGGCTTCTGTGCTGAACCTGACGATTTTATGCATGCGCTTTGTAATGTTTTAATTTTCTGCCCGGCCTTTTCTATGTTTTATTTTACAATTTGTATAATGTTAAATATTATCCACTATTGGGAGCCACCACCAGTAATACCCACATACATGTATAAATGTCACTTTAGTGTTCTTTTTCTTCAATTTGTAGCTTACATTTTGCATCATTCCATTCCATTTACGTTTCTTTCCTCTGTCACGTCTGTGGAGTTGGTCCTGAGGGTCGCTAGCATTAGTGGATCATATTAGGCTAATGTTGTGCAATGATTTGGGACATGTAGCCTATTTGAATCATTATGGAAATCAGACCACACGTAGCAGGTTAAACCTGGAGCCTGGCACACGGTTCACGACGACTGGACCGGTCATACAGTTCCATGATTAGTGAGGAATAGGATAGCTATAATTATTGTTCATTCCTTATTGTGCACTTTTCCCCACCTTCCAATATTTCATGGATTGAATATGACAACTTTCAAGATGTATTTTTGATTCATCAATACATTCTGTGCGTAAATGTTCTCCAAACCTGTTTTTTTTATGATTCATACATACTTTCGTAACCCTAAAATGTGTCTAAATAATCAAGAGTATTTTTAAATCTACCAGTTGGTGCTGAAACGGAGATGAATATGCATATATTTATATGGCTTTCTTTTATTGATCTCTATATTCTAAACCCATTCTCAATGTATTCTAGTCAGTCTGTTGACAGAATTTGAATTTAAAAAGGTACACCGTATTTAAAGGGATGGCTTAACATGAATGTAGGTTACTGAAAATCCTGTTGAATGAAAACTCCACGAGAAAATCTGTTGACCAGGAAGTGAGAGGGATTTCAGCAGTTGAATTAACCTTTTCATGGGCGAGTTACAAATATATTTAGCGTGAGTTTTTTAATGCACGTGATGTCAGAATGCACTCACTAGCTTGGTTTCCAACCAATTGGCAACAGATTTTCATTCAAAATCAGTATAAAGAAAATATGCGCATTTTCCCACCGGTGGTGTTTCTACCAAATGGACTTGTTATGGATAAAAATCAGTGCGTGATGACGTAGTGCAGACGAAATGTACTTTTTTTGCTTAAGTTTTCATGTACTGAATAAAAATGTAAAGTTCCATGTGTTTCCATTGCATTTTCAACTGTTGTGTTAAATAGCAAATGTACAGCTGGCAGATACGGTGTGGTTATACATGCCTATATATCGATTGTAACATGTAATATTCAACAAAAAATTGATAAGGTAATGCTGCAATAGAATGATTACTGACAGAATCTTACCACTCATGCAACGAACCGGTGGACATTTCCGTGCTTCATTGGAAACGTCAGTTCAAAATAATTTTGAAGACTGTTGTGGAGGGAGGGAGAGGGTAGGGAGGACACAATGTGAAGCTAAAATGCAGACTGCTATGGAATGTTGAGTGGAAGTTTATGTGGAATGACTAGCTAGTATAGTTCAGGAAATGGAATGTAAGGTAAGAGGTTGGATGCTGCTAAAATTGCTTAATTGTTTTGGTTGGTTGAGCATTGTAACTTGTTGATATTGCTAGATAACTAGCTAACTGTAGCTAGCTATACGCTAACAGCATCTAGTTAAACTAGCTAGTTAGCTAGATTACATTAAATTCGGCTCCATTGTGACTACCTAGGTAGCTCTCGCTCACTAACGTTAGCTAACTAGCCAAGCTAAACTCAAGTTTATCGTAAATCATGGAGTTGCGAAGTGGCCCGTTTGGTTTGCTGACTAGACGGGCCACTTCGCTTTTCTAGCTAACCAGCTAACAAAAGGGCAAATGTTAACCCACTGAATGATATTTCCTTAACGTGTTAAGTTGAAGCCATTCTCTCTGTGTGTGTGTGTGTGAGTGAGTGAGTGAGTGAGTGAGTGAGTGAGTGAGTGAGTAGCTAGCTAGTATGAGAGGGAGCGAAAGAATGAATCTGATGAACAATTTAGCCTAACATGGAATCTGATTATCACAATACTGTATGCATGGCAACACATGATGTCATGACACATTCTTATGAGGTATAGCTAAGTTAAGTTATCAGTTGTGTGTATCTGTGTTATATCTTTATAGTGGCAGACACCTGAGCTGATTCCAGACCAGCTGGACAGGACATAGTTCTATCAACCTTCAAGGGGAACCCATCTTTAGCTTTTGTCAGGTCACACACCAGTTTACATACACAAATATACAACCCGTCTCTGTATCATAAATTACAGTGTCTTCACCAGCCAAATCTAGTGACCACCATCCTCTGGACTCAGCCAGCCTAAACGGACAGGTATACACATCACTGGGACATTGTTGTTTCTAGGACTGTCCTGTACTAATCTTGGTCGACCGAAAATTGTCTGTTCTTTTGACCAAATGTTTGGTATAAAATTTGAAACGTATATTTTTCCATATATTGACACACCCTATGTGTTTGAATAAAATCAACTATATGCATTGAGCTTGTCTGATGCTTTAAGGTTACGGTTTGATGAAATAAGACACAAATGACTCAAGAGGGAGCCAGAGATCAAGATAACCAGAAGAAAAACTTAACCTTACCCAACCATTCTCCTTCCGCTCCTGCTGGCTTTCGCAGATTCTGCCATTACTCTCCTGAAGTTGCCGGTAATAGGCTACAAGAAGAGTCGGCAACCTTTCTCATGTGGAATGCAAATGTATCTTACCATTTCTACCGATCTGTGTGCCGGTTATGGTTTTCACGTGCACATTTTCATGGAATAGTTTCATTTAATTTATATCTCAATCAGTGTGATGTGATTAATCAAAATTATATCCAAATCTAAATGAAAATGATAAACCTAAAAAGTAACTTCTATTGCCATTGTCAACTATGTAAAAAATAGCCTACATAAGGCCAACAAATAAAAACCTTGCATCCTGTGCAGGTAGAAAATATCCTGATGAAAATAAATATCCTATAAATCATATTGGCTACGTATGGCCTGTCTGCAACAAACTTGAAACATTGTATCAACTATTAACTTGGGTCTGCCCGAAGCTCAATAAATGTATAAAATATTCTGGGCCTCTGTTTCCTGCACCAGTGAGCTCAGGTCAGACACAGCTGTAGGCTATTTGCACAAGGGATAAGAAGCAGTGCTTGACTTGGGCAGGAGCTCACAAGAGCGGAGTACCGGCACCTCAAATGTTCTACTGCTTGAGCTCCTGTTCCTCTTATAGAATATTATCTCAAAAGAATTGTGAAGCTCCTGCACAATAATATAAACAGTGCCAGCACCCAAAATGAGTACCGGAACCTATTTTAGTCCAAGTCAAGCACTGATAAGAAGTAATCAGGTAGACCTATTTTATGACGTTTCCACTGGATCAGAGCGTTACATTTTTCCCTTTATCGAAATGGAGAGAGCTAGAAATATTGTCACTCAATGGTTGTAAAAACAGACTTTTTGCTTGCTGTTTGAGGTGAAGAAAACATTACTTTGAGAAGCTCCACAGCTCAAAAATCTCTGAAACTGGAAACACTTATCTCCCTCACTAGCTTTAAGCACCAGCTGTCAGAGCAGCTCACAGATCACTGCACCTGTACATAGCCCATCTATTATTTAGCCCAAACAACTCCCTCTTCCCCTACTGTATTTATTTATTTATTTTGCTCCTTTGCACCCCATTATTTCTATTTCTACTTTGCACTTTCTTCCACTACAAATGTACCATTCCAGTGTTTTACTTGCTATATTGTATTTACTTTGTCACCATGGCCTTTTTTGCCTTTACCTCCCTTATCTCACCTCATTTGCTCACATTATATAGACTTATTTTTCTATTGACTGTATGTTTGTTTTACTCCATGTGTAACTCTGTGTTGTTGTATGTGTCGAACTGCTTTGCTTTATCTTGGCCAGGTCGCAGTTGTAAATGAGAACTTGTTCTCAACTTGCCTACCTGGTTAAATAAAGGTGAAATAAAAAATTAGTGGTGGTGCCTTAAGCCAACCAGAAATACTATCAGATCCCCAGATGGGTACATTTACAGTGCCTTAAAGTATTCAGACCCCTTGACTTTTTCCACATTTTGTTACGTTACAGCCTTATTCTAAAATTGATTAAATAAAACAAAATGTCCTCAGCAATCTACACACAATACCCCATAATGACAAAGCGAAAACAGGTTTTCCATCAAACTTAAATGGAAGAAGTTGGAAACCACCAAGACTCTTCCAAGAGTTAGCTGCCCGGCCAAACTGAGCAATCAGGGGAGAAAGACCTTGGTCAGGGAGGTGACCAAGAACCCGATGGTCACTGACAGAGCTCCAGAGTTCCTCTGTGGAGATGGGAGAACCTTCCAGAAGGACAACCATCTCTGCAGCATTGCACCAATCAGGCCTTTATGGTAGAGTGGCCAAACGGACAGGAGTTTGCCAAAAGGCACCAAAAGATTCTCAGAACATTAGAAACAAGATTCTCTGGTCTGATGAAACCAAGATAGAACTCTTTGGCCTGAATGTCAAGCTTCACGTCTGGAGGAAACCTGGCACCATACCTACGGTGAAGCATGGTGGTGGCAGTATCATGCTGTAGGGATGTTTTTCAGCGGCAGGGACTGGGAGACTAGTCAGGATCGAGGCAAAGATGAACAGAGCAAAATACAGAGATCCTTGATAAAAATCTATTCCAGAGCGCTCAGTACCTCAGACTGGGGGCGAAGGTTCACCTTCCAACACGTCAATGACCCTAAGCACACAGCCAAGACAACGCAGGAGTGGCTTCGGGACAAGTCTCTGAATCTCCTTGAGTGGCCCAGCCAGAGCCCGGACTTGAACCCGATCAAACATCTCTGGACAGATCTGAAAATAGCTGTGCAGCGACACTCCCCATCCAACCTGACAGAGCTTGAGAGGATCTGCAGAGAAGAATGGGAAAACTCCACAAATACAGGTGTGCCAAGCTTGTAGTGTCACACCCAAGAAGAGTCATGGCTGTAATTGCTGCCGAATCTGCTTCAACAAAGTACTGAGTAAAGGGTCTGAATACTTATGTATATGTGATCATTTTTAATAAATTAGCAAGAAATTCTGAAAAACTGATTTTGATTTGTCATTATGGGGTGTGTGTAGATTGAGGGGGGGGGAAATTTGATCCATTTTAGAATAAGGCTGTAACTTTAAATGTGGAAAAAGTGAAGAGGTCTGAATACTTCAGGAAGGCACTGTATATGCCTACATTTGCGTGCAGGCCTGGTAGCCTATAGGCCTACTTCTATATGTAATCAGGTGCGCGTCCTTACTCAACATTAACAGGAGCGCTCAAAACAAAAGACAATGACTAAAATAAATTAAATAAATTGACAGAACTCATAAATAGAATGAAATAAACCAAAACGTGTTTCTCACAAGTGAAGCATAGGTTGTGCCCTCTGCAACAATGTGTCCTCTCCGACATTGAGAATGATAAGACTGGAATAATAATATATTGAATGTATTAACAGAAATGTTCATAACCAAACATTGTAGATTAGAAATTATAGGAATTAACGGTAAATGTAGGCTACTACTGATAGTAGGGAATAGACACCAACAATCAAAACGCAAACAATTCACAGTGATGTTATGAAACAATGAATGTGCACAAATTAGCGGGAGAGAGATAATTCTGTAGAGAGAAGTGCATTGTGCGCTGCGTGGTCAATCCGACATCTGCATTGGCCATGCAACATTTACTGTGATATGGCCTCTGCAGAAGTCAAGGTATTCAGACTGTACTAATTGCGATTCGTGGAGCAGCGCAGAGCTGTTGTGAAGGAAGTTGTCAAGGAAGTGCGTTTGATTATACAGGATGTACTGCCCCCACCCGCCGTCAACCAATTATGTCAACGCAGAGCTATTCAGAGCTCTCATTGTTATAACATTTGGGAGTTCGCACAGCGATGTGGTACAGAGCTCGATTTGGCTTTTGTATGCCTCCAGAGGCTCCGCAATTGCATCACACCTTCCATATGAACAATGGCGACCGTCATTCAGGGCAGGTGAGCCCCACCTGTTTAGCAAAAAAAATGTTGCCTATTTTACATGTTATTTTGCCATTAATACGTGACATACCAGTTTGCAAACAATGTATAAAAAAATGTTGAGTTAATAAAACACGGTCTCTTTGTTTCCTTGAGTAAGGCAACCCCTGTGTTTCAGCCTAGCACAGTGCTTTCTGTGGTGGTGGGGCAGCCAGCTGGAAAATACGGAGCGTAGGGGGTGGTAATGTTCTCTAGTTGCGCAGTGACTGCCTCAGTGGTCTGTCACTCACTCAAGCAGTCATCATCATGAATCAAGTCGACAATCTACTGGCAAATCCTTTTCATATGAAGAGAAGTTACAGTATCGGTGCTCATCGACCATTGGACAAATATTACAAGTTTGAAATCGCAAATTCAACAATGAGTGGTTTGGAAGGAATCAGTGGCTAAATGCAAGCATTGCAAAGCTATCACTAGCCTGCTATTCAGTGGAGAGGGTGTTTGATACAAATCTGGTTTTAAGGGTCTCTTTTCCAAGCTTAAAAGGTTAAACATTGACATGCCATGGACCAGAAAAGATTGAATACATTGGCCATGCTGGCAATCCAGTATGACATCTGCCACGTCCAAAACACCTGGAAACTCTGAAATCTCAGACTTTAGCGAGTTCAAGACAACGGGGAACTACGTAAAAAAAAAAACAAAGCTCCGATTTTGAAAATAAGTTGAGCATATAAATCAGGAACTCGGGCCTCTTTCTAGAGCTCCGACTTGAAGATCGCTGACGTCAGGATTCCTCTTTCTAGAGCTTCGACCTGAAGATCGCTGACGTCAGGATTCAGGCTTGTCCCCCCCCAAGAGCGCCAGTTGTCTTGAAAGCCCCATAAATCCAGAGAATACCAGACTTTGATGAAAGTTCCATGACAAACTTTGCCCATAAGACCGCCACTCCACCTTCCTGTTCGTGAGCACAGCACAAGGTGAGTCCAAAAATGTTATATGTATGCTGTAGCTAAGAAAGTAATACAAAAAGTGTATGTTGTGTAGTAAGCTGTTAGTAGCCGATGTGCCTCACCCTAATAATTTGGTCCCTTTCCCCCTCATAACTTAGACTACGGTTCTGACTTGGTGGTGCATATGTAACCTATTTTAGAGAGAGAAAAAAAAGAAATGTCATTGAATATTGTAAGAGCATTCATTGTCTGTTTATATGCCCCCTTTATTTATCCTACGTTTCTGACTTGGTGTACAGGGAGAACACTAAGAACGGCCCATGTTCTGAACTCTGTCGCTGTACATTTCAAAAGTCCTGAACAAATACTTATATTGACTAGGTCCGTCCTAGCTCACTCATTAAGGTCTTAATCTTAATTACAGATCGCCTCTTATCCGCTCGTCATTCCCCTATGCCAGTATGTACATCTCAATTGTCAGTAGAAACAACATTTCTTTAAGCAAGTCGGCCATATCAGCTATATATTTTTTAAAGGCAGTAAATGAGGCTGAATTAACTGTTTCGCTGCCAGACAAGGCTCCACTGATAACCAGGTGTAGCAGTGGTAAGGATTCACTCCATGGTGCTGAAAAGAAAGCTCTGCTCTTGGGACAGCTTTATGTAGGCATTAACAGTTTGTGGGCACCTTTCGTCATATAGTGCAATTAATGCATTGTTTATTGGTTTTGCTGGCATGCATCTAAAAAAATATTTTTAAAATTATATATGGGGGAGCTTGCCCCACCAAGATTTACATGCTAAAATCGCCACTTCATATGGAGATCAAGCATAAATAGGCTTTTAGTCTAGGCTTCCGCAATGGGGTCAGCCCTAGTGTACCTACTACCTATATGAACACCAACGCATCATCTGTTTGCATGCCTGGTTGGGAGGTTCTTGAAGTGGAACCATGATAAAGGATATGAGAAGGGACTGTTTGCAGTGATCTGATATCCAAACATGGTGCCCTCTGGTGATCCACAGAACACATCTTCACCCAAACACAATAATACCTGATAAATTAGGTGTGCATCTGAAAACCTGTTTCAATGAAATAAAGAAGCATTAATTCAGTTGAGTATTTAATTGCAATTTATTATTACAGTACAACTTAGACCGAGTAGTATAAAAGAATAATGACATGAAAATCTGGAACATACAAACTCAAGTGGGCAATTTAAAAAAAAAGATTTTTCTTTAAACGTTGACTCAATCTTTAAAGTTGTCGTCATCGCTTGATTACCAATGCTAGTAAAGCCAATGTGGTGGTTTGACTTGTGACTCAGGTCAGAGAACAGCCATTTCTGCTGGTCAAAAGAGGAACAGCAGCACAACAAAATCACTTCATACCGCTCGCCATCTACATCTAGTTCCAATGTACCTGGCTGCAAGACAATGCTAAATGAATAACACAATCACAGGAGTGGGATGAAACAGGGATAAACTAAATTGCATCAAGAAAAATAAAAGACTTGTGGGACAATGGAAGGGTGGTAGTGGGGGCAGATGTTCTCTGAGTGTGTGTATTGACGTTTTCTCACGTTTTGTAGTAGTGTGGGTATTAAAATAGGAGTCGGAGGAGCCACTGGAAGCCATGTGGATGTGTTGTCTGTACAAGTGTGCATCAGTCTGCGTGTGGTCTAAGAGTCCTCATCGCCGTTGACACTGTCACCATCGTCGTCTCCATCCACATGCTCTCCTTCCTCCTCTTCATCATCATCATCATCCTCCTCCTCCTCCTCCTCCTCCTCCTCTCTTTGTTGACTCTTCACCTGCGAGAGCATATTAGGTGGTGTGAGTATAAATAATACTCAAATTACACTGAACAAATATAAAACGCAACATGTAAAGTGTTGGTCCCATGTTTCATGAGCTGAAATAAAACATACCAGAAATGTTCCATACGTGGTTTCTCTCAAATGGTGTGCAAATTGGTTTACGTCCCTGTTAGTGAGCATTTCTCCTTTGCCAAGATAATCCATCCACCTGACAGGTAAGCTGATTAAACAGCATGATTATTACAAAGGTGCACCTTGTCCTGGAGACAATAAAAGATCACTAAAACGTGCAGTTTTGTCACAACACAACGCCACAGATGTCTCAAGTTGAGGGAGCATGCAATTGGCATGCTGACTGCAGGAATGTCCATCAGTGCTGTTGTCAGAGAACTGAATGTTCATTTTTCTACCATAAGCCGCCTCCCAACGTCGTTTCAGAGAATTTGGCAGTACGTCCAACCAGCCTCACAACTGCAGACCACGTATAACCACGCCAGCCCAGGAACCTCCACATCCAGCTTCTTCACCTACGGGATAGTCTGAGACCAGCCACCCGGTTAGCTGATGAAACTGGGTTTACACAACCTGTCAGAAACCATCTAAGGGAAGCTCATCTGCATGCTCGTTGTAGATTGCAGTTCAGGGGTCGTAAATGACTTCAGTGGCCAAATGCTCACCTTCGATGGCCACTGGACAAGTGTGCTCTTCACAGATGAATCCCAGTTTCAACTGTACCGGGGCAGATGGCGTCATGTGGGCAAGCGGTTTGCTGGTGTCAACGTTGTGAACAGAGTGCCCCATGGTGGCGGTGGTGTTATGGTGTGGGCAGGCATAAGATATGGACAATGAACACAACTGCATTTTATCAATGGCAATTTGAATGCACAGAGATACAGTGACGAGAGCCTGAGGCCCATTGTCGTGCCCTTCATCCGCCCCCATCACCTCATGTTTCAGCATGATAATGCACAGCCCCATGTCGCAAGGATCTGTACACAATTCCTGGAAGCTGAAAATGTTTGTTCTTCCATGGCCTGCATCCTGAGACATGTCACCCATTGAGCATGTTTGCGATCGATGTGTATGACTGTGTTCCAGTTCCCGTCAATATCCAGCGACTTCGCACAGCCATTGAAGAGGAGTGGGACAACATTCTACAGGCCAGAATCAACAGCCTGATCAACTATGCAAATGAGATGTCGCGGTGCATGAGGCAAATATTGGTCACACCAGATACTGCCTGGTTTTCTGATCCACGCCCCTACCTTTTTTTAAGGTATCTGTGACCAACAGATGCATATCTGTATTCCCAGTCTTGTGAAATCCATAGGTTAGGGCCTAATTAATTTATTGCAATTGACTGATTTCCATATGAACTGAAGCTCAGTAAAATCTTTAAAGTTATTGCATGTTGTGTTTACATTTTTGTTCAGTGTTAGACACACTTCAACATACTGCCATTCATCATTATGTTTTCTCCTCTACCCCTCCCTCGTTTCTTCCATCTCACCTCCTCCTCTTCTAGCAGATCCCCCTCCTCCTCCTCCTCAGAGTCGTTGAGATCCTCCCTCTCCCTCTTGATGCTCTCCTTCTTGTTGCTGCAGTGCTGCTGTGAGGACACCTCTCCAGGCTCAGGCTTTGCACCCTTCTCATCTGCTCGCAGAAAGAGCGCGATCCGGGTCAAACAAGCCAGAGAAAAAGGCGTCGTCAAAAGTTGAACAATGAAATCCCTTATCTGTACATACAAGTCACAGGAATGCTGAGATTGCCAGTATACATAGAGTACAAACCAGCTCATTCATGTTTTTTGTTTTTATGTTATAAAAGTTAACTGTCCACGTAACCTGGTTCAAACATTTACCATGTAACACTGAAGGAGGCACTGCATGCTGAAACATTGGTTGCTATACCATTAAATGTTAGGGAGCATAGTGTGCGACTTTCTTTTTATAAAAGCTTTGATCACATGGTTAAGGTGACACTCCTACACCCTACCTGTCTTCTTGCTGTGGTCCTTCTCCATGCGGTCTAGGCTCTCCAGCAGGTAGTCTACCTTGTGTTTAATCATTGTCAGCTCCTTCTTGATGGTCTGCAGGTCATCGGTTTTCACTGAGAGAGAAAGAGAAAAAAAGAGATGGATAAAGGTTTAAGAGATTGACCCCAATACCTTATGAAGCTCTGTATGCGGTGCTGTGAGAGTAACTTTCATTAGCAACATTACTCTCAAGCCCTGCACCGTGAGCGTCAGGGCATAAAACAAATATTTTTGGTCCACCAGCCACAACTTGTTTTCTCTAAAATACAAAAAAATAACGTTTTGTAATGTTCCTAAAACAATACATCTAGTAAGACATACTACAACTAGTAAGACATGTGTTATTGTTTCATTTCATGTTGTGACCTGAGTCTTAACCAAAATATCACAGATGAGACAAAACATTTCACCTGCTCCTTTCAAGGGCGGGAGGTTACTGTGGTAACGCGACTTGTCATGTTTGTGCCTGTGAGATTGAGTCTGACTAGTAAAAGCATTGTCTTCTCTTTCCTAGCAGTTGAAACGCAAACATAGTATAACAACCTAGCTTGTGAACAAAACAATGTAAATAGCAAATAAACAAGGACAAAGTCTCACTTCAGTAGACTCTGGTTTCAAGTAAATTAGACCAACTTTTATGCCTATGCGCAGCGCTTCTAAAAATGAATCCGTCACTCAGCTCTTCACATGCGCACAGTCCCCAGCCAGGCAGGGTTGCAGCACTAGGTGGAATAGGCTATATAGGATTCGTAGTTCTTTGACTTTGTGCAATTAAATTTACCAGCTATGAAACAAAAATGTCAGAAATACTTTGAAAACAGTTACTGCTGCATTTATTTTACTATAAATGGGATCATAGTTGGCTTTCTATTCACAAATGAAAGTGAAATGCTCAAAACTATGGAGCTCTGACCACCCACCAGGTGAAATAGACATCTTACCCACCAATGCCAAAATCTACCCGCATTTGATAGGTGCTCATTTTAGGCCCTGGTGAGCATTGAGGGTGCTACAAATAGTCCACTGTGCAAGTTTACTGTACTAGTCGAGTGGCTAGAGCAGAGGGGGCTGGACACTGACTTGTTCTTGAGGATGCCCTCTGGCTGCTCTTGGAGGAAGAGGAGAAACTGGCCTTGGTGCGGCGGCTGCCCCCTCCAGTCATGCTGACCCGCGGGCGCTTGGACGGGATCACTGCTCGGGACAAGGGTGGAGGAGGAGGGGGCACGCGGGATGGGTACGAGTACACTCTGAGAATAGAAGAACGAGTAATGAATGAACAGACTACTGCCTTTACACTAATTCCTCTTGGATATTGAGTTTACACTGAACAAAAATATAAAAACGCAACAAGTGTTGGACCCATATTTCATGAGCTGAAATATATCCCAGAAATTTGCTTCATTCTCTCATTTTGTGCACAAATTTGTTAACATCCCTGTTGGTGAGAATTTCTCCTTTGCCAATATAATCCATACACCTGACAGCTGTGGCATATCAAAAAGCTGATTACACAGCATGATCATTACACAGGTGCACCTTGTGCTAGGGAAAATAAAAATCCACTAAAATGTGCAGTTGTGTCATACAACAATGTCACAGATGTCTCAAGTTGAGGGAGCATGCAATTGGCATGCTGACTGCAGGAATGTCAGCTGTCCACCACAGCTGTTGCTAGAATTAAATGTTATTTTCTCTACCATAAGCCATGTCCAACGTCGTTTTAGAGAATTTGGCAGTGTGTCCAACCAGCCTTACAACCACAGACCATGTGCATGGCGTCGTGTGGGCGAGCGGTTTGCTGATGTCAATGTTGTGAACAGAGTGCCCCATGGTGGCGGTGGAGATATGGTATGGGCAGGCATAAGCTACTGACAACAAAAACTGCATTTTATTGATGACAATTTGAAATGTACAGAAATACCGTGACAGGATCCTGAGGCCCATTGTGAGGCCCATTTTTAAGGAATGTCTGACCAACAGATGCATATCTGTATTCCCAGTCAAGTGAAATCCATAGATTAGGGCCTAATTAATTTATTTCAATATATGAACTGTAACTAGGACTGCGGCGGTCACAACATTTCGTCAGCCGGTGATTTTCAAGCAAATAACTGGTCAGTCTCACGGCAATTGACCGTTAATTAACATAAACACATTTAGCATCTCCTGGCTTCCACACATAGCCTACAAGCCACTGATGCAGACCTTTGGAACATCTACATTTATAGCCTACACCTTCACAATAAATCCATTATTTATTTTAGACCGGTCTAAAAAAGCAAGATATGAAGAAAATGTAGTCTATTTCAGAAGACCATAATGACAACTCAGCGTATTTTAGGTCCTGATCTGGCTATGCCAAATGGCTGCGGGCTACACTAGTTCATTTAGCAGAGAAGATTTGCTTAGAATTGGCATTATTTTATAGTATGAAGAATACAATTGAACAAAGCTGAATAAAATAGAAAGGATATTTTCTCCAAACAATTTGAGGGAGTGCGCACATGCATCTCTTCTGTGTTGAGAGGTTAAGAAATAGGTATTCCTTTATGCTTAATTTAGAGTTATTAATGTAACTTTAGTTGTTCTACAAACATTGGGCTATATGTTTAGATTTTTAACCCTTGTGTAGTCTTAACATTGTGTATATTTTACTCAACCCCTAAAATAAAAGCAGCTTCATTGAATTTTAAACCCCAAATCTATTTTGCATCAAGAAACAACCCGTCATTCATCACAAACTTTGTGAATATCTGTGTTTTCCCTCTTCACAATGCAGAAAGAAAACATTTAATCATTGGACACCACTCGTTTTTATTACAACACACCTGTCAATTATTATTATTACTGCATAGGTGTAAACAATAATATTTTAGCAAGAGATAGCACTTGTAAAGCCTAAGAAAGTAGCAGAAATGTGCAGAAAGTAGTTTTGAATGCATTTTATTGAAGGGAAACAATAAGTCTTGAACTTTTTTGGCAACATAGTGATATATTCTTATATACTGTACAATAAGGAATTCAACTACAAAATACTAGTCTTCTCCCATTTTTTTAAACCATTGCCCCCCACCCACAAGGTGTATGAACAATAAATATTAATAAAATAAGATACAAACCGAAAACTTGAACATAAATCAATAAACTTTAATTAGCACATGCAGGACAATATGCAAGTGTGTGTGTGCATGGACTTTGCAGATGTATTTCTCACAGCACATAGTATTTGTTTTACAGTCCTTCTTTGGAGGGCAGAATTGGCATCTCCTCCTCTTGCCTGCCCCAGCTGCAGCCTCAGGTGGATCAGGACAAGATTCAGCCCCCTGAACAGCTTTCACAAGTGCTGCAGAGGCTGCTGTGCGGGGGAGGCGCTCCCTTCTTTGAATGTGTGGGGTTACAAGTGCCTTTCCCAGCTGCTCCAGGAACACCCTCCTCTTGTTCCGCATCCAGTTAGGGTTTGATCTTGTTCCATATCACGAAGGCATTGTATGAGGACACATCAATGACGTTATGGAAGATGACCAGGGGCCAGCCATCCTCATGCAGCTGTAAGTTCCAATCATGTTGTCCAGGTTGCCCACGTGTAACCGATGTGAAATGGCTAGCTAGTTAGTAGTGGTGCGCGCTAATAGTGTTTCAATCGGTGACGTCACTCGCTCCGAGACCTGAAGTGGTTGTTCCCCTTGCTCTGCAAGGGCCGTGGCTTTTGTGGCGCGATGGGTAACGATGCTTCGTGGGTGTCAGTTGTTGATGTGTGCAGAGGGTCCCTGGTTCAAGCCCAGGTTGGGGCGAGGAGAGGGACGGAAGCTATACTGTTACACACACCTCCTTTGTTGTGGTTGTAGTCCAGGATGATGGCTGGCTTCCTGTCCTCACAATCACTTATCTCAGCCATTTTGTGCAGTGTGCTCAGGAGTACCACATTCTTGTTCCTCTTTGGGAGGTAAGAAACTAGAGTGGTGGTGGGGGTGAAGGCAAACTGATGAGAAGGCCTCTCTCCCCCTTTTTGTGAGGAGTGCAGGGGGGAGCTCAGGCTTGTTCTTTCTAACTGTGCCAACCATGGTGATCTTCCTCTTCAGGAGCTGCTGGCTGAGTTCAATCAGTAGCACACAATCTCAATTTCTCTCTGTGTGTGTGTGTGTGTGTGTGTGTGTGTGTGTGTGTGTGTGTGTGTCTTTGTGGTGTATAAATTATTTTATAACTGCTGGGTCAAAATTGACCCGAAGACAATCTTTATACCCTGGTGGTGTACAGCTTTCATGGAAATATGAACAAAGGCGATGTTTCACTTTTTCTAATGTTGGTCACTCTAGGAAAAGTCATCAAATTTCAAGTAAAAATATATATAATTTAGGGGGTTCTCTCTGCTGTTAAACATAGTGGTGGGTCATTTTTGACCCTGAAGACAACAAGGGTTAACACATTGTAAGGCTGCATGATGAGACTAATGATGCTTAGTTTTTTTTGCAAAGGCTGTACACATTACATCAGTCACTCATTCCCAATTTGAAAAGCACTTGATAATGCCTAGAATTTCCCAACGGCATCCCGTGTGGCCATAACGCACCCTAAAATCCATGCCTTTTGCGGCCAGTGGCCGTTGTGCCCTTCTCCCTGAGTGCTGTGCGCTCCATCACGTGATCAGGTCTTTCTCACAGGCTACAAGTGAAGACCGATACGTCAGGGACGCAACTGCGCGGGGCCTTATCCCATTCCGACGTGCATATTGAAGATATTGGAAGAACTGTCCACATTTACTTTGTCAGCCAACAAGATGAGTAGGCCTAACGAACAGCAAAAGCACTAGCCTATGTCAATCTACTATCTTCCATAGTACAAAGGTTGACCTATTCTATTCTGTGTGAGAAATAAATATTCCAAAAATAGTCGTAGACAGTTGTGGGATGTGATAGATCCCAAATTAATACAACCATGACCATCAAAAAACCTTTTATACGCAATATGGCTGATGCAACAGATCAGAACGTTTAGCTTAAAATGTTGATAAACTATTAGGCTAATTCTTCACATTAGAAGTGCAGCAATGCACACATGGTAGAAGGCTATATGCGCGGATATTCCATTAGCGGAAAACACCATTATCAAAAGTGAATTTTTATGGTGAAAATGATCTTCCCCAAACTTGAAATTCATACGCGGCATATGTATGCCAGCTAGGCTCTACACCCTTTGTAAAGCGCATTCATGTGCTTAATTTTAATAAGTTGTTTGGCCACTTTAGTTGTGATACAAACCTTATTAAAACATGAGGTGTGGGACTATGATTCGAAAAAGGTCGCAAAAAAAGGCATTGTTTTTTATACTGGGCATCATTCACAAGTGATAGGCTTATATTGCATTTGCGTTGATGTCGGAGTGATTAGAGGGACAGAGTGCTGAGTACCCGGCAGTTAGCAAGTTTGGTAGGCTACTAATGACCATCATCAGAGCTTGGAGAAGCCTAATTACCGTGACTAAACGGTCACATGTAATTTGGCTGCCATCATGACTCGTGTGTGGCGAGTCATGAAAAATCGTTGCATTTATATTTTTGTTCAGTATAGTTAAAATATAGCTAAAACATAGGATGTGGGAACAGACAAAGCACTGGACTCACCGGTCATAGTAATCTCTCTGGAAGTCATAGTCCAGATCAAACGTGGGACTACTGTGGGGAGAAAAAGAGTTGTCAAAATAAGATGCACGTATGCGGTGGAGAAGAAGAATTAACGGAGTAAGATTTGGAGACCCAGAGGAGGTTCAAAATATTAGATATTTAAAAACGGGATTCTTTACATTGAATCAGACCTGTACATGTCTCCCGCCGAGCGCTTTGCGGTCTTTGACCTGTGGGGTTTGGGTTCTCCAGCCAAGTTAATGTCTGAGGAAGAGAGAGACAGTTAGTCTTGGTTGGCAGTTGGAAATACAATCTTTATTCATATTCAGTCTATTACAGAGGCACCTTTAAAAAAAAAAAAACGTATTCTCCACAAGCAGGCCGGGTATGGATCGAAAAGATCAGTTTTGCACAATACCCATAGAACCGTGAGTTTGAGGCATTGCTCACCAGCCCCAGACTGGCTTTAGTCCTTACCCAGCACCTGTCCCACGATCATGCGTCCATCCTCGGCCCCTACAGCAGCCCGGGCACATCTCTCGTTGGCGAACTGGACGAAGGCAAAGCCCTTGTGCACAGAACAGCCCACGATCTTGCCGTACTTGCTGAAGATTGCCTCCACGTCTGCCTTGGTGACCAGGAGTGTGTTGAGGTTCCCGATAAAGACCCGCGAGTTGAGCGAGCGCGGGTCCGTCTTGTTGGTCACGTTGCTGGCCATCAGGCTGCTGGTGGTGGGGGACAGACTGGTGGAGGGGAGACGGGTGAAACCAATTATTAACTGTGTCAATACAAGATAAAACTACTCAACCATCTTTATATACAAACAAAACGAGTGGCAGGGAATGTTCAGACCTTGTTCAGTGTAATATTATATCAACAGTATCACCAAAATATGTAAAATACATTTACATTTAAGTCATTTAGCAGACGCTCTTATCCAGAGCGACTTACAAATTGGTGCATTCACCTATAATATCCAGTAGAACAACCACTTTACAATAGTGCATCTAAATCTTTTAAAGGGGGGGGGGGGGTTAGAAGGATTACTTTATCCTATCCCAGGTATTCCTTAAAGAGGTGGGGTTTCAGGTGTCTCCGGAAGGTGGTGATTGAATAGTTTAAATAGTTTAAGCATCTCATGCTCCAGCCATGTAGCTTGCACAAATTTGTTTGTGCCGTATCTTAAAATCAGTCTTCGATGTCCCATGTGTTGGTAGTGTAACAACCATTAGCCTTAAAGGGATACTTTGGATTTCGGCAATGAGACCCTATATCTACTTCCCCAGAGTCAGATTCATTTGTGGATACCATTGCTGTCTCAGTGTCCAGTATGAAGGAAGTTCGAGGTAGTTTTGCGAGCCAATGCTAAGTAACGTTACCCATAGACTTTGTCATTGCGCATTCTGCTAGTATGTATAGTAGATACCCACGGACTTCCAGTCATTATACATTGGTTCGGAAAACTACCTCGAACTTCCTTCATACTGGACAGAGACACAACAATGGTATCCACAAGTTAATCTGATTCTGGGGAAGTAGATGAAGGGCCTCATTGCCAACATCCCAAAGTATCCCTTTAATATCAGTAGTACATATACAGTATGTCTAGTGTGATGCATATGGCACAAATCCAGGAGGTCCTGCTGTAAAAAAGGATCCAGGATAAGCACAATAAGTAATCAGACAACTTCTATTACAATATGTGAAAAATACCATAACGTCGTATTTATGCATACATACAGAAGCTGCACACCCTATTTCATACACAAACCAAAACTCATTCAATAGCTTAATTGACATTTCCAGGAAGAAACGGATGCACACGGGTGTCCATGACTTCAGACAACAGGGTATTATATTAGAACAGTGTGGAGGGGGCCATGTGTGTGTTCCAATCCACCTGTAGCAGGTTGTTGCAGGGTTTGTTTCATATTGCCTGAATTGCACATCTGGGGACATAGTTAACAAGTGTCTTAAAGTAGTAAATGGATAAGTGCTTGAACATTGAGAATGTCACGCTATGGGATACTATTTAGCACTGTAAGCATATGGTCAGGAAAGGGCTTGAGTGTGTACAAATTAGGTGCTTATAATATTAGTGGCACATGTGGTAATTTAAGGAAAGCTGGGCAAAGGAGTTTGGGCACAATCGGACGTTAGGGAGTGAGATCTCACTGGCACTGCATACAACCTGAGTGTCAAGAAAGGAGACGTTAACAACCGTTGGGGGGTTAAATAACCAATCACTCACTCCATAGCGTCTGTGTGCAGGGCGATCGTCTGTCAGTCAGTCAGTTCTGACACTGAGCGCAGGGCCAGTGTGTGCGGGCAGGTGTCTTGGGTGCTCTCAGCAAAAACTACAACTTCATCAGCACCCTCTCAGAACGCAGAACTTCGCCCCACGACTTATACTGAGGCGGGCGACAGAGAACACACCTCAGTGACATTGTATGTACAGGGTTATTACAGTCTTACCTGGTTGGGTTTTGTACATAATTCAATTATGAGCCAAATACAGAGAAAACAGGGTTCAGGGCAATCCTATAGGAGGAGCACATTCAAGGGACACTCTGCTATTGATGTGTAATTGCCTAGCCTATCAACTTGTTTAGGAGAGAGATGCAATATACTTCAGGTACTTTTAATGACAGATTATGCAACAGCATCAATATGTTGATCGATTTTTTTTAAATTACGGGTCAGGCATCCATTGCAAGACTAAGTTCAATCGACAGACAGTGGGCCTAGACATGCTTAGCTCTAATTGCAATTAAGGGGATAAGCAATGGGAGGTAATGTGGTAATAGCTGAGGAGTCATAAAATGTACTAGACGAGCAGTCACGTGTGATGCACACAGGGAAATAACATTGGGACGTCATGTTGCATGAACACACTGAGAAGCTAAATAGTCAATGTAAAAGAGGACAGGCGGGCCTATGCCTACTATGCCTATTTCCCCAACAGTGAATGTTCTGTGCAGGGGTCACCAGAACACTCAAGCTGCTTATGGGCCTTCAGCAGCACTGCTTGGGGTGCACTTCAGGGACTTGGAGTGAGTACTGTAGAGCTGAAAGTCCCGACTCCCTTATTTCAAGCAACCCAAGTGGACAATTATAACATTTGTCAGAGCAGGTATATTGCATTTACCCCCCCCCCCATGTTTTCACACTGCTGCTACTCACTGGTTTGTTACCTATGCACTTTACCCCTACCTACATGTACAATTCTCTCACCTAACCTGTACCCACCCACATTGACTCGGTACCGGTACCCCCTGTATATAGCCTCGTTATTGTTATTTAATGACATTTTTTTTACCTTAGGTTATTTAGTAAATATTTTCTTAACTGCATTGCTGGTTAAGAGCTTGTAAGCATTTCACAGTAAGGTCTACACCTGTTCAGCGCATGTGACAAATAACATTTGATAGGATACAAGTGAAAATAAGACGGTGTAGGGTAATTCCAGGGTAACAGTGATGTGGAGACTCAGATTAAAATGTATGCCAAAGTGAACAAAACTAAAACCACTGACTGCAAAGTTAGACAAACCACAACGCCAAGGACAACTTAAACATTTTACAAACACATTTACTTGAAGAGTGCAGATGCAAAGTTTGGTAAAAGAATCACGGCACAAACTGTAATTATGTTACCAAACTTTGCATTGGCACCGTTCCTGAAGTAAATGTGTTTTTATACAATTGCGGAAATTGTTAAAAGTAGTCCTTGTGCATAGAGTTGTATGGTTTGTTAACTTTAATATCATTGGTTGTTGTTTGGCCTACATTTTAAAAGTGAAATCTTAGTCTCAGCATCACTCTTATTGTGGAATTGCCCTGTACTAGGCATGATTATTAGTAGTAGTAGTGATGGGGAGGGGAAAATTGATAGCTACATATTGGGATATTAAAACTCATTCTCATCTCTCTGCATCAGACATACGGTGAGCAAAATGTTCGGCACATTGAATCGCAATAAATCTTTTTTTTTTTTTTTTTTTAATCACAGTATCAAATAGCAATACATATTGTATCTGCACCCAAATATCGTGATAATATCGTGATAATATCGTGAGGTGCCCGGCCATTCCCAGCCCTAATTAGGATGGCAATTTCACATGAAGTAAAACAGGTTGGGGCTTGCTTTAGCACTTCAAATGTTTGTGGTAGTGGAAGAAGTGTTCGGATTTGAAAAGCAGACTAAGATTTCATACCCAAGTTGTCATCCAACTTGTTGGAAAAGTGGTCAAAACAGCAGTTGTAAAGATTTCATGCGGTTAATAAAACAAGGCTCATACACATTTTGACAAATGGAATTTAATGACTTCTCCGTGAGTTAACCAAACGTCCATGTAAGTACAGTACCAGTCAAAAGTTGACACCTACTCATTGAAGGGTTTTTATTTTTACTATTTTCTACATTGTAAAATAGTGAAGACAACTATGAAATTTGTGTAATTTCTTTCCTTCTTAATGCATTTTAGCCAATCAGTTGTGTTGTGATAAGGTAGGGCTGGTATACAGAAGATTTGATAAAAGATCCAAGTCCATATTATGACAAGAACAGCTCCAATAAGCAAAGCGAAACGGCAGTCTATCATTACTTTAAGACATGAAGGTCAGTCAATCCGGAAAATGTCAAGAATTTAAAGTTTCTTCAAGTGCATTCGCAAAAACCATCAAGCTCTATGATGAAACTGGCTCTCATGAGGACCGCCACAGGAAAGGAAGACCCAGAGTTACCTCTGCTGCAAAGTATGAGCTCATTAGAGTTAACTGCACCTCAAATTGCAGCCAAAATAAATGCTTCACAGAGTTAAAGTAACAGACACATCAACTGTTCTGAGGAGACTGCATGAAATCAGGCCTTCATTGTCAAATTGCTGCAAAGAAACCACTACTAAATAAGAAGAGACATGGCTTGGGCCAAGAAACATGAGCAATGGACATTAGACCAGTGGAAATCTGTTCTTTGGTCTGATGAGTCCAAATTTGAGATTTTTGGTTCCAACCACTGTCTTTGTGAGACGCAGAGTAGGTGAAAGGATGATCTCCGTATGTGTGGCTCCCACCGTGAAGCATGGAGGTGGTGTGATGTTGCTTTGCTGGTGACGCTGTCAGTGATTTATTTAGAATTCAAGGCACACTTAACCAGCATGGCTACCACAGCATTCTGCATCGATACGCCTTCCCATTGGGTTTGCGCTTCATGGGACTATCATTTGTTTTTCAACAGGACAATGACCCAACACACCTCCAGGCTGTGTAAAGTCTATTTGACCAAGGAGAGTGATAGACTGCTGCATCAGAGGACATGGCCTCCACAATCACCCAACCTCAACCCAATTGAGATGGTTTGGGATGAGTTGGACCTCAGAGTGAAGGAAAAGCAGACAAAAGCATTCCTGGTGAAGGTTGAGAGAATGCCAAGAGTGTGCAAAGCTGTCAAGGCAAAAGGTGGCTACTTTGAATAATCTCAAATACAAAATATATTTTGATTCGATAGACACTTTTTTTGGCTACTACATGATTCCATTTATGTTATTTCATAGTTTTGATGTAGCATAGACTAGTGATGCACCGATATTACATTTTTGGATGATATCTTCCTTGCCAAAAAAAAAGAAAAAGATACCTAACACATTTTTGCAGCATTTTAAGCATTCTAGAACAGTTAAATAGTACACACACACACAGCAGTCTAAGGCGCTGCATCTCAGTGCAAGAGGCATCACTACAGTCCCTGGTTTGAATCCAGACTATCACATCCGGCCGTGATTGGGAGTCCCATAGGATAGGGTGGCGCACGATTGGCACAGCTTCGCCCGGGTTTAGCCAGGGTAGGCCATCATAATAAATAAGAATTTGTTCTTCACTGACTTGCCTAGTTAAATAAAGGTTACACACACCAAAAAGTTATTTTGTTGGCATTTACATATGTCCCCATTACTAGTAAAAACAATCAAAACCTATTTCACTTACTGCCATTTCAATGGCATTTGAGAACATGTTTGAAACAAGAACACGCTAGCTCCATTCAAACAACTGACTAGAGAAATAAGATCATCAACTGCGCTTGCTGCAGACGTGATACCCTCTGTCAAGGCATTGAAATGCCTGCTCAACAAAACTGTCCACACAGGCTATGAATAAGCGAGTCGGTGGCATTCTCGCTTTACTGTGTCACCACCATGCTCGATGCTATGTACAAGGACCGCTACGTCGAGGCAGACGAGCAACAGGGTTTATGTGAAATGTTACATACACAGCTGGACAAGATGAAAGCGGACAGTGACAGTGCGCACAGAGGAAGAGAGGAGACGGACAGACAGAGCTGAAACTTCACTGCTTGACATGTACTGTATGATGAAATCCTGGTTGAGAATGAAACGACTGAACGAAACAGCACAGCAAGCAAAATAAATGGGTTTTGATTATGTTTTACTGGTAAAATGAGGACATGCATAAATGCCAACAAAATAACTTTTGGGTCAGTGTGGTGTGTGTGTAACCTAGGCAAGTCAGTGAAGAACAAATTCTTATTTATTATGACAGCCTACCCCGGCCAAAGTTGGGCCAACTGTGCGCCGCCCCTATGGGACTCCCAATCACGGCCGGATGTGACACAGCCTGGAATCGAACCAGGGACTGTAGTGGACGCCTCTGGCACCGAGATGCAGTGCCTTAGACCACTGTGTCCATGTGTGTGTTAACTATTTAACTGTACTAGAATGCCGCCAAATTATGACAAGGAAAATATCGGAATTGGAAAAATTCCATCTCGGTGCTTCACTAATTACAACCAAATAAGTTATGCCTTGAAGTAATTCACTAATTTCATATCAAATAGCTGTGGTAGGCCACAAGTCTTTTTATTCAGCTGAAGCAAGCCCACAAATTTACAGGAAATTTATATTTTCTAGTTCAGTCAATTTTAGCTACCTTAGAAGTGTTTACTTTACAGACTGAGAAGCATCTATTGAGTTGCAATGTCCAATACTTCCAGTTGATTTGGGCATCCAATGTATCTATAACAAGTTTTAAAGCCACATAATCCAAAAGGCTACATGTAATCTTTTGTCCTAAAATTACTGGTCGCAATTTACAAATTATTTTGTTTCACATTTCGATTCATCCCGATTGAACCAAATCCCAACTAATACAATGGCGAAGTGAATAATTTGTCAAATTTATTTGTATTTTTTTTAATCAGTGTTTGCCCAACCCTGGTCCTTGAGTACACATTTCATTGTAGCCCTGGACAAGCACACCTGATTCAACTTGTCATCTAATCATCAAACCCTCAATGAGTTGAATGAGGTATCCGTCCTGGGCTACAACAAAAATGTGTGCTGTTGGGGGGATTCGAAGACCAGGGTTGGGAAACACTGGTTCAAATGAATCAACACTGTATGTATCGTTTAAATGAATCAATTTTGTATGGCCTTATTCAGGAGTGTCGGTGGAAAGTTTTGGGACATGACAAAAACATGCTAATAATAGCTAAACAGTTAACTACAGGGTACAAGATATGTTTTGAATTGGCTACCTAGTTAGTCTGTTTATCATATTGTATAGGCTATATAGGCCTACCTGGTACTGTTATGTCTGATTGCTCAAGGAGCGTGAGACAACGTCCTACTCATCTCACACACATGCAGGGGATGTGCGTAAACAGATGCGCTAAAGTGTCATTCTGATCCTGGCTGAGACGTAGATTTTTATTTCATTGAGACAATATTTTAAAACTATGCCTAAATTACATGAATTCATATCCATAACTTCTCCAAAACTGTTAGGATTGTAGCATTTTCCAAAACTTTTCCCAGGCCTGGAAAACACCATTTAAAAATATCATGACTTTTCCAGGATTTTCATGACCTTACGAAAACATGTGTACCTCTTGATCTGTAAAAGTGATGTTCTGATTCCAGATTTGAATGGCAGAGTGGAGGACGATACCACTCACTAACTGTTGAACTTGTTGGGAAAGTTGTCAAAGTAGATGTGTCAAAAGTTGCATTGTTCACAGTGAATGGAACCAGGGTGGGAAATTAACCAGTCACTGTGGCAGGTAGATTTTTATATTTTTTTAATTAGCCAAAATATTATTTTCTCAATAATTGCACACAAATTGAAATGAGCACGCTTTCTAATGTTTCAAAAACAAGAAATGTACTACTAGTAATGGGGTATATTGCATAATTTAATTTCCTTTTTGTGACCTGCGTCTTTTAACCAATGTATGTTAAGAAATAAATCAGAGGCAATAATAAAAAGAGAAACGGCTCGAACATCAAGCCTGCCCTGCCAAAAAGCTGAGTGATACAGCTGATCATTATTATAGTTCAGGGCGCTACGCTGACATTTTTTACAAGGAGTACATGAGGTGCTCCTAAGTAGAAATGTAGACGCAACCAAATGAAATCTAGGAGAACAATGAATACAAGTTTTTGGGAGTGATGCATGCTCAATCAAGCACAAACATTAGCTGAGAAACATTTTCAGCTGGCCCTTTAAGGGACAGGCCGTTACCATGGTAAATCTCTGACTGACGTCTTCCTAGATGTAGACAGTTGCAGCAAACTCAAACTAACATTGAAAAAAACCAAGCACGCGAACTAAACTATGTAACTGGCCACGAAACGAGGAGAAAGTCACACTTTATTAGCCTTTGTCAATTTCGACCAACTTCTACATGTGGGTTTTGGATTAAAACTGTCCCCAAATGCTCTGTGACCACCCGTCAACGTGGCTGGCGAAATATACATTCTTACCTGCCAGTGACAAATCTACCAGCATTCGGCAGTTGTTAATTTCCAACCCTGAATGGAATGTTGGAAATCATGTGCCTAACAATGGGGAGCTTTACATGCTTACCAGACCACCTGCGTTATGTGAGTGAGCTCGCAAAATAAATTCACGTTATTCAATCATTTAATCCAAACTGCTTGCAGGCGTCTGTGTAGCTAGGCGCTAATGCACTGCAAGTTCCGCTTCTTCCATTTACTCATTGGTTTTTATGAGCATATAGGCTACCCACATCATGAGTGATAAAAAGATTAACGAGGTCCACGCGCCAGTCGGTGGCTGGCGGTAATATACCTTAAAGTTTGTTGCCAACAGCCATATAAAATCTACAGAAGAATGAACGAGGAGAAATGTAAATCAAAGAACTAAAAATGAACTAGGTTTCCCCATTTTACCTGTGGATTAATTGTTGGAGTAGAGAACACATGGTGTGACTGAAAAAGAGTCAAAATTCTACAAACTCAGCAAAATAATAAATAAAATAGACAATATGCAGTAGGGATGCACGATATCGGAATCGGCCGATAGCCAAAAATGCCAACATCGGCCCTGTCTAGTTTAACGCAGATGTGCAAAACCGATGTCAAAGCTGATGTTCATACCCATGTAATGACGCCATGAAAAATACAGCCCTACACAGAACAAAAACATAAAAATACTAAGCGCACACTGCCAACAACTAAACAAGTTCAAGTCGAGCAATCATTTGAAAGAGTAAGAACATTTCAGCGAGACAACTCAAAGGCGAAATCCATTAGTACCAAGATAATGGAATTCATTTCCCTTGGCAATCAACCGTTCTGTCGTAGATGATGTTGGCTTTCGCCGACTGGTCAAGCACCTCGAGCCCCGGTACACACTGCCAGCTTTCACAAACTGCCAGCATTCACAAATTACAAAAGTACTCTACCAGAGGCTGTGAACAAGCGATTCCGTGGCATTCTCTCAACCTCTTTACTGTGTCGCCACCATGCTTGATGCTAGGTACAAGGACCGCTACTTTAATGCAAGAAACAGGGTTTACTTGAAATGTTAGACACAGCTGGACAAGATGGAAATGGACAGTG
Organism: Salmo trutta; assembly: GCF_901001165.1. NCBI lineage: Eukaryota > Metazoa > Chordata > Actinopteri > Salmoniformes > Salmonidae > Salmo > Salmo trutta. The sequence goes on along the minus strand of NC_042987.1, from coordinate 10,720,416 downwards.
ACACTGAGGAAGAGGCCACGGATAAAGCTGAAACTTTACTGCTTGACATGATGAAATCCTGGTTGCAACTGAACAACGAAACAGCAACTAATTGAAATGAATAGGTTGATTGTTTTACTGGTAATGGGGACATGTGTAAATGCCAACAAAATAACTTTTTGATCAGAATGTTTCAACCAACTAAATTTTAAATAAATCATTATGGTTTTTGTGGCAAGTTAAATATTGGATATGGTCAAAAAATATAATATCGGTGCATCCCTAATATGCAGGTAAAAAAAAACAATGTTTATCTCCCAGGACAAATTAGAACGCAACAGCAAGTTAACTAAATGTCCATGAATGTGTCTAGGGGGATAGACAAATCAACATGCACACGCTGAGACGGTTTAGTCATCATGTTAGAATGTTGAAGAAATAAATCCCTTTAAATAAATTGGACAAAAAGCTCAGAGCAATTGCTCCTAAAACCTCTCATTTAGAAAACAGCATACGAGGAATAGATACGAGTCAGAAACACTACAAATTGACAACGTGTAAATAGGATAATTGGTCATAAAGTAAAGTCTCATCCAAAACAGAGTTTTGGACCAGAGTATTTCACAAGGTAAATGAAAGTTGGGTTCATCTCAATCCTGCCCAAAGCACACAAGTAATCATAAAAACTATAAAAGATATCAAAAAGTTGTCTACAAAGCACAATGGTCCTGACCTCTATGCACATTTAAGTGTGAATGACATTTCTAGCTTAAACGTGTACGACAAATAGCGTTCCAAATAATAACAATTAGTATGACAAATATTTAGAGTGGAACTTTTGCTGTCACTTGTCCCAGTAATTAGACACAAACAACCTGACCAATCAATGCCGAGGTCTCTGGCAGGGAGGGGCCTGAGGCAAAGCACCACTTCCAAAGTAAATGTAACTACTGTACTAGCTATTACCAAAACGGAGAGTGGACTGTCAATGTCGTTTGAGCTGCACCTACCGATACCTTTAGACCCATTGTTTAGTCTACGATGCAACTTGATGAAATCAGGTATATTAAAATAATTACTATTCCACCTGGACCAGTTTGAAAAACACACCCCTAGCCAGGAAGGCCTAAATAAACTCACAATTAATATACAAAGCTGTGATCTAGCTAGCTATACCTTGGTTTAGGGTCTAGCAAAGTGAGGCTGAGTAAGGACAGAGTACATAACTGCATTATTCATAAAGTAACGTTTAATTTGTGGTAACAAAAAGTACAAATGTCCTTGTGTTTTCTGCCACATTGTTAATATTATCTAAGTAAAATATCAAATGACGTAACTATGTGAAAAACGTGTCCAGAGAAAAATGGCCAACCAGCATTTCTTGCAGAAAAAAAACAATTCCCGCAAAAATAGCGTTCCTGTATCAGTCCTTCTGTGGATATCCAAGGACTCCAAAACCAGCTAATCAATCACAAAAATGTAAAAACCACCACCGGCCAAAATCAAGGTGCAACAGGGAAGATTGCTAGTAAAAAAATGTTAGCGATAAAAACAGATTCCACAAGGTTAACTTTAGCTTGCAGCATAGCCAACCAGCCAAACTAACTAATGTTAGCTGCAAAACGGCTGCAGTACAGCGTGTTATTGTCCAGACAGAGCGCGTTATTCGCAGATAGTCATAAAAATATAACTAGCTCGGCTTACACAATCATGAACTCAATTTGCAAGACAACGGAGATGGCAAAAAAAAGCTAGCAAAAATGTTAAGGATCCTTCTAGCCAGCATGTTGCCGGGCCAACTAGCTAGCTAGCTAAAACGCTAACGGAACCAAAGTCACTAAGTACATCAGTATGTTTAGAAACTCTGTGATGGAACCATGATGAGCTAACTAATAGTTAGCTAGCTAACCGCTCGCTCAAATAGAAAAATAAATGCCGTTAAAAAAATAAAATTCCAAAGATATTGCAGTCAGAGAAAAATTCAAAACAGTCTTGAATCAAAATACTCACCAGGAGCTTAAAGGTTAAAATGACTTATATTTCAGCAAAATCTGTCAATATAGTGCTGAGGTAGTCTTCTTGTAGCTATAAGAAACTGGTTACACCCTGCACGAAATGGCGCAGCACATAGAGGGGAGGTAGTCAAGACATGTATTAAATCAAATATGATCTATATTGGCAAGATAGTCGACTGACCGCTCTAACAATGGAATTACATGTCCGCAAAGGTAGAAGGGAAGCGCGATCAGGTGGGAACATTCTAGCCAATGAGAGGGCAGATTCGCGTGTGAACGACGGGCACAACTCTGATATAAAATCGTTTTTCTCAAAGTTACTGGAATGCCACGTGCACCCACCTATATCAGAATGTGTAACAACATAAACATTACGAAACGAATAATCGATCAAATAAGCCTCACGTAGCGAATTCAATTTTTAGTTGACCAAATTCGACACTTCTCATAGACCTCCAGAGAAAGAATGGGGAAAACCCCCACTTGGTCTACTTATCACGCAGATAGATTTGGGGTGGATTTTAAGCCTCTCGCTTCGCCTGTTCCTATCTGACTAAATCCGCTTTAGTAGACACCTATCAAATCTGATTGGCTAACTCGTTGTAAAACCCAAACCGTTCCTGTCAGTGGTTGATTACAATGTCTGTCACCTGCTTTTTTTGTTACAACCTTGCAGCTGATAGGTCGTGTTGATCAGGGTCAAACCTTGTGTTCAAAACGCAAGACCTCTCCGTACAGCAGTGGTATTCGAACTTGGGGGACGCAATTTATTTCCAAAGAATTTCTCACGATGCACACACACAAAACATTTGTTTATAATAGGGTTCCTGCGTGGCGCCGCGGTCTAAGGCTCAGCATCTCAGTGCTTGAGGCGTCACTACAGACACCCTGGTTTGACTGTATCACAACCTGCTGTGATTGGGAGTCCAATAGGGCGGTGCACAATTGGCCCAGCGTCGTCTGGGTTTAGCCGGTGTAGGCCATCATTGTAAATAAGAATTTAAGAACTTACTTGCCTAGTTAAATAAAGATTACATTAAATAATAATAATACACTGAACAAAAATTATAAACGCAACATCCAAAAATATCAAGATTTTACTGTGTTAAGGTTTAAGGAAATCAGTCAATTGAAAAAAATGTTTCACTAGCTAGCAATACAGACAACCTGCTGATTAGCTACCGAAATGAAGGCTAGAATAATTTTTGTTTATCTGTTGGGATTAGGTTATGGTTTGTCATGTTTGTTAGGTGCAGATATTCATAGGCTATACATTGCCTCATTTTCCTTTTATTTGACAGCTTAGCTGTCGTGTTAGGGTAGTAGATGCCCACACAGTGGAGCTCATATGATGAGTTAGATATTTGTTTACACTACCGTTCAAAAGTTTGGGGTCACATTTTTTGTCTATTAAAATAACATCAAATTGATTAGAAATACAGTGTAGACATTGTTAATGTTGTAAATGACTATTGTAGCTGGAAACGGCTGATTTTTAATGGAATATCTACATAGGTGTACAGAGGCCCACAGCAACCATCATTCCTGTGTTCCAATGGCACGTTGTGTTAGCTAATCCAAGTTAATAATTTTAAAAGGCTAATTGATCATTAGAAAACCCTTTTGCAATTATGTTAGCACAGCTGAAAACTGTTGTCCTGATTAAAGAAGCAATAAAACTGGCCTTCTTTAGACTAGTTGAGTATCTGGAGCATCAGCACTTGTGGGTTCGATTACAGGCTCAAAATGGCTGGAAACAAAGACTTTCTTCTGAAACTCGTCAGTTTATTCTTGTTCTGAGAAATGAAGGCTATTCCATGCGAGAAATTGCCAAGAAACTGAAGATCTCGTACAATGCTGTGTACTACTCCTTTTACAGAACAGCGCAAACTGGCTCTAACCATTATAGAAAGGGGAGTGGGAGGCCCCAGTGAACAACTAAGCAAGAGGACAAGTACATTAGTGTCTAGTTTGAGAAACAGACACCTCACAAGTCCTCAACTGGCAGCTTCATTAAATAGTACCCGCAAAACACCAGTCTCAACGTCAACAATGAAGAGGCGACTCTGGGATGCTGGCCTTCTAGGCAGAGTTCCGCTGTCCAGTGTCTGTGTTATTTTGCCCATCTTAATCTTTTCTTTTTATTGGACAGTCTGAGATATGGCTTTTTCTTTACAACTCTGCCTAGAAGGCCATCACCCCGGAGTCACCTCTTCACTGTTGACATTGAGTCCCTCTTTTTAACGCAGTGCATCGATATATTTTATTAAACTAAATCACCAGTGCTGTGGAATATGCCGCCTCACCACACGTTTCTGGCGGCCCAGTATGGTGGCAAATCCGATTCAAAAGTCGAACATGCACGAGGATGGTGCGTGTGAGCATGATGAAACATTGCACGAGCAAACTGAGTCGAGAGAGAAGAAATGTGGTCGAACGAGCAGAGGACGGGTCCCGCGAGTCAGTGTTGTCAACTTGGCGAACACAGACCTATCTCTGTCCATTCTTAGCCTGTAATTTCTGTTATTTGTATGGTATAAAAAAAAGATTCTGATATGTACAGTACAATCAAATGCAATTGCATGAAATGTTTCTAAAAGGCCATTTTTTCTCAGACCTGCAAATACAATGATAGATTCATGAAATGCTTTTACTATAAAGGAGATCTTTCCACCCCTACTCTTGTCCACAGCTGTATGGGAACCCACAACCTTCTGGCCCGCAGCTCTGTGCGCTATGAAAATTCATGCTTTGCCATGCAATGCTTACTAACTATTTTGCCAACTTGGACAGGTCCCCCCTTCCACACGGAACCCCACTAACCCACAGACGAAAACGCACGAGGTGGCTAAAAACAGACCTCCCTCCCATCTTCCACCAGCTTGCTACCTATGGCCCGGCTAGCTGTCTGAATCTCACTGGACCCTCTGATCACTCGGCTAAGCATGCCTCTCCTTAATGTCAATATGCCTTGTCCATTGCTGTTCTGGTTAGTGTTTATTGGCTTATTTCAATGTAGAGCCTCTAGCCCTGCTCATTATACCTTATCCAACCTCTCAGTTCCTCCACCCACACATGCTATGACATCTTCTGGTTTCAATGATGTTTCTAGAGACAATATCTCTCTCATAATCACTAAATGCCTAGGTTTACCTCCTCTGTACTCACATCCCACCATACCTTTGTCTGTACATTATACCTTGAAGCTATTTTATCGCCCCCAGAAACCTGCTCCTTTTTCTCTCTATTCTGGACGTCACAGACGACCAATTCTTATAGCTTTTAGCCGTACCCTCATACTTATTCTTCTCTGCTCCTCTAGGGATGTAGAGGTGAATCCAGGCCCTGCAGTGCCTGGCTCCACTCCTACTCCCCAGGCGCTCTCTTTTGATGACTTCTGTAACCGTAATAGCCTTGGTTTCATGCATGTTAACATTAGAAGCCTCCTCCCTAAGTTTGTTTTATTCACTGCTTTAGCACACTCTGCCAACCCGGATGTCCTAGCTGTGTCTGAATCTTGGCTTAGGAAGTCCACCAAAAACTGTGAAATCATCATCCCTAACTACAACGTTTTCAGACAAGATAGAACGACCAAAGGGGGCGGTGTTGCAATCTACTGCAGAGATAGCCTGCAGAGTTCTGTCCTGCTATCCAGGTCTGTACCCAAACAATTTGAACTTCTACTTCTAAAAATCCATCTCTCCAAAAACAAGTCTCTCACCGTTGCCGCCTGCTATAGACCCCCCTCGGCCCCTAGCTGTGCTCTGGACACCATATGTGAACTGATTGCCCCCCATCTATCTTCAGAGCTCGTGCTACTAGGCGACCTAAACTGGGACATGCTTAACACCCCAGCCATTCTACAATCCAAGCTTGATGCCCTCAATCTCACACAAATCATTAATGAACCCACCAGGTACAACCCCAAAGCCGCAAACTCTGGCACCCTCATAGATATCATCCTAACCAATGTGCCCTCTAATTACACCTCTGCTGTTTTCAACCAAGATCTCAGCGATCACTGCCTCATTGCCTGCACCCGTAATGGGTCAGCGGTCAAACGACCTCCACTCATCACTGTCAAACGCTCCCTGAAACATTTCAACGAGCAAGCCTTTCTAATCGACCTGGCCCTGGTATCCTGGAAGGATATTGACCTCATCCCGTCAGTAGAGGATGCCTGGTTATATTTTAAAAATGCCTTCCTCTCCATCTTAAATAAGCATGCCCCTTTCAAGAAATTTAGAACCAGGAACAGATATAGCCCTTGGTTCTCCCCAGACCTGACTGCCCTTAACCAACACAAAAATATCCTGTGGCGTTCTGCATTAGCATCGAACTGCCCCCGCGATATGCAACTTTTTAGGGAAGTTAGAAACCAATACACACAGGCAGTTAGAAACGCCAAGGCTAGCTTTTTCAAACAAAAATTTGCTTCGTGCAACTCCAACTCTAAAAAGTTCTGGGACATTGTAAAGTCCATGGAGAATAAGAACACCTCCTCCCAACTGCCCACTGCACTGAGGATAGAAAACTCTGTCACCACCGATAAGCCCACTATAATTGAGAATTTCAATAAGCATTTTTCTACGGCTGGCCATGCTTTCCACCTAACTACCCCTACTGCATTCAACAGCACTGCACCCCCCACAGCTACTCGCCCAAACCTCCCCCATTTCTCCTTCTCCCAAATCCATTCAGCTGATGTTCTGAAAGAGCTGCAAAATCTGGACCCCCACAAATCAGCTGGGCTTGACAATCTGGACCCTTTCTTTCTAAAATTATCTGCCGAAATTATTGCAACCCCTATTACTAGCCTGTTCAACCTCTCTTTCGTGTCGTCTGAGATTCCCATAGATTGGAAAGCAGCTGCTGTCATCCCCCTCTTCAAAGGAGGTGACACTCTTGACCCAAATTGCTACAGACCTATATCCATCCTACCCTGCCTTTCTAAGGTCTTCGAAAGCCAAGTCAACAAACAGATTACCGACTATTTCGAATCCCACCGCACCCTCTCCGCTATGCAATCTGGTTTCAGAGCTGGTCATGGGTGCACCTCAGCCACGCTCAAGGTCCTAAACGACATCGTAACCGCCATCGATAAGAAACAATACTGTGCTGCCGTATTCATTGACCTGGCCAAAGCTTTTGACTCTGTTAATCACCACATCCTCATCGGCAGACTTAGTAGCCTTGGTTTCTCAAACGATTGCGTCGCCTGGTTCACCAACTACTTCTCTGACAGAGTTCAGTGTGTCAAATCGGAGGGCCTACTGTCTGGACCTCTGGCAGTCTCTATGGGGGTACCACAGGGTTCAATTCTTGGGCCAACTCTTTTCTCTGTATACATAAATGATGTCGCTCTTGCTGCTGGTGAATCTCTGATCCACCTCTACGCAGACGACACCATTCTGTATACTTCTGGCCCTTCTTTGGACACTGTGTTAACAACCCTCCAGACGAACTTCAATGCCATTCAACTCTCCTTCCGTGGTCTCCAACTGCTCCTAAACACAAGTAAAACTAAATGCATGCTCTTCAACCGATCGCTGCCTGCACCTGCCCGCCCATCCAGCATAACTTCTCTGGACGGTTCTAACTTAGAATTTGTGGACTACAAATACCTAGGTGTCTGGTTAGACTGTAAACTCTCCTTCCAGACTCACATCAATCATCTCCAATCCAAAGTGAAATCTAGAATTGGCTTCCTATTTCGCAACAAAGCATCCTTCACTCATGCTGCCAAACATACCCTCGTAAAACTGACCATCCTACCAATCCTCGACTTCGGCGATGTCATTTACAAAATAGCCTCCAATACCCTACTCAACAAGCTGGATGCAGTCTATCACAGTGCCATTCGTTTTGTCACCAAAGCCCCATATACAACCCACCACTGCGATCTGTATGCTCTCGTTGGCTGGCCTTCACTTCATAATCGTCGCCAAACACATTGGCTCCAGGTCATCTACAAGACCCTGCTAGGTAAAGTCCCCCCTTATCTCCGCTCACTGGTCACCATAGCAGCACCCACCTGTAGCACGCGCTCCAGCAGGTATATCTCTCTGGTCACCCCTAAAGCCAACTCCTCCTTTGGTCGTCTCTCCTTCCAGTTCTCTGCTGCCAACGACTGGAACGAACTACAAAAATCTCTGATATTGGAAACACTTATCTCCCTCACTAGCTTTAAGCACCAGCTGTCAGAGCAGCTCACAGATCACTGCACCTGTACATAGCCCATCTATAATTTAGCCCAAACTACTACCTCTTCCCCTACTGTATTTATTTATTTTGCTCCTTTGCACCATATTATTTATATTTGAACTTTGAACTTTCTTCAAACTACAAATCTACCATTCCAGTGTTTTTCTTGCTATACTTTATTTACTTTGCCACCATGGCATTTTTTTGCTTTTACCTCCCTTATCTCACATCATTTGCTCACATTGTATATAGTCTTATTTTTTTTTCTACTGTATTATTGACTGTATGTTGTTTACTCCATGTGTAACTCTGTGTTGTTGTATGTTGTCGAACTGCTTTGCTTTATCTTGGCCAGGTCGCAATTGTAAATGAGAACTTGTTCTCAACTTGCCTACCTGGTTAAATAAAGGTGAAATAAATAAATAAAAAATAAACAGGACAAAAGAACAGTTTCTAAAACTGCATTTCTAAGGCTCTGGTCTGTCCAAGAAGTGAGGGTAAATGGTATAAATGTTCTCTGCTATCCACTTTATGTTTTAATTATTATTTTGGGTATAGGGGAGGGTCACTTGTTTTTTTTTCAAGCATTCAGGGACGGTTTAGGGAAAATATATTTGCTGAAGGGAGGGCCATCCATTTTCATTTCAGAGGTCAGATTTTATCCATGTAACCCTTATTATAAATAACATTCACTCCCTCAGGTTAGGCAGGGCTCTGGTTCTCGTTGTACTATATCCTGTAAAAATGTTCTTATTACTGTTATTAGTACTGTTATTTCAGTGAATTCAGAAAAAAGTGGGACACATTTTGCAGTTCCGTCTTCTGTAACCTCTTCAGACATCTATCCAACACATTAGCCCAACACATTTCTGAAATCCTCAGATGTTTCCTAATCACACAAAACGTAATTGTCATTGCAGTAAAATTAAGACTATAATAATGGTGTCCAAGTTTATCTAATAATAATAATAATAATACATGGGACTTATATAGTGCTTTTCAAGGACCCAAAGTCTTTTTACAATTAAAGAAATGAAAAAGAAAAACAACAAAACAGGACTCAAAACAAAACACCAGACTAGACGAGACATGAATAAAAACAGGCGTGGGCGCAACGAAGGGAAAGAGTGTGATGTATCCGTGTATGGGGAGGTGAGGGTTGGGATTTGGATACGAACCCGGTCTAGTGTAGGGAGTAGGGTAAGTGTTAGGTGCTGCTCAGTATGGTGCAGAGAGGAGTGTCTTAGTAGTGTATTTCTTTGCTTGCTTGTGTGTGTCAAATCAAATCACATTTTATTGGTCACATACACATGGTTAGCAGATGTTAATGTGAGTGTAGTGAAATGCTTGTGCTTCTAGTTCCGACAGTGCAGTAATATCTAACAAGTAATCGAACAAATTCACAACAACTACCTAATACACACAAATGTAAAGGGATGAATAAGAATATGTACATATACATATATGGATGAGCGATGGCCATGCGGCATAGGCAAGATGCAGTATAGAATACAGTATATACATATAAGATGAGTAATGTAGGATATGTAGACATTAATAAAGTGATGTTATTTAAAGTGACTGGTGATATCTTTATTAAATCCATGTATTACATTTATTAAATTGTCAAGAGATTTGAGTCTGTATGTTGGCAGCAGCCTCTCTCTGTTAGTGATGGCTGTTTAACAGTCTGATGGCCTTGAGATAGAAGATGTTTTTCAGTCTCTCGGTCCCAGCTTTGATGCACCTGTACTGACCTCACCTTCTGGATGGTAGCGGGGTGAACAGGCAGTAGCTCAGGTGGTTGTTGTCCTTGATGATCTTTTCCATATGTCCATAAACATACCAGCCAGCTGGTCTGCGCATGCTCTGAGGACGCATGCTCTAGGGATGCCGTTTGGGCCGGCAGCCTTGCGAGGGTTAACACGTTTAAATGTTTTACTCACGTTGGCCACGGTGAAGGAGAGGAAACAGGCTTTGGTAGCGGGCCGTGTCAGTGGCACTGTATTGTCCTCAAAGCGAACAAAGAAGTTGTTTAATTTGTCTGGGAGCAAGACGTTGATGGTTGATGTCCTCGACAGGGCTGGTTTTCTTTTTGTAATCCGTGTGTGTGTGTGTGTGTGTGTGTGTGTGTGTGTGTGTGTGTGTGTGTGTGTGTGTGTGTGTGTGTGTGTGTGTGTGTGTGTGTGTGTGTGTGTGTGTGTGTGTGTGTGTGTGTGTGTGTGTGGGGGGGGGGGGGGCTTAAGAGTAGGCCGTGTCAAAGAGGTGGGGTTTCAGGAGGGACTGAAAGATAGTGATGCTCAGAGTCACGGATGGCTGGAGGGAGTTCCAGAGCCTAGGAGCACCCCTGGAGAAGGCCCTGTCGGCGAAGCTCTGGAGCTTCGACCTGGGGATGATAAGGTGGCCTGCTGTGGCGGAATGGAGTGTGGGTTGGTGGGGGAGAAGGTCTGAGAGGTGGGGGGAGGTGGTGAAAGGCTTTGTAGGTCAGGAGGATCTTGTAATCAATGTGTTGGGAGATGAACGAAGGACAGGGGTGATGTGCTGCCAGGACTTGGTGTGGGTGAAGAGTCGGGCTGCAGAGTTTTTAACCATTTGGAGCTTATGGAGGAAGCTTGAGTTGATGTCGGAGAGTACTGAGTTATAGTAGTCAAGACGGGAGGAGATGAATGCATGAGGGTTTAAGCAGCAGGACGGAAGAGGGAGGACCTGACTTTGGCAATGTTGCGGAGGTGGAAGAATGAGGATTTGACAATGTGTCTTATGTGGTGGTCAAATGAGAGGGTGGAGTCCAGGATGATGCCAAGGTTACATGCATGGAGGGAGAGACAATGGATTTGTCCCAGTCTACCAACGCAGGAGTGGCTTTGGGACAAGTCTCTGAATGTCCTTAAGTGGCCCAGCCAGAGTCCAGATTTGAACCAGATCGAGCATCTCAAATCTCAAATACAGGTGTGCCAAGCTTGTAGCGTCATACCCAAGAAGATTTGAGGCTGTATCACAGCCAAAGGTGCTTCAACAAAGTACTGAGTAAAGGGTCTGAATACTTATGTAAATGTGATATTTCCATTTTTTATATTTAATAAATGTTCAAACATTTCTTAACTTGGTTTTACTTTGTCATTATGGGGTATTGTGTAGATTGAGCAGGGGGAAAAAACTATTTAAGCCATTTTAGAGTAAGTCTAACATAACAAAATGTGGAGAAAGTCAAGGGGTCTGAATACTTTCTGAATGCACGGTGTCTGTTTTAAGTGTATGCAAATAGATTATACAAGTGGTTAGGAATGGTTTTTAAAAAGACTAGAAGAGAAGTAGTACATTTCTCCTAAACCTTCAACCATGAAAGACTATCATGCATGTTGTTGATGTTAGTTCTGTTTGTGCAGTTAAGGGCAAGGTGAGCTGCTTTGCTTTGAGCCAGCTGCAGCTTTGCTAGGTTTTTCTTTGCTGCACCTGACCATGTTACCGGACAGTAATCAATACTCGACAAGATCAAAGCTTGAACAAATAGTACATTTGATCTTTGTGTCAAAAACGCAGAATATCTTCTCAACAACTTTGTCAATATTGACCACCACGATGCTGTCTATCCAAAGTGGTTTTAGATGTATTTAAGACCAGTTTATTGTTAATTACCCATTCTGACACTGACTGTAACTCCTTGCGAAGAGTCTGTGAGCTCACTGGCTGTAGGTACTGATGTGTAGTGTGTGCAATCAGCAGCATACATAATCATTTTAGGTTCTCATAAGACAAGTGGCAAATCATTTGTAAAAATAGAGTAGCTGCACTGAGGGATACCGCACTGTACATATCTGATGTTTGAGAAGCTTCCATTGAAGAATACTCTTGAGTTCTATTGGTTAAGTAACACCGCAACCATGTGAGGTGATGTAATGCCAATTCAAGTGAGTTTTTCAATGACAAATGATGATCAATAGCATCAAAGGCTACACTGAAATCTAACAATACAGCTCCAACTATCATCGTATTTAAATTTATTTTAGCCAATCATCAGTCATCTGATTGAGTGCAGTACAAGTTGAGTGCCTTTCCCTATATAGATTCTGAAAGTCAGTAGTTAACTTGTTTAAAAAAAAATAGCATTGTATTTGTTCAAACACAATTCTCTCATCAGTTTACTAAGAACAGGCAGCAAACAGGCGGCTGTTAAAGCCAGCAAAGGGTGCTTTACTATTTTTAGGTAGTGGAATTAGTTCAGCTTCCTTCCACACCTGTGGACACACACTCCTTTAGGCATTGGTTAAAGACACGGCAAATAGGAGTGGCAATTACAGTCTGCTACCATTCTCAATTGTTTCCTGTCTAGGGTGTATATACCTGGTGGCTTATCATTATTGATGGATAACAACTGTTTTTCCACCTCTTCCACACAATCTTGACCAAATTCAAAACGGCAATCCTTCTCTTTCATTATTAGATCGTCAATACACAAATATGATGGTTCACTGTTCAATGTTGTCATTTTACTTCTCAGTTTGTCTACTTTACCGGTGAAATAGTCATTGAAATGGTTGGCCCTATCAAAAGGTTTTGTTAAAAATGTTCAATGAACGATGGAGATGAATTGGGTTTTCTACCCATAATATCATTTAAGATATTCTAGTCTTTCTCCTTGTTTTTTATGCCATTTATCTTGTTTTGGTAATATAATTTATTCTCTTTTTGTTAAGTTTAGTCACAAAATGTCTCAATTTACAATGTGTCAACCAATCAGCTGAGCAACCTGACTTGTTGGCCACCTCCTTTGCATCACTTCTTTGAACCACACACATTTTCAATTCATCATCGATCCAGGGGAGAGCTAACAGTTCTCACAGTTAGTTTCATAACAGGTGCATGTTTGTCAACAATTGGCTAGAATAATTGTACAAACACTCCAAGTGCTGCAACTGGATTCTCCTCCTTACACACATCAGACCAACATAAATGTTTTTACATCTTCAACAAAAGAGTCCTGAGAAAATATTTTGTATGATCTCTTACAGATAACTTTAGGCCCTGCCTTTGGAACTTTGGCTTTCCTTGTTATTGCCACAATGTTAGGGTCACTGCTACAGCCAATGGGAGCTGATATTGCTTCGGAGCAAAGCTCTGCATCATCGGTGAAGATACGATCAATACAAGTGGATGCGTCACAGATCCGACACTATGGTATAAACTCTAGTTGGTTGAGTGATAACCTGGGTTATGTTACAGGTATTAGTCATATTAAGAAGCTTCCTCTTGAGAGGACATCTAGATGATAACCAGTCAATGTTTAGGTCACCAAGAAAATACATTTCTCTTGGTGACCTGTAGCAGCACCTTAAAATAAGAGGCATGAGGCAGGTGAACCCGCAACCACTGACTGCTGATGTAAAAAGGGCTTTATAAAATACATTTGATTGTTGAATTCTTGTCTTTATTCATGTCTTTATCTTGCCGATAAAAAAAGAGAGCAAGTGGCTTTCAATAGTGTGTGTGGAGTTGTATGCTTGAGCTATTATGTGGGTAGTCTCTAGCCTAGTAGCTAGATCATTTTGTGCATTAGCAAACTCCTCGTCCGCTCAATAAATAACAGAAGATGGCTAAAGGACACACAGACCACCTGGGATATACATTTTTGTTCTGTCCCCAGACCTCAGACAAGTTTATACAAAAGCCCCTGTACAACCATGTGAAATGTAATGATTTGTTGGTGAATCTCTCTTGTTTTTAAATTAGTTGTAATAAAAAAATGTTTTGCATCTCTGGTGGCTGAAGACTTCTATTCTAGTACATTTTAGACAAAACTTTTGACCAAAGGCATAGCCCAGAACAAGAAACAATTGTAACATACAACAAATATTTTCACATATTTACCAAAAAAAGTAATTCATCCCATGCCGCAAAAGCCAGAGGGAGCCTGGGCAGAAAATTACAGAGGAAGTGTGTAAGTGAAGTATCACAAACTTAATATCTAATAGGCCTAGCTTACACACATGGCTGATTAGTAATAAAGCTTTCAATTTATAGAGAAGTTTTATTTCAACACTGGTGATATTACATGTCAAGGCTCTGGATAAATATGGTGTGTAAATTAAAGTAGCCTGTCACAGTTGCAATGGTATGCCCATTCCATAGCCTATGTAGGATGAATAATAATTTTCATGACAACACGGGAAACAATGTGTACTATGTTCAGTTGTAACCCCATGGGAGTCGCAGATCTGACAAAAAAAGTAAGGAAGATCATTGAGTTGACTGTTTCTGAAAATGACTTGGTTTGGTGAAGATGTAGGCTACAGTATTCAATAGCTACCTGTTTATGCTCTGAAAATACTTTCTATTCACGTAATCTCCCTCATCTGGTCCAAAGGGTCTTTGAATGAGGATGTGTCCCATCTATAGAACCAATGACGCTTGGAATCTGCGAGATAAATTAGGCTATTTATCATGTCGTCTAGTCTTATCAATTTGAGATTAGCAAAGCATCACTGGCAGTCAACTGACCAGAGCCTACTGTGCCTGCAATTCTGATGGCCAGGGAATGCAACAAAGACATTGAAACATCTCTTCAATGCGAGGCAGACTTCTTACGGCTCTACATAGTTGCCTTGCCAAATCGTTCTGCATTGCCCACATTGTACAGGAAACTTCCAGTGGCAATTTAAAAAAATTATATTTAATCGCTAAGCAATACAGTTTGCGTTGCAGTCAAAGCAAAACTGCTTTGGGTTACAGTGCTACGGGTTGAGTACAGTGAGGGGAAAAAAGTATTTGATCCCCTGCTGATTTTGTACGTTTGCCCACTGACAAAGAAATGATCAGTCTATAATTTTAATGGTAGGTTTATTTGAACAGTGAGACAGAATAACAACAAAAAAATCCAGAAAAACGCATGTTAAAAACGTTATAAATTGATTTGCAGAGGGAAATAAGTATTTGACCCCTCACCAAAACATGACTTAATACTTGGTGGCTCCCTCCACAGATTTTCTATGGGATTAAGGTCTGGAGACTGGCTCGGCCACTCCAGGACCTTAATGTGCTTCTTCTTGAGCCATTCCTTTGTTGCTTGGCCATGTGTTTTGGGTCATTGTCATGCTGGAATTCCCATCCACGACCCATTTTCAATGCCCTGGCTGAGGGAAGGAGGTTCTCACCCAAGATTTGACGGTACATGGCCCCGTCTATCGTCCCTTTGATGCGGTGAAGTTGTCCTGTCCCCTTAGCAGAAAAACACCCCCAAAGCATAATGTTTCCACCTCCATGTTTGACGGTGGGGATGGTGTTCTTGGGGTCATAGAGAGCATTCCTCCTCCTCCAAACACGGCGAGTTGAGTTGATGCCAAAGAGCTCCATTTTGGTCTCATCTGACCACAACACTTTCACCCAGTTGTCCTCTGAATCATTCAGATGTTCATTGGCAAACTTCAGACGGGCATCTATATGTGCTTTCTTGAGCAGGGGGACCTTGCGTGCGCTGCAGGATTTCAGTCCTTCACAGCGTAGTGTGTTACCAATTGTTTTCTTGGTGATTATGGTCCCAGCTGCCTTGAAATCATTGACAAGATCCTCCCGTGTAGTTCTGGGCTGATTCCTCACCGTTCTCATGATCATTGCAACTCCACGAGGTGAGATCTTGCATGGAGCCCCAGGCCGAGGGATATTGACAGTTCTTTTGTGTTTCTTCCATTTGCGAATAATTGCACCAACTGTTGTCACCTTCTCACCAAGCTGCTTGGCGATGGTCTTGTAGCCCATTCCAGCCTTGTGTAGGTCTACAATCTTGTCCCTGACATCCTTGGAGAGCTCTTTGGTCTTGGCCATGGTGGAGAGTTTGGAATCTGATTGATTGCTTCTGTAGACAGGTGTCTTTTATACAGGTAACAAACTGAGATTAGGAGCACTCCCTTTAGGAGTGTGCTCCTAATCTCAGCTCGTTACCTGTATAAAAGACACCTGGGAGCCAGAAATCTTTCTGATTGAGAGGGGGTCAAATACTTATTTCCCTCATTAAAATGCTAATCAATTTATAACATTTTTGACATGCGTTTTTCTGGATTTCTTTGTTGTTATTCTGTCTCTCACTGTTCAAATAAACCTACCATTAAAATTATAGACTGATAATTTCTTTGTCAGGTGGCAAACGTACAAAATCAGCAGGGGATCAAATACTTTTTTCCCCTCACTGTATGTTGGCCAGATATGATTGATTCTGCAGAAAAAATATAACGTTCCTAAAGAAAACCGTCTGAATGATCTAAAGCAGTGGTTCCCAACCTATAGTATTGTGAGTCTTTTCAGGAACACCCAGGGGTCCTAGCATCCCTGGTTGAGAGCCACTGATCTAAAAGGATCTACTCGAGGTCCAATAATGAATTCCCTTTGTAATGCACGGCGAACAATACCGGCTCTATTTCAGGTCCAATAATTAATTCCTTTTGTAATGCATTGGGGACAATGCAGGCTCCGATGTCATTTGGATTTTCCGCAAATGGACAGTCCATAGTGACGGACAAGAATCTGATTGGCCGAGAGCCCCGTCTTTATTCACCAGGCCAGGCTAAGATCAAGTTAACCTAGTAGGTAGCAGGTCTGCTACAGAGCATTTGTTGCAATGGTTTCTGATCAGGCTATACGTCAAACTCTCTTTCTGGAAACAGGAAATTCTGAGTTTGCTCAAATTCTGGTTTGACAGATCTCGCTAACTCACTAATCTGGCGTTCTGGAATACCCCTCTGATGCCTGAAACAACCAATGTCAAAATAACACAAGGGACACTGTCTTCTGTTTATTGCACAAATCGTACATGTTTCCAACTGCACCAGTAGAACACAATATTAGGCAGCAGTGGAATAATCATTGATCAAAAGCCTAAAAGATGCATTCAAGAACAAAGAAAAATAGATCAAGATCTTGAAGGGTGAAAATTGAAAATGAACCAAACTCAATTCACTGTTCAACTGAATCCTGCCGATATAGGCTAATGTAACAATTGGGGAGGTAATTTACAAAAGAAGAAAAAACAAATTACGTCATCTTTGTCTCTTCAGTTTAAAAGTACTTTGTCCTCATATATAATATAAACCTCTGCATCAATACCAATCAAATATTTTGACAAATTATTTCTTAAGTCAAACATAATTTGCTAAAGATGATTTCTTTACAGTTTTAATATATGTACATATCAATTGATCTAACTTCTATAATTCTCATACAAAATGAGAAAAAAGCTGGACTTTATCGCTGCCACAAAAACAAAAAAAATGGCAAGCAGATCAATCCTCCCTTCTTCTGTCCCCCTGGCCTGAATGCTATAACACAGACCCAGAGGCCTGAATGGGAAGATGGGCCCAGATATAGAGAATGGCTTCTGAAAGCCCACACAGGTCAAAAAGAGAGCCAAACAGCAGTCTCTACATCTGATCTCCAGAGCCTGATCAAACCTCGTTCCTTCTTTATGGAGTCTGATATCTGGCAGAGGCTGACGGCTGGCATGAGCCGTGGATGTAGGTAGCAGGACCCGAGGCTTAGGGCCTCATCATCAGGGTTCCTCAAACAGAAAAGTAAGAAACCTTTTGGATGTATATACTGTATGCATTATGCAATGAGACCATCCAGGTGGTCCTCAGTAGCCCTCCAGCTCACCGTCTCAGCGAAATGTACTCTCAACGGAAGAGAGGATGGCTTAGGGAGGGAGGGGCTGAAGTCAGGGTGCTCGTCCAGGAGGAGTGTAAAGGAGAAGGATGGGGAGGTTAAGTTGGTGGAAGCAGAGGGAATCTTTCTTTCTCCTTGCTCCAGCCGGAGCTCTGTTTCAGACATTCCTCCTAAGTGCAAATCCCAAACTAAACAACTAGAGTCAAATGTACTCTCAGAGGAAGAGAGTACACCTTGACGTCACTGAGGTTGTTCCGGGGGCCAATGTAGCCAATGTTTCATAACATTGCATGGTTGGCCGCCAAACACACACTTTGTCTAAGAAACTCACACCATATATCCCTGATTAAAGTGCACTCAGTAGCGTGGGAGGGGGTTGGGCTGAGGGAGACGAAAAGCAACACAGCAGAGTGGAAGGGAAGAAGTCACCTGGTATAAGCCATCTGGAGGCTAAACTGATTGGCCATGGGCTGATGTTCTGAAGCTAACTTCGAGAAGAAGAGGGTGTAAAAAGTTTAAGGGGCTCGGGTTTCAAATCTATGGAGTGAATCACATTTGGGGGGATGATCAGAGGTTAGAAGGTGTATTTCCCATCCCTCCATTTCTGCCATCACCAACAGAAAAGTATGAGGGAGAGAGGTTGTTAAGGAGAGTGGGGTAAATGTGTGCTCTGATGTTCAGCAGATTGTGAAACGTGTGTGTTGTTGAAGTGGTTATGTTCTTAGGGGCTTGGCAGAGCACATGTATGGGTGTACGAGTCCAAGTGGTTGTCTAGGGATGTGAGCATTCATCAGCCTCCCTCTAATACAGAACAAAATCAGGGTTGAGACTATTTGCATCAGCAGGTTGTATGAACAAAACTGTCTACAATTCACTCCCTGTCGGATAAGAAATTAGATTTTGTGTCTTGGTTTATACTAGTCACCCTCCCTAACCCTCAGCTGTGTGTATGTACTTATGTCTGCCTGTGTGTGTGTGTGTGTGAGAATACCTTTACTGTTGTGTGTCGATAGTGCCTGCCTATGTGGATAAATTCTAGGGCAATAAAGAGTGTGTGTGTGTGTGTACTCTCGCATGTCTCAAGAGGACATGCACTGGACGTGGTCTGGCCCTCCGTCCTCTTCATCAGAGGAATCTGGAGAGCTCCACGATTCATCAGTGTCTCCCTCTGCACCCTCGCGACGTGTCTGGAAAAGAAAAGGGAGGGAGAGAGCGGGGTGTACTGATTTGATTACTGGAATAGAGATTATACATGGAGGGTGGGTTGTGGTGTGTTACACTTACCCTCTGGGGCCGTCTGTTTCTCATGTGCCTCATGAGGAACCACAGGAGCTGTGTGTCATACTGGTCTCCATGGCGAACACTGTCCTCATCACGCTCACGCTTGTTCTTCTTCATCACCTGAGCAACCACAACAACAGTCACATCAAAACTCACAGCTTTGGTATGCAGTATTCAAATCAAACTTTGTCACACGCGCCGAATACAACAACTGTAGTCTTTACCGTGAAATGCTTACTTGCAAGCCCTTAACCAACAGTGCAGTTCAAAAAGAGTTAAGAAATTATTTATCAAATAAAGTAAAAAGTAATAAAAAAGTAACACAATAAGAATAACGAGGCTATATACAGGGGGCACCAGTACCGAGTCTGTACCCCCTTGCACACTGACTAGTTGAGGTAATCTGTACATGAAGGTGGGGGCGAAGTAACTACGCATAGATAACAAACAGCGAGAAGCAGCAGTGTACAAAAGGGGGGGGGTCAATGTAAATTGTACGGTGGCGATTTTATTAATTGTTCAGCAGTCTTATGGCTTGGGGGTAGAAGCTGTTGAGGAGCCTTTTGGTCCTAGACTTGGTGCTCCGGTATCGCTTGCCGTGCGGTAGTAGAGAAAACAGTCAATGACTTGGGTGACTGGAGTCTCTGACAGTTCCCAGTGAAAGCAGGATATCCTTCTCGTCGGACTCGTTAAAGGAAACAGTTTCTTCCAGTCCGCGGTGAGTAATCTCTGTTCTGATGTCCAGAAGTTATTTTTCGGTCATAAGAGACGGTAGCAGCAACATTATGTACACAATAAGTTAAAAAATAAGTTACACAAAACGAAAACAAATATATAAAAAAATAGCACAATTGGTTGGGAGAGTGTAAAACGTCAGCCATGTTCTTTGGCGCCATCAAGCCTATACGTTGTGTTAATGTTTGGGATATTGGTGATATGTTGTGGTTTGTGTGGATAAAATGGTATGAACCGTACGTCTTTGAGGCCCTTGAGCCCTGTGAGATTCTCGGCAGTGGGGGACCACAGTTTAACATCATGGTCCAGACCACTGGTGGCCAGACCTGGGAGGTGAGGGTGGGGCTCCAGGCAGTTGACCTGGGAACAGAGGATGAGACAAAGCGTGACGTGACAGATTGAGATGAATGAGTGAAGCTGATACTGTACAGTTTGAGAGTATTGCTTGCGCTCGTCAGCTTCTTCAAGCACCGAGGCCCTTTTTATCATCAGACAGCTTCCCACCCACCATCCCTCCTTCCCTCTCTCACCACTCCTCCTCGGTCTCCCTCCATGAACTGGACAATGCGAGCGGAGACCTTGTCCCACAGGTAGATGTGTCCACAGTCACTGCCACTGATCACAAACTCACTGCTAGGGCCATAGAAGTTCACCCCTTTCACTGTGAAATGGAGAAATAGAGAGGTCCAGCAGTTAGAGCGTTGGGCCAGTAAGCAAAAGGTCGCTGGTGCGAATACCCGAGCCGACAAGGTGAAAGATCTATCAATGTGCCCTAGAGCAAGGCATTTAGACCTAATTTGCTCCAGGGGCACCGTACTACAATGGCTGACATGTAAAAATAACAAATTTAACTGCACCTATCCGGTGTATGTGTTGCTGTTTTCTTTACTTATAATTGACTAGTTCATAATCATTCCTTCCCCTTTTTTCCCCCAGTACCTGTAGCGTTGTTGCGATGGCCCTTGTATCTCCTGCGGTAGTCCGCACCGTCACTGTGGCTGGAGTCAAACAAGTAGATATCCTCATCGTTGTAACTAGTCAGGAGCTCTGAACAGACAGATCGAGAGAGACATGGTCACTGATGGGGAGAACAGACATGAGGACAGTCATAACAGCAAGAGCCAGAGGACCTCAGACTTGTGAATAAAAATGTGTTTGAGTCATGTGTTTTACCTGTGCCATCATGACTGTACACTAAGCAGGTAATGTTAGTTTTGGACTCGCTGGATACCAGGTGAGATGGACAGAACTTCTTCAGTACGCCATTATTTTCATTCTCATTAATCTTCCTCTGGTCATAGATCCTAAAAAGGTTGAAGTTGAGGAGAGATAAGAGAGAGAACATGGTAAGAATGTGCAGAATCCAAGAGAATGCACTTTGCACTTCCTCTGCTTTACGATACACCTATAAAAGGGATTTGAGTCTCACCGAACATACTGATCTCTCCCACCCACAGCAAAGTGGTGTGTGTTGACAGGGTTCACAAATATGGTGTACAACCCCACTTTCTTATCCCCCTCCTTCACCACCACCAGTTTACTGAGAGAAAAGGAAAAGAGTAAAACAAAGTGGGTAAAGGGTTAAACGGCTGTTATGTTATACATTGGGCCTGGAGTTATTCCTGGTCTGGTCACATGGTGATGGAAAACGAATGGCCTTAGTACAGTAATGTCCAGGTGATCTTGCAGTAAGGCGTTATCACTCACTTGGCAGGCCGGTCGAGGCGCAGGTCGATGGCAAACACTATGGCGTCCTCCCCAGCCGACAGGAAGGAGCAGGGAGAGTCTGGCTCCAGGGCCAGCTGACACACAGACAGAACAAACACAACACACATAAATCATCTCAGGTCTCAGCTTAAAAAGACTTAGAACTACTGCATCTCAAATGACAACCAGTTCCCCACAGCGCCCTACTTTTGACCAAAGCTGACATACACTGAATGTACAAAACATTAAGAATACCTGCTCTTTCCATGACATAGACTGACCAGGTGAATCCAGGTGAAAGCTATGATCCCTTATTGATGTCACTTGTTAAATCCACTTCAATCAGTATAGTTGAAGGGAGGAGACAGGTTAAAGAAGGATTTTTTAAGCCTTGAAACAATTGATTGTGTATGTGTGCCCTTTAGAGGATGAATGGGAAGACAAAAGATGTGTCTTTGAACGGGGTATGGTAGTAGGTGCCAGGCGCACCGGTTTGTGTCAAGAACTGCAACGCTGCTGGGTTTTATACGCTGCCGCAACTCTATATTAGAAAGGTGTTCTTAGTAATGTTTTATACACTCCTTGTAGGGTTCTGGTCGAAAGTTATGTAATATATGGAGAATAGGGTTTCATTTGAGCCGCAAACCGAAGTCTGGCTTCTTGGACAAATGTTGAAACTCATTATCACGAATACAACCACACTCCTGAGGTATACACATGGTCTCCATACCTTGTGTGCTGCCCCTTTATGCTGAGCCACTCTCTTGGTGTTCTTGCAGCGCTGAGTGGCAGAGAGCTCAGCCACTCTGATCTGACCGTCCCGGGCACACATGGCCAGGGTGGAGTCTCCACTGTGTGGCAGGAACTTTGCCTGGGGAGGAAGAAAGGTACATTTCAACATCTCTCAAAAGTCCCCTACCACATTTATAGCTTACCTTTCTCATTTTACAATGGCTTGTTAAATGGTTGTCTGTCAACAACACCAGAAATGTTGCCCTTTTCTACAATCCCATCCTATCCTGATTGTCCTCTCCCCTAACCTGAAAGACGTTGCTCTTATGCCCGCTGTCAAACTCGAGCTCAGCACGGCGACGTGCCCAGTCCCACACTACCACCCGCAGGTCATCGCTGCCGGAGGCCAGGCGTGTGCCTGAGGGGTTGAAGTGCAGGGTGTTCACACAGCCAGTGTGTCTCTCCAGGCGCCCCTGGAGCTCCAGCCTCTGGACCAAGCCTCGTGCACCACACACACGCCTCACAAACTGGTGCGAGTCCCGGCCAATCTCCCTCGACTTCAGGGAGGGCACCGCCCGCCATGATGGCCCGCTGAGGTCACGCAGCTCCGCCCCCAACCACGCGTCCATGGCCTGCTCGTCCTCTTCCTCCTCTTGATCTTCCTCCTCTTCCTCGTCATCCTCGTCAGAGCTGGAGGAGTGGTGGGCGGTGCCACCACTCGGGCGGTTCCTCTTTCTGGCGGCCCGCTTTCCTGCATCTCTCTCATTCACTCTCTCTCTTCTACCTCCCTCGCTCTCTCGCTCCCCTTCCTCGGTCAGGGAGTAGAGGCCACTGCCGTCCATGCTGTCTGTGTCCTCCTCCTCCTCCTCCTCCTCTCCAGGCACCCTTGCAACCTTAGCATCTGGCATTGGCTTGTCCTTAGCCTCTTCTCCTGCCTCTCTGGGAGCTAAGGGAAGCATTTGGACAAGAGAGCAAGTTGTCACACATTGAGTAAAAACAGTTACTGTCAAGAGGTGTTGAGGAAACTCATCCATTGTAAGACAAATATTAAGTGTATTATGTCAAAGTCATGGTGTCCTGTGTCGTGGATAGATGTTGAACTATGACAGCTATTTGCTATAGTCCTCTTCTACTACCTGCTTGAGATCCAGAGTGTCCCTCTGTGGCTGCGGAAGCATCTCCCTCCCCTCGCTGGTCTTCTCCTGGATCTGGCTCCTCGGACCCATCTGAAAAACAAACATACAGAGATGCCCACATTAGTTTTACATAGCAGGTTCTGGTGGAGTTTGTATTTCCAGTCGGCTAAAAGCAGAACATGGAGTAGCCAGCCAAATAGAAAAAGTAGCCAGAAAGGGAATTCCGGGCTTTGGCCAGAGGAAGTGAATTGAGTGGAGCGGGGGAGCGTCTGCCTTTTCTTTCGCTCCGGTACTGCTCAGCCACGAGCTCTGGGCATGCTCTGCACAGCATTTTTCATTTCCTTCATCACTGTTCTTTTAATTAGGCCTATTCTGTTGTATTTATTTTAAAGAAATAGTTTAGCAGTTTCAAAGTTGTCTATCAACTGTAAGATGGAATCGCAACAGAGCCAGTTACAACTGAAGTATCTGATAATCAATAGATTAGAGAAAAAGCTATTTGTTTTCTTAACACAGGGGCCGCATCTCATCAGGTAGGTCCTTGTTTATTAGCCTACGACATGTTGAAATGTTGACGCTTCTTACGATTGCCTACTTCAAAACCAAACGGTACATAGTCACGAAAGTAGATGGAGTGTTTGTTAAATTATCTTCTCAAGCAAAAAAAATAAAAATGAATGGAGCTAATTTGGAGCAGCATTTTTCTTTCCTGTGAGCGCTGAGCTATCTTTTGGGAAGCGGGAAAGGACATTGAGAGCCGGATCGGTGCGCAAAGACCACTCCATGAGCGATGAGTTGGATTTCCAACAATTCCTCTGCTCTCATATTCTGGCTCAGGGGTCCGGGGGGCATGCCCCCACAATAAACTGCAGAATGAGCTTTATTTTGGTAGCCTCTGGTACATTATAATGCCTTGATTCCATCCGAAACACAGCTATTGAATACTTTAACTTTACCTCCAAATTTGGTAAAATTAGTTGTGGTATTGAGTAATTTGCAATAAAAATGACTGAACATTTATGAATTCAGTGTGTTAGATGTTATCCAAAACAACTAGGCCTATACCGAACAAAAAGTATAAACGCAACATGCAACAATTTCAACGATTTTACTGAGTTACAGTTCATATAAGGAAATCAGTCAATTGAAATTAATGAATTAGGCCCTAATCTATGGATTTCACATGACTGGGCAGGGACGCAGCCATGGGTGTGCCTGGGTGGGAATAGGCCCACCTACTGGGGAGCTAGGCCCAGCCAATCAGAATTAGTTTTTCCCCACAAAAGGGCTTTATTACAGACAGAAATACTCCTCAGTTTCATCAGCTGTCTGTGTGGCTGGTCTCAGACGATCCCGCAGGTAAAGAAGCCAGTGTTGGAGGTCCTGTACTGGCGTGTTTACAAATGGTCTGCGGTTGTTAGGCCGGTTGGACGTATTGCCAAATTCTCTAAAATGACGTTGGAGGCAGTTTATGGTAGAGAAATTAACATTAAATTATTTGTCAACAGCTCTGGTGGACATTCCTGCTGTCAGCTATGTTCTGTCAACTAAACATGGATTCCATGTTGAGAAACAATATAGAATTGCGGGAAAATGGTTTGTGCACCCCCACTTTTATACAAAGGCAGGCACCCATGAATAGACCTACAGGTAGGGTTGAAGAAAGAGGCAGGTGTTAAACATGGGCTTTGCTACACAGAAAGCAGCAGTTGACTACTCCATTGTCAACATTTTACTCAAATCAGTAGGCCTAGACTAGCCAGCCAAATAAAAAAACTACAGGGTTCTACATATTTTTGCTAAAAGAGCTCTATTTTGGTGGTCTCTAGTACACAGCGAAATTACTAAATACTGTCATGACTGTCCTGTGAGGATTTGAAAGGGTCAGATCAGACAGTAACCAGACCCTCTCTCACCCACAGAAAAGTGGAGGAGGGAGGTGGGGGTGGTGGGTCGACACCTCACGCCCTGTTGTAAATCAAGGAGAGAGAACATCCCTCTCCAAATTTCACAGAGGAATGTGCTTTGTCTACACAGAGGTTTCCCGCCGAAACTCTAACACGCTCTAAAGCGAATACTGGAAAAATATTCCTAACAGAGAACGTGGGGAATGGTCAGTAGTGAGCTATACAGTGGTTCCTCCTTTAAAAGTTGTGTCATACTGCAGCACACCTTGCAGGCTGCTGCAGCACTCTATGGCACGTTATTTAATTGTCAGCCATTTTTTATGTTAATGCAAGTTAGTGCTAGTTTGACCAGCAGAGAGCATCTTTAAGAAGCATTTCATACTCTCCCATATTGGCATTACTAGAGAATTTAAAACCTTTTTGTAATAACATAGTACATGGGATTCATTTTAATAAATTTGGCTTAATAAATTTGATTCATATTATGGTGTTTCTATTTAGAGAAAAACGAAACCCTCAAGGTTTCCGTTAGGATGGAATGGAAAATATGGCACTGTACAACGTGACGGTCGGGAGTAGGCTACAGCATAAGAGGATTGGAGGATTCTAAATTGTTTGCCTTCATTAGACAACTTTGTTCCAATATTTCTGTAAATCAGTGATATTTCTTCACATAGTAATTTGTTATGGATCCATAACTAAAATTAACATCTGCATTTTGAAAGAGTATTTTTATCATTATTTGATTGAAGAAAGCATAAAGATGTTGAAGAAATACAGTACTGTACAGTATATGCTTTTATATTTGGATAATAAAGCATTGAAAGCATTTTGAAGACATAAGCCACCTGCATTTGTTTATTAGGTAATCATAGTAAACACGCTTGTCTCAGAGCAGCGAAACGGTGCTGAAATAGACGTCCACAGCTGGAAGGCACATATACACACACACACACACACACACATATATACATATATATATATATATATATATATATACACACATACATATATGATATTTTGGAGATTATTTCATTTTTTTAAAAAGTGAGCAATTGTAATCTGAATAAAGGCCAAAATAATATTTATAAAGGCCATAATATAGCCCTTCTAATAGCCATAATGTTGTGTAGTTTCGACCCAATGATTAATCTGACAAAGAACTTCGCGTCCTGCAGGCCTAGGCATGGCCTGGCGAGACATTTGGGGCGGCAGTGTAGCCTAGTGGCTGGTAACCGAAAGGTTGCAAGTTCGAATCCCCGAGCTGACAAGGTACAAACCTGTCGTTCTGTCACTGAACAAGGCAGTTAACCCACTGTTCCTAGGCTGCCATTGAAAATAAGAATTTGTTCTTAACTGACTTGCCTAGTTAAATAAAGGTAAAAAAACATTCAATAACTATCAAAAGAAAGTCGCACACTCCATGTGTAATCTCCCAGCAATTTAATGGGTATTTACCAACATTTTGGCATCATGAATACTTGAACCAGGTTATGTAGAACCACAGATTAATTAGTGTAACCAATGACAGTGTGTCATAATGATTAAGTTAATTCAAATTTGTGAAACTGTTAAAAAATAGTATATGGCATATTAAATATTATGCTATTGTTATATAGAAACATAATAGAATATTATGCATCATATTAGCATCAACAACATTGTTTCATTCAATTTCACATAATTTCGTATTTCATTTTTGCTACATGTAATCTTTTGGTTCAACAATATATATATATAATGAGCATCATCAACAGGGGGAACATATTAGGTGTACGCTAATAAACTGTAAAACATTTTTTTTACATTTATAACACTTAAGAAAAAATGTGTTCATAAGGGCCTGAGATCAAAGTCAATATTCAGACCACTAGGGGTCAATGTTTTTAGATTGGATATCCAGTAAGCCTCCCTTTGTAGTAGTAGGATCTCGATGTTACCTCCTCTCCTTGATAGAGCAACATGCTCAATGCCTGTGTATTTGAGGGAGGAGATGGGATGGTTAGCTTCAACAAAGTGAGCTGCTACTGGATAGTCAATGTTCTTACACCTGATTGAGCTGCGGTGTTCAGCTATGTGTTGTTTTAATTGTCTTTTTGTTTGTCCTACATAGGCTTTTCCACATGAACAGGTGATGAGATAGATTACTCCCTTGGTCTTGCATGAGATGATACCCCTAACAGTAATCTTTCGACCTGTATGTGGGTGTCTGAAGAAAGACATATCCTGTCTGTTTGGCCCTGTCCGGGGGTATCGTCGGACGGGGCCAGTGTCTCCCGACCCCTCCTGTCTCAGCCTCTAGTATTTATGCTGCAATAGTTTGTGTCGGGGGGGCTAGGGTCAGGTCAGTCTGTTATATCTGGAGCATTTCTCCCGTCTTATCTGGTGTCCTGTGTTAATTTAAGTATGCTCTCTCTAATTATTTTTCTCTCTCCCTCTTTCTTTCTCTCCCTCTCGGAGGACCTGAGCCCTAGGACCATGCCTCAGGACTACCTGGCCTGATGACTCCTTGCTGTCCCCAGTCCACCTGGCCCTGCTGCTGCTCCAGTTTCAACTGTTCTGCCTGTGGCTATGGAACCCTGACCTGTTCACCGGACGTGCTGCCTGTCTCAGACCTGCTGTTTTCACCTCTCTAGAGACAGCAGGAGTGGTAGAGATACTCTGAATGATTGGCTATGAAAAGCCAACTGACATTTACTCCTGAGGTGCTGACCTGTTGCACCCTCTACAACCACTGTGATTATTATTATTTGACCCTGCTGGTCGTCTATGAACATTTGAACATCTTGGCCACGTTCTGTTATAATCTCCACCCGGCACAGCCAGAAGAGGACTGGCCACCACTCATAGCCTGGCTCCTCTCTAGGTTTCTTCCTAGCTTCTGGCCTTCCTAGGGAGTTTTTCCTAGCCACCGTGCTTCTACACCTGCATTGCTTGCTGTTTGGGGTTTTAGGCTGGGTTTCTGTACAGCACTTTGTGACATCAGCTGATGTAAGAAGGGCTTTATAAATACATTTAATTGATTGATAGTGCTATTGCACTGTGCGCATGAGCCACATTTGTAGTTCCCATTTGGGATAGTTGTCAAGAGTGTCTGGGTGGGCTCAGGGGGCATGTCAGGGCATGTCAGAGCTCACCAAACTATCTCCAATATTGCGACCACGCTTATAGACCACCATTGGGGGTTCCTTGAAGAGGTGTGAGATTTTTTTGTCTGATTGCAGAATATGCCAGTGCTTTTTCAGGATTGCTTTCAGTTTTGTCCTTGTAGCCTCTCATTTTGAATTTCTGAATTTTTTTAGCATTGTTGTCAAAATCTGACTGGTGGCCACAGATCCGTTCAACCCTGCATAACTGGCTATATGGTAGACCATTCTTGAGGGGAAGGGGATGCATACTATCCTCACATAGCAAGGTATTGCGATCTGTGGGCTTTGTGTATAAGTCTGTGTGTAAGGCATCATTCTCTTTGATAATCCATAAGTCCAGGTAGTTTATTTTTCTCTCATCAGTCTGCATGGTGAATTTGAGGTATTCAGAGCTCTCGTTTAGTAGAGTTTGGAATTCATTTAGTTCCTGCTGACTTCCTTCCCAGAGCACAAAGACATCCATCTATCCATCTCTTCCATAGAAGTATTTTAGAAAGTAAGGGGCGTGTCTCTGTTTTAAAAAGGAATGCTTCTTCAAATTGTCCCACATACAGGTTTGCATAGTTGGGGGAAAAAGGGGAGCACATGGCTACACCCCGAATTTGAAGGAAAAAGTCTGACTCAAAGACAAAGTAGTTATGGGATAATACCAGTTCAGTAAGTTGTAAGATGCAATCATTGGATGTAGCAAGGGTAGAGTCTCTCTGCTGAAGGAAGTGTTGTAGCGCCTGCAAGCCTCCAGTGTGTGGGATGTTAGTGTACAAGCTCTCCACATCAAAAGTGGCCAGCAGGGTGCCCCCCTGGTATCCTTCCTAAGCCCTCTATCAATGAGATCATGTGACTAGTGTCTTTCACATAAGATGGGAGATTCTCAACCATCGGTTTAATGTGGTACTCCACAAATGTGGAATTGGATTTTATTTTTGTTGGATTTTAGACATTCAATGACGTCATCTTCACGGACGAATCAACCATGGCCCTTGAGCAATTTGCTCAAAATTGCTACAGAAAAAAAGGAAGCTCAAGCAAGCTGAGTCCCATGCATCTGCTCAAACTCCATGTCTGGGGGGCAATTTGTCACCAGGGACCAGGCCCATATTTGATTTTTGATGGTAAGTTTGGCTATTTACAAAGCAAAAGGTACATCAAATATTGTAGCCTACACCTCACGGACTGTTATGTGTTCCACAATAATTCACTCTTGCCTCCTTTTTCAGGTATCATGGCTCGAGATTTCTTTGAGGAAGAAATCATCAAGAGATATACTGGACCCTATGTCAGAGAGGTGTTTCTGGGACCACATAGTTTCTTTCAAGGTAGGATTATAGCGATATTTTGTTACGTTTAGGCCCATTTACATGTATATTTCTATTATTGTACCTAATGTTGGCTGTTAGGCTAAATGTCTTTTTTTCTTCTCCAAATGCAGACAATGACCCAAAACACACTGCCGGCCCGGGTTTGCATTGCAAATGAGGGCATAAAATGGGTCAAGACGCCAGCAGAGTAAGTAGACCTTTATGTCGTAAAATAAAGGTTAAATAAAAATAAATAACAGACAACACCTTCGGTAGGCCTACAGTATATCAACAAATATTTTGTTTAATCTCTACATATAGGTCTCCTGATTTAAACCCGATTGAACTTGTTTGGCATCAACTGAAAACATTCATCCGTAACTCTGCCAAGCCGACAAGCAAAGATGAACTGGTCAAGGCCATCAAGACGTTTTGTCTGAGAAATTGACGATACAACAATGCAACAAATGCATTGACCATCTCAAATGCATTGACCGCCTTCATGTGCAGTCTCAAAAACCATCAAGTGCTATGATGAAACTGCACCTCAGATTGCAGCCAAAACAAATGCTTCACAGAGTTCAAGTAACAGACATCTCAACGTCAACTGTTCAGAGGAGACTGCGTGAATTAGGCCTTCATGGTCAAATTGCTGCAAAGAAACCACTACTAAAAGGACACCAATAAGATTAGACTTGCTTGGGCCAAGAAACACGAGCAATGGACATTAGACCGGTGGAAATCTGTCCTTTGGTCTGATGAGTCCAAATTTGAGATTTTTGGTTCCAACCACCATGTCTTTATGAGACGCAGAATAGGTGAACGATTGATCTCCACGTGTGGTTCCCACCATGAAGCATGGAGGAGGTGTGATGTTGTGGGGGTGCTTTGCTGGTGACACTGTCAGTGATTTATTTAGAATTCAAGGCCCACTTAACCAGCATGGCTACCACAGCATTCTGCAGCGATACACCATCCCATCTGGTTTGCGTTTAGTGGGACTATCATTTGTTTTTCAACAGGACAATGACCCAAAACAAACCTCCAGGCTGTGTAACATGCTGACGAGACCGGACACGTTGCGTGCGCGAGCGTTGCAAAGTAAATGTAGAAATCCATGTTATTCAATTATTGTGCCACGTGCCATCTCCTCATTGGTTATACCCACGTTGGTGATTGAAAGCCGAACTGTTTTGCCGGTCGTCGCGGTAATACTATGAAAGTTTAGATGCCAATCACCATATAAGTTCAAAGATGAAAAAGCCTGGAAGGAGGAGAGATGACTAGAAATGATTGGGTTGACCGTTTTATGTGTGGATTAATTGTCTGAGTAGAGGACCTTGTGCATTTCAGGGAAAATAACAACTCAATGTTTATATCCCAGGACAAATTAGCTAGCAACAGCAAGCTAGCTAAATAGGACAAATTAGCTAGCATGTGCAAGCTAGTTAGCTAAATTGCCATACATGTTTAATTTCTTTTTGACCTGTCCCCAAATTAATGTAATTGGTTCAGAGTTTGTTTTGATATTTTAACCTGCGTGTCGTGATCGCGTTTGGTGTGGGGGGCCAAAATAAATGTATGCACGATTGTGCTTGCGCACAGATGGTTTGGGTTCTGTGTAAGGGCTATTTGACCAAGAAGGAGGGTGATGGAGTGCTGCATCAGATGACCTGGCCTCCACAATCACCCGACCTCAACCCAATTGAGATGGTTTGGGATGAGTTGTACTGCGGAGTGAAGGAAAAGCAGCTCAGCATATGTGGGAGCTCCTCCAAAACTGTTGGAAAAGCATTCCAGGTGACTACCTCATGAAGCTGGTTGAGAAAATGCCATGTGTACAAAGCTGTCATCAAGGCAAATGGTGGCTACTTTGAAGAATCTAAAATATATTTTGATTAACACTTTTTTGGTTACTACATAATTCCATGTGTCATTTCATAGTTTTGATGTCTTCACTATTATTCTACAATGTATAAAATA
This sequence comes from Salmo trutta, assembly GCF_901001165.1. Classification (NCBI taxonomy): domain Eukaryota; kingdom Metazoa; phylum Chordata; class Actinopteri; order Salmoniformes; family Salmonidae; genus Salmo; species Salmo trutta. Next base: position 10,688,645 of record NC_042987.1, on the reverse strand, counting down.
GTACAAATAAACCACATCAGGAGACTTTTGAGGAATTTAGATTTTTGGGTGTAGTTACCCTTTAATTCAAGTGCACATCTAGCAAGAGGCTGTTGTTTAGCTATGTTTTTGTAGAGCACATGTGATAGTCGAGTTTGCTAAACAAATACCCACTGGGTTGATTAAAATAATCATATCATTCTGACAGGTAAGCAAAGGTTACTTTGTAGCTAACATTTAACAGAGGGATTTTGGGAAAGCCTTTTCATCTACCAGAAGACTGTTTTCATTATCATCAACACTAACGGCTACAAAAAGTGGTAGACACGCTTACTGCACACACATAGACAGGGGCATTCTCATTGCCTCTTCAGGAAGTTGCAGGAAATACGAATTACTGATGCATTCTTTTCAAGTCTTATAATGAACTTGGGCAAAGTAATTATTTTTCAAAAGATTTAGTTGATGCACTACTAAGGTCAATGCATTTTTGAATATTGTTGGATTCCGTGAGCATCCTAATTATTATATTTGAACCTGAATGAGGCTCTCCAGTACCTATTGATCCTGCAGTGATGATTAGCCATCTTCATCGAATGTTTTCATAATTTATCTGCAGATAATCACCAAAAAGCCTTGGCCTCACTTTAGCGTCACTGTCTGGCAAGCACCGAAATCTTAGGAAAGTTAATATTTTGGTTTGCTTGTCCCGATGGGTTAGCATGGACATATAACCACCTTGCATGATTTATGAATGGCAAAGGGATATAGGAGATCAACTTTCAGTCAGTTCAACACTTTTTATAAACTAGTCAACACTTGCTCTTCAGTTGTCAATCAAAGCACAGTAACTAGGCTGTGCACCACAACTCCGCGAGGCTGGCTATGTGAAACAAGCGAAAGAAAATAAATGAATGCGACAGAGAACAATAATTAGTCTAAGTGGATTTCGACTCATTGATACCACTGACATTACAAGGGACGTTCAAAAACCTATCAATATATCGCTAGAAGATGCGTATCATTCATTCTAGGAGGAGAGGGCTCGACGGACTAGCAAATTTAAACTTTTATATGAAAAGTTCCCTTGTTAATATCAAGTGGAAAAAGTAGCCGGCTGAAAATGAGTCTGTAAGAGGCTGATTAACCGACGGCCGGCGCTAATGAAAAACACTGAATGAGACTGTCTCTCCACTACCTATGGTTCCTGCAGTGAGGATTCAACATCTTCATCACATTTTTTCATAACTTATCTGCAGATAATTGCCAAAAAGCAGTAGTAGCCTACCGGTATGCAAATTAAGGAGCCAAATGAACGGCCTTCTCACTGATGCAATTCGGGTTTGTTCTGTTGACCTAAACATTTTTATTTTTAAAAGCCATTCGTTTGCGAACAACTCAACCCATAACTAGGCTACACTGACGAGTCACTTTAGAGGTCACTGGCAAGTCTCGACATGCGCTTCGAATCCTAGGAAAATACAAACAAGATCTTTGGTTTACTTGTCCTGATGTGATACCATGGACATGAATACATTGTATGATTTAAGAGATTGACTTTATTCAGTCAGCTCGACACTTTTTATAAACGAGTCAACACAAGCTGTTTGGTCATCAATCAAAGCACAGTAAATAGCCTATGCGCCCCGACTCAGTGGAAGGCTATATGAACCTGCCACAAAACAATAATTATGTGGATTTCAACTCATCGTTACCACTTACATTACATGGGACGTGTAAATTCACTCACAGGAGACTCATGCTCTCCCTCTGTGAAAATACGTTTGACTACAGCCAACCACAGCGTACGAAAATAACACTGGTACCGAGAGGCGGGACAGACAGCAGACTGACAAACCAGCAGTGTTTCCCTGTCGTCGCTCGCTTTGTGACTGACAGGCGCCTGTCCTATCGATAGATCGGTAAAATATGTATATAGTTTATTCTAGCGGAAGAAGGATATAAATACTTTTCTGACTGGCGAATTGAAACAATTTTATGAAATGAAGCCTAGTTAATAAAGTGGAAAAAGTAGCCGACTGACAATTACTCTTATCGGCTGTTTAGCCGACAGCCAGCGCTTATGGAAAACTATGCAACAGTGAGGCCTGTGTGATCCCTCACCGTTAAGCACACTGGATTTACCATCTGCCATCCTGTTTCTTTCTTCCTGTGGACAGAAGGAGAGCCTGGAATGAACAGAGAGACAGGGTCAAGTGAATTACATTGCTGGCTGCTTTTGAAGACACCTAATTATGTTGATTGTCAATAATTGCAATATGTCCAAACAACTGACATGACCCCCTAAGTTATAGCAATACAGCAAGACATCACTAAAGACAGCTAGCCAGTTTAGTCAGCTAGCTAAGGTGACTAATAAACAAATTAATCATATGATTGAAATCTTGCAAACTAGCTAGCTAAACACATCAGCAACTAGGCCTTAAAGGAAAATTCCACCCCAAAACTATTTTGGTATTTGTTTCATTAGTCCATTGTTGATATAGTCCGAAAATGTTTTGCATATCAGCAATCTAGTTAAGATATATTTGCGTTTCAAAATACAGACAGCAAAACGCATTATACCGGCTGTATTTCCGTACTTTGAAAGTTATTTATCTTGAAGACTTGATTGCTGACATGCAAAACATTTTGGGACTATATCAACAATGGACTAATTAAACAAATACCAAAAGATAGATTTAGGGTGGAGTTTTCCTTTAATGAAATCAAGTGTGTACTTACCTATAGACTGGCAGTTAGTTTCATGTGTATCTGACTTTGCAGCCAGTAACTTGGAGTAAGCTAGCTGATTTAACGCCACTCCACGGTGAAGGAAGTTTCTGATGAAATTCACCAACGGACTAGAGCAGAGACCAGGCTGTGTGTAATCTAGCTCAGACAACATTGATTCGCCCAAGATCACGGTTTAACGCTAACCTTGTACCTATGTTTGTCCTTTGTAGTCTGTGTCAGATGAAATCCATACTTTTTCAATAAACATGAATGAAAATGGCCCATTGTTTCCTATTTGAGATTAAATTAGCACCTGCACATTTGCAAAGGCACGCAACTACAGAGGACAAACATAGGTACAAGGTTAGCGGTTCATAATTTAAATGTTTTGAAGTATTGATCTGAGGCGAATCGTTGTAGTCTGAGCTAGATTCCACAAAGCCTGGTCTGCTCCATTTTATTGGTGTTTCATTAGAAACTTCCCTCACCATGGAGTGGTTTAGTCCACTAGGAGTAAGCTAGGCTGTAATACACAATTAATTGGTATATACAGCCTGGAACTGACTGCAAAATCGTGTAAATGTTCCTTACAAGTCAGAATGTTGAATACAATTACGTTTGAATGTACTCTACCGGTTATCTGTGCGGTTTGCCCTTCAGCTGCTCAAAATTTGACACAATATATCCGCAAGAAAGTATTGTTTACCCATTTCTATCACATGCACAAAACCATGTAAATACCTGCTGACTTCAGTTAGTATGTATGCATCATGTGCACATGCTTGCTCATGACCAAAGGCACGTGCACTAGGGCTGGTAATCTCCAGGGACCTCACGATATGATTTAATCACAATACTATATGTATTGCGATTCTCATGATTATATATGTATAGCGACTCAATGTGATTTTTATTGCAATTAGTTGTTTCAAACACATTGCTCACCTTATGTCTGCTGCAGAGGGACAAGAAAGAGCCATGAGAAAACAAGTTTTGGTCAGTCAATGAAAGAAAAGTGCTTAAAACAAATTGGCTCCCTATTTAAAAAGAAGATGGAGAAAAGGCTATGATGATGGTTGGTGCAGGTACAGCCAACTTGAGCAAAATAATATTGCAATATTGTCAAGACGATACATCCTCGAAAAACAATATCCCGATATGTAACTGTATGTATTGTTTCACCCCATCACTAACGTGTACAAGATTTAAGTACATGCACGCAATGCATGCACACTAACAAGGGTGCGTTGAGTTCGCATGAACGTTTGCTACGTTGCTGAACGGTTTGTACTGAATGGCACGTTTTCCCAAAACGTTATTGTAGTTCTTGAACTGACAGGCTGTGGCTTGAAGCAATGAGTGACGTTTTAAAAGGGTAGCGGTGCATCTTGAATCTACAACCCAACACCTCCCCGTTTTTCAACTGCATCGTTGAACGTTCGATTACGTTTTAAATGTACTGAACGCTGCCTTTTAGTCAACAATCGTTTAGATGGTTTTGCGCATGTGCCAGGTGATACAAATGTCAACTTCAGTACTGGTGCTCTAAAAAGTTATTACTTTCCTGTCGATATTTTGTTGAAAAAAATATCTCCCATCTGAAGGACTAACACCACGGACAACCGGTAGAGTACGTTAAATGCAATTGTATAAATCATTCTGGCTTGTAAGGAACATTTATTTACACGATGTTGCAGTCATTAGTTTCAGGCTGTACATAGATACCAATTAATTATGTATTTAATACAGCCTGATTAATCAGACGGAGTAAGCTAACTAACAGTAACTGTCAAACTAATCTTAGCTACTTGCTGCAGCAACACTGACATTTAACAAAACAGTTGACAGGCCACCGTGTTACTTAAAATTAACCAGAGATAGCTAGCTATCGTGCACGAAGTATTCTGTTGGTTGATTTGAAACGCTAATCTACACATTTTGTTACATTTAGTTAAATGTTGTTCAGGACTTTGACCAATTTCACGGTAGTTACATGTAAACATGCTAGCTAGCTAATGTTACCTCTAGTCGTAGGCCCAACGAGGCGTACGTCGTTTAGTCCTAATCTTCGGTGCAGATGTATTGTCTTCAAGCTATTACTTAGCTAGCTATAGCATATTGGATAGAAAATCTTGGAAAAACACACGACATGAGGAATGTTTGCATAAAGAGACAGGCAAATTAAAGACGACGCGTGTTTGCTCTGTTTATGTTTTGACGTTCAGCTTGTTCTTTTTTTTTTTTTTTTCATAATTCCAATTCCGGCGAAGGACTTTTTTTCACCGGAAGTTTGTGTGTACAACAATGCACCGTTCTTATTATACAGTGCAATGCACCGTGTCATCTAATCTAAATATTTAAAGTACTTTCTGTAATCGATCATATTTGTCCGACACATAACAATAAGTGAAGTTGGGTGAAAATGGTTTCCCACCTGTAGTCCATAAACATGGCATCATGATGCGCATAATAGCTTGTATTATTATTATTTATTACAATTTAATAACCTTTCGCGATGGGGAGGTCGAGGAGAGGGGGTTACTACAAAGCAGAATCAATGAGTTAGCCAGCTAACTTGCCTAAATATTGTGAAATACCTTTTTATGTTTTACAAGGATACGCTTGAAATGGGCATGGCCTAATTGACTCAACAACCCAAAACACATATCCAAGTTAAGCTTTCTTAATTAATCAGAAAATCTATATTTACAGTGCCTTCAGAAAGTATTCTTACCCTTTAATTTATTCAACATTTTATTGTGTTACAGCCTGAATTCAAAATGGATTAAATCGAATTTTTTTTCTCACCCATCTACACACATTACACCAAAAAGTGAAAACATGTATTATTTTATTTGAGCAAATTTTTGGAAATTGTTGCATTTATATTTTTGTTCAGTGTATATATATCCGACTCGCTCTCAGATAAATAACTAGTACTGATAGGTTTTACACAGTCAAATGTAACGAATCCCTACATTTTTTATATAGTAATGTACAAATGATACGTGACATCAATATGTAATCAAAAGGGGACCTTCACGCTCTCCCAGAAGTTTGGTTGGTGCATAAAACCCGTACATTCAGATAAGCAAAAAGGTATGATGCGTCCGCACTTAAAAAGATGTGGCATAAAGCTTAATTCATTTTTTCCATTTTATTTAACTCAGGAGGAGGTTGACATCGATCTGGAGGCCTCTGAAACTAAGGAAGCTTCCCTGGCCATACAGAACAAGTTCAGACATTTCCAAAGGTAAAAAAAAGTAGTAGAGAAAGCTTTATGCAGGAGAAAATGGTATGTTAATGAGAAACAGAAAGACTGAGAGGGTCAGGATTAAATGGTAAGAATTACATTTCAGGTTTATTATCATGACCAAATAATAGTGATTCGGTTTCCCATACTGAGATGCTGGTTAAAGATTAGGGTTAAATGGAAGGTGATTGAATAATGCACATGATCTAAGTTTTTACTGCTTTTTCACAATTCAGTATTATTTACTGCTTTATCACTGAACTCACTTTCCTTGAGAGTCGAGTGTAATTTCTGGTAGTTGTTTTAATAGGGATTTTTTTGTTCCAAAATCCATTTACATTGACCAGTCGTGTTCTATATTAGTTGCTGACCAAAATAAAAAGTTACTCAAATTAATTCAAGTCTTGAGTTTCTATTGGTTACATTTAAACGGCGTAGGTCCCACACATTATATCAAGTCAAGATATCAATGCAATCAAATTGTATCTGATTGAATTGTAAATTCATTTAGAAACAACAGTTCACTGGCTGAAGAAGATGAGCAACCCTAGGAGACCGCCTGGTTGACGCGACTCTCATGGTACAGAGCGAAGGAGAGCTATGACACATTGGTCTGGACAAGAGTCAGTTTGTTGGTGCAATATTTTCAGAAATTCTGACAGACAAAGATGTAGTATATTTAATTCAACTGCTATTAATACTAGGTAAATTTCATATTCACAAATGCAAATGGTCTAATTCAAAACCGAACCTTTTTCATTTTATAAATGAGTTTAAACAATATGGCACTACTTTAACTAAAATGGGGGGAAAAAAAAAAAAAATTCAGGGGGTTGAGAACTCTCGATGTTTGGATTTGAAAAAACATTAGTTGTATTGAAAGCGGGAGGAGCTCACAGGCTGTGTGTGCTTGTCCGTGTGGGTGTTTGAGTGAGAAAGACACAGAGGAGAACCAATCAGTAAAAAAAAAGCACAGCCCCGTTCATTATCAACACTTTGTGCCTACAACATCAAGGAGCCTTTCCAGACTCTGAAGTCAGGAAGACTTCGAGTTTGGTGTCAGCCAGACTATGGGTGACTGTGCTTGGCTCAAAATCACTGCACATATTTTCTGCCATGTCATATCACGCCACTAGAGGCTGCTGCTGCCTAGACGTGGGCAATGCATTTCAGTAGCATGAGTTTACATCAATCACAGTAGATATCACAGAAGGACCATGTAGCTGCTGAAATGTTGTGTTTTTCTCCTCTACAACTAACACCAATGAGGACACACAGTTGTTTGAAATACACAATGCTTACAAAAGCCATATTGTGTGAGTTTTAAAAGGACCTCCCCCACAAAAAAACTCTCCTTTCCCTTTATTTCTCTCAAATGAAGCAAATGAAGCGTAACAGGCCATGGGTTAAGCAAACGGCCTTCATTTTCTACAGTCAACCAGATATGCTTGGCATCTCAGTCAACACTCCTCCTGTCGTCCTGTCCCCTTACAGTACACATTCCCCATCTCTACATTCCGTTCCCCCTCATATCCCTCTCCACAAGAGCTGGAGGTGACTAAATAGGAATTAGCACTGCTAGCCACTGAATACCTAGGGAGGGGGGAGTTAGTATGAGATCATGTAGCAGACTTTTATTTATAACTCCCCTCTCCCCTTTCAATTTGTAAACTTATCTCACATGCAACACACACACACACACTTGCAAGTCGACAAATTCACAGAGCACAGACAAATAAAAATGCTTTTACCATAGTAAAACTATCTGTTGGTTATCACTGAGTCAAGACTGATAGCCCACAGGGCAGGCTAACTGACCTATGTACTTTATGTCTAGTGACACCAAACCAGAAGCGTCACCCTTACCTCTCACCCCTGTCCCTGTGTATCCTAGTGCCACATTGTAGTGCCGGGCCAGTGCCAAGAGAAGCAAACTGGACACCAGCACCCCTGCCAACATGTCCCTCATCGTCCTACATCTATTATTTTTAGCCAGGATCGGAGCCCATCTTAACTAAATATGGGAAAAGTGTCTGATCTCCAGGACTATCTCTGACCATCCCCCTGCCCATCATTCCTAGTCTCTCTTGATTTGTCTCCCTCTAGGTAGTGGAATGTCATTCAATCACTTCTTTCTATTTCAAACTCTCCGTCTTTCACGATCCTCTTCTTTACTGAAGAAGAGGTGGGGGGGGGGGGGGGGGAGTCTGTTCCTCCTCTCTTATGCCACCTACTTTTAACCTGCCACACAAACACGCAGATGCAGGCACACGCACGCACACACACACTCATGCACGCATACAGGATCGGTCCCTTACTCTCGTCAGCGCTGTCACCTCAACAGCCGCTCTAATCCCCTCCCACCTTATTTCACACACACACACACACACACACACCTACATCCAGAATTAAGCCCACCCCCTCTCGCTCACTCTGCCCTGTTTCCAGCTCCCCATGTGAGAGGTTTTTAATAAGGGGGGCTCAGGAGTTGGTCTTGCTCTGTTCTGGGTGGTGGGGATCGGAAGTCCTTCCTCATTTTTATCAAATTATTTATTTATTTATTCTTTTTTTTTAACTCATTGAAACTATATTAATTCCCAAATAAGTAAGGAAACATGAATTGGAGCTGGGTGGTTGTGGCAGTCCTTCTGTCTTGCGGGGGACCGTCATGGGGTGAGGAGGGTTTGGACTTCCCTGAGTACGATGGCACGGACCGGGTCATCGAGCTGACTGCCAAGAACTACAAGTCTGTGATGAAGAAGTATGATGTGATGGTTCTGTACTACCATGAGCATCCCGGAACAGACAGCGTTTCCCAGAAACAGTTTGAGATCGAGGAACTGGCCCTAGAGGTGGGTCAGGGGACTGGGAGAACCTGTTCAGGGGGCTGGGAGGACTTGGTCAGGAGAGTGGGAGGACCAAATCGTGTGGCCAGAAGGACTGGGTCGGGGCTGGGAGGACTTGGTCAGGGGACTGGGAAAACAGGGTCAGGGGACTGGGTCAGAGGGCTGGGAGGACTGGATCAGGGGGCTGGGAGGACTTGGTCAGAGGGCTGGGAAGACTTGGTGAGGGGGCTGGGAGGACTGGGTCAGAGGGCTGGGAAGACTGGGTCAGGGGACTGGGTCAGGGGGCTGGGAGGACTGGATCAGGGGGCTGGGAGGACTTGGTGAGGGGGCTGGGAGGACTGGGTCAGAGGGCTGGGAAGACTGGGTCAGGCATTTGGGAGGACTCGGGCAACTGGGTGGGGGTTGGTGAGGAGAGGGAAGGGAAGGGGTAACTGGGAGGTAGAAGTGGGACACAGTGCCTGGGTAGGGATGCACCATCTCTGCTATAATTGATCAATGCGTTGAGGCATTATGGACTGTGAAAGAAGTGTGTAATAAGGGCTAGGTGGATACAGACAGCATTGACAGGTAACTAAGTGTTGTTGTTAAGGGCATAACAACTCAAATGTGACCTTTGCGACAATTTTCACAACAAAGATGATAATGATTGAAATTAAGATGTTCAAGGCAAGAGATCAGAAGCAGCAGTTGCAAGGGTCAGACTATTAAATTGATTTGGACAAAGTTCATTACATTTTAAAGGCTTTTTAGAGGCTGAATTAGTCATCAAGGTAGATGGGTAGAGGCAGACAAGATATAGTCCATGGCCTGCAGAAAAATTTGTCCACTTTGGGGTGGCAAAGGTTTGATGGTATTAAATTGTTCCCCACAAGACCCTGATCAAATTGATATATGATAGCCACTCCAAAATAGTATATTTTTTAGTTTTTCACACTTATATATATATTGTTGCTGATAAAGGAATGTTCACATGCGTATTGAAAATGACTGTCAAACACCAATGATATTCTATTGGGTGGATCTCATCTTAAAAACCATGGAATTTGGTACATTTTTGCTAACAGATCTAATGATTTACCTAGACTGGCACATCATTGAAACAATGTTACAAAGTCCGACAGATCAAAATCTGGTAGCGTATTGGTTTCATAGTTGCCACCTGTAATAGTACTCAGGAGTACTCAGCTAAAATAAAAGGTGTGCACTGTCATTTGTTGAGTTGTCCCAGCAAGTTAACACAAATATTTAGGTAAACACAATCATCTCTAAAAAAGGAGCATTGGTGATTATAATCTTTTCTGTCCCTGACCATCAAGATTTTAAAATGATGCTCTCTGACCTTCAACCTTACAAGTTATTTGATGAAATACAGTGAGCTCCTTTTTTTGGCTCTTTACTCCAGCACTTTAGATTTGAAATGACACAATGACTATGAGGTTAATGTGCAGACTGTCAGCTTTATTTTGAGGGTATTTTCATCCATGTCAAGGGGAATCGTTTAGAAATGACAGAACTTTCTGTACATAGTCCCCACATTTTAGCGGACCAAAAGTATTGGGACAAATTCCCTTATGTATGTTTTAAAGTAGTAAAAAGTTAAGTATTTGGTCCCATATTCATAACACACAATCACTAAATCAAGCTTGTGACTCTACACATTTGTAGGGTGCATTTGCTATTTGTTTTAGTTGTGTTTCAGATTATTTTGTGCCCAATAGCAATGAATGGTAAATAATGTATGATACTTGTGCATCTGTAACTTTCGCACTCATCATTATTCACAATTCATTTAGGATTATCCGTAATCAGGTTAGCATCCACGTTAATGTAGAAGTGTTTACAAACACATTCGATTCTTATTTACAATTAAAGTGATTCCAAAATGACACAATACATTATTTACCATTCATTTTTATTGGGCACAAAATAATACTTTTTGGAGTTTACTTTATGTTAGATAATCTTTTTGGAGCCATTAGTTCAGTGGCTGGTTGACGAATTTAATAGAAATTAGAAATAATCCAGCTTTTTAGCAATTGGGCCATTGCTGATACCCTCGACATCCCTCAGCAGCCACTTACAATGCATATTTCAGTAGACCCTATACTACAATATACATGTTGAACATAAATAGTGTAACAAGACACCATCTATAAAAAGCTGTAAACCTAAGGCTTTAATACTTCACCAGCTATGTAAGTTGATGCCCTCATCAGGCAGTTTGTTAGAATGTTATGTTGGAATACAGTGTATATGACAGGATTCAAGACATAGATTTTATCTTTAACTATATACAACACCAGTCAAAAGTTTGGACACACCTACTCATTCAAGGGTTCTTTATTTTTACTATTTTCTACATTGTAGAATAATAGTGAAGACAACTATGAAATAACACATGGAATCATGTAGTATTCAAAAAGTGTTAAACAAATCAAAATATATTTTACATTTTAGATTATTCAAAGTAGCCACCCTTTGCCTTGATGACAACTTTGCACACTCTTGGCATTCTCTTAACCAGCTTCACCTGGAATGCTTTTCCAAAAGTCTTGAAGGAGTTCCCACATGAGGTAGTCACCTGGAATGCATTTGAATTAATAGGTGTGCCTTGTTAATTTGTGGAATTTCTTTCCTTCTTAATGCGTTTGAGCCAATTAGTTGTGTTGTGACAAGGTAGGGGTGGTAAACAGAAGATAGCCCTATTTGGTAAAAGACCAAGTCCATATTATGGCAAGAACAGCACAAATAAGCAAAGAAAAATTACAGTCCATCGTTACTTTAAGACATGAAGGTCAGACAATGTGGAACATTTCTTGAAAGTTGCAAAAACCATCAAGCGCTATGATGAAACTGGCTCTCATGAGGACCGCCACAGGGCAGGAAGACACAGAGTTACCTCTGCTGCAGAGGATAAGTTCATTAGAGTTACCAGCCTTAGAAATTGCAGCCCAAATAAATGCATCACGGAGTTCAAGCAACAGACACATCTCAACATCAACTGTTCAGAGGAGACTGCATGAATCAGGCCTTCATGGTCGAATTGCTGCAAAGAAACCACTACTAAAGGACACCAATAAGAAGAAGAAGAGACTTGCTTGAAGCCAAGAAACACGAGCAATGGATATTAGACCGGTGGAAATCTGTCCTTTGGTCTGATGAGTCCAAATTTGAGATTTTTGTTCAACCTGTCATGTCTTTGTGAGACGCAGAGTAGGTGACGGATGATCTCCGCATGTGTGGTTCCCACCGTGATGCATGGAGGAGGTGTGATGGTGTGGAGGTGCTTTGCTGGTGACACTTTCTGTGATTTATTTAGAATTTAAAGCACCCTTAACCAGTATGGCTACCACAGCATTTGCGCTTAGTGGGACTATCATTTGTTTTTCAACAAGGCAATGACCCAACACACCTCCAGGCTGTGTACGGGTTATTTGACCAACAAGGAGAGTGATGGAGTTGACCTGGCCTCCAAAATCACCTGACCTCAACCCAATTGAGATGGTTTGGGATGAGTTGGACCACAGAGTGAAGGAAAAGCAGCCAACAAGTGCTCAGCATATGTGGGAACTCCTTCAAGACTGTTGGAAAAGCATTCCAGGTGGAGCTGGTTGAGAGAATGCCAAGCGTGTTCAAAGCTGTCATCAAGGCAAATGGTGGCTACTTTGAAGAATCTCAAATATAAAATATATTTTGATTTGTTTAACACTTTTGGTTACTACATGATTCCATATGTGTTATTTCATAGTTTTGGTGTCTTCACTATTATTCTACAATGTAAAAATAAAGAAAAACCCTTGAATGAGTAGGTGTGTCCAAACTTTTGACTGGTAATGTATATGTATAATTTCATACCCTATATATATAATCATTACTACAAACCAGTGAACGATCCTGTTATGAGTAATATAGACACATTTTTTTTTTGAAAATAAAATATAGATAAATTAGGGAACCAAATACTGACCAAAAACGGTCTCATGAATAGTGTTTTTGGCAAATTTTGAGAACCTTTGCTAATATTTTACAAATATTATATATTTTGCACACCTGGCTAAATTGGTTGTGTTATCTGCATATCTATAATATATTTTTTATTATCATTAGGCATATTCCACCTATTATTGAAAGAATTGTGGCAATGACAGACCAATCCAATGAAAACCAATGGAGCTAGTTGGCGGCCATATTGGAAAATGTGTACGCTATGGTTATATTACCAATAGCTAGGCATCATTGTTTAGACTTTTCCTAGCTTTATGTATTGTTTGGTGCACATTTTGTGAAAATGGTTTAGCTGTATGTCTTTGCTGGACGTGATGCATTCCTATGGGATTTAATATAGGGTGCAATGTACGGGCAGGTTTCACCTACTATTTCTTGATGTTAGCACAATTTATAGAATCATATTGCGTATTGTTTTAATTATTAGACATCAGTGAATGCTTTTAGAACATTTTCTAAGTGTTTTAATCTAAATGTATTTTAAACGGATACAAAACTCAGCAATTCTGACAGGTTTTTGGCATGTTTTTACCACTAGTCTGGTAATAATTTGCTAAATACATTTAACTGACATACTTGGGACATCCTCATTGTAACACACATTTTAAGCCATTATTGGTCTTATTACATCAATCATTAAGTTATGGCCATGCAAAATGTTACCTTTTATTAACTAGGCAAGTCAGTTAAGAACAAACTCTTATTTTACGATGACGGCCTACCGGGGAACAATGGGTTAACTGCCTTGTTCAGGGACAGAACAACAGATTTTTACCTTGTCAGCTCGGGGATTCGATTCAGTAACCACTAGGCTACCTGCCACCCCAAAATGCAGTTCCTTTCCGTTGAAATGAATGATTGCCATCTTGAAAATAGGCTCCTGGGACTGATCATTGACAAAATCTATGATGGCTCTATAAACCTAAAAAAAAAATCTTGTTCTGTGTGTAATTTGGTGTAGTTATCATCTAGGGTACCATGTGATAATAGAGCAAATCCCAATACTGTCCATTCTGGCTCGATATTCCCCAAAATGAATACATGTATGACATTTGACCCCACCCCCGCCGCAGGTGGGCCAATAGATATGTCATTACCATTCCAATTGTTTCATACCTTATGAAGGTAATAACATGTCAGTTGCCTTGGATTGAGAAGATTGTTCTCTGATAATACAAAATGACATTTCATACCCTCAATCCTGTTGGCCCAACTAACCGCATAGGGCTCATAACATATGTGATAGCCACATTTGCTACCTCCGACACATGGCTATCATACCAAAATATGGACAAATTTGTTACATGTGGCCCTCTGGCCCATGGACTAATAACAACAGGAATGACTAACCAGCTGATACTATACATTTCCAATTGAGCGCTACTGCCTGATGGGAAATGTAGGGGGTAGCATATTGACCCACCTGCTGATCCAGGAATCTCTTGGTTGCTGGAAATGTCCCTGCGATGTAGTGTTTAAAGACTGACTCATGGTTTTGTGGTCTTAGATTAAATGGGACAATGGTAGGGATGGGCATGTCTTTGAGGAATGGTCAAACTGTCTATGTCTCAAACATGACATGGACAGAAGTAGCAGGACCTCAAGTCATCAGCTGATCTGATTTACAATCCATCAAAAATAATCTCCTTCTTACCTAACATCTATCAGAAATGTACATTACTGAATATTCTGTACATATTGGTATGTTGAATTGATCCAGATGTGTGTACATGGGCATATTTCTATGTTGATATGTGTGTGTATGACTGTGTGTGTGCATGTGTGTGTGTGCATGTGTGTGTGTGCATGTGTGTGTGAGTGTAAGTGTGTGTCTCTTTATGTGACCCTGTTCTTTGAAGTACGCCCCTCACTACATATATCACACACTCATCTGCCCTGTTTCTCTCCTTGATTTACAACTGGCCTGCCATGTCATCATCTCATTTCAACAGTCTCTGATAGTTACACAGTAGGTCTGCTTCAGAGTCCAGTTCCTCCATAAAAAGAAATCGACTTTCACCCAAATAAATAAAATCAGTAATTCTATTTCTATGGCTTCACCACTCCATTGCAAATCAGTTAGAGAACTCCAAAATGTCTATACGTGCAGTGAGATATTTGGAGCTATTCCTTATTCACTCACATCTGTGGGCGGCGTGTAGTCTAGCAACTGAAGGGTTGCCATTTCAAATCCCGGGTCCGACGGGAAAAATCTGTCACGAAGTGAGTTGGCAACCAGAGGGTTGCTGGTATCAAAACCTTGATGCCATTGCCTGCTGCAGTGCCCTTGAGCAAGGCACTTAACCGCCCACAACAACAGCTCCCTGGAAGCCCAGTGTGGCACCCCCCCACACCTCTCCAAAACCTGTATATGTACAGTGTCTATCTCTGTATGTATGTATATGTACACACATTAGGAACACCGGCATTTTCCATGACATAGACTGACCAGGTGAATGCAGGTGAAAGTGCCTTTGAACGGGGTATGGTAGTAGGTGCCAGGCGCACCGGTTTGAGTGTGTCAAGAACTGCAACGCTGCTGGGTTTTTCACACTCAACAGTTTTCTGTGTGTATCAAGAATGGTCCACCACCCAAAGGACATCCAGCCAACTTGACACAACTGTGGGAAGCATTGGAGTCAACATGGGCCAGCATTCCTGTGGAATGCTTTCGGCACCTTGTTGAGTCCATGCCATGACAAATTGAGGCTGTTCTGAGAGCAAAAGGGGGTGGAACTCAATATTAGGAAGGTGTTCCTAATGTTCTGTCCACTTTCAGAGGGGTTGGGTTAAAAGCAGAAGTCAAGTTTTGGTTGGAGTAATCTTAATCTGAGCAATATGGATGTCAAGAATGTGTGCATTGAGTGATGCTTTTTAATTACTTTTGTCACCACAGTAAATGTCAACCTTTATTTCAAATAACCATGCATGAAACATGATCTCATTCAGCAGTGAGACCCATAGGCCCCCTGGATGGTGTGAAACTGAGAAGAAAAGGCTGTTATGGGGCTCCCGTGTGGCGCAGCGGTCTAAGGCACTGCATCTCAATGCTAGAGGCGTCACTACAGACCCTGGTTCGATTCCAGGCTGTATCACACCCGGCTGTGATTGAGAGTTCCATAGGGCGGTGTACAATTGGCCCAGCATCGTCCGAGTTACAGTTTGGCTGGGGTAGGCCGCCATTGTAAATAAGAATTTGTTCTTAACTGACTTGCCTAGTTAAATAAAGGTTAAATAAAAAATTATAAATTAAATATTGACTGGTGGATTATAAAGAAATCAGTAAATTTTTTTAAAGAAGTGTATCTCTCAGCGCTGACAAGGACTTCTGACATACAGGGCCTACCGTAGAGGCTGCCGGTTTCTTTTGTCGTGCTGGCCAATGAGCTAATCCTCTCAAATCCTACTCTGCCAGGACTGGACCAACTATATAGGACTGCAACTTGACTACTTTGGACTACAACTCCCATCATTCCTGAAAGAGAAACACAACACAGCTCTGATGGTGGAGAATCTATTTTGAGACTGTTGCCTCTTAAGGAGTTGTATGGTTTTGTTTTCCTTGGACTCATTTAATCAACATGAGATTGAATAATCAACAAATAGAGCAAAGTCTGATGGAGATATAAAACACCTTTTGGAAATGGTGTCATGACAAGGTGCCACAGTTGGAAACAAACACTTCAGGAAATGAACACGTGAGTGTGGGTGTGTGTATTTGCGTGCGTATTTGCATGTACGCAGGTGCGTGTGCGTGTGAGACATATGTCTACTCATCAGGGTGTTTTGATTAATGATATGTTAATCATCATCTGAGAATGCGTGTTCACCCCCCCCCCCCCACACTTTCCTCTTTATGTTATAGACATTGAGTCCTAGCCCAGGGTTGGGGGCAGTACACCAGGTTTTGGCCCCAGTACTGCGGTGTCGGCTAACTGGGCTGGCTGACTGACAGCTGCAGTACTGTAACTGTCAGCAGATCCTAGAGACTTGAGCGTCACCAGCACCTTGCCAAAATAGTCCTGGGTTGGTGTGGCTTTGGGTCTATATTTATCTAGTGCTGCTGTTGTGGCTGTTTGTGCATCCTACAGTGCGTTCTGAGTATTCTGACCCCGTTCCCTTTTTGCACATTTTCTTACGTTCCATCCTTGTTCTAAAATGGAGTAAATCATTGATTTTCCACATCAATTGACAAACAATACCGCTAATTGACAAAGTGAAAACAGGTTTTTACATAAGTATTCAGACCCCTTGCTATGAGACTCAAAATTGAGATCAGGTGCATCCTGTTTCCATTGATCATCCTTGAGATGTTTCTACAACTTGATTGGAGTCCACCTGTGGTAAATTCAATTGCTTGGACATGATTTGGAAAGTTCCACAGTTGACAGTGCATGTCAGAGCAAAAACCAAGCCATGAGGTCGAAGGAATTATCCATAGAGCCCCGAGACCGGATTGTGTCGAGGCATAGATCTGGGGAAGTGTACCAAAAAATGTCTGCAGCATTGAAGGTCCCCAAGAACACAATGGCCTCAATCATTCTTAAATGCAAGATGTTTGGAAGCACCAAGACTCTTCCTAGAGCTGGCCACCCGGCCAAACTGAGCATTCGGGGGCGAGGGCATTGGTCAGGGAGGTGACCCGATGATCACTCTGACTGAGCTCCAGAGTTCCTCTGTGGAGATGGGAGAACCTTCCAGAAGGACAACCATCTCGGCAGCACTCCACCAATCAGGCCTTTATGGTAGAGTGGCCAGACGGAAGCCACTCCTCAGTAAAAGGCACATGACAGCCCGCTTCGAGTTTGCCAAAAGGTACCTAAAGGACTCTCAGACCATGAGAAACAAGATTCTCTGGTCTGATGTAACCAAGATTGATCTCTTTGGCCTGAATGCCAAGTGTCACGTCTGGAGGAAACCTGGCACCATCCCTACAGTGAAGCGTGGTGGTGTCAGCATCATGCTGTGGGGATGTTTTTCAGCGGCAGGGACTGGGAGACTATTCAGGATCGAGAGAAAGATGCACGGAGCAAAGTACAATGAGCTCCTTGATGAAAACCTGCTCCAGAGTACTAATGACCTCAAACTGGGACAAAGGTTCACCTTCCAACAGGACAACTACACTAAGCACACAGCCAAGACAACGCAGGATTTGCTTCGGGACAAGTCTCTGAATGTCCTTGAGTGGCCCAGCCAGAGCCCGGACTTGAACCCGATCGAACATCTCTGTAGAGACTTGAAAATAGTTGTGCAGCAGCGCACCCCATCCAACCTGAGAGAGCTTGAGAGGATCTGCAGAGAGAAATGGGAGAAACTCCCCAAATACAGGTGTGCCAAGCTTGTAGCGTCATACCCAAGAAGACTCTAAGCTATAATCGCTGCCAACAAAGTACTGAGTAAAGGGTCTGAATACTTATGTGATATTTCAGTTTTTTTTTTTTTTTATACATTTGCAAACATTTCTAAACCTGTTTTTTCTTTGTCATTATGGGGTATTGTGTGTAGATTGATGAGGGGGAAAAAAACAATTTAATCAATTTTAGAATAAGGTTGTAACGTAACAAAATGTGGAAAAAGTCAAGGGGTCTGAATACTTTACAAATGCACTGTATACTGCTGTGTTGCTTCTTACAGAGTACATACTCAATCTGGAGCATCTAGATTCAACTCGGATTGCTGTTGGTTTGATCACTAGTATGCTGTGTATCTTTTATATGTATAGGGTAGATAGAACATTGTTAGCTGGGCCTGGGATCTTTTGCCCTGATTCCCCTCTATGGGGGAATAGTGCTGTAGGCTAGATAGTAGTGTCATGACATTATGTGAAACTAATGTGCTGTGCACTCTGTTTTGGTCTATTGCTGAGAGAGAGAGAGTGTACGCTAGGTCAGTCAACGGGAATAGAAGAGGAGAGCATGTCAGCTCTTTTCGATCCCTTCCCTGATTTGTCATAAAGCGAACTCTCCCCTTGCAGTCAGGCAAGAAATCTGTCCTCTTGTCAACTCATGGCCCCACACAGCAACCTTATATAGCTGTAGTAATCTGTTTGGCTAAAAGCCTTTAGCTGAGTTTAGCCCTCAATCTGTTTATCAGGCATATCTAGGCCCTGACCCCCTTAGGTCCTCTTCATTTGAATACCCCTCCCCGTGACAAATATGGACAGATAACCCACTGGGCAAAGACGTCAGTTCAATGTCTAGTTTTGATTTATATTTGATTGAGTGGTCAACTAATGTGAAATCAACAACAAAAATCGAACCATGTCATTGAATTTAGGTCAAAGGTTGGGTGAAAGGTTGATGACTTTTCCACGTTGATTCAACGTCATCAGATATGTTTATGTTGTTGAAATGACATGGGGACAACGTTGATTCAACCAGTTTGTGCCCAGTGGGACATGTCTACAGGGTAAAAACCTATTCATCTGAGAAGTAAATAGTGTGGAGACTGAAAATCAACTTTCCTGGGACAGTCTAGTATTATACTATTATAACACTGTATAATAATTCAGCTCTGATATTTGGGCCACTCTTTTCTATTTACTCAGAACTAAAGATTCTCTAAACAGGTACATAATATCAAACTGCATAAAAAGACATAAAGCATGAGCCACTATTGCTTGCATCCTCCGGTTACTGGCTAGGATCTATAGGCCTACAGTCAGTGCCAGGCCAGCTATTATCATTGCCATGCTGTGGAACATGACAGGAACATCCCCGGGTATGGAACTTTGCTATGCAATAAAAGTAACTGCACAGAAGCACTGATAAATGGTCCTTCACGCCAGTCTGTGTGTGTGTGTGTGTGTGTGTGTGTGTGTGTGTGTGTGTGTGTGTGTGTGTGTGTTTGGGTGCCTGCACCTCCTTTATGAAGTGTGAGGAGAGATCTGTGAAAGCAGGGTTGCACCTGTTGCTATCCAAACACCAAGTTACCCTAACACAGTCTGCAGAACTGTTATCCCGCCCCCTCTGTATGCATGCCACAGATGTGGCAACATCATTGGTTGAACTGGTTGTCAGACATAACGGTCAAGTTTCACACAGATTTAGAAAGTGCACGGACAGCGCTCTGAGTCCCAGGCTTTTATGGTGTTGGAACTGGAGGGAAATATGTGTGAAATAAGACAAGACATAAGAGAAGACAACAACATTTTTGTTTACTTTAGTGTGTACACAGTAAACAGAGTATAACACCTATCCCTCCAGCAAACACACAAAACTGAGGGTGTGGAAGTGAACGCATATATACATGTCCTTACAGAACACTGATAAATAAACCTTGAAAACAAACTCCCCATAAGTCCTTATAAGTTGTCCGTACATGGCACAGAAGATATTCCTGCTCAGGCTTAAGGGTGCCACTGTATGTCTTCAGTTATATGACATATTATTTTATTTCACAGCTTGCAGCTCAGGTCCTTGACGACCTTGACGATGAGGAAATTGGATTCTGCCTTGTTGATGAAAAGAAGGGCAGTATTGTTGCTAAGAAACTAGGTAAATACACACTGAAATGGACACTGTTACCTTCATTCAAGATTGGTTTGATTATTTAAAGTTCTGAGGTCAGTTATGACGAAATGTTACCATCTTTCAACATGATCCATCTAAGCGTCACCACTGACCAGGTGGACAAAACGACCTAATAAACTAAACTACCTGACCTGTCTCACTGGATGCATCTCAATAGTCATAAGTGGATTCCTCTCTGAGTCTTGCCTCCTTCATCTGCACCGATCAGGAAACATACTATAAGAGAAAGCAATATGGGTGGACGCCCGTCACCCACCGAGACATCACCTTTTTAATTATTTCATCTCCGTGATGATGAAGGAAAGGAAACAACGAATTTAAGCCACAAGACTATTGAGATGCACCCCTTGTGTCACTGTGCTAAGGCAGCCCATAAGAAAGCCTGACCTCTAGTGGATTTAAGAGTATATGTAACCCCTGAGTAGAACCTCTGTTTTCTCCTCAGGACTGGAGGAGGTCGACAGCATCTATATCTTCACCGAGGACGAGATCATTGAGTACGATGGGGAGCTTGCTGCAGACACAATTGTGGAGTTCATCTTTGATGTACGTGAGAATAATGTCACCCAGTTATGCCCTCTTTTACCTAGCTGCAATTTGTAGAAACAGACTATTTGTCCACTACTGATATATCCTGTACTGTTTATTTCTCTTTCCCCTCACCATTATCTCCCTCCACCATGCATCTCTCTTTTACTCTGTTCTAGGTTCTTGAAGACCCAGTTGAGATCATTGAGAAAGATGGGGAAGTTAAAGGTTTCCACAACAATGAGGAGGACATCAAACTGGTGGGCTACTTTAAGAGTGAAAAGTCTGAACGTAAGAATCTATAATCTATTCCTTTAACATTGTAATTTCGCACATGTTTTTACTGTATGGTATAAGTCTGCTCATGTGTATAATATTTTATTTTATGGATAAAACAATGTATTTATAGTGTATTTGTCAACTAAATATTGGAATTATTAAGATATTTAATAAGGTCTTAACAGATGCCTGTAACATTTCAGATTATTTGGCCTATGTGGACGCGGCTGAGGAGTTCCATCCACACATCAAGTTCTTTGCTACATTCACTCCCAAGGTGAACAACCTTACCCACTAACAACTACATCCTAAAAATTACACCGGAGCAGTACTCTACTCAAAAAGTAGCCCATTGCTCTTTCTGACCAATCCTCTGTGTTCCAGGTTGCCAAAGATCTGGGCCTGAAGGTGAATGAAGTGGACTTCTATGAGCCCTTCATAGATGAACCCATAGTCATCCCTGGAAAACCCTACACAGAGGAGGAACTTGTTGCTTACATTGAGGATCACGACAGGTGGGAGTAATGAACACAGTGGCCAGAAGGGCACAATATACACTACTTGACCAGAAGTATGTGGACACCTGCTCGTCAAACATCTCATTCCAGAATCATGGGCATTCATATGGAGTTGGTCCCCCCTCTTGCTGCAATAACAGCCTCCACTCTTCTGGGAAGGCTTTCCACTAGATGTTAGAACATTGCTGCAGGGACTTACTTCCATTCCGCCACGAGCATTAGTGAGGTTGGGCACTGATGTTGGTCGATTAGGCCTGGCTCGTAGTTGGCTTTCCGATACATCCCAAAGGTGTTGGAAGGAGTTGGGGTCAGGGCCCTGTGCAGGCCAGTCAAGTTCTTCCACACCGATCTCGACAAACCATTTCTATATGGACCTCGCTTTGTGCATTGGGGCATTGTCATGCTGAAACAGGAAAGCGCCTTCCCCAAACTGTTTCCACAAAGCTGGAAGCACAGAATCATCTAGAATGTCATTGTATGCAGTATAATTAAGATTTCCCTTCACTGCAACTAAGGGGCCTAGCCCGAACAATAAAAAACAGCCCCAGACCATTATTCCTCCACCAAATTTTACAGTTGGAACTATGCATTGGGGCAGGTAGCTGTTTCCTGGCATCCGCCAAACCCAGGTTAGTCCGTCGGAGATTGCATGTCTGTGTGCTCGATTTTATTCACCTGTCAGCAACGGGTGTGGCTGAAATTGCCAAATACACTCATCTGAAGGGGTGTCCACTTCCTTTTGAATATATAGTGTATGATGAGGAGAGCTAAGCATTTTGTAATTTGACCTGTAAAAACCCCAGGCCCTATAACTAGGTGTAAGGGAAGTTTCAGGTGAACCAAAAGGAGAGCAGTCGTTGATAATATCAATCAAAATCAACAGTTGCAACTGAGAGACACCTCCAGAGAAAATGTCTAACGGGCCTCTTGGAGACAGTACTAAATGTTCTCTAAACATCAACCCGAGAGGTTTGTACGAAGTCAAAACAAAAGACAGTGACTTTGCCAGCTGCTACAGATTCACAGTGTGTCCTCGGTCCTTGTACCTTCAGTAGCTCTGGCGTCAATCATTATCAAACGATAGGAGAATAATCCATAACATTCAGCAACAAGTCTAGTGACCACCAACCCATACACAAATTGTGTGTCACAAATAGAGCACTGTAAATCATGTACATTGCAGAAAGGGAAAACACAGAAAATATGCTAAGCAGTAGAATCCCACATTTTAAGTGTCAACTTCCTCAATGAACAATAAAAAAATATCTTGCCTCCTATTTCTTTGCAGACCAACCATGAGGAAGATGGAACCAGATAACATGTATGAGATCTGGGTAAGCTATACAAACTATTCCCATAAAAATCACCCTACAAAACAAAATGGAAGCGTACCTCGACAATTGTAATTGATATCAAGCTAAGTATTTCTGTGGCCTAAATGTGCAGATACTGATGGAAATACACTTGTAGGTACTTACTGGGCACAAACAGGTTGAATCAGTGTTGTTTCCATCTGTGGCCAGTGGGTAGTCTATATGTATTTATCATGGATCCCCATTAGCTGCTGCCAAGACAGCAGCTATTCTTCCTAGGTCCAAACATATTAAGGCACTTACATTACATATAAAACAGTACATCATATAACATTATTACACCACTACATATCTACATTACAAATAGTATAATACCACCATACAACAATATTACAATGTACTGTATGTGTGTGTGAAGTGCGTGTGCTAGCGCTTGTGTGCGTATGCGTGTATCTGTACCTTCCTGTTTGTCTCTTCACAGTTCCCGCTGTTCCATAAGGTATATTTTTAATCTTATTATACTGCTTGCATCAGTTATCTGATGTGGAATAGAGTTCTATGTAGTCATGGCTGTATGTAGTACTGTGCGCCTCCCATAGTCTTTTCTGGACTTGGGGTTTGTGAAGAGACCTCTGGTGGCATGTCTTGGGTGGTATTCATGGGTGTCCGAGCTGTGTGCTAGTAGTTTAAACAGACAGCTCGATGCATTCTATATTCCCAAACTCACTTTGCATACTTTTTTTAGGAGGACGACATCGATGGCGAGCACATCATTGCGTTCGCAGAGGAGGACGACCCAGGTACAGAACCAAAGGAGCAACTAATGAGTCAATAGGACTGGGTAGGGGAGGAAGGAACCATTTTCAGCAAGAGGGGTTTCATAAGGCTTAATTTGCATTTAACCCTTGACCTTTGACTTCCCAGATGGTTTTGAGTTTCTGGAAATCCTGAAGGAAGTAGCAGAGGAGCACAATGATAATCCCAACCTCAGCATTGTCTGGATTGACCCAGATGATTTCCCCCTGGTAAGATCATGGTCATGGCTGGTCACTTATCAATACAATAAGATCCATCTATCCAAAGATATGAGATTCTGATTGCTGTTGCTTTCTTCCTGGAATATTATCCTCCCTCTTTAGCTTGTCCCATACTGGGAGAAGACCTTTGGAATTGACCTGGGCTCTCCCCAGATTGGTGTTGTGGATGTTGAAGATGTGAGTAACGTTCCTGTTATGATCCAAATTGTCATGTACAAGGAGCCTTGTGGTTCCACTAGCATTAAAAAAAATCCAATAGTCTATTTTTGGCACCGAATTACTTTGTGTATCTCTATAGGCTGACAGTGTATGGATGGAAATCGACGATGATGACGACCTGCCAAGCGCAGATGAACTTGAGGAATGGATCGAAGATGTTCTGTCCGATGAAATTGATCCAGATGATGATGACGATGACGATGATGACGACGATGACGATGATGACGACGACGACGACGACGACGACGATGATGATGATGACGATGATGAGGACGACGACGATGAGGACGACGACGACGACGACGACGATGATGATGATGATGATGATGATGATGATGATGATGATGATGAGTAAATTGTTGATGTCATCAATGTATAAATCTGGCCAATATAACATAATCTGGCCAATCAACATCATCACCTTCTTCAAATCTTCCTTGTCCTCAGTTGAAATAAGTCATTAGGTTAAATCTGTAAACTCATATGGACATCATGTTGTCAACATCCTCACTCAGAGCATCTTCCAAAAATATTGTTCCATTTCCCAAGCTATCCTAAACTCCCTTTGCTTTGAATTCATTAAATACAGTACTTCTCAGAGTCCCAATCAATTTTTTATTCACACCTGTAACTTTGCCATCCGTACAATATGAAAAGGGAAAACGTAAAACATTGATTTAGAAAATAATATTTTCACAACTGAATTATTGGATATTCACTAGCACTTAACCTAAAAACACCTAATGCTTCTGATGTTATATTTCAAACAAATAGAAGGGTTAACTCTGTTGATGCATTTTAAGTCTAAGGCCATCTGTAAACTTGTTGTTTGGATGTATTTTATTTTTGTTTTATTTTCTCTGGAATAAACGTTCGCCCCTCTCCCAACTTGTAAAATCCAAAGGTGCAAGCCGGCTTTTCCTGCAGGTCATAGGTCATACCAGCCTACTCAGTTAAATTATTGTAACTTTACTTGAAAAGGGCGGTTAGCTTTTTTCTTCTTGTGCACTGAAAAGTGCTGTAAATCACATGGATGTTTTCTACTGATAAAGAAATATAACAACAACAGTATTCTATTTTTTTAAACAAGAAAACTTAAACATACTGTAAAGTCTTAAAATAAATGACAGCTTGGAAAAAGATACAAAAATGACAAGTGTTCTGGATTCTTGTGCGCATGTGTGCTCTTGTGTGCGAGAGAGACAGAGAGAATAAACAGTCGTTTCTATTATTTGTCATGCTTTGGAACTGTACCATAAAACTATAAAAGATCAAAGCAATATGTCTCACTGTTAGAATTATTTTATTTTATATGACATGATGACATATTGCCATATTACGCCACACGCTTTTCCGGAAATAAAGTGAATTTGGCGCGAGACGCTGAGCGAACTTGGTGATGGAACGTCAGAGACACGCCCCCAGCTTCTCCTACCATGTGGTTGATATAAACACGGTTCATTTTGGTGACAAGCTTTTTGGCTTCAACATTTGTAACATTTTCTTAACTGTGCGCTCATTAACAGCTGTCAGCATGTCTGTGTCCGTCGACGTGAATTTTCAAGCCCAGATTGTGTCTGTTTTGGATTCACTTACAAAGGTGGCCGTCGTGGAAATAACGAAACTGTTCGAGTGTCACTTCCTTGCTACAGGAACCACCGTTCAAATTGAAGAGCGGACAGAGCAAAATGAAATCCTGCAAACGGTGGACTCGGTCAAAAAGTCCGGCAAGAAAAGACTTCGCAGTATCGGAGTTCAAGTGGACGAGGAGTTACCTGGTATATGAAAGTGTTACTTCACCACACTGTAACGTTGTTGCTGTTAAGATCCCAGTGAAACAGTTTACAATCTCATCAAACGGATCTTGCTGCTGGATACTTTGTTGTACTACTTGCTAGTTGCAATCATGTTCTCGGTTGAGACATATGTAAAATTGTGTCACATATGGATAAATAAACACTTTAGTTTGCGTGATGACTCAGTCTTATCATTCTCGCTGAATGTGACTGAAATGCAGTTTTTTTATGACATGTTGGAAGGAATTAGGACACTGCAAAATATAGATTACTGACAAAATGTCAACAAACAACATTTGAGGCAAAAAATAACAAAGTTATGCACAATAAGTGATTTATTTAATCTCTACATTGTTATTCATGTCAGTACTGATCTGCACCATGCTGATCAAACCAATGGAATGTTTGTGTGCTTTGCCCCCCCCCCTTCCATTCCCTCTAGCCCCAAAACAGTGCTCCTTCTCAAAGGTGAGCAGTGGTTCTTTGAAAAGGAGCAGTGAGGAGGGTCCTGCACATCATGTCACCCTGCTGGAGGCTAATCAGCCTGCTGACCTAAAGTGTTATGTTCTAGAAGACAAGGTCAGTGTTTGGGGGTTAATGTGATTTGTGAACCATAAGATGTATTTGGTGTTTGTTAAAATAACCCATGGCTTTTGGACCTGTAGTGTAGGCTAATTTGAGTTGCTGACACCTGTATTACAAGAGATAAGTATTCATATTTTTGGCTTGTCATCCATCTGTCAGGATGTGGAGATGGTGAAGGGGAGCAGTCTGGCACCAGAATCCCCAACAACCACTGAGCCAGAAGGAGAACAAGTTATCTATTCCAGTAAACACATTCATTCTAGGTGGCGGTGAAGCTATAGATACATCAATATATTTGTTATAAAGACTTTGTATATAAAGGGTTGAGGTTACCATCTAACAACCATTTTATTTTCTATCCTCTAGCCCCTGTGTATCCAACCCACCTTTCTGGTACTGTTCAAAGCTCCCCAACTAAGCAGAAACTCCAGCCCCTCAAGACAGAATCAGAGAACGGAATGAACACAGAAAGGGTGACTAAAGTCATCTGCCAAATGGTCCCAAAGGCAGAAGAGCCGTATTCAACACCACAGCCTAATTGTAAAGAAAAGCCTAACCAGGTGGAGCCCCAGCAGGCCAGTGTCAGCACCGCAAAGGAGACAGCCTATAGCCCGTCCTCCTCAGATGGGGCTTTGGCTCCTGAACAGGCTAAGAGAAAGTTGACATCTATGGGTGCATTGGACCCTCCCTCTGCGATGAAGAATAAAAAGGTGGACTTCAAGCTGGACCAGATGATGAAGAAGAAGAAAGTGGATTTCAAGCTGGACCAGATGAAGAAGGTAGATTTCAAGCTGGACCAGACCTCCCTGGAGCACAAATTGACGAGGGCCTGCTCGGTGCTGCTGGTGAACCTGCTTTTGGTGCCTGGAGGGAAGAACTCTGGAGGGAAGAAGAAGGCTAATGGGAGCTACTGTCACGACAGCAAGAGGTTCCCCATGCCCAAGGACCTCAAGACCCACCAGGGCCTCCACACAGGCAGGCGCCTTTGCTGCTTCACTCAGTGTGGGAATGGGGTCTGGCGGCTTCAAAGCGTCCTCTCCCCGAGCCGCTCCTACGGCTGCAAGATCTGCGGGAAGACGTTCAAACGCAGGAAGATCTTGAGGAGGCACGAGCGCTTCCACAACGGGGAGAAGCCCTATTCATGCTACCAGTGCTCAAAGATGTTCGCCCTGCGGAAAAGCCTCCGCAGGCATGAGAGATTCCACACGGGGGACAAGCCTCACAGCTGCCTCCAGTGTGGGAAAAGCTTCCGGCTTAGGGACAATCTGAAGGCTCACCTGCGCTTTCACACAGGTGAGACCTTTCACCTGCTCCTTCTGCTCCAAGAGCTTCAGAATTCTCAGGAACCTTGAGGAACACAGCGTTGATCACTTGGGAGTGACAGCGAAGTAGCTCACTTTCTGACAAAGAGAGCTGTGCCTAAGCATTAGCACCTAGCAGCCTTTATCGGCTGGTTGTGTAAGCCGCATTACAAAGCTTATCTACCTCTAACTGAAACTACTAAATGTCCATTCCTCATTTATAACCTATCGTTCAGCATTGGTTGTTTTTGAAAGATACTATGATTGTAAATAACCATTATGGCCGAAGTTGGGGACAGTGGAAAGATCTGAAATGAGGCAGTCAACCATCCTGCGTAGGTTTGGATTGTCCAGAATGATCATCTGAGTAAAGCTTTAGTAGACACTGATGTTATTAATAGCCATAATGTTTTTCCAGACACAGATTATGCCTAGTCCTAAACCAAAAAGTTATTTCAATGGAGATTTTCTATTGAGCATGCTGGACTAGGCTTAATCTGGGTCTGGAAAACTGGCCCTAGGTCTTTACACTGCATTTCGTTGGCCAAAACACAAGGGACATGAAACTGTTGCATGTCTCTTTGAAGAATACATAGCGTTGTACATTGGCCAGGGCTGAGATTAGTTTGAGGTCTTTCTCAGACAGCAATCTGTTTTCATGATACATATTTTGACTTCGTATTAAATACAAACAGATTGTTCCTTTGTGTATTTTGGTTTGTAAGTAGTTGTAAAGGTAGACTTAAATTTGCATGTTTGTTTTATACTTTTATCTTGAACCATTATGCCAAATACTATAGTAATGTAGCAACTGTCTCTCCTTCTCTTTGTTCATAGTGCTGTTTCTGTCAGGAAAACATCCTCCTGAAACTTCCCTGACGTCTACACAGGAAAAAGTATCTAAAGACACATGACTTAGTTTAAAATTAAAAGAATGGGAAGTATGATGCATCCTTTAATTTTGCAAATACACATTTGAATGTTATCTGTAGCGAGAAGTTAAATGATATATGATATTTGATTGAAGCTGATGTCTCTGGCTTGTGATTTGCTGAAGATATAACAAATATGACTACATGGCTTTTAGTTTTAATACAAAGTTGTTTTAACCTGTAACACTTATCTGTGTTCCAATTAAAAATATATTATTTTGACCAAGAACCTGATGGTCATTCTGACAGAGCTTGTCCTTGTGTGGTATTGTGTGTAGATTGAGGGGGGAAAAAAACGTTAATCCATTTTAGAATAAGGCTGTAACATAACATGTGGAAAAAGTCCAGGGGTCTGAATACTTTCCTAATGTGCTGTAATTCCCTGCGTCTGCATGAAAAGGTATTTTTTTATGGTATGTACTGTGGTTGGCCTTTTTGTCTGGCAATAAAAAAAACACCTTTTGTATTA
This sequence comes from Salmo trutta, assembly GCF_901001165.1. Taxonomy (NCBI): domain Eukaryota; kingdom Metazoa; phylum Chordata; class Actinopteri; order Salmoniformes; family Salmonidae; genus Salmo; species Salmo trutta. The sequence continues at coordinate 10,659,317 of NC_042987.1, read as the reverse complement.
TTGGTTTCACTAATGCCTTGTAAAAATGTACACATCAGAAGTGTCTGGTTGTGTGAATCTCGTCTCTTTTGTTACAAAAGTTAATGTATGTTACAGTAGTTTATTTTATAGCTTATAAAAAAAATCCAGCTCCAAAGATATAACTGCAGACTACTTCCCTGTTGTGAAGTGGCTCCAATTACAGTTGAGTCTATACTTCCTTTGGAGGCGTGGCTAAACGGAGCTTTGCTTTCACTTTTGAATGTTTGAACTGTATACAGGGAAGCACACAGGCGAGATCTAAAAGCTGACATTACAGGTAAATTATTGCCTTTTGTGTGATTTAGCGACTGACCTCATGTCTAATCGCCTACTGCGTTAACATGCCATTCACTTCAGCAGCTGGCTACTATTTGAAACGGACATTTTGGAGCACCATCTACAGCAGTCAGGGAATACTTCATTTCCTTTTAACCTTATACTCCAATCTTTGAACAGCAGGAAGGGAGCAAGATGGACGAAGACTGTACCATTCCTCTGTCAAGCAAAACCCAGCTTGAGGTGTTGCTGACATGCCCAGTGTGCCATGACATATTTAAAGACCCGCACCAGCTGTCCTGTGGGCACAGCTACTGTATGGTGTGTCTGGAGGGCATAATAGACTTCGGTTCAAACATGCCCTTCCGCTGCCCAGACTGCAGGGCCTACTTTGGATCGACGGTTGACGTCCAGAAGAGCTATACCCTGGCTAACATCGCAGAGGACTTCAGAGAAAACCTAAAGGTGCTCCTCTCAATTTGTTCACAGATCTGGTTTATTACTTTTGCCAAGACTAATGTTCCATTTATCATAATTATCAACTAATTAAAATGCATAATAAAAAACTGTAGAAAATATCTTGATGAAAATTCCGGTTGTTTCAATCGCATTCATCTCTCTTCTCCGCCTGTCTGCCTCCCTTTCTATGACTTGAATTTTTGCTAGTGAAGTTCAACATTGTGTCAATTTATCACGTTGTCCGACCGGAAGCTGTAACGAACGAACTTGGAACAGTTTATCAACTCGCCTATTCCGGGTCCTCAACTTTTCCTGCGCCAGTGAGATGCTTCTTCGGTGGGGTTTATCGGGGTTGGCATCCAACGTTATGGTGCATTACCGCCACCTACTGCAATGGAGTGTGGGCCTGCGACAGGGAGAAACTAAACTATATCTGCCAGCCACATTGCTATTAAACAAGATAACCACATATTTGAGACTATATCTAATGACGTACTACTCCGTATTCTCTTTAAACTACTTCCCTGTTTCCCCTTCCGGTGATTATTGAGGCTGGGAGTGTTGGAAAGATTTTCAAATAATGAGGAACTATCATTCCCAATGGCTTTAAAAAAAAAAAAGATTTAAAAAAATACTTTGTTGACTTGTGTGAGGCAAAGAAAAAAATTGTGTTGTACATGGTGAGTTAAGACCAGTGGCAATTTTAGCATATAATTCTTGGTGGGGCAAACTCAACATATATATTTTTTTATATACAGGCCAGGAAAGCCAATAAACAACACTAAATAATCCATTAATTGCACTATAACGGTGACAAACGGTGCCCACAAACTGTTAATGCCTACATAAAGCTGTCCCAACAGCAGAGCTTTATTTTCAGCACCATGTAGTGAATCCTTACCACTGCTACACCTGGCTATCAGTGGATCCTTGTCTGGCAGCGAAACAGTTAATTCAGCCTCGTTTACTGCCTTTTTAAAAAATATAGCTGATATGGCTGACTTGCTAAAACAAATGTGTTTTTCTACTGACAATTGAGATGTACAAACTATGGCATAAGGGGACGAAGAGTAGATGAGAGGCAATCTGTAATTTTGATTAAGACATTAATTAGCGAGCTAGAACAGACATAGTCAATATAACTATTTGTTCAGCACTTTTGAAATGTATAGCGACAGAATTCAGAATCCACGGGCCTTTCTTACAGTATTCTCCCTGTATAAATCAGAACCGTAGCATAAATAGAGGGGGCTTATCTTACAATATTCAATGATGACATTTCTCTAAAACAGGCAATAAGCTACATGTGCACCACCAAGTCAGAACAGTAGGCTAAATTATAAGGGGGAAAGTGACCACATTTTTAGGGTGATGCACATGGGCCAATGTATTCAACCTTTTCTGGCCCGTGGTGTTGCATGTGAATTATCCTTTTAAGCTTGGAAAATAGACCCTTAAACCCAGACTTGGACCACACACACTCTCCACTGAATAGCAGGCAGAGGAAGCAAAATAGTGATTGCTTTGTAACGCTTGTAGTTAGCCACTGATTCCTTCCAAACCACTCATTGTTGAATTTGCGATTTCCAACTTGTTGTGTAATGTTTATGTCCAATGGCCGATGAGCACCGATACGTTTTATCTCTAATTTCTCTTCATATGACAAGGATTGAAATGGATTTGCCAGTAGATTGTCGACGTGATTCATGATGATGACTGCATGCTAGCTAAGGTTTTGAAAGTATGATGTTGACATGATCAGTAGATATAACGTGATTTGACGTCATTTTATTTGTGGCCAATGACTTTGAGCCTTCTTGTATGGGCACTTCTAATGTAAATCTATGACAGCACCCAAGTAGGCTTGAACTTTCTATCTCTCCCTGTAGATTTTTCGGTGACATAGTGTCCCCATGAGTGACAGACCACTGAGCCAATCCCGGTGCAATTAGAGAAGATTACCAACCCCTACGCTCTGTATTTTCCGCTGGCTGCCCCTCCACCACAGACAGCACTGAGCTAGACTGCAACACCTGCAGCTTTATTAACTCAATAAATGTGTTTAGAAACTGATATGTGACACATATTAATGCCAAAATAACATGCAGAACAGGCACAACCTTTTTTGGAATTATTGTATACATTTTTATTTTAGCTAAACCGAAAGGTTGCTGGATCTAATCCCTGAACTGAGAAGGTAAACATCTCTTGTTCTGCCCCTGAGCAAGGCAGTTAACCCACTGTTCCCCGGGCGCCGAAGACGTGGATGACGATTAAGTCAGCCCCCCGCACCTCTCTGATTCAGAGGAGTTGGGTTAAATGCGGAAGACACATTTCAGTTGAAGGCATTCAGTTGTACAACTGACTAGGTATCCCCCCTTTCCTAAACAGATGGGATGCAAAACCGAGATGCTCATGTCTCCGCCCGAACAATGGGAGTCTTTGTCCCAAAGGCGGGAAGACAGGCAACAAGCTTAGGTCTGCATATTATTCCCGTAGAAACACATTAGGCTTATACTGGACAGATTTTGTGAGCCCTCTCGCTTCACCTCTTCCTCTATATCACCGGAGAAAGCATTCGAGCAAGCGAAACAGCGCCCTTCTATATATAGTCCATGTATCTGATGCTGTCTGGACAGAAATAGCATGACATGCCATACTCTTTTGATCCAGACAGCATCAAATACATGGTCTACACATACTGAGACAGAGGGAGGCTGCTTCGCTTGCTTGGATGCTTTAACTGAGATTGATGCGTCTCTCCAGTCAAATAAATTATAAATATTTCAATATCTCATTTGGGAGGGCAAGGAAGTACGGTAGGGTGGGCCCATAACTCTGGCCCTGCTACCTGTCACTAGATTGGTTTTGTTGACTTATAAATGAACCATGATTAACTGATTGATTTTCTGATTTAATTGAAGGCTAAGAAGACAGAGAATGCGTATTGTGACTGCTGTCCAGAGACACAGAGCCTGGCAGTGAAGACGTGTCTGAAGTGTGAGGTGTCACTGTGTCAGGAGCATGTCCAGGATCACCTGCAACTCCCTGCCTACATGGGACACCCTCTGGTCAAACCCCTGGGGGACCTGAGCAGGAGGAGGTGCCCTGAGCATGATGATGAGGTGCTGAGGTACTACTGCTCCATGTCGAAAACCTACATCTGTAATATCTGTGCCATGGACAAGAAGCAGACCAACCTCACTGTTGACACCACCAACGTTCTGGGGAGAAAACTGACTGTGAGTTTTTCCACCTCTCTTCTTAAGGGTAGCCATAGGAGAAATATGTGCAATGCTAGTTTTACATACTTGATTTATTTTCTGTTACCCTCCTTCAACCAGAGTAAATGGGGTGTGGTGTGGCAGGGTAGGATTTGGAGGCAGAGACTTTCTCATACACATAGTACACTTCCAGGCAGGTACTGTATGTACTGTAGAAATCCCAGGTTTGAGAATGAAGTGAGGTTCTTCCAGTCTTAATCCCCAAAATGTTGTCTCACAAACACAAACTATATCGACTTTATTATCCCACCAGGGGGAAATTTGTTTGTTCATGTGCTTAAAAGACACAAATAAATGAACCATAAAACACAGAATGAAACACACACCACCCAGACACTCTGCCCATGCAGAATGATTGGCACAATATTGTAATGTATAATATCGCAGACAAACACAGGAATAATAGCACTCTTCAAACAAAAGTACATATACACGGAGTATACCAAACTTTAGGAGCATTTACCCTCAAAACAGCCTCAATTCGTCGGGGCATGAACTCTAAACGGTATCGAAAGCGTTCCACAGGGATGCTGGCCCATGTTGACTCCAATGCTTCCCACAGTTGTATCAAGATGGCTGGATGTCCTTTGGGTGGTGGACCATTCTTGATACACATGGGAAATTGTTGAGTGTGAAAAACCCAGCAGCGTTGCAGTTCTTAATAAAAGCCGGTGCGCCTGGCACCCACTACCATACCCCGTTCAAAGGCACTTCAATTATTTGTCTTGCCCATTCACCCTCTGAATGGCACACATACACAATCCATGTCTGAATTGTCTCAAGGCTTAGAAATCCTTTAACCTGTCTCCTCCCCTGATTGAAGTGGATTTAACAAATTACATCAATAAGGGATCATAGCTTTCACCTGGTTAGTCTGCCATGGAAAGAGCAGGTGTTCTTAATGTTTTGTATACTCGGTGTACATCTGTGAATATGTGTGTAAATGGGTTTCAGGCATTTATGGAGCAGCAGTTCCAGGTGCTAGAGGGAAAGCTACAGGAATGCAAGGACTCTGTCAGCAAGTTGAAAGAAGACTTCAAAAACGAAGTTAGTTCTATTTTTGTGTACTCTGCTGTAATGCTTTGATTGTTTTTGATTTCTTGTGAGATTCATCGTTTTATTTCTCTGTGCACAGAGGCAGAGCTCTAATTCCAAAGACTCCCGCATTAACAGTGTAACTGTGGTGTTGCTGTGCCTCTGGTTCATTGTCCTTTATTATGGTGAGTAGATCTGATAATGACGCAGTCAGTCACGTCTTGGATTTTTTTATATAGTATTAAATGAGTCATTACTCTCTTACTTGCCCGAAAATAACATTGTCAATCATTGACCTGCATACACTTGGACTTCAGCAAGGTGTATGTGTGGGTGTATCAAATTCTATTGGTCACATACGTGATTAGCAGATGTTATTGCGGGTGTAGCGAAATGCTTGTGCTTCTAGCTCCGACAGTGCAGTAATATCTAACAAGTGATATCTAACAGATTACACAACATATACCCAATAACCACAAATCTAAGTAGGAATGAATTAAGACTATATACATGTGGACGAGCGATGTCAGAATGGAACGGACAAAGATACAGTAGAACAGTATAGAAAAAACAGTATATACATATGAGATGAGTAATGCAAGATATGTAAACATTGCTAAAGTGACTAGTGTTCCATTCCTTAAAGTGGCCAGTAATTCCTAGTCTATGCCTATAGGCAGCGGCATCTAATGTGCTAGTGATGGCTATTTAACAGTCTGATGGCCTTGAGATAGAAGCTGTTTTTCAGTCCCTCGGTCCCAGCTTTGATGCACCTGTACTCTGACCTCGTCTTCTGGATGATAGCGGGGTGAACAGGCAATGGCTAGGGTAGTTGATGTCCTTGTTGATCTTTTTGGCCTTCCTGTGACATCGGGTGCTGTAGGTGTCCTGGAGGGTGGGTAGTTTGACCCCGGTAATGCGTTGGGCAGACCGCACCACCCACTGGAGAGCCTTGCTGTTGCGGGCGGTGCAGTTACCCTACCAGGCGGTGATACAGCCCGACAGGATGCTTTCAATTGTGCATCTGTAAAAATGTGTGAGGGTTTTAGGTGACAAGCCAAATTTATTTAGCCTCCTAAGGTTGAAGAGACTTTGTTGCACCTTCTTCACCACACCGTCTGTGTGGGTGATCCATTTCAGTTTGTCAGTGATGTGTACGTTAAGGAACTTGAAGCTTTCCACCTTCTCCACTGTGGTCCCGTCGATGTAGATAGGGGGGTGCACCCTCTGCTGTTTCCTGAAGTCCACGATCATCTCCTTTTGTTTTGTTGACGTTGAGCACCACTCTCCCAGAGCTCACACCTCCCTGTAGGCTGTCTCGTCATCGTTGGTAATCAAGCCTGCTACTGTTGTGTCGTCTGCAAACTTGATGATTGAGTTTGAGGCGTGCTTGGCCACGCAGTCATGGGTGAACAGGGAGTACAGGAGGGGGCTGAGCACGCACCCTGGTTGAGGATCAGCGGAGTGGAGATGATGTTTCCTACCTTCACCACCTGGGGGCGGCCCGTCAGGAAGTCCAGGATCCAGTTGCACGGGGCGGGGTTCAGACCCAGGGTCTTAAGTTTAATGATGAGCTTGGAGGGTACTATGGTGTTGAATGCTGAGCTATAGTCAATGAACAGCATTCTTACATAGGTATTCCTCTTGTCCAGATGGGATAGGGCATTGTGCAGAGTGATGGCGATTGCATCGTCTGTGGATCTATTGGGGCGGTAAGCAAACTGAAATGGGTCTAGGGTGTTAGGTAATGTAGAGGTGATATGATCCTTGACTGGTCTCTCATAGCACTTAATGATGACAGAGGTGAGTGCTACAGGGCGATAGTCATTAAGCAGTTACCTTTGCCTTCTTGGGTACAGGCACAATGGTGGCCATCTTGCCTGAGTGGGTGGGTGCACACGTGTGTGTCTGATGAACATTTTGTCTTCATCACAGCATATAGTTCCTCTCTGGAAAATCAAAACCTCACAGACACACTGAAGAAACAGGAGACTCTCTTGCACGATGTCTACTCCTCTGTGGCAGGTGAGAAGCAAATAAATAACTTTTGTTCTTTGTGGATGATCAAACTTGAAGATTCCTGCACTGTAGAAATAAGTATGGCAATACATCTTTATTGCTGTGTGGTAATAAGAGATGTGATGTATTTGTTTACAGAATTCATAGTTGACAATCCACCAAAGGGCTACAGAAATGCAGACACCAGAGAAGCCCAACGTAAGCAGTGATACAATGGGTCTATAGTGTGTGTGCGTCAGTCTATCACTGATCTGATGTGCTTGTTTGTGTATGTGTGTCACTGATCTGTGTCCCCATTTGTCTTTCTTAGGTGCTCTGACTCTGGACGTAGACTCGGCCAGCCCTTTTCTCAAAGTGTCCCTTGATCTCCAGTCTGTGGAGAGAGTGGAGAACAAACTGTCCCTCCCCAACCACCCCTCCCGCTTTGACAAAGCCCCCCAGGTTCTCACCACCCAGTGCTACTCCTCTGGGAGACATTACTGGGAGGTAGAGGCCAAGGGCTACTGGGACATCGCTGTGTCCTACCAGAGTATTAAGCGCAAGGGGACTGAGGGCCCTGTTTTTGGCCTCAACAATGAATCCTGGAGCATCACACACAATGCAAAGGGAAACCTGTTTGCCTACCACAACAAGATGAAGAGGGAGATCGCCAATTCATTGAAAGGCAACAGAGTGACAGTGGTGGTAGACTTTGAGAAGGGAACCATCACCTTTTCTGAGGTGAATATCAACCTGACCAAGCTGCACCAGTTCAATGCTCAGCTCAGTCAGCCTGTGTGCCTGGGATTTGGCCTGTACCGCGTAGATCCTCCCAGTAGAGTCGCCATTATAGAGACCCAGTAGTGGCCCTACGCGGCACACTCATCACAAAGCACTGGACCAATGACTGTAGAGAATAACCAAGTATTGTCTCTGCTGAAACAAAGATGTAAATGTTTTACTACAACTCCCGTTGTCTCAGGTTTCTATTATACAAATGATGTTGACATGATTCTATTGCATCTTGATTAAATAAAAGTTGAAATGATTGTTTTACCTAATGTGTCTATCAACGTTGTCATTTTTTTTGGTTTACATTATTGCCATTTAGCAGACGCTCTTATCCACAGCGACTTAGTGTATTCATCTTAGGATAGCTAGGGGGGACTACCACATCAGTCATAGTAAGTACATTTTGCCTCAAAGTAGCGAAGTCAGTGCTAGTAGTAAAAAAAAAAATGGCTCTATTCAATCCGCATGGCGGAAATTCAGCTCGATTGGATTTTAAAGGCAATGTCCCGCTTTAGCGGAGACTCCATTCAAGATAAACGCGCCATATGTCAGTTCAATCTGAAATTACCTTTACATTTCTATCACGGAATCTGTAACTCTTTAGCTTTACAGATTGAAGTCAAGTGAGAGTTTACTAAAGGTAAGGATGTTATGTACTTTGTGTGGTGTTTTAAGATACTCTTTGAAGAGGTAGGGTTTCAGATGTCTTCGGAACATGGGCAGGGACTCTGCTGTCCTAGCGTCAGAGGGAAGCTTGTTCCACCATCGGGGTGACAGAACAGAGAAGAGCTTTGACTAGGCCAAGTGGGATATGCCCTCCCGTAGGGATGGGAGGGCCAGCAGACCAGAGGTGTCAGAACTAAGTACTCAGGTAGGGTTTGAGCATAGCCTGAAGGTAGGGAGGGGCAGTTCCCCTCGCTGCTCTTTGTAGTAGATGCATCAACTGGAAGTCAGTGGAGCGGGTTGACATGGGAGAACTTAGGAAGGTTGAACACCAGGTGTGCTGCGGCATTCTTTAAAAATTGCAGGGGTTGGATGGCACAAGTGTGGAGCCCACCCAACAGCGAGTTGCAGTAGTCCAAACAGGAAATGACAAGTGCCTGGATTAGGACCTGTGCTGCTTCCTGTGTGCATACCCACGGTAAGTAGCAACCCAATTAAAAACATATAACAAAAAAAATAGACCTTTATCCTGTATGAGTGGAGAATATTTCTTGTTTTGTTTATTGTAAAGGATGTATAAGTAAATTCAGAGCGAGAGGCTCATTAATTACTGTTGGTCTGTCGCAGCCATCCCTTTTAGCGCAAACATTATTCACAGTAAATGAGACACCAGAGTTTGAGCTCTTTATCTTCATTGCTATTTTATTTAAAAATAATGGAATAACATAAGTCAAATTGACCTTGATTTCTACAGTCATTTATTCACACCGGACTAGACACAGTGGACTTTTATTTTACAATAATGAAAAGTAAGAAAGTCTCTAAAGCCCACTAAACTATGTGAAAAGAAACCAAGAGCGTAGCATGATACGCCACTTTCCTCAATCTGATATTTTCACTATTTCCTGACTCGGTTTCTTAAAAAAAAAGAGATGCTGAACTTTTTTCTCTGAGAACCTAAAGGCCACCAACAAAAGTAAGATGGGTATCATATATTTATCCAAATATATAAGAATAAGGATGGAAAACTTTTTATGAAGCTTTTGGCTGCCATGGATCACCAAAAATATTTTAACTTTTTCCTGTAAAAACTGACTTCAAAAATAAAAGTATGTGGACACCCCTTCAAATTAGAGGATTCGGCAATTTCGGCCACACCGTTGCTGACCGGTGTATAAAAATCGAGCACACAGCCATGTAATCTTCATAGACAAACATTGGCAGTAGGATGGCCTTACTGAAGAGCTCAGTGACTTTCAACGTGGCACCGTCATAGGATGCCACCTTCCCAACAAGTCAGGTCATGAAATTTCACCCCTGCTAGAGCTGCCCTGGTCAGATGTAAGTGCTGTTATTGTGAAGTGGAAATGGTCTAGGAGCAACAACGGCTCAGACGTGACACAAGCTCACAGAACGGGACAGACGTATGCTGAAGTGCACAGAGCACTGATCTCAACCCCATCGAACACATTTGGGATGAATTGGAACGCCGACTGCGAGCCAGGCCTAATCGCCCAACATCAGTGCCCGACCTCACGAATGCTTTTGTGGCTGAATGGAAGCTAGTCCCTGCAACAATGTTCAAACATCTAAAGGAAAACATCCCCAGAATAGTGAAGGCTGTTATAGCAGAAAAAGGGAGGACCAACTCCATATAAATGCCTATGATTTTGGAATGAGAGGTTCGATGAGCAGGTGTCCACATACTTTTGGTCATGTAGTGTTTGTCAACATGTGACGGCACAATGATCCAATTTACCCTCTGGAATAGAACCCTTTAGAACCCCACTATGATTTCAGGTTCCTTCATATGGTATACATCCTCTCATAACACCATCATTGTGAATGGACCCGTTAAAAGGTATGCAAGTCCAAACAATACAACACACAACTAAATATATATACTTCACTCCCTGTCCTCGCACGTTTTATCTCGGTCACTGTCTCCACTGTCCATCTCTAAATGAATCCCATGTGTTGTTATGTTGATCATTTCCTTCCACTGGATCGCTTTGTGGTACATGGCACTCTTCTTTTCTCCAGTTGCTCTCCTCCAAACGCCATTTCTTCCTCTCATCCCACTCAGTCTACCTTAGGCCTGTTATCACCCCTGACCCAGCAAGACACAAATCACAATTCTCCCCTTGTCTGGGTGTGGCCGGTCTTTACTTGACAACCATGGTATTCTGATTCCTGATGGAGCACCAGGCCATGAAGATATCCCTGAAGGAGAGAAAAAGGGGAAAAAATAAAGACAAGTCTTTAAGTCAGTCAACATAATCAATCATGTTTCTTTTTCTATTCCAACGCAACTTCTACTTAAACCTCCCAAAAAAACGACAAACTTTTCTCACAGAAAGAAAAGGAACACAAATAAATGTAGATCCAAACCCACAAACCTGCAGTGAGTGGCGACACATTCACTGCTGCAGTACTCTTTGTCCCAGTCCGTGCTCTCTATTGCAGGGTTGGTGCATCCTACTCGTACGCAGAGAGTCAGGGGGCCAGAAGCAGCGTCAGTGGGACGTGGAGACACATTGAACTCCATTTCCATCTGAAGAAAAAGAGGTGAAAGTTGAGCAAGGAGTCGAGAGGAATTATTGAAACGCCAAGTATATTTAACATGAACATTGGGTCAGAAACCACAGCTAACCTCTCCCGAAGTGAACTCTTCCGTAACAGAATCCTCATCTGCACTCGCCGTCAAGTCAGTGGACTTCGCCAACTGCAGAGCCACTGTAGGGGTGGAGTATGCTGATGCAGGCACGGCGGAAGTGGTGACACCAATTGAGTGGGCGGTTGCTGTTGTAGTAACAATAATAGGCAAGGATGAGTCTGCCTGCAAAGAGGCCGGGACTATCTTGATCTGTAGTGGAGGGGGAGGTGTGGCGGTGATGGACACAGGAGGCCCCGGCCCGGCATTTCCTCCTCGGGGCTTGGCCTGTAGGGGAGGTGGGGCTGGGGAGTGTACCATCTGCTGGAGCCGCGGGGGAGGAGGGGCGTGCTGCATCTGCAGCAGAGGTGGGGGCTGGCGTGGGGCTGAGGGCAGCAGGGTGCGCACGCCGCCAGGGAGCACCGTCACCATGGAGTTGGGTATCTGATGGAGCTTAGCCCCGGCCTGGAGCATCTGTTTGGAGATGATGATCTTGGTGATGGTGGGGGTCAGGGTCGGGGTGGCTGTGGGTCCCAGGGTGGGGGGCTTGCAAGCTCCTGTGCGGGAACGCGTGGTGACTTGGGGGACGTCCAGAATAATGTTGGAGGCGCAGATGTTGGTGATGGTATTCTGGTCTGCGATGTGTTGGGGGAGACGGGAGGGACGGGCGGGAGCCAGGGGGGCCAAAGGCACCGGCTCAGGTATTGGAGGAGGTGATGGTGAAGAAGCTGTGTCCATCACTTCAATGGAGGGCTGGGGAAATGAGCACATTTTTTGGAGAGATAATAGCTTCTAGACATTTACAGGAAAACATTGTCAGAGCTACAGTTACACGTCTTCCAAGCAAAGACAGGCCAAGAGTTTCTTACCTGTGAGAGCTGATTGGCTCTGTAAGCTGCTAGGGACTTCAGGTACTCCTTTTTCGCTGCTTCCGTCTTTCTCTTATACACCTAATAGTGTCAGAGGGTATAATTACGTAAGTAAAGACGTACGTAAAGGCTAAATGTACAGATAATTGACAAAATAAAGGAAACACCCACATAAAATATCTTAATAGAGTGACGGGCCGCCACAAGCCACCAAAACAGCTTCAATGCGCCTTGGCATAGATTCTACAAGTGTTTGGAACTCTATTGGAGGGATGCAACACCATTCTTCCACGAGAAATTCCATAATTTGGTGTTTTGTTGACGCTGGTGGAAAACACTGTCAGGCACAGCTCCAGAATGTCCTACAAGTGGTTCAATTGGGTTGAGATCTGGTGACTGACACACACCCTTTAAACCCTCTATGCTTCTTTGAGACCCCTCTTTCAAAGCCACTGATCTCTTTTTCTAGCCATGGTCATCAAAATAAAAGCATAATTAACTCAGGAACCATACCTGTGTGGAAGTACCTGCTTTTTAATATATTTTGTATCTCTCATTTACTCAAGCGTTTCCTTTATTTTGGCTGTTACCTACATGTGTATTAGTAAAAGTGTATGTACTGTATACCTGTTTCTGCTCTTCCCCAAGACTGTCCCACATGGAGGCTACTATCGTGGACACCTCTCCAAATGTGGCGTTGGGGTTCTGGCCCTTGATGGCAGCCTGAGTGTCCCTGAAGAACAGGGCGTAGGCAGAGACGGGTTTCTGGGGCTCGTTGGGGTCTTTCTTCTTCTTCCCCTTCTTCCCTCCTCCAGGCCCTGCCGTGGCGGCCACCATGGCAGGCTTGCCCCCGCCGCGCCTCACCAAGGCAGGGGAGACTGAGGAGACGAGCATGGGGGAAGAGGCTGGCATGGTGGAGAGGTGGGAGAGTACCGCAGGGGAGACAGACAGGGACATCGGAGAGTCGACCAGCACACTCTTCAGGGTGACAGCGGGACCAGTGGACAGAGAGAGACGTGGGAAAGATACAAGGCTAGATCATCAGATTTAGTAAGACTTAGCAAGACACATCTTGCCGAAATTATTCAGACCCCTTGGATTTCTTCCAAAGTGTGTGTTAAACTGGGATTAAAATTGATTTAATAGTAAAAAAAATATGCAAAAAATACTCTACAATGGTAAAGTGGAAGACAAATGTATTAAAAGAAATTAGTGACCCAATTAGGTCCCGCTTTAAATTACACTTAGCTTATAAAGGCTTCATAAAGCCTTCCTAAGTGCTACATAAGTGTTACAAAGCATCTATAACCGTATGTCAGGCTTTATAAAGGGGTTCATAAATGTGGCATAACTGTGAGACATAATCCCCCATGTAAAATGGGACATAACCCACTATGTCAAATATGATATAAACATGTGCTTCGTACAGCGTGACATTTGGTGCTGAAAGATGGCATACGCTCTAAAGTGAAGTCACGTTAGTCACATTACACCTAATCTCGTTCCCACCTAATCTTGTTCCCACCTAATCTCGGTCCAACGCATCAAACTTGGACTTCATTAGTTAGGGTTAGGTTTAAAATACAATTTTAAGAAAAATTGTGGAAATGGGTAGGGCTTATATATAATTATGACTTTTGACTGTGTTATGTAGTGACGATTACAAAAATGACCAAAGATTTACAACTCAAATATAGAGTCATTGCATAAGTATTCAGCCCCTTTGTTTAGGCAAGCCTAAATTAGTTCAGGAGTCCAATTTGACTGTGTGAAATGAATAGGGGTTGATATGATCTTTAAATAACTAACCCTTCCCTCTGTCCCCCATACATACAAAATCTGCACAGTCCCTCAAGCACAGATTCAACTACAAATACCAGGGAGCTTTTCGAAAAGCCTCATAAAAAAGGGTACTGATTGGTAGATTGGTTATTGTTACCTATCAGACATTGAATATCTATCTTAAAACATGGTCTAGTTAATAATATGTATTAAACCACCCATACACCTCAAAGATACAGTCGTCCTTCTGAACTGAGCTGCAGGACAGGAATGAAACCGCTCAGGGGTGTTCCCATGAGGCCATTGGTGATTTCAAAACAGCTACAGAGTTCAATGATTGCAATGGGAGAGAACTGGGAATGGATCAACAACATTGCAGTGACTCCACAATAATGACCTAAATGACAGAGTGAAAAGAACAAATATACAAAATATTCCAAAACATGCATCTTGTATGCAACTAAAGTAATACTGCAAAAGAACATGGCAAAGGAATATACTTTTTGGCCTAAATGCAAAGCTCTAGGTTGGGGGAAATGCAACACAACACACCACTGATTAACTGCCTCCTTATTTTCAAGCTTGGTGGTGGCTGCAGCATGGTATATGGGTATGCTTGACATCGGCAAATACTGGGGGAGTTTTTCAGGATAAAAATAAAACAGGACGGGGCTAAGCTTTTACACCCGACACTGGGAGAGGAATTAACCTTTCAGCAGGACAATAACCTACAGCACAAGTCTACACTGGAGTTGCTTACCAAGAAAACAGTGGATGTTCCTAAGTGGTCAAGTTACAATTTTGACTTAAATCTGCTTGAAATCCTATGGCAAGACTTGAAAATTGACATGATCCCTAACATCTTGACAAAGCTTGAGGAATTTTGAAAATAATACAAATCGACAAATATTGCACAATCCAGGTGTGCAAAGCTCTTAGAGACTTACCCAAGAAGACTCCCAGCTGTAATGGCTGCCAAAGGTGTTTCTAACATGTATGGACTCAGGGAGCTGAATACTTATGCAACGACTATATTTTACTTCATCTTTTGATAATGTTAGAATTTTTGTCCCACTTTGCCAGAGTATTTTGTGTAGATTGTTGACAAACATGACAACTAAATCCAATTTAATCCCACTTTGTAACACAAAATGTGAAGAAATCCAAGGGGTCTGAATACTTTTGCAAGGCATTGTATAAACAAACATACAAATAGACACTCACCCTGAAGTCATCCATATCATCATCCTGGAGGGAGCCCGCTGGAGAGGGCGTGGCAGACAGCTGGTCAGGTGATTTGGAACGAGACAGAATGTTCCCACCATGAAGGCCAAGCCCGAGCTGGGCGCTCAGATCTGATTGGTCAATGGTGGTTAGCTGATTGTGTCCCAATAGGCCATGATTCATGTCACCAAGTGGGACATCAATGGTCATTGGAGAGGAGCTGCTGAAATGGGAGCCAATGGAGTGGCCAAGTTCCTAGAGTGACAAGGCCAGGAGCGTTTACTTAGCATTAGCGCTTAACAAAAAGCATCTTAATAACAAAGCATTTGCATTTGAAAAAAACACATTCTTGATGCACAAAGCTATTTATAAAGTATACTACTTACCACCCCTAGTGTTGAACTGAGCAGGGCCCCCCCTCCAGGCTGGCTCATCACCCCCAAGCTCAGGTGCTCCAGGCCCTGAGAGGTTGTGTTCACATAGGTGGAGGCAAAGGAGGGGTCATTGCCCCCCACCACAGCATTCCTCGCCAGGCTTCCAGCACCCGCGAGACCCCCTGCTCCACCTGACAGTTCCCCAAAATGGGAAACCACATCCCCAACACTGAGTGCCGTGTCCAGGGAGATTGGAGGGATCTCAAACACCTCATCACCAAGACTGGGGGTATGGAATGTCTGCTAAACAGAGAGAAGGAGAAGGACAACTGTTAATGGGACAGATACAGTACACGAACATGTTACGTGTAAATACACTGCACAATGTCAATAATATGTAGTATGGAAACTGTGCAGGCTTCTAGGATCATGATACCCACCTCAGAGGAGAGAAAAGGATGACCTGCCCCAGATATGGTAAGGTAATTATCACTGCCCCCTGGAAACTGCAAAACAGAAATGTGATTTAGTACTTGTGTTCTCTCAGTACAGTGGATCACAGCTCCTTTCAGTCCAAACATATCAGGCTCAATTGGGACAGTCACTTGACTCGCCTGCGGACGCATATACAACATAGGTTATTTTCATTTCGGGTGAATACTCTTTCCCCCTTGTTTAGAAATAGGCCCCATACCTTGTTAATTGGGTCGTATCCATTATAAGCCTGTGCTTCCAAGAACTCCGGGTCGACATTCTGACCAGTGCCATCAGAAAGTTCAGAGTAAAAGTTAAGATCCATCGTGACAGACCAATCAAAATTGTGCGATTTAACTACGAATCAACCAAGATTGGCGAGCTCTTTGCAGCTAATGTAGCTAGCTAGAAATCACCATCATGCCAGACCAGACGAATCAATCGACACACGTTTTCAACTGGTGTGCTAGCTATAACCGCTAGCAGTACATAAATATATGTAGCTAGACCAACTAATGTTAGCTAGGTAACCCCAGTATACAAAATTTAATTGCAAATAACTGATTTGTTCAGGATTCTCAGATAGATACTTGTAGCTCATCAAAGAAAACTCAATTCACTAACGTTAGCTAGCAGGCTAGCCAACAATGCTAACGCTAGCTTCCAATGAAGCATATGGATTTAGCTCACGTTTGCTCTTATTTTATTTTTTTAATTACAAATTATTGGAAAGATCTTTGTTCCCCATAAGAACCGAAATCTGACCGTAAGATATTTAGCTAGATATCGGGCAATTTGTCAAAATAACGTTGCTCGGTCTAATTCAGGTCCATATTCAGCAAACTCGACCAGGCTCGACGCTGTGATCTAGTCAATTAATATAGTAGTCGAACAAGTCTGTCTAATCGAGTAAACATAATCGATCGCGTACTCAGGACTAAAGAACAGACATGGTTATCTAATGTAATAGTTCGATGGAAATATCTCTAGAATATCTCAATTTATTTAACCTTACTGGACAACATAGTAATACAACTCTGCTCAGACCTATCCAAAATATATAGGATATTTGGATATGGGTCAATTTTGAATTATGTCCAACTTCTCGAGGTGTACACTCCCCCTCGTGGAATTTTAAGGAATGGATTGGTGTGAGAACGGAGGAAACTTCCTCAATGCCAATCCAACACTCTTCGTGATGGACATAAGACTAAATATGTTTCAAGACGATCTGATTATCCTAACTTGTAAAGTTGTCCATTACAATAGGTAGTTATACGTGTTCTTCGATTTAAGTGTGTGTCTGTGTGAGATCAGCTCAGGTAGGAGTTGCATGACAAAGCAAAGGAGTTGAGTCCAGCGAGAGAACCTCTTTGTTTACATTGAAAACTAGCTACTTATACAAGTTAGTTAAATATTGTCATAGTAAAAAGGTGGTGTGATATGTAGGGTTTATTAGCTAAACAAATGACAGCCAGTGATGGTCGTGTCAAGAATGACTGTTGGTGAAGTTAACACAACCGTGGCAATTTTGGGGAGATAAATCCAAAAGCTAGTTCAAGTGGCAAGATGGTACAAAAGATGAAGGCGTTCAGTAGATTTAGCTAACAATCCTACTCTGTCTTCAATAACGAAATATTCGTAAACTATATCTTACCTCCATCCTCACTACATCGGTCCGCTGCTTTCCTAATTCTATTTTGTGTTTCCTCTTTTCTTTACTTGGCTTCCGGGTTTCCTTGGATTTATTCTGGGGAAATGACGTCACTCCTGTAGAGATTTCTTAGTCTTCTTGGTACTGATGATAAACTTAATTAAAACAAGCATGACAAATCGTGCCATAAGAATGGTATTTACAACATAGTTTTCACATACTTAATCAAATGAGTCAAACAGAACAGTGAAAGGTTGTTTAACAAAAACATGCTTTATTCACTCATTCTCAACTTGAAGAAAACGAGTTGCCTAAACAGTGCAAATCAAAGTAATACAAAAAGTGATGTCAGATCAGATGATGTTTGATCACAACTCAATATAACTCAAATAAATAGATGTGTGTTGTGGTGGATGAATCAGAATTCGTTGGGTAACATAGATAATTAAGATGTTTTATTAGTATAATATGCTTATGTGAGATACTTGTCATTAGAAAGTGTCCTTTGGACTCTGGTGTCTTTCAGTTGCCCGTTTCCCTTAGCTGGGGCTCAGTCACTTGGGGCCCAGAGAGGGGAGAGGTCAGACTTGTTTTTTTACATGTCTCTGTTGCTATGCAGAATATCAGCAAGAGAGGACAGAATGAAACATTGTCTTCGTGTGGATGTGTCTTTTCCTATTCTTAAACCATGTGAAGGGATGGCGTGATTAATGGGGAACCAATTATTTGTCTCCACAATGTCTGTGCGCAGGTCACTCCCCTCAGTGAGCTTGTCCAGGAGTGGGAACAAGAGGTGTCTTACTGAGGATGGGCCTCTATGAGATAGCACTGACAGAGGATATTTATGATGTATTTTGATAAGAACGCCTAAAAAGCATTCCAGAGAACATGAGCTAATGGTTTTGTTCTATACCGTACCAGGGAGGGACGGTTCTAGGGAGACCAGACACCGGTCTATATAATGAATACTTGAGATAGCAGTTGCTGTCTGCTGTGCTTTATAGATATCTTTTCATACAAAACTTAACCTTTGTGAACTGTTCCTAAGATTTGTGGTTCGTCAATGTACGTTGAAGGGGTGGACCTTGAGTATAAAAGCTCTTTGTATTGAAGGTGTAGTCACCTTTCTCAATAGCATCATTGAAGGTCAAGTGCTTTTGCAAAAGTATCTTAATTATAAAGATGTAGTTAACTCGGACTGGTGTGTTTGTAACTCTCCTAATTTGGTAATGCAGAAATTAGCCACCACAGTGTACAGTCAGCTAATACTGTTTATGTTAGACTACTAGCGCACGGGTCTTGGTTGCTGAATGAGGAGCCCGAAGCGTTTCTTCAGTGTCACTCGGTGCAGAGAGAACTTGTCGTCGGGGGAAAACCGAGCCTGATGGACCGAGCTGGTGGGCTGGCCCAGAAGGTCCACCTTCTAAGATTGAAATAATGGGTTTGTTACAGCCATATGTAATGAAAAGCGGACAGTACTATGCAATCAGAATGGGTTTGTTAGAGCCATTTGGAATGAAATGCGGACAGAATTACACAATTAAATGGCATTCGAGTGTAATTTAACAGTTCACATCCAGGGAAAGAAATATTGAAAAAAATAATGCAGATACGCAGGAAATGCTTACCTTCATCGTGTGCACCCTCTCTCCATTTTCGTTAAGGTAAAACTTAAGGTACATGGTCGCGAGCTCATGCTAAAAATCTCTACAAGTTTGATGGGTGCTTCCAAGGTGAGAAAAAAAACACATGTGAAGGTACCATAAAAGATGGTAGACCAGATTCCATCCTTCCCATTAGACTGGTTTCCAGTGACTACATTTAAATTGATAGTTACAACACTCTTATTTATGCGGGAGCAAATTTCCACGTGTAACGAACTTCCAGTATACTTGTACTGTTGGTGTGACATCACTTCCCTGAACAACCGCGAGATTGGGCAATGGGTTCTGCCGTTTACAATGGACTTTCCCAAATCACCTTCTGAATACATACAGTACCAGTTAAAAGTTTGGACACACCTACTAATTCAAGGGTTTTTCTTTATTTTAACTATTTTCTACATTGTAGAATAATAGAAGACAACAAAACTATGAAATCATGTAGTAACCAAAACAAGTGTTAAATAAATATTTTATTAGATTCTTCAAAGTAGCCACCCTTTGCTTTGACAGCTTTGCACACTCTTGGCATTCTCTCAACCAGCTTCATGAGGTAGTCACCTGGAATGCTTTTCCAACAGTCTTGAAGGAGTTCCCACATATGCTGAGCACTTGTTGGCTGCTTTTCTTTCACTCTGCGGTCCAACTCATCCCAAACCATCTCAATTGGGTTGAGGTCGGGTGTTTGTGGAGGCCAGGCAATCTGATGCAGCCCTTACACAGCCTGGTTTGTTTTGGGTCAATGTCCTGTTGAAAAACAAATGATAGTCCCACTAAATGCAAACCAGATGGCATATCGCTGCAGTATGCTGTGGTAGCAATGCTGGTTAAGTGGGCCTTGAATTCTAAATAAATCACTGACAGTGTCACCCGCAAAGCACCCCCACACCTCCATGCATCACGGTGGGAACCACACATGCAGAGGTAATCTATTCACCTACTCTGCGTCTCACAAAGACACACCAAAAATCTCAAATTTGGACTCATCAGACCAAAGGACAGATTTCCACCGGTCTAATGTCCATTGCTTGCGTTTCTTGGCCCATGCAAGTCTCTTCTTATTGGTGTCCTTTAGTAGTGGTTTCTTTGCAGCAATTCGACCTTGAAGGCTTGATTCACGCAGTCTTCTCTGAACAGTTGATGTTGAGATGCTTCTGTTACTTGAACTCTGAAGCATTTATTTGGGCTGCAATCTGCGGTGCAGTTAATTGTTGATTTCTGAGGCTGGTAACTCTAATAAACTTATCCTCTGCAACAAAGGTAACTCTGGGTCTTCCTTTCCTGTGGCGGTCCTTAGGAGAGCACCGTTTCATCATAGCGCTTGATGGTTTTTGGCGACTGCACTTGATGAAACTTTGAAAGTTCTTGAAATTTTCCACATTGACTGACCTTGCCATGTCTTAAAGTAATGATGAACTGTCATTTCTCTTTGCTTATTTGAGCTATTCTTGCCATTATATGGACTTGGTCTTTTACCAAATAGGACCATCTTCTTAACAAGGCACACCTGTTAATTGAAATGCATTCCAGGTGACTACCTCATGAAGCTGGTTGAGAGAATGCCAAGCGTGTGCAAAGCTGTCAAGGCAAAGAGTGGCTACTTTGAAGAATTGCAAATATATTTGGATTTGTTTACTACACGGTTCCATATGTCGTTTCATAGTTTGATGCCGTCACTATTATTCTACAATGTAGAAAATAGTAAATATAAAGAAAAACCCTGGAATGAGTAGGTGTGTCCAAACTTGACTGGTACTGTAAGTGTAAAAGGCAGGAAAAAAACTCAAACACATGCGGTCAAGAAAATACACAAGGACCAGAGAACTCAGCTGCTTTCACTGTAATTCATATCACAGATACAATCAGGTCATAAAACAATAATAATAACTCATTGCGGTCATCGTCGCACCATAGCACACAACTGACCAGCTCTACATTGTACAATACACCCATCTTCCTAGCACTGGATCATTAACTAATATACCGGTATCCCCCCCCCCCTCTCTTACAGTTATCACATCCTTTCAGAAAAATGTACATCCACATATTGGACCCCTTCTAGTTCACTGACTCAACAGGGCGCAGAAAGGTCCTATGACATCAGACTCAGGCATCATGGGAGCAAAGTTCTGGTCTGCTCAGTACAAGTGTGTCCTCTCGTCCAGTTAAACTGGAGGACCAGCTTGGAGGTTCTTGGATAAAAAGGCTCCTAATACAGCAGGGCTCCCCTTAAAGATGAGGCTGGGAATGGGATGGGTTTGAGGGGTGGTTGAGGGAGAAGGAGAGCAGTGGCATGAGAAACAGAGTTGGGCACGGAGTCACTTTGTTGGGGTTCAGGCTGCCAAGTGGATGGTCATGAAGGGAGGAGGAATATCATGAATGGAAAGAGTTGGGTACAAACCTGCTCCTTTCCAAAAATCTACATAAAACAAATGAGTAAAAATAACAAATTAATCCATAATTCAATATAGATCATGATAAAAAATAAAATGAATAGGAAAAAAAAATAACATGATTTTTCGGGGACTACATTAGACAAGACGTGCTTGGTCAATCCTCTGAGCTGGAGGAAGAGTCCGAGTCCTTCTGCGCCATGATGACGTCGTCCAAAAGGGCCTCCCTGTCAGAACTCTCGTATCCGCCTCGGGACAAGCTGTCGCCGCCTTCCATCTTAACATCAAAGGCTTGAGTCAGGAAAGAAGAATCCTCCAAGTCTTCGTCCTCCATCATGTAGGCCCCGTCTGAGACCAGGGTCTCTTCTTCACCTCCGCCCAGGAGTGGGTCCTCCATCGGGTCAGGCTGGGGAGCGTGGTGGTGGTGGTGGTGACGGTCTCTCTTGGGAATGACAGAGTGTGCGGAGAGTAGCCGGTGGAAGAGGCTGTCTGGCAGAAAGCCCTGGAAGAAGAAGATGAACTACAGTTGAAGTCGGAAGTTTACATACACCTTAGCCAAATACATTTAAACTCAGTTTCACAATTCCTGACATTTAATCCTTGTAAAAATTGTCTGTCTTAGGTCAGTTTGGATCACCACTTTATTTTAAGAATGTGAAATGTCAGAATAATAGTTGATATAATTATTTCAGCTTTTATTTCTTTCATCACATTCCCAGTGGGTCAGAAGTTTACATACACTCAATTAGTATTTGGTAGCATTGCCTTTAAAATTGTTTAACTTGGGTCAAACGTTTTGGGTAGCCTTCCACAATAAGTTGGGTGAATTTTGGCCCATTCCTCCTGACAGAGCTGGTGTAACTGAGTCAGGTTTGTAGGCCTCCTTGCTCGCACACGTTTTTTTTCAGTTCTGCCAAAATTGTCTATAGGATTGAGGTCAGGGCTTTGTGATGGTCACTACAATACCTTTATTTTGTTGTCCTTAAGCCATTTTGCCACAACTTTGGAAGTATGCTTGGGGCCATTGTCCATTTGGAAGACCCATTTGCGACCAAGCTTTAACTTCCTGATTGATGTCTTGAGATGTTGCTTCAATATATCCACATCATTTTCCTACCTCATGATGCCATCTATTTTGTGAAGTGCACCAGTCCCTCCTGCAGCAAAGCACCCCCCACAACATGATGCTGCCACCCCTGTGCTTCACGGTTGGGATGGTGTTCTTCGGCTTGCAAGCATCCCCCTTTTTCCTCCAAACATAACGATTGTCATTGTGGCCAAACAGTTCTATTTTTGTTTCATCAGACCAGAGGACATTTCTCCAAAAAGTACAATCTTTGTCCCCATGTGCAGTTGCAAACCGTAGTCTGGCTTTTTTATGGCGGTTTTGGAGCAGTGGCTTCTTCCTTGCTGAGCGGCCTTTCAGGTTATGTCGATATAGGACTCGTTTTTGGATATTGATACTTTTGTACCGGTTTCCTCCAGCATCTTCACAAGGTCCTTTGCTGCTGTTCTGGGATTGATTTGCAGTTTTTGCACCAAAGTACATTCATCTCTAGGAGACAGAACGCGTCTCCTTCCTGAGCGCTATGACGGCTGCGCTGTGTTTAGACTTGCATTCTATTGTTTGTACAGACGAACGTGGTACCGGATTTCTTTTGATTTTCCCATGATGTCAAGCAAAGAGGCACCGAGTTTGAAGGTAAGCCTTGAAATACATCCACAGGTACACCTCCAATTGACTCAAATGACGTAAATTAGCCTATCAGATGCTTCTAAAGCCATGACAACATTTTCTGGAATTTTCCAAGCTGTTTAAAGGCACAGTCAACTTAGTGTATGTCAACTTCTGACACATTGGAATTATGATAGTGAGTTATTAGTGAAATAATCTGTCTGTTAACAATTGTTGGAAAAATAACTTGCGTCATGCACAAAGTAGATGTTCTAACAGACTTGCCAAAACTATAGTTTGTTAACAAGAAAATTGTGGAGTGGTTGTAAAACAAGTTTTAATGACTCCAACCTATGTGTATGTAAACTTCCGACTTCAATTGAATAAAAATATTTTACTACCTGAAATAGAACCTATCCCCCTGCCTTTCATTCAATAAGTTAATAAAGGGTACTCACAGAGCACCGGACAGTCTCAGCCCATTCTGGTGCAACTGCACAGTCAGGATTCTCCTCCAGAAACTCCCTCAGATCCTGCAGCATAGGTCCATGTGCAGCCCCAACCTGAGCAAAAAAATTTAATAAAAATTAACTCGGGCAATCAGCATCCACAAATGAATATTTATTTGAGAGAGGAACCCCATGCACTCATCCTTTGCCATTTCTCACCTTCTTTCCTGTCCTCATATCAATGATGTTAATCTTCTCACTGCCCGACAGCGCTGCTGCCTTCTCCGTCCTCTTCTTCTTCCTCTTGCTCCTGTTCACAAGG
The DNA here is from genome assembly GCF_901001165.1 of Salmo trutta. NCBI lineage: Eukaryota > Metazoa > Chordata > Actinopteri > Salmoniformes > Salmonidae > Salmo > Salmo trutta. The sequence continues at coordinate 10,635,259 of NC_042987.1, read as the reverse complement.
AGCTAGGGGTTCGCAGAAGACAGAGTCACTACAGCCGCAGTGGAAAATCCCAAATTATTCTGCATTTTTCACAGGGCACTACTTTTGTCCAGAGTCTCGTTTGAACCCCAGCCATAGTCTTCTAGATAAAATGTACCTCCAGCATGTCTCCCTCCACCTCATATTCTGGGTTCTCCTTCAGCCAGTTGGGCAAGTCCCTGCGTCGAGGGGCCCGCTCCCCACTCAGCACTGTGCCCGTCATGGCATCGACCACCGGGACCGCTCCGTCTGGATCTGACAACTAGGGGGAAGTGAGAGTGAGCGAGGTTTGACGAATGCAGACATTGAATGAACATTTGAGTATGTAGTTTGTTAGTTATTGTCGTCTACTGTTCTCAGACAAGTATCTGTGTATTATGAGCAGTCTTAACCACTGACTCCATGACAATGTGGACAAGTATTGTATACACTGAGTATACAAAACATTAAGAACACCTGCTCTTTCCATGACAGACTGACCAGGTGAATCCAGGTGAACGCGATGATCCCTTATTGATGTCACTTGTTAAATACATTTCAAATCAGTGTAGATGAAGGGGAGGAGACAGGTTAAAGAAGGACTTTTAAAGCCTTGAGACATGGAATGTGCATGTGTGCCATTCAGAGGGTGAATGGGCAAGACAAAATATTTAAGTGCCTTTAAACGGGGTATGGTATTAGGTGCCAGGCGCACCAGTTTTTGGTCAAATACTGCAACGCTGTTGAGTTTTTCCACGCTCAATAGTTTCCCGTGTGTATGGTCCACCACCCAAATGGTCCACCACCCAAAGGACATCCAGACAACTTAACACAACTGTGGGAAGCATTGGAGTCAACATGGGCCAGCATTCCTGTGGAACACTTTCAACACCTTGTAGAGTCCATGCCCTGACGAATTGAGGCTGTTCTGAAGGCGGGGGGGGGGAAGGGAAAGAGCAGCTCAATATTAGGAAGGTGTTCCTAATGTTTTGTATACTCAGTCTATATGCGTACTTCTTGGTCCCTACGCTTCCTGCGCCCGCTCCCCTCTCCCCCTGACCCGTTGGACATCAAGGCATGCTTAGAGAAGGTCAGCTTCAGCCCCTCCTCCTAAGAGAGTTGGATAGTAAAAGAAAGGGGGATGGAGAAAGAGGGTAGACAACAAATTTAGTCATCCCATCTATACCTCAGTCACCCATGCTTTAACCCAATGTACTTCAATGGCTTAAAAAACTGAATCAGCTGTTATTACTGGGCTAGGACAAAAGCCCAGGACCAGAATTGAGTCGACCCCTCTTTTCGGTGTTCCTCTCATCTCACCTTGAGGAGTTTGACCGTGAACTCCGATTCCTCTCCATCTGCACCTTCTCCACCGGGGGTGCTGTTGCCTTTCCGCATGAGCCGTGCAAAGCTGAGCTCATCCCCCGCCCCTAGGTCGTCAGAGCCTGGGTTGAGCTGGGCGTCAGAAGCGTAGCGTCGCCCTGTTGGCCACTGCCCAGACAGCACCAGTGTACAGAGGCTGTCCAGCCGGTTTATCAACACACGGTCCTGAGGGAGCAACCAGTCAATCACTCCACCAACACAACAAACACCAAACCTTTTACTGTACAGTTTATTATTCAACGTCCCGTTATTACTGTATTTGAAGTACTAATGTGTAAGCTTTTACACAAACACAATACTGTTTGTTGAACCAGAACATCATCCACATACTGAATCTGGACCCATCCATACTCTATAGCAGTGGTTTCGAACCTTTTATGGTTACTGTACCTCCAACTGAATTCTGCTCTGCCCGGAGAACCCCTTCATGTACATTTCACCAGTAAGCCTATGGTCTTATGAATCTTCTCACGTACCCCCTGTGGAAAGGCCAAGTATTCCCAGGGGTCCTAGTACCCCTGGTTGGGAACCACCGCTCTATAATTGCAGACAGTACACGTCCCCTACATACCTTGGGCCAGTCAACCCTGAAGGGGTCAGTGAGGGACTCCGGTGGCGCGCCATCTTGAGATGGAGTCATTGAGAGCAAGCTGTTCTCTCCGTCTTCCTCCATCTTCAGAGCAGCTGAAAACAGAAAAGAAAATGACAAAAAGTGTGTTCTACCCGTGTTGTCTTAACTCAATCCTCACACTCTTCTAGATTCCTCTTAACCATTACTCACCTCTCTCCCTCTCTGCATCGCTGTCCCCACTGTCGTCAGAGCTTTCTGATCGCCGGGAGGAGGTAGACGAGCCTGAGTCAGAGTCTGAATCCAAATCAGACGTCCCTCCTTCTCCTCCACTTCTTCCGCCTTTCCTTCCTCCGCTTCTCGGGCCCCTCCCCCTGCTCTTCTTCCAGCCCAAGCCGGTCCGGGCCTGTCCCGTCCCATCAGGGCGAGAGAGGGGTGTGGTCTGTGTATCTGAGTGGCCGAGAGCCTCAGAAGCTCCAAGGAGGACGGACTCCCCGTTCAGTCCCTCCTCCTCCTTGACGGCGGAGCCCTCCTCTGCCTGTGGTTGGCGGAGGGGAGTGGCAGGGGCGGGCTGGTTCTGCTGGATCTCGAGGTAGTCGTGGCGGGCTTGGCTGAAGGAGAACTGCGGGTCGGAGAAGACTGAAAGCTCGGTGCGGCTGACGCCGTGGAGGGCGGCGCCCAGCATGAGTTCCCGGTCGTGGGCCGGAGTGCTCCACCAGACGGGAAGCTCAGAGCTGAGTGGGGCCAGCAGTAGGCTCTCCTCCATGGAGGGGTGGGGCAGGACACGCTCACGAAGACGGCGCAGCAGACTGATGCGGTACAGGGTGCGAGAGGCCCGCTCCTCGGTGATGGGGGCCATAGACTGCCCCAACTCTGACGGGTCTGGGGAGGGAGAGAGGGTTAGGGAATCGGTGTCGCTCCAGATCAACCCACATATCCAACACCGTACTCTATTATATTTGACCGCGTCAAGGGATTTACACTTCTCAATATCCTGTATTTAATAATACTGTTTGACGCGGTTCTGACCTTCTCCGCGGGCGGGCCGCAGGTTGCACACCCTCCGGCACATGGCCATGAAGCAGCGGAAGTAGCGACTCAGACTCTCGTCCGTCTTCTTGTCCAGACGGGCGAAGGTCCGGAAGCGGGCCCATTCCAGTTTAGCATCCTCCCCCTCTTGGGCGTGTGGCTCCTTTATCCGCTCGACACCGAACGTGGATACCACACGGTAGAAATCACACTCCTCTCTACGGGTCCACCTAGGAGAGAAAGTTAAGACACACAAGACAGATGGTTAAAATATCGGAACACTTAAAACTCACGCCGAGTCTTATACCAGATAAGTGTAAGGTTACAGCATACAGACACATTAAACAAACAACAACTGTACCTCAGATTCAGGACACATATGCTTGCAGAGTTAATAGCTGAGGGTAGTAGTTGGTACCTCTGTTGGCGTTCCTGGCGTGCAATCTCCTTCAGCTTACTGGCCTGCTCACACCTCCTGCGCTTGCGGTCGCCCTTCTCCGCTGCCTCCACCTTCAGCTGTTCTCTCTTGTAGCTGCGCTGGTATGCAGTGATCAGACGCCGGAGCCGCGCGGTAAGTGACGAGCTGGTCGGCCACTCACAGGCTCCTGACAGGCCAGAAGGCGGTCCCTTGGTTTTAACAGGCCCCGGCTTGTCATCGACACAGATATCGTCACCCATGTTCATGGAGTCAGCCTGGGGGAGAGGGATTATCATGAATATAATAACAATATTCTCTAACCAAAATTCAATCAATGAAGAATATTAAGTACAAATTCTCACCTCCTCGAACAGGTCTTTGGTGTGCCTTGACGCAGGCTTGAACTCTGGGTCTTCAGAATACTTGTCATCGTCTCCTCTGGGGGGCAAAAACAAAGTTACAGCCACCAATTTGTCAAGTTAAATGTGGGTGAGGCCAGCTCTTATGAGTTTAGTGATATAAAGTCAGCGGGTTGTTTAGCGAAGCGCTAATAAGGTTAGCCAGTGTAGCTCACCCGTCTCCCAGCTCTGCGTCTGCAGAGTGCTGCTCCGCATCAATGGCCTGGTCGTCAGGGCGACCAGCTCTCTCCAGGAAACAGAGACAGTCGTCGGCGCGCATGGTGGTGTACATCTCATACCCTGGAGGCAACAGACTGGAGTTACTACAAACACACTCACTCAACACCACGTCCCTACTGATAAACACAAGGTATTCTTGACAAGTAAACAAAACGCTTAAAGACTTTGACATTCAAAACGCAGACCGTGTTTGAAGACACCGACGAGGAGGGAGCGGTCTGCCTCTGTATCCCACCAGCCTGATGGCACCTCCTGCTGCTCCATCTCAGGCATCCAGATGTCAATATCCCTACGAGGACACAGACAGCTTCAGTATGTGTGTGTGTGTGTAGATATGCATGTAGCAAGTAATGAGTAGTTTTAATAGGGTGATACCTGGCATCGGCTCCTCTCAGCACAGAATCGGCATGCTCTCCAATGACTTCCTGTCTCAGGTAGTACAGCATACGCACTCTCAGCAACACCCTAAAGACAAGGATAGGGTTAATGCTCTGATACTGTGCAAAAACACTTCAGTAGTCTCTAGGGTGAAAACACACAGACTTGTTGCACTGGTGCTTGAGATGTTTGCGGTAGCTGTCGTCCAGAAGCAGGGAGTCGGGGTTGTACTTGCGGATCCACTCCACCTTCTGAACGTCAAAGGAGCTCTGGGCCTTCACCCTCTTCCCCTTCCTGCCCCGAGGAACAGGGATGGACAGACCTAGGACATAGAAACACATTGACACATTGACCTCACAACCCTGGAAAGCAATGCTAAAGACAGAGAAAATACATCAACACAAACATGTAAACAGTTAACCAAAACAGAGCAAGAAACGTTTAGACAAATGGGTGGATGGAGGTTGTAAGACACATTCGGAGTGGTTGAGGAGTGTGTGTGGTTCTATAGCAGTCCTACATACCAGAGTGGTTGAGGAGTGTGAGTGTGATTCTATAGCAGTCCTACATACCAGAGTGGTTGAGGAGTGAGTGTGTGGTTCTATAGCAGTCCTACATACCAGAGTGGTTGAGGAGTGTGAGTGTGGTTCTATAGCAGTCCTACATACCAGAGTGGTTGAGGAGTGTGAGTGTGGTTCTATAGCAGTCCTACATACCAGAGTGGTTGAGGAGTGTGAGTGTGGTTCTATAGCAGTCCTACATACCAGAGTGGTTGAGGAGTGAGTGTGTGGTTCTATAGCAGTCCTACATACCAGAGTGGTTGAGGAGTGTGAGTGTGGTTCTATAGCAGTCCTACATACCAGAGTGGTTGAGGAGTGAGTGTGTGGTTCTATAGCAGTCCTACCTACCAGAGTGGTTGAGGAGTGAGTGTGTGGTTCTATAGCAGTCCTACATACCAGAGTGGTTGAGGAGTGTGAGTGTGGTTCTATAGCAGTCCTACATACCAGAGTGGTTGAGGAGTGAGTGTGTGGTTCTATAGCAGTCCTACATACCAGAGTGGTTGAGGAGTGAGTGTGTGGTTCTATAGCAGTCCTACATACCAGAGTGGTTGAGGAGTGAGTGTGTGGTTCTATAGCAGTCCTACATACCAGAGTGGTTGAGGAGTGTGAGTGTGGTTCTATAGCAGTCCTACATACCAGAGTGGTTGAGGAGTGAGTGTGTGGTTCTATAGCAGTCCTACATACCAGAGTGGTTGAGGAGTGAGTGTGTGGTTCTATAGCAGTCCTACATACCAGAGTGGTTGAGGAGTGAGTGTGTGGTTCTATAGCAGTCCTACATACCAGAGTGGTTGAGGAGTGAGTGTGTGGTTCTATAGCAGTCCTACATACCAGAGTGGTTGAGGAGTGAGTGTGTGGTTCTATAGCAGTCCTACATACCAGAGTGGTTGAGGAGTGTGAGTGTGGTTCTATAGCAGTCCTACATACCAGAGTGGTTGAGGAGTGAGTGTGTGGTTCTATAGCAGTCCTACATACCAGAGTGGTTGAGGAGTGAGTGTGTGGTTCTATAGCAGTCCTACATACCAGAGTGGTTGAGGAGTGCGTGTGTGGTTCTATAGCAGTCCTACATACCAGAGTGGTTGAGGAGTGAGTGTGTGGTTCTATAGCAGTCCTACATACCAGAGTGGTTGAGGAGTGAGTGTGTGGTTCTATAGCAGTCCTACATACCAGAGTGGTTGAGGAGTGAGTGTGTGGTTCTATAGCAGTCCTACATACCAGAGTGGTTGAGGAGTGAGTGTGTGGTTCTATAGCAGTCCTACATACCAGAGTGGTTGAGGAGTGTGAGTGTGGTTCTATAGCAGTCCTACATACCAGAGTGGTTGAGGAGTGTGAGTGTGGTTCTATAGCAGTCCTACATACCAGAGTGGTTGAGGAGTGAGTGTGTGGTTCTATAGCAGTCCTACATACCAGAGTGGTTGAGGAGTGAGTGTGTGGTTCTATAGCAGTCCTACATACCAGAGTGGTTGAGGAGTGAGAGTGTGGTTCTATAGCAGTCCTACATACCAGAGTGGTTGAGGAGTGAGTGTGTGGTTCTATAGCAGTCCTACATACCAGAGTGGTTGAGGAGTGAGTGTGTGGTTCTATAGCAGTCCTACATACCAGAGTGGTTGAGGAGTGAGTGTGTGGTTCTATAGCAGTCCTACATACCAGAGTGGTTGAGGAGTGAGTGTGTGGTTCTATAGCAGTCCTACATACCAGAGTGGTTGAGGAGTGAGTGTGTGGTTCTATAGCAGTCCTACATACCAGAGTGGTTGAGGAGTGAGTGTGTGGTTCTATAGCAGTCCTACATACCAGAGTGGTTGAGGAGTGAGTGTGTGGTTCTATAGCAGTCCTACATACCAGAGTGGTTGAGGAGTGAGTGTGTGGTTCTATAGCAGTCCTACATACCAGAGTGGTTGAGGAGTGAGTGTGTGGTTCTATAGCAGTCCTACATACCAGAGTGGTTGAGGAGTGAGTGTGTGGTTCTATAGCAGTCCTACATACCAGAGTGGTTGAGGAGTGTGTGTGTGGTTCTATAGCAGTCCTATATACCAGAGTGGTTGAGGAGTGAGTGTGTGGTTCTATAGCAGTCCTACACACCAGAGTGGTTGAGGAGTGTGTGTGTGGTTCTATAGCAGTCCTACACACCAGAGTGGTTGAGGAGTGTGTGTGTGGTTCTATAGCAGTCGTACATACCAGAGCGGTTGAGGAGTGTGTGTGTGGTTCTATAGCAGTCCTACATACCAGAGCGGTTGAGGAGTGTGTGTGTGGTTCTATAGCAGTCGTACATACCAGAGTGGTTGAGGAGTGTGTGTGGTTCTATAGCAGTCGTACATACCAGAGTGGTTGAGGAGTGTGTGTGGTTCCCGGCCGTTCTCTGGGGGGGTGATGAGCTCCCAGATGAAACTCTTGATGTTCTCGTCACCACGGTAATGCAGCAGGCAGAAGACAAGGATGACCCTGCAGATGGTCTCCACGTCACGCTCCCCGAGCCGCCGCTTACAGCGTGCATGAGACAGGATGTCCCGCCAGCGCCCCCACCTGGACAAGCACAGGAGGTGGCAGAGTGAGAACGGAGACCTCGGCACAATAGCGTGGAGCTTGCTTTGGTAGAAAATACAGTCATAACTTTACTCTCACATGTGTATTGTAAGTACACCTGTCCAGAAAAAAAAAAAACAACCTCCAGTCCCTAGTCAGGTCCACCTACCCGTAAACAAGAAGGTGTTTCTCCACACGGAAGCAGTCGGTGCGGCCGTAGCCATTTCCGGCGTGGCGCTCGGAGCGCCTTGAGGACCGGGACTGCCGGGAATTGGCGGGTGGGTACTCGTCGTCACTGTCGGGGTCAGAGATCTCCCCGCCCTCGCCCCTCAGGGTAGCGAACTGACGGGTCTGCTTCCTCACTCTGGGTGTGTCAATCACCAGAGTGTTCTACAGGGAAGATGGGAGAAAAATGAGCTTTTCACAAAACACATTGAGAAAGGTAGTGCACACAGAATGGAGACGTTCACATTACCTTCCTATTCATGGAATCAAAGTCTATGTCTGCCCTCTTGGCCCACTTCTGCCAGAACTCGGGGTCGTCCAGGGCGATGTCGGTCCTGTTTTCGGTGGCCACGAAGCTGGCCTTGGAGAAGGTGGAGCCCTTGCCCTCGCTCTCGATGGTGATGGTGGTGGCTCTCCTCTGGAGGATCTGGTCAATGTCCTCCTCGCAGAACTTGGAGCCCTCGTCCTCCTCGTCCATGATGGCAGCGTACGCCCCCTTCCTCAGGAGGTCCTCGATCTCCTTCTTAGAGAACTGCTGGATTTGCTGAGAAGCGGTTGGAAGAAGAGATATTAACCAAGATGGTTGGCATCCAAACAAACCGCAGGCTTAAAAATAATATTGTACGTAAGTAAATAACAATATTTTGGGCCTCCTTACTCCGTTGACGTTGCTCTCCTTGTTGCCGCTCATGCTCTGCAGTACAGCCCGGTCCAGACCCAGTTTGAGGCTGGCCTTGTCCAACATCTCCCTCTCATAGGAGTTCCTGGTGATCAGACGGTACACCTTCACCGCCTTGGACTGGCCGATACGGTGACACCGCGCCTGAGCCTGTTGGGAGAAGGCAGGGTTCGTACAATCAAATCAGATGCTATTTGTACAGCGCGGTAAGGGACTTAGGATGAAACATTAGAAGAACCCAGACAAAAGAGGGAGCCTGGAGGTCAAAGGTCAGACATTACCTGCAGATCATTCTGAGGGTTCCAGTCTGAGTCAAAGATGACGCAGGTGTCAGCAGCAGTCAGGTTGATGCCCAGGCCTCCAGCCCGGGTACACAACAGGAAGACGAAACGGTCCGAGTCTGGTTTGCTGAAGCGATCAATGGCTGCCTGACGCAGGTTCCCTCTCACTCTGCCATCGATACGCTCGTACAGGTATCTGGGCAGAACAATGATAAAGGCAACTCCTTACTCATCTAGATTACTCTTCACAACAAAATCGAGTTTTTAAATCAACATGCCCATCTCTCTTTTTGATGAGGTAGTCTATCTACAGCTCCATAGACGGGTTGGTTGTTAAGCAACAAAACCAACATGCACAACTATGGGGAAAAACAGACAGGGTTGGCTTAGATTGTTGACAACATGAAAAATAGTTTACATCTCCAATGTTTATTGAAAACATAAATACAGGACTAAGATCGAATCCTACTACACCGGCTCGGAGGCTCGTCGGATGTGCCAGGGCTTGCAAACTATCACGGATTACAAAGGGAAACACAGCCACATGCTGCCCAGTGACGTGAGCCTACCAGATGAGCTAAATGCCGTCTATGCTCACTTCATGGGAAGCAACACTGAACCATGTATAAGAGCACCAGCTGTAGCGGACGACTTTGATCCCACTCTCCGTAGCCGATATGAGTAAGACCTTTAAAAAAAAACAGGTTAACATTCATGTCTGCAGGGCCAGATGGATAAACAGGATGCCTACTCAGAGCATGCGCTGACCAGCTGGCAAGTTTTCAACCTCTCCCTGACCCATTCTGTAATACCTACATGTTTCAAGCAGACCACAAGGGTTGGACAATATAGTAGTAAATCAACAATGTTTGACAGACATCGTTGATGGCAACAATGATGTGACAGACAATAGTTAAAAAAAAAAAAAATGTATACATAGACGATATAACCTATTTGAACATGACTTGCACCGCCGGAGTCGAGAAGCTCACAACAGTGCAGCTCACAGCCAGGTGTCATGCCAAATGACCTACCTATTTGCCTAAGCAAATCTTTCATGATCAACTTTCAAATGAATCCAGGAGGCCAGTAACAGAGTTCTCTTAAAAATGTGTTTGTGAATAGCCTAAATAAAATCATGATATTATAATAAAGAGAACCAACAATTGCGAGATAGAATAATTGAATGGGGAAGTTTAAACAAACCTTTAAGTTTCTGGCCTCCACCTAACCAAAGTTTTAGGAAAAACAAAGTGTGCTGCCACAAAATCCCTGTAAACCAAACAGACCATAATATAGTCACTAGGCTACAGTCAATAACATTTTCAGTAAACGTTACTTGTACAAGTTTAACTTCTAAACAGACATTTATATTATTGTGGAAGTGTTTATTCATATCCTTGAATTGCACAACGGGCATAACATAAGCTCCCACCGCAGCACTTTTGATAAGCGGGAGCAAAAAAATTTCGCCTAATATAAATAAATAAATAAATAGAACCCACATTTGGATAGGCTAAAAAATACAAAAATAAACAAGACGAAATTAACCAAATAAATTTGTGCAAATAAATGTAAGGAACACCACAGAATATTCTAGCCTAGACTACATTTATTTCGAATAAGACGCAACAGTGAATACAGGCTTTGAAAATTAAACAAATAAAAAGTGCGATGAAAAACCAAATGTGGACTATTTTTCATTATATATGAACCTACCTAATGTAACAACATTGCCTGCTGTAGGCCTACTGAAAACACGTACAGACAGAACGTCTTTTGCACAGCTGCAGAGGTATTTGAGGGCGACGTTGGCCAAGTGCGGAAAGCGACCCTCGTTCCCTCTCCACCATGCCAGTGGGTCATCATCTCCGATTACATCTTAAGGTAGGTAGGATGTGAGCTCTGCGCTGGCCTAGTGTTGCGTGTGACTGTTAGCTTAACTCTCCCAAGAAGACTGCCCAGTAAAATCACCATTGAAAGGGTCTTGTATCACACTGAAGGCCTACAACATTTGGTTCCAAATCACCATTCAAAGTTATCGGTGCCTCATATCACCATATAAATTGGCTTATATTTATTTATACTGAACAAAAACAAATTCGCTAGGCCCTAATCTATGGATTTCACATGACTAGGCAGGGGCGTAGCCATAAGCCCACCCACTTGGGAGCCAGTCCCACCCTCTGGGGAGTTTGGCTGGGCCTATCGGAATACGTTTTTCCCCACAAAAGGGCTTTACTACAGACAGAAATACTACTCAGTTTCATCAGCTGTCCGGGTGGCTCGTCTCAGATGATCTCTCAGGTTTAGAAGCTGCGGTCTGCGGTTGTGAGGTCTGCGATTGTGGTCTGCGGTTGTGAGGCTGGTTGGACGTGCTGCCAAATTCTAACAACGTTGGAGGCGGCTTATGGTAGAGATATTAACATTAAATTCTCTGGAAACAGCTCTGGTGGACATTCCTGCAGTCAGAAGGCCAATTGCATGCTCTCTCAAAACTTGAGGCATCTGTGGAATTGTGTTATGTGACAAATCTGCACATTTGAGTGGTCTTTCATTGTCCCCAGCACAAGGTACACTGTGTAATGATCATGCTGTTTAATCAAATTCTTGATATGCCTCACCTGGCAGATGGATGGATTATCTTGGCATAAGAGAAATAAGCTTTTTGTGCATATGGATTTTTTTTTAAAGGTATTTTATTTCAGCTCAGGAAACACTTTACATGTTGAATTTATATTTTTGTCAGTATATTTATTTATTTATTTGCACACAAAACACACTATTGGTAAAATGATTTCCACGTCGTAGTCAAATGATTAGACTGTTAAAAAAGTGTTTCTTTTTGTGGTTTGTGTATGACAGGCTGCATTACAGGTTGTTTAATGTGTTGCTAGGCAATGGAACGACGTGCTCCCCCCTGCCCTGGATAAATAAAGACGATACAATAGTACATCGACAATGTTTGGACAGGTCGATGGGACGATGCGTCATTCCAGATATCGCTCAACCCTACAGACAACCATAGTCCCCGTTCCCAAGAACACCAAGGTAACCTGGCTAAATGGATATCCCATGTAGTATGCACGTGTAGCCATGGAAGGCTAGTCATGGCTCACATCAACACCATCATCCCAGATACCCTAGACCCACTCCAAATCGCATACCGCCCCAACAGATCTACAGATGACGCAATCTCTATTGCACACCACACTGCCCTTTCCCACCTAGAGAAAAAGGAACACCTACATGAGAATGCTGTTCATTGACTACAGCTCAGTGTTCAACACCATTGCGCCCTCCTAACTCATCACTAAGTTTAGGACCCTGGGACTGAACACCTCCCTCTGCAACTGGATCCTGGACTTCCTGACAGGCCACCCCCAGGTGGAGGGTAGACAACACCACATCAGTCACACTGACCCTCAACACCGGTCCCCTCAGGGATGCGTGCTTAGTCCCCTCCTGTACACCCATGACTGCGTGGCCACGCACGACTCCAACACCATCCTTAAGTTTGTTGACGACAAGACTGTGGTAAGCCTGATCACCAACGATGATGAGACAGTCTATAGGGGAGAGGTTAGAGACCTGGCCGTGTGGTGCCAGGACAATAACCTCTCCCTCAATGTGAGCAAGACAAAGGAACGGATCGTGGACTAGAGGAAAATGAGGGCTGAGCACACCCCCCATTCACATCAACGGGGCTGTGGCAGTGGAGCGGGTCGAGAGCTTCAAGTTCGTTGGAATTCACATCACTAATAACCTTTCAGGGTCCAAACACACCAACACAGTTGTGAAGAGGGCACGACAACGCTTCTTCCCCCTCAGGCGGCTGAAAAGATTTAGCATGGGACCTCATTTCCTCAAAAAGTTCTACAGCTGCACAATCGAGAGCATCCTGACTGGTTGTGTCACAGCCTGATATGTCAACTGCTCGGCATCTGACCGCAAGGCGCTAGAGGGTAGTGCGTACGGCCCAGTACATCACTGGGGCCAAGCTTCCTTCCATCCATCCAGGACCTCTATACCAGGCGGTGTCAGAGGAAGACCCTAAAAATCAAAGACTCCAGCCACCCAAGTCATACTGTTCTCTCTGCTACCGCATGACAAGTGGTACCGGAGCGCCAAGTCTGGAACCAAAAGGCTCCTAAACAGCTTCCACCCCCAAGCCATGACTGCTGAACAGTTAATTAAATGACTACCCGGACTACTTGTATTTTATTATTTTGCACTGACTCGATGTACACTCACACACAATCCTTCACACACACTGCTGCTACTCTGTTTATTATCACTTTACCCCTACCTACATGTACATATTACATTGTGTACTCCGTGCCCTGCATATTGACTCTGTACCAGTACCCCTTGTATATAGCCTCGTTATGTGTTACCATTTTTCCTTTCGTTTATTTAGCACGTTTTACTTAAATTATTATTTTTAAACTGCATTGTTGTTTAAGGCCTCATAAGTAAGCATTTCAGTTGTGACACCTAGGTATCTTAAGATGAATGCACTAACTAAAAGCGTCTGCTAAATTACTAAAATGTAAATGTCTACACGTGTTGTATTCAGCGCATGTGATGAATACAATTTGATATGAAATACATTTGCATATTTGTCTCAAACGCATCATTACAGTTGGTTAGCTAGCTAGTGAATTCTAGCCCTATTAGCATAAACATCAGTCAAAACAAGACATGGTATCAAGAACAACCTAAAAACTAGCTAAAACGAGCCACTTATGATTCACAACATTGCAGCTCCTTGTCATTGTTGCTAGCTATCTGGCTAGCCAGAATCACAACACAAAGATATCTGTCCCATTGAATTGCTGGCATCGTTTTCTTGACGTTGTCAGCTAACCCGACTATACCTCTTGTTGATGAGGCAGTCAATCTAGACCTTCATACCTCTTGTTGATGAGGTAGTCCTCCAGGATGTCCAGGCAGCGCACCATCTGGGAGAAGATGAGCACCTTGTGTCCCCCGGCCTTCAGGCGAGGCAGCAGTTTGTCCAGCAGGACCAGCTTGCCTGCGGATCTCACCAGGGCCTGCAGGTGGAAGTCTGGGACCATGGGGTCGTACACCTCCCTCAGCTCTGCCACAATAGACTCCTCCGCCCCTGGACAGAATAGAGGACGGGGGTTATTATAACATGGCATAACATCCTGGGAAAGGTATGAAGACAGGAGTTTTCCATGATGGGTTGTACTGATGTTAGTTCAACAGAACCTGTGGTAAGTCTCAGGTGATAGCAGGCTAGCTGCATTAAGAGGAGACGCTATTGGGGTTGTGTTCTTGGAGGAGGAAGGGTATTGACGTGTAGTGTAGTGTTGGTGTGAGGTACCTGTGATGAGGTAGGGGTGGTTGCAGCACTTGCGTAGCTCCATCATGGTGTTGAGCAGATTGGGGACGTTGCTGTTGCTGGTTGCCCCCATGCTGAGGAAACTAAAGTTCCTCTCTAGGATGGCCCGGTAGTACTTCTTCTGCACATCTGTCAGCTCCACCTGTGTAGATAGGTTGTATTGAGCTTGATGGTTATGGTCCATTACAAAAAATAACATCATGCTCATATACAAGATCACCTTGGTTATAGGGTGCAATATTATACATAAAATCTTACCTCAATGATGGTCTCCTGTTTTGGCGCCAAGTTCTTCTCCACATCCTCTTTGAGTCTGCGCAGCATCATTGGCTTTAGAATAGCTTGGAGCTTCTGGACCTGCTCCTCTGTTTTGAGGTCTCCAAAGTCACGTAAAAACTCGGACTCTGAGGAGAACTGAGCTGGCTCAAGAAAGTGCAGCAGACTGAAGAGCTCCTCCACTGTGTTCTGGAGGGGAGTGCCTGTCAGAAGCACCTTATGCTCCTGAGAACCAGGGAGGACAGGAACAGAGTGGGGAGGAGGAGAGAGAAGGAAGAAGGGGTGAGGTGCAAAACAGGAAAGGGAGTTATTCTGTCGCTTCCTTGACAAAAAAGACCAACGTTGTCAAATCACAAGTAATACATCTGTCACCCTGTCCCTGTCCCTTGGTGCAACTGCGGTATGAGCTGACAAATCGGTAAGCGGCTGCTCGTGTGTCACCAATCACTCCCTTCCTTATTATCCCTACTGCGTTAAAAGTTTAATACGCCGATAGTCGACACTTTCTATCGATGGCGGAAATAACAACAAGCTCACACGTTTTCATGTTGATTTGGATGGGGGGGATTTATAGCCTATCAGTCTAATCGAGGTGTAGTAGGTAATAGAACATCACACATTTGAGTGTTTGAACGTGTTACGCGGCTGCATTAACTTCTGCACCGGATTTGTCGGATATTAAGTCGGGGGTGGTTTGGTTGCATCCAATAGCAGCGTTCGCAATAAGGTAACGCAAGGTGCTGCTTGTGGATTTGACAGATCTGATGCAGTTCCACCTACGACACGCCAAAACAACCGCTACGCGGATTTCGGCTAGCATGGATCTGATAGAATCTAGCCCTTAGTCTATCCCATGATTACTCACCAGGTCCAGCATCTTGAGGCTGTCCAGCAGCTTGCAGTTGCGGTTCTTGAGGCGGTGGGCTTCGTCAATGATCACACAGCGCCAGGAGATCTCCCTCAGCTCAGGGCAGTCGGACAGAATCATCTCAAACGTCGTGATCAGGGCATCAAATTTATATGCCCCTGGGATCAGATGGTCCTACAGAGAAAATGTAATACAACACTAGTTAGAGAAGCTAGATGACGATGTATCAAGAATCGTATAATCTGAACACGAGAGAATCAATGTCTTCCAACAGGTCCTACTGCAGAACACTAGTACTCAACCACTGTAATCCGTTCTTCTGTTCCACAAACAGAATGCAAGACAGACACACACCTTGTCGTCCTTGCAGTACATCTCGTACTGCTGGATCATCTGCCTGCTGGCCAGGCTGCCGTGGTAGACGATGGCATTCATGTCGGTCCAGGTGGCGAACTCCCTCTCCCAGTTGGTGATGGTGGAGAGGGGGGCGATGACCAGGAAGGGGCCCTGGACCCCGGCACCAAACACCTCAGACAGCAGAGAGATGGACTGGATGGTCTTCCCTAGACCCATCTCATCGGCCAGGATACAGTTCTGCCTGTAGGGCAAGAAGATGTGTCAATACATTGGCAATGCATGCGCGCACACACACACACACACACACACAAAAAAAAAAAATCCTCACACACAAAAAAAAGAAACATCCTCTGTCAACTGCATTTATTTTCAGCAAACTTAATGTGTAAATATTTGTATGAATATAAGATTCAACAACTGAACAAGTTCCACAGACATGTGACTAACAGTAATGGAATACTGTGTCCCTAAACAAAGTGGGGGGGGGGGGGTCAAAATCAAAAGTAACAGTCAATGCAGCTGGTGGCCACACCAGATACTAAGTACTGCAGTGCATCTCCTCCTCATGGACTACACCAGTTCTTGCTGTGAGATGTTACCCCACTCTTCCACCAAGGCACCTGCAAGTTCCCGGACATTTCTGGGGGAAAATAGCCCTAGCCCTCACCCTCCGATTCAACAGGTCCCAGACGTGCTCAATGGGATTGAGATCCGGGCTCTTCGCTGGCCATGGCAGAACACTGACATTGCTGTCTTGCAGGAAATGACGCACAGAACGAGCAGTATGGCATTGTCATGCTGGAGTGTCATGTCAGAATGAGCCTGCAGGAAGGGTACCACATGAAGGAGGAGGATGTCTTCCCTGTAACACACAGCATTGAGATTGCCTGCAATGACAACAAGCTCAGTCCGATGATGCTGTGACACACTGCCCCAGATCATGACAGACCCTCCACCTCCAAATCGATCCCGCTCCAGAGTACAGGCCTCGGTGTAACGCTCATTCCTTTGACGATAAACGCGAATCCGACCATTACCCCTGGTGAGACAAAACCATGACTCGTCGGTAAAGAGCACTTTTTGCTAGTCCTGTCTGGTCCAGCGACATCGGGTTTGTGCCCATAGGCGACGTTGTTGCCGGTGATGTCTGGTGAGGATCTGCCTTACAACAGGCCTACAAGCCCTCAGTCCAGCCTCTCTCAGCCTATTGCGGACAGTCTGAGCACTGATGAGGGATTGTGCGTTCCTGGTGTAACTCGGGCAGTTGATGTTGCCAGCCTGTACCTGTCCCACAGCTGTGATGTTCAGATGTGTAACAACACCTGCACAGGATCGGTACGTGGTCTGCCACTGCGAGGACGATCAGCTGTCTGTCCTATCTCCCTGTAGCACTGTCTTAGGCGTCTCACAGTACGGACATTGCAATTTATTGCCCTGGCCACATCTGCAGTCCTCATGCCTCCTTGCAGCATGCCTAAGGCACGTTCACGCAGATGAGCAGGGACCCTGGGCATCTTTCTTTTGGTGTTTTTCAGAGTCAGTAGAAAGGCCTCTTTAGTGTCCTAAGTTTTCATAACTGTGACCTTAATTGCCTACCGTCTAAGCTGTTAGTGTCTTAAAAACGACTGTTCCAGAGGTGCATGTTCATTAATTGTTTATGGTTCATTGAACAAGCATGGGAAACAGTGTTTAAACCCTTTACAATTAAGATCTGTGAAGTTATTTGGATTTTTACTAATTATCTTTGAAAGACAGGGTTCTGAAAAAGGATGCTTCTTTTTTTGCTGAGTAGACAGACCAGTCAAAAGTTTGGACACCTACTCATTCAAGGGTTTTTTTAATTTTTACATTGTAGAATATTAAAACTGTGAAATAACACATATGGAATCATGTAATAACCAAGAAAACATTACATCAAAATACAGTTGAGATTTGATAATCTTCAAAGTAGTCACCCTTTGCCTTGATGACAGCTTTACACACTCTTGGCATTCTCTCAACAGTCTTGAAGGAGTTCCCACATATGCTGAGCAATTGTTGGTTGCATTTCCTTCACTGCGGTCCAACTCATCCCAAATTGGGTTGAGATTGGGTGATTGTGGAGGACAGGTCATCTGATGCAGCACTCCATCACTCTCCTTGGTCACATAGCCCTTACACAGCCTGGAGGTGTGTTGGGTCATTGTCCTGTTGAAAAACAAATGATAGTCCCACTAAGCGCAAACCAGATGGGATGGCGTATCGCTGCAGAATGCTGTGGTAGCCATGCTGGTTAAATGTGCCTTGAATTCTAAATACGGTGGGAACCACACATGCAGAGATCATCCGTTCACCTACTCTGCATCTCACAAAGACACGGCAGGTGGAACCAAAAATCTCAAATTTGGACAAATTTTGGAAACATTTCCACCAGTCTAATGTCCATTGCTCGTGTTTCTTGGCCCAAGTAAGTCTCTTCTTCTTGTTGGTGTCCTTTAGTAGTGGTTTCTTTGCAGCAATTCGACCATGAAGGCCTGATTCACGCAGTCTTTTCTGAACAGTTGATGTGTCTGTTACTTGCACTTATTTGGGCTGCAATTTCCGAGGCTGGTAACTAATGAACTTATCCTCTGCAGCAGAGGTAACTCTGGGTCTTCCATTCCTGTGGTGGTTCTCATAAGAGCCAGTTTCATCATAGTGCTAGATGGTTTTTGCGACTGCACTTGAAGAAACGTTCAAAGTTCTTGAAATTTTCCGCATTGACTGACCTACATGTCTTAACGTAATGATGGACTGTCATTTCTCTTTGCTTATTTGAGCTGTTCTTGCCATAATACGGACTTGGTCTTATACCAAATAGGGATATCTTCTGTATACCCCCCTACCTGGTCACAGCACAACTGATTGGCTCAAACATATTAAGGAAGAAATTCCACAAATTAACTTTTAACAAGGCACACCTGTTAATTGAAATGCATTCCAGGTGACTACCTCATGAAGCTGGTTGAGAGAATGCCAAGAGTGTGCAAAGCTGTCATCAAGGCAAAGGGTGGCTATTTTGAAGAATCTCAAATACAAAATAACACTTTTTTGGTTACTACATGATTCCACGTGTTATTTTTCTACAACGTAGAAAATAGTAAAAATATAGAAAATCTCTGGAATAAGTAGGTGTCCGAACTTTTGACTGGTACTGTATGCATGTAAATAATGGGATATGAAATGCATTCAAAAGCACAAAGAAATGTCAGTACCTGTTGTACCAGTTGAAGAGCAGCCAGTTGACTCCCTCTAGCTGGTATTCTCGAAGTACGTTCCCACTCTTGTACTCTGTGAATTCCTCCAGCTTCTTCCACGCAGCCGCTTGGGGTCGGGGCTAACGAGAGGAGTGAATGGTTTAGACTGAGGAATGATGACATAGGAGACTAGAGCAGTGGCACTCACATGGAACGTGGCGAACACACGCAACCAGTGAATACCCACACACACAGCATCTGACACTCACCGTTCTTTTGAGCTGAGGTTGGCGGTCCTGGATCTTCCTAAACTCCTCCACCTTGTCCTCATCCACGTCCTCCCTCAGCTCCCAGGTGGCGTCTTCATAGGGCAGAGAGCACCACTTCACCAAGTAATACACCACCGGCTGAGGAGACACAACACACTTTGAGAAATAATCCTGAGACTGAATTTTCATAATGAGATCAATTCGTGGTTTAAATTCATGGTTTACAAGAACAGATATCAAGATTTGTCCTTTAGAAATCAGAATTTAGTCAGGCAGGAATGCTGCATCCTCATCAGATTTCAGAGGCATGGTATGGACTTCTCTCACCTCTCCATTGTCCTTGTCCACACTGTTGGATTCATCCAGGATACGGTCCACCTCCACATAGTCTGGGTTGAAGGCCTCCTCCTCCTGGGGACAGGGGCACAGAAAGGAGAAGACACAAAATAGACACCGACTATGATCCCTGTAGTTCATCTTTACACACATTCCCATCTACTTGTCAGTCGGAGGGCTACCACCTTTCTGCGAAAGAGGCCACAGCATTCCCTTACCTCCTGTAAGAGGAGTCTCATTTGTGCGTGTTTGATCTTGAATCTCTTCAGCTTCTGATGGATCCTCTTGTCTCTCTCCAGCTGCTCCAGAGTGGCCCACTCACAGTGCATGTAGGAGCTGGGAGAGGGAAAAGGAGGGTTTAGGGGTTAGTTATGGATACGCCAAACAATTTAATGGATCTCACACCAGTATTTTAGTCAATAGACCGTAATCAGGGATTAGCACACCAAAGTGTAATGAACATAAGGAAAGAGAGTGACACTTACTAGTTCTTATATTTGACAAAGAATTCCTCAGCATTTATATAATGTCCTGGAGACACCTTTAAAATATGAAGAGGGGAACAAAGATGATACATAACGATTTGCAACTTCTTAAAATCAGCAAAGTCGATAAACACTAACAATTAAAAGAAGAAATAAAGAGCACAGTAAGCACACTGACCTCCTTTTTAGTTAGCCTCATGGACAAGACTTTGTCTACAATTGCTGCATCTTCCTCGTTGGGGTTTTCCTGTGATACATATACACGTGTGTTATACAGCTGTCATTTGCATGTGATAAACAAAACAGAACAGCCCAAACTTGATTAGATCTCCCACTCACCACAAAGAACTGCATGCTGGAAAGGCCGTCCCCGTCCAACTGCAGCTCCTGTTTGAGCTGCTCTCCCATCAGCTGCCCCGCTGCCCCTCCGGTAATGGACGCCACCGCCGCCGTCGTGGTTACGTCCACGTCCTCCTCCGGCTCATCCTCGTCGTCGGTGATTTTGATGTCCAAGTCCTCCGTGTACTTCTTCCTCTTCACCTGACGGTTAGAGCGCCTCTTCTGGTGGGGATGACATGCAAACAAGTCAGACAGGAAGTCTAAGACAAACAGCCAGTACAACACCGAACGTATTATGTTCATAAATGTCGAATCAGGGATGTGGGTTTATTGAAGTGCCATTTACAAAGCGGTGATAGAAAAAGAGATCATACTATACTGTAGTTTAGTGTGGCGTCATGCATGTGTGTGGGGGGGGGAGTGGTTGTGTTGTGTGTAGGTGTGTCAGTAGGAGGGATGTGTCTCACCGCTAACATGTCCTCCTCCAGGGCCTTAGAGGGAGAGGAAGGGCTCAACTCCCCATCCGAGTGGTCTGAGGAGGCATTCCTCTTCCTCTTCTTACCCCCCACTAGAGTGATCGTACTGGGGCGAGAGAGAGAGGATGAGAAAGATGATTAGTTTCGAAAAATAGATATTTCACTCAAAATTAAAATGACAGAACTGCTCCTAACAAACTTACTTGATCTTTGACTTGCTTTTGCTTTTGCTGCCGCTGGTTCCAGCCACCCCTACAGGTGTCCCTACAGCAGCTCCACCTGCCGCCTTGGCCTTGCCTTTCTTCTCAGCACAAGCCATGCCCTTCCCCCCTGCCCCTGGTGGGCTTTTCTTCTTACTCCCGCCTCCTCCCCCCTTCTTCTTGGCTCCAGGTGTGCCAGTGGTCATCGCAGCAGCCCCTTTGTCAGCAGCCTTCTGTCCAGCAGGCAGTTCGTCCTGGTTGAGGACTCGTGGAATGTTCCTCTCTCCCCGGGCCTTTGCTCTGGCGATGGCCTCGGCCACAATGCGGTTGGCCTTCTCCTGCTTTCCCAGGGTCTCCACACGCCGTACAGGCTCCTGGGCCTTGGCTAGCCGTATCCCTGTTGATGCCATGGTGGTGGTGGTGGAAGGGGCAGAGCCGGCAGCCGAGGTGTTGATGACCTTCACTACGGAGACGGTACCGCCTGCTGTGGAGGTGGAGCTCATCTGGGGAAAGAGATGGACGAGTTAAGAGTAAGGAAAAAAGAAAAACACTGACTAGAGAGATGTGCAATTCAGGGCTACCTATATTGAGACGTGTGTGTGTGTGTGTGTGTGTGTGTGTGTGTACCTGTGGTTGCAGCAGCAGTTTGAGGGGCATGGCCAGTCTCTGTCCACCTTGCCCCTGGGAGATCTGAACCACCTGTGGGCTGCTACCTTGCCCTCCAGACACCAGCTGAAACTGCAAAACAGAGACAGTTCAAGTTACAGATCAAAGTCTTCATAGAACAGGTCTGTAATTCTGATTAGTTAAATGAGTGAGGATCCTTTTGTAATTACTAATTCAGGCCATTCCTCCTTACCTTGGGTCCCCCCTGTTGGTTGGGTTGCTGCTGCACTTGCAGCTGGATGGTAAGTACTTTAGGCTGCGCCCCCGTCTGCCCTGCCCTGGCCTGGGTGAGAGCAGCCAGCTGACCCCCCTGGAGGACCAGCTTCCCTGGGAGGTTACCCAACACCAGCCTCTGCTGCTGGCCCTGCTGCAGCTGACCCGACCCACCCACCGTCACAGCACCCCCCTGGGTCGTGCCACCATGGGGCTGCTGCAGCACCAGGGTGATCCTCTTAGCTTCACCCTGAGGTGAGAGCAATTATCAATTAGAAGATGTTGATTAAATTACAAATGTACAATCTTGAGACCTGAGGTGGAGATCAGGTCACTGTATTCCTGACTACTCAAAACAAAGCATTTGATCATTCTGATGGTAAGGTCAAAGGGCAGTCTTACCTGCTGTGGTACTGTAGTGAGGGTAACCCCTTGTGGTCGGACTGAAGTGGTGCCTGTAGCAGTGGTGGTAACCTGCGTTTGCATGGTAGACTGCAGCTGCACCTGTGTCTGGGGCTGTAGCTGGATTTGCTGCGCTTGGGCAAGCTGGGCCTGCGGTATTTGCATCTGGACAGTTTGCGTCTGGCCCTGGCCCTGGGGCATGGAGATCAACTGCACCTGCTTCAGGGGTCCGTTGGGCGACTGAACTAGCCTCTGTATCCCAGTTCCCACCTTCACCTGTCCCTGCCCAGGAGACGCTTGGTTCAGGACCGTTCCTCCAGACAGTATCTGCATGCCAGGCCTAAGTTGGGTTCCAGACAGTACCCTGGCAAAGGTGACCTTCCCCGCTTGGGAGCCTGTCCCAGGAACAGTCTGCAGCACCTGTGCATGCCCCCCAGGTCCCTTCAGGATGACGATCTTGGAGCCTCCCTGCCCTCCGGCCTGCTGGGTGATGGCAGCTAGCTGCTGAGGAGTAAGCTGCTGTGCGATCTGTGCGAGCTGCTGTGTGGTGAATTGTTGTGTTGTGATCTGTTGCGTGGTGCCAGCAGAGCTATTGACAGTCAGAGGTGGGCCCAGCAACACTGTGGCAGCCCGACTAGTGTTACTGGCTACAGAGAGTGTCGTCTGAGGTACTGTTGACGCGATTGAAACAGTCTGAGGGAGGGTGAATGGGACTGGGGCCTGCTGCTGCGCAGGGACTGGGTCTGGGATGGTTGGAGATGCCACCGGTATGCTGAGAGCTGGGGTGGGTTCATAGGGGGGTTCAATCTGCCCCAGAGCCAGCTTCAGAGCCTCCTCCACAGGGTCTGAGGAACCCTGGGTGAAGGCATCGCCTGGCAGAGCATCCAGGTTGAACAGCGGCGTGTCATCAAAGAGGTCCATGATGGGGTCTGCCATGTTGCCCAGTCCACAGAAGATATCGAGAACAAAACAGCCTTGCTCTCAGTCAGAAAGACAGGGAATCCGTAAATCTTTCCAGAATGTGCACTTTAAAAAAACTATTGGAAAAACCAAAAATATTTTAAAATTAATCCATGATCATCAATATTATTCTGAGAATACATATCAATAACATATAATTCACTTACTAAAATTGACTAATTTTGCAGTTTCAGTCCAGTGCAGAGAATTGACTTGGTCTTCATCTGTGTATCCTCCAATGACAGATATTGGAGTGGTGGTGTTGATGGTGGGGAAAACGAGCTAGATACCAGAGAAAGATGCTCAGGGAAGAGGAGAGTCCCCCTGTTTCTCCACTTCTTCCTCACGCCTTTCCTCTTCCTTGTTTTCAGTGCCTATTTCTCTCCTCTGCTCTGTGTAATGATGGGATATGGATGCCCATCTGCAAGATCATTCGCTGATGTCTCTTTCCTAAAGCACAAAAGGAGAAGATAAAGACTTAGCTTAACCAGGAAAAAGTGGTCAAGCTAAAACTGCTCTCTTGGTGAGGTGAAATGGTCTGAATTGTCATGTGGTAGTTAGCTAGTAACGTTAGCTAGCTAGTTCGTTAACTAGTTAGCCATCCAGCTACCTATAACAACAAACACTTGTGGTTTCTGTTTTTTCTTGAATCAAACATGCCTTCATTATGATCATAGACCATTTTAAAAGCAGTATTTGTATGGAAATGAATAGTTTAAATGGCAAGTGGGAGAAACCCATCTGTCTATACATGGTCAGACGTTTCTGACTGTGTTGTTCTCGGCAAAACGGTTACAGAGATAACGTTAGCATTGAATGGCTATTGGCATTGCATAACCCACATAAGGCGGGTTTGGGATTAAAATCTATATCAAAAGGTATATAAATAACTACTGCAATATGTCAGTCAATAGCTAACATCTTCATAATTTACTGCATACCATCCACTCTTTCAATCTCATCAACAAACCGGACCAAACCAAAGCAACGTGCCACAATAACCATACTAGCCTGTCTACGATCAGACACGGGTAAGGCCGCAATGGCATTTGGGATGGACTACGTCTGTTATTCATTAAAAAAAATACCGCCTAATAACCATCCACTGCCTCGACTCTCTCAGTTATCATTTCGGGGTGCTACATTTACCTTTGCATCGACACACATGGCTTTCTCCGTCTCACAACACTGTACGATTACAGGAAACGGCCAGGAAAGAGCAGGAACTAACGTTCTTGCCAGCGAAAACGTTGAAAGTGTACCCCTCGAATACCATCCGCTTGACTATCATTGGTCTGAATGTACACCAGCCGGCAGCATTCCTACAAGCCATTGGCTAAAATGGATTGTCCATCATCCAATGAACGAAATCCTGAGCGGAAGACAGTGATGGACGTAGTTAGGTTGAGAAAACAATAAATGCGGCCTAGTTGGGACAATTTGGCTCAGCAGTCCTACACGTTGGATTTTGCTGTCAAACCAGCAGCTGAGTTTACCGCATGTTAAACTTGAGTCCGATTTTAAGATATGTCGTATATTCCATAAATCATTTCTCTATCTATGGTGTTTTATTTGCAAACCATCAAACAATGTGACCTCATAGTCTTACATTTTCAGACTCTACAAAAAAGAGACCATGTTTGCTCACTCACACATTGTTTAACCCATCTTTAAAATTGTAGCTATACACAGACTAGAGATGCTATACTTATTTTAAAAAACGTTTTATTTTATTTTCATAGTCATCTTTACAGGCTAAATCAAAACTGAAATGCACCATGGCTTATGGGGCTCCCGAGTGGCGCAGCGGTCTAAGGCACTGCATCTCAGTGCTAGAGGTGTCACTACAGACCCTGGTTTGATCCCGGGCTGTATCACAACCGGCCGTGATTGGGAGTACCATAGGGCGGTGCATAATTGGCCCAGCGTCACCCGGGCTAGGGTTTGGCCGGGGTAGGCCATCATTGTAAAATAAGAATTTATTCTTAACTGACTTGCCTTGTTAAATAAAGGTAAAATATATATGTTTATCATGGATACAGTGTGTTTTAATAACATTGTAACCTCTTCATCTCTGTAAGGTGCCTTCATCCTATCATATCTTTGATTAGCACTGGATTCACTAACAAAATCACTGGCAGCATAGGAGTAAATGATACCTCACAATTACCTTTCAAATGCCATGTTGTCCAGTAACTGCCTCCTGAGGAGATGATGTCCATACCAGAAAGACTCAGGCCTTCATCTCACTTTAGCCCAATTAGAAGAGTTTGTGTATGGTGCTCTCTTCTTAACTTTACACTGGGTATTGTCTTGTGTGTTTATTTTTGGGGTACACACAAACTGAACTGGCACACTACCTACTAAAAGAGGCCTCCTACTTTAAAGATAGGTGGACAACAGAGTAAATATAATCACACACACACACACACACACACACAAACTAGATTTAACAACTCAACATTGCCGCCTAGAGGTGATTGTGTGGGTGAACTGTGAGTGTGAGCCTGTTCCTCTGTTTTGAAGGTCTCCAATGTCATGTACTGTACAGTAGGAACACACAAAATCCATTACTGGATACACATTACTTGACTTCTTTTAAAATAAAAACTTGAACCTCATGTTTAATAAAAGTACAAAGAAGCATATTTAGAATTATTTTAACCTGTTCCATTTTATTTATGTTAGACTCATTTTCTATGTAATCACGTGTAAAAAGTAGGCTAGCAGCATTGTGTTAAAAAAAAGAAAGAAGAAAAGTAGACATTTGCATTTAACTAGTACATAACTCAATATTTTGAATAAGTATATATTTAAGCAACGCCCGAGGGGGTGTAGTATATGGCCAATATACCACAGCTAAGGGCTGTTTTTATGCATGACGCAACGCAGAGTGCCTGGATACAGCCATATACCACAAACCCCCGAGGTGCCTTATTGCTATTATAAACTGGTGACCAACGTAACTAGAAGAGTAAAAAGTCATCTTTTGTCATACCCGTGGTATAATACATTTATAAACTGGGTGATTTGAGTCCTGATTATAAACTGGGTGGTTAGAGCCCTGAATACTGATTGGCTGAAAGCCATGGTATATCAGACCGTATACCACAGGTATTTTTACTGTTCTTACTACATTGGTAACCAGTTTATAATAGCAATAAGGCACCTCAGGGTTTGTGGTATATGGCCTCTGACCGCAAAGCAGCCTGGCCCATTACATCACCGGGCCAAGCTTCCTGCCATCCAGGACTTCTATACCAGGCGGTGTCTAATTAAAGCCCTAAAAAATAAAAAAAATAAAATAAAAAAAAAAGACTCCAGCCACCCTAGTAATAGACTGTTCTCTGTGCTACCGCACGGCAAGCGGTACTGGAGCACCAAGTCTAGGTCCAAAAGGCTTCTCAACAGCTTCTACCCCCAAGCCATAAGACTCCTGAACAGATAATCAAATGGTGTTATTGGTTAAGGGCTTGTAAGTAAGTATTTCACTGTAAGGTCTACCTGTTGTATTCGGCGCATGTGACAAATACAATTTTATTTGGTAACCAGCTTATAATAGCAATAAGGCACCTCGGGGGTTTGTGGTATATGGTCAATATACCACTGCTAAGGGCTGTATCCAGGCACTCTGTGTTACGTCGTGCTCTAAGAACAGCCCTTAGCTGTGGTATATTGGCCATAAACCGCACCCCCTCGGGCCTTATTGCTTAAATTTAGTCACGCCGACTAAAACATATTTCAAACATAAATATCTGTTTTAACCTCTGCACACACAGACTTTGATGACTTTTAAACAACATGTTCAATGTGATCTTAACAAACACAACAAAGAATACACCCCTGATATCAGTGGAGGCTGGTGGGAGGAGCTATAGGAGGACGGGCTCATTGTAATGGCTGGAATTAAATAAATGGAATGGAGTCAAACGTTGTTTGCGCATGTTTGATGTGTTTGATACGGTTCCATTAAATCCATTTAAGCCATTACAGTGAGCCCTTCCTCCTATAGCTCCTCCCACCATCTTCCTTTGCCTGATACATGATCTGTGAGAGAAAAAAATCCCTTTCCATTTTTACTCAGGGAATATTTTGTCCAGGGTGCATATTTTGCTGTTGTACCGCAAAAGGAGAACTTGCTCAAACTGATCATCAGTCAAACCATTCCTTTTAGGGGTGAGAATGTTCCCGTTATGACTGAAGAGGCGCTCCACAAGAGCACTTGAGGGTAGGATGGCATTGAATTTGAGGAACAGCTTTCTCACTCTCTGGAAATATTTCAGGCAACTGAGATTTTTGCTGGTTCCCTCGAGGTATCTCCGGACTTCCTCTTCTGTGTCACTGTTACCAGTCCCAGGTCCGAAACTAAAGAATTCGTCTTCTGACTGCACATTGTCGCTGCTGATTGGCGCACCATCAGTCGGCTCCAATCGAGTTGCCTCAGCCAGCTCCAATCGGGTTGCCTCAGCCACCAGCATCAAATGCATGTCTTCTCTCTCAGCTTCTGGTAGCCACCACAAACGAAATTGTGGTGTAGTTGCTGTCGCCATTTTTGCATCCAGACTGGCAAAGAGCTGTTTGAAACGGTAATCTATTGCTTCCACAACAGGGTTGATGACGTCCAAGAGATAGAGTGCAAGAGTTTTCTTCTCACATAGCTTTTTCTTCAATGTGAGTACCGTAGGTATGACCAGTCCAAGAAAACATTTTTGCTCTCCTTGGAAGAGTTCCAGTGCAAAAGCAAGTGGCTTGAAGACATTTATGTATTCTTTTAAAAATGCTATCTCATAAGATAGCAGTCTTGGGACCCCAAAGCAGTCACAAACATCCATTAGTTTTGTTTCAGGGAGAGAGACCATCTTTTCCACTGCAGAGTATTCAGAAATCCAGCGACTCACAGAAGGAGCAGTCAATTTCATTTTCTCTATGTCCTCAACTGCTGCTATAGCCAATGGGGATTGGTGGACGCTGTTCCATATGGCAAAACATTTGGCCATTGCGCTGCAGTACACTTGGGCAGTTTCTCCGTGTGATAGAACTTGCGCTAGATCGTGGGAGGCAATCAGATTCAATGTGCGCGATGCACATCTCTGGTGCGGCAGCAGAAAGAGGTGCATGGCCTCATCTGCTCCGTCAAGTATGGTGCCCACGTCCTGAAATTCAACAATGTCATCTTCATAGTTTTCATTGTCCCCCTTTGAAAACTCTTTGAAGACTTTGACGAAGTTGCTGCCATTATCAGTGACTGTAGCCTGAAGTTTGTTTTCAATATTGTAAGCCAAATGAATCTCGTGTATTTTGGCTGCAATTGTTTCAAATGTGTGCGAGCCTCGTATTCTGGCACAGGCAAGTGCAGCAGACTTCCTCTCCAGCTCATTCTTCTCAATCCAATGACATGTCATCCCAATGTAGCTTCTGTTGTGAGCTGACCAGATATCAGCTGTAGTGCACACAGATTGTACACTGTCCAGCTTTTCCTTTAGTTCCTCCTTCATTTTGGAGTATGCCATCATAATTCCATTGATAAAAGTATTTCGGGTCATGGACATCTTCCCTCCACTTAAGCCCTCAATCAACTTCCTGAAAGCAGGCTGTTCCAAGACAGACAGCGACTGGACATTTTCCACCATAAAGTTGAAGACCAGGGTGTTCACTTTTGGCTGTGATGTCATTTGATTGACAAGGTTTTCCAGCTTGGATTTCTTGTAGCGTGGCTCATTAGGAGTCTTTGTGGGTGATCCATTGGGTCCATCCATCTCACCTTTAGGCGACTTCAGATACATGATTGCATGCTTTCTCTGAAATACAATCAAAAAGAAAATGTATTAATACACCTTCATTTACAGTATATCAGAACATCCCTGTTGTATTTTTTAACATACAGGTAAATCCCCAAAGCATTTACCCAACCTATTTATTGTCATATGTAGCAGAACCAGATACTGTCCCATAATCTTTTGAATGTGCTTCAAGATTATATCATCAAATTTAATTTAAAGCGGCAATCAGCAGTTGAAACTACAACAAAGCAAACTCCCCACCCCTGTTTCGGTAAAAAGCTGAGAGACAGGGCTGGAGAAATGTAACCACTCTCAAATTCATAGACAGAGCTATGAATGTGAGGACTGGCCATCCATTATAGTTTTAACCAAGTTGAGGCTATGTAGTGTTTGTTTACATTTACTTTGATTACAAACATTGGCATAAAACAAGCTTATATTTCAGGTTCTGATGGAGTATGACATTTGAACTAGGCTCATGAGGCATTTATAAGTTATATTCTTCAAGAATCAATGGGTACATATCATTCATTTAAAAAAAAATAATAATAATGTGGCAACTGCTCCTTTAAGATATATTTGTGGATTAATTTACTTGTACCTTTTATGCAGATTATTTATATGAAGAACATTTCCATAATTTGTTGGCGCTTGAAGCCCATTCAAAAACTACAAGGCTGAGAGGGCAGTTACACTGACCACCAGTAGTAGTACCCCATTTGTCCATGATTTCATTAAGGGTGCATCTCAATAGCCTTACGTGGCTTCCTCTAATCGTCTCCATCTCCTTCATCTTTACTAATAGGAAACAACAGGTCAGGTGAAACTTAATTGATCCCTTTACTTTCAACTTTTTCTAGTCACAAAATACAGAGGTGTAATCATTAGACCAAACCATTGCAAAACGGAACGTGAGTTTCTATTAGACAAATTCAGGTAAGTCCATCCCCGTTTCGTTCCGTTTGCTTACATTTAAGAAACGTTTTGCAACAGAATTGGCGTGATGAATACATGCCTCTGTATTGAGACACTGCCCCCACATGTTTTTCTTTGTTGTTGCGGTTTTTGTTGCAGTTTTCGAGTAGGTGAAAATTACGATGCATTGCAATGTTTGAATATAATTTATATTCAAATGTTAGAATTTCATTTCCAAGCGACTTTTTTTTTGCCTGATTGTGTGATTGGTTCCTGCTATACAGTACCCTTGGGACTCCTTTGACGTTGAACTGTAAAATGGTTATGGTAAGGTTTAGAGTGGTAAGAATATGGCGACGCATGAGGGAACCAATGAAATGTCCGTATAGGCTCGATGAAATGTACCGGCACCCAATCAAAACACAGTAAAGCCGTCATTATTTTATTGTGAAAGAATGTTAGTAGCTAGGCGGAGATGGTTTATAAAGTTGGTACGGGCCACATGTTTTACAAACGACCTGCTTTTTAACCCACCATAGAACATATTCATTGAAAGCATTCAACTCACCTCTAAATGTTTCTTCAGATTTGATGTCGAGTTCTTGGAGGTAGACAACATGCGGATTTTGGGTTTGCATAGAACACACTGGACGGTCATATTTTTTTCTCTTAATTCCTTGAAAATGAAATGTTGTCTATATTGCCAGACATGGAAAGATGTGGCAAGAGCGCCGGCATCCATTTTTAATAAATTATCCGCGCAATGTGTCGTATTTAGTGCGAGACTGCAAGCGTTTAAACAGGGGTGTATTCATTTCGGCAATTCTGTTGCAAAACGTTTCGTCTGTTACAACAGAAACGGTTTACTCCAAATTGAAATGTTTTTCACGAAAACGAGACTTTCTATTGGACAAATTCAGGTAGGTCCCTCCCCGTTTGTTCCGTTTGCACCCGATGTAGTCTAATCTGGTGCTGTTTGGTTCTTTTAAACTGTAAACAGTTTCCGTTGCAAGACGTAATGAATACACCCCAGACAAAGCGCACTGCAATGGCCTGATTACGTAACGACGTAATCTGGATTACTTGTAATGCGTTACTACGATTGGTTGTTTTTTTAACCAAGTAACCCAGCCCCCTGTGTGTTTGTGGACATGTTCCAGGTTGTCTTTATTGTAGTCGGCTTGATCACATTTCAGGAGATATTGATGTGGCTCTTTTATTATTCCCCCAATAGAGTGTGTCCCCAATTATATTTTAAAAGGAACTGAATGGCAATAATTTGACCAAATGTCACCATATAAAGATGATATTTTGATCTTGAGGCATATATCATAGAGATTTGGTTCAGTTTCATTGAAATGTTTTTTAAAGTAACTGAATAGCAATACATTTTATTTTTTTATTTGTCACATGCGCCAAATACAACATGTGTAGACCTTACCGTGAACTGCATACTTATAAGCCCTTAACCAACAATGCAGAGTTTATAAAAAGTAATAAAAATGTGCTAAATAAACTAAAGAAAAAATTGTAAAATAGCAACAACAACAAAAAACAGCATATGTGAAGAGTGTAAAGGAATGTGAATGTACAGGGCATTCAGAAAGTATTCAGGCCCCTTCTCCTTTTCCACATTTTGTTATGTTACAGCCTTAATCTAAAATGCATTCAATTAAAAAAAGCCTCATCAATCTACACACAATACCCCATACTAAGACAGAGAAAATAGTTTTTTAGATATTTTTGCCAATGTATAAAAAATACCTTATTTACGAAAGTATTCAGACCCTTTGCTTTGAGACTCGAAATTGAGCTCAGGTGCATCCTGTTTCCATTGATCATCCTTGAGATGTTTCTACAACTTGATTGGAGTCCACCTGTGATAAATTCAATTGATTGGACATGATTTGGAAAGGCACGCACCTGTCTATATAAAGTCCTACAGTTGACAGTGCATGTCAGAGCAAAAACCAAGCCATGAGGTCGAAGGAATTGTCTGTAGAGCTCTGTGACAGGATTGTGTCGAGGAACAGACCTATGGAACGCCGTTTGGGTCTTTGCGTGTCAAAAAAGATACGTCATTTAATTGATCCCCAATCCTTAGGTAAAGCTGTACAGTGCAATATGAATGTCAATACACACAATAGGCTGACTGGGGAGGTGATTTCACACACGCGATAAGAGCTACAACGCTAATATTTGCGTAAAGTCTTCATAGTTGTGTTCTGTGGGTGTCACCGAGTAGACTGATACCCCATTTCATTGCTTCACATTCCAACCTTGTTTTACATGATCTAGTCTAAATATGGCATGACTCCGCCAATTTTAACCTTCTGCATCACTTTCAAAAGGTACGTTTATTTTGAAGGCAAACCACAAATTCCACTATTGTGCCTAATCCTTATTGTGGCTAGTTCACAACACATAATCCAGTCCGGTTGAGCCTCACTAGCCAGATGAAGCTAGCTGGCTGCTTATAACGTTAGTTTTGGCCAACAGGATTAAGTAGTTGGCTAGCTATTTATTTTCATGAACTAAAGTTAAATGTCAATAGGCAAACAACAAGTGGCTACCTAGCTAATACTTACAAGGATTCCTGAATCATTGCTAAGAATAATAAAAATGACTGCATTTTCTGCTGCTATTGGTGCTTGCTAGGTACCAAGCTAAAGCTAGCTAGCTATCCCAGAAGTAGCGGTCCAACAAATAATGCCTTATTACCAACACGGTATTGTAAACACATTGTTCGTGGCCAGTGTGTGCTTGTTTGCAGATTTCTTTGTACAGCTTTGACAGTGCTACTGGTAGTAGTGGTGGCGCTTGGCTTGCACGTGCAAATTCAGCACACAAAACATTCTATAATAGAATTGTGTTATTTGACATGTCAAATTAAAAGCTTATTTAATTGTTAAAGTGTTATTTGATGTGTGTCTTTTTTGACACACAAAGACCCAAACGGCATTCCATATTGACCTGGGGAAGGGTACCAAAAAAGTTCTGCAGCATTGAAGGTCCCCAAGAACACAGTGGTCTCCATCATTCTTAAATTGAAGAAGTTTGGAAGCACCAAGACTCTTCCTAGAGCTGGCCGCCCGGCCAAACTGAGCAATCGGGGGAAAAGGGCCTTGGTCTGGGAGGTGACCAAGAACCCAATGATCACTCTGACAGAGCTCCTCTGTGGAGATAGGAGAACCTTCCAGAAGGACAACCATCTCTGCCGCAATTCACTAATCAGGCCTTTATGGTAGAGTGGCCAGACGGAAGCCACTCCTCAGTAAAAGGCACATGACAGCCCGCTTGGAGTTTGCCAAAAGGCCCCTAAAGGACTCTGATCATGGTAAACAATATTCTCTGGTCTGATGAAACCAAGATTGAATTCTTTGTCCTGAATGCCAAGTGTCACGTCTAGAGGAAACCAGGCACCGCTCATCACCTGGCCAATACCATCCCTACGGTGAAGCATGGTAGTGGCAGCATCATGCTGTGGGGATGTTTTTCAGCGGCAGGGACTGGGAGACTAGTCAGGATGGAGGGAAAGATGAACGGAGCAAAGTACAGAGAGATCCTTGATGACAACCTGCTCCAGAGTGCTCAGGACCTCAGACTGGGGCGAAGGTTCACCTTCCAACAGGACAACGACCCTAAGCACGCAGCCAAGTCAATGCAGGAGTGGCTTATGGAAAAGTCTTGAGTGGCCCAGCCAGAGCCCTGAACATCTCTGGAGAGACCTGAAAATAGCTGTGCAGCGACACTTCCCTTCCAACCTGACAGAGCTTGAGAGGATCTGCAGAGAAGAATGGGAGAAACTCCCCAAATTCAGCTGTGCCAAGCTTGTAGTGTCATACCCAAGAAGATTTGAGGCTGTAATAACTGCCAAAGGTGCTTCAACAAAGTTATGAGGAAACAATCTGAATACTTAAATGTAAATGTGATATTTCAGGTTTTTATTTTTAATAAATTTGCTAAAATGTCTAAAAACCTGTTTTTGCTTTGTCATTATCGGGTACTTTGTGTAGATTGATGAGGGGGAAAACAATTTAATCAATTCTAGGATTAGGCTGTAACGTAACAGAATGTGGAAAAAGTCAAGGGGTCTGAATACTTTCCGAATGTGTGTGTGTGTGTGTGTGTGTCGTCAATATGCGCGTGTATGTGTGTGTGTGTGTGTGTGTATATCCGTCTGTGTGTTTGGAGTGTCAGTGTAGTATGTGTGTGTGGTTAGAGTCCAGTAAGTGTACATCGAGCTTGTGCAAGAGAGTCAGTGCCAAAAAATAAGGGGGTTAATACAAATAGTCCTGGTAGCCATTTGATTAACTTTTCAGCAGTCTTATGGCTTGGGGGTGGAAGCTGTTAAGAAGCCTTTTGGTCCCAGACTTGGTGCTCCGGTATCGCTTACCGTGCAGTAGCAGAGAGAGCAGTCTATGACTTGGTTGTTTGGACTCGTTAACAATTTTTAGGGCCTTCCTCTGACACCGCCTGGTATAGAGGTCCTGGATGGCAGGAAGCTCAGCCCGAGGGATGTACTGGGCCATACGCACAA
Organism: Salmo trutta; assembly: GCF_901001165.1. Classification (NCBI taxonomy): domain Eukaryota; kingdom Metazoa; phylum Chordata; class Actinopteri; order Salmoniformes; family Salmonidae; genus Salmo; species Salmo trutta. Next base: position 10,600,918 of record NC_042987.1, on the reverse strand, counting down.
CCCTCTGTAGCCAAATGTCATAATTTAAAGATGATATTTGATTTTAGGGAAATATTATGTAGGCCTAGTATCAGTACAATGTCATTGATCATTTTCATCTGAAAGCGCCACTGCTCTACAAACAATTTCTTATCGGGAATGGCAAAGCATAAGCTGTAATGCACATTTTTGCTACCTATAGAGGAGGTGATATAATGGCAATTTGTCACTACCTACAGAGGAGGTGATAGGCCAACTTCGCAAGACTCTTCCACATTGTCTTGAAAAAGGTCAGTCCCACCCAATTGACTTCATATGCACGCTAATCAGTTTTTTTATTTTTCAAGTGGGCCCTCTAGCTTTTCTAACTCTGTGTCTTACTGTCTGTCATGAATTAAGGAAGCGTAACTGACTGGTTGTGACAGCACACCACACTTGATCCACAGGAGTCCGGCAAAGATGTGCTCGTGTGCTTGCCAAAGCTTCCATCTGTTTGTGCGCGACTGGTAGCCCTATGAGGAGTATCCGTTATTCACTATCCTTATGCTCTCCCCCCTTGCCAATGCCCTGCCACCATGCCAACTCTGGTGGTGAGAGCTATATTTACAAACAGTTGTCATGATGCTGGTTCAATGAAAAGCAAGAGTAAAATATTTATACCTTGTAGCCTAATGTAATTGTCGAAATATGAAACTACCAACAATGAAAAAACGAATCTAATTCACATTGTACCACTATAGACTTTGAAATACTCACCAAAAAGAGACAAAGGATTAATGTATATATTCATTTTAATATGACCTGTTTATATAAATCTTCCTAAGAGGTGTGCACACTGCAAAACACATACTGGCAAATAGGGAATATAATTAGTTACGGGACAAGCAGGTTAAACAAAGCAGTAAGCCAGGGTGGCTAGCCAGAATGGTAGGCAAAAATGCCAGAGATTCAAAAGGCAATGAAATGTTGTAATCAGGTCTTGCCATATTTTAAGGGGCTACAGGATTTACTTTCCTTGTTATGTTTAAAAGTGTAAATGAAAAAGATACTACAAATTGATTGCACATTGCCATTTTTGTGCCATAGTGCGCATCAACTCTGGTGTCTGAACAGAAATAGCCTCTCCTCTACCCTAAAGGACAAGTTACACACAAACTGAACACATGAGACGATTCACATATCTACCATGCAAATTCTGTCTTTGTGTTTCCCTCCACCCCTCTTCTTTTATTGTTTCTCTCAGACATTAAATGATATATATTTTTCAGTCTCACCAGTTTCCCTCCCCATTCCTTTTTCTCTCCATCTTTTCCCTCTGTTCTCCTCTCTCCATCCTGCAGGCTGTCTCCCTATAGGGGGAAAACCAAGAAGCCGGAGAAGGTGGAATACTTCCAGCCACCCATCAGGTTTCCCCTCTCTAGTTTGAGGTAGGCCTTGTCTCCCCTCTCCATGATCACTAGGCCTGCGTTGGTGGCTGCCTCCCGCGTCACATCCATGTCCCCAGCGAAGGCTGAGATCATTGGCCACCCATTCAACATCAGACTAACCTAGAAAGAACCACACGGTTAGTCTCAATCTCAAACAACTAACTATTTGTGGGACATGCGTGGCGCTATGCTACATGCTCTATGTTTACGGCATGTACAGTATGTCTCTCTCACCTGGATAGTTTGTCTGTTGTAGGCCTTCACTACATGGAAGTTGAAGCTGTAGACTCCCCTCCTGGGGGCTAGGAAGACACTGCTCTCCTGGTCAAAGTGATTGCCCACATTCACCAGGATCTGAGGTAAGAAGAGAAAGGGAGAGAATGAACACAGGATGATAAGAGAGATAGGGAGTGATGGGGTATAGAAATCAATCATTCATCAATGATCAATCAAAGAGAAACAAATCAGTCAAAGATAATTAATGAATAAGAAGGCATTGGTCAACTTCACCTGTTGATGTACTACTTTATATGGTCAATATTTATATGAATTTGCTCACCTGGTCGAAATAGATGATCATGGTGCGGTTGCTCATGTCTGTGGGCTCGTGGTTTGTCTGGCGGGTGGCAGAGAAGGCCACCCGGCCGGTGCCTGAGCGTACTGACATGCCCAGGGCATTTCCCGCTGGCTCAGAGTTGGGAGTGGAGTCACAGATCACCAAACACTTTCCTTCCAGGACGATAGGCTCTGTGTCATTCTGGGCCTGGGCCCCTAGAGGCCCCCATAGGAGCAGCAGCCCCAGCAACACTGTGGGCTCTAAGGTGGATGAACGAACCACCCTGGGATACATGCTTTCAACTGGCTTTGTTTTGATTGTATATTGTATATCTGTTATTAATTCTAGTATGAAGGAGAGTCACTTTGAAAGATTACAGACATAGATAAATATGCCCAGGCTGGCTAAATCGATGTCAGACTTTTAAAACGCTAGATATTCTCTCGGATCACTCAGGTCCTAAAATGTCTCACAATTGATTTTGTAGCTGATATTCAGCAGGATCATTAGTGTCCTCAATTGGTTGAACTTGGTCCACCACCCTGTTCTATGACAGCAGTCCCCTATCCCACCTCCTAGCGGAGACGCTATGTAGGAAGTCTCCCAGTAATAAATATAGAGGTTTGTCAACAGGTAGGACTCACAGACTGACAACCAGGAGGGTTTGGAGTTGTAAGTGTTCCGCAGAAGTCGACGAAGTCAGAACATACAGTCTCTCCCCCTATTTACCCCACACTATCTGTCTGTCCTTCCCTCCCTCTATCTCTCTCACTCTGTTCTCATGGATATCTCTCCTGTGATTCTGTGCTGGTTTGCAACAGTGGCAGTAGGTGGCAGGATAGCATGGGCAAATAGACGTTTGGGTGTGTTCCAGGACCTGAGAGAAGGAAGGAGAAATGGTGGGAGGGATAGATGAAGAAAGGTAGAGCGCTTGTGAGGAATCTCGACTACCATAGAAGCGGATGAAGAGGAGGATGAAGAGGAGGATATTGTTAAGGGGGAGGGAGAGGGAATGAGGTAACGTTCTGGACCGGTGTCAGGGGAGGATGTAGAATCCAGGAGGGAGTGAGAAAGAAAGAGGGAGTGGGGGGAACAACTCCACTGAGAGACCATCTGTCTTTCACACGCACTCTCTACCTCCTGACGTTCCATAACATGCCCAGCCCCCCCCCCCTTCCTCGTACCCACCATGTTCGCACTTAGTTTCTCCATCATCCTCTTGTATTTTCATACAAAATCCTTAGGTGTTTCTCTTTTCACAACTACATAAATGGTTACTGTATATCACACGGAGAAGAAAGCACTTCATCCTCTATTGATATTATAGATAGAACAACATTTTAGACTGTACCCCCTCTTTATTATGTGATTTCTCTCTTTCCTTCCAAAATAATCTCTACATGTCGTCAATTCAAGTGCAAAAAGACACTCTGACACATCTCTGATGATCACATTCTCTGTGACATTAGTGATTAACACTGTTATCAACCACCTTATAAAACCACCACACAGTCTTTCTTCGAACACACACAGACGCACTCTCTCACACCAACCCCAAATTATTTTCTTTAGAGAGTTGGTCCTCAATTTTCAACAGTCAGAAGATTAGCAGTTTTCCTGAACAATTCAAGATGTTAACACAAGGAAATTGCAGGACTAGGCATTTATTCACTGAGTACTGTCAGGCAATCCTGGAGTCTAAGTTTAAGTTCATAAAGAAATAGTTGAGGGTATCACCTGTTTCAGTTTGAAAGGTGTCGTCCTTATTTTCCATATCGGGTGAAGTACATTTTTGCTCCTTGGAGATGGAGTGATAGTCACATATTCCTCATAACCACTTTCTACTCTGTTCTCTCACATTCTACAGGATCACAGAGACCTCCCTTTGAAACAGGCATCTAAATGGCCATGCCAGAGGACCCACTGTGTTATAATCTCTCTCTCTCTCTTTCTCTCTCTCTCTCTCTCTCTCGTTCTCTCACACACACTCTTTAATTCTCTGTCACTCACCCACCTACTAATTTTCTCTCTAACAATGAAAAGTGGCAGTGAAAGTATTGCATCTGAGATGTTTTAATGTTGAAGGTAATTTTGTGACATTGTTTAGTCTGACACGAACTATGACATTGATTTAAAGCATATGAATCTACCCTGAGCATCTTCAAGCGAATCCCTTTCAATATAATGGCCTACATAATTTCACTTTTGTGAAAGATTCTAATGCCTGATGATTTTGTTACCGATACTACAATATGGTTCAGTCCACACACCTTCCATTATTTGGGTTATTTAGCTTGGTACATGAGTGCCCCATAGAACCCAATTTTGATTATTATATGCATAAAAAATAGTCTAAACAAACTCAGAAAAGGAAAAGGGACCCCATAGCTATGTTACATCACAAGAATCTAGAACTATCCACTGAATGTTACATTTTCTTTAGAATATTGTCCTGTAGTTTGGATGTATTTGATTAAAACTCCCTTGGGTCCAAGTTGCTTGGGTCTTTCAAATTCCCCCAAACTGTGACAAAAGTAGGACATACACATCCATTCCTTATTGATTCAAAGTCATAGTTCATAGTACTTTGAGTCCTGAGCTCTGTAAGAATGTAGTCTTACCATTCGTCATGCTCAAACAAGCTCTATTGTTCATCGTCCAATCCCTCATGAGGTCCTGGGAGATGTTCCAGAAGGAAACCTCCCACAAAGTCTCTATCCTTGAGCTCCCACCCCATTCTAATTCTCTGGTTCTTGATGATCTCTCACACCCTCACTATGGAGATTCTGCTATGGAGCTCAGCTTTGTAGAGGCCAAAGCCCAGGCACACGGGCTGGCTGAAGGAGGTGGTGAAGTTGTGCAGGTGGGTCAGGGTGTTAGATGGCCCCACCTCAGAGAAGGTGATGGTGCCGGCGCCATAGTCCAGGGCCACACCAACACGGTTGCCCGACATTCGACTGGAGATGCGTGTCTTCCTGCGGTTGTGCCAGGCGGCCAGCTTTCTATCATGCTGCTGTGTCAAGCTCCAAGACATCTGCAAGTCAAAACATCATCCATCATCTAGCAGTCAATATAGAAAACCAACCATTTCATTTTTATCACCATTTGTTTCTCGTGAAATGGGGGTGAATTCTTCTTTGCCGTGGGGCAAGGAGAGAAATGTGCAGTTTTATAGCTAATCTCATGCTATTCTACACATTTTGCCATGGGGTAGAGAGAAAAGTTAGCTTTTTTTAAAGCTAATTAAAACTAAAATATGGGTATGATGACTGTGATGAAGGTACTGGATTATGAGCTGTGTTGTTTGCTAAATTAACAAATGAAATAGGCAATTGCATGGTGCACATAGCCATAGAAGCACAGTGACATATGCCTCAATGCAGTCATATTCCTAACATATTGGGTGGTGTGGCTTTCAGTTACATATGTCATTCCAGGTCATCTGTTCTGTTATATTTCATCAAATCTGGCTAACCCAGTGCACTGCTTGCTATGAATTCTATCTGACGGTATTTAGGTAAACGACAAATAATGTCCCATTTGGAACACAAGTAGAAGAGCAGATTTTCCTCAATCTGATTGGGTGGGCCTGGCTCCCCAAGGGGTGCCTACGCCCCTGGAGTAAAGTCATATCATATAAAAAAAACATATATATATACATTACCGTTCAAGAGTTTGGGGTCACTTAGAAATGTCCTTGTTTTTGAAAGAAAAGCACATTTTTTTTTGTCCATTCAAATAACATCAAATTGATCAGAAATACAGTGTAGACATTGTTAATTGTTGTTAGTTGCTGATTTTTTTTTATTGAATATCTACATAGGCGTACAGAGGCCCATTATTATCAGCAATCATCACTCTTGTGTTCCAATGGCACGTTGTGTTAGCTAATCCAAGTTTATCATTTTAAAAGGCTAATTGATCATTAGAAAACCCTTTTGCAATTATGTTAGCGCAGATGAAAACTGTTGTGCTGATTTAAGAAGCAATACATCTGGCCGCCTTTAGACTAGTTGAGTATCTGGAGCATCAGCATTTGTGGGTTTGATTACAGGCTCAAAATGGCCAGAAACAAAGGACTTTCTTCTGAAATTCGTCAGTCTAATCTTGTTCTGAGAAATGAAGGCTATTCCATGCGAGAAATTGGCAAGAAACTGAAGATCTCGTACAGGGCTGTGTACTACTCCTTTCACAGAACAGCGCATACTGGCTCTAACCAGAATAGAATGAGGAGTGGGAGGCCCCGGTGCACAACTGAGCAAGAGGACAAGTACATTTGAGTGTCTAGTTTGAGAAACAGACGCCTCACAAGTCCTCAACTGTCAGCTTCATTAAATAGTACCTGCAAAACACCAGTCTCAACGTCAACAGTGATGAGGCGACTCCGGGATGCTGGCCTTCTAGGCAGAGTTCCTCTTTTTATTGGCCAGTCTGAGATATGGCTTTTTCTTTGCAACTCTGCCTAAAAGGCCAGCATCCCGGAGTCACCTCTTCACTGTTGACGTTGAGACTGGTGTTTTGTGAGTACTATTTAATGAAGCATCAATTTCAAGCATCAATAAAAAAAGCATTTTGGTAGGGCTAAGGTAGGGCTAAGTAGGAATTATCATTTGAAATTGTGAGAAAAAAATCACCAACCACGTGCAATAAGAAAATTATGATTTAATATAGCTTTTATGTGATCCCTTTTAGTCTGAATAATATTGTAAGGCAAAATGTAGTGGTTTGATCAACATTGCGATGTTGACGCATGGATCATTTTCATTATAGCATTAAATATTCAAATTGACACAAACATGAAATGATGGCTGATAGTCAATTTGTTGAAAGTAACAAGCATTACAAACCAGAAAGAGAGATAAGAGAAGACAGTTATTGTGCATTTCTCACAAGCTGTTACTGCCATCCCAAGGCTGTGTTACTCTAGCCCCACCGGCAGGTACAAAAGTAACGTTGACGCAGTTCTGTTCTCCGTCTATTTAATTTCAACTCTTTTACCATAGAAATAAAATTACAGCAGCTAATGGTAGAGGACATGTATAAATTGTTTGTTGTGAAATATGGTCTCTCTAGCTCCAGCTCATCCCGGTTCTCCCCTAACCATCATATGGAAGTAAACATAGAGTCACACTATGATATGGTGGTGGTCCTCCCACTATGACTCGGGAAACCATGCATTTTATTAGGCTACACATTAAATACATTATGATGAACTTCACAGGGTGGTGAAAGTGCAAGGGGATAAGCTTGATGCTCCTTTCAAATAAATATTGAGGGTCTTATTCTGGCAACATGATGATCGATACATGACTGCCGTTTGACCCAAAAAATATTCTCACTCTTATCCATAATAATCTCATCATGTAAACCAGCCTATCCGCACACCACTGCAAGCTGTTTTAAAAAAATGTTATTTAACTAGGCAAGTCAGTTAAGAACAAATTTTTATTTTCCAATGACGGCCTACACCGGCCAAACCCGGATGACGCTGGGCCAATTGTGCGCCGCCCTATGGGACTCCCAATCACGGCCGGTTATGATGCAGCCTGGATTCGAACCAGGGTGTCTGTAGTGACGCCTCTAGCACTGAGATGCAGTGCCTTGCGCCACTCGGGAACCAACGTGGCAGAGTAGGCACATTTAAAGCAACAGTTTTTGTGACAAGTTTAAAATACGATTGACTTAAGATTTTTTATTCTGTACATGAAACCATAAGCATTTTCTGTGCACTACATCATCACGCACTGATTTTTATCCCCAACAAGTCTGTTTGGTGGAAACACCACTGGTGGGAAAATGTCTATTTTATTTATGCATATTTTTTTATATTTGCTATAACGACACATGGCGAGACCCAGATGCAGACGCAGGAGGCCGGATGGCCGTCGATGAGACGGGGAGGAGGGGTGGACCTGGAAACAGTAGACAAAGGACAGTGAGACAAGGGCTTAATCCTGGACACATAAAAGTGGGATGTATACGGAAGGTACGGGGCAACCGAAGACGAACAGCAGTGGGACTAAGGACTTTAGAGATAGGGAAAGGACCAATAAAACGGCAGGAAAGTTTACGGGACTCCACCTGGAGGGGCAGGTCCCGCATAGACAACCGTACCCTCTGTCCAAGACGATAGCGGGGAGCTGGAGTCCGGTGGTGATCGGCTGTCGATGATACCTGGCGGTGGCCTTGAGAAGAGCAGACCGAGCTCTCTTCCAGGTACGCCGACAGCGGCGGACGAACATCTGGGCTGAGGGTATGTTGGCCTCTTCTTCTTGCTCTGGGAAGAGCGGGGCCTGACATCCCAAAGGGCGAAAGCCCAGTGGCCGAGCAGGGAAGAGTGTTCCGGGCATACTCCACCCATAAAAGTTGCCGCCTCCAGGTGGTAGGGTTGGTTGAGACGAGGTACCTAAGCACAGTCTCCAGGTCTTGATTTGCATGCTCCGACTGGCCGTTTGACTGGGGATGAAACCCGCAGGACAGGCTGGCCGATGACCCAATAAGGGTGCAGAACGCCTTCCAGAATCGGGACGAGAATTGAGGATCACGATCAGAGACGATGTCAACAGGGAGTCCATGGATTCGGAAGACGTGCTGCACCATGAGCTGGGCCTTCTCCTTGGCTGGAGGTAACTTAGGGAGAGGGATGAAATTGGCAGCTTTAGAGAACCTATCCACTACTGTCAGGATAGTGATGTTGCCATCAGACGGACCCGGTGACAAAATCCAAGGATATATGGGACCAGGGGTGATGAGGAACAGGGAGTGGCTGAAGGAGGCCAGCCGGAGCTTCCCACGGAGTCTTATTCTGAGCACACACCGTGCATGCAGCGACGAATGCTGAGACGTCAGGAACCATAGTGGGCCACCAAAAGTGTTGTCGGATGAAGGCCAGAGTTCGATGGGAGCCGGGATGGCAGGTGGGCTTGGAGGAATGAGCCCATTCCAGGACCTGAGCTTGGGCCGAATCAGGGACAAACATTTGGCTAGCCGGGCCCGGGCCAGGGAGAGGAGTGGTAGATGGTAACGAATCTTCACCTTGATGTCATTGAGGCCCCGGTAGTTGATACATGGACATAGGGTCTTGTCCTTTTTTTCCACAAAGAAGAACCCTGCGCCAGCAGGGGAGGCAGAAGGACGAATGCTCCCAGCAGCCAGAGAGTCCTCAATGTACTCCTCCATGGCCTTGGTATCAGGGCCAGACAGGGAATATAGCCGCCCATGAGGCGGTGTTGTGCCCGGGAGGAGATCAATAGCGCAATCGTAGGGACAATGCAGAAGGAGGGAGGTGGCACTAGTCTTGCTGAACACCTCCAGGAGGTCCTGGTATTCCGCAGGAACAGCTGAGAAATCTGAGGCTTTACCAGAGCCTGCAGAAGGACGTTCCGGGGTAGGATGTGCCGCCTTCAGGCAATGTGTGGCAGAACGGGCTCCAACCCAGGATAGAACTAGTGGTCCAGTCAATAACGGGGTTGTGCCTCTGGAGCCATGAAAATCCCGAAACAACAGGAACATTGGGAGATTCCATGAGAAGAAGTTGTATTGACTCACTGTGATTGCCCGACACACGCAGGTTAACGGGCACCGTACTATGAGTGACCCTGCCTATGGTGTTTCCGTCCTGTGCTCTGACATCCATGGGAACGGCGAGGGGTTGTGTGGAGATACCCAGCTCCGATATCAGAGTAGTGTTCATAAAACTCTCATCAGCTCCAGAGTCAATGAGCACCCGGAGAGATTTAGACCAGTCACCCCACAGCAGGATAACACAGAAGAGAGTACGAGTAATGTGTTAGAAAACTCCCAGTATGGCCCACCATGGTACTCTTACCTAGCTGATGAGTCTGGTCTTTTACTGGTACTGTAATGCCCTGTAGCACCACAATACAGGCAACTGTTGGAGTTAAGCCTCTGTAGTCATTTCTGAGGCGACAATCTAGATCTGCCCCGTTGTGTAAGCACTGTAGAAAACGAGTCGCTCATTCTCGATGATCCCGACGGGACTCGGGTGACTTCAGATCCTCTCGAAAATGCAGGCGTCGCGGACTCCCGGGGTTCTTCGGGGGCGAGCAGGCAGCCGTGGACGAACGAATGGGGCTGAAAACAGACCTCTCCCTCCTGCGCTCCCATAGACGTCCATCAATCCTTATTGTTAAGGCTATGAGCGAGTCGAGGTCCAGGAGTAACTCCCGAGCTGCGAGGTCGTCTTTAATGTCCTTGGATAGTCCATGAAGAAAGGTATCAAACAGAGACTCCGGGTTGCAGGCACTCTCGGCGGCTAACGTGTGAAAGACTACTGCATAGTCTGCCACACTACGGGGTTCTTGACGTAAAAGGGGTTCTCGGGAAGGCGGGGTAGGCTGTACAAAATCATCACTGGCAGGGGAATTACTGAGCGTCCGGGAGGTCTCCGTTGTGGCATGCTGCCTGATAGATGGTCCATGGAATTGCTCTAGTAACATTTTGAAACCCTGGTCATGGCGTCCCGACAGCGTATGGAGACCTTCCATAAGGCTCTGAAGTAGCTCCTCATCTTTTTCAATGGTGCCTCCCTGCAGGGAGACAGCCTTACAGAGCCGGTCCGAGTCTGCTGGGTCAGTCATGGCCAGTTCGTACTATAACGACACAGGGCGAGACCCAGATGCAGACACAGGAGGCAGATGGTTCGAGTCTCTGATATTTATTAAAATACAAGGGGCAGGCAATAGGCAGGTCGAGTACAGGCAGAAGTTCATTAACCAGGTCAGAGTCCAAAAGGTACAGGGGGGCAGGCAGGCTCGAGGTCAGGGCAGGCTGAATGGTCAGGCAGGCGGGCTCAGTGTCAGGGCAGGTAGAACAGGTCGGAACCGGGAGGGCTAGAAAACAGAGACTAGGAAAACAGGAGCATGGAAAAACACACTGGTAAGCTTGACAAGACGAACTGGCAACAGACAAACAGAGAACACAGGTATAAATACACTGGGGATTATGGGGAAGATGAGCGACACCTGGAGGGGGGTTGAGACACGCACAAAGACAAGTGAAACAGATCAGGATGTGACCATTTCAATGAAAATCGGTCACCAATTGGATGGAAAGCTAGCTATCGATCAACTTCCAGATCAGTTTACAGAGATGACAACTAACATGTCATGTTAGTCTTATTACCACAGTTCTTGCTATTATTAAAGACCACATGAAGAAGAACAAGGGGAAGAAGAGTGATGACAATGTACCTTGTTAATTCCAAAGGCATTGCCCACCTTCCCCTTCCGCCCGATGCTCCGGTAGGACACCGCAATGTCCCAGAAACCTTCTGCCTCCAGCTCCCAGTAATGGGTTCCAGAGGAGAATGTCTGGACGGTCAGGACTTGAGCCCAGTGATCGAAGCGGTCGGGGTGAGTGGCACACGGAAGGCGGTGTTTGACCCGCATGGCTGACTGCAGGCCATCAGAAATGCTCAGGAGAGGATGGGCGGAGTTAGTGTCCAGAGTCAACGGACTTGTCGCTATAGAAATAGAGAAAGAGACAGAAAGCACAGAGAGAAAGTAAATATGAATGAATAAACCTGAATTCATCCCATCTCAGATATAAGGGTTGAAGGTTCAGCCTGTGCACTCACAGAGCTCTCTCTTGAGTTCGGTGAGACAGTGCAGCGTCTCGGTGATGAACTGTCTGTGCTTGCTCTCAATGTCCTCCACAATGTACTTCCTGTCCAGTTTGACAGGGTCAGGGGTGAACAGGGGGCAGTTCAGGTCCACAAGCAGCCTGTTATAGAGCACAGCAGGTAGCAGGTTAGACACAAATCATGTTATACTCAAACATACGCACATACACAAGCGCACAAACACACAAATAGACACAAACAATATCATACTAATGAATGCCTATTCCTTATTTACCTTGAGTCATCAGAATGAAATGCCTGTGGACAGAACAAAGAAAAGGAGCCAAGGACTGTTATAAGACTGTAATAATAATTATACAGTGCATTCGGAAAAGTATTCAGACCCCATGACTTTTTCCACATTTTGTTACGTTTCAGCCTTATTTTAAAATTGAGAAAGAAAAAAATCTCAAAGCAAAAACAGGTTGTTAGAGATTTTTGCCAATTTATAAAAATTTTAAAACAGAAATACCTTATTTACTTAAGTATTCAGACACTTTGCTATGAGACTTGAAATTGAGCTCAGGTTCACCCTGTTTCCATTGATCATCCTTGAGATGTTTCTACAACTTGATTGGAGTCCATCTGTGGTAAATTCAATTGATTGGACATGATTTGGAAAGGCAAACATCTGTCCATATAAGGTGCCACAGTTGACAGTGCATGTCAGAGTAAAAACCAAGCCATGAGGTCGAAGGAATTGTCCGTAGAGCTCCGAGAAAGGATTGAGTCAAGGCACAGATCTGGGGAAGGGTACCAAAACATTACTGCAGCATTGAAGGTCCCCAAGAACACAGTGGCCTCCATCATTCTTAAATGGAAGAAGTTTGGAACCATCAAGACTCTTCCTAGAGCTGGTCACCCGGCCAAGAACCCGATGGTCACGATGGTTCCTCTCTGGAGATGGGAGAACCTTCCAGAAGGACAACCATCTCTGCAGCACTCCACCAATCAGGCCTTATGGTAGTGGCCAGATGGAAGCCTCCTCAGTAAACGGCACATAACAGCCCGCTTGGAGTTTGTCAAAAGGCACCTAAAAGACTCTCAGACCTTGAGAAACAACATACTCTGGTCTGATGAAACCAAGATTGAACTCTTTGGACTGAATACCAAGCGTCACGTCTGGAGGAAACCTGGCACCATCCCTACGGTGAAGCATGGTGGTGGCAGCATCATACTGTGGGGATGTTTTCCAGCAGCAGGTGCTGGGAGACTAGTCAGGATCAAGGGAAATATGAATGGAACAAAGTACAGAGAGATCCTTGATGGAAACCTGCTCCAGAGCACTCAGGACTTTAGACTGGGGTGAAGGTTTACCTTCCAACAGGACAACGACCCTAAGCACACAGCCAAGACAACGCAGGATTGGCTTTGGGGAAAGTCTCAGAATGTCCTTGAGTGGCCCAGCCAGAGCACGGACTTGAACCTGATCGAACATCTCTGGAGAGACCTGAAAATAGCTGTGCATCGACGTTCCCAATCCAACCTGACAGAGCTGGAGAGGATCTTTAGAGAAGAATGGGAGAAAATCCCCAAATACTGTTGTGCCAAACTTGTAGCGTCATACCCAAGAAGACTCAAGGCTGTAATCGCTGCCAAAGGTGCTTCAACAAAGTTATGAGGAAACGGTCTGAATACTTATGTAAATGTTATATTTCCATAGATTTTTTTTTAGACGTTTGCTAAAAATTTAAAAAAAAAAACGTTTTTGCTTTGTCATTATGGGGTATTGTGTGTAGATTGACAATTTAATCAATTTTAGAATAAGGCTGTAATGTAACAAAATGTGGAAAAGGTCAAGGGGTCTGAATACTTTCCGACGCACTGTAATTCACCGTTATTCATGGTTATAAGAAAATAACACAAAACTGTTATTAAAGTTATTCAAATGTACTATCTTTAAAAAAGAGACATTCATTGACGGCTAATCAACAAAAGCAGAAAGCCTTCAATGCCATAGTACAAATCCTGCATGAATGGCACTGTGAATCACCCCCAGATGGACAGGGAGGTAAACAGATTAGTTGAAATCCTCTGTTATGCGGTGTACAACATATGCTGTCCTGTAAATAAATAGGTGGTTAAAACATGGCAGTACAGTACAGAAGTGAATGTTCAGATTCAGAATGATTACCAGAATAGTGACCTATGCCATCAAATGATTTGAGAGGATGGCTTTGATCAATTTGGTTTGTTTGAGGATACTCAGAGGTTGTGTCTAACACACAGACATTAACTGCCTGAAATGGTTACTGTGAAGTTGGATATGTATTGTTTTATTGCAATACTGAGGTCCTAACTATTGCGTGGTCACTAATGACACAATGGCACTTGTCCAAAAAGTAGGCTCTAAACTCCACTACCCTGGCGGAATATCCATCCTGTTTGCTCTTATTTCCACGGTATCCAAATCATCCCCAGATTCCAATTGGCTCCTTCAAACCCTCTCCTCTCTCTAGTCATCTTAGTACCTGGTAAAAGGGTTAATAATAAACATCTCACCCAGATGAGCAGGAAGGGGTCTGTCTCCTCCAGCAAGGATGCCAGGTAGTGGTGAATGTCCTGGGTCTTACTCAGGTCCACCCTCACCCTGCTGCAGTCGTTCTGCAGGCGCTCCATGACCTTCTGCCTCTCCCTCAAGGTGCTCTCCCTCAGGGCCAGCACTAGCCTCTCCACCTGCAGCTGCAGGTGTACACCCATACGTTCCACCTGGGAGTCATTTGCCACAGACATGTCCTGCAGGGGGACAACAACCATCACTATAGATTTTTAAGGTCATAACAGGACTCAGCTTTCAGGCAGAATAGAAGCTTGGATAGATTAATATAAGCATGAACAGGAAATTGATGGACCGCTATAAGCATGTGTGTGGTTACTCACTGTTATAGTGAGGCCAGTGTTCTGGTGCTCTTGGTGGATCCGTTCACCTTCATTCAGCTTTTCATCTGCTTTCTGGAGAAGGCTCTTGAGGATGACCTGTGGAAACACACGGATTTAGAACTGTTATAGCCACACTATAACACCAGCTGTAGGGAACTACAGCTTGTTTACTGACCTTGAGGTCCTCCTCCACCTTCCTCAGTCCTTTAATGCGGTGCTGTGCATGGCCACCTTCCAGTAGGCACTCTGAACACACGTACACCCGCTCGTCTGCACAGTAGTAGAGGAACATCTCCTTGTGGGCGGGACACCTGCGGTGAGACAGATCTACCAGGGGTTCCACCAGCAGGTGTGTCTTGAAGGCGGGCCGCTCCAGGTGGGGCTGCAGGTGCTCTGCACACAGAGACACCTCACAGCGCAGGCAGGTCTTCACCGCCACGGTGGTCCCCACCTGGTCCTTTTCCCCCACAGGTGGGCAGCAGTCACACACCACCACCCTTTGTTCCTCCTGGCACTGTGCGCAGGTGAAGCGACCCCTGACCCCAGCCTTCCTGTGCCCCCAGGTGTCCCGTACGCAGGCCGGGCAGAAGCTGTGGCCACACAGCAGGGACTGGGCCTGGCTGAAGACTTCGCGGCACAACGAACAGGTCAACTCTTCCTCCAGGGACGCCATGGCAACCGATTTTGTCACCAGGGAACACAAAAAGGGAAAAGGCACCTTTGCACAAAAGAAAATCGAAATAATCTCAAAATCATTGTCAATTTGTCCAAATAATGAGCAGTTGAAATCATCTTTAATTCCCAGTCTTAATGCCCAACGTCTTATTTTCTAGCCACTTCATGACCGCTATAAGCTGTGAGTCCTGGGGTCAGGTTTACAGTACAGTGGTCACTGAGTTAGTGTTGGGGAAGCTACTCTAAAGATGTAGTTTACCAAGCATCCAATTACTTCAAACTGGAAGAAGTTAAGCTACACTAAAGCTAGCCTTTATAAAAAAAATATAGTTTACCAAGCTACTGCAAATTGTAGTTAAATTAGCAGTTGAACTACATGTAGTTCACTACTCCCCAACACTTGTTAGTGACACTGTTTACTCACAGTTCACGCCAAAGTCACCTATGTAAAAACTAGGAATTAGGTTTTAGGAACAGGGCTAGGTCAGTCCACTTCACCGGCGCCAACTCCTCTATTTATCTTCCTACTTATCAACCATTAAGCCTGTTTATAAGGTTTTCGGCCATTGTCCAATATTATTAGAACACCTCAAGATCTTCCCATTGTCTTAAGTGTCAGACATGACTACTTCTTCTCTAGTTAACTGGTATAATCGGCATCACTGAGTTTATTCTCATGCTACGGAGGAGTTGCAACACTGCTTGACCTGAACCTTGTAACTATAGCGCATCCCAATCCCTGCCTGTTGCTATGGCGGGATCAAGACATCATCCTCCCTGCCCGCATGCCTGTCTACATGTGCTCTTCCTATCTTGTTTACAACTGTCCTATACACATTCTGATATGTCTTTCTTGTGTGTTTTTTCAGATTGTTCAAAGGTCCACAATACAGTAAAGATTCCCCTTACCTGATTGTGTCCCAGGTCTGTCACATTGTGGCCATCGTTGGTTGTAGTGCTGTCAGTGTGTGTAGAAACCGGCTAATCCCATAAAAATGTCTGCTTTAAGCAGAGGGACTGACCTCTCACAGCACATAGTCACATGACCTACTCAGAGAGCGAGGGTGCATATCAAGACTCTAAGGACGATTCCTCTCCTTATGTCCTTTCCTTCACCTGCACTACTATGAAGGAAGTGTAGGACTGAAAGCAACTCTCCAGTAGGCAACTACCATATTACCTATCTTGGGTTTTCGGATGAGAGCTGAAACACACACACTCAGAGAGAGACAGAGAGAGAGAGAAAGATTACATACTACAACCACCTAAAAGCAATTCCCAAACCTTCCATGACAAAGCCTTCACCTACAGAGAAATAAACCTGGAGAAGAGCCCCCTAAGCAAGCTGTTTCACGAACAGAGCCCCAGGACAGCAACACAATTAGACCCAACCAAACCATGAGAAAAAAAAGAGAATTACTTGACACATTGGAAAGAATTTACAAAAAACTGAGCAAACTAGAATACTATTTGGCCCTAAACAGAGAGTACACAGTGGCAGAATACCTGAAAACTGTGACTAACCCAAAATTAAGGAAATCTTTGACTATGTACAGACTCAGTGAGCATAGCCTTGCTATTGAGAAAGGCTGCCGACAGCAGACCTGGCTCTCAAGAGAAGACAGGCTATGTGCACACTGCCCACAAAATGAGGTGGAAACTGAGCTGCACTTCCTAACCTCCTGCCAAATGTATAACCATATTAGAGAGACATATTTCCCTCAGATTACACAGACCCACAAAGAATTTGAAACAAATCAAATTTTGATAAACTCCCATATCTATTGGGTGAAATACCACAGTGTGCAATCACAGCAGCAAGATTTGTGACCTGTTGCCACAAGAAAATGGCAACCAGTGAATAACAAACACCATTGTAAATACAACCTATATTTATGTTTATTTATTTTCCCTTTTGTACTTGAACTATTTGCACATCATTACAACACGGTATATAAACATAATATGACATTTGAAATGTCTTTATTCTTTTGGAAGTGTAATGTTTACTGTACATTTTTTTTAAATGTATTTCCCTAAGTGTTTATTATCTATTTCACTTGCTTTGGCAATGTAAACATATGTTTCCCATGCCAATAAAGCCCTTAAATTGTAATGAAATTGAAATTGAGAGGGTGTGTCCGTGACGGCTGCCCTAAGTAACAGCATTTGTGGCGCTTTCCAATTACAGTCTGAGACTCCCTGCTGTTTTTCAAAGCTCACCATTCAGCTTAGCTGTGCCTTGTGGCCATGGTGTGACATGTTTAACAGTAGGGGTGAGCATGCGGTCATTATATAGGCTTTGTTTGTTTATTCATTTCCATATGCTCATCATCCGTTTTATGGCTCCTGCTTTATGGCATCATTATACACGTTATCATTTTGTTAGGCTGACAAGAGTGAATTGGTGTCAATGTTTTACACTACACACAAATTGAATATGAAAAACTAAATCTAACCTGGTAGCCTATTAGCTGAGAGAGATGAATAGGAAGGAAGTGCAGCAGACAGAGGGATGTCAGACCCCTGGGCATATACTACATGACCAAAAGTATGTGGACACCTGCTCGTCGAACATCTCATTCCAAAATCATGTGCATTAATATGGAGTTGGTCCCCCCTTTGCTGCTATAACAGCCTCCACTCCAGTGGGAAGGCTTTCCACTAGATCTTGGAACATTTGCTGCAGGAACTTTCTTCCATTCAGCCACAAGAGCATTAGTAAGGTCGGACACTGATATTGGGCAATTAGGCCTGGCTCGCAGTCGGTGTTCCAATTCATCCCAAAGGTGTTCGATGGGGTTGAGGTCAGGGCTCTGTGCAGGCCAGTCAAATTCTGATCTCAACAAACCATTTCTGTATGGACCTCGCTTTGTGCACAGGGACATTGTCATGATGAAACAGGAAAGGGCCTTCCCCAAACTGTTGCCACAAAGTTGGAAGCACAGAATGCCATTGTATGCTGTAGCGTTAAGATTTCCCTTCACTGGAACTAAGGGGCCTAGTCCAAACCATGAAAAACAGCCCCAGACCATTATTCCTTCTCCACCAAACTTTACAGTACACTATGCATTCGGGCAGGTTGCATTCTCCAGGCATCCGCCAAATCCAGATTAGTCCATCGGACTGCCAGATGGTGAAGCGTGATTCATCACTCCAGAGAACGTGTTTCCACTGCTCCAGAGTCCAATGGCGGTGAGCTTTACACCACTCCAGCCGATACTTGGCATTGCACATGGTGATGTTAGGCTTGTGTGCGGCTGCTTGGCCATGGAAACCCATTTAATGAACTTCCTGACAAACCGTTCTTGTGCTCATGTTGCTTCCAGAGACAGACGATTTTTACACTCTAAGCGCTTCAGCACTCAGTGGTCCCGTTCTGTGAGCTTGTGTGGCCTACCACTTTGCGGCTGAACCGCTATTGCTCCTAGACGTTTCCACTTCACAATAACAGCACTTACAGTTGACCGGGGCAGCTCTAGCAGGGTACAAATTTGACGAACTGACTTGTTGGAAAGGTGGCATCCTATGACGGTGCCATGTTGAAAGTCACTGAGCTCTTCAGTAAGGTCTGCCAATGTTTGTCTATGGAGATTGCATGGCGGTGTGCTCGATTTTATACACCTGTCAGCAACGGGTTTGGCTGAAATAGCCTAATCCCCTAATTTGAAGGGGTGTCCACATACTTTTGTATATATAGTGTATTTCCGTAACACTGAACCTTGCATGAATGCAGCAGTTCTGGCCAGGATGTGGATACAAATCTTCAGAACTAAATGTTGTCTAAAGAGAGAGGAGACTGCGTGACTAATATTGATAGACGCAGGGAGACAAGGTAAGCACATAACTATATAAGTCAGAGTGAAACTTCTAGGGGTTATATAGGTATCACGACTCAGGATATGACCCAGATGCAGACATAGGAGGCAGATTGTACAATCTCAATAATTTATTATAACACGGGGCAAAGGACAGGTCGAGGACAGGCAGAGGTTCGTAATCAGTCAGGCAGGTACAGGACGGCAGGCAGGCTCCGGGCCAGGGCAGGCAGAATGGTCAAAACCGGGAAAACTAGGAAACAAACACTTGAGAAACAGGAAAATGGGACCACATGCTGGTAAGACCTTACAAGACAAGACGAACTGGCAACAGACAAACAGAGAACACAGGTGTAAATGCTCAGGGGATAATGGGGAAGATGGGCGACACCTGGAGGGGGGTGGAGACAAGCACAAAGACAGTTGAAACCGATCAGGGTGTGACAACAGGGAAGGAGTTTTACCTACCTTAGATGGGAGATAGTTTGCAGTAAAGCAACAGCTGAGCAAAAACTGGATCACTAAATAGTGTTGGAGAATTTAGTTTTTTTTTAACTTAAATTTCACTTCTTACAGGGAATGGTAGAGGGGTTGGTATAAGACATTTGCCCTAATAGATCGTACAGAGAAAAGCTGATCAATACTCCATTATCAAGAAAGGACTCTAATCTACGGATCTCAGATGACCATTAAAGGACATAATTTCTACTTTTTAGCAAAACAGTCAAGGCATATTCTACTCAACAGTGATCAGATGTCTGCCATTAACAACACCTTTCCATGTGGTCTGGATCCACCCTACTACAAACACATGATAGGTATCGTGGAGGACTAAGTCATATTCCTTATAGGACTTCCTGACGTCTGCCTGGCAAGTTATACCCTGTTCAGTCTGGTCCAAGCCGGCCAAGTGGCTCCCGTTTACCTGATCAACCTGCTTCTCTCAGACCTTCTCCAGATCACCATCACGCAGGTCTTCATTCTCAATAGGTTCTTTGTCACCATGTCTGCCTTTCGTGAAGGCACACTGCCTCTACAGGATCTTTCTATGCCTGGGCCTCTGCACCAGCCTGGGCTCCATGTTGTTGATCTCCCTGGAGAGATACAGTACATGGTGGTGGCCTGTCCTCTGTGGTACCGCCTCCAACGCTCAGTCAAAAACTCCCCCCTCGTCTCTCTTAACCTCTTGGCACTCACACTGATTTTGTCACCTTTGATTACACATTCTTGATCCACACATGGAACTCAGACATTTTCTCTGTCATCTCCCTGTTACCCGCCCCTTACCTGGAATTGCTGTTCATGGTCACTCGAAGGGCCCTCTCCAGGAGCATGGCTCTCAAGGGAGCAGAGAGGAAGAGGAGGATTCTGGGAGCTCTTGGTCTGGTCCTGGTCATTTATATACTCCTCTTCCTCTTGTTCAGCATCAGGAACCTGTACTATTCCCTTGAGGCCCATACCCCCCCAATGTCAGACCCAGTTAGGGACCTGTCCTCTGTGATCACCAGTTCCCTGGTGTACCTGAGCCCTCTCACTGACTGTTTCCTCTGTATCGTCATGAGGAGGCATCTCAGTGTGGAAGATGGTGGGAGGAGCAGTAGAGAGACTGATCAAGAGAGACACAGACTGGCCCAAAACTGGCCTGTTGAGCATGTTTCCACCAAATAGCATAATTAATTTTAAAGACACAAAAATACCCACCATGTCGAACGAACAAATTATCTGTCAGCATTTATAGAAATTATACCAAAACTTCCTGTTTCCATCACAGCTGTCGTGATTTTTTTTATACAGTATGACTTTGCTTGCATAAAAACTGTGGATGGAAACATGGATACTATTTACATTTATTTTGTATCACAAGACATTTAAGGATTTACATTTACTGCCATGCAGCGCATTCAGTAAGTATCCAGACCCCTTGACTTTTTCCCTAAAAATGTACATTACACCCTTATTCTAAAATGGATTAAATACATTTTCCCCTCATTAATCTACACACAATACCCCATAATGACAAAGCAAAAACATGTTTTTTAAAATTTTAGCAAATGTATAAAATAAAAAAGAAACAGTCAGCTAGTTTTATCCGAGTTCCCAGTTGTCTTGAACTCACTGAGGTCTGAGATTTCCCAGTTCCGAGTTCCCAGTTGTTTTGAATGCAGCAGAAGTAATGCTGGATTGACAGCATGGCCAATGTATTCAAACTTTTCTGGCCCATGGTGTGATATCTTTTTCGTGATATCCAATTGGCAGTTACGATCTTGTCTCATCGCTGCAACTCCCCTACGGACTCGGTGAAGGTCGAGAGCCGCACTGCTTCTTGACACACTGCTCGCTTAACTTGGAAGCCAGCCGCACCAATGTGTCGGAGGAAAGACTGTCGAACAGACGATTGAAGTCAGCTTGCAGGAGCCCGGCCCGTCACAAGAAGTCACTAGAGCACGATGAGACAATCACATCCCGGCCGGCCAAACACTCCCCTAAACCAGATGACACTGGGCCAATTGTGCACCATCCCATGGGGCTCCCGGTCACGGTTGGCTGTGACACAGCCTGGGATCGAACCTGGGGCTGCAGTTGCGCCTTAGCACTTATTGTTGAATTTTCGATTTCCAACTTGTGGTGTAATGTTTATGTCCAATGGCCGATGAGCACCGATAATTTCTCTTCATATGACAAGGATTGAAAAGGATTTGCCAGTAGATTGCCGATTTGATGCATGAAGATGACTGCTTGTCTAGCTTGCTAGCTAAGATTTCGAAAGTATGTTGTCATGATCAGTCCAATCAAAGCTACGGTAGATATAACGTGATTTGACATTTTATTTGTGGCCAATAACCTTGATCCTTCTTGGATGGGCACTTCTTATGTAAGTCTATGTCTATGGCAGCACCCAAGGGTGTTGAATTTTCGAGCTCTCCTCGTAGATCCATGAGTAACAGAACACTGAGCCAATTACAGCGCAACTAGAAAAAATTACCACCCCCTACGCTCCGTATTTTCCACTGGCTGCTCCACCATCACAGAAAGCACTGAACTTGGCTGAAACACCTGCATTTTGGCACAAATTAATGCCAAAATAAGATGCAAAAAAGCAACAACAAAAAAAAAACAGGTAACTGCCCCACCTGTCCTGAATGACGCGACACCACTGATGACAATTATATTGTCTGTCTGACTCACCTACTACCATGTAGATTGGACAACACACACACTTCACTTGCTACATGTGGAAATTTAAAAGGAGGGTTACTGTAAAAATAACTTAGACAGGTGTGAGATGATGGGCGCACCTGTGTAATGCTGTCGTTATTCTGGGGTTCAGATTGAATGCAGTAGTAAATGTGCTGCTCACAATTTTTTTAATTTGGATTTTATTAGGATCCCCATTAGCCGACGCCAATGGCGACAGCTAATCTTACTGGGGTCCGACCAAACGAAAAATATATTACATACACATCTAAAACATTAACATGTAGTGTGTGTGTGTGTGTGAGAGAATCTATTAGTTGCACATACTGCACATGCCAGTACATACACACAAAAAGTGCGGTTTAGGCGTGGCTTCCTTGTTTTGATCCTGTTAAGTGTGCATTTCTGTTTCTCATTCCGCCGGAGTTGACCTAGTATTTTATATTAAACCTACTGTACGCATCCAGTTGTTTCTCCATTTGTAACTCACCCACCAAAAATCACTATATGCTGTTTTACATTTTACGTTATTTTTGCTGATCTAATTCCTAAAATGAAAAGGTAGAAGAATCTGTGCGCTCTTGGATAATAATAATAATAGTTCATATGGTGTAATTCGATGTCCCAGGTTTGTGGAATTGATTAATATATAATTTAATCTTTACTTCAAGTCAGATGTTTATATACTGTATATACAAATATATGTGGACACCTCTTCAAATTAGTGGATTCGGCTATTTCAGCCACACCCGTTGCTGACAGGTGTGTAAAATCGAGCAGACGACCATGCAATCTCCATAGACAAACACTGGCAGTAGAATGGCCTTAAGGAAGAGCTCAGTGACATTCAACGAGGCACCGTCATAGGATGCCACCTTTCCAACAAGTCGGTTCGTCAAATTTGTGCCCTGCTACATCTGCCGCAGTTAACTGTAAGTGCGGTTATAGTTAAGTGGAAACGTCTAGGAGCAACAACAGTTCAGCTGTGAAGTGGAAGGCCACACAAGCTCACAGAACGGGACTGCCAAGTGCTGAAGCATGTAGCGCATAAAAATCTGTCCTGTCCTTGTCACGGTTGTCGTAGGAATGAGCGGACCAAAGTGCAGCGTGTGTGTCGTTCCACATTTTATTTATTCTGTGAAACTATGCAATACATAAATAAACTGAATGACAAAACAACAAACCGTGATGCAGAGGTGAAACATACACTACTCAAAATGAATCTCCCACAAACCCAGGTGGGAAAAAAACCCTACTTAAGTATGATGTCCAATTAGAGACAACGAGGACCAGCTGCCTCTAATTGGAGATCATCCCAAATAAAACCCCAACATAGAAATACAAAACTAGAACCTGAACATAGAAATAGAAAACATAGAGAGAGAAAAACCCTGTCACGCCCTGACCTACTCTACCATAGAAAATAACATCTTACTATGGTCAGGACGTGACAGTCCTTGGTTGCAACACTCACTACCGAGTTCCAAACTGCTTCTGGAAACAAAGTCAGCACAAGAACTGTTCATAGGGAGCTTCTTGTAACAGTATTTTTTATTGGAGTTTCACAATTTTCACCCATATTAAGAGATACAACAACAAAGACAAGGCAAAAGAAACAGCACTCGCTTACACATATCCGTATGTATGCACGCACGTACACACACACCCACCGTTTCCCTCTCCCCGCTTCTCTCACCCCATCCCCCCATTGCATCCCTCAATACATACATTTTAAACAAACATAAACAGAAAAAAAATAACAATAAAGACATAATAAATAAATAAAATAAAATGCTCAGTTTAAACCAAGAAGTTGAGTTCCTCACACGGACCGTACAGTGTAATTCTGGAATACATAGATCACCATCCTAAGAGAATCCTTGCAGCATAATAGCTGATACTTCAGGTTCTAGGTAATTTAGGTAAGGTTCCCATACTTTGTAGAACTGATCTGTCTTAGAGTGCAATGTACATGTCAGATATTCCAGCGGGACCCATTCAAATAGTATCTTATGCCAATCTTTAATAGAGGGAACCTTATCACTAATCCACTGTAAAAGTATGTTTTTTCTCGCTGTGAAGGTGAGGATGTTGTAAAGCCTCCTCTTACCCACAGAAGTTACATGCCTACTAGGGAGACCTAACAGTAGAGAAACTGGGTCCAATTCTAGATCGACCCCTAGGATCTTTTCAATCTCTTGCAGAACACCAGACCAGTATCTTTGTATTTTGGGACATGACCATAAACAATGTGTTAGGGTGCCTGTATCAGTTTTACATTTGAGACACTGAGGAGAGGAGGAAGCGGGGCTAAATGCATGTCTGCGATTTGGGGATATATGCAATCTGTGTATTATTCTTAATTGAATTGCTCTAGTACGATTACATATAGATATTGTTTTTGCATATTTCCAAATGTCCTCCCACATCTCTTCGTCAATGGTAACAGACAGTTCTTTCTCCCACACTTGTTTCACTCTCTGTGTGTCGACAGCGGAAAAGGACCTTAAAGCATCATAAAACAGACTTACAGACATTTTCCTTTGTGGGGAAAAAAGCATTCTTTCAATGACAGACATATCAGGGTTACCAATTAAGGTGGTGCTCTTCAGAATATAGTGTCTTACTTGTAGGAAATGGAAAAAGTCCTGCTTTGGGAGTTGATATTTCTCGACCATCTGCTCAAATGACAATAAAATCTTATCCGCAAATAAGTCATTTAGTCTGCGTATGCCCTTATTAAGCCAAACGTTAAAGCCAGCATCCAGCAATCCTGGGACAAAATCTGGGTTGTTGAGAATTGGGGTAAGAGCAGAGGTTAGTTTGGACCTTCCCAGGAAACGTTGAACTGACCTCCATACTTTGAGTGTGTTAAGTGTAATGGGGTTGTTACAGCGATCTTTTACAGATTTGAAACTTGTGAGAAACAAAAGGTCCTGTAAAGGGTAGTTTGAAAGAGAAGTCTCAATGTCTAACCAAATAGAGGAGTCATCATTTGTGATCCAGTCTGAGATATAACATAGGTGGGCACACCACTGATAGAGCCTGATATTGGGTAGATCCAAGCCACCCATAGAATTTGGCAGCTGCAATATTGCCATCTTAAGTCTTGGCTTGCGTTTACTCCATATAAAGGAAGTTAGCCATCCATTTACATCCTTTATTACCTTATTGGAGAGTAATACTGGGATCATTTGGATTGGGTAAAGTAGCCTAGGTAAAATGTTCATTTTCAAGAGGGATATTCTACCCAACCATGAAATCGGAAGAGAGTTCCAGCGCTCCAGATCCTGTCTTATTGTGTCAAACAAGGGAACAAAATTGGCTTTGTACATTTGTTGGAATTTAGGAGTTACAAATATACCCAGATACGTAAAACCTGAGGGAGACCATTTAAAAGGGAAGGGGGGAGAAGTGTTAGGTACAGAGTGAAGGTTACCAAGTGGCATAGCCTCTGATTTAGTTAGGTTAATCTTGTAGCCTGAGAATTCGCTGAATAACTCAATAGTGTTAATCAGAGATGTGATTGAAGTCTCGGGATTAGAAATAAATATCAGGACATCATCAGCATACAAGCTTATTTTATGGTGAACATCACCAATGAGCAGCCCCTGTATAGCAGGCGTTACCCTGATGGCCTCGGCCAGTGGTTCCATAACAAGTGCAAATAGGAGGGGGGACAGAGGACAGCCCTGTCTGGTACCTCTGTGTATAGAGAAGCTATTTGACCGTAGTCCATTAGTAAGGACAGCAGCCTGAGGATCATCATATAAAACTTTCACCCATTTTATAAAGTTCTCCCCCAGACCAAATTTATTTAGAGCAAAGAATAGGTAAGACCACTCCACACGATCAAATGCTTTCTCAGCATCTAGGGAGAGCACAAGACCATCCATAGCACTTTGTTGGTAGACTTCAATTACATTAAGGAGCCGTCTGACATTGTTACATGACCTACGTCCCTTAATGAAGCCAGTTTGGTCTCCTTTCACAATTAGTGGCAGTGAGTCCTCTAATCTTGTGGCTAGAATTTTAGAAAGCAATTTTCTATCCACATTCAGAAGGGAAATTGGTCTGTACGAGGAACAAGACTCCGGACATTTTCCCTTTTTGAGAATAAGTGATATGTTGGCTTCTCGCAGCGTTTGGGGGAGCTGGTCATTTGAAAATGAGTGGTTAAACATATCACGCAATGGCTCAAGGATCAGGCCATGGAACTCTTTATAGAACTCACTACAAAACCCGTCCGGTCCTGGGGCCTTACCATTTTGCAGATTCTTAATTGCGGATATTATCTCTTCCTCAGTAATAGGGGCATTAAGGAGAGACTTCTGTTCTTCGGAGATAGTAGGGAGCTCAATCTTAGAAAAGAAGTTCTCCATTAACTTGGGTGCGTCATTTGGCAGTTCTGAGGCGTAAAGATTTGCATAAAATGTCTTAAATGAGTCATTTATCAATTTATTTTCATATAAATGATTGCCATCAGAATCAGTAATAGCCGCAATTGACTGTGAGTCAGCTCTCTTTTTAGCTAGGTACGCCAAGTACTTTCCTGGCTTATCGCCATGTTCATATAGCTTTTGCTTGACAAATCTCATTTTCTTTTCAGCGTCCTGTGTTAGGAGGGAGTCCAGCGTTGATCTAATGACTGCTATTTCCTTTAATAGGGCAGGAGTGGGAGTTTTAATGTAGTCCTTCTCTTTAGTTCCCAATTCACCCTCTAGTGTTTTTTGCTTTTCACGCTTTTTCCGCCTCTTAGTGGCTGTGTATGACATAATCAGACCCCTGGCGTACGCCTTACAGGTTTCCCAAAGGAGTGAGGGGTTATCTGTTGATTGAGAGTTAATAGAGAAAAATGCTTTAAACTCTGTAATAAAATATGATGTGAATGTATGGTCTTTAAGAATGGTTGTATTCAACCTCCAATGTCTTGACTGATTGAATGCCCCGTTGAGTTTTATTTCCAGGATCACCTCCGCATGATCAGATATGACTATGCTTCCTATCCTAGCGGATAAAACAGACTGCAGCGACGTCCTGGGCATAAAAAAGTAATCTATTCTAGTCTGACATCCATGTGGTGCAGAGAAAAAAGTGAACTCTCTGTTGGAGGGATGAAAAGCTCTCCAAACATCAGCATACCCCAGATCATCACAAATGGCTGTAAGTGACTTAGCTTGAGGAGAGAGCGAGGCTATACCACTGGGAAGCTTATCAATAAGGGGGTTCAACAAACAATTAAAATCCCCTCCGACCACTGCAGTGTCTGAGTTTAATTCTGAAAAGTCTAGAAATACCTTAGTGAGGAAGTCAGGGGGGTGGGCAGGGGGGAAGTAAATATTCATTATGGAAATGCTCTGCCCTTGTAAAGTACCATTAATTATAACAAAGCGACCCAATTTATCTTTCACACACTTCAAGACCTTAAATGGCAGGTTCTTTTTCACAAGAATTGCTACACCTCTACTTCTGGATGTAAATGATGAAAAATACACTTGACCAAACCCCCCTTGTTGTAATTTCAGATGCTCCTTATCATTCAAATGGGTTTCTTGTAACAGGGCAATATCAATATTTTCTTTTTTCAAAAAGGATAGTATCTTCTTCCTTTTAATGGGGTTATGGCTCCCTCTAATGTTCCATGTACATACACGTAGTCTGTTACCTGCCATTGCGCTTTGACCATTCAATATCCAGACTGAATCTTACTGTAAAAATGGGGTGGTACCTTTTTCCATATGTTGAACTCTCCTCTATCTCACTGAGCGTAAACAAACGATATGAACCCTGAACTTGAACTATACAAAACCCAAAAAATAAACATGTAAAAATCCAAAAGGGGGTTTTCCCACTAGCTAACATGCAGGGGATTTCAACTTTCCAATGTAGACTCTTAAGTCCGTATTGCCACTCAATAGCCTCATCCTTTATATATGTGGAAATTAAAATTAATAGAAAAAGATTGAGGCTCTTCCACCTAAAACCAAGCCTGGGCACCAATATAGGTTCACACATATCTCAGTCTGAGCTACGGCGGCAGTTACTTTACCAAGAAAAATAATACCGATACGAATATTACTGAACAGGAGCACATGAGAACTTACACCACTGTTTCATGATCAGATTCAAAATAAAATAAGCCGTTATCCTATGCTGCGGAGGTGCAGCTTAAGGTTATTTACCCGAGAGAGTCAATAAACGCAGCATCTTCAGATGTGTAGAGTTTTTTAGGCGATCCGTTGACCATAATCTTCAATGTGGCCGGGTACAGCAGTGCGTAGTCGATCTTCATTCTCTTGAGTCGAGCTTTCACCTCATCAAACGCTTTGCGCCTTCGTACAACCGCTGTGGAATAATCATTGAAGAATGAGACCTTTGGACCTTTACGTTGACTACCGTCAGAACCGATGTTTCTAGCCGCATCCATGACGCGCTGCTTGTCGGTAAAGTTGTGGAACTTTATAACCACTGGTCGTGGGCGCTGATTGGGACCGGGTATCGGTGCTTGAGAGCGATGTGCTCTGTCTAGCTTCACACGACCAGCCTTAGTGTCCATTTGTAGGTAGCCAGGGATCCATTCCTCAAAAAATTTTACTGAACGTGTCCCTTCAGAATTTTCCGGGAGTCCCACAACACGGATATTGCATCTGCGTCCTCGATTATCCAAGTCGTCAATGTGCTCCGCCATTTCGCGCACCTGCTTCTCAAGTGCTTTTATCTTAGTGTCCATGGATGTAGTTGAAGTTTCCACAGTAGCAATTCTTCCTTCCGCCTCATCAACACGTTTGACAACCCTCTGTAGTTCAGCTGAATGGCCTGCTATTGCTTCCAGGACCGTTCTTATCTTAATATCGATCACTTTAGTAATGTTATCTGTCATCCTTTGAATCACCAGGTCCATTGTGCCTGGATCCGCAATGTTGTTAGATTCGCTAACGTTAGCTAGCTCCTCCTGCACCTCTACAGGGATGACGGTTTTGGTCGACTTCTTAGTAGCTCTGTTGGGCATGTTGTCGGAGATTTTTGAGAAATAGTCGCCAAGACTCATTGTAGGGTAACTTATTAAGCCAATTCTACCACTTTTTCAAGCTAGGAGATTAATGTAAGGATATAAATTTACGAATACCGCGTGAGCTCGCTGAAACACCGTGTTCTCTCTACGGCGCCATTTTGTTCCCCCCATAGGGAGCTTCTTGAAATGGGTTTTCATGGCTGAGCAGAAGCACACAAGCCTAAGATCACCATGCGCAATGCCAAGCTTCGGCTGGAGTGGTGTAATTTTCGCCGCCATTGGACTCTGGAGCAGTGGAAACGGATGCCAAACGGATGCTAACGCTACCTGACCGAATGCATAGTGCCAACTGTAAAGTTTGTTGGAGGAGGAATAATGGTCTGGGGCTGTTTTTCATGGTTTGGGCTAGGCCCCTTAGTTCCAGTGAAGGGAAATCTTAATGCTACAGCATACAATGACATTCTAGAAGATTCTGTGCTTCCAACTTTCTGGCAACAGTTTGGGGAAGGCACTTTCCTGTTTCAGCATTACAATGCCCCCGTGCACAAGTGGAGTCCATACAGAAATGGTTTGTCGAGATTGTTGTGGAAGAACTTAACTGGCCTGCCCAGAGCCCTGACCTCAAGCCAGTCGAACACCTTTGGGATGAATTGGAACGCTGACTGCGAGCAAGGCCTAATCACCCAACATCAGTGCCCGTCCTCACTAATGCTCTTGTGGCTGAATAGAAGCAAGTCCCAGCAGCAATGTTCCAACATCTAGCGGAAGCCTTCCCAGAAGAGTGGAGGCTGTTATAGCAGCAAAAGGGGGACCAACTCCATATTAATGCCCATGATTTTGGAATGAGGTGTTTGACGAGCATACTTTTGGACATGTAGTGTATGTTATGTACACTGAACAAAAATATAAATGGAACATGTAAAGTCTTGGTCCCATGTTTCATGAGCTGAAATAGAAGATCCCAGAAATGTTCCATATGCACAAAAAGCATATTTCTCTCCTATTTTGTGCACACATTTGTTTACATCCTTATTAGTGAGCATTTCTCCTTTGCCAAGATAATCCATCCACCTGACAGGTGTGGCATATCAAGAAGCTGAATAAACAGCATGATCATTACACAGGTGCACCTTGTGCTGGGAACAATAAAAGGCCACTTTAAAATGTGCAGTTTTGTCACACATCACAATGCCACAGATGTCTCAAGTTTTGAGAGAGCGTGCAATTGCCATGCTGACTGCAGGAAAGTCCACCAGAGATTTGAATGTTCACAAGCTGCCTCAAACGTAGTTTTAGAGAATTTGGCAGTATGTCCAACCAGCCTCACACACCCAGATCACGTGTAACCACGCCAGCTCAGGACATCCACATCTGGCTTATTCACCTGCGGGATCGTCTGAGACAACCAAAGTATAAAGTATTGCTGCATAAACTGTCAGAAACCGTCTCAGGGAAGCTCATCTGCTTGTTCATCGTCCTCACCAGGGTCTTGACCTGACTTCAGTTCGGCGTTGTAACTGACTTCAGTTCAGCATTGTAACTGACTTCAGTGGGCAAATGCTCACTTTCGATGGCCACTGGTACACTGGAGAAGAGTGCTCTTCACAAATGAATCCTGATTTCAACTGTACCGGGAAGATGGCAGACAGCGTTTATGGCATTGTGTGGGCGAGCAGTTTGCTGATGTCAACGTTGTTAACAGAGTGCCCCATGGTGGTTATGGGGTTATGGTACGTGCAGGCATAAGCTACGGACAACGAACACAATTGCATTTTATCAATGGCAATTTGAATGCGATGACGAGATCCTGAGGCCCATTGTTATGCCAATCACCTCATGTTTCAGCATGATAATGCATGGCCCCATGTCTCAAGGATCTGTACACAATTCCTGGAAGCTGAAAATGTCCCAGTTCTTCCATGGCCTGCATACTCACCACTCATGTCACCCATTGAGCATGTTTGGGATGCTCTGGATTGACATGTACGTCAGCGTGTTCCAGTTCCCACCAATATTCAGCAACTTCACACAGCCATTGAAGAGGAGTGGGACAACATTCCACAGGCCACAATCAACAGCCTGGTCAACTCTATGCGAAGGAGATGTGTCGAGCTGCATGAGGCAAATGGTGGTCACACCAGATACTGACTGGTTTTCTGATCCACGCCCCTACCTTTTTTAAGGTATCTGTGACTAACAGATGCATATCTGTATTCCCAGTCATGTGAAATCCATAGAATAGGGCCTAATTTATTTATTTCAATTGACTGATTTCCTTATATGAACTTTAACTTAGTAAAACCTTTGAAATTGTTGCATATTGCGTTTATATTTTGGTTCATTGTATAAAAAGCATCTGTATGCATTGTTTACTACTAGATTTCTTAAAAACAATTTAATTGTTGTAGTTCTGGTGTTTGACTTGATTGATGGATAACTACTTTTAAACTCGGACAAAACAGAGATGCTTGTTCTAGGTCCCAAGAAACAAAGAGATCTTCTGTTGAATCTGACAATTAATCTTGATGGTTGTACAGTCGTCTCAAATAAAACTGTGAAGGACCTCGGCGTTACTCTGGACCCTGATCTCTCTTTTGACGAACATATTGTCATGACTTCCGCCCAGGTCGGTCCCTCTCCTTGTTCGGGCGGCGTTCGGCGGTCGACATCAGCGGCCTTCTAGCCATCGCCAATCCACTTTTCATTTTCCATTTGTTTTGTCTTTGTTTTACACACCTGGTTTCAATTCCTCAATTACATGTTAATTATTTAACACTCTGTTTTCCCCATGGGTTTTGTGCGTGATTGTTTTATATATGTTTGGTCTGTTATTGTGGGCTCGGTATTACGCCATGTTATTGGAATATTTGAGTAAAGGTACTTGAGTTACTCATTTCTGCTGTCCTGCGCCTGACTCCTCTGCACCAGCTACACCCAGACTACTACAGAATCACGCACCTCAAAAATGGGGTCAGCAGGAGCAGACAACCCCCCCTTTGGCGGTCGAGGAGCGCGTCCAGCAGCATGCGACCATGTTGCAACGTCTTGGCACTACCATGGATCGCGTGCTGCAGACGATGGACCGATGGGAGACAGGAAGAGTTCTTCCAGCACCTCCACCGGCACCACTACAACAGGCACCACTGTTCACCCCTCCTTCACCCGGAGCTGGATAACCTGCTGGCTACCCGCGGACGTCCGGATCGGGGCCTGTCAGTTCCATCCCCCAGCACCACCGCTCCGACGCCCATGGAGCTGGGAGGTGCTGCGCTTAGGGCGACCTGAGGAGGGTCCGTTCCCTGTACCATCTGTGGCCCCAGAGGGCACACTGCTGGTCGGTGCTGGGGAGGTTCCTCTGGGAGTCGAGGCAGCAGGCAGGGCACTCTCGTGTCACCCCAGGTGAGTCGGCACCAGGCTCACTCAGAGCCCCCTGTTGCTCACATGTTTTTGTTTATACATTTTCCTGAGTTTTCCCCGCATTCCCAGCATAAGGCACTCGTAGATTCATGCGCAGCTGGGAATTTTATTGACAGAGCATTTGCCCATAGTTTAGGGATCACCATTGTTCCTGTGGATATGCCCTTCCCTGTGCACGCCCTAGATAGTTGACCATTAGGGTCAGGGCTAATTAGGGAGGCCACCGCTCCACTGGGCATGGTTACGCAGGAGGGTCACAAGGAGAGAATTAGTCTTTTCCTTATTGTTTCTCTTGCGTTTCCCGTGGTGCTGGGGCTACCCTGGTTGGCCTGTCATGACCCCACTATTTCGTGGCAACAAAGGGCTCTCAAGGGGTGGTCACGAAAGTGCTCAGGGAGGTGTTTAGGGGTTTCCGTCGGTGCTACTACGGTGGAAAGTCCAGACCAGGTCTCCACCGTGCGCATCCCCCCTGAATATGCCTATTTGGCTCTCGCCTTCTGTAAGAAGAGGGCGACTCAATTACCACCCCATCGACGGGGGAATTGTGTGATAAATCTCCTGGTAGATGCAGCACTTCCCAGGAGTCACGTGTATCCCCTGTCACAGGAGGAGACGGCGGCTATGGAAACATATGTCTCCGAATCCCTGGGGCAGAGGTACAGTCGGCCCTCCACTTCAACTGCCTCCTCAAGTTTAGTTTTTGTGAAGAAGAAGGATGGGGGTCTGCGCCCGTGCATTGACTATTGAGGTATCAACCAAATCACTGTGAGGTACAGCTACCCGCTGACTCTCATAGCCAGTGTGATAGAGTAAATGCACAGGGCGCACTTCTTCACAAAATTGGATCTCACGAGCGCTTACAACCTGGTGCGTATCCGGGAGGGGGACGAGTGGAAGACGGCATTTAGTACTACCTCAGGGCACTATGAGTACCTTGTCATGCCGTACGGGTTGATGAATGCTCCATCAGTCTTCGAGGCCTTTGTAGATTAGATTTTCCGGGACCTGCACGGGCAGGGTGTAGTGGCGTATATCGACGACATTCTGATATACTCTGCTACACACACCGAGCATGTGTCCGTGGTGCGCAGGGTGCTTGGTTGACTGTTGGAGCATGACCTGTACGTCAAGGCTGAGAAATGTCTGTTCTTCCAACAGTCCGTCTCCTTCCTAGGATACTGCATTTCCACTTCAGGGGTGGAGATGGAGAGTGACCGCATTTCAGCCGTGCGTACTTGGCCAACTCCCACCACAGTAAAGGCAGTGCAGTGGTTTCTAGGGTTTGCCAACTACTAACGGAGGTTTATCCAGGGCTTTGGTCAGGTAGTGGCTCCCATTACCTCACTGCTGAAGGGGGGACCGGTGCGACTCCTGTGGTCGGCTCAGGCGGTCGCCAGGTGTACGATGTTTCCTCCGGGGACCAGGAGCTGTTGGCTGTTGTCAAGGCTTTGAAGGCGTGAAGACATTGGCTTGAGGGGGTTAAACACCCTTTTCTCATCTGGACTGACCACCGCAATCTGGAGTACATCAAACGGTTGCGGACAGACGACGGAACGTACAGACGCCCAGCTGGACACTGGAGGGGAGTGGGCTCTGTACGTAACGCCCGCTCGATGTCCGCGTCCAGCTCCCACACCACCTGTGCCACCAGGCAAGAGGCCGGAAGTATGAGAGTGTGATCTATGGACCGCTCCTCTGTGTCATACATCCGGGACAGTGCGTCTGCCTTAGCGTTCTGGGAACCTGGTCTGTAGGACAGAGTGAAAACAAAACATATCAAGACTGTTTCAAGGACAGCTTTTTTCCATCTACGTAACATTGCAAAATCAGAAACCTTCCGTCCAAAAATGATGCAGAAAAATGTATCCATGCTTTTGTCACTTCTAGGTTAGACTACTGCAATGCTCTACTTTCCGGCTACCCGGATAAAGCAATAAATAAACTTCAGTTAGTGCTAAATATGGCTGCTAGAATCCTGACTAGAACCAAACAAATTGATCACATTACTCCAGTGCTAGCCTCCCTACACTGGCTTCCTGTTAAGGCAAGGGCTGATTTCAAGGTTTTACTTCTAACCTACAAAGCATTACATGGGCTTGCTCCTACCTATATTTCCAATTTGGTCCTGCTGTACATACCTACACATACGCTATGGTCACAAGACGC
The DNA here is from genome assembly GCF_901001165.1 of Salmo trutta. Taxonomy (NCBI): domain Eukaryota; kingdom Metazoa; phylum Chordata; class Actinopteri; order Salmoniformes; family Salmonidae; genus Salmo; species Salmo trutta. Next base: position 10,566,150 of record NC_042987.1, on the reverse strand, counting down.
AGGCCTCCTAATTGTCCCTAGAATTTCTAAGCAAACAGCTGGAGGCAGGGCTTTCTCCTGCCTGTTTGGCCCTGTCCGGGGGTATCATTGGACGGGGCAACAGTGTCTCCTGACCCCTCCTGTCTCAGCCTCCAGTATTTATGCTGCAGTAGTTTATGTGTCGGGGGGCTAGGGTCAGTCTGTTATATCTGGAGTATTTCTCCTGTCTTATCCTGTGTGAATTTAACTATGCTCCCTCTAATTCTCTCCCTCTACCTCTCCTACTGGAGGACCTGAGCCCTGGGACCATACCTCAGGACTACCTGGCCTGATGACTGACTCCTTGCTGTCCCCAGTCCACCTGGTCGTGCTGCTGCTCCAGTTTCAACTGTTCTGCCTGCGTCTATGGAACCCTGACCTGTTCACCGGGCGTGCTACCTTGTTCCGGACCTGCTGTTTTCAACTCTCTCTCTATCACACCTGCTGTCTCTAATTACATTTACATTTTAGTAATTTAGCAGATGCTCTTATCCAGAGTGACTTACAGTAGTGAGTGCATACATTTCATACATTTGTTTCCGTACTGGTCCCCCGTGGGAATCGAACCCATAACTCTGGCGTTGCAAACACCATGCTCTACCAACTGAGCCACACGGGACCAATTCTTGAATGCTCGGCTATGAAAAGCCAACTGACATTTACTCCTGAGGTGCTGACCTGATGCAACCTCTACAACCACTGAGATGATTATTATTTGACACTGCTGGTCATCTATGAACGTTTGAACATCTTTGCCATGTACTGTTTTAATCTCCATCCGGCACAGCCAGAAGAGGACTGGCCCCCCCTCAAAGCCTGGTTCCTCTCTAGGTTTCTATCTAGGTTCCTGCCTTTTCTAGGGAGTTTTTCCTAGCCACCGTGCTACATCTGCATTGCTTGCTGTTTGGGGTTTTAGGCTGGGTTTCTGTATAGCACTTTGTGACATCGGCTGATGTAAAAAGGGCTTTATAATTACATTGATTGATAGATTGATAGCTTTCACCTGGATTCACCTGGTCAGTCTATGTCATGGAAATGTTTTGTACACTTAGTGTATATGTTAATTTGTTAATGATTATGGATACATTCTGCAATGAGTTAATCTGGCTTTGAATCTGCAACAGAACAGAATTTCTTTAATACAGCAGGGCATTCTGACACCTCAAACTGAAATAGATTTCACCTCGTTCATATAGTTGGCAGAAATGATGAGGGATTAAATATAGACCTCCAATGGGTGAAGGAGAAGAAGTCCTGGCAAAATAAGGCTATGTTGCTAATATCTTCTATAGTATGTAGGGAGCTAGCTTGATTGCTTCTTTACAAAAAACTAGCCTAGTATTCATGGCACGTTGTAAATAGCTCTGTGCTATCTGGGATCCTTTGGACGTCCTTACACCTTTGAAGTTGGAATTTAAAATAGTTAAGCTAAGGGTTAGGGTTAGGTAAGGGTTATGGTTAGGGTAAGGGTTAAGGTTAAGGTTAGGGTTTAGGGTTGGGACGTTCCAAGTATCACGGATAGCACAGACCATTGTAAATATCTGACCGCTGTTAGGATAGTAGTCAGCAGAGGTGTGGACTCGAGTCACATGACTTGGAGTTTAGAGTTAATTGCACCTCAGATTACAGCCCAAATAAATGCTTCACAGAGTTCAAGTAACAGACACATCTCAACATCATCTGTTTAGATGAGCCTGAGTGAATCAGGCCTTCATTGTCAAATTGCTGCAAAGAAACCACTACTAAAGGACACCAATAAGAAGAAGAGACTTGCTTGGGCCAAGAAACACCAGCAATGGACATTAGACCGGTGGAAATCTATCCTTTGGTTTGATGAGTCCAAATTTGAGATTTTTGGTTCCAACCGCCGTGTCTTTGTGAGACGCAGTGTAGGTGAATCGATGATCTCTGCATGTGTGGTTCCCACCGTGCATGGAGGAGGAGGTGTGATGGTGTGGGGGTGCTTTGCTGGTGACACTGTCAGTGATTTATTTAGAATTCAAGGCACACTTAACCAGCATGGCTACCACAGCATTCTGCAGCAACACGCCATCCCATTTGGTTTGCGCTTAGTGGGACTATCATTTATCACCACTTCCAGACCAGATGCTGCTGGAAGTGGTGTTGGAGGGCCAGTAGGAGGCACTCTTTCCTCTGGTCTAAAAAGAATATCCCAATTCCCCTGGGCAGTGATTGGGGACACTGCCCTGTGTAGGGTGCCGTCTTTCGGATGGGACGTTAAACGGGTGTCCTGACTCTCTGGGGTCATTAAAGATCCCATGGCACTTATCGTAAGAGTAGGGGTGTTAACCCCGGTGTCCTGGCAAAATTCCCAAGTTGTCCAGCATACCATCATGGTTACCTAATCATCCCAGCTTACAATTGGCTCATTCATCCCCCTCCTCTCCCCTGTAACTATTCCCCAGGTCATTGCTGTAAATGAGAATGTGTTCTCAGTCAACTTACCTGGTTAAATAACGGTAAAAAAAGAAGAAAAGGACAATGAACCACAACACACCTCCAGGCTGTGTAAGGGCTATTTGACCCATGAAGGAGAGTGATGGAGTGCTGCATCAGATGACATGCCGGTTTTTTTTACCCTTTTTTCTCCCCAATTTTGTGGTACCCAATTGGTAGTTACAGTCTTGTCTCATTGCTGCAGCTCCCATACGGACTCTGGAGAGGTAAAGGTCGAGAGCCGTGCGTCCCCGAAACACAACCCACCCAAGCCATACTGCTTCTTGACACAATGCCCACTTAACCCGGAAGCCAGCCACACCAATGTGTCGGAGGAAACATCGTACACCTGGCGACCGTGTCAGCATGCACTGTCCCCGGCCCGCCACAGGAGTCGCTAGTATGCGATGGGACAAGGACATCCCTTCCGGCCAAACCCTCCCCTAAACCGGACGACGCTGGGTCAATTGTGCGCCACCCCATGGGTCTCCCGTTCGCAGCCGGCTGCGACAGAGCCTAGACTCGAACCCAGAATCTCTAGTGGCACAGCTAGCACTGCGATCGGAGGCCGAATTCAAGGCACACTTAACCAGCATGGCTACCACAGCGTTCTGCAGCGATACATCATTCCATCTGGTTTGCGCTTAGTTGGAATATCATTTATTTTTCACCAGGACAATGAACCACAACACACCTCCAGGCTGTGTAAGGGCTATTTGACCTAGAAAGAGAATGATGGACTGCTGCATCAAATGACCTGGTCTCCACAGTCTCCAGAGTGAAGGAAAAGCAGCAGCAAGTGCTCAGCATGTGGGAACTCCTTCATGACTGTTGGAAAAATATTCCAGGTGAAGCTGGTTGAGAGAATGCCAAGACTGTGCAAAGCTGTCAAGGCAAAGGGTGGCTACTTTGAAGAATCTCAAATATAAAATATATTTTGATTTGTTTAACACTTTTTTGGGTACTACTTGATTCCATATGTGTTATTGCATAGTGTTGAAGTCTTCACTACTATTCTACCATGTAGAAAATAATGCAAATAAAGAAAAGCCCTTAAATGAGTAGGTGTGTCCAAACGTTTGACTGGTACTTTAAGTCACCTTGTCCGAGAGAGATTTACACAGTTATCAAAACATCATGCCAGGGAAAGCCTAAATGAAAGACATACCTTGTTTGAAGTGGTTCTAAAATCCCCTATGGGAAAAATGTTTAAAAAAAACTGTTGGAACCATTACCATGTTTGACCGCTAGATTTTATGGGTATAATGACTGGGGCTCTATCGGTCTGCTGCAACACAATCTTGTTTTCGGTATTAGTGAGCCCCCTAGTGGACTCATTCCTTTACATCTTCATGAAGGGATCTCAGATTTCATAACGTGTTGCTAGAGGTATCTCAGTTCTGCTGTCTGGCAGGGGCAGACCAAAGACACTTTTGTAAGACTTGCTGCCCCTGATGTGTTGGAAAGCCTAACTGAAAGTGTAAGTGAAGAACTGACAGTTGTCATTGCCGCAGACACATAAGACACAGGCCGAGATGCAGGTCACCCTTGCCAAATAGCCTACAATGAGTTGAACAGGGAAGGGGAGAGGGATGACAGGAACTGTTAAAAAGGCCCTTGGAGACCACGATTGACGTGTCAACGAACCAATCGCTACACGGTGTGTCCTCCAATTACCTTGTTGGCGTTCGCCTACTGGGCGTGGCTAATCTGATAAAGAGGGGGAAATTGACACATGGGAGCAGAGCTAGCTACAAAGAAATGTTTGCTATGGTACTGTGTGTGTCGATACAAAATAAACCACACACCCTGTTGTATATGTCCCCAAAGTTAACTGGAGTGTGTTGTTGTGTGGTGACAATAAAAACCCTTTGGCTCTGTTCTTGTCATACATCTTTGTGGTCCTTCACACATCCTTGAATCAGTACATGGTGTTTATTAGAGGTCATCCAGACCCTTTCAGTTATACAATTCCCTTTCGTTACCACGTAGTAGTTTATCTTCAACCTCATATAGATTTGCAACTTTGCAACAATATTGACAGTAGCTGTGTTCGAATACTCATACTAACTGTACTAATCATACTATTTGTGATGTAAATTGAGTATGTAGTATGCTTATTGGTCATAGTATAGATATAGTTAGATGCCAAAAGATCCCGGATGTCGAACTACTTTCGTCAAAATTCGAAGTATACATGCAGTGGACACTATTTCCGTGCTTTTAGGGCCATAATGCAATTCTTCAGAAATGGGTGTGGCTTCACAACATTTTCAGATTTGAAGAAAATGGCGAAATATGTGTGTCACGGCTGTCGTATGAATGAGACCAAGGCGCAGCATGTGTATCGTTCCACATATTTATTTATCTGTGAAACTATGCAAGACATACAATAAACTATAAACAAAGAAACAAACCGTGACGAAGAGGTGCAACATACACTAACTCAAAATAATCTCCCACAAACACTAGTGGGAAAAACAACAACTTAAATATGATCCCCAATTAGAGACAATGATGACCGGCTGCCTCTAATTGGGAATCATACAAAAACCCCAACATAGAAAAAAAGAACCTAGAACACAACATAGAAAATTTAAACTAGACAAAAACCCCAACATAGAAAAAAGAAACTAGAACCAAACATAGAAATAAATAAACCAGACAAAACCCCCCAGTCACGCCCTGACCTACTCTACCATAGAAAAATACAAGCTCTATGGTCAGGACGTGACAATATGCAGCCAAAGTCCGACGAGAGCGGATACAAATGTAAGTACAAAAACAAAATATGAATTGCTTTAACTAATTATGCTAAATGTTAAGAAATTAAAAAGTCATGACATTTCAAATAGGTTACACGTAATAGTCGCTGACAGTTTATTAGCTACGCTAGCCTTACTAACCGCATAGCATATCATAACAGCAGTTGCTTTTATGTACCTGTAATGCGTCTGTGTGTAGCTGGTGAGATGAGTCAGGCGCAGGACAGCAGATATGAGTAATGAAAGCAATTTTACCCCAATATGTAACAGTACACGTCTTATAAATACAAGGCCACAAATACAGACCGCAATACAATAAACAATTACACAAACAAACATGGGGGAACAGAGGGTTAAATAATGAAAAAGTAATTGGGGAATTGAAACCAGGTGTGTAAGACAAAGACAACACAAATGGAAAATGAAAAGTGGATCGGCGATGGCTAGAAGGCCGGTGACGTCGACCGCCGAACGAACAAGGAGAGGGACCGACTTCGGCGGAAGTCGTGACAGTACCATTATGTTAGCTAGCTGCCTAACATTGAACTTGCCAGTATATTAACTATATGCTAACTACCCAACGTTTATTGACTTGATTATTCACGCAATTCGTTATGCATTCTCAATCGACATTGTTAATGGAGTCGTAAGATGTCTAGCTAGTAATTTGTAATGCTAACAAGAAGTTGCACAATAACCGCATCAACTTCCGGTAGACAGGCTAGTATACTCAACTGAAAGGATACCGTTTGTTTACAGTATACTAAAATTAACTAATAGTATATAGTATGTAGTATATAATTATTAAGTATGTAGTATACAGTATGGGTATTCGAACACAGCTATTTTCTAGTTATTTTACAGAAAATCTAGTATAAAATAGGCTGTCACATGTAACCTACAGTGTATGCCATTGTGGTATCCAATAACCACAGATTGGGAAACAAAATGCCAGCATCTGTTTTGATGACACAGTGTACCTGCACGCATCTGAGTCTTGACACAGAAACATCTGAGGGAGGAGTCTGTTATTTACCCTGTGCTGTACACTCTTCACTTGAAAAGAAACCAGCTGATCAAGTTTTTGTGAACAGACTGCATTATACCTTAAGCCTTCACAGAAGGCAGAAATTGTGGCCGCAGGCAGTGGTCAAACACAGGTAGGCAGTTAAAAACAAACAATACCTCACAACCATACAAACAGAAAGAACTGAACTAAATAGGGAACTGATGAGACCAGGTGAGAAACAAACACAGGTGAAATCAATGAACAAAAATGAAAGACGGGGCTACGTTCCAGAACACAAAGAAACAGGGCTACGTTCCAGAACACAAAGAAACAGGGCTACGTTCCAGAACACAATGTAACAGGGCTACGTTCCAGAACACAAAGAAACAGGGCTACGTTCCAGAACACAAAGAAACAGGGCTACGTTCCAGAATACAAAGAAACAGGGCTACGTTCCAGAACACAAAGAAACAGGGCTACGTTCCAGAACACAAAGAAACAGGGCTACGTTCCAGAACACAATGTAACAGGGCTACGTTCCAGAACACAAAGAAACAGGGCTACGTTCCAGAACACAAAGAAACAGGGCTACGTTCCAGAATACAAAGAAACAGGGCTACGTTCCAGAACACAAAGAAACAGGGCTACGTTCCAGAACACAAAGAAACAGGGCTACGTTCCAGAACACAAAGAAACAGGGCTACGTTCCAGAACACAAAGAAACAGGGCTACGTTCCAGAACACAAAGAAACAGGGCTACGTTCCAGAACACAAAGAAAAAAAACACAAGGTTGACTAAGAAAAGAAAAGCAGAACCTTACACTGAGACACCATCATTGGAATAATTCACTGGATAGTACAATCAAAGTCACAAAACAGCTACCTTTGCATGGAAGTGTACGGTTACTGTGAACAAAAGGATTAGTGTTTCATAATAGCTCCACATTGTGCATTTTCAGACAGGCATTGGGAAAGAAAGTGATGGACACAGGAAGGTCTGAACATGTGTGTGGTAAGTTATTCAGTGGTATCTGCCTGCACTTTTAGATTTTGAGATACAGTAATATCCAAGTTGTAATGCAGTAATACTTTTGAATTCTGAGCGATAGTGGCTGGGATGGTCATCTAAGGGAGTATGGAATGGAAACAAACCGGTTGCATCACCTCAGGGCAGAAGGGGAGCTAGAGTGTGATTTAAAAAAAATACATTTTCAATGATGATGTACCAAAAACCAAAGAAAAAACATTATTTAACACTATAAAACATGGCAAAATGTATATATAATATGATATATAATATGATTTCAGTAAATCCTGCAATTGGTCTGAGCTGGTGTTGCTTATTTTATAAAGCAATGTACAGCTAGCTGTGTCTGTCTCAATATCCCCTTGCTGGGCCCCCTGTCCTGGAACAGATTATTAGGTTGAACTATAGCTAATAAGCACATGGGATTCAGTTCCTTGTGCTAGTCTACATAAAGCAATATCAAATTGATGTGGTTGTGTCTGCTGCTTATGTCGGAGAACGCTTTATAGGTAGGTAGTTAATTTATGTGCCAGCAGGTCAATCTGTCTGTCTGTTTGCCTGTCTAGAGGACTATCTGTTGCTCACTATCTGTTTGATAGGTGAGGCCCATCACCGATCAGAACTGAGAATTGTGCTACTGGGTTGGATGCTGACTTGGTAGACGAAGGTGGCAGACATCATCATGGGTAGCGATGGAGACACAGAGGAGAGGAGGAGAAGCAGTCTGAGTGTGAAGAGACAGGGCCAGGTAGGCGAATGGAAGGTCATGGTGGTGGACACACCAGCATGGTGGCAATACGCCTCACTCCGTGACACCCCAGAGATGGTAAAGCAAGGGATAGTGAAATCCATGTTATTGTGTCCCCCTGGACACCATGCTGTCCTCCTGGTCATTTCTGCTGTTATTGCCTTCAAAAGTCCACCTGAGGTTGATAAAGGAGCACATCAAGCTTCTGGGTTCTGATGCGTGGAGACATGCCCTGGTGATGTTTAGCTGGTGTTACTCGCTGGGGGACACCACCATAGGGTAGTTCATTGAGAGTGAGGGGAGAGCCCTCCAGTGGCTCCTCAAGAAGTGTGACAACAAATACCACATTCTCAACATCAAAAAACAGGGGTGATGTCACTCAGGTCACATAGCTTTTGGAGAGGATTGAGCTGATGGTAAAAGTGAATGGAGTGCTAGGGCCACAGAGGAGCAGTCTGGTGAGGCAGATAAATGGGAGGGGGAGGAGACCATGGAGGAGTCGCAGACAACTAGGGATTCACTTATTGAGATGTTTGACGAGGTGTGCAGTAGGAGAGAGAGAAAGTTTCTTGAAGACATCAGGAAGTTGCTGTTCAGGCCAAAGAAGGTAAACAGCTTAACTGAACCGTCATACAGTGAATATCCATATATTATAATTCTATACAAATATATGTCCAATTGTACATTCCTTTTTACATTTATAGAATGTGTCATGTTGAGTGAATGGCCAAATGTAAACGCAAACATTTTCTGTGTGAATTCTCAATGAGTGAATTCTCTTGTGCTGTGTTACCAGTGAGCTCGGGCTGAACACGAGAGGGTGTCTGACTGGCTGAGAGAGGGGACGTCTGGGAATGCTGAAGATGTTTCCGGATATGAGACCAGTGAATATGAGATCAGTGAGTCCAGTGAAGCAGAGAACTAGGACAACAAGTAACATTTTACTAGGGAAAAATAAACATTTTTAAATCTTGAAAGTGAAACTTGGTATCCACATGATCAGACCATGTAAATGTATTTAGCTAGTTTGACAAAAACAATGTAGGCCTATTTTTGCGTGTGAAATTGCCCAATGTTGTTTCTACATGTACTGAGATGACATGGCTTGCTTGTGTCGGGTCGTGGAAATTCTTACACAGGGACACTCAAAGTCAATCTTGAATGAATCATCATTTATTTGTCAGCGTGCTGGAGAAGTTCCAACCAACTCAATGCACCATAGTGCACATGTCAATCAGGAGCTCTCCCTGGGCAGTCCCAGCAGTTGTCTTATATACGGCTATACACAGACAAGTTATATTTGCATGATTTAGCATAATTAATTCATCATTACCATTTTGTTTTATTCATGTGACTGACCAATACTGGTTCATAACATGTGACAGACCAATGAGGGTTCTTCTCTCTAAGCTGAGACCTTGAAACTGAGATATCCTTCGTTCTCAAAACAAGGTCTGGGCGGACTGCCAAATTGCAGCTACTGATAGTGAGGATTCGTTCAGTCAGCCACTTGCATAAACACAGAAATTGGTTTATTAGAACAGCACATGAATTGAAAACAGAAATTAGTAATAAGAAAAGCACAAACATTAAAATTCCCATTATACTTGTTTCAAGTTTCAAAGTGTACTGTGCCTTTACAAAGTATTCACACGCTTTGACAATTTTTCTACTTTTTTTGTGTTACAGCCTGAATTTAAAATGGATTAAATATAGATTTGTGTCACTGGCCTACACAAAATACACCATAATGTCAAAGTGGAATTATCTTTATTGAAATGTTTACAAATGAATTACAAATGAAATGCTGAAATGTCTTAAGTATTCAACCCCTTTGTTATGGTAAGCCTATTTAAGTTCAGGAGTAAAACTGTCACATAATAAGTTGCTTGGACTTATTAATAGTGTTTAACATAAATTTTGAATGACTCCCTCATCTTTGTACCTGTAAGGTCCCTCAGTCGAGAAGTGAATTTCAAACACAGATTAAACCACAAAGACCAGGGAGGTTTTATAATGCCTTGCAAAGAAGGGCACCTATTTGTAGATGGGTAAAACAAAGCAGACATTGAATATCATTTTGAGCATGGTGAAGTTATTAATTACACTTTGGATGGTGTATCAATACACCCAGTCACTACAAAGATACAGGTGTCCTTACTAACTCAGTTGCCAGAGAGGAAGGAAACCGCTCAGGGATTTCACCATGAGGCCAATGGTGACTTTAAAATGGCTGTGATAAGAGAAAACTGAGGATGGATCAACAACATTGTAGTTACTCCACAATACTAACCTAATTGACAGAGGGAAAAGAAGGAAGCCTGTACAAAATACAAATATTCCAAAACATGCATTCTGTTTGCAACAAGGCACTAAATAAATACTGCAAAAAATGAGTCAAAGCAATTTACTTTTTGTCCTGAATACAAATTGTTATGTTTGGGGCTAATCCAATACAACACATTACTGAGTACCACTGGCTGCATCATGTTATGGGTATGCTTGTAATTGTTAAGGGCTGGGGAGATTTTCAGGATAAAAAATCAACGGAATGGAGCTAATTTTGCACAGGCAAAATCCTAGAGGAAACCTGGTTCAGTCGGCTTTCCACCAGACACTGGGAGATTAATTCACCTTTCAGCAGGACAATAACCTAAAACACAAGGCCAGATATACACTGGAGTTGCTTACCAAGAAGACAGAGAATGTTCCTAAGCAGCTGAATTTCAGTTTTGACTTAAATCTGCTTGAAAATAATATAATGTAAATAAACACATGAGAAAGAAGAGAAACATGAGATTGTGAGCTATATAACAGGGTCAGTGCCATGAATAATTTACAACAATTTTATGTGGGAAGATGCACATCATTTGTTGAGCATTGTAGAGATATTGATATTAATAACATAGACTCAGTTGAAACAGAAAGTATTGGCATACTCAAGTACTGTATAGTAGGCTATAGATAAATAAAGTTGTTAATGCAAAGTGTCTGCATGGTTCTCCATCACTGCATTTGTAAATATGTGAGTTAATAGTTGTGAGTACCAGCCTATCGCTGGTATCACTACATTCATTTCAGACCATTCCTTTTTATTTTGTGTATTTTTTTTTTTTTTCCCCCCCTTTTTCTTCACACCAAATACAAACATAAACATACTAACAACAACTTACAGATGCACACAAACAACGACTACATCTCCTTTGCCCAGAACCGCATGCTCACACCCCCATCCATAGTGCCTGCATTATAAATAGCCACATGGCCTTAAATTTTACTCATTTGTTTTTCTCAGTCACCTATGCTATTTCAATAATAAATCATTCGACTGTTCCATTGTGTTAGTGATGGTGAATGAACTGATTTCCAAATGTTTTGAAAATGTATACACTGAGTGTGAAAAACATTAAGAACATCTGCTCTTTCCATGACATAGACTGACCATGTTAATCCAGGTGAAAACTATGATCCCTTATTGATTTCACTTGTTAAATCCACTTCAATCAGTGTAGATGAAGGGAGGAGACAGGTTAAAGAAGGACTTTTAAGCCTTGAGAAAATTGAGACATGGATGCCATTCACAAGGTGCTTTTGAACAAGGTATGGTAGTAGCTGCCAGGCGAACCGGTTTGTGTCAAGAACTGAAACGCTGCTGGGTTTTTCACTTTCAACAGTTTCCCATGCGTATCAAGAATGGTCCACCACCCAAAGGACATCCAGCCAACTTGACACAACTGTGGGAAGCATTGGATTCAACATGGGCCAGCATTCCTGTGGAACGCTTTCGACATCTTGTAGAGTCCATGCCCAGACGAATTGAGGCTGTTCTGAGTGCAACTCAATATTAGGAAGGTGTTCTTAATGTTTTGTACACTCATTGTATATGCCCAACTAGAGTCGGCTACCTGGCGAGCTAAAGCAAATGCAATCACTGGCCTGCCACACAACCTTGTTTTTGGTATTAGTGAGCCCCCTAGTGGACTCATTCCTCTACATCTTCGTGAAGGTACAGTATGTCAGATTTTATAACTTGTTGCACGAGGCCGTTGGTTGTCATCAGTGCTGGCTGGGTCAGACCAATATACACTCACCTAAAACATAACCTTGCTATCTCTTATGTGCCTTGAAGTGTGACTACTGTCTAAAACACAATGAGAGACTATATACGCTGGGTCTGATAAGAAAACGTACACAGCCTGATAACAGTTGTATTGGTGGGGAGTTCAATAGGCCTACATGCCTGACAGAAGACTGATGACGAGCATTATCATTTTTGTAGACCTGTGTGTGCGATGTGGGGTGACATTTTGACTGCTAAAATGTGTCACTGACTGTTGTAAACATTCTTCATGTCATGTGCCATTTATGTGCTGTATATTTTGCTAAAGGCCTATGCATTCTTTCCATGGTCCCTAATGCATTTCCTCTATGAATAGAATAGGAATAGAACGGGGTCTGTTCTAAGAGACATATAGGACCATTATAATGTTATAGTCTAGTAGTTGACAAAAAAAGCCAGGTGGAAAAACAGTCCTGCATTGGAACTTCAAGGTTAGGACCTATTCAAATAGTTCCTAGGTGTTAGGCCTACACGATATTTGCACAATGCCCCCATGGATTTAATACGGGGAAGATATGCGAGTCGGTAAAAAAATGTTCACTCGGTAGGCTAGTCTAGTCGTGGTCAGGCTGTGTCCTATAGTACAAGTCATGGTGGCGATAAATGTCATTAATTACAGTGGGACGGTGTCCGTATAGGACGAACAGACCGACAAACAGACAGCCGCCACTGTCGCAGAAACCACAGACACAGACTGAGAAGCAGGCCGCCCTCGCCAAATAGCCTACAAAGAGGATTGAAAAGGGAAGGGGAGGAGGATGACAGGAATACTAATCCAATTCCCTTTCATTACCGCATAGTAGGCTAGCCTATCTTCACCCTCCCCCGCCTCTTTCTCTGGGTCAGTAAAAACAATGAATTGATACATTTAAGATATCAAATAGTCCCTCTACACTGCGACGATATAAATAAATAATTTGCCAATGCGGTGTTCCGCCCGTCTGTCTAAGGGACGACTGCGCATCTTTGTGGCTGTATGCCGGAAAAGGCTATGTCGATGTCCCGACTTGGAGACTTAGCCTATTGCCCAACATATTTTATCATTTTGTAAACCACTGTCAAATATCATCGATTCTAACATGGTGAGTAATTTCCGTTATTTTATTTATGTCGACGACGCAAACGAGGGATATGAGCAATTTGTAGCGATATTTTAGGGCAGTCATAATAATTTATGAAATCATAACTTGTTATGATCAGTGCGCGCGCACGCATGCAACAGGTCGCCGGTACAGTAGCGGGACAGCAGAAGTTATAGCGCTGTTCTCAAACGTTTTTAAAATGTTAGATCGTCGATTTAAATGTCATGGTGCGATGCTACGAAACACACAAATGCTTTGTTGGCACAATAGGCTATGCTTAAATATAATTAAATAGTTTGCGATACACGAACAACGGTTTTGATTTATTTTTCTTTTATTTATTACTATAAAACACTGTTTCTAGTGATGAAAGGTTGTCTAAATATATCGCAAGTCTCTGAAAAGCGAATTCTAAAATGTATACGTGTAGGCCACATCAAACAGTCAAATCAGGATAGGCCTATACATCACTGTCTGGCAGCAGACACGTTGATCCCAACAAATTAAGCAATACATTCAATGTCCAAATTATGGGAGGCAAGGATGACAACTGTATTATGACGAATACATTGTGATTGACTCAAAGCATAGCCCCCAAATAGAATAGTCCTACCCCATGGTGCCAACTGTGAATAAGAAACCTATTTTAGAGGTAACCCAAAATAGGCTTGGTGAATAACTGTCTTTTTTATTTTAATGTTCAGATATTTGTAGGCATACAATCCACAATATCAAATTATATTTAAATCGCTTGATATTTGCAAGATTTATGTTTATATCAATCGATTTTTTAATGGTTCTTTAAAACTGGTTTGGGGAAACAGGAGAGGGTTAAGTGTATGTGTGTGTGTGTGTGTGTGTGTGTGTGTGTTTGGGGTGGTGATGTGCGTACCAGATGTGCGGGCCTGTGTAGAACAGGAGGATACGGTCAAAATCAGGGCAAAGAAATGTGCATTTTGCGCAAAAAATTACACAATTGTGCACAATCATGTTCACACATAATATGATGCACTATAGCGTACTGTACATTTCTGAAAGGGTTTCATGTTGGTCATAATGTGACGTAAGTGCAAGTGCAACACAGGGAACTAAGTATCCTAAAAAATAAATGAAGAACAAGCTGCCCAGCTTTGTGGGCACTACAGCTATATAGTAGGCTAAACGTGCGTCATAAGGCCTTTCATTTCTTTAAGCCTTCTGTAGCGTTTTCTGTTTGTTTTGTGTTAACTTGTCATGCAAATCGATTGTGTGGCAGGCCTGCAATGTAGCTGTGCGTATGCAATTATGGCCTTAATGTAAAATGTGTGTGTGGTAAGGTAAGGGCTCTCCACCCAGCAGTAGCAACTCAAGGCTTATAATCATAAAATAGTTGAACCCCCCCCCCACCCCAGGTGGATTAGTATGTGATTAAAGGTTATTATAGTTTGCAGTTTTTATATTCGTTTTTATTTCTATTCGTTTTTCGTTTTTATTTTAAATTCAGTTTAGTTTCACTTAGTTTCCCGACTTGATTTACTATTTTTTATTAGGTTTTAGTTTGATAAAGACATTCCTATTTTGTGTTTACATGATTTAGTTTCCCTTTTAGTGTTAGTAAAAGAGAGTATTCTACTGGTTTGTGACCCACTGACCCTGCCCCTGGTGAGAGGGGAATAAGACAGGCTCAGAGTTGATACACACAATAACTTTATTTACACATGCTGGAGATGTAAGTGGGGATGTATTTGGGGATCAAAAGTAGGAAAGGTAGTGGTTCTGTAATGGACAGAAACAAAGGTAATGAATACACACATACAACATGAATACACCAGGGCACAAATGCACAGATACTGAATCTTACAGAATATAGCAGTAAGGATTGTATAGATTGCATACGCCACCTGCAGAGTATTACACAACACAGTAAACTCAGAGGGGCACCATACAATAGTTAGTAGTAACTAACTATGAAGAACAATATACAAATGTCACACAACTCACTTTGGGCACACATACCATCCCAAAAGTCCAGAGATATAAATGAGTCCAGTTGTTGATGGGCAGAGACACTGCCACTGCCTGAGGGAGACTCCAAAGTATTTTGTGAACTGTATAATCAAGAGGATGGGCAGATGTCTGGCCCCCTAGTAAACTCCCTAGCAACCTATCACGACACAGGTCAGAGACAGTTTGAGAGGCAGGTTTATGTTACCTCCTAGACTCTCAGGATCTGGTCGTGGGGGATGGAGAGTGGAGTTCCTAACAGTTAGGGACAGAAAGAAGCATATGAATGGGAGGCTAGGAACCATTTATGTGGTGTAGGTTGTATTTCTCCCCTGTTCGCTAGTGATAGCTAGTAGTCTCGGAAATCCCAGGTCTAGAGCAACAGTTCTAGGTATGTGGAAGATCTCAGAGTCTCTTGGACATTTCGGCGAAGAAAAATAATCCGGGAAGGGGCAAAACCTTTGCAGTGGGTTTTAGTGATGGTAGATGATGCAAACTAGCAACTTGCAAAATGCACTCATTAAAAAATAACCTCATCTTTTTCCATCTCGCTAACTAGCTAGCTACTAATTTGTGTCCGATGGGGATGTTGATGCTTGGGCAACAAGCTGATAAGGCTGTGATGTCACCAGATAAGCCAGTGACGTGCTTCCCTGTTCCATAGAGATGTATAGAGATCATTACATGGAAATAACCCATTCTTCCACCATTGTAAAGTAGTCAACTGGGTGGGGATTCCTATGGGTTGGACTTATGTACATATTCGTATTCATTCCTTTACACTTGTGTGTATTAGGTAGTTGTTGTGAAATTGTTAGGTTATATTACTTGTTAGATATTACTGCATGGTCGGAACTAGAAGCACAAGCATTTCGCTACACTTGCATTAACACCTGCTAACCATGTGTATGTGAGAAATAAATTTGATTTGATTTTTGATTTGATTTGATCAGCCAGTGATCAGAGCATTGTCTTCTTCTTCAAATTGGTTTGCCTAGTTTGTAAATGGCTTTAAGCTATATGACCGCCATGTAGTGGTCACAATAAATCAATTACACAGACTCCAGCACTGCAGGTGGCGGTTAGTCACCAAAATTAGCTTGACTCTTTTTTCAAACATCAAAACAAGAAGAAAATGGACTACTGTAAAATGGAGATAACCTCAATGGCGGGCCCAGAAGGGACCAACCAATGAATTATACTTGTGAGCAAACATTTCATAACTGCAGGTGGCAGTAAATTGCCAACCTTGGCTTTATACTGGTTCAAATGACACACTCCAGGTGGTAGTATGCACCCTTTCAGTTTGTTTACCAATTTATAGAAATAGTAGAAGAAGAAAATAGACTACTTCAAAATGGAGATGGCCTCAATGGTGCTGCCCGTGCGCTCACAGACGCCATAATCTCGCCCACCAGCCTCTGTTGAACCATCTGGTTTCCAAGCGCCTCAGATCGGGAGTAACCTTGAAGCCTATGGCAGGAGCGGACAAAAAAAACACTAGTTTTAATCTCTCAGTCCATCATCATCTAGTGCAACCCTTAGAACCTCCCCTGAAGTGTGCTGCATCCGGGGGCCAGTATTATTTTTGTGTTTGTGTTCAGCAAAGAAAACTTGGTTAGCTCGCGCAATATGGATACTCTTTTTCTCAAAATAAACGGCCTATTCTCGCCAATTCAAAGCTACGTTTGTAGTATCTTCTAAGAAAAGTTTTAAGAAGAGTTTGACACTTCGCAAACTGCCTGTGGCAAGCCATCTCCCACAGAGATGTGTAAACAATTTCCTCCAGTGCTTTAAAGTAGTCTTAGCATTCTGCATCATTGCCATTGGTACAGAAAAGACTGTGCTTGTACTTTTTACTGGGGATAGTGTTCCGCACAACTACGACGCCATTTCTATTTGAAGGGAAGGGAAGGAAAAGGGGATACCTAGTCAGTTGCACAACTGAATGCATTCAATCATGTTACAGGACGGCTAGCAGAGTTACGCTGGCTAGCTATGTATTAGCATGAACAGCAATATTTGAATTGATTATCATGTCACCCCGTAAGTCCACACCCCAAACCGTCCCACACTGTTACCAGGCTCTATGCACCAGCAATTTGGGCCTGGGGACGAGGAAACAAACACCATAATGGGACCGATACAACATTGCGATCTCTATACATCTCTAAGGCTGGAACATTGTTACATTGTGGGAGGCAACCCGTCTAGACTAGATAGCTAGTGATAGTGATTTGAAAATTCACCATCTCCTGGCACCATTTACCTGCCAGGTTCAGAAGCTTGTAAACCCCATTGGAAAAATAAGACAAGGTGTATGTGTGTGTGTGTGTTTCTAGTTTTACTATCCTTGTGGGGACCAGAAGTCCTCACAAGGATAGTAAAACAAGGAAAATTCGGACGAGTGGGGGCATTTCGCCTGTCCCCACAAGGAAAAAGGCTATTTTAGGCTTAGGGGTCAGGTTTAGGTTAGGGGTTAGGTTTAGGGTTAGGAGTTAAGGTTAGGTTGAGTGTCAGGGGTTTAGGGTTAAGGCTAGGGTTAAGGTTAGGGTTCAGTTAAAGGTTTAGGGTTAAGGGTTAGGGGTTAGGGAAAATAAGATTTTGAGTGGGAATCAATTGTTTGGTCCCCACTAGGATAGTAAAACAAACATGCGTGTGTGTGTCTGTGTGTGTCTGTGTGGTTGTGTGAGCATGTGCGTGCATGTTTGGGTACAGGTTGGCCTACCCACAAAATAGCATCCTCCATGGATTATAGATATACTATTCAAAGAGGTGAGTCCAGTCAAGGCTTTGTATTGGATGATTGACGGACAGTGAGCAGCGGTGTCCAACCAATCTATTGGTGGAACCCCAACTTGGAATTCCATCTACCTCCGTTCCAGCGTTCCCGATGCAAAAGCTCCATTAACAGGCCACTGAATGAACAGGAATTTGCGACAATGGCGCTAGGACACAGCTGAGTGAGCATCACCCTCCGTGAGCCTCTCGAATACACAGGACCACTGACGCGAAGCACAATGCTTCCTTTTCAACATCCGGCTCTACTGCTTACCACGTGGAGAGGTAATGAAAATGAGGGGCAGCCAGAGTGAGAGATTCTTTTAAATGTTTTTTTTACTGGATCTACCCCCCCACGCACGCACACGCACACGCACACGCACACGCACACACACACACACACACACACACACACACACACACACACACACACACACACACAGCTATGTCTTACTATACTTGTGAGGACTTTGATCAACAATTGATTCCGATTCAAAATCATATTTTCCATAATCCTTAACCCTAAACCTTACCCTAACCACTAACCCCTAACCTTTACTCTTGTTTTAACCCTAATTATTTTTCCAACCCTAAACCTAACCCCTAAAATAGCCTTTTTACAAGTGAGGACCGGAAAAATGTCCTCACTTCTCAAAATATTAGTTGGTTTACTATTCTTTTGAGGACTTCTGGTACTCACAAGTATAGTAAAACGTGTACACTGATACAAAGAGACAAATCAAATCAAGTGAGAGGTGTAAATGAATTGGCCTACTGTTCTTCATCAAATGTAGGCTATACGGACTAAGATAAAATGTAGTGTGTATTGAAGTTTTATTTGCGTCACGGGGATGCAAAACTTTAGTATTTAAATCAATGGACAGCACTTTTTGGGGTCCACATGATTGTGTTTGTCTGAATGACAGAACGTGATGGGCTTTTGTGGGTGAGGTGGAGGCAAGAGGAGTGAGGAGGGAGTCATGGCTCAAAAGAAGTGGTGTTCATTCGCCATTTGAATGCAAATGTAGTGGTTGAACAAGAGGACTATGTGTGTGTGTTTTGTGAGAGAGGGGGGGGGTCTAACGGTGAGTTTGAGAAAAGAAGACTTGTTGAGAGAAAAAATTTAAACACATGCCTGTAGTCTTCACAAGTTTTTCACTTTTGCACCACGATGCCACCAACAGAGTTGGACATTTGTGGCGGAAAATTCACCTGTGCTTTTCTTCTAATTCGCGTAATTTAGTTAACCACTTTTTCAGTGTGCAGGGAGAAAGAAATCTAAGCATTCTGTTGGCCCATGTACCGCTGCATCAGTCGCGTCCTGCTGAAGCATGTCTCGTCGGAAACAGAAACGACCCCAGCAGCTCATGAGCCTGCTCCCTGCCGCCTCTCCAATACTAGAGCATGGTGAGAAATGGACTATTATTGATATGCAAGTCAACAACTGAATACAGTAGCTATTAGTATGGAAATAATGAACTTTTTGTGTTGTGTTGTCAAATGTTTGTTTTTCTCCATTTTGTGTTTTTCAAAATATAGCTTGACATGATTTTTCAAATAAATAGGCCACATTGTTATGCTGTTATTTGGAAATATATTTTTCTGGGTAGTTAA
The DNA here is from genome assembly GCF_901001165.1 of Salmo trutta. Taxonomy (NCBI): domain Eukaryota; kingdom Metazoa; phylum Chordata; class Actinopteri; order Salmoniformes; family Salmonidae; genus Salmo; species Salmo trutta. Next base: position 10,546,546 of record NC_042987.1, on the reverse strand, counting down.
TAACTTGATTTCCTCTACAGAACAGTGCTTGTGTAGTGGCACATGTTTAAAGAGACTTAAAGAGACAGTATATAGTACCTGTCACCTGGAAAGTTTTGGCGAGAGTTTTATTGAAAACGTTGACCCTGTCTCCGTCAGTTCAGAATCTAAAGTTGTGGGGATGCTATGATGCTCCTTTTAATATGTCAGCAATGGTGTGATATTATTGCAATTATGGTGTCTGAGTCTTTGTTTTCTTCTTTCTGATCCTATGTATTAGTGTATGTGTTTCTTTCCTTCTCACTGCCTTCACCAACCCTCCCTGTAATGGCAGATTCAAAGACACAGACCACCCAGTTAGTGGGCATATAAAGAGGAGGAAAGATGAAAACGTAGAGGCAATACAGTGTAGAGAAGATGTTACAGTGTTACACTGAAAAGTCTTATAAACTCTATCATTCCAAATATGCGTATTTTCGATTTTGGAAAGGCCATTTAGGAGATGAGAGGGAGATGGTAGAGGAACTGATGAACGCGAGAGGTGCTTTATAAGGTGTTGTAACTGCAATAACATGCAATCCCATTGTCCCTCTGGGGCTTTGTCGTTGAGCAGTGAGGCATGAACATACCCAAGAACTAGTGTGTGTGTGTCTATATGTGTTTATATGTGTTTGTAGGTCTACGACCAGTCGCAGAGGGCTAATTAGGTGTAATAGTTTAGTAACATTGTAGTGGTAGGTTTTAGTAATATTGTGTGTGTGTGTGCGTGTGCTTGTCTCTCTCTCTCTGTGTGTGTGTGTGTGTGTGTGTGTGTGTGTGTGTGTGTGCGCGTGTGCTTGTCTCTCTGTGTGTGTGTGTGTGTGTGTGTGTGTGTGTGTGTGTGTGTGTGTGTGTGTGTGTGTGTGTGTGTGTGTGTGCGTGTGCTTGTCTCTCTCTGTGTGTGCGTGTGCTTGTCTCTCTCTATGTGTGTGTGTGTGTGTGTGTGTGTGTGTGTGCGTGTGCTTGTCTCTCAGAGTGTGTGTGTGTGTGTGTGCGCTTGTCTCTCTCTCTGTGTGTGTGTGTGTCTGTGTCTGTGTGTCTGTGTGTCTATATGTCAGGATTCCCCTACTGGCGGCCCACGGCGGTTTTATTTGGCCCCCAAGTTTTCTGAGCAAAAAAAAATTAATAATATATATATCTAGAGTGTATATTAATCTTTTTTTGTTGTTGTTGAATTTTTATTGTTTGACATGAGACTGTAAAAACACCAGGAAATCAGATCCAAGCGATTTTAATTTTGGAAATATGTTCCCAAGTATTCCCACGAATAATAGAGAGATGCTATCGTATACAAATAATAATAATAAATGATAATTGATTGGATTTATATATCGCTTTTCTACCAACTGAGGTACTCAAAGCGTTTTACATACAGTGGTGGGAAAAGTACCCAATTGTCATACTTGAGTAAAAGTAAAAATACCTTAATAGAAAATGACTCAAGTAAAAGTAAAAGTCACCCAGTAAAATACTAGAGTAAAAATCTAAAAGTATTTGGTTTTAAATATACTTAAATATCATAAGTCAATTTAATTGCTAAAATATACTTATGTTTTAAAAGTAAAAGTATAAATCATTTCAAATTCCTTATATTAAGCAAACCAGATGGCACCATTTTCCCCAAAAAATTATTTCAAATCCAACACTGACATAATTTACAAATGAAGCATGTGTTTAGTGAGTCTGCCAGATCAGAGGCAGTAGATAACCAGGGATGTTCTCTTGATAAGTGAGTGAATTGGACAATTTTCCTGTCCTACTAAGCATTCAAAATGCAACGAGTACTTTTGGGTGTCAGGGAAAATGTATGGAGTAAAATGTACATTATTTTCTTTAGGAATGTAGTGAAGTAAAATTAAAAGTTGGCAAAAATATAAATAGTAAAGTAAAGTACAGATACCCCAAAAAATGACTTACTTTCAAGTATTTTTACTTACGTACTTTACTCCACTGTTTACATAGTATGGGGAAACTCACCTCATTCACCATCAATGTGTAGCACCCACCTCAGTGATGCACGGCGACCATTTTTGTGCCAGAACGCTCACCATGCATCAGCTATCAGGTAGAGAGGTGAAGAGTGATATATGCCAATTAGGAATGAGGGGGATGATTAGGTGGCCATGATGGAATGTAGCCAGGTTGGGAATTTAACCATCACATCGGGGTGAACACCCCTACTTTTACAATATGTTCCATTGGATTTTGAATGACCACAGAGAGTCAGGACACCAATTTTATCGTCCCATCCGAAAGACGGCACACTACGCCAGGCAATGTCCCCAAATGTAATCAAGGTTTGAAATTATTCTATTTTAGACAAATATTATATGTGTTTAGGCTTCTTGCAGTCAATTTGCAATCTAAAAATCTTTGTTTTATTATGCCCTCTGACCAGCCACTCAAGAAATAAATTGGCTGGTGGGCGAATCTAGTTGATTATCCTTGCTATACAGTGCATTCAGAAAGTATTCAGACCCCTTGACTTGTTCCACATTTTGTTACGTTACAGCCTTATTTTAAAATGGATTAAATTTTAAAAAATCATCATCAATCTACACACAATACCCCATAATGACAAAGTGAAAACAGGTTTTTAGAAATGTTCGCAAATGTATTAAAAATAAAAACTTATTTACATAAATATTCAGACCCTTTGCTATGAGATTCGAAATTGAGCTCAGGTGCATCCTGTTTCCATTGATCATCCTTTAGATTTTTCTACAACTTGATTGAGTCCACCTGTGGTAAATTCAATTGATTGGACATGATGTGGAAAGGCACACACCTGTCTATATAAGGTTCCACAGTTGACAGTGCATGTCAGAGCAAAAACCAAGCCATGAGGTCGAAGGAATTGTCCGTAGGGCTACGAGACAGGAGTGTGAAGGCACAGATCTGGGGAAGGGTACAAAAAAATGCCTGCAGCATTAAAGGTCCCCAAGAAGACAGTGGCCTCTATCATTCTTAAATGGAAGAAGTTTAGAACCACCAAGACTCTTCCTAGAGCTGGCCACCCGGCCAAACTGAGCAATTGGGGTCAAGGGCCTTGGTCAAGGAGGTGACCAAGAACCTGATGGTCACTCTGACAGAGCTCCAGAGTTCCTCTGTGGAGATGGAAGAACCTTCCAGAAGGACAACCATCTCTGCAACACTCCACCTATCAGCCCTTTATGGTAGAGTGGCCAGACGGAAGTCACTCCTCAGTAAAAGGCTCATGACATCCTGCTTGGAGTTTGCCAAAAGGCAACTAAAGGACTCTCAGACCATGAAAAACAAGATTCTCTGGTCTGATGAAACCAAGATTGAACTCTTTGGACTGAATGCCAAGCGTCTGGAGGAATCCTGGTACCATCCCTACGATGAAGCATGGTGGTGGCAGCATCATGCTGTGGGGATGTTTTTCAGCGGCAAGGACTGGGACACTAATCAGGATCAAGGGAAAGATGAACAGAGCAAAGTACAGCGAGATCCTTGATGAAAATCTGCTCCCAAGCGCTCACGTCCTCAGACTGGGGGCGAAGGTTCACCTTCCAATAGGACAACGACCCTAAGCACACAGCCAAGACAATGCAGGAGTGGCTTCTGGACAAGACTCTGAATGTCCTTGAGTGGCCCAGGCAGAGCCTGGACTTGAAACCAATCAAACATCTCTGAAAAGACCTGTTCCCTATCCAACCTGACAGAGCTTGAGAGTATCTGCAGAGAAGAATGGGAGAAACTCCCCAAATACAGGTGTGCCAAGCTTGTAGCGTCATACCCAAGAAGACTCAAGGCTGTAATTGCTGCCAAAGGTGCTTCAACAAAATACTGACTGAAGGGTCTGAATACTTATTTAAATGTGATATTTCAGTTTTAGATGTTTTATACATTTGCAGAAATGTATAAAAACCTGTTTTTGCTTTGTCATTGTGGGGTATTGTGTGTAGATTGATGAGGGGAAAAAATATTGAATCAATTTTAGAATAAGGCTGTAACTTAACAAAATGTGGAAAAAGTCAAGGGGTCTGAATGCTTTCTGAATGCACTGTATGTGTTTATATGCATTTGTAGGTCTGCAACCAGTATAGTTGGGTCTAATAGTGTAGTAACATTGTAGTGATATGGTGTAGTAATATTGTGTTTTTTATTGTAGATGTGGGTGTGTGTATGTATTTGTGTGTGTGTGTGTTTCGGTAGTGAAGCGTGGTCGTTGATGGTCTGTGAGTCATCGGGTCTGGTAGCCTGTTTGTTTTCTTTTGCCCCCACCTCTTCCTCTGCCTGCCCAGAACTAGAAGGAATGTGTGATCCCAGTGTTCTTAAGGTCAAGTCTGCCTGCCAAACACAGCCACTGTCCAGTACCCACAGACTGCCTGTCCCTGACACCCTACTGGGTTATGGGGGAAGGGTGCACCAAGAGATGAAAGACAGAACAAATGGAGAGAGAGAGAGAGAGATAAAGAGAGCGAATAAGAGAGAGTGTGATAGAGTGCATGTCTATATATGCGTGTCTTTTTCAGAGGTCAGGGTAGTAAGAGGTTTTAGGGACCATTGTCCTCTGTCCTGTGTTGCCGTGGAAACAAGGTAGGCTGCTCAGTGTGGCTGGTGTAGTCTTGCAAGCCAGGGGAATTTGGGTGTGGGGGGGGGGGGCAGAGTTGACAAGGACAGAGACAATAAAGAGCGAAGTAAAGAGGAAAGAGAGGGGGAGTTTGGATGATGAGGCGGTGGAGAAGAGAATAAAGAGGCAAACTGGGCCTGGATCTGGTGTTCACCTGACAGCATGGTCTCCGAATGTATAGATGTTATCTGAGGGCTTCAGTCCTATCTGCTACTACTTGATGAATCACAATTCTCAGAGGGACAGAGGCATTTCATTTACTCGTAGTTGTTACCTGTATGATGGATTTGCTTCAGTTGCTTTTCTTTGCTATCCACTGATCATCATTGGTGTGTCAACACTCACTGTCAGATAAGGTTGACTGGTGGAAAACACTCTCAGGAGGGCATTCTGAGCAGTGCTCAAATAGATTTCAGATAGAGTTTTATGAACCGAAAGTAGTAAAAGTGTGTTAAGTAGATTCAAAGCTCTGTCTGCTCAATATTACAATAACTAAGTCAACTTTCTCTCTTGTCTTCTTTCTCTTCTTTTTTCAGATGACCAGTTGGCAGTGAAGTCATTTTTCTTTCCTTTGACCACAGACTCCTCCTCCTCTTCATCTTCCTTCTCTCCTCAGAGCTACCACCCCCCACTAGCTCAAGGTCCCAACTTTGGGGGGCTTCACACCCCCTCTCTACCAAGCGAGGGCTCCCCCCTCTCCCGCTCCCCCTGCCAGCCCACTCTCTGCCCCATCTCCCTCGCAGACCCCCAGTCCTCCCTCTCCCCTGACTTCCCCGATCCCTCCCTCTCCTCCCAGACAGTCCTGAGCCTCCCCGACCTCACCTCCACGTCACCTTCCAGTCAGACCCACCCTCCCCGCTCTCTCATGGCCTCTCCCAAGCTAGGCGTGTCAGCCACTACCACCTCCTCCTCCTCTTCATCAGCCTCCCTCTGCCCCCTGCCCCACCCTGGCAGCCCTAGCCCCGTTCCAGAGGGCCCCCCCAGCCCCGTGACACCCTCCCCAAGCCCGGGCACTGCCTCTGCCCCTCCACCCCGTGCCCACCTTAGCATTGCAGTGATCCTGGAAGAGCTGCGGGTGCTGCAGCAGAGGCAAATCCACCAGATGCAGATGACGGAGGAGATCTGCAGGCAGGTGCTGCGGCTGGGTGGGGCCTCCTGTGCCCTGGAGGTGCCCCAGATCCTCCTGCCTCCTCTGCCCCAGCTCTGTCTGGAGGGCAGTGAGAGGACCTCCAGTCCTCCCCAGCCTACACCCACTCAGCCTCCTAACACTGTAGCCCCTCTCCTGGCCTGCTTCTCCACCCTGCTCCCTCCCCAGCCTGCCTCCAAGCCCTCCAAGCCCAGCCACAGCCTGTCCCATGTCCTGCGTCCACACAAGCCTCAGATGGAGGGTGCAGGAGGGGCTACTGGGTCTTATCTTTACCCTGGGACCAGTGTCCGCCCTTCCTCCTCCTCTTCTTCCTCCTCTGCCTCGTCTGCCATCTCCACCATGGCTTCCTCCAACTACCCCCTGGCCCTCTCCCTGGCCTTGCCCACTCGTTTTCTCCATGAGAAATCCCCCAACACCACTTTAACCAGTGGCCACGGTGGTCTGTCCTTCCTCACCCCGCCCCTGCCCACCACTGCCTCTATGGCACCCCCCTCCTCTCAGGAGCCCCACCTGTCTGTCTCCTCAGCGGGGTCCTCGTCCTCCTCTCTGGGGCGTCTGCAGCATGCCTGTCGGTTCTGTGGGAAGCTGTTCAGCAGTGACTCGTCCCTGCAGATCCACCTGCGCTCCCACACGGGTGAGAGGCCCTACCAGTGCCCTGTCTGCCTCAGCCGCTTCACCACCCGCGGCAACCTCAAGGTGCACTTCCTCCGCCACCGCGAGCAGAACCCAGAGCTCTCGCTCTCCCTCCTCCCCCCCTCCCTATTTGGAATGGGTATGGGACCAGTGGGGGGGTCTGAGCCCCAGGGTCAGCCAATGAGCAGCACTGGTCTGAGCGTAAGCGCAGCGCAGGCTCAGAGGCGTCGTAAACGGCGAGCTGAGGATGACCTGTATGGAGACGGTATGGAGGTGGATGGTGCCGGAGGGGGCTTTTCTCTGGGGGTGTCCCCCGGTGCTCCCCCCTCTTCACTCCCCCTGCCCCCCAGTGTGGACCTGGCCCTCATCTCCACCGCCCACTCCCTCCTGCGGCTCAACCAAGCCGCTGCTGCAGCTGCCTCCATATCCTCTGCTGCTTCCTCACTCACATCCTCTTCTTCCTCCTCTGCGTCCTCCTCCCTCGCCTCCTCTCACCTCTCTGTCCCCTCCTCGGCCGCCTCTGCCATTGCTGGGTTCTTTAAAGGGGCCAAGCAGCAGTGCTTTGATGAGAACACGCCCCCTCACCTTCCCATGATGTCACACTCTGCTTACTCCCAGCTGGCCCACCTCCCTAAACTCCTCTTCCCCTCTGGTTCCCCCCACCATCACCCTGCCTTGGGCCTATTCCGCCCTCCACCCCCTGCTCCAGGCTCTTCCCACCTCTCCTCCACCCACTCTCAGCTCTCCTTCCCCTTCTCCCACTACCCCAAAGCCCAGGCCTTCACCACCTCCTCCTCCACTCCCTCCTCAGACACCTCCAAGCTGCAGCGGCTGGTGGAAAAGTTGGAGAAGGAGCCTCCCACCTCCTCTTCCTGGGCCTCCTCCTCAGGGGAGACCTCTCACAGCAGCATGGCCTCCGCTGGGTTGTTTAGCAGCGGCCTCATGGGTGCTAGTACCTCCAGCACCTACGTGATGGCATCCCCATCATCCTCCACCCACGTCCCCACCTCAGTCTCCAACTTCACCAGAGAGATGGTGGCTGCTCTGGGCATGAGTGCCAACGGGGGCAGCGCTCTGGCAGGCGCCATTCTCCCCGGCCTGGGCATCATGAGCACTGGCTCCCTGGCCCCCAACCAGTGTGGGGTATGTCTACGTGTGCTGAGCTGCCCCAGGGCACTGCGTCTGCACCAGGCCACCCACCTGGGTGAGCGCCCCTTCCCCTGTAAACTGTGTGGACGCTCCTTCTCCACCAAGGGCAGCCTGCGGTCCCACCTGGCCACCCACCGTGCCCGCCCGCCCAACTCCCGCGCCCAAAACTCCTGCCCACTGTGCCAGCGCAAGTTCACCAATGCACTGGTGCTGCAACACCACATCCGCATGCACCTGGGAGGGCAGCTGCCACCGGAGGGCGCTCCGGAGTCTCTGTCAGAGCCAATAGCAGAGCCAGACGCTGTATCCCTGTCCCAGCCCCAGCCCAATGACACCTCCAATGTTTCTATTGAGAGCTTCACTGCAGCCTCAGGCAGCCAGTCAAAGAGCTCAGCAGCGTCCACCCACATTCAAACCCTAGTAGGAGGCTCTGCCCCCATGTCCGCCAGTGTGACATCACCAGCGTGTGTCGGGGAGCCAAGCAGATCTCACTCCTCCAGCCCCGACCTGATCCCGCCCTCTGACCTCAGCCCTGACCCTTTCCTAAACCCCACCTCACATACCCCTCCGCCTGGCAGCGCCGACCCCCCGGTCCTGTGTGTCAGCGTGCCCTCCCCACCTCCAGCCCTGGGCGATTCAAGCTCCCCAGTCAGTGATGACAAACATGCGGAACTCCTTGATACAACCATTGATACTCCAGCCAGTAAGACAAGCCCTGCTCACACTTCCTCCAGTGCTCTCAAAACCACTCCCTTGTCCAGTCTCATGATGTCAGACTGTCTATTGGGTGAGAATTCCCTTCCTCTCGATGTCTTCTACCCTGGCCCAAGATCAAACCTGGAAGATCTACTGAGCTCTCCAACACTTGGTGCCCCAGTAGCACACCCTAGCCCAGCCCCCTCCTTTACTTCAGTCCTTAGCCCAGAGTACCCTAAAACCTACCTAGCACCCACACTAAACCCTGAACAGCCTACTAAACCCAAAACCCCAGAGCCCACAGAGGAAGACAGGGTTGAAACCTCTCCGCCTGCAGCACCAAAGCAAGCCCCTGTGCTTGATGTGGACCACAGAATGTCACCACTGTCAGAGACTACAGAGACAGGCAACACTGAGGCTGGGGATGTTCCCCAGAAAGCTGTCGCCTACACCAGGGAGACGAGGCTGGGGGCACACCTCAGCTCCCATGGGAAGGAGGATGGGATGGGTGGTGTCAGAGAACGACTGGAAGGCACTGTTCCAATCAGTCTGGCTCCCACTCTCCCCCCTCCCATGTCTCGCCCTGAGAAGAAGACCTACAGCTGTGTCGAGTGTGGGAAAGAGTATGCCAGCCGCAGTGGACTGAAGGTAAGAGAATGGAGGGAGAGAATGATGTGTGTATAGATTGGTGTGGGGTTGGTAAAAAACGTGGTCCTCTCTTATGGACTACATGTTTAATGGACTACATGTTTATAGCTGCTTTGAAGTGGTTTATTCATCTGTGGAATTGTACATTCGATGTCCAAAACATTACAACCTATGAACCTGACATTACTTCTAAAACTAGTTTGATCCGATAGTTGGTTTTCAGGTTACATTGAACTGAAACATTCACTGATGAGAAAGCTGCGTCCAGACTGAGGTGAATCAGTCAAGCTAAATGTTTGTGATATAAATTATATATCCAGCCAGGGTGACTCAGTGGTTGGTCGGAGTGCACTAGCGGTTCTGGGGGTTGGGGGGGTGGGGGGGGCAATGCCCCTGTGACAACAATTTTGGACCCCCTTGTGGCCCCCCTAAATGTGGAGTATGAAATCATTTTTACATAAAACATTTTTGCTATCGTTCTTTTTTTACATACATTATTAGACAGTGGCAACGATGATGATTATGAACATGGTCTTTTGCCTGCTAATGCCTGCAATGCAGTGAAGAAAACGATATGACAACAATAACGTCTAATGTAACTGGCCCCTCTAACAGTACAACTGGCCCCAGCTTGGCCCCCCAGTTGAAATGGTCTAGAACTGCCACTGTCGGAGTGGCACTTATGAAATCTGTTATTTTCATGTTCATCCACAGGGACACATGAAGCATCATGGAGGGGTTGTCAAGGCAACACGTCCCCCTGTACGGAGCGGTCGCTCAGCGTCTGAGCGACTTCCTGCTAACACACCTACAACGTCCTCCACCCCGCCAGCCACCAGGAGCAACGTGGGCTTCTGGAACCAGTACCAAGCCTTCCTCAACACCAGCAACGACCCGGCAGACGACCCAGCACAAGGCCCGACCAGTGGCAGCCAAGGAGAGGACGGGGAGATGCCCCGATTGGCTGAATCTCCTATTAGATCCCAACTGTCAAAGGAGTCGACCACTGGGAGGGGCTCAGGGGAGGGATCTGATGAAGGGCCTACTCTAGAGTCAATGTGATTGGCTCTGTGATGCTCTGGTGCTCTCAATGGACATTCACTGTTCCTTTGGGTCAAATCGTATGGGCTTTTGTATTGTATTGCTTCCAAAATAATTTGAGTAGTCTGTCGGTTTGGTAGTCCCTGAGTAAATTGCTTAGTTAGTTTGTGAAAACTGTAAGTTGGCCATCCTGGCCTTTTGTTTTAGAAGAGGAGGAAACTGAAGGATGCAAAAAAGATGACATGACTCCAGGATTGAGAGCTTGAGGAGGCCAGAAGTCACTGTCAAGACGATGAGAGTTGGAGCTGGTTTCTAGAACGAGAGCTCTGTTAGACAGAGCTTTTCTTTAGCGAGTTTTAAAGGTCATTTTCCTGAACAGAGTCTGACTCAATGTTTATTTGATAGATAGAATCTCTAATAAAGACATGTAGTGGAAAAGGAGGCAAGGTAGAGAGGAAGTAACACTGTTCGCACATAAACAATTCCTTCACTCAAACATAAAAGGGTAAGGTAGGTGCAACAGATTGGGAGGGGTCACTAAACTAAACTTGTACAGTAGCTTCAACCCTGACAGTCTATGGAGATGCAGTCTCTCATCCTCAACCTACTACTGTACAAAACCTAACCTTTTATGTCATGGTGAGTAACTCTAGATCACTCCAGACTCTTCTTCCAACTGATTGGCAGAGAAGCGCAGAGTAGAGGAGGTTGTGGTCTGCCAGGTAGAGAAAGAGAGAAAGAGACAGTTTCCTGTGTGACCCTTTCCTTTGGATCTTATGAATAAGCTGATTGTTGTTTGGTCTCACAGTGATGTCCGTTTTCTGTAACTCGTTGTCTTCGGTTCGTGTTGTGTCTTTACAACAAGAAAAAAGAAAAGAATCAGAGGTATATACGTCTGATATTGTTGTGAGTTGTACTTTCAGTGTATGCCAGAGAATTAAGATTGATTAAAACAAATAAACAGATAAATAAACAACTGGGAGGATGACAATTTCTCGGTGTTTTGGACGCCTATCATGCCTGTTCTACATTCTGCTGTAGAGCTGTGTGTTTTGGACGCCTATCATGCCTGTTCTACATTCTGCTGTAGAGCTGTGTGTTTTGGACGCCTATCATGCCTGTTCTACATTCTGCTGTAGAGCTGTGTGTTTTGGACGCCTATCATGCCTGTTCTACATTCTGCTGTAGAGCTGTGTGTTTTGGACGCCTATCATGCCTGTTCTACATTCTGCTGTAGAGCTGTGTGTTTTGGACGCCTATCATGCCTGTTCTACATTCTGCTGTAGAGCTGTGTGTTTTGGACGCCTATCATGCCTGTTCTACATTCTGCTGTAGAGCTGTGTGTTTTGGACGCCTATCATGCCTGTTCTACATTCTGCTGTAGAGCTGTGTGTTTTGTTGATTTGTGACATAAATATGTGTGCGGCACACACTGCCGTTAGTGACATCAAATAAATGGCTACATGCACACAAGAACATAGTGTGTGCGTGTGGGCATTTCTTTGCGCAAGTGTGTGACCGTGCGTGCGTGTTGGCACAGCACTGTGTAGTAGACCCTAACTGCCTTCATCTTGGCAGGTTTCCTGACACACAGGCGTCACTAATTCCTGCTCTCTTTCAACACAATTCAACTCCTCTGCCTTCTTCTGTGTCTGTCACATCAACCGAAAGGAAGAGAGGGGAAAGAGGCCAGCTGTCCCCACTTCAGCCCCTAATCTCTTCAGCCATGACAACCAGAGCAGCCATGCAGAGTCCCTGTGTGTGTGTGTGTGTGTGTGTGTGTGTGTGTGTGTGTGTGTGTGTGTGTGCGCGCGTGCGCGTGTGCATGCTGCACGCTGCACGTGCATTGTGAATGAAACCTGAATCTCTGTGTGAAAGGTCAGGAGGGGGCTGATGGCTCAGACGGGGATCACTGGCCATTGAGGGTTGCAAGGACAGCCAAGGCATAGGCATTACAATTCTAGAGTGTCAGTGCAACTAAACACACACAGATGCACCAGGCACTGAATATTCTGTGGGTTTGGTGTCTGTGTGGATCTATTTAGCTAGTGCCAATTCATCTAACCACTTACAAAAGAACATTGGTGCATGTGGCATACAACTGATCACCACATGCATGACAAGTATACTAAGTAGGAAAGATTAGTATGTCTGTACAGCAGGTGGCAGTGTGCACAGTTTCAGATGGCGGTCCAGACTCCAGACAAAGAGGTGAAAGGAGGAGTGGAAGTGGTGAACAAAACAGCCCATAGAATACCCTCAAGTTTGACTGTCAAGGCATTATCGTAATATGTCACTTAACTTTGAGAGTTTGGGCAAAAAGGAAATGACTTGATATACAGTGCTATACACAACCTTCAGGATTTTTTAAAATGTAGTTATATACTTTAAATAATATAGTACTGGTTAAAGCCACCAGGTGACAGTGTTAGGCCTTCAACATGAGAACTTGTTGGATTGACCAACTGAACTAACTGACCCATTTGGGCTGAGGTAACCTAACTAGCGGCTTTTCTCTCTTTCTGGTCCTGACTACAAAAAAACTGTCTGGGAAGGTTTTCTTCTGAATTGTTGAACCAATCCATTAAATGTGGAGGAGGAGTTAACATGGCGTGTTGCCTTTTTAACCCTTTACACTCATGGGATTTGGCCTATTTGGATAGGGCTAAATTGAAATGTTTCTTACAGATGAAATAGGAAAAGGCATAACCTTTATAGAAATGAAAAGGGAACAGTTGGGAGATAGTGGGAAAATCATTAGACCAAAGGTGAGGACACAACAATTCACCTGACACAAGACTGAATCCAAACATTACACTGTTGATTTTATTTGCATTTTACATTTTACTGTACTTTTTGCCGCATTTGTTGATAACGAAATCTGAAAGTACTCTGCATACATTCAGTAACAAGACTATTCCTGGAAAAGTGGGGTAGGTGCAACATAAGACAAAAACTGCTGTCTCCAAGTGGCCATACACCTCTCCAAAGTGTACACAGTTCCTAAGTCATTTCAATGCACTTTTATGACTCAAACAAGAGTATTTTATTGTAAGGTACTTTTTTTTAAATCTCCTAGCTGTGCTGTTTCGGAACTGCAGCAAGTACAAACTTGAAGATGTTTTGTTTGGAACACAGCCCTGCATCCCCGCCATCACTCAATTACTGCCGTTGTTTACGCAATCCAAAAACAGCCCGTTATAAAGGTGGACATGATTTGAAAGCTTGTTCTACTGCCAACATGACTAGCTAAGTTATAAAAATGTTGTGCGCATAGAAAGGAAAGTCTGCTGCTGCGAATGTTCTTTTCAATAAACAAACATAGGCTCATTTTGTTCAGAACAACCCCAGGGTATGACACAATGTCATCTTGGAATTGTACATCAAACATAGTGATCATGAACGTTGACGCTGTATATGACATTCGTTTTAGGATATGGAAATGGGAAGTGCACATTTGGACTCACAGGTGTTTGGCTGCTTGTATGACATCAACTTTATTATAATCCTCAACATATCATCTTTCAAAACACATAGTCCTCTTAATTTTACAGCATTTCCCTCACTCAGACAACAAACATTTAGCAAAAGTTGCCCAATTAGCTGGAGGGATCAGTGTTCAATCAGTGTTCAAGTGCAGAACATCTGTCAGTCAAAACCCATACAGCACTTTGAAGCGCAGAGCCAGAGCTCTGACATCATGTATCGCATGTTACTGTACAGCCACTTCCTATTTAGGTGCTTGTTAGTCCCCAAATCTACGATTATCAAGCCGTATACGGGTACAAGTGTCAACGGCTACAGACATGCTCTGGAACTTTGCCAACTAGTAAATCTTTTTTAAACCTCCCGCTTTGGGCTGGATGTGCCAATATGTAGTTCATACATGCATAATCTATGAGCAATTCTGTTTTACCTCAATTAGCCACGAAATCCCTAGTTTGAAACCGACTGTTTACTGGAATCTGTTCAGCGCCATTTTCCCTACATTTTCCTCCCATACAATTCTAGTTCCAGTCAAGGAGGTACAGCCCCTCGCCATTTGAGTTACAGCTAGCAAAATGCACACAGAGCAGGGAAAGAGAGAGAGAGAGAGAGAGAGAGAGAGAGAGAGAGAGAGAGAGCGAGAGAGAGAGAGAGAGAGAGAAAGAGCAATGACGTGGTGCACATATCTGAACATATGTGACGTAGTTTTCCATTTTCAGGGACCACTTTTGACTTGTGAGTGCTACTTCCAGAACTGCTAGCTAATAAGTATACAACATTACTGGAGAATCTTTTTAACGTCCAGAAGCGGAAATCTTGTTGCAGGCTCTCTTTCCATTTCTCCTGAAACCCGGATGCATCTGGTTGTTTCGACCCCAATGAGGGTGAGGCTGAGGTGACCCCTCTACCCTCTTTCATTAACAAATATCAACGGCCCATACTACCTACCATTGCGTATGCCTGCCTGATGATAACTGTGTCATTTATCTGGGAGCAACGATCTTCTATCACAGAACATTTGAGCATGTCCCCAGACTTGGCTACCGATGAACATTTCAGAAAGAATGTGAGAGTCTTGTTCATCGATATGCCTATTTGCATAATACTTGAAATACATAAACATTTATCTCATGTATTGATACTTTCATGGAATGACCTGATGTGTGACTGTAGACAGTGTTGGTGATATGCTTACTAACTCGTACTTTATAAAGTACTTACTCAGAGGTAGGCTTACAGAGGCTGACTGGGCACCATTTTCCCTAGCAGAAGACAGCCATACATCTCTGCCAAGGTGATGAGCTAAAAAGCTGACCATACCCCTTCATGCAAAAGCAGAAGGGAAGGGCCAATGTTGAAGGGGGAGGTTTTACTATTTTCTAGCAAAGGCCTCGCGGGACTGTCAAGCTAGCAGTTGCTGTGTGGCAGAGAGAGAGGGGGTGAAGAAAGAAGAATCAAAACATCCCGACCATCCCGACACAAGGAACATTTAGGGGAAGCTGCAAATAAATATATAGGCCTAAAACGCTGAGACTGCGACAAAGAGAAACAAGGTCGTCGTTTATAATTATTGTGGAATGTGAGCTGTTAAAACTTTGGATGCCAAATTATTGATGCAACCTTTCGCAGCTCTTTAATCAAGTTACTCCTCAGTTTATGTTTACAAATACATCTGGTTTTGATTTTAGAAAAAGTAAAGAATGTACGGCTTTCATCAACGCAAACTGCTGTTTAAACAATTATATTTTTGATCCATAATTCTGCATTTGGAAGCGTTCTTCCTACCGGTGTAGCGACTTCAAGAATCAAGGAAAAGTGATTCAGGGAAAAACAGGGCCTATTTGGTAGTTTTTTGCCGGTGTCGTGGTTGAGGAATGGCACTCCGGGTAGAGGCATATGCCCAATTGCTGTTGCTCGTGTTGGCATTGGACCTGAGCGTGCAAGGAGCGGAACCACAGTATCAAAAACCAGAGGTGAGTGAGTCATAGCCTGCTCTCGGGAGGTCACTCGAAAGTAAATAACAGGGATTGATGGTTTGTTGCCAGATTCCTCAGAGTTAACGGCTACCCTGGAGTGATTGGGGTTATGTGCCTTGCTCATGGGCACAGCGACATATTTTTCACCGTGTCGGCTCCCGGAATCGAACCCGTAGCATTTCAGATTACTGGCACAACGCTAGGCTAACCACTTGGCAATATCCTATCTTAAACTATGTAAAAAAAATATATATGCATCGTGATGTTTTAACCTGATATATAACAATGGGCCCTACTGTTAACCTTAAAAGCACAAATAACTTATTCTTATCTTAAAAGAGCCAAATTGGTAATGATTGCAGAGAGAGACACTGTCTGTCAAGCAGTAAGACTTTTCATTTGATTAAGTAAATGGTTTAAATTCTGCAAAATAAGCATATATTTTAAACTGTTCACACATTTATAGTCAAAATTGATGATTCAAAATAGACGTTTTGAACAGATATTTTGATCAATTTCACCCATAGCCAATTGTTATAAACATTTGTGTATTATTCATTTAAAGTGTTGTGTTTCTGTCACACCCAGAGCTGAGAGATTGGAAATTGAGCTAATCTGATATTTCAAAAAATATTATTTAACTTTTATAGCCTAACGGTATGACCTAAGATGTCAAACCTATATGGGCGATATATGGGCGATATGCGATATGCCATCAGACTTTTGGAACGCTATAGTCTATCAACTCAGTTCCAACTGCATCTGAAACATCAGACTGTCCACTTGGTATAGAGACATTGACTGGAAGCTAAATATGTATTGACAATTAAGAGTTATTTTTGAGTTATAGTGGCTGCCATGTTCCCCAGGGGCCAAATCTGGGGTGGCTCCATGCCTATATCTTTTCAGGGTACATACATTGACCTTTGTGCCAAATCTGGTGCTTTTATCACAACGTTTTCAATAGCCAGCTTAGCCACACACCACTAGTATACACAATAGATCATTTTGTATTCCTCCATATTAACACAGAAATCATGGTAAATTGGGGTTTTTGGTTGGTAACGAGTTTTGAATTTGTTACATTTCTGACCTCATGGGATTAGAAATGTACCCTTGTTGGTGCTTTTAGAGTTAAAAAGTTCTACCCCAAAAGCAAGGAAATAATTTCCCAGGTCTGGGATGTCAGACTGTCAGTAGAACTGGGGGGATGTGGGATGGATCTGACCTCAGCTAAAGGACGCAGACCACAATGATGATGGCTCACATGACAACATTTAGAAATGCTGAGGAGGCAAAATAAAAGAAAAAGAGAAGAAGAAGGCAAATGGGGAGAAATACCATGGTCTCTGTATTGTGGTCAGGTATAGAGGCACTTTCTGAAAGGATAAGGGATTTAGAGTTGCGGGTAGGACCCAACTTCAAAGAAATGCGGAAATATAATTGTTGACATCTGTCCTGAGTTAGGGTTGAACTGGGGGAAGGGAGTTTTACAGAGAGAAGGGCTGTGTCTGAAGAGATGATGAACGGATGGTCAGCAGTGGAGGAGGACTCACCAGCGGTCAGTATCCCTAGTCAGAGAGATATGAAGTTATTTTGTTTCGACTACAGGAAGTCACCATTATGTTAAACCCCCACGCACCCCATACTCCTACTGACAGACATCTATCATTTAGGAAAACACAGTCGGCTAGCTAGATCATTTATGAAAACAGTCAGCTAAATCATGTCACATGAAGCTCTGACTACATCACTGTAGATGTCAAATGTCCTTTTGATGTTTTTCATCTGACTGCTGGCGCCTGAACTGTAATCTGAGCATACTGTAGGGGCCTGGATTGCATTTCCAGCTGTGCAAATGGAAAGAATAATTTATCTACATCAGGGATGGGAAACTGACTTTTGTTGGCACTCGGTACAATTTCCAAATAAAAAAATTATATAATATTTTGGAATTCAGTCGGGAATAATATAATACACAAGGTGCAATTTTGAAATGTGATTGTGCATCAGCTGTTTTTCTCTTGTTATATCAGTCACTGACAGTCACTCAATTAGCTCATGTCAGCTGAAATGTTTCAGAATGGTAAATTAGTATAGCGGCCAGCTATCTAAACTTGTAGTAATCATGGTCGAATTACCGACATTGATTTTGCTAGTCATTGTCACTCAGATATCATATTAAAAACCGCAAACATTTCTCTCCACCCTATGGCATAATTTGCGTGAAATTAGCTGTTAATGAATCTAGTACTGAAAGCATAAGCTACAGCTAGCTAGCACTGAACTGTATAAAATGTGGTGAGTAGTTGACTCAAAGAGAAAGACAATAGTTGAACAATTCTGAACAAATTAATTTATTCCAAAATTAAGGAGAAGCAGGAGAGAGAGCTATCTATATTTCGTAGTCTATATTTTTCTCACTGTCACTTACTTAGCTAGCATCGAATGCAGCTAGCTAGTTTGGCCTACTCAAACACCTGGCTGAAATAGAGAGGGATGCTATGTTAGCTAGCTGACTATGGCTATTCAACACTGGAACTCTTCCAAGGCAAGGTAAGCTTTTGGTTTTATAAATGTATTGCCACTGGGGCCCACCGGTGTAACTGCTTGTTGCTGACTGTACACTGTACTGCATGATTGTAGTGGGTTTACTAACACGTTAGTTCTAGTAACTTTGTTGACTATGACATGACAATGATGTAGGCTGTGTGTAGCGGTTAGCGGTCATGATATGAAGGTTTGGCTTGGAAATGCTTTTTTGAGTTGTCACAGACAGCTGCTGTGTTGTGCAATGAAGTCCACAAGCAAAGGGTAAAAGTGAGAGGAAGAGAGCACGTAGATTGATGCTAGAAGGAATTATATATACAACAAGCTGTTTGAATGTGGCTGCTATGAAAGTGAACTGTATGTGATCAGGGGTGTATTCATTGCGCCGATTCTGTTGAAAAACGTTTCTTAAACGGATGCAAAAGGAACGAAACGGGGATTAACATACCTGAACCACAACAAAATGTTGCTTAGGGCCCCAAAAAAGGCTAGGGCCGACTCAGACTGCAAGTGTGGGTATGGATGTGGGTATGTAGACCCGTAAATCACTGCACCCCCTCATGATGAGTTCAGATTTTTTGTGGCCCCCACCTCCATCAAAGTTGCCCCTCCCTGACCTAGGTTAGACTGTCAATTTAGCAGAAAGAAGATCTCTCAGAGGGAACTGAAGCACTGATAATTGTTACATCTGCTCCTGCCACACCCTCTACTGCTCATCCTGTGTCGCCACTCCCCCAGTGCTCTCTCCCTCTCCCTCTCTCTCTCTGTGTGTGTGTGATTGTGTGGGCTGAGACAGATGTGCTGGAGTCAGAGCAGATCCCCACCAGCTGCAACCTGTTCCATAATTAAGACCTCTACAAATACTCAGTCCTGCCACTTCCACACTGCCAGATCATAATCTCTGCTCAGTCAGTCCACGTTTCTAGCCGTTTTTTACTATTTAGATCCTGTTTTCCTTGCCTGACACGGTTTTCCTCTCCGCTATAGTTCTGCCCGCTCTGACTCTAGTCCCTGTCTCTAGTCCCACATCTCCTCATCCTGCTACTCTGCCCTGGATTCCCCATTCTACTGCTCCCTTGGATTCACCTACGGACCTGCTTACACTGTCCCAACCCCTCTCGCTCCAGCCTCAGCCTCCGCACCTGGTTTCCTGCAACCTGCCCGAGCTTCCCCTGGCCTGCACTCCATCTTCCCCCTGTGTTTCAATAAATAGCTTGGTTACTTCATCCCAGTCTCGTCGTCTGAGTCTGCTCTTGGGTTTCCCTGTTCCACTCCATGTAACAGTATGATCTGGCCAGCAGACTCAGATCCTCTCCACCAGCAACATGACCAAACCCACATAAAGTAGTTTTCACGGATCCTGTCTGACCTACAGGGCTGAACCTTCACCCAGAGCTCACAACCAGTCCCCAAGTCCTTCTTCTCCGCCCCTGGAGTCGTTTGTTCCGACTCCCGAGCACTACGATGGCAACCTGCAGAGCCTTTTTTAGTACAATGTTCACTAGTATTTGAGCAACAGCCCTATGCTAGCGAATGGGCTAAGATTTCCTTCTTGATTGGCTGCCTCCATGGAGCAGCGCTTTCCTGGGCCACGGCGGTGTGGGAAAGACAGTCCCCCATCTGCTTCTCTTACTCCAGATTCACAGAGGAGATGAAGAACGTCTTCAACCATCCGGTCTGTGGTAAGGATGCCGCTAAACGACTCCTGTCCCTCCGTCAAGGCCCCCATAGTGTTGCTGAGATGGCATGTGAGTTTCGCACCCTCGCCGCTGAGAGCGGCTGGAATGAGGCCCTTCAGGGAGCATTCCAGAACGCGCTCACTGAGACCATCAAGGACGAGTTGGTGTCCAGGGATGAGCCTGATGGACTCGATGAACTCATCTCTCTAGCCATCCGCATCGACAACCGTCTCTATAAGCGTCGGAGGGAGAGAGTAGGTAGGGTTGCATGCACCATAACATCTGCTTAAGCACCTTGTCCTCTTTCTCTGACTGCATCCCTTTCCAAGGCTCTTCCTGATCCTGAACCCATGCAGCTCGGCCGGGCCCGTCTCTCTCCAGAGGAGAGGCAGCGGCGAATCGGTGCTAGGTGTTGCCTATACTGTGGCTAGGTTGGTCACTTTGTCTCCACTTGTTCCCTACGTCCAGTAAAAAGGGGGCTCGTCAGTAGTGGGGGATATACTGTTGAGCCAAATCACCTGCCCATCTTCCCCCAGACCCCTGCTTGAAGGCAACCTTGTGTGGCAGAGCCAGGCGTTTCCTCTGTCTGCTCTCATCAATTCGGGTGCCGACGGGAGCTTCCTGGACCGAGGCGTCGTTACCCAGTTGGGCCTGGACACTGTCCCACTCGATTCACCCCTTGACGCCAACGCTCTCAACGGACAGCTCCTCGCTCTTGTCTGTGAGAACCGTCCTTGTCATCCTGCATCT
Source organism: Salmo trutta (assembly GCF_901001165.1). NCBI lineage: Eukaryota > Metazoa > Chordata > Actinopteri > Salmoniformes > Salmonidae > Salmo > Salmo trutta. The sequence continues at coordinate 10,526,176 of NC_042987.1, read as the reverse complement.
CTGGAAACCACCAGGAAAAGATCAGTTTCCACATAATTGACTGTCCTTACTCCCCCCTGGTACTTGGCCATCCATGGTTAAAGCTACACAACCCACAGATTGAGTTGACTGGACCACCGGAAAGGGAACCACTTGGAGTTCATTTTGTCACTCTAATTGTCTACATTCTGCCCTTGCCCTTGCCCCTGCCTTGTCTGTGCCCCAGTCCATTCCAGAACCTCCGGACCTGTCATCAGTTCCTCCAGAGTATCACAATCTAGCTCCTGTGTTTAGCAAGCACCACGCCCTGTCGCTGCCGCCTCATCGGCCTTACGACTGCCCCATTGACCTCCAGCCTGGAGCTTCCCATCCCGGTAGCCGGTTATTTAACCTCTCTCGTCCCGAGCAAGAGGCTATGGAGAGGTACATCCAGGATTCTCTGGCTGCCGGACTTATCAAGCCATCTTCCTCCCCGGTGGGTGCTGGGTTTTCTTTGTGAAGAAGGATGGGTCACTGAGACCGTGCATAGACTTCCGTGGGCTGAATAATATCACAGTAAAGAACAAGTACCCCTTGCCACTCATCAGCTCTGCTTTTGCCCCCCTCCATGGTGCCACGGTGTTTACCAAACTCGATCTCCGGAATGCCTACCACCTTGTCCGCATAAGAGGGGGACGAGTGGAAGACAACGTTCAACACACCACTGGGTCACTGAGTATTTGGTCATGCCTTTTGGTCTTACTAACGCCCCTGCTGTTTTCCAGAACCTAGTCAATGATGTGCTGAGGGATGTGATTGGACGCTTCGCTTTTGTCTATTTAGATGACGTCCTGATTTTTTCCCCCAAGGACCCTGAGGCTCACCAGCAACACGTTCTTCAACTGCTGTTGGAGAATAAGGTTTTTGTTAAAGCTGAAAAATGTGAGTTCCATGCTGCCTCAGTGTCTTTCCTGGGTTATATTATTGCACAGGGACAGTTACGTATGGACCCCGCCAAGGTCCTGGCAGTCAGAGTGGCCTGCGCCCTCCAACCTGAAGCAGATACATCGTTTCCTGGGGTTTGCAAATTTTAAGACGTTTCATCCGCAACTACAGCTGTCTGAATGCACCTTTAACCACTCTCACCTCCACCTGCACTCCATTCCACTGGACTCCTGAGGCAGAGGCAGCATTCCTGGAACTCAAGCGTCGCTTCACCTCTGCTCCGGTCCTTACTCAGCCCGACCCAGGACTCCAGTTCATCGTGGAGGTGGACGCCTCTGACACCGGGGTAGGTGCTGTTCTGTCTCAACGTTTCCCCTCTGATCAGAAGGTCCACCCATGTGCATTATTTTTCCATAAGCTCTCACCTGCAGAGGAATTTTGACATCGGAAACCGGGAAGTCCTGGCAGTTAAGCTGGCTCTTGAGGAATGGCGTCACTGGCTGGAGGGCTCTGTCACCCCACCCCCCCCCCCTTCATCATGTGGACTGACCATAAAAACCTGTCCTACATCCAGACTGCCAAACGTTTGAACTCCCGGCAAGCCAGGTGGGCCTTGTTCTTCGGTAGATTCAATATCACACACACTTATCGCCCCAGTTCAAAGAATACCAAGCCTGATGCCCTCTCCTGCCAGTTCACCACCGATAACACGGGTACCAAGCCAGAAGCCATTCTACCATCCACCTGCATCATTGCCGCCATCGCCTGGGAAATCGAGTCCCGTATCCGCCAGGCTCAGCCGAACCAGCTTGACCCGGGTAACGGTCTTAGGAATGCTCTGTTTGTTCCCGATTGTGGTCGCTCTGATGTTCTTCAGTGGTGCTATTCTACTCACCTCACCTGTCACACTGGTATGAACCTGACCCTCGCCTTCCTGCGTCAGCGCATCTTGTGGCCCACCATGGAGAGAGATGTCCAGGAGTTTGTCTCAGCCTGCTTGGTTTGTGCTCGGAACAAAACCTCCATTAAACCCACTTCCGGGCTGCTGCACCCTCTTCCCATACCCAGTTGCCCCTGGTCACACATAGCTCTGGACATTATTGACAGGTTTTCCAAAGTGGCTCACTTCGCTCCCGTCCTCCAGGGAGACTGCGGACCTGCTAGTATCCCATCTGTTTCGTCTGCATGGCATTCCCACTGACATCGTTTCCGGTAGGGGACCCCAGTTTACCTCCCAGGTATGGAGATCCTTCTGTTCAGCTCTTCGTATCAATGTCAGTCTTTCTTCTAGATATATTCTGGTCTCGTGTGGCTCAGTTGGTAGAGCATGGTGTTTGCAAAGCCAGGGTTGTGGGATCAATTCCCACGGGGACCAGTACAGAAAAAAATTTATGACGTGTATGCATTCACTACTGTAAGTCGCTCTGGATAAGAGTGTCTGCTAAAATGACTAAAATGTCAAATGTAAATATCACCCCCAGACCAACGGCCAGACCGAAAAGGCCAACTAAGAGATGGAGACTGACCTCTGCTAGCCCTTCCTCCTGGAGCGCTCAGCTACCCTGGGTTGAATATGCCCACAACACCCTCACCAACATTTCGTCAGGTATGTCACCTTTCGAGTGTGCTCTGGGTTACCAACCCCCCTTGTTCCCCACCCAAGAGGTTTAGGTTGCGGTTCCCTCTGTCCAGGACCATCTGCGCTGTTGTCTTTGTACCTGGAGGAAGGCTCGGGCTGCCCTTCTTCGTGCGTCCGATGACCCAGTCCCAAGCCAACCGTTGCCGGGTCTCAGCCCCAGTCTACACCCCAGGTCAAAAGGTATGGCTCTCATCAAAGGACCTGCCATTGAAGGCGGTATCAAATAAACTTTCCCCCCGATTCAGTGGTCCATTTGAAATTGACCGTGCCATTAACCCCTCTGCAGTGCGCCTGAAACTCCCAGCCTCTATCAGGATCCATCCTACCTTCCATGTATCCCTGATTAAACCTGTCTGCTCCAGTCCCCTGTCTCCTCCTTCAGCAGCTCTTCCACCCCCTTGGCTCATCGATGACCATCCTCCCTATACCTTCCGGCGGCTTTTGGATGTGCGCTGTCGGGGTCGCGGAAGCAGTACATGGTGGACTAGGAAGGATACGGGCCAGAGGAGCGCTGCTGGGTGCCCCGCAGTCACATTCTGGACCCATCCCTCTTACATGATTTCTATACCTCACACCCAGATAAGCCTGGTTGGGCGTAAAGGTGCTCCTACCACACCCTCTACTGCTCATCCTGTATCTCCTTGACCTGCTGCCACTCCCCCAGTGCTCTCTCCCTCTCTCTGTGTGAAGAGACATGTGTGCTGGAGACAGAGCAGATCCCCACCAGCTGCAACCTGTTCCATAATCAAGACCTCTATAAATACTCAGTTCTGCCACTTCCACACTGCCAGATCATAATCTCTGCTCAGTCAGTCCACGTTTCTAGCCGTTTTTTACTATTTAGATCCCGTTGTGCCTGTTTTCCTTGCCTGACACGGTTTTCCTCTCCGCTACAGTTCTCCCCACTCTGGTCCCTGTCTCCAGTCCCACATCTCCTCATCCTGCTACTCTGCCTTAGACTCCCCACTCTACTACTCCCTTGGATTCCACTCCAGACCTGCTTACCCTGTCCCAAACCCTGTCGCTCCAGCCTCAGCCTCCGCACCTAGTTTCCTGCAACCCGCCCGAGCTTCCCCTGGCCTGCGCTCCATCTTCCCCCTGTGTTTCAATAAATAGCTTGGTTACTTCATTCCAGTCTCCTCATCTGAGTCTGCTCTTGGGTTCCCCTGTTCCACTCCGCGTAACAATCATGTCAGTCAAGAAGCAAGTAAAGAATGTGCAGCTTTCATCAATGAAAATGGCTGTTTAAACAATTTTATATTTTTAAACCGGGCCTTTACTAACCGGGCCTTTCTTTACTTTGCGGGTGTCGTGGTCGAGGAATGGCACTTCGGATAGAGGGAATGCCCGACTGCTGTTGCTCATGCTGGGATGGGACCTGAGCGTGCAAGGCGCCGCACAACTCTTGGGAGGTCACTCGAAAAGAAATAACAGGGATTGTTGGCTTATTGCCAGGTCCATCAGAGTTAACAGCTACCCTAAAGTGATTGGGGTTATGTGCCTTGCTCAAGGGCACATCGACATATTTTTCACCTCCCGGAATTCAGCTTTCAACCTTTCACATTACTGGCACAACAGTCTAATCGATAAGCTACCTGCTGCCCATTTGAACACAGCAATCCATTTTTGAATAGTTAGATTGGCAATATCCTCTGAAACTATGCATTGTGATGCTCTTACCTGATATAAAACAATAGGCCCTGCTGTTAACCTTAAGTGCAAATAACATACAATATTTTTAGCTTTAAAGTGCCAAATTGGTATAATGTCTGTCGACCATTAACACTTTTTATTTTATTAACCTTTTGTAACAGTCAAATGGTTTACATTCCCCAAAATAAGCATATACTGTACCAGTCAAAAGTTTGGACACACCTAGTCATTCAAGACTTTTTCTTTGTTTTACTATTTTCTACATTGTAGAATAATAGTGAAGCCATAACTATGAAAAAACACATGGAATCATCTAGTAATCCCCCCCCCCCAAAAAAAATGTATTCTTCAAAGTAGCCACCCTTTGCCTTGATGACAGCTTTGCACACTCTTGGCATTCTCTCAACCATCTTCATGATGAATGCTTTCCCAACAGTCTTGAAGAAGTTCCCACATATGCTGAGCACATGTTGGCTGCTTTTTCTTCACTCTGCGGTCCAACTCATCCCAACAACTCATCCCAAACCATCTCAATTGGTTTTAGATCGGGTGACTGTGGAGGCCATGTCATCTGATGCAGCACTCCATCACTCTCCTTTTTGGTCAAATAGCCCTTACACAGTCTGGGGGTGTGATGTGGGTCATTGTCCTGTTGAAAAACAAATGATAGTCCCACTAAGCACAAACCAGATGGGATGGTGTGTCGCTGCAGAATGCTGTGGTAGCCATGCTGGTTAAGTGTGCCTTGAATTCTAAATAAATCACAGACAGTGTCACCAGCAAAGCACCCCCACACTATCACACTTCCTCCTCCATGCTTCATGGTGGGATCCACGCATACGCAGATCATCCATTCACCTACTCTGTGTCTCACAAAGACACGGCAGTTGGAACCAAAAATCTCAAATTTGGACTCATCAGACCAAAGGACAGATTTCCACTGATCTAATGTCCATTGCTCATGTTTCTTGGCCCAAGCAAGTTTCTTCTTCTTATTGGTGTCCTTTAGTAGTGGTTTCTTTGCAGCAATTCGACCATGAAGGCCTGATTCACGCAGTCTCCTCTGAACAATGAATGTTCCTGTTACGTTCCTCCTAAGAAGAGGTGCAGGAGTCAGGTGCAGGAGTCAGGCGCATGAGAGCAAGGAATTTCCAGAGCACAATAGTTTATTGAACGTCCCAAACACGACAACAACAGGTGGGAAAACACACCCAACGAAGTCGCCTCACACAGGGAAATAAACGTAACACACGGAGGAGAAACCTCTACTCCAAAATACTCTACACACGGTAAAACACGACCGCGAGGGGAAAAAAACCCGTGGCGCAAACAGGCACCCCCCCCCCCCCCAGCAGAGCAACACCAGCATATAATCCCGCACAAAGAATAGCAGGCAGCGGAGGTTAATAAACCCACAGAAATCAACTAATAGGACACAGGTGTAAACAAATCAGACAGACACAAACGAAAAGGAAAAATGGATCGGTGGCAGCTAGTAGGCCGGCGACGATGACCGCCGAGCACCGCCCGAACAGGGAGAGGAGCCACCTGCGGTGGAAGTTGTGACAGTTCCAACAAGTCAGTTCTTAAAATTTCTGGCCTACTAGAGTTGCCCCGGTCAACTGTAAGTGCTCTTAGTGTGAAGTTGAAAAGTCTAGAAGCAACAACGACTCAGCCGTGAAGTGGTAGGCCACACAAGCTCACAGAACGGGACTGCCGAGTGCTGAAGCACGTGGCGTGTAAAAATTGTCTGTCCTTGGTTGCAACAGTCACTACCGAGTTCCAAACTGCTTCTGTAAGCAACGTCAGCACAATAACTGTTCGTCGGGAGCTTCGTGAAATCACCATGCGCAATGCCAAGTGTCAGCTGGAGTGGTGTAAAGCTTGCCGCCATTGGACTCTGGAGCAGTGGAAACGGGTTCTCTGGAGTGATGAATCACGCTTCAACATCTGGCAGTCCGACGGATGAATATGGGTTTGGCGGACGCCAGGAAAACGCTACCTTCCCGAATGCATAGTGCCAACTCTAAAGTTTGGTGGAGGAGGAATAATGGTCTGGGGCTGTTTTTCATGGTTCGGGCTAGGCCCCTTAATTCCAGTGAAGGGAAATCTTACCGCTACAGCATACAATGACATTCTAGACGATTCTGTGCTTCCAACTTTGTGGCAACAGTTTGGGGAAGGCCCTTTCCTTTTTCAGTATGACAATGCCACCGTGCAAAAAGTGAGGTCCATACAGAAATGGTTTGTCGAGACTGGTGTGGAAGAACTTGACTGGCCTGTACAAAGCCCTGATCTTAACGCCATCGAACACCTTTGGGATGAATTTGAACGTTGACTGCCTACAGTGCATTCGGAAAGTATTCAGACCCCTTCCCTTTTTCCACATTTTTTTACGTTACAACCTTATTCTAAAATTGATAAAGTAAAATTAAAATCCTCCAATCTACACACAATCCCCATAATGACAAAGCAAAAACTGTTTTTTTACATAAGTATTCAGACTCTTTGCTATGAGACTCGAAATTGAGCTCAGGTGCATCCTGTTTCCATTGATCATCCTTGAGATGTTTCTACAACTTGATTGGAGTCCACCTGTGGTAAATTCAATTGATTGGACATGATTTGGAAAGGCACACATCTGTCTATAATGTCCCCATAATGTCCCACAGTGCATCTCAGAGCCAAAACCAAGCCATGAAGTTGAAGGAATTGTCCATAGAGCTCCGAGACCAGATTATGTTGAGGCACAGATGTGATGAAGGGTACCAAAACATTACTGCAGTATTGAAGGTCCCCAAGAACACAGTGGCCTCCATCATTCTTAAATGTAAGAAGTTTGGAACCACCAAGACTCATCCTAGAGCTGGCCACACATTTATAGTCAAAATGTATGTTTCAAAATAGATGTTTTTGTATGTTTGGACAGATATAAATTTCACCCATAGCCACTTTATTATAAACATTTGTGTGCTATTAATTTAAAGTGTTTCTGTGATACACAGAGGCTGAGAAATTGGCAATTGAGCTAGTCTGGTATATAGCCTACCAGTATGATGTCCACGGATATGGGCCATATGTTATTTGGGCGCCAGTGCCATCAGACTTTTGGAATGCTATAGTCTAACAACTCAGTTCCAATTGACAGCTTTTCACTGTTTCTGTTCTACATTTGGGTTAACTCACCAACAATCCAAATATACTACTACTGGTAATTTGAGTGACGTTTGGCCATAATCTTTGCACCAGAACGCTCACTAGTATTGAGAGAGAGATAATACCCTAAATGAACAGTAAATCAAGATCTGCAGGTCTGTGTAATAGCCAATTTGACTGGGCTCAATGCAGCTGTTTAAAGACCATAGTACCAGTCAGAGCATGGAAGGTAGGTGTGTCATATATTGTGGCCTCAGGGAAAGCGAGAATGTGGGCAGAGGATTTCCTCTTTGCTTGAAAACACCTTGTATTGGTCTCACTGTGGCAATACGCCTGCAGCCTGACAATGACAATACACAAAGCGAATGACACAGGAAGGGGGAGGAAGGCGGAGGGTCAGCCAGTACAAAGAGGGAACCAGTCTGATGGAAATGTGAATGAGTGGGAGATGACGGAATGCAACAGGAAGGAGAGAGAAAAAGAGGGAAGGAGGTCATACCCACAAGAAGGAAGAGAAAATAAGTAATTGTGATAATGCAATTTGGGAACACAACAGTTTAGGTTTATGAATGGTGCAATTAGGCTATACCCATGTTAATCATAGGTCACATATGCATAGTACACTTCCTCATGCAGGACTGCTGGGTACAAACATGGCCATCAGCCTACATCCCAGGGACCAGGAAAGTTTCCTGACCATATGACCTGAACAGGAAATACTCTTAGTTAGACTCTTAGATCTTAGTTATAACCTTATGATAGGTCAAGTCATCTATTCATAAAAAAAACTCTGGCCCCAATTGTTGGTAATGATACGATAATGAAGGAGATTAAACTTTGACCACCTCCTTCATTTTCTTGTTTTTGCTTTTGAGCAGAGCATTCTCTGTTATGACGAAGTACAGATATGCAAACAGATTGGCTAATGCTGAAAGCACTTTGGCATCAGTGGGATGTTTTTCAGATTTTACTTCATCTGTTGCTCAATCTTGTTGACGTTGGCTAGCTAGAGGACTGTTTGCTTAGACAGCAGCTGGCAATCCCATACACACTTAGGTAGAGAAGAGTCAGAGGTCAGGGAGGCCAATCAGTAACATCCACATAATGTTGCAACACCACCCAGACACACCCATTTATGATTAATGACTCTGATCATGTGTTTGTGTGAGTGTGTGTTCTGATTTGTAATAGTCTGTTCTGTAGCTCCTAAACCAAGTGTCTTGTATGGGCCAGATCATTGTGCCAGTATATTGTGTATTTAGCTATGAGCTATGAGCCTTCTTTCTCATGATCAGTTGTTATGTTTGTGTGTAGTCATTGGGGCACACAACGTTGATCAGTAATCTGGAGCACTGAGACATATTCCCTGTAAGGCGCCTTCACTGTCGACCAGAGTTTTATTTCCGTTGGCCCAGAGCAAACGGAGCAACTGACTTCGTTTTTTCTTGTTCTTTGAAATGTAATTCAGTCATCTTTCTCTATTTCTATGCAGGGGCGCGAGTGCACATGCACACACACACACACACACACGCACGCACACACTTCCTTCGAACTCATTTTTAAGGTCAGGGAACATCCTTACCTCTAAAATGTGTAGGCCTATTCGTTTGTTACTTTGTTTATGTAAAAGTCTAAATACTAGGTCTGACTCACTCAACTAAAGTAAATAAAGGGACCACTATTACTGCCCACTCTTTTGGCTTCGGTGATCAAAACTGCTACAGTCAGAAGTAGCGTACCCGTACAGTGAATAACACTTAAAGATGTTTTTTTTATGGACCCACCAATGGGACCATATATGGGAGGAGTGGGACTCACTAGGCTTATGGTTGAAAGAAGTGTTCAGTGTTACTGAATGGCTCTTTTGCACGTACATCCATTTTAAATACAGTCCAACAACATACACTATGAAAGACCCAGATAAAAGACGAACAAAAGGTATAGTGGCCTGTGAAAGCGCTGCTGTGGCCTTATACCATGCATAGAATTTAAACTTGTCCCGAAACAAACTCTTCCTCTAGACATGTCCTCCCACCTCCATTATATTTAAACCATCATAACCCATTAATTACACACTTCAACATCCCCCTCTCTTTCATGATGCTCATCTACCTCTCTCCACCTCACTCCTTCATACGGATTTACAATACTGTAATACAGTGAGTTCCCCCCACACACACAGTATAATGAAACTGCTGACATATAACTGGTGTACAGTTTGATACAAAGAAAATGCTGAAATGACATCATTGCTAGTTAATTAAAAGTGTTGTTTTTGTTCATATTTTCATTATGTTCCTGGAACATGTACAATAACCTACCAGGCAGTTACTGTACACTAACGATGTACTGACTGTGCACTGGGTGTGGTTGTTCACAATTATTTACCCTCAGGCCTCTGGGTTTTCCGTAAGATAAAAGAGAGGGAGAGTGGGAGGAGGAGTGTGGAGAGAAGACGACAGAGAGACGGGAATGGGGGGAGGGGGTTCGCCTTTGGTTTGTATGGGATCACAGAGAAAATCTCAGTAAAATGACTGACTGACTGTGCTGTTTCACAATACACTGACATAGATAACGCAACAAAAGAGCTGAATAGTTGAAGGTCAAACATGCAGCCAAACAATCCATATTTTAAAGTTGTGAAAAACACTTCCTGGGTGTGTGCTAACTTATTGCTAGCTTATTGACAATGTTCAAGTCAGGGTGTGTTCAGTAGAGAATATTAGATAGGTGGGTCTTAGGTTTACCTTCCTCACATTAGCCACAATGTTGTTTCCAACTCCTGTTTTGGGGGTGGGGGATAGAAAGGGCAGAGCTGAAAATGTATGGGAGAGGTTTGGAACCCAGCCACTGGTTCTGCCACAGATAAAGAGAGGGAGGCACCAGAGTTTGATGAGCTTCCAGGTAAATGCAAGGTCAAATATATACTGTAATCATTCAGCCCCTTCTCTAGTGTAGCCCCAGACACTGTAATCTCACAAGGTGAAGCCTGGAAAGTGAGGCCAGTCTAGATCTATAGTGATGTAGGTTAATCTTTTACCTACAGAATGTTTTTAGTTTCACTGTTAAGTTTTGTCTACCAAGATTTGGGCTTTTCCCTACAAGGGCTTGAGTGAAATCTGAGCTGTCTTTGTATGGTGCCATTTTGTCCTGGTTTGGTTTCAGTGTGTCAGCTTTGGTAAAATTGGCCTTAGTTTCATCCGTCTGGACACAGCCACTGAAGAGTACTGTTTATGTTTGAATACTTGTATAGTTACTCGTTGGAATGACCATTGCCTGTCTGTGGACCTTGTGTTTCTCACGCAAGCCAAAACATATGAAAATATAAATTGGAAGATACAGTTGAAGTCGGAAGTTTACATACACTTAGGTTTGAGTCATTAAAACTCGTTTAACAACCACTCCACAAATTTCTTGTTAATAATGGTAAGATTTAGGTTAAGTGTTTAGGACATATTCTAAACCAACAGGACAGGGATATATGACATCGGTGATGATCCAGGATCATTGAGAGTATCAGATAAACTTACTTAACCTGTCTGGGCTAGGGGGCAGTATTTTCACGGCCGGATGAAAAACGTACCCAATTTAAACAGGTTACTACTCTGGCCCAGAAACTAGAATATGCATATACTTAGTAGATTTGGATAGAAAACACTCTGAAGGTTCTAAAACTGTTTGAATGGTGTCTGTGAGTATAACAGAACTCATATGGCAGGCATATTTCTTACTATTTTAGACAAATTAAAGGAAAACCTTCAAACATTATCCACATGTTATATCCCAGGTTCCCAGAACTTAATTAAAACTCAGAAAACAAAACTTCTACGATTCCATGTGTGTGTGTGATATCGTGGCTTCTAGGAAACATTCCAACGAGAGACAATGAAGCACTGCTTTTCCCAGAAAAAGACAACCAGTTGGTCAGCATTTCATTCTACTACACTGATTCAGAAACCCAACCGTTGACTACACACAAAACCTAATAATACTTATAATTCCATTGTACTCCCTCCAATCATTAGTTTTAAACTTCCTCAATGGTTATTTGTATTTAATCGACCATACGCTACACTTAGTCACAATACTGTACTTCAAATCTATGAAACTCCCCTACATACTACTTGACTAATTTGGCCCAAGCTTGCTTTACAACATTAAAACCCATTCAGTCTGCAACCAGTCTCTCAAAGTGTTTGATAGGAAGCCCCATAGCCATCATCACTGTTACATCCTCAGAAAGCATGAACTCCTGAATTAACCTCTGAATCCTCACTGTCATTCCCCTCATCTAGTCATGCCTGTTCTTCCTCATCCTCGGACTCCTCTTGCTCTCTCATTCGCCTACGTTCCCTCTTCTGTCTATCCCTAAACTGTCTCTGTCTACTGGTCCTTGGTGGGCCTTACAATCCTCTGCCATGTGGCCTGTTTTATTGCAGTTGTAGCACTTTCTGTCCTCGGGTTCTATCCACTTTCTACTCTCCCTGTTTCCCCCTTTCTCTTTAAAATCTTTCCTGTTCTTTCCTGCAATTTCCCCAAGAGTGGCGATCAAATATTCTGCTCCTGTCTGTTCTTTCTTACTTTTCTTTTCCTTGAAGCAGCCTCCTTTATGCTTAACTACAATTACCTTGAGAGTTACTATCAGATGCTCTGCTTCTTTCTATTCCTCCTCTGAGTCTGGCTGTAGGCACCTGACCTTTTTCCCTCTGTTCTTGCCTTTGACCCTCTCTCCTATCCTTTCTACAGTCTCCGTGATTGTGGCCTACCTTATCACAGTGCATGCATGGTTCCTCACACTCCTTGGCCAAATGTCCTGGCTTGCTACAATTGTAACATTTAGGTCCCTCTCTGTCTTCTCTCTTCAGAGTTTTTTGTTTTTCTCACCTCCACCCTTCTCAGCTATTTCTCCTAGAGTGGCCATTAGATACTCTTGGCTACTTACTTCTTAGCAACTTCCTTTTTCTTTTCACCCTCTGCTCGCTTCCTCGCTTCGGCTAACCACACCCTTGCTGTCTCTAACCCCTCTACTCGCTGTTTATCTACATTCTCTCCACATGCCTTGTAAATCTGTCTTACATTAGTCCCAACTTTTCTACATTCAAACTTCCATCAAATTCATATTTCTTCCTCCACTTTGGACCGAAGTACATATTTCTTTTGTATTTTAATTCCATATATCACTCATCCCCAGTTAATTCCTGCACCTCCTTTGAGGATTTCCTACTCATTTCTTACATTTTTACATTTTAGTCATTTAGCAGACGCTCTTATCCAGAGCAACTTACAGTAGTGAAAACATACATTTCATATGTTTCATATGTATCATTTTTTTGTACTGGCCCCCCGTGGGAATCGAACCCACAACCCTGGCGTTGCACACACCATGCTCTACCAACTGAGCCACAGGGAAGACTACTCATGGTTACTCAATAACTATTTGTTATTAGGTTGCACAATCTATGCGTGTGTTTCTATAATCTGTTATTATCCTTAATCTATGTGTGTGTACTTTTACTCTGTTTCAATTGAAAACTTCTATGTGTATCACAATCTATGTGTCTCACAATCTATGTGTTTGTCACTCCTCTCTATGTGGGTGCTCACACTCTATGCTCACGATCTATGTGTGTGTGCTTTTCACTTCTCACAATCTATGTGTGTGTGCTTCCTCCTTCCATGGAATAGTCAGACCTGTTTTTTGCGCATCCTGTAGATCTCGACTACCCTCCCTGCTAATATACTCTAGATCAGTTATCCTTTAGATCTCAGCGCATTAGCTTGCCTAATGTATATCGACCAGTTTAGCCTTTAGGTCTCAACATTAGATAGTTTACATTGGTAGTGGTCACAGATACCTAGGGTCATTACGGACCCCCCCACACATTGCCTAGGTGGCTCTACACCCAATTCCTATCTTCCAATTGCATAGAATACTACCTATATCAGGGTTCTCTACACAAAATTCTAAAGACAGGTCACCAGGTTAGAATGCCCCAATGGATATTTCGGCGTTTAACACCTAGACTACACTAACTCCCTTCCCCATCACATGCAATCATACAGGTATTATTCCCCCAAATCCGCGTAAATAAAGATTTACTGACCTTCGTCTTGTAGGCTGGGAAAAGCAATGTAGGTTGGATTCCGTCACCGTCTCTGTCGACCTTATATATTTACCGGCCTGTTATGGAACCCCAATTTCAGGGGACAGGTCTTTAATTTACGAGTCAATGACCCGCCCGTGCACGGTTTTCGGCGTGTTACCTTAGGAAGACAGGGACAGATTTTGGATCCGGCTCAAAGGACCAATTGATACGGGTATTAAGTTATCAATGTTCTTAAACCGAACTTCAATTTAACTACTCAGTTTGTATACCAGAAGGTGTAAGGTTCCGGTTGAAAGAAACAGACTGAGACTCAGCCTACAATGATCAGAATGTTTATTTACAAGAGCTCTAAAATTCATACAATGCACACAGCCTGTTATATCACCACACACACACACACACAAATAAACTTACATCAGTAGAGAAGTCCACCCCGCTTTAGGCGGCTGTATTTTTCCACAGTACACAGACCACCTGTCTCCTTATCTTTTGCCAGCCTAGCCATTTTCGGGCAGTTGTTCCCCTCCCTAACTTAGGGAGGCCCATTTTCCTGTTCCTTTCACAAGCTCGTCTTATCAACTATGCCCTGTACATTTTGAAATAGTAACAGTGTCTTAGTCTTAAACAGTCTACTCACACACAGTATTGGATTATAGTTTTTAACACATTAATAATACTTATAAGTCTAATACATTTCACAAAGTTACATGGTTTCAGGGTGAAATCATTTAGTCAAACCTTTAATCATATAATTTCCATTACACTAGTGAAGATGCTGGAGGAAACAGGTACAAAAGTACCTATATCCACATTAAAACGAGTCTTATATCAACATAACCTGAAAAGCCGCTCAACAAGGAAGAAGTCACTGCTCCAAAACCGCCATAAAAAAGCCAGACTACAGTTTGCAACTGCACATGGGGACAAATATCATACTTTTTGGAGAAATGTCCTCTGGTCTGATGAAACAAAAATATAACTGTTTGGTCATAATGCCCATCGTTATGTTTGGAGGAAAAAGGCGGAGGCTTGCAAGCCGAAGAACACCATCCCAACCGTGAAGCACGGGGGTGGCAGCATCATGTTGTGGGGTGCTTGCTGCAGGAGGGACTGGTGCACTTCACAAAATAGATGGCATCATGAGAAAGGAAAATTATGTGGATATATTGAAGCAACATCTCAAGACATCAGTCAGGAAGTTAAAGCTTGTTCGCAAATGGGTCTTCCAAATGGACAATGACCCCAAGCATACTTCTAAAGTTGTGGCAAAATATCTTAAGGACAACAAAGTCTAGGTATTGTAGTGACCATCACAAAGCCCTGACCTCAATCCCATAGAAAATTTGTGGGCAGAACTGAAAAAGCGTGTGCGAACAAGGAGGCCTACAAACCTGACTCTGCTACACCAGCTCTGTCAGGAGGACTGGGCCAAAATTCACCCAACTTATTGTGGGAATCTTGTGGAAGGCTACCCAAAACGTTTGACCTAAGTTAAACAATGTAAAGGTATTGATGCCAAGTACTAATTGAGTGTATGTGAACTTCTGACCCACTGGGATTGTGATGAAAGAAATAAAAGCTGAAACAAATCATTCTCTCTACTATTAATCTGACATTTCACATTCTTAAAATAAAGTGGTGATCCAAACTGACCTAAGACAGGGAATTTTTACTAGGATCTAATGTCAGGAATTGTGAAAAACTGAGTTTAAATGTATTTGGCTAAGGTGTATGTAAATTTCTGACTTCAACTGTAATTTGTTCTTTAAGTCATTGTGGAATGTGTATCAAGTCTACTCAGCCTTATTTGCCAACATTCATATCCTATAGATGCAACGATAGACGTTGAATCAGAATCCATATACTTTACTGGATACAGTATTTCTGACTTGTCTGTAGTGTATTCATTCTTCAACCATTCAGGACGTTTTAACATTACAGCCTCTTCCTGTTCCATGTTTTAGGTGTGGTTGCAGCAGTATGGCTACCTGCCCCCAGGTGACCTGCGGACACACGCTGCCCGTTCCCCTCACTCCATCACCACAGCCATCGCAGCCATGCAGAGGTTCTACGGCCTGACCATCACCGGCTCCATTGACCCCGAAACTGTAGAGTGAGTGCCTCTCACGCTAAACAACTGTTGCAAGTTCAGGACCATATTACCCTGTTTGTAGGACCAGGAGCTTATAACTTGGCCATTAAAAACTAATGGCCTTACTTGTGAGAAATCACTGATTCAGGGTGCTGTAAACAAAGGCCGGTTTCCAAGACAGAGATTCTACTCGACTCTTGTGTGACTAGTCCCTGACTTGTGTTTGCCAGGGCAATGAAGCGGCCACGCTGTGGAGTTCCAGACAAGTTCGGGACTGAGCTGAAGAGTAACCTGAGAAAGAAGCGCTACGCTATCCAGGGCCTGAAATGGGATAAGACTGATCTCACCTTCTGGTAAGTTACCCCTCCAACTGATCTCACCTTCTGGTAAGTTACCCCTCCAACTGATCTCACCTTCTGGTAAGTTATCCCTCCAACTGATCTCACCTTCTGGTAAGTTACCCCTCCAACTGATCTCACCTTCTGGTAAGTTATCCCTCCAACTGATCTCACCTTCTGGTAAGTTACCCCTTCAACTGATCTCACCTTCTGGCAAGTTACCCCTCCAACTGATCTCACCTTCTGGTAAGTTATCCCTCCAACTGATCTCACCTTCTGGTAAGTTACCCCTTCAACTGATCTCACCTTCTGGTAAATTACCCCTCCAACTGATCTCACCTTCTGGTAAGTTACCCTTCCAACTGATCTCACCTTCTGGTAAGTTATCCCTCCAACTGATCTCACCTTCTGGTAAGTTACCCCTCCAACTGATCTCACCTTCTGGTAAGTTACCCCTCCAACTGATCTCACCTTCTGGTAAGTTATCCCTCCAACTGATCTCACCTTCTGGTAAGTTACCCCTTCAACTGATCTCACCTTCTGGCAAGTTACCCCTTCAACTGATCTCACCTTCTGGCAAGTTACCCCTCCAACTGATCTCACCTTCTGGTAAGTTATCCCTCCAACTGATCTCACCTTCTGGTAAGTTATCCCTCCAACTGTAGGGTAACAATGAAAAGAACAGCCACAACCCATATGGTGAAGTCATGTAAAGTCATACTAATCTTAGCCAGATTTTCTAAAATTTCCCAGTGATTTATTATGCTGTAAAGTTCATCAATGTTTTCCCCATCTTCTCCTTACTCCCTCCATTTCTATATTTTTCTGTCACAAACTGTGCTCTTCTCTCTAACGGGGCTCCCTCTCTCCCTCTTAGTATACAGAACTACACCCCTAAGGTGGGGGAGTATGAGACCCATGAGGCTATCAGGAACGCCTTCAAGGTGTGGGAGAGTGTGACCCCTCTACGCTTCCGGGAGATCCCCTACAGTCACATACGGGACAAGGTGGAGGACTTTGCCGACATCATGCTCTTCTTCGGTGAGGGTTTCCATGGTGACTCCAGTCCCTTTGACGGCGAGGGGGGTTTCTTGGCACATGCTTACTTCCCCGGTAACGGCATAGGGGGAGACACACACTTTGACTCTGCAGAGCCTTGGACGGTCGGCAACAGTGATCTGTCAGGTGAGTGACCTCGAGTGTTTGGAAGAGGGAGAGGAATGTTGTGATGGGAAATTCACTGGCAGGATGTCAGGTTCAGTCTGTTGGGAGTTGCCATGCTCCCAGGGCAGTTGTGAGCGGCAGGCCACAAAACACACCATCAGCAGGCCCCAACGTGTGTGTTTTGAACTTATCCCCAGGGCGTGTTTGTGTGGCTGAAAATGCATGATATACAGTTTTTCTCTTTTCGTTTTGATGGTGACATAGAGGCCTGCTATTTACCACAGGGATATATTGTCAATACTTTAGAAGTTCCCAGCCAGTTGAATTTGAATAGTGCTTTTGCTATACATGCACACATACCATTGTTGTAACAAGCTTGTATTTAATGGGACAATTTAATGTGATGGTGATGACATAGTTCTGTTGGTCTTAGGTAATGACGTGTTCCTGGTATCGGTACATGAGTTGGGTCATGCCCTGGGTCTGGAGCACTCCAACGACCCCTCCGCCATCATGGCTCCATTCTACCAGTGGATGGAGACAGAGAACTTCCAGCTGCCTGAAGATGACCTCAGGGGAATACAGAAAATCTATGGTGAACACAGGCTAAGATAAAATTAATTACATATATTATAATTACTGTTAGTTGTTATACTGTATCTAGGCTATAACTAGGGCGCAAAGTTCATTTGAGTCAGATCACGAAAAAATAATGAAGGGCCTAGGTCTTGATAGTAGTAGAGGATTACATGTATTACTCTCTCCCTCTACTGTGCAGGGGGTAGATCAGGTGGTGGCCCCCGTCCTCCCCCACCTACCCCACGCTCACCTTACCACCCACCCAAACCCACTCACACCCCATACAACCCTCGCTTTGGCCCTGACATCTGTGAGGGACACTTTGACACCGTCGCCATCCTCCGAGGAGAAATGTTTGTCTTCAAGGTACTTCATTACAGATATGTATAGCTGAAATGAGCTTTGTCGTTGTATGTATATTTATAAACTGGGTGGTTCGTGCCCTGAATGCTGATTGGCTGACAGCCGGGGTATATCAGGCACCTCGGAGGTTTGGCCAATATACCACGGCTAAGGACTGTGTCCAGGCACTCCGCGTTGCATCGTGCATAAAGAACAACCCTTAGCCGTGGTATATTGTTCATATACCACACACCCTCTGGCCTTATTGCCTAAATATACAGTACCAGTCAAAAGTTTGGACACACATACTCATTCCAGGGTTTTTCTTTATTTTTAATATTTCATACATTGTATAATAATAGTGAAGACATCAAAACTATGAAATAACATCATGTAGTTACCAAAAAAGTGTTTAACAAATCATCATATATTTTATATTTGAGATTCTTCAAATAGCCACCCTTTGCCTTGACAGCTTTGCACACTCTGGACATTCTCTCAACCAGCATCATGAGGTAGTCACCTGGAATGCATTTAAATTAACAGGTGTGCCTTGTTAAAAGTTCATTTGTGGAATTTTTTCCTTCTTAATGCGTTTGACCCAATCAGTTGTGTTGTGACAAGGTAGGGGTGGTATACAGAAGATAGCCCTATTTGGTAAAAGACCAAGTCCATACTATGACAAGAACAACTCAAATAAGCAAAGAGAAACGACAGTCCATCATTACTTTAAGACATGAAGGTCAGTCAATGCGGAACATTTCAAGAACTTTCAAAGTTTCTTCAAGTGCAGTCGCAAAAACCATCAAGAGCTATGAAGAAACTGGCTCTCATGAGGACCGCCACAAGAAAGGAAGACCCAGAGTTAACTCTGCCGCAGAGGATAAGATCATTAGAGTTACCAGCCGCAGAAATTGCTGCCCAAATAAATGCTTCACAGAGTTCAAGACACATCTCAACATCAACTGCTCAGAGGGGACTGCGTGAATCAGGCCTTCATGGTCGAATTGCTGAAAAGAAACCACTACTAAAGGACACCAATAAGAAGAAGAAACTTGCTTGGGCCAAGAAACACGAGCAATGGACATTAGACCGGTGGAAATCTGTCCTTTGGTCTGTAGAGTCCAAATTGGAGATTTTTGGTTCAACCACCATGTCTTTATGAGACGCAGAGTAGGTGAACGGATGATCTTTGCATGTGTGGTTCCCACCATGAAGCATAGAGGAGGAGGTGTGATGGTGCTTTGCTGGTGACACTGTTGGTGATTTATTTAGAATTCAAGGCACACTTAACCAGCATGGCTACCACAGCATTCTGCAGCGATACGCCATCACATCTAGTTTGCGTTTAGTGGGACTATCATTTGTTTTTCAACAGGACAATGACCCAACACACCTCCAGGCTGTGTAAGGGCTATTTGACCAAGAAGGAGAGTGATGGAGTGCTGCATCAGATGACCTGGCCTCCACAATCACCCGACCTCAACCCAATTGAGATGGTTTGGGATGAGTGGGAACCCAGAGTGAAGAAAAGCAGTCAACAAGTGCTCAGCATATGTGAGAACTTCTTCAAGACTGTTGGAAAAGCATTCCAGGTGAAGCTGGTTGAGAGAATGCCAAAAGTGTGCAAAGCTGTCATCAAGGCAAATGGTGGCAACTTTGAAGAATATAAAACCTATGTTGATTTGTTTAACACTTTTTATGGTTACTGCATGATTCCATATGTGTTATTTCATAGTTGGTGTCTCACTATTATTCTACAATGTAGAAAATAGTAAAAATTAAGAAAAACCCTTTCCAAACTGTTGACTGGTACTGTGTGTATATACACTGCTCAAAAAAATAAAGGGAACACTTAAACAACACATCCTAGATCTGAATGAAATAAATAATCTTATTAAATACTTTTTTCTTTACATAGTTGAATGTGCTGACAACAAAATCACACGAAAATAATCAATGGAAATCCAATTTATCAACCTATGGAGGTCTGGATTTGGAGTCACGCTCGAAATTAAAGTGGAAAACCACACTACAGGCTGATCCAACTTTGATGTAATGTCCTTAAAACAAGTCAAAATGAGGCTCAGTAGTGTGTGTGGCCTCCACGTGCCTGTATGACCTCCCTACAACGCCTGGGCATGCTCCTGATGAGGTGGCGGATGGTCTCCTGAGGGATCTCCTCCCAGACCTGGACTAAAGCATCCGCCAACTCCTGGACAGTCTGTGGTGCAACGTGGCGTTGGTGGATGGAGCGAGACATGATGTCCCAGATGTGCTCAATTGGATTCAGGTCTGGGGAACGGGCGAGCCAGTCCATAGCATCAATGCCTTCCTCTTGCAGGAACTGCTGACACACTCCAGCCACATGAGGTCTAGCATTGTCTTGCATTAGGAGGAACCCAGGGCCAACCGCACCAGCATATGGTCTCACAAGGGGTCTGAGGATCTCATCTCGGTACCTAATGGCAGTCAGGCTACCTCTGGCGAGCACGGCCTCCTCCACATCTCCTGATGTACTGGCCTGTCTCCTGGTAGCGCCTCCATGCTCTGGACACTACGCAGCAAACCTTCTTGCCACAGCTCGCATTGATGTGCCATCCTGGATGAGCTGCACTACCTGAACCACTTGTGTGGGTTGTAGACTCCGTCTCATGCTACCACTAGAGTGAAAGCACCGCCAGCATTCAAAAGTGACCAAAACATCAGCCAGGAAGCATAGGAACTGAGAAGTGGTCTGTGGTCCCCACCTGCAGAACCACTCCTTTATTGGGGGTGTCTTGCTAATTGCTTGTAATTTCCACCTGTTGTCTATTCCATTTGCACAACAGCATGTGAAATTTATTGTCAATCAGTGTTGCTTCCTAAGTGGACAGTTTGATTTCACAGAAGTGTGATTGACTTGGAGTTACATTGTGTTGTTTAAGTGTTCCCTTAATTTTTTTGAGCAGTGTATATATATATATATATATATATATATTTAGTTTATACAGGTATTATCCATGTCTCTCTCTCCTCTAGGATAAGTGGTTCTGGAGAGTCCGTAACAACGCAGTTCTGGACGGATATCCAATGCCAATAG
The DNA here is from genome assembly GCF_901001165.1 of Salmo trutta. Taxonomy (NCBI): domain Eukaryota; kingdom Metazoa; phylum Chordata; class Actinopteri; order Salmoniformes; family Salmonidae; genus Salmo; species Salmo trutta. The sequence continues at coordinate 10,505,121 of NC_042987.1, read as the reverse complement.
GCCATTTCTGGAGAGGCCTGCCATCAAACATCAATGCTGCTTATGAAAGGGATGATGGGAACTTTGTATTTTTCAAGGGTAAATCTGTCCTTACTCTTTACTCTATTACCACCCCTGCATAATACTATTCTATAGACCTTTATTTTATTTAACATTTATTTAACTAGGCATGTCAGTTAAGAACAAATTCATATTTACAATGACAGCCTACCAAAAGGCAAAAGGCCTCCTGCGGGGACGGGGGCTGGGATTTAAAAAAAATCTATACATAGGACAGAACCCACATCACGATAGGAGAGACACCACAACACTACATAAAGAGAGACCTAAGGCATCAATATAGCATAGCATGGCAGCAACACATGACAACACAGCATGATAGCAACACCACATGACAACAACATGGTAGCAACACAACATGGCAGCAGCACAACATGGTAGAAGCACAAAACATGGTACAAACATTATTGGGCACAGACAACAGCACGTGAAGCAGCCACAACTGTCAGTAAGAGTGTCCATGAAGAAGATACATACATGGATATATAGAAGACATTGTAATTCTGACTGAGGAAAACCACTCATTCAGATTCTTTCTCTCTCTGTGTAGGAGACAGGCATTGGGTTTTCAAGGAGTCTGTTCTGGAGGATGGTTATCCCAAGTCTCTAAAGGAGATGGGCAGTGGTCTACCCAAAGACAAAATAGATGCCGCCCTCTTCTACACCCCCACCGGCAAGACATACTTCTTCAGAGGAAACAAGTAAGTCTCTTTACATCTGAATGTCTCTGTGTGTTTGAATACATCAACATGACATGAATGAGTGGAGTGGAAATGTATACACTAAACCAAAGCACATTGAAAACGTAACATTATGACATTAACTACTGTTCCCTGAAGGAAGGAAACGAGATATAGCATACTATGGGTAGTCGCACTCTCGCAAACTTGGTTGAAGAATCTACAATCATGTGGGGGGCGTACAATGAGTTATAGCCTGTACCCCGACATCATTGTTCGCATTACCCAGGGCGACACTGAGCATGAGCGCCATTAGTCGGAGGAGGCAGCGAGTCTCCCATAAAGCGTCATCTGAGGCCTCATGGACTTGGAAAAATAGGTTATTTTTTAAATATTTTTTTTTTCTCCACCACTCTTGACAACCTTGTGTCTGAATGTGGAGGAGGGACATGTTTTATTGAACTCACATGTGGAATACACAACACTCATGAAACCCAAAAACAATGGGGTTGAAAAAATGTGTTTAGGTGCAAACATTTGCCTGAAGCCCGGTCCACTCTGGGTTCGAGGGCTTCGTCCATCCGTGACATACCCAAATTGGCAGTGCCACTTAGTGGTACTGTTGTGACCACAGGTTTTTGGGGAGGCTGGTAAGTGAGGACCCGATCTCATGCCATCCCCAAGCTAGGTGCATGGGGGCTGTCACCTTCCAGCAGGACCATCTCTTACCTCGCCTCTGGAAGTGGGGCGGCGCTTGTGTCAGGCAGACTGGCATTACGCCTGGGAACCAGAACGGTCTGACCTGGTGCTGGGCTCGGCCCCCGGCACAGCCTGCTTAGCCAAAGGAGCTCCGCCTGTCAGCCTTCAGCTCCGCCTGTCAGGTTCCCCCCCGGCATCCCAAAAGGACCTCCAAGGGAGAAAAACACGCAACGCCTCTTCCTGCTTCTTTTTGGCCTCAAACCGGGCGTGCATATCCTCTAGGGCCGAACCGAACAACCCTGTAGGAGAAATCAGCTCATTGAGGTGCATCTGTCTGTCCCTCTCCGGCACCTGCGAGAACATCAGCCAAAGATCCCATCCCATTCTCTTCCCGAGCGCTAGAACGGTGCTCCGGGACAAGTGCAGAAAGAAGTAGATCGTAACACAGATATCATCCAGGAGCTCTGCGTGGGGCTCACCTGCGGCCAAAACCATGCCCAGCTCCTCCAGCAACTCGGCCTGGTAGACCTGCAGCATAGTGATAGACAACAGTGATCGGGCAGCCACCCCCTCTGTACTATATACCTTCTCCAGCTGAGCAGCCGAAAAGCTACAGTGCTTGTTAGGGAGCATAGGATTCGCATTAGCCACGCCCTAGTTAGTCAATGGGGATAGGTTAGCCAGCTAGCTTGCCATCCACCTGAGGCGTGTGCACCAGCCCTGTCCCCTCCAGCCCTTCCAGATCCATGAAGGGGGCACACCCATGCAGTATCAGCTTAGCTGAATGCGGGTTGGACTAGGTTGTTGTCAATTCTTCAACGAAATCCAGAAAAAGGGGTAGGTGGTGCTTCCCACTGAACCTTCATGACTTCTGCTGCGGGTGTGAACACGCCCACTTCACCTCCAAACGTATAGGCGCCCTGCGGCACAGTTCAATGAATGATGCGTTGGATACTAAGTTTTCCACCGCTACTCACGTAGCGTGAGAAGTTGGCTGTCCCAGAACTAAGTCCTCTTTGTCACTCGCAAAATCTCTGGAGCCATCCAGAGACACCAAGTCGTCATCTGAACATGGGCCATATACAGTTGAAGTCAGAAGTTTACATACCCTTAGGGTGGAGTCATTAAAACTCGTTTTTCAACCACTACACAAATTTCTTGTTAAAAAACTATGATTTTGGCAAGTCGGTTAAGACATCTACTTTGTGCATGACACAAGTAATTTTTCCAACAATTGCTTGCAGACAGATTATTTAACTTATAATTCATTGTATCACAACGTCAGAAGTTTACATACACTAAGTTGACTGTGCCTTTAAACAGCTTGGAAAATTCTAGAAAATTATGTCATGGCTTTAGAAGCTTCTGATAGGCTAATTGACATCATTTGAGTCAATTGGAGGTGTACCTGTGGATGTATTTCAAGGCCTACCTTCAGACTCAGTGCCTCTTTGCTTGACATCTTGAGAAAATCAAAAGAAATCAGCCAAGATCTCAGAAAAAAATGTAGACCTCCACAAGTCTAGTTCATCCTTGGGAGCAATTTCCAAACGCCTGAAGGTACCACGTTCATCTGTACAAACAATAGTACGCAAGTATAAACACCATGGGACCACACAGCCTTCATACCGCTCAGGAAGAAGACGTGTTCTGTCTCCTTGAGAGGAACGTACTTTGGTGCAAAAAGTGCAAATCAATCCCAGAACAACAGCAAAGGACCTAGTGAAGATGCTGGAGAAAACAGGTACAAAAGTATCAATATCCACAGAAAAACGAGTCCTATATCGACATAACCTGAAAGGCCGCTCAGCAAGGAAGAAGCCACTGCTCCAAAACCGCCATAAAAAAGCCAGACTACGGTTTGCAACTGCACATGGGGACAAATATCGTACTTTTTGGAGAAATGTCCTTTGGTCTGATGAAACAAAAATAGAACTGTTTACCCATAATGACCATCATTATGTTTGGAGGAAAAAGGGGGAGCTTGCAAGCCGAAGAACACCATCCCAACCGTGATGCACGGGGGTGGCAGCATCATGTTGTGGGGGTGCTTGCTGCAGGAGGGACTGGTGCACTTCACAAAATAGATGGCATCATGAAGAGGGAAAATTATGTGGATATATTCAAGCAACATCTCAAGACATCAGGAAGTCAGGAAGTTAAAGCTTGGTCGCAAATGGGTCTTCCAAATCAACAATGACGCCAAGCATACTTCCAAAGTTGTGGAAAATGGCTTAAGGACAACAAAGTCAAGGTATTGGAGTGGCCATCACAAAGCCCTGACCTCAATCCCATAGAACATTTGTGGGCAGAACTGAAAATGCATGTGTGAGCAAGGAGGCCTACAAACCTGACTCAGTTACACCAGCTCTGTCAGGAGAAATGGGCCAAAATTCACCCAACTTATTGTGGGCAGCTTGTTGAAGGCTACCCGAAACGTTTGAAGTTAAACAATTTAAAGGCAATGCTACCAAATACTAATTGAGTGTATGTAAACTTCTGACCCACTGGGAATGTGTTGAAAGAAATAAAAGCTGAAATAAATCATTCTCTCTACTATTATTCTGACATTTCACATTCTTAAAATAAAGTGGTGATCCTAACTGACCTAAGACAGAGAATTTTTACTAGGATTAAATGTCAGGAATTGTGAAAAACGAGTTTAAATGTATTTGGCTAAGGTGCATGTAAACTTCCGACTTCAACTGTATAGAAGCAGCCATCTCACTATCTCCCTGTGGGATGCTAGTTCTACCTGTTCTGACCACAGCCTCAAGTCTCTCTCTGCTTCCTGCACCTTGGTCCCAGCCGAGGTACCATCATTTGGGAAAGGAAAGTCGCCATCGGTAATCCTAGTATCTTTTAGAGAAATACTATAACTGCATGCCTGGGGGCATGATCTCAACCCCGAACCCGCCTTAGCCATCGTCGTCTCTGTTGCTTTCTTATCCATCTTACTCATTGCGATAGCAAATTGAAGAATAACTACTTGTTTGTGATTAGGAAACTTGTGAGAACAAGTACGAACTTCTCCACCCAACTTCTCCACCCAACGTCCACGGGGTGAGCACGCTCTACCGCTATGGAACAGTTTAGTTGGTGCAACGTAAAACAGTCTCGTTTTCCAATTGTTTGTTTTAGTAGCGTGAATCGTTCCTGTTCACACTGAGGGGAAGAGCTAAATAATTGAAGGAATGAATCCGAGCCTCACGCTTATCACCTGACAACGGCGGGGCTTCCAGCGAAGCATGGATTTCATTGTCAGGTGTGATTGTGGATCCTTCAACCGAAGTCGCGAGCATGCAACTCCCCATAGTATGTTGTACTGAAGTTGACTGACTGAAAGGGAACATCATATTTCTCCGTCATGGCCAAAAGATGCTTGCTAATTCCCCAAATAAGTACTGCCACTTTTGCTTGTAAGAGGTCTCTGACATTTGAGTTGAAGAAGTCAAAACCAGCGATGAGAAACACAAGTGCTACAATTATACTATTCATTGCACATTGGTTATCCTGCTGAACTCAGTTAATTAAGAGGCTTAGCTAAAAGAACCAGAACATCATTCTGTCTCCGGGAGTCTTTGTCTTTCACAGGCCCGCTTAGTTTACATCTCATAACTCAGACCATACCAGCTGAGCAGCCACATCTCTGGATGAACAATAGACCTGTAGGTGTGTGTCTGCACAGACCAGAGGTTTGGAGATACGCAGATGCACTCATGTTAAACTGAAACATATCTGTCTCTCCCAATGTTAGGTACTATCGTTACAATGACGACTCACGCTCTGTGGACCCTGAATACCCCAAACCAATCAATGTATGGCAGGGCGTCCCAGACAATATTAAAGCTGGCTTCATGAGCAGAGACCAAGGTAACCGTCCCTTGTGTTTTTGCGTCTGTGCATGCATGCGTGCAGTGTCTTTTTTATGTCCTAATCTAAAGAAAACAAATGTTTTTTTTGCGTGTGTGTTTTTTTTCAATGGATAAAGTTATCCCAACTTTGTATTTCTTATTTTACATCTTTATCTCCCCACTGTTTTTGGCTCTCAGGACACACCTACTTCTACAAAGCCAATAAGTATTGGAAGTTCAACAACCAGAAGCTTCGTGTTGAGCCTGGATTCCCCAAGTCTGCTCTTAAAGACTGGATGGGCTGTCCAGAGGAGGACCCCAAGACCGACGGAGGCAGGGGGGGTGGAGGACATGACCGGGAGGACAGAGAGGAGGATAGAGATGAGACAGAAGTAATCATCATCGAGGTGGAGGAGGAAGGAGGATCTGGCGGAGGGGCGGGTGCGGCGGCGGTGGTGGTTCCCCTCATGCTGTTGGCGTGTGTGATCCTCACTCTGGGGGCCCTGCTGTTCTTCCGCAGGTACGGCACCCCACGCCGTCTCCTGTACTGCAAACGCTCCCTACTGGACAAGGTGTAGAGGAGAGGAGAGGGAGAGGAGAGAAAGCGAGGAGAGAGAGGAGGTGGATGAGTTGAGAGGGGCTGTAGGGGAGAGAAGAGAGCAAATAGAGAGTAATGCTAGTGGAGATAAAAAGAGAGAGAATTAAAGTCTGTGGACCATGAATGAGGGTTAGCCAGAGCAAGATATACTTGTTAGCTATAGCTAAAATATTCCTACCACTACCAACTTAAACATGGAAGAGATTCCTTTTGCTCTTCCACTCCCACGCTTTCCTTCCATTTCTGTCCCCTCTTCTCTTCCCTCCTTTCTCTCTCGTTCTCTTTGTGGTTGTTGACTCCAGCTCATCGCTGTTTGTTTAGCCTTTTTAAATGTCCTTTTTTAGTGGATGTCGTCAGTGTTTGTGTCCTTGCGAATTTCAGCTTTCAACATAATTATGTTCAGCCCATGTTAGTGTCTATTGTGTTAAAGAATGCAATCAGCATCATTTCATGTAATGTTCTGCTCCATGATAGTACATGACGCTAGATTCTGTCAAAGCCTTCTACCCATTAAGCGTCGTCTCCTATATCTCAGTTATATCACATGAACTATGAACTGTCTAAAGAGAGGGGGTATATATCAGATAAGTCTATTCACTAAACACTCAATAAAACACAAAAAGTGCTGCAGTCAATGCGTGCCCCCAGTCCATCCTTCCAACAATTTGATATCTCGATTTCAGAGAGCCAGTATTGAACATAAAAAAAGGAAATGATACACTAACAGTGTCCCTTTGAAGCATTTATAACACTAATTTGAAAGCTGCGCAATTTGTCTTGTGTCATTAATATTCCTTTATGTCATGCAGTGTTTTAATGATTATTATTATTATTATGATTATTATTATCAAGGATGTTGTCATTATTATTATGTCTATTACTATTGTTATTGTTGTTCTCCATGTATAGAATGTGTCTGTGTACATTGTCATTAAATGTCCTGCTGGACAGGGAACTACATTTTGAAAGTGGCCTTAATTTTATATTCATTTTGGGGGAAAGTGAAAGGGATGGGGATATTATTTTTGAAACTTGATTGTTTTTCCGTCTCAATGCAATAAATTGAAGATATGGAAATGACTCCTTTTTGTCAATGCACTTGTTTACAGTTCTCAATTCATGGTGCTATTTTTTTTTTCAGGGATGAGAGGATTTACTAGTAGTTAAAACAATAATAATTATATTAATTTTTATGATAATAATGATAACTATCGGAACTATTTGAACAAGATTGTGCCTGTCTTTTTCACTTTTATACTTTTCTTCCAAATAAAATGTTTTGAAAAGTTGTAGCTAAATCTGTTATTTATTTTGGTTTTCAGCGCTAAGTGGTCAGTCACAGGCATGCACATGCAGGCTCACTCGCACACTCAGAGGCTCTTTAACAAATGACTTTGTAAAAACATACGCAAGCTAAATCCTAACTGAAGCTCAATATCACCTTGGGATTGCATTCACCAATTACCTCTTAACAAACTGTCCACATAGCACTTCCTTATCCACCTTATTATCATACCGCAACTGGTCCCGTACTTACTCTTCCTTTACCTCCAGGGTTCTTGCTCCCCAAAAGCTCCATTGGTGCTTGGAAACTGGCAGGCCTGAAACTGGGTTGGAAAATAAAGGCGATGTCCAAGGATTAAGTGAAACCAGGAATGAAGAGGATTGTGTAAACCCTTTGGCATTCACAGCAGAAAAACATGTTGGTTATTGTGTGTGTGTGCGCGCGCGCGTGTGTGTGCGTGCGCGTGCGCTCATGCTATATGAGCCAATAAAGCAGGTAATCAAATCTCAAAGCAACAGGCTAAGGCGTTTCCTCTCAGCTAATGGGCCTTTGACAAACAGCTGAGGTGCATGGGAGAGGGCAGAAAGACAGAGGAAATGACTAGTTAACATATGATACCTTGTGATTAAAGCTTGGCGCAATTACATTGATGAGGTACTGTATTTTCCTATTGTGTTAAAATGATTTAGGTTGACCAGCCTTTCCATCTGCTACAGTATGTTGTGAAGTTGAGTTTTGGACTGGGGAGAGAGTCACGAGGCTCACTCGGTTGGGAGGGGGAGGGAGGGTTAAGTCACGACATCTGGAATTCCGACTGCATCTGAACTGCCAGACACTCAGCAGGACAACAGGATGGGGGATTGGAGGGGGTATTTCCATTGTGTGTGTTCAGTTTATGACTGTGTCTTGCTATACTAACTGCAGAATTAGCTGGGAAAAGAGAATGTGCACGCATACACACACAAACACACACACAGACAAATGCATGCACACACACGTCTGACAAGTTAGCAAGGCACGGAGGATATAAAACACATAAAACACTATGTGCTTTGTCCTTCAGGCCTTGCTAACTTGTCAGACGTGTGTGTGCATGCATTTGTCTGTGTGTGTGTGTGTGTGTGTGTGTGTGTGTGTGTGTGTGTGTGTGTGTGTGTGTGTGTGTGTGTGTGTGTGTGTGTGTGTGTGTACGCGTGCACATTCTCTTTTCCCAGCTAATTCTGCAGAATGAAAAACAACCTCAGCATATTCCTCCCCACAACTCCCTCTCTCTCTCTCTTCTTCTTCCTCTCTCTCTTCCTCTGTGTAACTGGAGACAGTTTTTTCCCTTTCTGCTAAATGACTCACTTTATTCACAAGTCTTAACAAAGACCACTCCTCTCAAATCCTCCTCCTCTCCCAGCCTCTCTTTCATCATCCATCTCTCATCTCTCGCTTCACCTCTTTCCAATTTGATGATGAACAGATGAAAACATACTCTTCCTTCTCTATGGAGCCTACATTTCTTGCTGTCCAACACCAATCCACATCATACGCACCTCCTCTGCTGTCCTTTTATTTTGCTTTCCCTCTATTTTCCCAGTCTCTCTATCTCTCCAGGAGAGACTTCCTGTGGCTGTTTTAGTTGCCGTGCGACTGACCTGCTAATTAATGGACCTTGGTGATGAGGAAGTCACACTCTGTCTGCCCACAGTGTGACATCACAGTCTGGCCAGACAAAACATGAATAGGACACAGAGTTTTTGCTGACCACAAGACTTGACCAGAAAAAACTCAGGCCCGAGTTGTAGACTATAACTAGGAACTGAAGTTGTTTGGGTCAAGTCAATTGGTCAGGAAAACTCAAGGCCCTACTCATGAACCATTACCGGAGCAATACTCAACAGGCGGACCGCGGTCCGGATCCAGACCCGGGTCAATATGGACCGTCGGTCCCTACATAAAAAACAATAATAATACAAAAAAATGTCGATCCATGGTACGATATGAACACACATAAGACATGGCAAAATGTGTAGAATTGCAGGAAATTAGCTTTAAAACGGTAACATCTTCTCTCCGTCAACAAAAGGGGTGTGAACAGTTTGAACACCCACTGGGCACAGATGTCAGTTCAACGCAATTTCATTGAAACATTGATTCAACCAGTGTGTGCCCAGTGGGCAGTTTGGGTTGTGAGGTGGGGCTTTGTTACTACGCCGATAAATTACAATATCCATTCTGACCTTTGTCACCTAGGAAATGTGTGTGACCAAACCTTCTCATACAGTACTTGAGTACCCCTGCATTACTGTAAACTATCCTGAGATATAACTAATATAATTTATTACTTGTACAGTGTATCCCAAACCTCTCCTCCAGTACCCCCAACCATTTTACTTATTCAATGTATTCCAGTACTTATACAGGTTAAAATCCCTTGGTAGTGAGTAAGTATATAGGCTACATATGGCTTCAATTTCAAATAGCCAAGTCACTTCCTGCACAAGCTCTGACACACCAAAAACACTTTATCTACACTCCAACACCACACAAATTCATTCACACACAGAGACACACTGACACAAATACGCTCGCACACACAGAAATAAAGACACCTACACTCGTTCGTATGGCATTTTCTCTGTGCGCATACAGTGTTGTATGGTGGTGTGTAGCTGGACTCAATGGAAAAGAAAAAGGGTGGAAAGAGGAGGGGAAAGACAGATGAGATGTCTATAATATTCACTCCTTTTGTCTTGCTTCATTTCTCTTGCAAGTCTTCTATTAAGGATTCTATTAGTTTCACTGGAAAGATAACTGGAAAAATGTACTCTTTCGCTCACTAAGAGGCCTACATTTTATGTGTGTGTGTGTGTGTGTGTGTGTGCGTTCTTGCAGATGAGATAATCTCCCTTTTTTTCCTCCAACTCAAGAACTTCATATCTCCTTACCAACTGTTTTATTTCTAATAGTTTCTCTGTTTTCCTTTGTGGTACAGTATGTCTCTCTCCCACCAGTGCTGAATCTGCACACAACTATCGTGGTATGGGCGAAACAGCTGCATTAATGTGCTATGCTATGTAAGTCTGTCTGCACTTTGACTAGAGTGTGTTGAGCTCTTTTATAGCCAAAAGTATAGTGTGAAAATAATACAGGCTATTCTACAGGTTCTACGCTTATAACCTCATCGTGCTTTCCCCCCCAAACTGAGCAGGAAGAGACTTCCCATCAGGAGCTGCTGAATCAGACTCTCTCTCCTTCCCTCCTCCCCCAAACCCCAGCCACCTTCGTTCTGACCAAGTCACATCCGTTAGGAAACCCCCCTTCTTCAATCTGGGCCTGGTCTGGACGACTGGCACTTTGAACCTGGCAGCTAAATATACACACAATGTTAGTCTAGACCATATGAGAGGGCAGAGAGACCCCTTTTTACCTCATGCTGTTTCTACCACCCTTCCACCTCTCTCTCTCGCTCTCGTTAGTTAATGAACTGCCTTACAACTTTGTGCTCAGTCAGATATTCTGTCTCCTCCACCTCCACTTTAATGCAATGGCCTACATCTGGTTCTCATCACTAAGTTGTGGGGAGAGACAAAGAACAGGAGGCAGAGAGGGTAATAGGTATACAGTGAGTGCATACACACAGTGAAAATGTAGTTTTTGTGCATTAGATCTCTTGTGTATATATGGCAAAGACAATCGATTACCCAGATATCACTGTCTTTCAAGTTGTCTGCTCCTTATCTCTGTAAAGTCGTGGCCAAAAGTTTTGAGAATGACACAAATATTAATTTTCACAAAGTCTGCTGCCTCAGTGTCTTTAGATATTTTTGTCAGATGTTACTATGGAATACTGAAGTATAATTACACGCATTTCATAAGTGTCAAAGGCTGTTATTGACAATTACATGAAGTTGATGCAAAGAGTCAATATTTGCAATGTTGACCCTTCTTTTTCAAGACCTCTGCAATCCGCCCTGGCATGCTGTCAATTAACTTCTGGGCCACATCCTGACTGATGGCAGCCCATTCTTGCATAATCAATGCTTGGAGTTTGTCAGAATTTGTAGGTTTTTGTTTTTCCACCCGCCTCTTGAGGGTTGACCACAAGTCCTCAATGGGATTAAGGTCTGGGGAGTTTCCTGGCCATGACCATGGACCAAAAATATCAATGTTTTGTTCCCCGAGCCACTTAGTTATCACTTTTGCCTTATGGCAAGGTGCTCCATCATGCTGGAAAAGGCATTGTTCGTCACCAAACTGTTCCTAGATGGTTGGGAGAAGTTGCCTCTCGGAGGATGTGTTGGTACCATTCTTTATTCATGGCTGTGTTCTTAGGCAAAATTGTGAGTGAACCCACTCCCTTGGCTGAGAAGCAACTCCACACATGAATGCTCTCAGGATGCTTTACTGTTGGCATGACACAGGACTGATGGTAGCGCTCACCATGTCTTCTCCAGACAAGCTTTTTTCCGGATGCCCCAAACAATCGGAAAGGGGATTCATCAGAGAAAATGACTTTACCCCAGTCCTCAGCAGTTCAATCCCTGTACCTTTTGCAGAATATCAGTTTTTCCTGGAGAGAAGTGGCTTCTTTGCTACCCTTCTTGACACCAGGCCATCCTCCAAAAGTCTTTGCCTCACTGTGCGTGCAGATGCACTCACACCTGCCTGCTGCCATTCCTGAGAAAGCTCTGTACTGGTGGTGCCCCGATCCCGCAGCTCAATCAACTTTAGAAGATGGTCCTGGCGCTTGCTGGACTTTCTTGGGTGCCCTGAAGCCTTCTTCACAACAATTGAACCGCTCTCCTTGAAGTTCTTGATGATCCGATAAATGGTTGATTTAGGTGCAATCTTACTGGCAGCAATATCCTTGCCTGTGAAGCCCTTTTTGTGCAAAGCAATGATGACGGCACGTGTTTCCTTGCAGGTAACCATGGTTGACAGAGGAAGAACAATGATTCCAAGCACCACTCTCCTTTTGAAGCTTCCAGTCTGTTATTCGAACTCAATCAGCATGACAGAGTGATCTCCAGCCTTGTCCTCGTCAACACTCACACCTGTGTTAACGAGAGAATCACTGACATGATGTCAGCTGGTCCTTTTGTGGCAGGGCTGAAATGCAGTGGAAATGTTTTTTGGGGGGATTCAGTTCATTTGCATGGCAAAGATGGACTTTGCAATTAATTGCAATTCATCTGATCACTCTTCATAACATTCTGGAGTATAAGCAAATTGCCATCATACAAACTGAGGCAGAAGACTTTGTGAAAATTAATATTTGTGTCATTCTCAAAACTTTTGGCCACGACTGTATTGTCCTATAGGTCAATCTCGTCAGTAAAAGGACACAAAGAAAGCGAAAGAGAGAGGTTGAGGTTGAGAGAAAGTTCTGAGCAGCCACATCAGAGGAGCCAGGGGCTCCTGTCAGTTTTATGTTCCTGTGAGAGCTGGTCTGAACACAAAGGGCCATGTGGTTTCATTGAGCTGGGTAGGCTGCTTACAGGGCCTAAACTGTGTTTTTACTGCCCAGTCATCAGCACGGACTGACCTGGCTCAGCTCAGTCTCCAGAGAGGACTGGAGGGGTCGGTACTAACCGGAGTATACCCCAGACAGAGGTGGGCAGAGGTTCTGCTAGACCTAGCTACAACCAGAGAGCCATGCATTTGAGCTCCTTCTTCCCACACCAGAAAGTTGCTGTGCTCAGGGAACTAAACCGAGTCAGCCTACTGGCAACCCACAGGGCGAAAATAGCCAAGTATCCATTTCGTCCTCGAGGCCGGCCGGCGCTCTATCCTGTAGCACTTAGCCTACTTGGCCAGCGGAACTATTTCCTTGTCCTCTTCACTCCCTCTCTCCACAAAGAGGTTTACTTTGCCAAACACTCCCGGGCTCACTGTAACTACTGTCTCATACAACAGGCTCCAGGCACATGTCATGGATAGAAGGGATACAGCTTTTGTCAAATTAAAGTCATAAGTTGATTTTTATTTTGCATTTTAGCTAACCTTAACCTAATTATCCTAACCGGCTATGTTAATTCTCCTAACCTGTTACAAAGTCAAATCGGACAAAATCTGTATTCGTTCTAGTCAAAACAATTGCAAATTGTCAACACCCACAATGCATTACACAGACACACACAATGTCAACTCTTTCTCTACTGCTACTTCCAAATACACTCATCTGCTAATATTGGTAATTACGAAAACCCTTCACATAAACGAACACACAAGGCAGGCTTGTTAATCGAGGTAAACACTGTTCCTTCAGTTAACTACTTCTTTTAAAGATGTGTCATACACAATTCTCTCATTTCTAAAGTGGGTTTCTCCATAGAGTGTGCCGGCTGGGCCGGGGTGCCGGAGACAGGAGGGTCGGCCCAGTTCACTTGAGCCGCACGGCACAGAGTTGCATCAGGGCACAAAAATTTTCCCCTCAGCGACCAGAGAGCTGTAATTATAGAGGAGCTCTGCTGAGCTCAGTAGGAAGAACGTCAAGGCCTGAAAGAAGGCGCGAGGATTGGCACTTCACGATGCACTAAAGAAAAAGAGGAAGGGTGGGATAGAGAGAGGGAGATAGAGGGAATTGGGTGTGAGTAAGAGGTTAAATATTTTTAAACATTCACTGAGGGAGAGATTGACATAAGTTTCCATAGCAGCCTCTCGATGACATTTCTCATCTAGAGCTTTTGTAATAAAGTAAAAGGCACATTTACGCCAGAAAACCTTTCCATTACTATTCATTACTCACCTTCATCAGCCTATCTTCATCTACTTCACTCCAGAGCCCTATACGAACATATTCAATCGCTCCCAATCCCAGTCTGCTGTCCCCACATGCTTCAAGATGGCCACCATTGTTCCTGTACCAAAGAAGGCAAAGATAACTGAACTAAATGACTATCGCCCAGTAGAATTCACTTCTGTCATCATGAAGTGCTTTGAGAGAATAGTCAAGGATCAAATCACCTTCACCTTACTTGCCACCCTAGACCTACTTCAGTTTGCATACCGCCCCAACAGGACCACAGACGATGCGATCGCCATCACACTGCACACTGCCCTATCCCATCTGGACAAGAGGAATACCTATGTAAGAATGCTGTTCATTGACTGCAACTCAGCATTCAACACCATAGTACCCTCCAAGCTCATCATTAAGCTGAAGACCCTGAGTCTCAACCCCACCCTGTGCAATTGGGTCCTGAACTTTCTGATGGGCTGCCCCCAGGTGGTGAAGGTAGGAAACAACATCTCCACTTCACTGATCCTCAACACTGGGGCCCCACAAGGGTGCATGCTCAGCCGCCTCCTGTACTCCCTGTTCACCCATGACTGTGTGGCCATGCATGCCTCCAACTCAATCATCAAGTTTGCTGACGACACAACAGTAGTGGGCTTGATTACTAACAATGACGAGACAGCCTACAGAGAGGAGGTGAGGGCCATCGGAGTGTGGTGTCAGGAAAATAACCTCTCGCTCAACTTCAACAAAACAAGGGAGATGATCGTGGACTTCAGGAAACAGCAGTTCCTCGGCATACACATCACAGCCAAACTGAAATGGTCCACCCACACAGACAGTGTGGTGAAGAAGGCGCAACAGCGCCTCTTCAACCTCAGGAGGCTGAAGAAATTTGGCTTGTCACCTAAAACCCTCACAAACGTTTCCAGATGCACAATTGAGAGCATCCAGTCGGGCTGTATCACCGCCTGATACGGCAACTGCACCGACCTCAACCGCAAGGCTCTCCAGAGGGTGGTGCGGTCTGCACAACGCATCACCGGGGGCAGACTACCTGCCCTCCAGGACACGTACAGCACCCAATGTCACAGGAAGGCCAAAAAGATCAAAGGACAACAACCACCTGAGCTACTGCCTGTTCACCCCGCTACCATCCAGAAGGCGTGGTCAGTACAGGTGCATCAAAGTTGAGACTGAAAAACAGCTTCTATCTCAAGGCCATCAGACTGTTAAACAGCCAACAGAGAGGCTGCTGCCTACATACAGACTCAATCATTGGCCACTTTATAAAATGGATCACTATTCACTTTAAGTTTTACATATCTTACATTACTCATCTCATATGTATATAATGTATTTTATACCACCTATTGCATCTTGCCTATGCCGCTCAGCCATCGCTCATCCATATATTTATATGTACATATTCTTATTCCATCCCTTTACATTGTGTGTATATAAGGTAATTGTTGGGGAATTGTTAGATGACTTGTTAGACACAGTTGAAGTCGGGAGTTTACATACAGTCGTGGCCAAAGGTTTTGAGAATGACACAAATATTAATTTTCACAGTCTGCTGCCTCAGTTTGTATAATGGCAATTTTGCAAATACTCCAGAATGTTATGAAGAGTGATCAGATGAATTGCAATTAATTGCAAAGTCCATCTTTGCCATGCAAATGAACTGATCCCCAAAAAACATTTCCACTGCATTTCAGCCCTGCCACAAAAGGACCAGCTGACATCAGGTCAGTGATTCTCTCGTTAACACAGGTGTGAGTGTTGACGAGGAGAAGGCTGGAGATCACTCTGTCATGCTGATTGAGTTCGAATAACAGCCTGGAAGCTTCAAAAGGAGGGTGGTGCTTGGAATCATTATTCTTCCTCTGTCAACCATGATTACCTGCAAGGAAACACGTGCCGTCATCATTGCTTTGCACAAAAAGGGCTTCACAGGCAAGGATATTGCTGCCAGTAAGATTGCACCTAAATCAACCATTTATCGGCTCATCAAGAACTCAAGGAGAGCGGTTCAATTGTTGTGAAGAAGGCTTCAGGGTGTCCAAGAAAGTCCAGCAAGCGCCAGGACCGTCTCCTAAAGTTGATTGAGCTGCGGGATCGGGGCACCACCAGTACAGAGCTTGCTCAGGAATGGCAGCAGGCAGGTGTGAGTGCATCTGCACGCACAGTGAGGCAAAGACTTTTGGAGGATGGCCTGGTGTCAAGAAGGGCAGCAAAGAAGCCACTTCTCTCCAGGAAAAACATCAGGGACAGAGTGAAATTCTGCTAAAGGTACAGGGATTGGACTGCTGAGGACTGGGGTAAAGTCATTTTCTCTGATGAATCCCCTTTCCGATTGTTTGGGGCATCCGGAAAAAAGCTTTTCCGGAGAAGACATGGTGAGCGCTACCATCAGTCCTGTGTCATGCCAACAGTAAAGCACCCTGAGACCAATCATTTGTGTAGTTGCTTCTCAGCAAAGGGAGTGGGCTCACTCAAAATTTTGCATAAGAACACAGCCATGAATAAAGAACGGTAGCAACACATCCTCCGAGAGCAACTTCTCCCAACCATCCAAGAACAGTTTGGTGATGAACAATGCCTTTTCCAACATGATGGGGCACCTTGCTATAAGGCAAAAGTGATAACTAAGTGGCTCGGGGAACAAAACATCAATATTTTGGGTCCATGGCCAGGAAACTCCCCAGACCTTAATCCCATTGAGAACTTGTGGTCAATCCTCAAGAGGCGGGTGGACAAACAAAAACCCACAAGTTCTGACAAACTCCAAGCATTGATTATGCAAGAATGGGCTGCCATCAGTCAGGATGTGGCCCAGAAGTTAATTGACAGCATGCCAGGGCAGATTGTAGAGGTGTTGAAAAAGAAGGATCAACACTGCTAATATTGACTCTGCATCAACTTCATGTAATTGTCAATAACAGCCTTTGACACTTATGAAATGCTTGTAATTATAATTCATTATTCCATAGTAACATCTGACAAAAATATCTAAAGGCACTGATTAAGCAAACTTTGTGGAAATTAATATTTGTGTCATTCTCAAAACTTTTGGCCACGACTGTACACCTTAACCAAATACATTTAAACTCAGTTTTCACAATTCCTGACATTTGATCCTAGTAAAAATTCCCTGTCTTAGGTCAATAAGGATCACCACTTTATTTTAAGAATGGGAAATGTCAGAATAATAGTAGAGAGAATGATTTATTTCAGTTTTTATTTCTTTCATCACATTCCCAGTGGGTCAGAAGTTTACATACACTCAGTTAGTATTTGGTAGCATTGCCTTTAAATTGTTTAACTTGGGTCAAACGTTTCAGGTAGCCTTCCACAATAAGTTGGGTGAATTTTGGCCCATTCCTCCTGACAGAGCTGGTGTAACTGAGTCAGGTTTGTAGGCCTCCTTGCTCACACACGCTTTTCAGTTCTGCCCACAAATTGTCTATGGGATTGAGGTCAGGGCTTTGTGATGACCACTCCAATACCTTGACTTTGTTGTCCTTAAGCCATTTCGCCACAACTTTGGAAGTATGCTTGGGGTCATTGTCCATTTGAAAGACCCATTTGCGACCAAGCTTTAACTTCCTGACTGATGTCTTGAGATGTTGCTTCAATATATCCACATAATCTTCCTTTCTCATGATGCCATCTATTTTGTGAAGTGCAACAGTCCCTCCTGCAGCAAGCACCCCCACAACATGATGCTGCCACCCCCGTGCTTCACGGTTGGGATGTTGTTCTTCGGCTTGCAAGCCTCCCCCTTTTTCCTCCAAACATAACGATGGTCATTATGGCCAAACAGTTGTTTTTGTTTCATCAGACCAGAGGATATTTCTCCAAAAAGTACAATCTTTGTCCCCATGTGCAGTTGCAAACCGTAGTCTGGCTTTTTATGGTGGTTTTGGAGCAGTGGCTTCTTCCTTGCTGAGCAGCCTTTCAGGTTATGTCGATATAGGACTCATTCTACTGTGGATATAGATACTTTTGCACCCGTTTCCTCCAGCATCTTCTCAAGTTCCTTTGCTGTTGTTCTGGGATTGATTTGCACTTTTCGCACCAAAGTACGTTCATATCTGGGAGACAGAACGCGTCTCCTTCCTGAGCAATGTGACGGCTGCGTGGTCCCATGGTGTTTATACTTGCTTACTATTGTTTGTACAGATGAATGTGGTACCTTCAGGCGTTTGGAAATTGCTCCCAAGGATGAACCTTGTGGAGGTCTACAATTTTTTTTGAGGTCTTGGCTGATTTCTTTAGATTTTCTGGAATTTTACCAGCTGTTTAAAGGCACAGTCAACTTAGTGTATGTAAACTTCTGACCCACTGGAATTGTGATAGTATATTATAAATGAAATAATTTCTGTTATTTATGAAATAATTTCTGATGGAAAAATTACTTGTGTCATGCACAAAGTTGATGTCCTAACCGACTTGCCAAACTAGTTTATTAACAAGAAATTTGTGGAGTGGTTGAAAAACAATTTTTAATGACTCCAACCTAAGTGTATGTAAACTTCCGTCTTCCAAATGCACTGTAGGAACTAGAAGCACAAGCATTCCGCTACACTCGCATTAACATCTGCTAATCATGTGACCAATAAAATTTGATTCAATTTGTAAAATGATGAAGCCTTATTGCGCATCACTGACACCTTGTGGATCTCCAATATTACTGAATCTTTTCTTTCTGCTTCATAGTAATAATGACTAATGGCTACGTTACCTGGAACATGTAACGGTTGTAACAGCTAAAAAAAAAAATTGGATTCCATTTAACTCAGTTTTTGTTTTGTTACAATGATAATCTAAAAGGACGTTCTCCTACTGATAGAAGTACTACTGCAAAAAACAAGTGCAAAAGATTTTTCAAACTTATTTTTTATTTATTTGTACATTCACCACTTACAGGGGTAAACCAAAAAAAACAAAAAAAAAAACAATAAAGTAATCTTTAATAATGATTAAAAACAATATTAAATCCGCTTGTGTGGAGTTTTAATATGCACCCCTTTTCCAGCCTGCATTGACCGGGGGGAGGGGGGAGAGGCAAAGGATGGACAGAAAGAAGCGTATAGAAGATTCTAATCTCTTGCAGAGAATATAGTCTCTCATCTTTCAAACTAAACAAAGACAGAACTTTGCGCAACACCATCAGTCCTCCACAGGAATCAAGGTGGAGGACGGCAGACTGACTGGTACAGCACGCAGCCATGACAAAGCACCCCACAGAAACCAGTTGTGGAATACACAACACAGGGGAAGGAGAAAAACCGCTGTGTGTGTATGCATAGAACTCTACATAGAGCACTTACTCTTCAGATATGCATGGGGGGAAATAAGGGGAAAAGGGTTGGTTGCCAATCTGCCAAGAATATTTTAAAAACGAATAGGAATATACTTAGGCAAAATTAACACATATAAAATCTAAACTTTCAGACTGAAGCAAGACAGACTGCAGTCTGGGGGAAACAATGCTCAAACCATGGTCCCTGTGTGTGTGTGTGTGTGTGTGTGTGTGTGTCTGTGTGTGTGTCAGTGTGTTGGTCCTCTGTAGGGTCTTAGTTCTAACAAAGTACATGTAGTGATGGGGAATGGGGGGTTATTTTAAGACAGTTCCAGCCACACCAATTCCCTCTAGCGTCGTCTGTCACGAGGTGGAGGATCACTGCGGCTGCGAGAGCGTCTGCCCACCCCTGCACTGTTGCCCCCTGGTCTGCGGTGGCTGCTTTCTCTGCGTTTGTCACCCTCTCTGTCTCGGTCCCTGTCTTTGCCCCTCTCCCTGTCTCGCTCTCTGTCCCTGTCCCCCTCGCCTCTTTCGCCAGATGCGCTACTCCCTGCTTTTATCCTCTCTTTGCGCTCTTCCTCCCTTTTCTTCTCCTCCTCCTCTTGCTGCTCCTTCCTCCTCTTCTCTCGCTCCTTCCTCCTCTCTTGTCGAGCTACTTCCCTCTGTGTAAACTGGCCACAAAGAGACAGAACATGGGAGGATGTTAAGAGTGGATTGTGAACAATTTAAAATCAACACTTTCAACAAAATGTAAGGAAGGATATGTGGACCCCATATCATCAATAAGAAATCTTGTTTAGATAGTTGAGTTTTGTGTATATATCTGACCTGCTCTTCTGTGAGGGGGAGCCAGTATATACAAGGGGCTGCTTTGGTTTTATTGAACAGGTCATCCAGCAGTTTGGCAGGGGCTTCCTCTGCAGCTTTCTCTGGAGACACAACCCAAACAGAAAGCGTAAACGTACAGTTGACACGACAGGGCACAGCTCTAAACCACCATCACCACTCTTCACCTTTCTTGTTCGTCTTCCTCTCCTTGCTCTTGCCCTTCTCCTTGCGCTTCCTCTCTCTGGAGCGCGATCGTCTGGGGCCCGCCTCCTCTCCAGGTTTTCCGGGACCAAAGTCCCGGACTTTGTCCCTGTCCCACTCCCTCTCTGCCCGGGTCCTCTCCCTGCGCTCCATCTCACGCTCTCGCTCCGCCCACTGGTCACGCTCGGGCAGGAGAGGGGGCAGGGCCGCCCCCCGACCTCGGCCAGGCACCGACGAAGCCCCCCGCTCCTCCTCTCCAGCCCCCCCAGGGGGTGGCAAGCCTCTGTGGAAGTCAAGCTACACGCACACACACACACACACACACACACACACACACACACACACACACACGCACGAGGGGGAAGGTTACCATAAGGAACATCATAAGCACTCAAATATTAGAGAACTGTGGAATGATATGCATCATCACGTAGGGCAGAACTACAAGGGACAAGTTAGTCTCACCTCCTCTTGCTGACTGAAGTCCACACTGAGGAACTTGGGGTTGCTCTGAGGCCATTTCACCCCATGTAGTGCTGCACGAGTGGCCACTGCCTCCTCTGCACTGGAGTACTGAAAGAAAAGGGAGAGCAAGAACAGACATCCATTAGGAACATTGAGGCTTGCCTTAGATAAGACACAGAAAATAAGAAGATGTAGGAGGAGTTCTGAGCTGCATCTAAAATGACATCCTGTAGTCAAGTGCACCAGCTTTGACCAGAGCCTCCTATGGCTGGTTAAAAGTAGTGCACTATACGGGGAATAGGATGTCAGTTGAGACGCAGACCTGTATTCAGGATAACGGCCAGCAGACAGAGACGTACGGTGACGTAGCAGTGAGATTTGATCTTGTCGATCCAGAAGCCATCCTCCAGCACGGTGCCAGTCCTGCTGAGCAGCTCCTTCAGCTGACCCAGGGTGAACGGCCGAACCAGGTTGGACAGGTGGACGATGTTGGACACTTTGCCTCGTGGAGGAGAGGGCTGCTTGGCCGTGCGGACAGGGTCATCTATGGTGATGGACACGCCAGACTTCTGCTGGCTGATGGAGCGACGGATCAGGGTGTCACTTGGGGTCACTGAACAGATGAGACCAGAGAGATACATCAACCTGATAACTCACAACATATCAAAAGGCTAGAATCTAGCCCAGGGTTATCAGAGGTTTTGAGAAATCTGATTAGATAATTAAGTTGATCTTTAAATTTGGATCCATCTATCACCTGTGTTCATCTCCATGTCATGGATGGGGGGAGAGGGGGATCGTGTCTCCATGGAGTCTCTCTGGAATGAGTCGTCCATCTTCTCCTCTCTGTCGCTTTTAACCTCCACTCCATCCTCTCTGTCCTCCATGTTTTCACTCCTCTTGGAGTCCTTCGGTCCATTCTCCTGGGTATCGGACAGGACCACCTACATACAGTACATTGGAAGTGGGTGGGGTAGAGGAGGCGGCACACAGATGTTTTAATAAGACATTCACAATGTAATACGTTTGGGTCAATTATGAATGTTAGCCGTTATAGTAAATCTTACTTTAACGCACCTTTATAAATGACTGCCGCAAAACCAATTTCCAGTAATACATTATTACTTCTTGAATCAAGATAAATGTACAGTCCACAGAACAGGCGAAGTAGAACCCTGACCTGTGTGACAGTGCGTCTGATCTTGAAGTCTTGCTCGCCCTGCTCCCTGTCCTCCTCTCCCCCAGAGAGGTGAGTTTCCTCTGGGTGCAGATCCACCACCGCCTCCTGTCCTGGACTCAGCCTGATGTCTGGGATCAGAGACTGGGCAGCGCAATCAATATATTACAGATGGGAGAAGGCGAGAAGCTTCAAGACTCAGAGTAAAAAGTTTGTTAGTATTTATTATCATGCTGTGTTTGGATAGATGGTTTGTAATATGTACAACAGTATATTTTGCAGTGTAGTGACGATGATACTGTACCTTCAGAGAGTCTGTGGTGATGCTGATGGATGGTTTCTTGGCTGTGACTGCAGTGCTGGAACCCCACCTCCTCTTCCTCCCGGGCCCGGCCCCAGACTCTGCCTCGCCCTCTGCACTGACGACACCTGGAGAGGCCTTGCTGCCTGGAAGACAAAAGATGATTGCACTACTGGCCAAACGCGAACGCAAGCACCTCATCTATAATTGTCTCTCACCCACACGCACAGGCCAACTCAACTTAAAACGACGTCTACCTACTGAGCCGAAGAAAACAAAGTATACTCACTGCTAAGAGAGATCCTACGGGCTGTGAATGCCTTTGGTGTCAGACTCTGAAACAAAAATAAATAAACACACCCCAAAGTACAGGGGAAAGGTGAGAGGCAGAGATGGAGAGGTGCATAAACAGATTGAAGGGAAGACAGGACAAGAGAGAAAGTGTGGGTGAACAAGGGAAGAGAAACTAGGTGAGAGAGACTGCTACTCCAGTCTAAGTCACTTTCCATCTCAACATATTAGTCAGACAATGAATAGCACCAGTCATATTGAATCTCAATAGCACACTGCAGTGAGCAGACAGTGGATAACATCTTTGCTTGGTCTCAAAACAGTGTGCATGGCTTTAAGATGTGTAGTAATATTAATGACTGGGGCCCCAAATGTCAGTTTATGTTTGGTGTAGAAAGATATTCAGGGATGGAGCCACAGTCTCTATCACACATACAGAAAGACAGATAGTAGCCTGATTGCAATACTGCAGTTTAAATTCCTTAGAATTAAATATCTCACATTTCATTTCACTTTCATAACAGCACATCTGAATGGTGTAGCTGGTAAACTACGTGGCTGCCAGGATTACCGGGCCATAAAGCAAGACTATAATATTGGGTGGTTTACGACAATTTTCATTCAAAAACGTCAGTAGCCATAAATATGTAAATTAAATCATTTGACATCTATGTCAGAGTCAATTCCCCCATTTTAGGCTAAAAGGAGGGAGTCGACTGAAACTATACATTTTCTAAATATTGTGTATTTCTTTGTAGAAAATAACATTGAGAAAATTACTACTTATTCCCTGGTACCACTGACACCTGATCCTTACTGGGTTGGATATGGCCCAATCTCGACTGCATGTACTGTATCTAGGCAACAAGGGTCCAATCAAAGGTGGTTGTGAAGTTTGGGTGGAAATCTGACAGCTGGTTGGCAGGATGGGCTCTGTAGATCAGTGGGGGTGGGACGTGAGTGGCTTTTGGAAACATTTTGGGGTCAAGTCCTTAGCGCTTAAGCATCAGTCTTTCAGATCTTTATCATGCTTTTCTGTTGGGATACTGCCCAGCTGAGGTTTAATGGAGATGGGATAGTCAATGTTGAACAAGAGTAACTCCAAAAACTAGCAGGGGCATAGTTCAGCAGACAGTCTGTTGGGTGCTGAGTAGTAGCAGAAAAAAAGGGACCCAATTGGCAAGTACCTTTTCCAGCCAACAATCAGAAGTTTGGTAGTGAGTCCAAAGAAATGCTGAAGACCATTGAGAAAGTTATCAAATGTCCAAGATCATGACTTTGAAAAACAGCCACGAAGAGAAGACCCAAGCTGTCCTCATGACTCATCAGGTTTATTTAGATCTCATTCTGAATAGGTGGAGAACACCCAAAATGTCCTTTTCTCAGAGAAACAGTTTAGTCCAGAAAAAAATGATTGATCAGTTAAAACTGGTCCACGCAAGTCCATTGAGCAGCACATTCATCTGTAGGTGGTGAGAAGAAAAATGTACTGCAGCAACCCCGTTGGAAGCCATCCACAGGCATGTCATCGAAGGATTTGAAACAGTCTTATTGAATGTCGGCCTCATCGCCCCTCAGACCCATTGTGAAGTGAGGTTGTATGTGGCCATACAGGTGGTGTATGAGCCAGTTGAGCCAGTCGCTGGTGTTAGAGACGACAGTCATCCTAAACCCTCAGCCCATTAGTCCAATCAAGTGCCATCTCCGTGGCAACATGGCCTTTGTTGCCACAGTTGTCCCACTGCAGTGCAGAATCAGGGGCCTATGTGTGGGATACCCAGGGCTCTTGGGGACATTGGAACAGGTGCAGCAGTAGTAGTGGCAGAAGTAGTATGCAGGTACCATTAGGGGCAATGGAAGAGGCATGAGCACCTTTATAACAAAGCAATCAATGGGGTTTTAAACATCAGCCACAGTAAGAGCATCTCCCCTGCTGCTTCTGTCTGAGACAGCATCAGCAAAGGGTCAAAAACACAACTAAAAATGTTTTTTTTTTACTAGCTCATCAAACCTCTTAAAAAAAGGGTCAGGTTAACCAAACCAGTAAGTAAATATTACAAATAACAGATTGTTACTTTTCATTTAGAAATGTTTGAAATGTGCTTATTATTTCTTATCACTAAGCATTTTCAGGACCTAAAAGCACTTAATTGTCTACAATGATATGGGGTATAATGCTAAATTGAAACGAGAGACATCATTAACGGGGCGAAGATGGAGCACAGATGTGCCCAATATCACAACCTAAAAACTATGACCAAAAACAAACACCAAATTTCTAATTCGTAACTAAAGTGGTTAGGTTTGATGGCTGACAACTGGGAGGTCTCCTCACAGGTTGGCCAGTGACAGTCCAAGCCCAGAGCACACCCCTCTTTAAAGAGCCATGATACAGTGAGGATGTCCCAGTGTTCCTCCGTGGCCTTACCTCCTCACTGCTCTCAGGAGCCCGCTCAGGCTCAGCCATGGCAGCCTCCTTCACCTCCCTATGGAGAGAATGAAAGAAATGAAGAGGAGGAGCGATGGAGAGATAGGATGAAGAGACAGGAGGATAAAGAGGGGGTAAAGTGTGGTTCCGGTTAGTTGCAAAAAGGTATTCAGAACAATGGGGTCCAAAACTATGCAACATGGAGGGATTTCAGACCCGAGTTACATGCGGCCGTAAATGTTACTTTATTCCCTGTATATGCACTTCTCTCTAGCATGTTGACCTTGAACTTAAGCATGGGGAAAAGCCAGTACCAACAAGATACAAGTTTGGGGTGGTGATCAAAGAAATGGAGGTGTCTACAGATAAGCCATATCCTGACCTCACCTTACAGTACCAGTCAAACGTTTGGACACACCTACTCATTCAAGGTTTTTTTTATTTGTACTATTTTCTACATTGTAGAATAATAGTGAAGACATCAATACTAAGAAATAACAGATACAGAATCATGTAGTAACCAAAAAAGTGTTAAACAAATCAAAATATATTTTACATTTGAGATTCTTCAAATAGCCACCCCTGCCTTGACAGCTTTGCACACTCGACATTCTCTCAACCAGCGTCATGAGATAGTCACCTGGAATGCATTTCAATTGCCAGGTGTGCCTTGTTAAAAGTTAATTTGTGGAATTTCTTTCCTTCTTAATGAGTTTGACACAATCAGTTGTGTTGTGACAAGGTACATTTATTTACATTTTACATTTTAGTCATTTAGCAGACGCTCTTATCCAGAGCGACTTACAGTAGTGAATGCATACATTTCATACATTATTATTTTTATTTTTACCCCCATACTGGTCCCCTGTGGGAATCGAACCCACAACCCTGGCGTTGCAAACACCATGCTCTACCAACTGAGCTACAGGGAAGGTAGGGGTGGTATACAGAAGATAGACCTATTTGGTAAAATACCAAGTCCATATTATGGCAAGAACAGCTCAAATAAGCAAAGAGAAATGACAGTCCATTACTTTAAAGACATGAAGGTCAGTCAATACGGAAAATTTCAAGAACTTTCAAAGTTTCTTCAAGTGCAGTCGCAAAAACCATCAAGCGCTATGATGAAACTGGCTCTCATGAGGACCGCCACAGGAAAGGAAGACCCACAGTTACCTCTGCTGCAGAGGATAAGATCATTAGAGTTAACTGCAGTCTACGTCACACTGCACCTCAGATTGCAGCCCAAACAAATGCTTCAGAGTTCAAGCAAGACATCTCAACAACAACTATTCAGAGACTGTGAATCATGCCTTCGTGGTCAAATTGCTGCAAAGAAACCACTACTAAAGGACACCAATAAGAAAGAGAGACTTGCTTAGGCCAAGAAACATGAGCAATGGACATTAGACCGGTGAAAATCTGTCCTTTGGTCTGAAGAGTCCAAATTTGAGATTTTTGGTTCCAACCGTCGTGTCTTTGTGAGAAGCAGAGTAGGTGAATGGATGATCTCCGCGTGTGTGGTTCCCACCATGAAGGAGGTGGTGTGTTGGTGCTTTGCTGGTGACACTGTCAGTGATTTATTTAGAATTGAAGGCACACTTAACCAACATGGGTACCACAGCATTCTGCAGTGATACGCCATCCCATCTGGTGTGTACATACTGGGACTATAATTTGTGTTTCAACAGGACAATGACTCAACACACCTCCAGGCTGTGTAAGGCATATTTGACCATGAAGGAGAGTGATGGAGTGCTGCATCAGATGACCTGGCTTCCACAATCACACGACCTCAACCCAATTGAGATGGTTTGGGATGAGTTGGACCGCAGAGTGAAGGAAAAGCAGCCAACAAGTGCTCAGCATGTGTGGGAACTCCTTCAAGACTGTTGGAAAAGCATTCCTCATGAAGCTGACAGAGAATGCCAAGTGTGCAAAGCTGTCATCAAGGCAAAAAATCTCAAATATACTTTGCTTTGTTTAACACTTTTTTGATGATTCCATATACATGTTATTTCATAGGTTTGATGTCTTCACTATTATTCTACAATGTAGAAAATACTACAAATAAAGAAAACCCTTTTGACTGGTACTGTATAAACAGCAATAGTTGAATAGGATGGCATTGACTAGAACACAGCATATACAATGAAATGAGTAAAACAGTATGGTAACATTATTAAAAGTGACCAGTGTTCCATTATTAGGTTCCATTAATAAAGTGACCAGTGATTCCATGTCTATGTAGATAGGGCAGCAGCCTCTAAGTCGCAGGGTCAAGTAACCGGGTGGTAGCCAGCTAGTGACTACATTCAGGGCAGGGTACTGGGTAGAGGCTGGCTAGTGATGGCTATTTAACAGTCTGATGGCCTTGAGAAAGAAGCTGTTTTTCAGTCTCTCGTTCCCAGCATTGATGCACCTGTACTGACCTCGCCTTCTGGATGACAGCTACGTGAACAGGCAATGGCTCGGGTGGTTGATGTACTTGATTATCTTTTTGGCCTTCCTGTGACATCGGGTGTTGTAAGTGTCCTGGAGGGGAAGCAGTATGCACCCGGTAATGCGTTGGGCAGACCTCACCCCCCTCTGGAGAGCCCTGCGATGGTGGGCGGTGCAGTTGCTGTAACAGGCTGTTATACAGTCCGACAGGATGCTCTCAATGGTGAATCTGCAAAAGTTTGCGAGGGTCTTATGGGCCAAGCTGAATTTCTTCAGCCTCCTCACCACACAGTCTGAGTGGGTGGACCATTTCAGATTGTCAGTGATGTGTACGCCAAGGAACTTGAAGCTTTTCACCTTCACCACTGCGGCCCCATCGATGTGGACGTGCTCCCTTAGCTGTCTCCTGATGTCCACAATCATCTCCTTCATTTTGTTGACGTCGAGGAAGAGGTTATTTTCCTGAAACCACTCCGCCAAGGCCCTCACCCCTCCCTGTAAGCTGTCTCGTCATTGTTGGTAAATCAGGCTTACTATTGTGTCGTCTGCAAACTTCATGATTGAGTTAGAGGCGTGCGTGTCGAGGATCAGCAGCCCGTCAGGAAGTCCTGGATCCAGCAGCACAGGGAAGGGTTAAGACCCAGGGCCCCAAGCTTAAGGATGAGCACTATGTTGTTGAAGGCTGAGCAATTGTCAATGAACAGCATTCTTCCACAGGCATTCCTCGTCCAGATGGGATAGGGCAGTGTGATGGTGATTGCGTCGTCTGTGGATCTATTGGGGAGGTTTGCAAATTGAAGTGGGTCTAGGGTGTCAGGTAAGTTGGAGGTGACATGATCCTTAAATTAGCCTCTCAAAGCACTTCATGATGACAGAAGAGTGCTACGGGGCGATAGTCATTTAGTTCAGTTTCCTTTGCTTTCTTGGGTACAGGAACAATGGTGGACATATTGAAGTAAGTGGGGATTGCAGACTGGGATAGGGAGAGATTGAATAGGTCCATAAACACTCCAGCCAATTGGTCTGCGCATACTCTGAGGACGCGGCTAGGGAGGCCCTCTGGGCCGGAAGCATGGTGAGGGTCAACTCACTTAAATGTCTTACTCACGTCAGCCAAGGAGAACGATAGCCCACAGTCTTTGGGAGCTGCCGACAACAGTGGCACTGTGTTATCCTCAAAGCGGGTAAAGGTGTTAAGCTTGTCTGGGAGCCATACATAGGCAACGTAGCTGGTTTTGCTTTGTAAATTGTGATTGTCTGGAGTCCCTGCCACACACGTCTCGTGTCTAAGCCGTTGAATTGCAACTCAACTTTGACTCTGTAGTGACGTTTTGCCTGTTTGATTTCCTTACAGAAGGCATAATGCACTGTTTGTATTCAACCATATTCCCAGTCACCTTGCTGTGGTTAAATGCAGTGGTTCGCGCTTTCAGTTTTGCGCGAATGCTGCCATCTATCCACGGTTTTTCGTTTGGGTAGGTTTTAATAGTCACAGTGGGAACAACATCCCCTATACAGTGCCTTTGGGAAAATATTCAGTCACTGAGTTTTTCAGTACGGGCCATTCTACAGCCAGTGTTTGTCTATGGAGATTGCATGGCTGTGTGCTCAATCTTATACACCTGTCAGCAACGTGTGTGGCTGAAATAACCGAATCCACTAATTTGATGTAGTGTATATCTGACCATTTTATAAATATTATAATTGCATAATATGACAGCATTAAGAAAAAAAACGCTCTCCCCGGCATCCCAAGATGAATGGTTTTGACCGCTAAAGCGGCACTGCTTTGTTTGGTGTAACATTTAATTTGCTCCATGGCTCAGGCAGCCAAGTGGATACAAGGCTGTTTGGCTCATCGCAGTCACAAAAATAACTTTGCAACGGTTTCTGATAAAGAATGCCATGCTGGTGGGTGGTAACATTAAAATAAAACCCAGCTCTGAAACTAAACGTAGGCTGACATTTTTTCATGTCATATCATAGGAAAAGACACCACATTCACACAGATTTGAACAAAGTAGGCAGTTCGGATTTGTCACTTCAAGCCCAAATATATCATACTTTGACTAAAACTATGATATATTGACTTAAAACCTTTGTGCAACATCATGGGTAAGCTCTGGCCATTGTCTTGCAGCTCAAAAAAGTGGACTTCTACGGGTGTGGGAATTTATCATCAAAACACGTAAAGAAAGGAACAGATTTCCTAAGTCTGAATCGGGCCCTATGGGAATAGGATATACAAGCAATATGATAGTGTCCTGTCCATACATAAGGGCCTGCCTAACAGGGTGATCTATACAGATTGGCATAGCAGAGAAGAGAATAGAGGTGCAACATTAGCAGCAACTTATACATATGGCAAAATAAGGCACAAATCCCTTATTTGCACATTTGCTTTTTGAGCATTAATTTCCATGACAACAAACCTCTAAGATAAAATATTAGACCTATGTCTTGTGCTAAATCAAATCCCAGAACTTATTCTATCAGAATGTAATCATGATTATTATCATGTTAAAAAATGAATTTGATATGAAATGAGAGGTAGGCTTTCAAAATAGCCAACACCTGTATGCTTATGATAGTCATTCGTGCATTATCTATTTCCAATTCATGCAGATTCTGCGGTCACTTTTTTGTTGTATGAACGGAAACGAAAAGCAGGTAATTTCGCAATATACTACTCAAGTGCAATCCCCTTTCACTTGGTTGATTCATTCTGTCAAGGAGCGGCACAGTACAATGAGAGCGGTGACCGAATGCCCCCATACCCCTCCCGTCCACATTATACACAAACTGAATACTTCACCCGGACAACTCTGCTGCGTCATTAAAATGTAAGAGCGCAACATTTATCGCTACAAAATTGCAATGCGTTCTAAAAAGACATGGACGTGAAACGTCGCTACAATGCAACCCCGCAAACGGTCTGTTGATATAAAAATCCCAGCGCCACGACGACCAGTCTTTTCTCTTCCTACCTCACGCTCACCGGCTTTTAATCCCCTCGGACAGCATTTTTACCGAACCTGGTAGACAAATATCTCGGTCAGATTAAATGATACAAGCTTTGCGATACATTCTGCTGCTGGCCAAAGCAGTGCATTGTTATCGGTTACAACCGAAACATACACGCAGCACAGCCATATTGAATTGAATGAAAAATGAGACACAGGAAAAAAGGACCCTCATCTCCTCTGGATGAGGCTTCCAAGCAAATTGGCTTCCAGGCAGTCGCATGAAACGCCTGACCGGAATTGTATTAACCTGGCATTCTTGAGGACAACCCGTTTAACGGTTTGTTATTTTCTTGCCGTTTTATCATTTGCGGCTTAAGCAACAATAAAACAATTAAAAAGCTTGCATTGATTGTTCGGAGGGCAAAAATAAAAGCTTTGCACAATCTTAAAAGGGTTTTATTGTTAGCAAATTTGAACAGTCAATCTACAGTTGTAAGACTATACATTGTTTTATCTTTTAGTAAATACTGTTTTCTTGGTTTAGTTTTTTCCTGTTCCCGATTTTTATAGAACATTTTAATATTTGTAGATTTTCTAAGTCCAAAACAGGAGACTACTTTGGACGTCTGGGAACACTCCAAAAAATATTGGATGGTGTAGTTGCCCTATAATTCAATTGCGCCTAGCAAGAGTGTTGGCTAACCGCGTTGTGATTGGCTAGCAGTGTTTTTGTACTGTACAATGTAGGCTACATAGCA
Source organism: Salmo trutta (assembly GCF_901001165.1). NCBI lineage: Eukaryota > Metazoa > Chordata > Actinopteri > Salmoniformes > Salmonidae > Salmo > Salmo trutta. Next base: position 10,474,050 of record NC_042987.1, on the reverse strand, counting down.
GAGTGCAAAACAAACGCCCCGCAATTGATAAAAATCAGTATGATATCATTCTGCCAGGTTGCCTACTTTGCAGTCAACATTTAATTGGTACGTTTTTTTGGAAAAGCATTTAGAAATGTTAATTCAAACAGTCCATGATTACTGAATTGCAAAGATTAAACCAAGACTTCGAAACAAACTTTTTGAATACTTGGTTTGCATAACCATTGTTGTTTGAATAAATCGTGATTAAAAAAGCCAATTGTTAACCAAAACGGACATGACCAGCTACATTTTTTCACTGGCACCCTAGCGACTAATTAAAAATAGGTGTCGCACTGTCAAGTCAAAGTGTCGCAAATGCAAGTGGTCACAGTTTCAAACCCTGCATA